>NC_088602.1:26062433-27456600 GCF_036013475.1 Columba livia | reverse complement strand
GGGCCAAGTCAACTGCTGCCGTGGTTCCAGGTAGGCTCCCTCCACGTCTCAGGGACACCCTGGCACAGCTGGTCCCACAGGCACCAGATGGGTGAACGCTATCTGCTATGCCTGAACGCTATCTGCTCTGCAGGGACGACCCTGAGCCCGTGCAGCAATGCGTGCCCATCTCGGCATTAGGAGAGCCACTGCTCCGGCAGCAGGTGCAGGTGACCCTGGGCTGTGCGACCAAGAAGAGGGACCTCCTCCTCTTCAGCCGCAGCTTGGTCATCGCCAAGCCCCAGTAAGACTCACACACCCCAGCTGCCTTTCCTCCCAAGCCCTGGCCCTAGCACCAGGGCAGGGACAGCCCAGGAGCAGCCCCAGACACGGGTACCCTGCTGCTGGATGCACCCATGGCCATGCCCATGTCAGGCAGACGCCAGAGGGGAGCCAGCGGGCTCGGCACCGCCAGGTCACTCCCTGCCGCTCCTCTCTGCAGACGTGGCAGCGACCCGCGCCCGCAGCTCTGCCTGGCCCTGTGCCGGCTGCAGGTGCTGGGCAGCGGGAAGGGGGCAGCCGGCGATGCCGCTGAGGAGGAGGAAGGCGAGAACACCAACTCCCTCGTCCTGGTCTGGCCCTGCGGATCCTGCATCGTCACCTTCTGGTGAGTCTCTGTGCCACATTTCACTGCAGGGACAAGTCCTGCCCCACAGAGCTCTGTCCTGCCTCTGTGGTCATCCCCATAGGGCAGGGCTGTGCTCGCGCCAGCGTCTGCCCGCAGGCTGGGGAGCAGCAACACTCAGGCTGTTTCTCCTCTCTTTCTGCAGCTGCCGGGCAGTGAAGCAGCTCTGGCTCAGCACGCTCCTTGCGTAAGTCCAGCTGTGGCCAGCCAACATCTGCCCAGCCCCGACCTCCGCACTGCCGCGGCTCTCTGCTCCGCTGCCCAGTGGTGCCCAGCTGCTTCACTGCAGCTTGCAAGTGCTGCCTGGGCTGGCAGGAGAGAGGTGAGCTGGCCTGGGTCTCACACAGCTCTTTCTTTGCCCCTTCCCTTCCACATACACAGACCACCAGAAGGAGTGGAGGGAGCCCGTGTCACCCAGCTGCCCTCCTTTAACGTGCTGATGAAGGAGCTGAGGGGCCGCAATGCTGTGAGTATCCCTCCTATCTCCATTCTGTTCACAGAAGCAGCCCCAGCTCTGCAGCAGGTGCAGCACTTCTCACCCTCTACTCTTTTCCCTTGCCCAGGCCATGACCCTTGACACCATGAGCCTGGAACAGCTCCTTGAGGACCAGGCAAAGGTCAGGATTACCAAGGGTGCAATCTAGACCGTCCGCAACTTCCACACATAGCAAAGGGCCAGTGTAGCTCGTTGAGCACCCTTTCCGTTGCAGGATTGTTTGGTGAGTGCAGTGTGTTTCTTGCAGGCCGGTGCAGAGCAGCGGCCACCACCCGGTGTCCCCTCCGGCAGCCCAAGTGGAGTTGGCCACTCGGCTGGTGAGTTTGGGGAAGACAGGGGCAGGATGGCGCTTCTCTCCTCCTTTGGCAGACGGGCACTCGTGCTGCACTGGGGCTGCTGTTGCCCTTCCCGCAGGACATGTCCGTCCACATGGCTCTGCGGAGGGAGAGAGCTGAACCCCTGGGGTCAGTCGTTCCAAAATGACTCTTCATCCACATGCTCAGTGGTGGGGGAACAGTGCTGAGGGGCTCAAGGAGATCTGGCCTGCCGCTTCTCCTCCACAGCTCTTTGCTGTCTTCTCCTTTGCAGCAGGCAGGACAAGCACGAGGAGGAGGGGGCTGCCCAGGCCCTTCCTGCGCCGAGTGATGCCAGGCTGTGTCCACAAGGGGCTTCTCTTCGGCCGGCCCCTGGCAGCTCTGTGCAGCCAGGACGGCACGCTGCCCCAGACCATCCAGGTAAGCAAGTCTGGCCAACTGGTCTCCATTCCGTGGGCTCCTCTGGAGAGGTGGTATCCCCATCAGAGAGAGCCTACATGGGTGTGGGGGACAAAGCTGGCTCCTCCACACATCACCCACCTTCAGCCACCGCTTTCCTGCCCCAGTGACAGCTGCACATCCGTCCATGCTCCATCCTACCACGGAGGAAGGTTCAGTAATCCCAGGGCCTGTCTCCAGACCAGTAATGATCTCTTCTGTCCCCTGCAGGACCTGCTGGCTCTCCTGCACCAGCACGGGCCATCCACGGAGGGGATCTTCCTCGTGACGGCCAGCGAGCGGGCCACCCAGGAGCTCCGGGAGGCCCTGGACAGCGGCGCAGAGGTCCACCTGGAAAGCCAGCCGCTGCACCTCCTGGCCGTCATCCTGCAGGTGAAGCCTGCTGACCTGGAGCCCGGCAGCTCCCGGCTCTGGCGCTGCTGATGGGCCCCTGCCAGAGCAGGAGCCCAAAGCCAGGAGCAGCTGCTCAGCCGGAGGGCTGGGCTTGCTGCCTGTGCTCCCGGCGGCACTGCTCACAGCCTCACGCGCAGCCCTTGCCATTGCAGGACTTCCTGCGCAAGATCCCCTCCCAGCTCCTCCAGGCTGAGCTCTACCAGGAGTGGATGAGCGCCGTGCTGAAGACCAGCAGGCAGGAGAGGATGGCTGGGCTCAAAGAGTAAGTATGGACAGCAGCCCGTCTGCCCCACAGGCACTGGCAGAGCCCGGCATTTGCCTGCAAAGCCACAGCCTGCATGAAAAAGCTTTCTTTTTGGCCAGCCACCACTTGCTTTGGGAGAAAGTGGAGCAGAAAAGCATTTCTTTCCTGGGAGCACTGCCTGCAGACACTGGGCTTGCTCCACTAAGACTCTTGCCAGAAAGAGATGGCCGCATCTCAGCCAGGGCACACATTCTGCTGTAAACCAGCCATGGCCAGGAAGCCTTCTCTTAACTGGGCTTGGCTGAGATCAGCCTGGGACACCTGCCTTGACGACATCTCCTTTCTGAACATTGTGTTCCTATTTCCTCAGGGTGGCCAGCAAGTTGCCCAAGGCCAACCTCCTCCTCCTCAAAGACTTGCTCAGCCTCCTGCACGCCATCTCCAGCAATGCCACCACCACCAGGATGACAGCCAGGAAACTGGCTGTCTGTTTGGGGACAGTCCTCCTCAGCCCACCCGAGGAGGACATGCTCCCCGTGGATGTCCTGGTGGAGGTGATGAAGGTACGTTGCATTTACCAGCCGGCTACAGCCTCCCAGGCCCAGTCAAGGTTTGCTGTTCAGAGGTTCCAGGCTGCCTCCTCAGTTCAGCAAACGCTGCTGGGGGAGCTGCTGGCAAGAGCAGCCTCAGAGCTGGAGCTTCTGAGCAGAAGCCATGGTGGGGAGTGGGAGAGGCCTGTGGACCTGATTGCAGCCACTGGGGCAGAAACCAATGGTTTTCTGTGTGCAGGTGACAGGGCTGGTGCAGCTCCTCATTGAGCACTATGGGGAGCTCTTTGAGGAGGAGGAGGAGCAGGCTGGGCTTGCCAGAGCGTCGGCCGAAGAGTTGCCAGTGCCAGAGGCAGACACAGAAACTTCAGAGGTATGTGAGGTGCAGAACCAAGGTTAGATCAAAAGCCTCTGCCCTCAGAAGTTTGGACTGCTGACACAGAGACTAGCAAGGTCATCCAGCTCTTCTCCCAGGCACCCAGTGACCATACATACAGGAACGGTTCTCTTCTCCTCACCTCTCCTCTCCTGTCCTCACCTGCTTTTTCCTTTGCATTTTCTCGAGTGTGCCCCTGATTCTAAAGGCAGCAAGGTTTGACTGTGAATTTGGCCTTGGCAAAATAAGTCTAAACTACCCACTCAGAAAGTGTCAGGTTTTGGGGCTGAAATTTCTATTGACATGGAGAAAATAGATTATTGGCACAGTCTGAAATCTTCAACATTTTCAGGAAGAAATTAGCTGTGATTATATACACTGGTTGATTCCTACGGCGGTTCTTTCCTTTGCTTGACTGCTGTTCAGTTTTACTCTCCATTCTTAGTGTAGCTGTACCCAGGCCTGGGGCAGAAACCAATGGTTTTCTGTGTGCAGGGGACAGGGCCGCGGCAGCTCTTTGAGGAGGAGGAGGGCCAGGCTGGAGAGTCGTTAACACCAGAGGCACCGGCTGAAACTTCAGAGGTATGTGAGGTCCAAAAGCAGGATGAGAACAAAAGTGTCGCCCCCTTAGAAGCTGGGACTGCTGCCACAGGGACAAGCAAAGTCATCCACCAGCTGGAGCTCTGCCAGAGTGCAGAACCTGCTCTCCATCTTTTGAATTGCAACACGGCTCTGAGTACAGGAAAGGTTTCTGAGGTGCCCAGAGGGGGTCCCATAGAGGTTGCTTGCACCTGCCCTTGGGAGAACATGTCTGGCAGGAGGAAAATTCTTACTGCAGCTGTACCCCAGCCTGGCCATTGAAGCAGAGATTTGTACAGCACTTGGGTCAAAAGCCCTTGTATACAGGGAAACCTCCCCAAACTTTCACAGTATCAATCATTAGTATAGTAACACCAAACCCTAACACCAGCTCTCAGGAGTCCTGCAGAGGAGAACTAGGAATGGCTATTGGATTTCACGTGAAAGCACAAGCTGCTGCTTCTCCTCTCAGCCTTATCCCTAATGCCTGTCTTTTCCCCCGTCTCTCCTCAGGTGGTCTGAAGAGATGGTTCAAGATGCCTCAGATTGGACCTCATTCCTTTTGCACAACATTGACCCCTTAGTTAGACAGTTAACATGTTCGTTTGTTAGTTAATTAGTTAGTTAGTTAGTATTTTTGTAGTTAGCTGTTTTTCTGCCAAGAGTTTGAGACAGTTAGTTAGTTAGTTAGTTAGTTAGTTAGTTAGTTAGTTTCTACTGTAGGTAGCTGTGTACTGAATGCATGTTTTTCACATACATGTTTGTTACTTTCAAAAATTGTACTTCTCAGCCAATATGGCAAGAGACTTGGTTAGTTAGTTAGTTAGTTAGTTGATTTCTACTGTAGGTTGCTGTGTACTGCATAGAGAAGGTCCATGGTTCGTCATGTTGTGCTGTCACTCATCAACTAATTGAAGGATCATCAAACCATCCATGACATCGCTGAGACTTTGGAGGAGTGATATCCTCGAATCAACTCCCTTTCACTCATTTTCGTCTATGTCATGGTATGACCACTGTGGCATTTTCTTCCAAAGATTTTCAGAATTTGTACCATCTGAGGCATTTCCAGTGAACTTTATGGCTGTTGCACTGTCACTTAGAGACTGAACAGAAGCTGCATTTCTCCGAGATGCTTCACGTTTCCTTTTAAACAACGTGTAACTACACTGTCTGTAGGAAGCTGGGATACTTTCCCTCAAAAGCTTACAATTCGTTTAATGATCACAATTTACTCTATTGACAAGTACTGATTCAGCCGACCTAATCTATCCTGTGTACATTCTTTCAAAAGAAATCATGTTATGTTCTGACTCTCTTTGATGGCTTCTTTCTCATTTGACATGACATATGTGTGAGAGTCACATATCACTTTTGAGGTGCAGATCAAGCGGCCCGTGATCCAGCAAGCTGGAAGAAGCTGTGCTGCTGGATTTATGCTCACTGTCACTGGCAAGGGTTATGGGAACCACATTTGGTGACACGCTGCAAACACACCTCTTCCCAGGTTGTCAGCCAACTGCAAGTGCTGTGGCTACCAAGATCAGAAACTTCATTCCAAAGGCTCCTGTCACTGCACTTTTCCTGTTACCCAGTTGCACGTGCTGCAAAAGGCGCATGATGAGCTGCAAGAAAGAACTGAGCTGCAAGAATTTCCTCTAAGTATGTCGATAATGAAGTGGACATGTGAAGGCATTTGCTCCAGGTTGGAGAAAACTGGTAGCAAATGCTAAGGTGATTTCCATATTGCATTAACACACAAGCATATGGATGGGCTTGCATATATAAAAACTGAAATGCTGCTCCTTGGTGTCTGTCTTCCCATATTAGACACAATGTGTGTATGAAGCTCCATCACACAGGCAAGCTGTGAGCTTTTTCCTGTTGGACCCGACAGGTATTCTAGCATGACAATACAATTTTTATATCTATGTAATGTAATATAGAGAGATGAGCTTTATTATAGAATGAAAATACGTAATAGAAAAGGTTGTTTAACTGAAAAAGTGACATTCTTCCAATTCAACTGGCTTGGTGCTCTTGAGAGCACACAAAGACCTATTGTTTCCTTGGCACTTTAGAAATTACTCCAGCCAGAATCTAGTACTGCACACTGAATCAGCTGCAGTTGGGTATTTTGTGATGGGCGTGACCTGTTCCTTTCAACCTGTTCACTTCCCAGAGACTGTCCCTCTGATATTAAAGGGAAAGCAGGAGGAACAGGTGCAACTTTGGATTTACTGTTTGATAACTTATTCTAAGATATTTCTTCAATTGAGCAGATGCCTTGTATTATTTAGAAATGCCTTGTATTAATGGAATTTCTTAAATAACCAGTGTTTGTTTGCAATTAACAAACATGAAACACATCCTTCATTTAAATGTCAAAACCTTGTTTAAATAAGTACTTTGCATTGTGTTTTTTGAACCTTGTAAAATGGAGATGGTTAGAACATGAAACAGTAAAAAAAAACTAAAGAAACTAAACTAAAGAAAAAAAAAATAAAAGAAGAAGAAGAAGAAGGAGAGGAAGAAGAAGAAGAGGAAAATAAGAGTTCCTTACACCTAGTACTTGTTTTTAACTGGACAGGTTTTTACTCGGCTGTCTCTAATGGGATCTGAGTAATTTTTCAGCATCCTGAGGTGCACTGTAGCTGTGTAAATCCAGCGGAGCTGAATCCCAAATACTTGGAATATAAAGAATTCAACAATGTGCCATCTCCTTCCAAAGGCCAAGCTGTTGTGCCATTTTGACAGTGCAAAGCAGCAGATCTGGGGATGAGCACAGAGAAACAGGACCTGCCCGTTGACCCTATGGCAACAGAAAGCTTATCAGTTCTCACTGCCTGAATAGGCACCCACTGTTGTATTTAACACTGCACTAAACATTTGCTTTTAATATCTGATTTGTGATACCCTTGGTAGTCCTGGCTGGATTTACTGACCCAGCTACAATGGTATGAACCACCACCACCTTCAGAGATGGCCATCCTTGCAGCCCTGAGGTCCGTAATGCAAACACACCAAGACGTACTCTGGTGAAACCATCTTCCAACATTTATGGGGTTTGTTTTTCTTCCATGTGCCTTTAGTTACCACTTTTTCTAGCAGCACTCAAGTGTAATACAGGAAGTTGTTTACACACATGCCAAAAACACACCACCAACAACAACAACAAAAAACACAAACAAAAGAACACAACAAACAAACAAACAAACAAACAAGCAAACAAGCAAACAAGCAAACAAAAACCTACCAAAACATTGGCCTCCAGTTCTTCGTCACTGACATTTGCGATTAATTAGGTTTTCATCCAAGTACCCTAAAGTACTCAGGTCCTGTGTCCTATTTCATACATTTAGATGACACCACAGGATAACACGCAGCTGAGTTTACCCTCAGCAAACCTCCTTCCTTCTCCTAAGGTATGAAATCAGATTAGATGTTCTCCAGCTATAGTGTTCTTTTATGACCATACATCACAAATCTCAAGGGTTCAAAGTCTAGGGTTCTGAGCAAGGTCTAGGGCTCTGAGCCCAAATATTACAGCTCTGCAAATCTGTACAATAAATCTTTATGGATCCCTGCCTGAAACACAGCCACAAGCACTACCCAGATGCACTTCTCCACCACTTGCTCCTTCCAACTTTTGGTGGTAAAAGCCAGTCACAGGTTTTTGCAATGTGTTGGCCTCTGATGTATGGTTGGTAGAAATCAGGTCAAGCCCTAGAAAGTGTTGAAATAAAGATTTCCATAAGATTGTGGAGACACATGAATCAGTCAAATGTCAGGATCCCCAAGCTTTCACTAGTCCATGGTTGGTTCTCTGCATTCAGTATTTTATCCCACATCTTTCAATAACCCATTTTGATGAAATATGGTGTAGAATCAATTAATTGGAGCATCTTCTGTCACCTCAGCTACTTGATTTCTCAGAGTTCATATATTAGATCCAGACAAGATCCAAACTGGCCAAAGGCTCCTTGGACATTTAAATTTCATAGGACACCTTATGGCCTTGTCATTCACATTGCTGCTCCCTCCATCAGTATGGCTTTTGTGTCAGTTGGAATCTCCCATAGTTGGGCTTCCCAACTTGCTCATGTCTTTCATGGATACTGTTCCAAGGGAAGCTTCTTCTTCATATCAGTTTTCAGACAGATTCTCTCTCTGTTTTCTGAAAAGCTTAGATGTGAAACCATTCTTTGCCACCCATCAGAGATTTTCAGGCTCGTGTATATAAATGTAAGCAAAACTGTGATTCCAAGTAAATAATTCAGCTGTATCTTGCCATCTACATTTTTCTAATAATACATTTTAGCTGATTTCACTGTCTTTCCCTTTTGCTTTTGTTTTCCTTTCCCCTAGCTTTTATATGGCACAGACAGATATTGGAATGGAACTCCTTTTTTTCACCTGGGACATTAATAGCTGTTTCACTGGAAAAACAGTGAAAGCAGAGGGACAATTTTCCCATCACCTAAACCCCTAAAACCTGTCATTAACAGTGACAGTGTATCTATCTAAGACAATGCAGCATTTGTTACCCAGCAAATTAAATCCATATACCTTAACGCTTCTTCGGTGACTTTACAGGTAACTTTTCTGGACATATAAACCTTAAAAAAACTATGTATGTCTCTCTAGGTTGGTTCTCTATAACATTTTATTTGTAAGGCTGAATAAGTCTGTGCTTTTGTAGCACCATTTGAGCTTTCAGTCTTTTTTATTTCATTACATTATATATAAAACCAGCTGGATTTAAGTCACATAATTTTGGGCATTATTTGGGATGCATACAAGTTCTATGTATTCTAAACAGACTTGAAATGTCCATGGACAGGAATCAGTCAACCAGAAATAGTATGTTAAACTATTTTAAGCCTAACAGGTATTAAAAATCTTGCAAAATTGATTTTATCTTGGATTATGTTGATTCAATAGAAAATGCAAATCATGCTGACATTTCCCTGTTTGAATTACAAGCTTTCAGAAAAGCCTTGGTTACTAGAATTCATGGGTTAGCTATAAAGTACATAGATATTGCTTTATCCATATATAAACATATCAGATGTTCTAACTGTGAAACTCTGAGCTGAGATCCAGAGAGGTCAGTGGGAGAAGGATATGATTAGAAAGAAGTTAATATCTGGAAGAAGTCAGTGTTAGCCAAAGGGTTCAAGCTGAATATACATTAATTAATATTTATTAATATGCCAGCAAGCAGGAAAATAAATTTAAAGGGCACATTAAAACAGAAGCTATTAGATTTCCTGGAATTTAGGACTGTTGAACAGAAGCTGCTTAAGATCTGGGGACCTCTACCCTACATGGAGAGACTTTCAAAGTATGCTTATAGCCAACACTGTATGAAATGCATTTAAAACCCCAGCTCAGATCAAACCTCTCTGACTTAGCTCCCTGGCTTGCAAATCTAATTGTACGGGCATGATGGAACAGTTTCCCAATTATGAGCCTAAATACTTTAATTGATGGAGAGGCAGGTGCTGTTGAAGGGTTCCAGAGAAATCTTGTGCTGGCTTAAGTGCAGCTATCAGGTACAGAAGGTCCTGCCTCTGGCAGTTTCAAGGATCATGAGTTTGCTCCACTGACAACATGCAAACTAAAGCATTTGCTTCAAGAGTGATACCTCAGATGTCACTTGTGAGCTAGGACTAGCTCTAACTTCCTGAGCTTCTGTCTCAGATCTTTCTATCAGAACCCTAATCAACCTAAGGCATTCATAATAACAAGATATGTATTCTGTTGTGGTAGGCAAGGAGCTATAGCCACAGGACAGATCCACGCTGTGCAAACAAGGCAAAACACAAAAAAATACCACAGTCTGTATAGCAACAAGCTGCATCTCCTCATCACTTGTTTCCACAATGGAAAACAACCCCTCTGGCAGCATTTCCAAACTCATGATTTCTTGGTGATTTTTCCATTTATCTCTGTGGGGAAACATGTGACCCCTCAAAAAGGGGTGCTAGGTGGGCGTTGCAGGTTAGAAAAGGGAGAAAGCCACCAGCATAACATTGTCCAGAAGTAAAACACATGTGAGCCTCTGGACAGCATGGCAAAGGAAGGAATCACAAGACAGTCCAGTGAGGAGACCCCAGGAAAAAGCTGTGTGAGCAAGGAGGAAGATGGTCACAGGGGGAATCGGCTAATACAGAACTGTGTGTCAGGAGCCAAAAGGAGATGAAAGAATGGATGATGGGAAGAGAATAAAATTAACAACTTTTTTACCTTACAATGAAACAATGAGCAATATAATGTTGATTTATAACTGTATCTAAAAATTGTGTGGGCCGTACTTGTCATCAGAGGCATTAGGTTTGGAAAGGGAAGTGAGTTTCTCCAAGAGACAATGTTCCTGTCAAAATGCAGTGTGCCTAATGAAAATGTATGAAACCCCCAGCCTAGAAATGAGAGAGTACCTCATATGTTCTTTTTGCAAATTCAGTGCAAATTGGCATGGGAAGCAGGATAATCTGAAGAGCTGTCAACACAAGGTAATCAAAAACATATAGAGAGTTTCCATTCAACAATCTAAGTTTATTTTTCATTTCTGGACTGTGTAATTACAGAGCCAAAATAACTTCATGTTTTATTTCTCTTTAATGAAGTCCATTTCTTGCTATATCTGGCCAATAGTTTTGTGATACACATGGGAAGATACCCAAAAAAAAATGCATGAACAAATATAGCTAAGGAGCTATCAATCTGCGTTTTCCAGTGCTGGAAACAAATTAGTTCTTTCCCTTTCACCTTCTTTCCACTTCTTATTCCCAGTCTTAAAAAAAAAGACGTTTGTTTCATTTTTAAAACTTGTGAGCTGAGCCACCTGACATGTTTTCTTTTCTCTCTCATCTGTAGAGATAAGAGCCCACTGGAGAAGGCTGTTGTTGTGCAGCCATGCCAGGTGTAAACAGTAGAAAAGGTTTTGGATCTGAGAGGCTTTTCATCTGGGCCAGCAGTGTGCCTCACATCCTTATGTTAATGATTACCATAGAAGCTTTGCTCATTTTCTGCAAACAACACTTCTGAAAAGATCATGGGACAGGACAACTAATCACTTGTAGGATAAATATTTCCAAAAACAAGTTTTATAAATAAGTGAAAAAAAAAAAATAGTGTTGAAGTGGAAATTGTGGAGTTTTTACTGCCAGAGGGAAAAAAAAAAAAAGCGACTTATGTAAATTTTATATTGACTACTAGAATAAATTTAAAAATACCCACAGAGGACTTTGTAAAGCAATAGATGAGGATGCTTTTAAAGAACTTGTGGTAATGAGGAAGAGCTGTGTGCATTCTTGTTCTCTATACGGAATATGTCAAAAAGAAAGCATGCCAAAAAGAATTATGTCAAAATTTTTTTAAAACCACTAATGATTTTGGCTCCTATGTTTTCAGATGTCCTATGACAGCTGGATTTGCAGGTAACACAGTGTGAATTTGGAATATACTTGATGATTTACCAAGACTACATTCATTTCTGAAAAAGCATTAGCTACACATGGTCTGCAATGCCCATGCAAGTCCATTAAGACAATTTTAGGATATTTTAAAACCTTGTGCAAAGCCTGTCTACAGTATGAACTTATCACATGCCTTAGAAAGTTACACTGAATCCCCAGAGGACACACACATAGAAGTGGGAGCAGACAGACCACTGAGATTTCAGTGTTGGCCCAGGGCTTGCAGAGACTCATAAGGGTAAGAAACACAGAAACTGTCCAGAAAATACATTGGGTGAAGCAGGAAAGAGCCTGCTGTTCCACAGAGGCTTGCAGCACACAGGGCTGCAAATAAACAGAGAAAGACTTATTAAAGTGGAACAGGTCATAAATCTTATGATTTTATTCCCATGGAAAATTTATCAGTTTGAATGCTGTATGACCTTTTACAATTTTCATTGTACTAAAAAATGAGCAATTATTTGTTTTATGGAAATGGCATTAACTAGTTTAAAATAGTGTGGGAATTACCTCTGTAACTCAATGCACTTAATAATACCTCAGGAAAGCTATGATGGGATTTAATCAGCATAGAAAGTCCATTAACATCCCACTATGTTCTCAAATCAACTAGACTGAGAATTAAGTAATTACAATATTCCTTCTCTTTAAAGTGAAGTCTTTCTTTCTGACATAGGACATCACTCCCCAGAGCCTTCTATTGCATCTGGGCCCTTCACTCAATAGATTAAAACATAGGAATTAAGGCTTTTTGTCTTAGAACTGATAGTGGGAAGAAACACATAGATCCAAGCCAAGTAGTTTGTTAATAAACTAATTTTCCTTTGTCTAAGCTGGTAAAGCAACACAGAAAACAACATGGCTCTAACATGTTATGGTAACATGGTATGACATCTAATTTAAGCCCTGTATCACAGTAGCATAAACAATGTCCTAATGTCCTAAATGCTTCTGAGAGAAAAAAGAGAAACGCTTCTCTGGTGTCAGCAGATTATCTGGTCTGCAGTAAGACATGCCACAAAGGCAGAGAACTCAGCGCTGTCTCAGCACAAACCAATTTGGGATGACAAGACTTGTGGCCTGCTTTATTAGGCTCCATGCTGTGCAAATAGCTATAATCCCCTCAAGGTCACCACATGCCTGCTTTCTGCCATCCTTTGCTGACTATTAAGTGCCCAAGACTTACATCTGCTGCTTTATGGGAGTCTGCTGTCTCTTGCCAAAAATTGCCACAATTTAGTCAAAAGACAGAAAACACAGGAGTGAAACACAGGAAGACAAAGGTTACATGGGAAAGAACAGATTTCCTTTGGCTGGATTGGAGGATTGCCTAACCCCTGGTGACATTTAAGAAATAAATGTTTTCTTCTTCCATGAGTGAGGGCAGGAGAAAAGAGAGTGAAACAACGAATCTGGAGGGCTGAGGACAAAGCAATGGTCTGAGGAGTAGGGAAACACCAGGGCAATTCCTGAACTGAACCGTGCCTTGAAAATAGTTCCCAAACGCCCTCAAAGGCTGCACTAGGAAGACAGGGATGAAAGACGTTGGCAGCGGTTGGGTTGCAGCCTGGGCACCACAGGATTTGCTGACAGTGTTATGCCCCCAAGATGGAAGTTCCTTCATGAGTCAAGGGCACTTCTCCAAGATGCTGAGTGACACTGTCCCCAGGCTGCCGCTGCTGGCAGCTCTGCGCAGGATGTGCTCTGAGGGACATCCCTCAACTCCCATCCCCACCCTGGAGCAGCCTGGGGAGGGCCCACTGCCAGAAGGTCCTCCTGAGCCAGGGAGGAGGTCCAGGCTTGATCCTCCCACAAGCTTTCCCATGCACTGGCAGGAGCTGCTCAGAGTAGCTGCAATACCCTATTCCATCCCAAACTTCCCTGCAAGACTGGAGGCTTTTGCCAGTCCGTGTTTGATAGTAAAACACCAAAGGAAACAGATTATTTCAGCACAGCACTTGAATAACAGTACAGAAATACCCACTCAGCAATATGCACAAGTCTTTTACTCCACAGCTGTGGTGGCACTGACCTGGGGTGAGGTGTGCAGGGTGGGGTGACACCCATACTTTAGGAAGGAACAGCAAGGAACTCTCCACATATGCTCCCATGGCTGCTGTTCACTCTGGTTCATTTCAGTGTGCTTTCCTTTACACCAGTGTTTTCTCATGTCTTGTACATAGACTGTGAGCTCTTCAAGGCAAAAAGTACATCTTCATCCACAGTTTATCCCTGGCACGTTTATCCATTGTTGTCCTGTAATGCACTTCTGTCCACACCAGGGCCTGCATTGGGCTGCTGGTTTCCCCTCTAGCATGCTGAGTTTAGCCTTCTGCTCCATGCTAAGTCTTCAAACTAGGAATTTAAAACTGCCAGTGTAGGGCAGGAGGCCCAGCACACCACAGAGAGAAAGGTAGGCAGCAATCTTGCTCTGGTCTTCACATCTTCCTCTGCAGGATTACCGGTGCTCAGGCTCAGCCAGGAGAGCCTTTCTCAGTCATGGTTGCAACACATCTTCTTTATTCCAAGAAGGAGCAAATCCTAGGAGACACAGAGGAGTCTGGTGAGGCCATTTTCATCTCTGCTTCTGAGTGTCGAGCAGCTTGGTCAGGTACCTCACTTCCACAGGGCTGCTCCACCACTACACCTTCTCCCCTCAGACCATCTCTAACACACACAGACCCAGGTACTTCGGCACCCCAACCTGGGGTTCAAATACTCACTTGTTACACATGCAGGCAGGAACTGTGAAAGGAGGGAAGCTGTTGATTTGGGTCCAAACAATTATTTTGTTCAATGATGTTAATATCACACTTCTTAAAATAAAGAATTTTTAAATAATTATAATCAAATAATATTAATAAAAATAATTATTAGAGCAATAGTCAACCATGAATCACAATAAATGTTCACATGTACTTCTGATTAACTATTTTTAACATATCAAAAGTCAGTCTGTTTTCTTTGTCATTTCAGGTTCCTAAGTTGTGAAATTCTCTTGGAGAATAAGAAGAGACAATGAAAAAACCTGATTTTGTTGGCTCAAAGATCAGAGCAATCCCGTTCTTAAATTTCATTTTCCTATTTATATTTGCATGTTACTTGGATGATGAACATACAAACATTAAGGGAAAAATAGGCCACAATCATTAAAAGCAAGGGTGTGACATCCTTCATCACTTCAGCCTACAGCAAAACCGGCACTTCCTCTGTTACCCAAGGCAGCAGATGTTCTTAAGGAAAAAAGATATAAGTTGCAAAATTGATGAAGATGGTGAACACCCGTAGTATGCCAAGAAGCAATTGAATTACTCAGATTGTTCATGTGTTCTGAGGTTAGATCTACAAAATATACAGGAAGAATTCAGCAAGAATTCAAGGTTAGATAAATGTTGCTCTTGTTTTTAAGGAAAAAATAAATGCAGTAGTCTTTTTTTTTTTTTTTTTCTCTTCCTTTAACAGACTTGTGTGGTTTTCTTTGGTTAAATATATATATATATATATATATATAAATAAAGCTTAAAATAGTAATCCAAAACTGCAGAACCAGACATCTCCTGCTTCCACGTGCTTTGAAGTTCAGCATTTGGACATGATCATTTATTTTCTATAAAATGATGCTGATCTATCAGTGTCTGGCATGGGAATGAACACCTGTATCTACATGAAATTCAGGACAAGATAGAAAACCACTGCTTGAACCTGCATATCTAGAGCCAGTGAGAAGATTCCTGTGTTTAAAAGTGTTGCTACACTGAGGCTTTTTGAAATATCTTCAGATATTCTAATGCAAAGCATAACACATAGCACAGATGATCAAGTAAGAGCACCTACTTCTCTTCCATATTTCTGAAAGCTTCTTAGCAGTTTTATGCTTTCTACCTATTGCAATAAGTTTTTAAAATATTTTCTTAAACTAATCGCATTTCAAATGCTATTATAAAAAGAAGTTTGTGTCATTTTTTCCTGCTTACAAAATACTTGGCAGTTTTTCTCTGGGACACCTCTTCCTGCAAGTTATCTGGCTCTCCTAAAACATAACTTTGCAGGAAGCATGGGGAACATCTCCATACCAAGAACACCAATATAGAGTCCAGATGACAGTGTCATGCTAGAGCTTGTCATGGGATAGCAGCTTGCCTGGGGAGATACTTTGGCTCAGGATGTGCTTACAGATCTTCTCAAGTCATCTGTCATTCATTACTGCCTCATCTGCCAGAGGTCACCAGGCCCAAAAGCCACCCATTTGTAACTGCTCCACGGCAAGACTCGCCCTAAGATAAAATCAATATGCAAGAGAAGCCTCTTTTGGGTAAGTGGTGTGCTGGGCAGATCAGAGCAGATGCTGCCAAGTCCTGAAGTCAGAGAAAGCTTTTTTCTTAAGTGACACAACACTCTTACATATACTAAAATCATTTGGATACATCTGGGTGAATTGGGGGCACTGGCATGGAAAGAGGTCTGATTCTCTTCCTTAGAACTGCTTTTTGCTCCAGATTAAATAAATAAACCCTTGTGCAACATGTAAAGACAATATGGTGGACTGAAGTGACCTGGTGCTTTCTAATGCAAACCAGACTGTACAAGCTGTTGAATTTCTCCTCGCAACTGCTTCTCTTTAGTCCTCTGCTGCAGAAGTGGCAAATATGTAACATTAGGGTTTGGGTTTAATTTTATTTTTCTCCTGGCTCTCAACCATGGCACTCACATTGCTACTTCTACATTTGAAAAAGATCATAATTTTCAACATCTCTTCCATCACATCTACTTAAAAAGAAAAAAATTCTATGTTCATATTTTCCATGTTCTCAGTAATCAACGGCTTGGATTGTAGCACTTTTTTTCTCTTTTTCGTTATTAAGTTAAAGAGAAAAAAGAAGCAAGAGGCATAACCAGCTACTTGTCTCCAAATTCTCTTTTTCTTGCATATAGAGAGCAAACAAGGCCAGGCACTCAGAAGGGCTGGGGAGGCTGTCTGGGACAGATGATGTTGTCATTAGTGAACATGTCCTGTTTCCAATAAGAAGGTGGTTTTCATGTTCAGACTCACTGTCAGCCCTTACAGTTCACCATGGACTACTATTTTCATCTTTGTGACAAACCAAGCTGTAAACTACTTTGGCATGAACTTACAGATATGAAGGCCATATCCTGAGACTCTGAGGCCACAGTTTTGAGACCCAAAAATGAAGATGTGTAGACCCAGCAGGTTTTCATCTTTCACTCCCAAGCTAACCTGTCTCTGCAGTGACACCGCAGAGCCTGTGCACTTTTGAACCCATGGGAAGATTAATCTTGATGGTGCCCTCAGTTCATCTCTTTGTTATCTGTGAGGAATAGTAATAAAATAAATGATCACAACAGCTCTCTCTAGTTACCACGAGCAAAAAGCAGGACATTGTGTTACCTCATTCCTGCTTGTAGTTTCAGGTCCTAATGGCAGCTTTGCTTTGAAACTCGTCATGCTTGTTAACAACATTTTAAGGGGTGACAGAAGTAAAAGACAGTGCCAGAAGGCCCCATGAGTTTCAAATGGCTGCTACGGAGATATGCTATGGCTGCTCCAAGGATATCCTCACCAACCCTGACAACCCAGGAAAACACTGTGCATGCCTGGAAGGGTTTCCAACAGCAAGTTGAACATTATACGAAAGCCAGCCAGACAATAAACTACAGATTCAAGGAGATCTTTCACCCACACTCAGCAGTGTCAGGCAGAGAAACTCAAACAGCACTCAGTGCACCTCATGAGGATGGAGGTGCAGAAGAAGAGGGAAACTCTGAGGAACTGATGAAAAACTTGAAAGGTCATAATGTCTAGACAGTTTATTGTCTTTAAGAAAAAAAAAAAAAAAAAGGCTGCTTGGGATAAAAGTAAAGGAGAAGGGATAAATATGATGTGAGTTTTTCAGAGGCCTGCATCTAAAAAGCCAGTTCTTTGAATAAGGAATATTAAAAGACTCTGTAGATGACAGACTATCCCGGCTCTTAACAAAAACGTCCCTGTAAGATTACCAAGGAATAACATTCAGTACCAAAAAATAGCCAATTACATGAACATGCATAAAAGACAAAAAGCAGTATCAGACTAGAACATCTTGTCTACCTAGGCTGGTTGAAGGTGTTGTGTATGTGTTGAAATATTTGTTCGGAACAAGCAGTGTGGTATGAGAAATTTAAACAGCCAACATAGCACTGATGACTGTTGTCGCAAGACCACTTAGTGAATGTCTCCATAACAGACATACAAATGCTTGACAACAAGAAACAGGATGCCCCATAAAGGATCTCTTTAAAAGGTGGTATTACAAGAAAAACACTATAAAGTCAAACTTCAACATGGAAGAAATTAGGTGGCTTCCATAACTACACCACAAGAATTCACTGAGAATTTGGGGGATCAGCACTGGCCAGTCAAAACTTCCTTGAACTGAAAATAATCCAGTCATTTATGGCTGGGGACCCCAGAAGAAAGCCAAATGCTAGGAAGAAACATCGAACACCAACTCAGGACACCTGGTAATTTGGCAGACAGAAACCAAAAATGATTCACAAGCTGTTCCTGCTCTGGTGAGTAAGATCAAACTGTTTGTGGCCAGTAACAATTTTCCTAATGATGCTTCTCACTATAAAACAGTTGCCGAAGTAGCCAAGATATAGATGAAGACAGAGACAGACACAGGCTGTGTTAGAGCAGCTTAAAGGGTTGCTCTCTTACATTTGTTATAATTTCTGAGTCTAATATAAGCATGTGCCAGTTCTTTCAAATTCAAGTCATGTTTCTCTGCATGAAGCTTTCCCCACGTTTCCAGTGACACACTGATGCTAAGCAAAAACATGTGGAGCAGTAACTAGGTGCAGGCTACAGCCAGTGAACAGTAACAAGTTCTTGTTACCTTATTTCATCATAAAATTTCATTTCTTCTGGATTGGGATCAATGTTAGCTAGCAGGACAGTTTGCCTTCATTTCCTGAGAACATTTGAAAAGCTAGGCTTGCCCCACCACTCTCCTCAAGCTGTGGGACCCAACCTCCACCACTGCATCAAGAGACGGGGAGTGCACCTCTGTCAGAGAGAGTATGTGTGTATGTATTCCTGCCAGTGGGAAGCATCCTCTAGCAATGTTATACATCAGATTTAGCACTAACAAGCTTTTCTGGTGATGCTGTACTAAGCAACGGGATCAAGAGGCGATGGACATGATGGTCAGATTCTGGTAGGAGCTTAAGGAGGGAGAGACATGCAAAAAGAAGAGGGAAAGTCCCCAAGACAGCATAGAGAAGTGGAATGAGGTGGAGATGAAGAAGGAAAGCTGAGACAATGCAGAGATGCTCACTAAGTGCCAAAGGATACACTGAACTGAGGGGAAACACTAATGCAGTTCCTATGCATCACATTATTAAGAAATATTCATAGATATCTAGCAAGGTAATTACAATATACAGTTATCCTCATACCATGTATGAGGCCAAATGACCTCACACTTAATGAATTAACTATGGCTAACATTTTTTTTCTTAAAAACACTATGAAAATGAGCTCTGGCCACTCACAGAACAAAAAAGTAGTGTATCACTCAGAAAACTGGAAAATGTAGTAATAATACATACTATAGCACCCCCATAACCTTTGCATTATGTCATGTTTGACAGGCAAGTCATCTTCTGGAAAAAATGGAGAATGAGATAAATATTTCTTCCACTATAACAACCACAACAATATGACCGGGCAAAATTTAGCCAACAGAACTCTTAGGGAGCTGAATTTTGCACATTTGAAGTTCACTAGGATGCGATGAAAAGACAAATGCAATATTTTGCAGGGTCAGACCCAGGCACACACTATCAGTACTTCGCGGTAGCAGCTGTCTTTCTGTAACACCAGTGAGGGCTCATACCAGGCAGGATGGAGCGGTTCCTCCTCCCCCAGCACCACCTGCGCTGCTGCTCGCGTGCGGGACCGAGGGCTCGGCTCTCTCCATCCATCCCTCCAGGACCCGCTCACCCACCACACGCCGGGTCAGCCCTGTTTGTACAGTTCCCAGCACAGTGACTCACTGCTGTGAGAGGGCTCCAAATCATTAATCATCAAGGAATTAGGACTCATACTGGCACCCTCTTACAGCATAACTGCCAGCAGTGGTTGTGTTCTCAGATTATAATACCATGACCTTAAGTGTTCATAGCATTATATCTTTCCCCTGTGCTTTACAAGACTTAGCATAAGCTTCTAAAGCTTTTCTTTCCAGTTTCAGTAAGGACTGTGATTATTAGAAAATACTTCAGTATCCCTGTTTACCCTTCATTCTTGCAATGCTTTTGAAATGGTGTAGCTGTTACAGGCTTCAGAGGTTTGGACTCATTTAATAATAGACTCTGATTACAGGAATCTTTTCTGTCTTTCTGCAGAAGATTTACAAATTTTTTCTTTAAAGTATTTCTCTTGAGAGTTAAGTCTCCATAACCCCTCCACTATTCAGAAATAAAGACAGGATGGAGGCTGTGGAAGTGGTCTTATGTAACTACTTTAGGAACCTTTAAAAACTTAAGTGCAAGCCAAAGGACCAAAATGAGGAGCTTGTATCCCCAGGAAAATACAGAAGAGAGGGAAGTCATCCTGGCAGGGAACAGGAAATAAGGAGCATCTATGTGAGATACCTACACCGACCATAATATCTCCCCACACACACACATTCCATCAACCATTTTTAGTCCCGGATTTTCATAGGTGGTGTCTGTCTTGCATTTCTTTTTGCTTATGTATATATCACCTATATTCATTGCTCTCTGTCACACAGAGCAACCTCTCTTATAAGCTGTTTTGCTGTGACTGTCACTAAGAGTAAAATTAGAAGCCCTTCTCTCTCAAGGAAACACTGGCATTTCTCTAGCTTGTTCAAATGCCCAGAAGCCATCACAGCCTAACTCCACTTTGTCAAAGAAATACTATAAGGATTGATCGCTACTAATGCTCATAGTATCTTGAGCTCACAAGCTGTATCAGTGAGCACTGACTGATTTAATTAGGAAAAAAAAAGAAAAACTTATTCTTCAGGTAAATGAGGGGATACATGAATGCATGCATTCTTTACCATGTTTTGGCAAAGAAAAATATCCTGCGAGAACTGGAGCCTTTTACCATCACATGCTTTTGCTTTGCAAAGCATTTTTCAGGGATTGTATCTCATAAATGTATTTTAACAACTTCATGCTTCAGCAAACAAAACTTACTGCTGATGATTGAGTGGGATCTGCATGCTTTTGATGTGGTGTCAATAATGGGTGTTTCCCCTTGGGAAGTTTCCAAGAGAACATATTTTTGGTGGAGTTTGCTGGTTCATCATGATCTGATGGCAACAGTCCCATTTCAACAAGACCTGTCAGGTACATCTTGCTCACTCTCCCCTGGCAGATTGCTGCACTCCTGCACAGGCAGTGTGCAGTCCCAGGGCAGGCAGCAGCCAGTTCTACCTCTGTCCATCAACAATTCTCCATGGAGGACTTTGAAAACAGGAAAGCCCATTTTGGGATTGCTGGAATTCAAGTAAAAAATAGTTCTGAAGTTTGAAAGAACTCCATGCAAAGTACACTTATAAGGCACAGGGCAATTTCCAGACTCTCAATCAAAACATTAAAATATAAGTTATAATTTTGGATGGTAGATTCAAACATAACAGATGCACATCTGAATCTGTTTGTTCATCCCTGCCAGCACTAAAGCAGTAAAGACAGACAGAAATACCCTTAAAGATAGCCCAAATATCATACAGTCTTTTAAAAACCCTGTATTTCCCCAATTCTGCTTCATTCTGCTTCTTCTCAGAGACATCCTATCTCACCCATTAGTTATCCCATTTACTCTTTGCTCTGGACTTTTATTTCACTCCAGGTTTTTCTTGTGTAACAGTTTTTGATGATGTTTCATGCTGCAGTTTTCAAAGCCATTTAAATGGAATCCCGCATAATTACTGTGGTTCTTGATGGCTTTGCTGTCTCTGCTGGTTCTTCCACACATACCACTTGTGGGAATTAGAAACTGCTCAGATGGGGAAGCCAGTAGGAGGGAGTGAGATACCTGCACCTGTCATGCTCCAGCTAACTCTTTCCCAGGCAAAGTTTGAGTATGGCTCTGGGGATAGTTCACTCCAGGGATCCTTTCAAATGACAATATGGATAACATCACATCAGATTTTTCTCCTGTCCTCCAATGTACTCAGATTTTGCACTCTGAAACACACTCCACACACTCTACAGGACTTCCCAGGACTTTCAACACATAATCTCCATTTCAGGTTGGGCTCCAAAACAGACCCTGTACTGTGTAGATACCATGAAATGAACTACAACAAACACCCATTTAATCTTAGCTTCACCACACAGGACCTGGGGAAACCCAAGACAAAGATTTGCTTGTGATATAACTGCAATGTCTTGCCCAAACTTACACTGAAAATCTGCAGCAGACCAGAGAATTAAACCCAGCTCTCCCAAGGTACAGATTGTAGAGTCTAACTGCGAAATCATCCTTCCTTACTTAGAGAACTCAATCTTCCAACTTCCCTTTTGCTCTTTTTTGCTGGTCCCATAGCTTTCAGCTGACACTAACTTTTATGTTAACTTTCCCGGAGTATGGCTCAATGCAGTGAGATTTCAGATATCAGAGACAAACTTCCTCCTCTATCTTTTTTAATCTCTCTCTGATGTTCCTTTTCTTAGCAACAGGGCACTCATCCACTGCCCACCCACTGCTTTGCATGTGTCTGCATGCACCCCCAGGAAGGAACCAAGCTATTGAACTGTTACGGCTGCAGCTCCAGCAGCCTGGTGACCCCTCCTAGCAGCTCATGTGCAAACCTCATTTCCAGCATTGTTAGAATATGCCAGACACGAGGTGTCTCATTATATCTCACTCCCAGTATCCAGCAGCAGCTGGCACACCCTGCTGACATTTAAGCCTCAGATGTCAGATGTCATTGTGCGATGGTTCCAGACACATCTCTCTGGCCTCCTCCAGTGCCTCTGCTCCTTGTCAGACCTTTCCTCACTGATTTCCATTCTTCACTTGGCAAACACCCCTGCAGTATTGCTTTCATTTGATTTTCCAGTGAATTCTCAGCTCTGTAATACTGAGTTGGCCTGGCTTCTTAAGTAGATGTCTCCAAAGTATTTTCTAAAATAAAGAAAAGAAAAAAAAAGCACAAACTCTGGATATCTCTCTGAGGTACCTCTTCTCAGCCTGATTGATGAAAGGGTTTTTCTTCCACCTCACCAGCCATTGCAGATGTCTGCTCATTGATACATACTCCCACTGGACTGTCTGCTTGCAGACTTTCTCCACCTTGAGCTCACTGAATTTTTCCATATGTAGCTAAGTTTCACCTGGGAACCACTGTTTATAAATCTCTTGCCTTTTCAGTGAAGATTATAAGCTTTTGCCATGTTGATGACTATACATTGACCTCAAGCAACAGTTGTTTTGTCAAATTTCTTCCTTATACCAATTGACTACGGGCCCTGCTGTTGTACCTCAGCTTGTACATGGGTATCAACACCTCCTATGTTACTCTCACCATCAGAGACAGAGTTTTAAATAGTAACTTTGCACCTAGTGACCAAAGTATTAGCACTTGCTAATGTTTTAAAAGTAAAGAAATTAGATTTGTATCTTTATAACATGATTTTTTTCAATATCTGGAAAAAAACAGAAGATATGTGGTATCAGCATACTTTGCAAGCCCTACAGCCTTAAATATTATTTATTAGTCAACATGCTTCAGTCACAAACTAACCTACAAAAATTTCTTTTTTATTAAAACCATCATTTTCATTTATCCATCATCCATTCCTGGCTGAAGTGTACTAGCAACTCCACCCAGTTTCAATGCTGGATATGAAAAAGTAGGAAAAGTACGTCAAAATTTGACCAAAGCACAAGTAACAGTTCCTGTCTTGTGGGCAGTATGATGGGACCTTGAATGCATGCTGCTGCTGAGACCTGTGCTAGCAAAGCACAGGGGATGCTTAGGCCACCAAGCCCCATCACCCACAGGCATCCTGGTGGCAGGAGTACACGTGTAGCTCCCAAGTAGAGACGGGACAGGAAGAGTTCAAAGAGTGTCCAAGGTGCTGGGTATGTACCACATGTGCTGAAGTCCTGTGCTTCCAACCAGGAGTTGGAACTGAAGCCCTCTCTTCGCACCAGTTGTCCTAGCAGGAGTTTGTACAGTGTTCAGTGCCACGATTTACTGCCATTCTCAACTATAACTTATGTTTTTCATATAAGCTGAAAGCACCGGTCTTCCTATAGTAGGAACGGGTTATTTTTTTGAAGAATTGAAAGGTGCCATGCTACTATCTGCAGTGTGTTCCTCAAGGATCTTCTGTCCAAGATAAGAGCAGGTTCAGCCTTCCAAGAAGATGACATCATGGGAGATGACAGGAAGAACATTTCTTATGCTGAACCTGCTAAGCCAAAACTCTTGTCACAAGAATAATGTAGATGTTCTTATGACATCTGATGTTCCTTGAACAGAAGCAAAAGCTCTGAGCGTTCTTTGGGATACACAAAGCTTGGTTTTCCTAAGTAGGTGTCATCAGTGGTCTTATGTGGAACATTAAAATTAATCCAAAACCAAACCAAGATTTATCTTAACAGTTTCCCCTTAAGTCATTAAACATCTACCATATACTATATTTTGCATAATATATTTTGCATAACTATTTTGCATAGAAAAATAAGGAAGAAGAAAACTATTAGTATGCTGCCTCTTTGAGACAGAAGAGAAGTTGTTTTGCTCTCTTTGTCCTCTCATATTGAAGCTGGACAAAAGCCAGAAAAGCTTGATAAAGGGTTAATAAATCCTTTAGGTCCATTTAAATAATCAGTTGAGACTGCACTGTAGGGAACCAGGATCAGTCAGTCGAAAGCATTTTAAAATTATTTCTTCATTCTTAACCTCAGTTTTCCTTTTAGTCCCCTGATCCTCATTAGTTAGCTTGACTTCTATGCACCGCCACTCACAGTGAAACAAATTAATGTGGTGATGATGAGATGTAAATATTAGTCCCTGTAGCTGAACCCCTGACTTCATTAGGATGTAGCTGGAGAGCAGAATTGGTCTGAACTGCTCAGAAACACTCAGATTTTTTTCTTACTCATGTGAGTCAATTATCAGTGAATTTACTCCATAATGAGTATGGCCCTGGAGAACAATTTAATATGGTGTTAAATGTCACAAAAATGAATCTTTCACATGCAGTTATTAAAAACAAATGGATGGGCTTGTACTGTAACTGAAAAACAAGTGTGTTTTTCATAAAAGCAAGAGTCTTTGCCTTGCACTGAGTTGCTCCTCCCTTTGCTCCTGAACAGATCATTTTCCAAAAAAAAATCAATTCTTTCATCAGATTTTTCCTGTGATGACTAAAATGCTTATTCTGAAACAACAGGATTTCAATAAATACGTCAGAAAAGCCTGGAAGATGTCATTGTTGCAATAAAGTAGATGAAAACACAATTAGCACATATCTCCCCATGAAGCTGATAAGTTGATACTCATTTAAACAGCAATTGAATAGCACATGTATTGCAAAAGTTTCTTTCTTTGATTTTCTCTTTATTTCATTTAAGAAGGTAGCAACTGCCTTTCTAGTGTTAGATGCAATTTCCCTGATGTCCCACAGGAATCTCCAAAATAGAATAATCTAAGGTGGTTTTCACTTTTACTAGTCTGCCCTGCCCATACTTAGTTCTTCTCTGTTAATGCTATTGCACATCCTGTGGCAGCAGGTGTTAATTGATACACATAAATCACCCATTCATGACTATCATTAGCCAGGAAATCCCTCCTTTGCACATCAAAATAGTGGAGATTACTTGATGGATAGCAGGGGTCACTGAACTACTTATACCTGTTGATCTTAGCAACCACAAAAAAGCATCAAGTTACTATTTCAAAATTAAGCTCTAAATAACTTGCCTAAAGCCAAAGACAGAAACACCCCACACACAAAAGAAAAACAAACAAACAAATAAACAAACAAAAACCCAACAAACAAAACAAACAAAGAAAAAATCTCCAAATGCAAGGCTCTCTTTTCTCGGGGTAACATATCTTACAGATAGAGAAGTATGTACAGCACATTCCCTTTTGTATCTGTAAAGATAACAGCAATACCTTCACCAATGTGAAGTACAGAGTGTTGGGGTTTCTTTCTGGGTATGCAATGACGTACACTAGGAAACCACTGTTTGTTCATAAGAACAGAAGGAGTTGCCAGGGGAAAAAAAAAAACTAAAAAGGCAATCTAAATCCCACACTATCTGTCATTTCAATCTGTGACAGCGGCAGAAAGCCTGTAGCCCAGGTGTATCTGAGGTTGCTTGAAGCAGTACAGATCTCAGAACAGGTTCCTTGCCTGGTTTCTCAGAAGGATCTTGCAACCCATCTGGAGCTCCATGTTTCCTCAGATAGTCAGCCAGCCACACTTCATATAGTGAATTAAAAGCTGCTCAGTGACTGTAAACACAATGAAGATCTACTCCAAAGCTGTGACTTAAAAAGCAAGGAATAATAAAAACAAATACACCACTTCATTTTTTGGACACACTATTGTAAAAACAGTACAGTTTCAGTAAAGTCATCATTTCATGCAGCCATCCCTTGGTCTAGTGTAGGCTCTATAGCTCCTTATGTCCAAGAAAGGCACATATGTTTGTCTCAGCCAGAAATCCAGCCCAAGAAACTTTCTATCACTGAAACTGCAATTCTGGATCAATCACTGAAACCCGGACAGTTATTCCAAGTTCATGTCAGCAGAAGGGAGATTAGAATCTGACTCAAATATTAATTGACTTTTGGAGTCTCTGTGTCTGGCCATCAAGAAACGCCAGCTGGATGCTAACTCTGCAGCTTGCACACACAACACAAGAAGACTTGTGAAGAAACAGCCGTGGATGGTATTTTCTGACATGGAGTTGTTGAGCAATGAGTGGCAAGTGTTGTGCATGTTAGGCACAGAGAAAAGGAACATTGCAGAATTAAATCACTCGCTGTACCAGAGACTACATCCCAACATAGGAATGATTTGTAAGAATTTGTCTGCTGTTATGTCTTAATGTAGGTGTCCTTTTGCCTTTAACAGATCAGCCTGTGGTGGGCTGCAGTGGAGAGTCACCTCTGTGCCCTTGCTGCACAACAACTGTGCTAGATAGACCTGTGGTGTCTATCCTCTCTTTGGAGTATCTCTTGCCTCTGTAGGCATCTTCACATTGTGCAAGAGAGTATGGTGACTGTGAAACTAGAACCGACAGGGTAGAAATGTCCATGAAACACTACAGAGATAACATCCCAGAGCAGTACAGCCGCACTGACAGTTTTGTACATGAGCTAATGAGGGCTTTAATTAATGCTTGTCATCTTAGCTGCAGCATTTTACTGACCAGATGACCTGCTTCTAGATGGGGAGTGATCTCTGGTAGTGTGAGCTTCAGCATCTCTGTGCCATCCTCTACTGCATGTTGTCGAGTACCCAAAATCATGTCTTTAGCACAAGGGCTGAGTTTGTGTCTCACCATGAGAAACCCTGTGAGAGATGAGTGTTGGCAAGTTAAATACTCTTGGTGAACCCAGGAAAAGCTGATTCCCATCAGAAGCCAGTAATGTAATCCAGCCCAAGTATTTAGGCTATTTCCTCTGCCAAACAGTGGCTAAGAGCTAAATTTTTCTGAAACCCAGTTTTCTCTACTTATCCATAAGGTTCACATTCATCAGCATTTCCAAATAAGTTGATTGTTTTTATGTACATAGTCAGAAAACCACTCCAGAAATCCAATATGCAACATCCTTCTGAAACTCATTTGGAGTTACACTGACAGCTGAGTTGGGAAATGTTACAGAGAAAAGACTTTTTCTTCCTTGTAAAATGATAGAAATAAAAACTTATTCTGAAGCGTGACTGTTCATGAGATGGAGCACAACTGTAGTCTGCCACTTTAATGGGCAGAGAAGGAAAGCGAGAGTCCTGAGCTGTGCTCCTTTCCTCCCTCCCTCTAAAATTTATTTTGCATATTATAAGATATAATGTGTAAAAAAAGCCTAAGAGAAACAACCAAAAGTTAAAACCTCCTTCTTAATTCAGTGTTCCAACCAGTACACTGCTGTCCTTCCCTGTATTGTTCTCATTCCCTTTCTACATCAAAGAATCACAATTTTTTGCAGCACTATTCCTACATGGGGCAAGGGAGTAACTGGTCCACAAACCCATGCATTGCTATTTATGTCTGCATGCTCAGAAGAGGCCAGAGCCTGCTGGCTTGAGCACAGTTATGGGAGGTGGAAAACACAGGTTTGAAGCCCATGAAGATGAGACCAGGTGAAGCTGCACTTCATGAGACTCTGATCTGACAATGTTCAGGCACTGGAATGAGCATAGAGACAGGAACATGACAGACAGGAGCATGTGAGGCATGTCAGGCAATGTCGTGAGCACGACACCTTGCTCAGACCATGTCTACATGGGTCGGTTTTGTCATTGAGCCTCAGCAGAGAAAGGCCTGAGGCAGGGCTGGGCTCAGGTTAGAAGACAAGTTGCGGAGCAGCCAGGCATGGACACTGATCCCAAAGCCACAGTGACCTGATGAACAGGAGATTAAGAAGTTTATGCAGTAGCATACTACACACTTTATTTCATCTAAGCATTCTGGCAAGGCCTTGCATCCACCCTGAGGACTGGGAAGGAGACCTTTGTGTTTATCCTCCAACAGGTTCATTTTTAAGTCTAGTGAAGAGCAAAACAAAATACTGGTGCCTTGGACTGTCCTGGTTTTGCTAAAAACAAGTTTCTCTTTCAGTGAATTTGCCTGTCAGCTAAAGCCTTCATATTAACTGCATTTTCCTGGAGCACCAGACACATGTTTTGGTAAACCTAGCAATGGAATGCAAACTTATTGATAAGCACAGATGGACATCTCGCGAGAGGGGCGACGAGAAACAAGTGAGCAAGAAACTGACCAACTGTGTATAACATTCCATTCACGTGAATACTTCATATAAAAGTGGGAGATCACGAGGATCTCGTTGGCTTTTCCATTTTCCCTTCTGCTTATGGCCGACATTAGGAGAGGACCTTGCTAGTCGTCCCTGCAAACTGAGGCCTAGTGAGAGACTGAATCCAGCTCCGATTGGCTGCGGAGTCTAATCCAGGACTTCGGGTGCCGGCTCTGCAGTTGCTGAGACTTTCAAGATTGGTTTTGTATATTTTGTATTATTTTCTCTATTCTTATTAGTAGCATTAGTAAAACATCTTTAATTTTTTCCAACTCTCTTCACTCTGTGCTTCTTTTCCTCCCAATCGCCTCTCCTTAGTGGAAAGGGGGAAGAGGGAGGGGCAAGTGGCGGGGGGGGAGAGGGGGTTAACAATACATCTGCCAGGGTTTTATTGTCACCCTGCAATCTTAACCCTCGACATGGACAATATTCAAAAATCAAATCAGTGGGTTTTTTTCAGGCTTCATCTTTGCTTGCAGGGACAATTTGCATGTTTCCAGCCCAGTTACCTCTGTGTCATCACATTTACCGGCAATGCTGCCAACAGCTCTTGCCAGCCACACTCATAGATACAGAAGCTCCTTGACCATGCAGTTCAGAGGCCTCCTGTATATTTTATTTCTGAAACTATGCTGTCAGCATCACTGCAGTACAGTGAAAGGGACCTGAAGGTGTCTGGGATGCGAACTGAGGAAAAGGCCAGCAGGACCAGCAGGGGTGACAGAAGGAAATCACCCACACAGACAAGACACTCATCCAGCCTGCACTGCTCCAGCGACATAAGGAACCTGTGGGAAAAGAAAACTCTCACAGGAATAAGAATAATCTCATCATCAGGAGAATTAGCACTTCTTATTCAGTTTATTTATATAGGCTATACACGCCTACAAGAAGAAAAATTTTAAAAGATGCTGACACTTGTTACATACTGGTTTTTGACAGCTACAGCACAGGGACATATCTGAGGTATCCAAGATCTTTTTTTTTAAATTGAATATTTCCAGTAACAGACAGTTTATGCTTTGTTGGGAGAGACCTGATATACTTCATGTTGCAGCCACAAATTAGCCTTTCATGAGGCATCATTCTGTGAGCCAACAGATAGTACTTGTGCTTTCTCATGATTTATGGCCAGGCATTCCTGCAGGCAGAAAAAAAAATTAACACATTTCAAGCCAACAGGACAAGAAAACCATGAAAAAGAACCAACAACAAGCAACAACACATTCAAAATGTTTTTTTTTTCAATTTTTTATTTTCTTTCTTAAGGAAGCAGTGGAGGATATAAAGTCAGGAGTTTACACTCTATTCACAACTTCCAAAATACAGAAATTAGAAAGTGGATTCATACCAATCCTGTAAAGGAACAGCAATCCTTCCCAAAGGAAAAAGCGACTTGTTTGTCTTACACTGGTTCTGACCAACACTTCACAATAGAAAGCTATCAAAACCCCAAATAAGCAAGAATCCTTGTCATCCTCAGAATTATTGCCAGGAGACAACTCTTGCCAAATAAATAAATTCAAATCAACAAAGATCATATAAAATTGTCTCCCTCAAGAAATCCCTATTTTTATATGTCAAATGCAGATATCAAAGATAAGTAATTGACAGAGGAGCCCTCACCTTGTGTAAATAAACACCACCACTCTCTCCAGACTGAAACTTCTGAAGACAGTTAACACAAAGCCCTACCAAACAGTATTTGTTATCCTCGTAACTGATAGCAGGATAAAAGTCTCTTGATGAGCTCGCCCCATCATTTCTGGTTTTCAGATACCAACTTTGATGGTGGGAACTGAAGTGAACTCAGGAGCCCTCTGACAAAGAGAATAGGCAAGAAAAAAAGGGCAGAAAGGCACCATGGGGTTGACATCTGGGTTATCATAACAGGAGCTAGAAATGTGTCTCCACAAAGAATGATGAAGGATGAAGATTACAATATGTAGTTACCACTAACTTCCAAATAGACAATTTTTCTCTGTGGAAGCAAGTTGAAAGTATTTCCAAAGTGGTTTTTATTGTTCAATGCTTTCTTTGTATTCAGAAGATTTTAATACACCTTTTAAGGATAAGAAATTTAAGGATGGGATCAAGGCAGTTTTTATTTCTAAACACCTTTGCCAGAATTGGTCTTGTGTCTTACCACCCAGGGTTATATGCCAAGCAGTGCTCAGTCTGCTGAGAGAACAAGCTGTGTGTCACATCCATTGCTTTTGCAATGGCAGGCACCCATTACCGGTTCCTAAAATCCTGTGGTCCCACAAGGATGGCAGGGACCAATGGATAGGGAAGGGGTATAGAAAGCCTCAGGCAGTAATAAAGAGCAATGTGCCAGCAGCAGGATCATTCACCCACCCCGCAGCCTGCTCCTCATGCAGGTTTTGGGAAGCCCCAACCTCCAGGTCACGTCTCCCCAGGGATCCACACAAAGGGCAGGCAGGAGGATGCCAGGACCCTGGCCATACCACGAACATACTGTGTCTCCAGGGCATCTGGCAGCAGTTGACCTACAGAGCAAGTGGGTTATACCTGACATGTACAGGTGAGCTGTGACACTCACGCAGTGTAGGTGCAGACTCATGGGAGGGCTGGTGGCATCATCTTGCCTGCTACAGGAGGCAGCTCAGCAGCCTGAAATGCTGGGCACATTCTTAAAAGGTGGAAACCGCAGTCAGGTTATCCTCTTCTTCCTCTGTACACACAACCTCAGCAAATCTCTGTATGGATTTGTGCTGGAGTACTGGAGTCTAAAAGGTGATTCCTGAAAAGCAACAAATTGGCACACCGGAGCTTTGCTCAGAGGTTTGGTTTAGCTAATACATTCTTCTTACTGCCTCTGTGTTTACAGTTTCAAAACTGGGGTTGTGACATAATCTGTCACTCTTCTCTAGGAAAAATTACCCACAAAGCAATGCTATAGAAATCCAGCTGCTGGAGTCTATCCCTTGAGCCTGATCAGCTTCAAAACTGAGCTCTTCAATACCGAATCATGGTGACAGCTCACCTGCCCCTGCAAGGACCCTCTCTTGACAATTTCCAGGGTGCCATTAAAACACCAAAGACTGGGTGTCCATGTAAGAGCCTTCTACAGCACTTCTCCCTGTCTTCTACAGAAGGACATGGGTTGTATCTGCAGTCCCTTGCAGGTGTTTTCCATACCCTAGAGCATCCTAAAAAGTCTTTGTGTGGGCTGCCGAATCCATAGTCAATGGAGTAGAGAGCAATTCACCTCACCCGGCACGGGAAATCTTAAGCAAAATCCTCATATAGTTTTAGGATCACACGTAGATTATTTCTATACCAACTTTAGTAAAAGGTTTCACTGCAAATCTCATTTTTCCCTAGAAAGATTAAGCTATAGATGCAACTTTTCTTTCAGAATCATCCATTTTCCAGTTCTTTGTAGCATCTCTCTTAATAACTTTCTTGAGACAATTTATTCACCCATGAAGGCTGAAACTTTTTCCAAAAAGTTTTCCCTCTTGCTTGTGGTACAAATTTCAGCACAAATAAAGTAATACTAGAAGTTCTTCAGATGCAAATCCCTGACATCTCACTCTGGTTGGCACCACGAAGTGGGTCCTGAGTTAACCAAGCATTGCTCTCATGAAATCAAGCACTTTATTTGCAGACCTCCCATTGCTGATTCATCCATTTCATATAGACTAAACCCATTAGTAATCATGCAGATCAGTATTGTTTTCTTCAACCAGCTCATCTGCAGCATTAAAAAACAAGTAAAAGTTGTAATATCTCCTTTTGATTAACCTGCCTGTTGTTTTCCCATTCAATACCCCAGAAGTGCAAACCTTGCGCCAGGATCCAGTTCTAGGTAGTCACTGTTCTCTAAAGTATGACAGTGATCTCTATCAATAGAAACTCAGTCCAGGGCAGAGAGATTAAAATCTCTTTAATTAGCATTTCTCAAAGTATTTTCTCCCCAAAAGGAATGTGCTGAAGCCACAGCAACACTTTGCTTTCTGGTCCTTAACAAATAATGCTAAATACAAATACCAGAACTGGTGCTTCTCTTCTGGCACTGATAGTACAATGAAATTCTCCCTGTGGCTTGTATAGAGGAAAATTTCAGGCCTCAAGGTACTTGTTCCATGTGTATCCCAAAACATCTATTTCAAGTAAAGCTCAAAGTATGTGTTATTACTAAAAACAAGAATGGGAAAAAAAAAAAAAAAGGAGCAAACCTAATAGCTGTAATAATAATAACCCTGTGTTGGAGAATGAAATGCTATTTTTTTCTCTGAATACATGATCAAACCAATAACCAAGACAACTTTCTGTAATATTCAGAATCACAAAATAAGAAATGAAAAACTATAAAATCAGAAGATATTTTAATATAGAAATTTGGAGTAAACACTGAATTTAATATTTTCCTCTTGTTTTTTTTTTTTTTTCTATCTCCTTTATTTCCTTTTAAATTCTTACATCTTCTAACTTGAAAACCCAGTAGATCCTATTAATTTTAAGTGGTTTTGCATAGTCTTCTTTTTTAATAAAACTGCTTTATAGCATATTTTATTCTGAAATAGTACAAACCAGTTATGTGTCAAAAATAGGTAAAATTTTATATAACACAATAACTAGTTGTCCATATTTCCTCAAAATACTTTGAAAATTTGTTCATGCAGCTGTGATTTGATATGGCCATGCACTGAATATCCAGTTCCTTGCTGGTGTTTCTGTTCCTTGCTTTCTGTTTCCAGCAGCTAACAGGATCTTGTCTATTCTCCCCTCCTCATCCCAGAAAACAGTCCAGGACCATAAAGCTCTCTGCTCTGATGGGTTTTTCCAGGTTGACTCTGGGTACTGTGAACTTCTCGTGCAACTCCCTATGGTTGCACAACTTGATCTTGAAATATCTGCTGGGCTCAGCCAGAAGGATAAACCTGCACCACGCACCTCCAGTTCTCTGCCGCTTTCCCACAGCGTGCTGAGGTATCATCTGCTTTCTACATTTCACACCTGAAAACAATAAGGCATACACAGCACTCCCAGAACTCCCTATTTGTGGTTGCCAGCCCTTTTGTGAGGTGCTACGGGGCAAAATGGGGAGCAGGGGTAAGAAAAAGTGGGTTCACGTGCCTCAAGATAGGTAAGAGATATCTCATAATTGATTCACTCTACTATTGCAGACATTTGTAAATATTGAAATACACTTTCCCACAACTACTACCTTGATTTCATCTTGCATGGCAAATGCAGTGTCTTTGTGTTTTTTTCACACTAACACTAAACAAGCAGCAATAAGCAGACGTCCTCTGCTGAGTGTTCTCCGTCATAAAAATTTCCAAGCTAACAGACACAATATGCTATTTCCACAGGGCTAATTATAATAGGTCAAAGGAAAACATCCTCTGAGCAACTGTGTAATTTCTAAGGAAATCTTTCTTACTCCGTGGAAGTGAAGATTACTCATAGCATGACAAATCTGGAAGGACTATTAAAGGTTTCACTCCCACTTGTCACCAATACTTTAAACCTGACATCCAGCTTCCAAAAATATTAATCATTTACCTAACATTTCCTTGGAAATACTTTGCCAAAAATGAGAAACTTATTCCCATCCTTTAGGGAACAGCAGATACTAAGAAATCGGCCCAGTTCTTCATTAGCAATCTTTTGCCCTGATATCAAAGGAACTGGACTGTTGCTACAAGGACATTGATCTAATAAAGCACTTATGCACATGCACAAGTTCAATGGGATTAATCATATGCTTAAGATAAACACATCCCTAAGTACTATTTACAGATAAGAACACATTTATTCAAGTCCATTTCCCAAGTAATACAACGTAACACAGCAGCATAGAGCAGCAATATTCCAATTGCTGATAATTTAAATCAGAGAAACACTAATTCCATGTAATCAGGTTTATAAGGAAAAATACTCAGAAACTACCCACAGAGGAATAAGACTAAGAAGGGGAAACAGGAGAAATAAAATGAGCAGAATAACACTGAGATTTTTCAAAGGAGCTACATGACTTCATTGCCTCACATTTGATGAAATCCTATACTCTTGGGGAAATTCACCAAGTCTTTCCCTCCACGGGTATACAAACAGGAGAGGAATACAGCTGATCTCTGACTGCAGAAACAATAAAACTAAGGAGGTGATAGAAAGCAGATGGGATACAAAAAGAGAGTTGGTCTGTGACAGCCTCATTCCCTATGAATGTCTGTGAGGTTTTGAATCACAGCTGTGGAAACAAGCTGCTGAATTTCCTCCCCTAATCCTCCTGGTAATTTTGTAATTTAAGTATAAATGCTTTGGAAGTCAGCATTAACAGCACACTGCTGAGCGTCTTTTGTGAGCAGAGGATTCTAGTAGGAGACAAGCTGAGACTTAAAGCCATGTTGTCATACAACTGAGAAGGTGAGGAAAAGTGCCAGGCAAACAATCCCCAGACTGTTTTTTCCTGAGCAGGAGATGATCCACCTTGTCTGGACTTTATAGCAAAAGTGACTCCATTGATTAAATATTTTTAACATTGCTGATTAAGGACTCTGTCACAGTGCTCTGTCTGAATTGGAATAAAATGTTTGCTATAAAAGGGAAGATGAAAATGTGCTTATCGTTTAATAAGAGTCAATCTGGAAAAAAAATTAAATAGTTCAGTGTGTTCTTGGTGCATTAACAAATGTCTCCTGGACAGGTTTCCTCGGACCCTGACTAGGAACAGAGTATTCATTCTCTGTAAGAAAAAAAAAATAACGTAGCACATCGTAAAACCACTATGGTGACAGAAAGCAGTGAAAATCAAAGAGTTAACACCACTTCTACCACTTATTGTCAAAGCAATATTATTCTCAAGTTACTGCATTATGCTCAGTGCTATTCTTTTCTACAATGGAGAATTCAGAGGTACTTCGCTGTTGTGAAATAAAAGTCTTTCTAACTTTATCCTTGACCCTGTAATTGAACATGCCTGAAAGGTCCCCTAGGCCTTCCTAAAGCCTACTGCAGAATTAGATCCATCCTTATTCCTCAGACACAGTCCATCGTCCTAAGGTGCCTTTGTCATTTTGTTTATTCCTAAACCATAAGATTTGGTATATCTAAACCAAAACTGTTTTGCTCCAGGAGGTGCTGGTCCACTGCGTTATAAGAAAGGCACTCAGACTCTGTAAAGCATCATGTAAAATACTTTTTATTAGAGCTAACTATAAAGAGAGAGAGGGTAGTATAGATAACCTCATGCCCCTTTAGATGCTGTGAACCCTGAGTTATGCAGGATCAACGGGGCTCCAATCTGCATGTAGCATCCCATCTATGGAGGTTTTGCCCCGTTTGGGTCATTCAAGCTACTACAGTGTTTTCGTACAAGAATACAACTGTATTCATCATTTATGCTGCCAAACAGAGAGGATGTCTGCTGAAGAACTTCTTGCTGCACTGTCAGATAAAGACAATGCAACACCAGTACTGAGTGGGAGCTGCATCACTTCCTCTGGAAGTTTTCAACATTGCCTACCTCTCTCCATAAACAGATATTCAATGTAGGCACTTATTTTAGGATGTCTGTTTTGTTTAGCACTAAAATCTAAACGAAGTCTGTAACCCAAGTTAGGCAGAATATATCCTACTATCTTTTCTTACTATCCACAAATTCACACTGTCTTGGATTGCCTTGACTTTTCCCACAGCTGTATCTTGAAAACCTCTTATCTACAATCCTTAAGTAATATGATTTTTTTTCTTAGGCCGTTTCTCCTCATCCTCATATAGAAAGGTCTCAAATGACTTCAGCCATACTTCTGGCTCTGGCCCTTTGTTCTTCTGGGTGGGATGGGAAGGAGAAGTAATGCTGAAGTTTAGATGTAATTAATTAATGAACTGTGAATGCAGAGGAGAGAGAGGGAACCTAAGGCCCCAAAAATATCAGTTGAAGAGGTTAAGCTGCGGCAGCTCAAGAAAACGCTGCTTCTCTCTGCCCAACTCACCATCACACCAGAGGCTGTAGCAGGTGCAGAAGGAAACAGTAACCAACTGCTCAGCCCCTGTCTCATGTGGGGTTTAGCTTAAACCATAAAACCTTCACTGGCTCTGGCACACTTTCAGCACTTGTGGAGGTTATATAGAGCACTCCAAAATGGCAGGAAGTCCTCCAGGGAAAAAGGTGCTGCAATTTTTCAGTTTTGAGTGTCAGTAGTTCTTTGCTGGTTTTATAGCCACCCACCCCAGCAGTCTGTAAGTGCCTCCAGCAGAAGAGTCAGGAAGATGACTACAAAACCTGTACGGCTTTCTCTGGAGTATCTCTCCCCTTCTCCATGGTGATTGCATGACCTAAAGAAAGATTATTCTTTTTTCCTCTCTGCTTTTGGTAAGGGAAAAGGGAACCAAGGGAAAGCTCTGAGGACTTCAGTCACATTTTTTAGCCAACAGCATTTTTATTTCTAGGTACGTCTGCCATATAATTGTTTCAGAGCACTAATCTCCTGAACCCACTAGGAAGCATGAAACAGACAACACAGGACTGATTTACTTCAGCTTTCTAAGGAAGAGGCTTATTTCTCTATAGTTTATCATAATCCAATGCTGGCATGCAACCAGGAGAGTTCTGAGATACAGCAGTCTTTTATGCGGTCATACTTGAACAGAAATAAAGGAATGAAAAGGAGAGCAAGACAAAAACTGCTAAAGGATGGTGTCTTTGATTCTCATTTCGAAAAAGTTCTCTGGCAACAACGTAAGAAAAGCCTGTGCCTGGATCAACACCTGCAGACTCTGACTCATTCTTCATAGCTGAAAAAGTCAAAGGCGGGTCAGAGTGGAGCAAGAGTCACATTTCATCAGAGGAAGACCTCCCACACCCTACTGCAAGAAAATACCTGAAACAGTCAAAAATGCCTGAATCAGACAATGGAAAGACTCTTTTTAAGCAGTACAACAACCAGAGATGTGTGTTCGCTGGTTCCCTGGCCTGTCTGGGGAAACTGTACCTGTTGGGGCCTCTGCAAAAGCCAGCTGACCTGCACTGGTGTGGGACTTCAATGTTCCTGTGTTGTGGGGTCACAAGGAGAATCTCATACAAACCTGAGTGTAACCAGCCGCTGCTGGCTACAGAATGAGGCACGCATGGTCCATCAACTGTAGTACACTGACATTAAACATTTGGAAGTGCTCTCCAGCTATGCCTAACCCCACAGCAGGAGAGAAACAGATGCTTCTCTTCCTGTTCTCCCTCCAGCTCTCCTTGCGCTGATAAGAAACTTGGACACATTTCCCCAGAAAGAGCTACAAGATCTTCCAACAGATGAGTGTGGGTGTGAACTATGGTATGTACGCCTCTGCTTGAAGCATCCGGCAATGATGTGTCCTGTTTATGCTCTAACTGGAAAGATGATAGAGAAAAGCTGAACCTAGCTCTAGGTTTGATTTTAGTGAAGGGAAGATGCAGAGAGCACACTTTAATCATAAGTATTAAATGTTTTTGTGTACAGCACAGCAGGTATATTGTTTAACATAATGGATGTGAATATAGATGACAGGAGAAGAGAAAAAAAAAAAACAAAAACATGAGATGAACAGTGGAAAGGCTTTTAGCTACTAAATGTTTTAGAATCTTTGCATTTGGCATGACTTCGTTTAATAAAATCTGCAGTGTGCAACGTAACATTGAAAAGGTGATTAAAAACAAAGTCAAGCCACCTCAAAAATGGCCAAAACCAATCTATGACCATATCTTCATCTAATCTCCGGACAAGTTCAGAGTAACTAGTGAAAAATGACCGCTCATGACAAAAAGAACAGAAAGTCTGACCAGTGTACGCACCTCGCACCACTTGGCAGGTCCCCAGCAACCTGGAGACATGATGTACCAAGTTAATGCAAAGTACTGTTCATTGAAAACAATGCAAAAACATTGCAAAAGTCAGAACCAGCTCTCATAACCAAGAGGCAGGGTATCTCCTGTACTTCTCTAAAAGCACGTTATCACCTATGAGGCCACACTGTGTTCACAGCAGAACACTTTCAGTGACAGCAGCATTTGTAATATGAGTAAATGTGTCTGTGATCATAGGCAGAACCAGCAACAAGGGGGATTATTTTTTAACCAGTCTGCAATAGAGCAAGAAAAGAAATTTTGATCCCTGGAAATCACTTAATTAAATAGGAGTAGGACCAAATTCTGACACCTTCCTTTTTCACCTGCCTACACCAGAGCTCATACTGAGTAAAACAGAACTGAGTACCAAACCTCAAGGGACCTTGAAATCATTATTTCTTTTAGGATATAGCGTATCCCAGAGATAGTTTCAAAACATGGCTCTTTGAACTTAAATTAAAAAAAAAAAAAAAAAAAGAAATAAAAGCGTTGCTAAACCCAGTTCTTGGAAACTGATAAACTAGAGGACCCTAGAGCCTACATCTGCTGTCTGTACAAATCAGGAGTTACTGAATCACTGAAAATGAGATCATCAGGCTAGCAGAGGTGGAAAAAGACCTATGTTATCCATTCTCCCTCTCTTCTTTTCCTAAATCAAACCTATACTGAGGATAGGAGAAGCATGTAAAAACAAACTTACTTGTTCATAATGACTTTTCAAGGAAACATGACTTTCCAACTAAATACTTTTTTTCATTTATTTAATTTTTTCCCTCTATGTGCCTGCTTATTTTTCTCCTTTTTTTTTTTTTTTTGTTTGGCTCAGTCATAATCCTGTATTTGCCTAATAGTATGCAAGTTTGATAAACAGTACAATACATAGCCAGATGTTTTCAGAGGCAGTTTGTTTTTAAGGTCAGAGGATAAAGTGGTGGAACTGTGGTGGGATAAAAGATCTGGTAGTGGTTTTGACAAGAGCTGAAGTCTAACAGGAGTGAGGGACATTCCTGAAAATACCAGGGAAAAAGACAACAATTATGAGGACCCTCTATTATCAATTTGTTTTGAATTACTAAGAAAAGATGTGAGACAAGGGAAAAACAGGAGGTCTTTCCCTGGCATTTTCCTGGATGATCAGTCAAGCTGTGCCAGGAGGACTCTCACAATCAGTTTCAATTTACCAGCTCTTCCTGAAAATACCTTCATTTACCCAGGCATGATCACAATTGTGTGTGTGGCTAGAACCAAGAAGCACTTCTTCCCACTGTTAGTCAGACCAATCCACACACTAATTTCACGTTTGGCTTATCATGTAATTATAGTGGCTATTGTAGTTTTTCTCTCAACTGCTTTTTTTGTTTTTCTCCAAGATCTCCAGGACTTATTAGAACCCTTGCATTTCTGGTTTGCTATATTAACTAAGGCTCTGTGGCCTCATGCCAGTATCCATTGCCTTCAGCTCTACAGAATTTGGCCAAGGATGTCTATAGACAGAAGAATAAATCATAAACTGCATTTCATTTCATACAGTAGAGTTAAATTATTTAAAGAATCCTTGCACTGCTACCAGGAGTATTAGTACTATTGTTTTAAACAAGCAAAGAAGCAGAATTTACAAATAAAGCCATTTAGTTTCTCTTAAAAGTTTTGATATTGACATACAACACACTCTTGGGCACCTCATTCATTCACATCTTAAATTCAATTGCCTATAAATTCTGTCTTTTTTCCTTATTTCCCTGCACTTGGAAGGGAAACGCCTTTGATTGTTGCGTCCTTGTGACCCATTCAAGTGATTTTTCCAACTCTTGAGTTTTTATATTGCAGTCTCAAGCTTGTCATGGCACACTGAAAAATGTTCCCTGTCCCTGTGTAAGTCAACATCTATTGCAGACCTATACATAGATAATAGCATAAAACCATCCCTTTGCTCATAACTACTCCATCTCTTCAGCTGGTATGGTGGCTCACTGAATAGCTGAGATGCAGCAGTGGCACTCAGCACTGAAGAGCATATCATGAAGGGAAAGGATTTGGGAGGATATTGTGATGGGAATAGATGCTCATTGGAAAAGATGGAAGTGTAATAAAGGAGAGTTGCAGAGGTAGGGTTCCTGAGGCATAGAAAGAGAAGGCTGGTGGAGGATGGAAAAGAAATTGCCTACTACATACCTGTCTGTATCTTCATAGTATTGGAGCAAGTATAGTTTTGGAGCCCCTATAGAGTGTAATATTGATAGAAGAAATAATAGACAATATATTTCACAAAGACGAAATGTAAGTATTAGAATTATTTGAAATCATATGGTTTCCATTATGGTTTCATACAAAATCACCATAGTTTCCATTAGTGAAGCATGAGGTGGAAACGCACCATATTTCCAATCTGCCCTTCTAACCCTGTCAGCAGAAAACCCCGCCAGGGCTTTAGCTCAAAGTCATTGAACTAAGTTCACACTCATTCAACAGCCACAGAAGACTTCTGAGTTTTGACAGTGTTGGTATGCCTTTTTGTTCCTCCTTGTTTCACTGTTTTTCAGCATAACTACATCCTTCAGGCAAATGCTATTGTGCAGACAGAATACAGTTCAAAATGCTTCAGAGGAACTGTAAGGAGAAAAAAGGGCTGAATACCTTTAGCTTCAACAGAAATCCATCGCAATGTTTTGGGGTTTGTACGTGGTGAACAGCACGTATTAAATGCATATGTGCCATGGATGACGGTAGCTCACTCACTTTTTTCAGGGACAGACATTCACTCATGCTTGTAACAAGTATAACTTGAAAACTTTTGCCAGATCCCCTCAAATGCATTCCTGCTTTTCCCCAACAACATATGGTGGACCACATCTCCAGCTGGTCTGAATCAGAAGAGTTTCACTGAAGAATATGTAATTCTACAATAAATTAACTACACAAGTTCCAAATAGCACATAAAATTTTAGAGGCACTTTCCCATTTTTCCATGACATTTAATCTGCTAGAAACTGTATCTATACTGTATACTGTATTACTCAAATCTACTGCATTAGATTTTTGACCATTTTTGTGTCTTTACCTCAGGGAAATTTTCACTTTCTGATGATACTGTACTACTGATTAAATTAGTCTTTCTATAAAGTTTCAACAAGCTCTTAAAAATAACTTATTCATGGATTTTCTCCAATTCTGAAAAGCCCATCAGTCTATAAAAAGCCCTTCCAGAACCTGCTACAGTCAATGAAGAACCTTTTTGTTGAGTTAAGAAACTCAAGTAGGCTTGTCTGTGTGTACCAGTCACTTTACCAGCTACTGGGAGCTCCTGTGAAGGTGGCTCCTACCAAGCAGAAGAAAGGTGGTTTTGAGGGACTCTTGAGGAATTTGAAGAATGCAATCTTCCTCTAAGAATGAGGAAAACATTTTGTATGAGAAAACAGAGAAAATCCACCCCTCTGATGAGAAGTAGAAACCATCCTCTTGTTAAATTGTGTAGGTACTTTTGTGGCAGTTCTTGTGAATTTTCCTGGTTGTGTTCACACACACACAATATGGAGGCCAGGAGGACAGAGGCAGGACCAGTTGCACAACGTAGCCAAGCACATGAGCTCAATAGTTACTGTAAAGGAGTGTCAACTTCCTAACTATTTTCAGAAAGTCTAGGAAGCTCAAAGTCTGTAAAAGCTTTGTTTATATCAAATAATAAAATACAGAATAACAGAATCATTTAGGTTGGAAAAGATCATGGAGTCCAGCCATAAACTTAGGACTGCCAAGTCCAAGACTAAACCATGTCCCTAAGTGCCACATCTACAGGTCTTTTAAACACCTCCAGGAATGGTGACTCAACCACTTCCCTGGGCAGCCTGTTCCAGTGCTTGACAACCCTTTCAATGAAGAAATTTTTCCTAATATCCAAGCTAAACCTCCCCTGGAGGAACTTGAGGCAATTACCTCTGGTACTGTTGAAAATAAAAGCAACTTCTCTGAGCCCAAATCAATCAGATAAGCAAATATAAAAGCAAACAAAATGGAAACAAAACCTAAGATCTCCCCAAGTCAACAGACTATACATTAGTTAAAAGGACCTGTTGATACTCCTTGCATTTTCTTTCCTCTCCCTGTAGTTGTAACAGAAATCCATAATGCACATATTTGTACCCTACATGACATTTCTCATGTAAGGTTAGTGCTTCCAAATTTCATTATTGTAGAATGATAACCAGGACTTTTGTGTGAAAATGGGTTCTTTCTAGGGCGTAAGTTTAGAAAGAAATCCCATGTAAAGAACTCTTTTATACAAAAAGGAAAGGCACAACTAGTGCCCTTTACTTGACACATCATTAAGCTGTGTGGGTCATTGCTATAAGATGCATTCAGGCATTGGTCAGCAATGAAAGTAGAATTAGATCTCCATATAGATAATCAGAACATCCAAGACTCCTTTTGAAAAGGTTAATTTTAAAGACATAATATTCTTACCTTAGCTCACAAACTAATGAAACATCTGGGAGGATGAAGAACCTTCTGAAACGCAGGTTTTGCCCTCTGCTGTCTGATCATGCACGTATCTTTCTCAGATGCTGGCTCTGCCCAGGACCGGATGCTGAACTGAATAAGCAATTCTTCTTAGCTATTACCTCTGGTGTTGTTGGGTATTTTCCAGAGGCCAGTTGCATAGATGTTACATACCATTACCTATTGCTGCCCCACACCATTGCCTGTGACTCCTGAAAACATCCAGCTTCCAAGGCGTTCTCAATCTGTCAGCTCACCCTGAAGACTGCAGTGAGGGGTCCACAACACAGAGCCACACCAGTTGTAACGAACTCAGTCTGCAAGAGCTCAACCCATTTGTCCCCCAAGGACTTGGAGAGAAGCACCCAGCAGAGCAGGGTCTGCAGCTCTTCTCGGCATGGACAGAACTGAGCCGCGCAACTGCTCAGAGGAGCTTCCCAAGACCTGATGGACACTGGAGCACACTGCAGAGCAGCAGTCTGCCAGAATACATAATCACACACAAAGGGTCACATCCATGTTAAGGAAATGGGCCGAAACCAAAGCCTATTTGCAAACCAGCAGTTACGGAAAACTAAGCCTAAGTGCAAATGACTCATCTCTTCACCCCAGGCTGAACCCAAGTCTCAGCCATAAGCACCTCTAAAAGTGGAAGTTGTTCAAATTAGGATCTGAACCAAAAGTTGTGGCCTGGGTTTATGTTTAAAGTTTAATCATATTATACTTCTTGTATCACAGATCGAAGGTCAATGCTACCTTAGGGAGCTGCTTTTTTTCAATTGGTCAGCATCAGGTTGTTGGATGGGAATTAATGTTTCTATGGCATTGAGATCTCCAGCTTCCAAAATATATATTTTTTCTCTTCCTTTTATTTGGAAAACTCAGAATAAGCAGGCAATAGGTAAGACAATGCTTTCATTAAGCAAACAATCAAAATACTAAGTTTTTATTTCCTAGAGGAATAAGACGCTGAAAGCCTGAAAGATGCAGTCACTGGTAACTTAAGCTGCTACAGCTCTAGAGAATACAGAGTTTTCCATCAAGGGAAGCATTAGGCCTCTCTGTACAAGCATAGGCCATATCCTCCAGAGGAGCTCAAGCTGCAAATGCCAACAAGACCTTCCCAGAAACAAACTGTGCTTCGCAGCAGCATTCCAGACTACAGGAGGGACAACACCAGAAGGCCAAAGGAAAATAAGCATAATGACCAAGTGATTTATGGCATCCATCGAAGGCAGTGTTATTACAACATGAGGAAAATGTCTCTTCTTTCAGCATTCCAGTCACTTGGTGCAATGTAGGTGCCAAAACCTCACACCTTTTGTGTGCAGACCGATAATTATGAAACATAAAGCAGAAGAGACTAACAACTGGGCTATGATGAATGATAATAGTTACAACATCAAACAAAAATCTCTCACTAGGTGTTTTAAAGAATCAGGTTAGGGAACAAAGTAAACTCATTTTCAATTTGCAGTTTTCACCCTGCTGTGGTATTCAGCAACACAAATTTCTCTCTCCTACTGGCACAGGCAAGTAGCCATGCAATAGTATTGAAAGGAGCATTGAGATTGGCCTACACTCTGATTTCCACCTCCCTGCTTTTTCTCTACTGAGCCTCTCCTGGTAGCTGAAGAATCCTTATCTATGAAACCTGTTAATCCTTTTAACAGGTTTATACTTTTTTTTTCAAATTGTTTTTAGTGACAATTCAGTAACTCTACAGAAGTGCATTATGAAAAAGCTCCTAGAAACATGCCCCTTAATCAAGGAACTGTGCTGCTCCCTCAAGTGTTCCCACTTGCCTTCCTAAGTAGAAATACACCTACTGTCTACATCGAGGTAATTACTTAGGGCTGAATGCACTTGAAGTAGATCTTCTTGCTTACCTGAGGGTTGGGTAAACAAGAAAGTAATTCACTGCCAATGCTCAAAATGGGCAATAGATAAAATTAGCTCAGACACGGAGGACAAAGAAAAATTTGCCAGCCCTGGACTTGCAAAGCTGCAGAATCGACAGACCCACACCTGAAAAACTGGACAAGCCATGAAAAAAAGGAAGATTATTGGTATGTGAATGCATGGCCTTCACATTAGAATCTTGATAAACCACTTTATTTTCCAACCTCTTCCTTTGGTAGTGGAGAGGTCACTCTTGGCTGTGTGTGCTGCTGTTCAGACCCCTGGCTGAAACTAAAAATGTGGATGGGGAGTATCAGAGCTCACCCGTGGAAATGCCACTTTGTGCTTCCAGGTCTGTTCTGCGTTTGATGCTTAAAACATAAAAAGAAAGGGATTGCCATATCAGAACAGACTGCTTATCCATCTATCCAGTAAAACCTTGTGGGATAACCTATCCAGAGAAGGAATGTCTTGTTCACTCCAAACAGACAGTTGTTGAACTATATTCTGAAGTCCAGGTTCTTATCCAAAGCTAATTCAACATTCCCAATATATAAACATGCCTAATCTTTTGATGTCTGCCAAATTTTGCTCAAACAGCTCATACTGAAATCACCTAAAGTAAGAACTTCACCATAAATTTAGATGTTTCAGATCCTGATGGGTTATCCAGACTCATCTCTTGTTGAAAATGTCTATGAATAACTAGTTCCAAAACATGATTTAGAAGGTTAATTGACAACAGCAGCATCAGTAAGCCATGAAAAGAGTCAATAGATAGAGCATTAACTTTTAATCAAATAAATGTATCTCAGTGAAATTGAGTGTCAATGAAGTTCAGAAAGAACAAGGCCTGTTCTGCACTTTGCTTCCAGCAGGAAATGGGTTACTACAATTACAAATGTGTTTCAGAGATCTGGTGTCACTGATGGAAAATTACATAATAAGAACTAGCAAGATACTCAGCTTGGATTTCAAACTCTGCAATTCTGTCAAGATTAGTATATTGCTATATATTAATGTTTATATTAACTTACATATATATAGAAGATAATAGAGCTAATCACCTCTCACTCATTAGTCCAAGTCCTGCTCAAATGTGTTGTCAGACAAAGTTGGCTATTAATTATATAAAATAGAATAGTTCAGTTGGAAGAGACCTACAGCGATCATCTAGTCCACCTGCCTGACCAATTCAATTCTGACCAAAACTAAAAGCACGTTGTTAAGGGCACTGTCCAAATGACTCTTAAACCCTGACAGGCTTGGGTCATTGACCACCTCTCTAGGAAGCCTGTTCCAGTGTATGACCACCCTCTCAGTAAAGAAATGCTTCCTCATGTCCAGTCTTATCCTAATGCCAAGTCAATATGATACAACAGATGTAATTAGACATCTCAGATCATTCTGCAAAAGATAAGTTTTCACACTACGTTGAACTTGGTGCTATATGTCAGTACTGTGTTAAGCAGAGGAGTCCATCAAATCATTCACATAGCAAGAGCAAACGGATAGCTCAGCTGCCTTTGTAGAAGAATACCCGCTCTCTCTAGGTCCCTAGGAAGCTCTCTCTGAGGCTGGGATTTACACAATGGAAAAGGAATAGGATCCATTTCAACCTTCCACTGTTTTGCAAAAGAAAACAACACTCCAGGCTTTCCTAGAGACCTTTTATATCCATAAAGCATGCTTTTAAAGGGCAGGAGATGCCAAAGAAAGTCTCTGAGGTGCAGATACAATGTCAAAGTGCTGCTAAATATCTGTGGGGTGAAATTACTCAAAAGTCAAAGAGTGAACAAGTATAGCTTTCTGTGTAGTTGGTTCCAGCTGATCTACTTCGTGTTTACTAGCAAAAGCATGTTGTTTTTTTTTCAGAGAGACCAGTTTTGATTCCGCCCCCCCCCGCCCCAAAAAACAAAAAAAAAAAAAAAAGAAAAAGTTTTAGAGAGGTCCATCCCTTCCAGTTTCTACCCCAGGAGCATTTTTGCAGGAGAGGTGATATCTTATGCCAAGAAAACAAAATATCGAATTAGCACTTCTTCTGGCATGTGAAGCAAAGAGGCCAGCAGCTGATCAACCACCACGTCTCTCCATGCTCCAGGCAGAGCATCCGCACAGAGAACAGAGCACCTCTTGGGTGAAGAGACACCCATTCTCCCTGGAGCTGCCAGTCCTGAACCTGGTCGGACATTCAAGTCCCACCATCAGTGATTAGTCTTCTCCATTTATTTTGCATCTTCAGCCTCTCTTTAGCAATTTGTCCAAAGGAACTACAGAGCTCTGTAATTTAAGCCCACAGCACACATTTTCTATGGGTTTTCTCAGAAACAACTCACAAATCCCAAAGAGCTGTGGAACAGAGGTGAAAAACATGAGGATACACTTACAAATAAGTAAGTAGATAATGGCTATGCTTTCCTGTAAGGAAAGCTTAACGTGAAGTTATTGCATTAATCCAAAGACCCTTTACAGAGGAGATATCTTTCAGAGCCATAGTGGGCAGGTTTTATTGGGGGAACTCTCCCAGCTATGACAGATAGAAATAAATAAATGAATTAATTTTTAAAAAAAATTTTATCTGTCACTTAAAACAAGATCTTTTAACCACCTTTTCCAAAAGCTTCCTTCAGGCATGTATACAGGAAAAAGATTAATGGTGTGCTGTTTAGCACCACCTTGTGCTGACTTGCCCATTGCAGAGGAATGCAGTCAAGGGAGAGAAAGACATTCAGTCTTAGCAAATAAATGCATAAGATACTGAGTAAAACACTTTGGTGTTTGGGCTGTGTTTGTTAGATCATTTTTTTGTCACCAGCCCACTTCAGAGCATAATCACTAAGAGCAGAAATTGCAAGAATATGTCATTCATTCCTATTATAGGATTTAAAAATTAAACCATGAAAACCAAAAAAGAAAACCAAACTGTGTAGGCAAGAGTACATTTAAGTGTGTTGATCTGAAATAAGAGAATTTTTTTTTTTTTTTAAATGTTATAATTAATTGTTGCATTTAACAAAGCAAACAAGTTATTATATTTACTATACTACAGATAATCTTGCAAAGCTAACTCGAGCCTGAACCTTTACAAGGAGCAACTAGCAAAATTAGAAATATTAGCTGTTTAGAGAATCATCTGAGTTTATTTAAATTAACTGCATTTGGCAAAATATAAGAGGGAAAAATCTGGTTTTGAAGTCTGCACACCACAGGGTTAATTCATCAGGGCTGTAGGGGATCTCTCTGTGGCCATGAGGTTACAGAGTCTCCCCCACTTTAACCTCAGCCCTCCGGGGTTTTAACAGTGATGCTCACAGCCCTGCTCACAGGTAGACATCGCTCACAGACGCGTGTCTGGTTATCCTCAGAGTACCTCCTTGGAGTAGGAAAGTGCTCCTATCTTTCCCTACTCCAAAGAGAGACCTCTGCTTTACTTGTTTCCTGAATTTGTGCAGCACAGGGGCTTTAGACCCTGACCCTGCTGTGTTTAGATACTTGCAACTCAGGGTAAAAGGCCCAGCTCAACAAAACTGTAGCAACATTTTCCAATTGTTTTCTGTGGTTCTTGGATTAGATGCTATGAGAACAGGTGAGAGCTTGGATTTTCTAATACTTTTAATGTGCAATCTTTCAAAGCCTCTGAGTAGTTGTGAACCGCAGCAAAAAGAAATATTTTCCCTCATTTTTGCTGCAGAGAGTCAGCACGTGGCAAGTCGTCCCTTCACAGTGAGTCCTCACCCTGCATCAGCCCCACCACAGCACCTCCCTGCTCCCCAGTCCTAGCTGGGAAGGGCCAAGGAGTGGTTTGAAGGGAGTCCAGCGGCAGACTACTGAAATGATTAAGGGCCTAGGGCACCTTTCTTATGAGGAGACACTGAGTGAGATGGGTCTGTTCAGCCTGGAAGGGAGAAGGCTCAGAGGGGATCTTGTCACTCTTTACAAATATCTTAAGGGTGGATGTCAAAAGGATGGGACCTGACTCCTTTCACTGGTGCCCAACAATAGGATGAGGGCCAACGAGCACAGAACAGGCTGCCCAGAGATGTTGTGGAGTCTCCTTGTTTGGAGACATTCAAGACCTGTTTGGACATATTCCTGGGTGATCTGCTCTGGGTGAACCTGCTTTAGCAGGTGTATTGGACTAGATGATCTTCAGAGGTCCCTTCCAACCCCAACCATTGTGTGATTCCGTGATTTCCCAGATAAACTGTGGCCCAGTCCATAAACAAGTGTGTAGATAACATGTAGGTTAAGGGCTGACAGCTGAAGCAACTTGCAGCTTCTGTGCTTACAGCCTGGACAATGTGCCCAGGGATCCTGAACCCCACTTCTGTATTCATAGAAACTGATACCTAGATAGGACTTGGTGATCACATCTCCCACTTTCTGTGGAGTAACTTACTAAAAAGAGCACTTGGGATTAACTGGCTTCCTGCAGTCAGAAACAACTCAAACCCAAACCTTCCCCAAGACAGCCCTGGGCAGGTCATTCAGGAGAGGTGATCTGCTCCAGCCACATTGGGTCACTGTGTGGTCAGACATGCAAGAGTCATCAGATCAGAAGGAGAGCAGATCAGGGGATTGCGATTATAGGCTAGTGGTGAGGACACTCAGCTGGGAGATAATGAGTATGGAAAACTCTTCTGAGGATCTGCAACAGAACTTTTGGATTAGATTCCCTTCTTGATCTTTTTATCACAGGTTGCCTACTGTACTTTGGTGAACAAATTTCTCATGGTAACATCTTTGCTTTCGAAAGCATCAAGTATCATTGCTGATATAGAGGTTTTAAAATTCTTAATATGAACAAGGGATTTTTGCTTCGAAGATCAGAAAAGGAGTTGGTTTTGTTGCTCCTGCACTTCCTGAAAGCATAATGCCCTTAGAAATCAGTGCCAGGCCACTACAAGGTGCCAAGCCAAGTACATCTGATTTAGAAAAGATGGGTCTTCATGCCACCAATTATCCTTCTTGTGTGTTTGCATAATGACTAATGTAATCAGAGATAGATCCTAACGTAGGACCACAGGCAGTTAAGGAAAATGTGTGATAAAAAATTACTATTAAGTCATTATTAAATTGCTTCCTCTGGTCTTTCTCTTTAGCTCAAATCCTTCTCAGGTTTCCCAAAAGGAAAACTGAAGTCTCTCTAGCATGAAGTGTGTATTATTCCACCATAAGGCTTCAGCTGATTTTGGAATTATGAGTTTTATTGCAGTTGTTTTGCTTCTGTGTGATAAACTGAGTTGAAACTCAGAAACTGGAAATTGGCCAATGTTACCCCAGTCCACAAAAAGGGCTGCAGAGCTGACCCTGGCAACTACAGGCCTGTCAGCCTGACCTCGGTGCCTGGCAGGGTTATGGAGCAGATCATCCTGAATGCAATCACACAGCACCTTCAGGATGGACAAGGGATCAGACCCAGCCAGCATGGGTTTAGGAGGGGCAGGTCCTGTCTGACCAACCTGATCTCCTTTTATGATCAGGTGACTCACCTGGTGGATGAGGGGAAAGCTGTGGATGTGGTCTATCTGGACTTCAGCAAGGCCTTTGACACTGTCTCCCATCATATACTCCTGCAAAAGCTGGTAGCCCATGGCTTGGACAAGTGTACTCTACGCTGGGTTAAGAACTGGCTGGAGGGCCGGGCCCAGAGAGTGCTGGTGAATGGGGCTGCTTCCAGCTGGCGGCCAGTCACTAGTGGTGTTCCCCAGGGGTCAGTGTTGGGTCCAGTCCTGTTTAACATCTTTATTGACGATTTAGATGAGGGGATTGAGACCATCGTCAGCAAATTTGCTGATGACACCAAGTTGGGAGGGAGTGTCGACCTGCTGGAAGGCAGGAGGGCTCTGCAGAGGGATCTGGATAGACTGGAAAAATGGGCTGATTCCAATGGTATGAAGTTCAGCAAGGCCAAGTGCCGGGTGCTGCACTTTGGTCACAACAACCCCCTGCAGTGCTACAGGCTGGGCACAGAGTGGCTGGAGAGCAGTCAGGCAGAAAGGGACCTGGGGGTACTAATTGACAGGAAGCTCAACATGAGCCACCAGTGTACCCAGGTGGCCAAGAAGGCCAACGGTATCCTGTACTTTATCAAAAATAGCGTGGTCAGCAGGACAAGGGAAGTGATCCTTCCCCTATACTCTGCATTGGTGAGGCCACACCTGGAGTATGGTGTTCAGTTCTGGGCCCCTCAGTTCAGGAAAGACATTGAAGTGCTGGAGCAGGTCCAGAGAAGAGCAACACAACTGGTGAAGGGACTCGAACACAAGACCTATGGGGAGAGGCTGAGGGAGCTGGGGTTGTTTAGTCTAGAGAAGAGGAGGCTTAGAGGTGACCTCATCACTCTCTATAACTACCTGAAGGGAAGTTATAGCCAGGTGGGGATTGGTCTCTTCTCCCAGGCAGTTAGCAATAGGACAAGGGGGCATGGGCTTAAACTATGCCAGGGGAAATTTAGGCTGGATATTAGAAAGAAATTCTTTACAGAGAGAGTGGTCAGGCATTGGAATGGCCTGCCCAGGGAGGTGGTGGACTCGCCGTCCCTGGAGGTTTTTCAACTGAGATTGGACATGGCACTTAGTGCCATGATCTAGTAAACGGACTAGAGTTGGACCAAGGGTTGGACTCGATGATCTCTGAGGTCTTTTCCAACCCAGTCGATTCTGTGATTCTGTGATTCTGTGAAACAAAAGATAGTTCTCTCTTCTTCAGATACAACCTTTGTTTGTAAAGAAATTGAGTTGCATCATCTGGATCTTGAATTTAACCTGGAATCAGCAGATTGGGGAGTATGGGGAGGAATAGTTTATTTTTGTTTTGAAAAATGTGTTTGTGAATAGAAATGTTTTTATGCATGAAAATGTTCTTTTGCGAGGTGTAAAACCCACCATTTTTTCTATAAAATTGTCATAACTATAGTGTTCTTACCAGATACAGAAATTATATGTTACATGATGAATAATAAGAGTTCATTTCATGTCCACAAATGCAGTTCAGATCTACCAGTCACCAGCAGTGGTAAGACTGCCAGATCACCAGCAGAGCTGTGAAAACTACCATACTTGAGAATTTTCCATTATTAATTTCTCCTGAGGCAGCTGGATGAGGGCTGTTGATTCAGCATCCCTCCTGCTCCACCTGGGCAGATTTCAAGCTTCCCTTAGCCAAAAGCCTAGTACTTTTTGTTAGATCATGTCTAGACGTAGTTCAGACCATGCCCAGTCCCCACTGACAGGTACACGTCCCAGTTCTCAAGCCCAGTTGTCCATATCCCAGCCTCTCATCCGGGCGTGTGCACTCCTGCCCACACTCCTCATCCTCCCACGTGCCCTGTTTCACTCAGGAAACCCACACGCCTGCCCTGGACAGGGACCATGCAGCCTCCACCAGCTGCTGAAGATGCATGACTGACCAGCCAGGACTCTGGGGAGACCTGATGTGGTCAAGGCCCATGTTACCAAAGCAGGTTCATGTGATGCAGGGAAAAAGCAAGCCAAGCTGATTCAGTTGTCTGAACACTGGTATCTAGTATTACTTTCAATTATTTACACTATTGAAGACACAGGGCTGGCAGGTATGACAAGAAGTTGTGAATGACCCATGCACCTGAGGAAAGGCAGCTGGAGCCCAAGCAACATACATTAAGGCCTCTGACATGTTACCAGAAACCCCAACTAGGTCCCTCAGACTCATATCATAAACGGAGGAAGGTGAAATGCCACCTGTTTTCAGTTTGATTGGGTTTTGTTTTGGTTTTTTTTGAGACTAGCTAAAATGTTTGCAAAATAGATATGGAGTGCAGAAGGCGTCTCTGAATAGTGTATCTATCTCTTCTAGCTTGAGTTGACTTTCATAGCTTATTCTTGGTTCTCCAATACCTCAAACTCATCACTAAAATTTTCCTCCCATACTTCACCATAACTAGGGTGCACATAGTGTGCAACACATACACTTTTTTCATTTGGTAAGTCCATAAATATCCATGATCTCTCAGTTATTTATCTCCAGCTCTACACACACAAAGAGCAAAGCAACCAGCATCACACATACTCACTTCCAGTAAAAATTACTAAGCATCAATGTCCAGCTTAACTATGCTAAGATATATGTAAAGCATAGCATTTATGACAAGTAAAACAAAATTGTGTTCTTCTAACATGTAACAAAAAGCCTTATAATTTTTCAGAGTTGTGTGCATAAATAGAGCTAAATTCACAAATCAACTCCAGTTATTTTCTGCTAACCCACTGAAATAAAGAGACCAAAAATTGTCTTAGCTGTCAATTGCCTGCACTAGATCAGACCAATCAAACATTACTAATCAGAGCATGATGGGGTCTGGCACAAAGTGTGCAGTGAGGTTACAGACTTTTAACATTAGGCTTCTTCTGTGTGACCCAGACATCTGCTCTTCTTCTTTCATATTGTCAGAGCATGAGGGCTTCAGTTCATTCCTTGCTGTTGATCACTTATGCCTTGGGAGTATGTAATGCCTTAGCAAAATATATACCATTTTCAACCAAAGTTTGAAATTGCTGAATCCCAACCTGAGGTTACACTGCAGATATTTAGAGCAGGGTGCTGTTTATTTTAATAAACTGTGTCTTGGCCTTTTTCAACATAAAACCAGAATTCAAAAAGCTACAAAATTTATACTGTTCACTTTATCTTATAAAAGGCAAATTTTATGGGAAATGTTTTCTACCTGAAATACATACAGAGAAGCAAACAGAGGAATTCTCCAGGCAAAAGCAATCTTTCAAAATTACATCTCATTGCCACACAACCCTGAAATTTTTATTGACTTCTTAAAGATGAAAAAATTAAAGCCAAGGAGTAAATAGTATCAATGAAATATGGTCTAAGTATCAATATAAATCAGAAGGTTAAATCCAATTCCAAATACCTTATGTCAAGAATGCTCAGTATTAGACCCAATTCAATATGGTCCCACCAGCCTCAGCAGATTCATAACTAAGCATCTGGAGACCCAAATCATCTACATTATTTCATTAGTCCCATGCAGTGGTGACGAGATGTCACATGAAGGCCCACATCTCACATCCCCACATCAGGCCACATATTACAATTCAGCTCCTATTTGCTTCCCCAAACAGAGTCTAACATTATGGCTGTGAGCACAGACTCAAGCTACAGACAAGTTAACTTCTTCCATCCACTCCAGAGATCTATTGCTTCTTTCTGGTGTAGGACAAGCAGGAGAGACACTATGATGGCACACAGCTGTTAGGAGACTGTGAACTGCCAACACAGCAGCATGAGAGGTGGAGACATCTTACACCTGTGGCAGACCCATGTCTGTTTCCAGGGTTTTTAATAAATGCAGAGTTTAGTTCAAGGTTTTGAGGTCAGATCGCCATCATAAAGTCACTGTAAGGATCACAGGACTTTGTCTGAGAGGTGGCAACGATGAAGAGAACGTACAGACACTCTGCCATAGCGTTCCAGCATAAACCCTTTCTGTTGCAAACTATCCATGAGGCAGCAAGAGATAAGGTGTTAAATGGGCTTCAACTGACAATTTATTGTTCTGAAAAATGTGACTATCCTCTGTGAAAGTGATTATAAAATAGCATCACCTGGTTCATGCACATTGGGCCAAGCACATTGACTGGACACTGAATGCATGTATTTTCTTCCTATCACAAATGCTGTGCAACTGTTGCCCAGGCTGGATTAATTCAGGTTCGTGTAGAATGGCTGGAAATTATGCAGCTAGAAGGAATTTAGTAATTCTGTGGCTAGTTCTTGAGCTACTGAAGGCTCCAACTCTCCCTCCAAGAGACATCAGTCATTTAGCACTAGAGAGAGTCAAATCTAAGGAAAATGTATCCTCAGGGGTAGTTGACATGAGGCAGATTGATGCTTTTCATTTCATGTTCCAGTAATGGACTATATACTTATATCTTCAGGGTCAATTTATTTCATATCATGTCATTTCATTTTACTTGACTGTCTAGCCAGATAACGTTAAGACCATTCTTTCTACAAACAGAACTCAAAAAGTAAAATGGGTTCTGTATTTATTTTGCAATACAAAATCTTGATATATATACTCACAAACAACATTGTAAGAATGTAAAGACAGCTCATGAGTTCCCATAAGTAAAACTAAAATGGCATGAAGTATTAGTGCATTTGCATCTTGGGTATACAGTGGACTTCCAAATCTCTCTGCTTATTCTTGCTTGGAAGGGTAGGAAGGAGAAACAGTTATCATTCTGTTCCACTGATTGAACATGGTGTAATATGGCTTTTTCTGGCATAAACTGTGGCATCTGTCCTCTTTTGTATTTGTTCTACATGATTATTACAGTACAATCTGAGCTACTTTCATTTGGACAAAAAGGGAAGCGTAAGAATATGCACTGTTGTATATTTTTCTCGTAAGTTCTCCAGAAGCAGAAAAGAGCAAAGAGCCAGAAAAGGACAGCTTTGCCCTGTTGCATTTCAGGTTTCACTTGGTTTGACATTTTCGTTTTCTGAGGGGATTGTTTATTTTCACATTGTCTTAGGTTATTCTGTAAAATACCTTATGATGTGTATTTATCTTAGAAAAAGTCAGTCTGAAAGAACAAAATATGCTGAGATTTGTAATGAACCTTAGTTCTCCAATGACTTCTTTCCAAATACTCAGAATTTGCCAGGAAAACTTTATGAGTATTGTATTGTACAGGAAAGAAAATCATCAACCTAGAGATTTAGGACAGCTTTTAGATATCCCTGGCCTGAGTCACTGAGTATTTTGATGAGCTCTTGAAACTGGTGAAGAGTGCCACAGGAATCCAGACTTTGTCTGAAGGACAACTTTGACGTTGGCACCTGTATGCGCAAGAAGACATGGTGTAGTAAACTGTATTATTTCAAACAACTTCAGAGCTAAAAAGCTCATGCCCAGCTAAATCACATTACTGTAGTGAATACAAAATATAATGAAGACATTATTAACTACCTTAACATTCAACTACTTTACTTACTACCTTAATTATTGCACTATGTAACAAATACATCTGATGCAGGGGTTTGCTTTTTTTCCCCTGGCACATCTTTACAGTTACTGAACTTGCTGAACCAAAAGCCACATCTAGGTTGTGAAGTTTACTTGTCACCTGTGGATTTATCCTCTACAAATCAGCTGAACTATTTTTGTCTAGGACTGACTTACGCTTCTGCTGCCACAAAAGTTTAATGATTTAGCTGTTCATTGTGTAAAAGGTACTTCCTTCTGTTTATCTTATCTTCAGTTTATCAGCAACTATCTCCTTAAAAAAACCAACTGATCAATTTAATTAATTGTGAGTAGTTGTTAATAATCATTCTTTATTTGCCTTTAACAGTCAGTCTGCAGATTGCTATCAAATTCTTCTAGGTACATCCTTTCCAAACTTAAGAGTTGTAGGCTTCTGTCTTTGCATGGATGCAATTTCATATCTTTCATCTTCATTCTTCTCTGTACTTTTCCCTGTTATAGTTGATAGGATGACCTATCTTAACATGACAGAAGAAACCATGGCTATTTCTAACCTACAGAGTAAACTGACCAACTGAGGGTGCATAACTTCAGACACCTTATAAAAGTTACTGTGATTCTTTCAGTTCTCTTAGCCTTCCATTCATCCCTGACTTGCTCTTCCACACCTTCCATCTGCTGAGGAACCAAGAGCTTCTGCAGCCTCATCCCTCCTTCAGCTTTGGGTGTGAGTGCTCAAGATCAGCTGTGGCATGGTACGGCTGTAATCTCCGGTGCAGATGCTGGGAAAGATCTGTGAGAAAGAGCCAGGAGAAGACTCATTGCCCACAACCCCCAGTTGACCCCCAGACAGTCTTTGAGCTGCATTGTAGGGATGCCTGTGCCCAGCCTTTCACTAAGCTCACCTGCTGACTTGCCTTCCCAGCTTGGCTTTGGATCAAGTCCATCACCACAGACTATTCTGGCATTGGTTGCCCTGGTTACACTCTGGACCTGCTCTGCTCCTCTTGTTTGGGTACAATGGGATGGGGCTCTTGTCTGAGGGTCTTTGCGCATCGCTCCAGGCTCACCCTCCCTTGCAGAGCAGCCACATGGCCACTGCTCCCTGACAGGCATGAAAATGTTGAAAGGGAAAAGACAACTGATTCATAGGGAACACCACAAGTGCAAGATCAAATGTTGGAGCTGCAGGTCTCTTTCAACTACTCAGAAGATATATCCCTCAGGGAATTATTTCAGTACACTACCCTGGATATTACTTCTTCTTCAGGCAAGACAGCTCATCATCCATTGTGTTGAAAGCTTCTGGGAGATTTGACAGCTTAGCGTGGATATCTGTCCACTGCTCATTGTTAAGAAAACTTATTCTGATTTTAATGACACAAAGATGGAATCAATTGCATTATCCAAACTGACGATGAAGTAAAATATAAGCTAATATTACATGGACATGTAAATGTCATTTAGCCAGCAACCCTATAGAGCTACTGAAGAACAAAGGATGTTATGAGGGTTGTTAGATGGCTAGAATTTATGTAACTAAGATAGGTTCCCACTGTGTTTTTTAGAAAATTTCAAATCTGACACTTTTTAATCTTTCAGCAGGGAACCTTACTAGCGGAAGAGCTTTAGAAAGAGTTTTTACTCAAAGTTAAAGGAAAACCTCTTGCTGGAGTAGCTAAATCACCAAAAATTCAAGACTCTCCCTCTAGATATGGAATCTTACTTAAATGGATAGCTAAAAAAATTATAAAATCCCATATAAGACCAGGAGAATTCTTTTTTTCTGGTAACCCACCTAGAATCCAGGTGGAATATAGCAGATGCAAAACAAGACCTAAATATTCTAGGTCCCTCAAGAATCAGTCTAAATACATACAGTTTATCACATATTCTAAGCAAGGAAGAAAGGACAGTTTTCAAATTGAAATATATCATCTCAATACCCAAAGATGCACTCTCCACAGTACATCATGCAAAAGTAAGAATGGGGCGTGGGTCTGTCTTTTTTGACAGCAAGTTTCCATTATTATTCTTAGCATCACAGAAGCAGAAAAAGAACATTGTTCTGGGGGGAAAATCCCAGAGGGAAAAATCACATGAAAATATTCCCATTCATGTTGGCTTGGATGTCTAGACAGAAAATGTGATAAGTTATCAGCAGCATATTAACTTAACACATGGCCTTTAAAGATTCATATGCAAGGAATGACTTTGTTTTATATTTGTCCCTGGCATCACCCACTACCATTCTAAGCCAATAGCTGTAGATAGACATCAGGTTTGCAAATATCTTTAGCTTTTTTATTTTACTTTTATTGCTTGTCTGCTTTTTCTCCTGTTTCTCCCTCCAGAAATTTTATATGCTTGTGAAAACTGAGAACTTTCTCCATTAATTCATGCCTTAATGAAGATTCTGAACCAGATATAATTTAAGAAGCTACAGACTATACGTTTCAGGTTAGACTTAGTGGAGAATGTACAGCTCCTGGAGACCTAAAATAACAGGAAGCTTGCCTAAATTTGGCCTCAGAGATTTTCTGTTGGAAAACTGGTGATTGACAGAATTTATGTATTGTAACTTCCCTAGGTCCAGAATAGATAAACTGGGGAAAAATTACCCAGAAGGAATTGTATGTATAAATGAGACAGAGTATGCTGAGCTGGAAATAGCCGTCATAGTGACAGGGGGTAAGTACGGTGATACAGGCTCTTTCCATCACATGGACACACACAGTGTATATGACTACGCAAAAAAATAGGGAAGTAGGTCCTTTATAATAAAGCTAAAACTTTACATAGAACTACACAGAATATAGTAGGGATAAAGGATACAAATTCCTGTGCCTTAGGTGTGGGACAGAACATTAAAGCTCATGCTTCTGACTTTATTTGACTTCAGGACAAGATATTTAAATCCATACACAGGGACTTACAGACACATCTTCTTTTACAAGGAAGCTGAAAAGTGGCTATTCATTTAAAGATTTACTCAAATTTCAGCACTCAAACAGGTTTTCATTTAGTCACACACACACACACACAAAATTAAAACATACTTGAGTTGGTAAAAAATCAAAGTTTTATTTTAAGTGAAGAATATCAAGTTTTACTATTACATATTCTCTCAGAATATTTTCCAAGGCTTTATATTGGAGTATCTTAATGGTGTTTTAAATGTCTTAAGTGAAGTGGTAGTCCAGATGACTTAGTAAATGCTTAACTGCTTTTGGATTCACTGCTATTGTCTGGCTAGGCCCCAAAGTAGTTTATGTAATACCAAAGGAGACAGGCAATAACTTGATAATTAGGAAATAAACTTCTTAGAGCTTCATGTTTCACTGGAAAATGTGGTTTCCAGTTCATAAGAACCAGAATCTGGACTGATTCTGACATCTAACAAACAATGACCAATTCTCATGAAATTACTTCACTCCCACCTTCCTTCCGCACCTCGCTGCCTCTCTGTTACCCGAATTAGTCATGCAGTCAGACTGATGTCTTATCACCACAAAATAGCTGTAAAAAAAAAATAAAACTTGAAATTATAGGTGCTGATTATCTTTCTTTTTTTCCCCTAGAGTTTACCCAGGCAGATAAATATTTTAAGAATGCAAACATATGCTGAGATTATATTCAAGGTAATGGAACACAAAAGAAATCATGCAAGAAAATAAATACACAATAAGGATGACTCACGTGAATTTGGAAATGTCTAGAAAGTCATCAAACCTCACCATTCCCTACTGATAAATATTTTGTGGTCTACTTCACACTAGTTTGTCATACTAAAGTCAAAACATATATGTATGATCCACAATCATTTCTTTTTTACAATTTATTTGACTTGGAATTACTCAGGATTTGAGAACAATTACTTGCTGAAAATGTCCCTTAAAATCTTATCCTCTGTTGAGGATAAACTCTTATCCTCTGAGAGGATAAACATAACTCCTTCAAACAGAAGCACAGTGGTAGACTGCCAGAAAAAGCAGAACACAGCATATACAGCCTTTGCTTACACGATGAAAGTAAACTGGAATAGGAAGCTCATAAATTAAAGCTCCTGTTCATATTGATGCTTATGCTTGGTATACAGTTCCTACTGCCTGACACACACATGTGCAGCTGTATTCACTCCCTCTTTAACATCACTTTTCCCACAAAAGTAGGTAAGCACCTCACAATGGGTCTTCTGGGGATGACCAAAAGAGGGTCACATTGTCTACAATGGGCCATATCCAAAGTCACATAGTTACGCTCTGTCCACAACTGTAGCATGAGCATTTGGAAGACCTCCTGTCTTTAGGGCATAAACCCAGCTCAAATTTTGACAGAGAAAGTACTTACATGTGAGTCAGCTTCGTAGAGCAGGGACACTCCCAAAACCTGCACTTCTGTTGTTCTGAAAATAGACTTATGAAATCTCTTAACAGCCACCCAGGCACATATTGTTGTTTCATAATCATGTGCAGATGTTCATGAGCTTGTTATGATTTCTGTTATCATAGTGATTGGAAGTCCTAGGCAACATGAAGGGCCTCTCATGGTCGATGACACACTAAAATGCATTATGAGTCAAAACCCCTGCTCTGAAGAGTTATATTAATATTGAAATGTTCTGGTTCTTGAATGAAGATATCACAAAATAGGGTTGTTGACAAAACTTCCACCCCAGAAGTCCACCTTGTCTCCAGTGGAGGGAAAAAAGAAAGTGCTAAACCACTTACAAATAACCCTCTGAACTCCTCTAGTAAAGACTGGGGTATTTATTGCAGGCAAAAACTACTAGCAGTTAACTTTAAATCATGACACTGCAATTTTGCCACTACATCACTTGATAAACAGCAAGTTCAGCTGTCCTCACATGAGAGAGGGTGAAAGGAGAGGGAAGGCAACCTCAATAGTCAGATTGCTTTCTGCTCCCTTCCTCATTAATTGAAGATCAAAGCAGAATAGACTGACGAGCAACAGGAAGGTGGTTTTCCTGCAGACTCACAGTGATTGAAACCAGACTTTTAGATTGACATCTCAGCTGTGTAACAAAGAATCCTCCTAGAGCACATGGTATCCTCATAAATCACCTGATAGAAATCTAAATTCTCCTCTGGTTAGAATTATAAATAAAAGGGGGAATTGTTATGCATTGTTTCAAGTTACTGAATATGCTTGTGTTGGATTTGGTGGAAGAGAGTCAATTTTCTTCCTAGTAGGCCCTATGGGGCACTGTTTTGGATTTGTGCTGGAAACAGTGCTGATATCACAGCGATGTTTTAGTTACTGCTCAGCAGCCTTGCACAGAGTCAAGGGCTTTTGTGCTCCTCACCCCATCCGACCAGCAAGTGGGCTGGGGGTGCACAGGAAGCTGTGAGGGGACACAGCTGGTACAGCTGACCACAACTGACCAAAGGGATATTCCACACCCTATGACGCCATGCTCAGTGTAAAAGCTTGGGGAAGAAGAAGGAAGGGAGGCACATTCAGAGTGATGGCTTCTGTCTTCCCAAGTAACTATTATGTGTGGTGAAGCCCTGCTGTTCTGGAGATGGCTGAACACCTGCCTGCCCATGGGAACTAGTCAATAAATGCTTGACTTCGCTTTGCTTGTGTGTGAAGCTTTTGCTTTATCTATTAAACTTTCTTTATCTCATCCCACAAGTTTTCTCACTTTTACCCATCTGATTCTCTCCCTCAACCCACCAAGAAGGGAGTGAGTGAGGGGCTGGGTGGTGCTTAGCTGCCTGCCAGAGTAAACCACAAAATACTGTAACTACATTCTTCAACTCAATGTTATATTGCCTTTTCCTTAGAAAACTATACAAAAACAAAACAAAACAAAACAAAACAAAAAACAAACAAACAAACAATAAAAAACCAAACAAACAAACCCCCAAACAACACACATTAAAAAAACCCAAACAAACAAAGCCACCATAACCAAACCCCGACAAACTAAATGAGCAGTAGGAGAAAACCTGATGGGTTAAAGAAAGCACTGTGTCTCAGGAAGCAATATCACTGTGTTTACAACAGTTTAAAAGACTTTAATGTTCTAAATGTTTAAAAAAATCAGTAATTTTTTTGTTCAACAAGGTTAAGTGCAAAGTTCTACACTTGAGAAGGAGCGACCCCAGACACTAGTATATGCTGGGGGCCATCCAGGTGAAAAGCAGCTTGGCAGAAAATGACCTGAGTGTCCTGATGGACAACAAGTTGAACACGAGCCAGCAATGTGGCCTTGCTGCAAAGAAGGACAGTGTTATCCCGGGCTGCATTAAACAAAGTATTTCCAGCAAGTCAAGGGAGGCGATCCTTCTCCTCTGCTCAGCACTGGTGAGGCCACACCTACATTCTGTGTCCAGTTTTGGGCTCCCCAACACAAGAGAGACATGGACATACTGGAGGCACTCCAACAAAGGGCAGCAAAGATGATGAAGGGCCTCGAGCATCTTTCCTATGAAGAGAGGCTGAGACAGCTGGGACTGTCCAAGCTTCAGAAGAGAAGGCTGAAGGAGGATTTTATCCATGTGTATAAACACCTGAAGGGAGAGTTTAAAGAGTACAGATCCAGGCGCTTTTCAGTGGTGCCCAGTGACAGGACCAGAGGCAATGGGCATAAACTGAGACACAAAAGGTGTCATCTGAACATCAGGAAAAACTTTTTCTGCTGTGAGGGTGAGCAAGCACTGGCACAATTTGCCCAGGAAGGTTGTGGAGCCCCCATCCTCATAGATGTTCAAAACCCAGTCGGACACAGTCCTGATCAACTGGATCTAGATGGCCCTGCTTGAACAGGGGATTGGACCAGATGACCTCCAGAGGTCCCTTCCAACCTCAAGCATTCTGTGATTCTGTGAAAATAGGCAATTATATCAATATTTACAAATGCATGCACATCTGTCACTTTTTTCATCTTATTTCATATTTTATGAAGTAGCTGTAAAGAATGAAATGCAGAAGAGACTTATCATACCACACTATCACACCAGCCTGTCACGTAGATACTTAACTGTTTCATTTTAGTTGACCATAAGTCTTTAGTACGCTAAGATCATGTTTCACCTTACTTAAGTCTATTTCCCTAGGTAAATAGGTAAATTATTTGTTTGGGCTCCTTCTATAGGCAGTACAGTTCATTCCATACGTTGTTAACTGCATTAAAACAGATGCTTTTGTGCAATAGAAACCTGAACTGCCATCAAAAGGGATGTTTCCACATTCCTGCATGATCCTGCATCCCTCCATGGAGACAGGCAGTATGCTGGGCCCTCATCCTGCTCATTCCAGTGGCTGTTGAAAGAGACATGGTGAGAGCAATAGGATGAATGGGATGTGAAGGGACGCCTCCTTCAGTAGCAGCCCAGAGGTGTGTTATCATACAGTGAGCCTCTGACCTCAGTCTACTTCTCTCCATTGGCTGCAGAGGAAGTTTAAAAACATAGCTTGGATTAGCCTGTCTGCTAGACAGAAATGAATCTCTCCTGCTGTAATTAAATTAATTTCATATCAAATCTGATCAACCCATCTGTGTCCCAGCCAGTAGCAAAACCTTGCAACCTACAGTGATTCAAAATCAAGCCTTGTGTATCTGCATGCAGTCCCTAGTGATGAAAATGTACACAAAAGAAAAACATAACTTTATTTTTGTGGCTTTGATTAGATACTTTTAGGTCAATTGTTGGTATTTTACATTTACTGGGAGTGAGAATCAAAACTATTACTGAGATCTACCTTGTGCTATATCCAAATAAAATGTGAATGATAAATCTTCAGAAAGTACCTGTCTAAACGTTCCTCTTAAGCACAGAAAAATACATTCATGCAGAGCATGATAGTAACAACAAAGAATGTGTAAATTATGAGGAATTATACTAAAACAGAAACATGTTGTCTTTGTTATAATAATGTGATTCACAAAAACTCTCCCAGAAGGAATGACATCAGGTTCCAGTCATTTTTAGCACGGTCATTTTTCATCTGTTCATTAATCTAATTCATCATTTACAATTACATTTACATTAAAGATTTGCATATTTAACTCATTGGACATCTGTCTGTTGCTTTCAGTCTGGCTTGTCTGATACAATCATCAGAATGTTTCCATATGTCAATGACTTCATCCTAGTAAACACAGAAAAGGGACAAGGTTGCCAATTAATATTGCTAAGTTTCTTCCATAACTGAATCATCGTGGCATAAAAAATCAAATACTACAAAAGAATTACTAGGAATCAGTCATGAGAAACAGCTGCGTAGTTCCCCAGACCAGACTGAAGCAACATAGATAATGTTGGAACCTCTGGGGCTATGACTCAAAGGAGAAACAGACTGTTTGTGAATATTCAGGCTACTTCTCAGTCTTTGCTCTCAGTGTTACACAGCAATACCTTGCCACCCAGCTTCTCCAAGCAATGATGTACTGACTGTTGTAAGTCCAGAAATCCTAGAGAAGGGTCAGCTCCACGTATGCAAATCTGTCACACAGTCTGTCTAATGCAAGGGGACACAGGAAACTATTAAGCATCTCCAGGTTTCTAAAACTTTCTATCCAAAGTCCATTCCTGTTCAAAGAGTGGGCAAAAAAGTGAGTGTAAAACAATCCCACCAGAAATGTTAACACTTACCTGCCAGAAATATAAACAGCTGCAGTCATGTAAGTAAAGGAAGCTGACGAAGCTATGTAATACCTTTTTGAATACCAAAATCACCAAGGCATTAAAATATTTGGCCATGTTCTCAAACTCTCTAAGACTCTATAGATTTTGGTGTTGCCAGCTTACTCTAGTTTTCCTTATTGAATGTTGATTTTGTAACAAATATGACCACCAGAAACAGAGACTAAACATGGGATCCATCTCACCTAACTTTAGACCTCTATACAGAAACATTATCTATATGGTTAAAAAGGATACTTCTATGGCATGGTTTATCTGCTTCATCATTGAGGAACGCTCCAAGGCAAAACACTTGAAGCCTTTTAGGACTGATTGTTTCATACATCTGAGCAGAGGTTCATCTCGTTGTCTTTCAGCTACTCAAAAATTTACAAACCTGAACTGAACAGCAAGGCCTCTTTGACAGTCAATGTGGAAAGATGGGGATATCCAGAGGGTGATTCCATCCTGATATGGACAATGCCAGGCCATGGAAGAAAGTTACATCATTTCTTAGCTTCATCATTCCTCCTAAGAGCACAGCAGCCTAGTAGGGGAACATCTTTCCATAATTACATACCAAGTCAGATCAAGAAGCAAATTATCTGACTGTTTATATCAAAAGAGAGCAGGTCTGTCTCCTAGGGGTTTTTTTCTAAACATAAAGAGATAAATATGAATATCCAATTAATTTATACAAGCAATGAAAGAAAATAAGAATAAAATTTTACTAACTTGAGAAGAGCGGTTTGTTCTTTGAGAAGCTTTTTTTTTTTTTACTATAACACATTAGACCATAATTCATACACACCACTGCTGAGCAATCTGTGGTAATAATGTTCAGAAATGTTAATGTTAACTCCATCATCCTTCATGTCAGTCCTGTGGGTGCTATTACCTTCCTCCTCTAAAACCTCTCAGTCCCAGAAATGCACACTGAGCAGAAGCGCCAACCCACCACAGTTTCCACAGGCAGGCCCAGGAGGCTCAGTACTTGTTCTTCCCTTCACACAAGAATTCAAGGCTGATTAGAGAATCCCTGAGATCCAAAATGGTCAAAAAATTGAAATAATATTCAAATATATGTCTCTTGCTTAAATGATAGAGGTTCATCCATCACCCATGTGTCTCAGTTCCTGGAGAAAATAACAAATGGATGGAAATAAGCTGCCTTGAATATAAACCAGGAAAAAGATGTCTGATAGTGATATACAAAAATAATTACTTCCACTACCTTGTGACTACAGCAGTCTCAACCTCAATGGATGGACCATCATTTTGTATAAGCAATGCAGAAGAAAACCCAGGACTGACGCAGATTCTTCACTACTACAACATCTATAGAGCCACAAGGAAAGTCTTTTCCTTCTGTGGCTCATCAAATGAATTCAGTTACGTACAAGAAATCTGTGACAAAGTGATTCATTCTGCAACCTCTGCCTTTCTGTTATGCTGCTTTCAGTCACTGAACCTACAGTTATGCGGCTACTGCGCAAACAGCCCATTCAAGGTGCTGGAGTCGGCTTAATTAATGACAAAACTAAGCACTGATAACCCACCTCCATGAAGACAGCTTCCCTACCTTCCTGTTTGCTTCTGCCCCTAAGCCAAAGCAGTAATGTTAACTTAAGGCCCTTGGAATGCTAGTGCCTTATAGACTCAGTTAGTTTGGCAGCTACTTAGATAATCTGCAGAACCACTGCAAACAGGAAAATGCCTGCAGGTAGGCTGCAGGGCAGTGGATTCTCAGTAAAAGGCGATCAAGTATTAATACAATATTCCCCAATTTTCAAATGCTTTGCTAAGAATACAGAGCCCTTTCATTTGCTAGAACTTTTCCCAGAATGAAAGAGAAGAGATAGTGGAACAACTCAGGTACTGAACTGGAAAGACTGGAAGTGCAGGGAAGGGCAAATGATGGTTTGTTCTGTAAGTCTGTAACGTTTCCCTCACAACAAAAGAACAAGCACACTTCCACCAACAGAAAATTAGGCTCCAGTTTTAAACCTATTTAATCTTCATTAATTTTAAGCCTTTGTACTATTATTCAAGCAGTGCCAACATATGCTGAGTCATCTGCATGAAAAGAAAAATGTCTGTCCTTTAAATTTTATATGGACTGATTGAATTTCTCCATTCAATTTATGTGAGTTATACCAGCAGACCATCTTAGACATGCAACTGTGAAGAAGGTGGGAGCAGAGGGAAACCACCAAAACATTTTTGTCTAAGTGCAACCCATATTTGCTACATAAAATTTTTTATCTCAGCAACACTTAGTTTGCCATCTGGGTTTTTAGCTGGCAGATTTGGTGCACATATTCTTGGATATACAAGGGTTGGAGGGTTATGAGTACAGACCTCATAGCTCCATTTGTTCCCTGTAAAACAGTGTGGCCAGTGTGGGGATCTCCTCTGTCCAAATGACAACCCTCAGATTGACTTCCTTGGTCACTTGCTTCCAGCTGCTACAACGTGTGCCTTGCCAATAACAAGAAGACCAGTTTACAGTTTTACCTTTACTTTTAAAGGAATAGTTTGTTTCATTCAATAAAAATTTTCTTTTTGTGATCATCCCGGCGCTGGTTTTGCCTGTTTTTCAGATCATGTTTCTTCATCATACATAATACATACAGAAGAGTATGGTCTGCTGCCAAAATAATTTCCCACTCAAACATGAAAACACTAAGACATGAAAAGTCTGTGAGAAAGCCATTCAGTGACTCAGCAGGAAACGTGTAAGACACAGATGAATGTGACTCAGAGACACAGTGTTTATTGACAGGACTGACTGCTACGCCTCTCTCTGCAAGACATATGTCAAATCTGAACCATCCTACTCCCAAAATGAAAATCCAAAGTGAAGAACGATGTTTCATTCCTAAGAAAATCTGCATGGATTTGAAAATGAAGGTGTAATGTTAGTTAAAGCAGGTTTTAACACCTAAAGTACTCTAAAAGTGAGGACGCTGTGGGAACCCAAGAACATAAAAAATGCCCTTCCAGCTACAAAACCAGGTTCATTTGATTCCATCAGTGGCCACTAGCTCCTGATTTAACAAAAAGAGCATGAAAATATAAGTATAGAGGGATCTTCTTTTAATAATATTTTCTTTTGTCCCCACAGTCATCAGAGACACGCTGAGCCAGAGTTTGTATTTAGATCACCATTCTACCAGATAGGCAGAGCATCTTTCATCCATCTGACTAATCAGAAGTGCCTATTTTTGCTCTTTTTGTTTGAAATTGTGCAAGGTCATTCTCTTACTCAATTTCTCTACTAAATGGTAAACAGAAAACATGAAAATTAATCACTGGAAATGCCTTTTCCTCTTTTCACCACCGAATAAATAAAGTTAATAAAGTCCAGAAGTTTCTCACTATGTATGGGCATATTTTATCTTTCTTCCTTTTCTTTTTTTCCATTTGAGCATTTTTCCAATGAAGAAGTTCTAAAAACTACAGAGCAGTAGAAAGGAGTGGAAGGGGCGTGAAGGGTTGGAATCAAAGAAAATAACATCTTAAATGTGATGCTATTTCATTCTAAGACCAAAAAGAACAAAGAAAAAGTGGTAAAAAAAAAAAAAAGAAAAAAAAAAAAGAGAGAAAACGAGCCCTAAACCATTTGGTCTCCCTCTTATTGGGTTTGCAAGATAATTCCAGTTGGAAGCCCTAGCTAGACTATATTACACACTATGTGGTTTTATCATTTATCTGTCCAAAGTGTATCTACTATATCTGCTGTGCAAGCCACGTGCAATTTGCACAGAGCACAGGATAGGAAAGGAAAATCTATCAGCAGCAAATCAGACATTCCCACAACGATGGAACGACAGAATTTGTTGGGGGAGCTTTGGGGGTTTTTTTGTTTTTTGTTTTTTTTTACTGAAACCTCTCCCCTTCTTTCAGACAATTTTGAACTTTCCATTTAAGTGTTTGGCTAACTTTTTCCATAGATTGCTCTTTTTATTAAAGTGGAAATGATTGGAAAGGGACTTTTGTCTAAAATCACAACTGGAAATAGGAAACAATTATTTCTTCCTGGGTACATTTTCAACTGTTTTTTCTTTGGATAATTAGAACAACTCAGAAGTAACAAAATTAAGAAATAAAGTTTACTGGTCAGTTCAATTTAATTATGTGTTTTATGTACCATCCATCAGTTGCAGTAATCATATTTCTTTTATCTTGTATTTCAGTGCACCTGTAAAAATGAAATACTTTAAGCTATCAGAAAAAGCTCCTCTCTATGCAACCTTTTGGTTACACAAGACTTGCTAAGTCGGGACTAGACGGACAGCCTATGTGAGGAGCAACATGTGACACTGACCCAAAGGAGACAAAGGAAAAATTATCATAAGGACTCCCAAAGAGGGAAAGAAATACTAACGTCAGCTAAACAACTTTTTCTCATACAGTTCCATGGGCAGATTTTCCTGACTGTACTGATTAATACTGATAAAATTAATAGAGTACCGAATTGATGAAAGTAGTCAGAAATCTGGAAACAAAACATGCAATATTCACCAAACAATAAAATAGGTAGCACTTTCCAAAAAACTTCTGCAGAAGAACATCGGTATGAAAAAGTGCAGTGGATACACAAAGAGAAGCCTGGCGCTTGTGTGATGCAGGTTTGCTGACATCTGCAGAGCAGATATTCCTCAGCCAGAACTGCCTTGCTGCAGGAGCATCCCCTTGATATAAAAACCACAGTTGGCATGGCAGTGGAGGTGACCTCAGCTACAACACAATTTCTGATTACCAGACCATGGTTACATGGTTCATTCACTTGCTACCAAATCCTTTGTCACTGTCTCCACACAGAGACCACCAATGTGCCAAAAACCAACGGTTTAATGTGTTGTTTACTCTGTGGTCACTCTCATGTAATATTCATTGTAGGCTATTCAACAGTGCTCTCAAGATAAAACTCTACATGTCTGGATAATTTTTCATGGTTATTTACAGTAACTGAAATTGTGTCTTTTCCCTTACTGTAATGAGCATTACCTGACACTTCAAAGGAAAAGCTCCCATGGACTTTCACTCATCTGTGAGTCCTTAACACTTCTACAAGTGTAACCATCAGGTCTCAGACTGAGCAGCCATTTGTTGACCATTTATTGGGCACCAGAAAATTATTTTTCCAGTGATGTAGCACAGCCATGACAGAAACAGGAATTCCTCCAGGGCTGCAGTCATGGATATAACTAATAAAAACAACTTTCTTCTTGCAAATATTTACTAATAGAAGCCTTCCTATTTCAATAACAAGTTTTGGGTCCTGCATGCTCCAGCAGATAAACCTAAAGTGGTCAGGCAGGGCCTGTTTCAATAGGACAAGGGGTAATGGTTTCCAACTAAAACAGGGGAGATTCATGCTACACATGAGGAAGAATTTTTTTACAATGAGAGTGGTGAAATACTGGGACAGGTTTCCCAAAGTGGTGGCAGGTGCCCCATCCCTGGAGACATTCAAGGCCAGGCTGGAGGGGGCTCGGAGCAACTTGATCTAGCTGGAAATGTCCCTGCACATTGCAGGGACGTTGGACTAGATGACCTTTGAAGGTGCCTTCCCACCCAAACCATTCTATGACGCTAATTCATTTCCAAAGTAGGACAGGAAAGCATTGGAAGATTAGTGGTATACAGCATGTAAAGTCTGTCCCACAGCTTGTAAGCAAACCTTTATTTCTTGTGACTTAGACACACAAGAAGGTTCTTTCTGTAAGCGCAGCATCTCTTCAGTCTTCCTGATTGCCCTGTCGGGAGTCTTCCTACAACATCTTGGACTGTGAATGATACAGCCTTTACACATTATTTGAGTGTTACCTGATATGGGTCAATCAGTATTGAATTAAATCTTCAGCAAGACATTAGAATAAAACCTGAATCTAAAGGTGTCTTTATAAAGAAACACAAACTTAGGTCCCACATACTCTGACCACTTGCTGTAAGTCTCTGAAGTCCAGGGAGGCAACCATAATATTCAGACAAACTCCAACTGAGGCATTTTTATTGCTTCCTCACACTGCATTCTCACTCATTTATTGCCATGAAATGTTGTATACTTTTTAATATATTATACAGTAAACGGTGCATTTGAAAGAAGTAGCTGTCTGAAATGATATAAAATTTGTAGAAGGTATTAGTTTCAGACAGACATAGCAAAAGGCAATGCCAGAGACTTCTTCAGCTCACAGCTGGACTGACTTCAAAAACTGATTTTTTTGTCTAGCAATCCAGAATATTCTTTGCTGAGGAGAAGAGTGAGGTTTTATAATTAAGCCTGTTCATAGCATCTGCAGGACTGGATAGCTGTCATCTATATCAGAATAATGCTGGAGTCACTTAAAAGATTAGGTTATGGAGTCAAGAGAAAGGACATCCAGTATTTATAACCCACATGATTAGACAAATTGTATTGGTGGTAAAACCCTTATTTAAAGCAAATAAGAATGACACAGATGATGCTAAATCAGAAAGATCCCAAAATGTTAGTTAAGAATCACTTCACAAATAACTGAAATACAGCTTAGAATTATAGTTGTAAAATTCTGTTATACTACTCATAAGGCATTTCCAAATGAGAACATATAGTTATAATATCTCTGATGCAAATTTCTAAATAAAAACTTTATCAGTATGCTTAACTGCCTGAGTATCACTATGAACTTAAAAGAGGACTATTTACATGATATAAACTAAAGTTTAAAACATCCATGCAGGACCAGTGCCCAACACTCTGGGTATGGTACAAAAATCTGAGGTAGATTGACAGAGATTAGCCAGACAATGAAGGACAAAGGCTGTAACCAGTTTTGGATTTTGAAGATGACATTTTGATGTCCCCTTCCAAGTTCTAGAGTGGGCTTCAGTGGCCTAAAGAGAGATTTCCAGTGTCATGGACAATCCAAAACATCTGCACAGAGCCAGCAGCTGTGTCACAGGACTTGCAGGAAAAACAGAAAGTAGCATCTGAAGTCCAGAAATGTACCCCTACCACCAAAAAGGACATTAAACTCATATGCTTAGGAAACTAAATCTTCCTCCAACCCATATAATCAATCGAGCTTATAAAGTGATCCAACTTATCTTAAAAGAAACACCTACAAGTGATCAGCTAAATAATCTTCTTAGACACTTGCACTTGATTTAGACAGCTGAATCTCACCCTATTCACTATATTGATCTCTCGTTACTGTATTGGTATGTGAGAAAACTCACATGTATGTGGAAACTTCCATTGAGACACAAAAGTGAAGGTATCTACAGCCTGAACAAGACTCCCATCTTAGGTTCCTGAAGAAACAAACACTTGAATGATACATGCAGATATGTATAAGATCTTAAAATACAAATAACTTCTACTGTCTGGAGCTCCCCAGAGATTACAAATGTACAAAAATATAGGAAGAGATAAGATGTCCACTTTGTATCAAGTCCATTTTCCCATAGAATCACAGAATGGTTGAGGTTGGAAGGGACCTCTGGAGATCATCTAGTCCAACCACCTGCTAAAGCAGGTTCACCCAGAGCAGATCACACAGGAATGTGTCCAAGCAGGTCTTGAATGTCTCCAGAGAGACTCCAAAACTTCTCCACAACTGTTCCAGGGCTCTGCCATTCTCAAGGTAAAGAAGTTTCTCCTCATATTCAGATGGATCTTCTTATGTTTCAGTCTGTACCCATTGCCCCTCATTCTATTGTTGGGCACCACTAAGAAGAGTTTGGTCCCATCCTCTTGACACCCACCCTTGAGATATTTATAAGCACAAATAAGTTCCCCATAGCTGTAAATAACAGGTCCTAAGCAAGAAATGTCCATTCCTTGCCCTTACAAACACCAGAAGCCATGATACACTTCTTATTTTCCATACTAAATGTGATACACTTAATACAAAGGACCAGAAGCACCAAAAAATAGAATTCCCTTCATGATATATCAAGGGCTTAGATGATAATTAAAAGTACCATCGAGTTGAGAATATACAAACATGTATGATCTACAAAGTCAAAAAGTATGTTTTTCCCTGGGCAGTAGTTTGTCCTGGACATAGTAATTAACATTTCTAGCAAAACAAAAGAGAGACAAAACAAGAGACCTCAGATTGCGGAGGGACCCAGGTTAGAAAAGGTACACTATGCTTCTTGTAGGGCCACGGGCCTTCGGGTGGTCAGTCTCTTCAATTAGTCTTCCTGGTTACACAGTCTTCCAGGACTCCATAGGAAAAAGTTCTCAGAATCATGAGGAGTAGGTGTGAGTATTCAGAAGATGTTTATTTTAGCACATAAACAAAATTACAACTTGTCATGACCATAATGGAACAAACTGGCTTTTTACATGTAAGAAAGGGCCAAATACTCTTCATTTAAGTATCAGTTGAAGGTTTTGGATGTATTTAGCATTTACAGCATGCTGTAGAACAATAATAACACATGAAAGAGAGAAAGAATATAAAAAGCCAAAATGAAAAGGAAGCAAATTCCAATTAGAAAGCTTTCTGGATTCTCTACACAAAAAAAAAGATGCAGTGACTCTATCCTATCTGGAAAGCAACAAAAAGAAAATGGCTTTGAGTCAAATTTCTTCTTAACAGACACACTTGAGGCTCGTAAAGCTGAAAAGCAGCGTCTGCCAATAGCTGGAAAGAAACATATACTCTCAAACCTGATACATCATAAGGATACTTGGCCTTCTCATCAGGTGATTTTTTCCGTGCTATGTCAATTGAGCAATATTTAATCTGACTTCTTTTTAGAACTACTTCTTCATAAAAATAGCATTGTTTATACTGAATAGCACGTTAAATTGACTTAAACCACAAGCACATATTGAAAATTTAAAAATTTTGAGGCATGCAAGGGGAAGCAAAATGTAATGGCATTGTTTCTGGGCTTGAGAAAAAAAAATGAAGGACCTTGATTCCACCTATTTCAGTGATCAGTTATTAATTTTACTATAGCTAAAATTAGTATTAAATAATTTCATCCAGATTTCCTTTAAGTGCCTGAGTCTTGCCATAGGCGAGTCTCATCTGCCATGTTAGGTGTGCTAATTGAAACTGTAGAAAACTTGAGCTATTTTTTATCTTAATAGGTCCATTCAAATTGGGCAGTTTTTCATGGATAAGAAAATGTTCTTCAAACCAGATAGGAGGAAAGAACATGGAAGAAGGTGAGGAAAAATTCCAGAGAAAGGATTGATAAAATATGGATCTCTCTGCCATGGTCCCTTCAGCTTGTGTTTTTGCAAATTCACTGCTCCAGAGCCCCACATGTCACATGTCACCCTAATCTGGGATTTTCTGACTACTGGTTGGGCAAAGTGGCTACTGGGCTGGCAGAATGGCAGCAAAGCCAGGAGCGTGATCCCACTACCTGGCTCTCTAGAGCAGCCACTCTGCACTATGAGCCCTTCCCTGTGACACCCCCAGCACACACACCACAGGGCCACCTCCTCCAGATGCAGGCGAGCATCCCTCCCGTGATGCTACATGCACAACAAGGAGCTGGTGCTGCTGTCACCTGCCCCCACTTGCAGGCATAGATCCATCATACAAGCAGACATCAATCTGACAAATGAATCCTTTGTGTCTGAAGTCTGGTCGCTTGAGAGAGATGTTTTAGGTATTTTAGACACTGATCTCATAATAAACAATGCCAAAGGAACAAGTGTCACTACTAGTCTCAGGATGAATACTAAATTTCTCATCTGTTCAGGTTTTGTTTTCTTGCCACAAGGTGGAGCTAGCTATCTTGGGCTTATAGGCAATATAGCAGGAAAAGAACGTCTCATTTCTTACACCAGAAGAAATACCAGGCTCTCCTGTCTCCCTCCCATTGGCTTTGATTTATACTGATGCCTTCTCACAATCATGTGGACAAAATAATTAATCATTTTTATATTTTTGCCATGAGCCTTTTGCTTCCCTTTTACTTTAGCATGTATGAATTATACAAAAAAGACACGATTAAAGAGCAGAATAAAACATTGTTAACAAAGTACTGATCATATGCTATGTTTAAGTCATTCATAACCAGTTATAAATTCTTATAACCAGTAAGTAAAGAGCAAAAGTTCCTGGACTGGGTGTCAAGCTACGAAATGTCAAAGACCTTGCCCATCCTTTGGATTACAAACTATTTCTATTGTAACCCGTTCCTTCAAAACGCAGCTGAGAAGGTTACATGACTGGAATTAATCCCTGTTCTACAGAACTAAGAAATGTCCCTTACACCTGTCTCTGATGTTCTTTAAGTAGACACTTAAATAACCAGCATATAAAATGCAATCACAAAGCTGGAAATAAAGCTTCAACAGTAATCAAACAGAAATTTAGAGATCGAAGGATTTTTTAAAATTAGTTATTTTTTTTGTCACTGCTATATCAAGCTATATAATTTTATAATAACCATGGATCTGTCAAATGAGTCTACTTCATCAGTATTAGACACAAAGGGTTATTTAATATTAACTGAATAATATATACAACATCTTTTTAATTTCTAAAATTTAGAAGCCAAATTTCCACTTCTGGCAACATACTAAGAGAGATTTCTTTCTATCTGATTTTTAACCACCTACCTTAGCAGTACAGCCCTGACCTCTAGTGGGCTGAGTGAAACAGTCACTGCAGGCAAGATAACATGGTAATTTGGTTCCATAAATAGTTTAATTCAAAGCTGGAAAAGGTAGAGGTTCCAGCAAAGCCATACAATAAGGCAAGGACTAGTTATTTTATTAAAGAAATTAAAATTAATTACAGGCCAACAGCAGTAGTGTGTTTGCCTTATGTCAACATCCATCTGATTGATGTGGTGTTTATGACACTCAGCAGATGAATGCTCATCCCTGTTGGGAGCTCTGTATTGAATAAATCCCATTATTAGTCTCTTAGCTATCTGCATAGTTTGGTCAACTTATCTTTTTTCTTTTTTGTTAACTTACCATTTGCCCAAGAAATATCTATCATTGGATTCAAGGAAAAAAAAAAAAAAAAAAAAAAAAAGTCAGGTTAGGGATAAGTATGTTGCCATTTTTTTATAATCTAAGCATATCTGACTGCTGTGAAGACTTATGAACCCCTATCACATTCAGCGAAAACTTAACAGTTCCATGATACACTCCAGACATCAAAGATTAAGGATCTTAGGTTTCCTGTTATTTTTGTCCTATGGTGAAAATTAAATCCACAGCTCTGAAAAGACTGCTGCAATGATTTTCCAGTGAAATATGGGAGACTTCTATATAAAGAATGCAGAAAACATGCAAGACACAACATTAAATTCAGCTGTCTTCATCCAGAAGGACAAAGAAAGACACAAAGTCATGGAAATGAGGGCTGTCTCTTTCAAATTCCTGACATACGATAAATGATGTAAGGACAGTCTTAACCTGATAGCCATACTCTACTATGCTCCTCTCTATATATCTTACAGTTTCTAGCACAGAAGTGCTGATGAAAGCACTCATACAGTTCATTCTCTTAGTCACATTATGTACCTTCATTGTTGTAAATAATGTTGTTCTGATTTACCATGAAATAAGCAAAAGGGAATCAGACCAAGCTAGACAGGCAGACCATAACAAGGGCATCATTACTGGAATAAAAATAATTTAAAAATAAACCAAATATACCTCTTGCAAAGAGTCACAAATGTGCTGCACATGAACATCACCTGTATATGTGCAAAATACAAATAAGAAGAAATGTTTTCCAGACTCTGAGAACTGCAAGAGAAGTCCAACAAATCTGTTGCTTATGAAGTCTGGAAAACTCAGCCAAAGCAGCTCATCCGAAAATTAATTATGTAGAAATGGCATATTTATTTGCTTATTTATTACAGAAGCCGCTCAATAAAAGATGCATTTTTTAATCTTTGAAGGAGAAGAAAACAGCTTTTTTTCTATCATTATTATAGATCAGTTAACTCAACATTCACATTAACTTTGTTCACAATAGAAGTATGTACATGTATTTTGCCAAATGAAGAATAATTTGACAAAAATTTATAGGGATTCCTGAGGCTGTCCTAAATTTTGTTATGTTGAGATTCTTGTATTTAGACATCATTTTATTTTTCCAGTATGGTTTGCCATGGCAACTTCACTGTTTAGTAAAGCCAAGTTGACTACTATGTTCTGTTGTGTTGTACCAACTGGTACTGCAGTGATTCTTTCCCCTGAAATACTGAATGTGTTAGAGATGGTTTAAAGGTAATCCTCCCTTTATATGCTAGCATGCTGCAGTCCATTACATAAGCTGGGCATCATAGATTCATACTTAAATTTTCAGCTGTAACTATATTGCCTTAAGTTGTCTTCAAAGCGCCCTCAGTGTCAAACTCCTCCGACCACTGGTTCCCTGGCTTTTGGAAAGAGAATGACAGCTATCCCAACGCCAAACACAAGCAAAGGATTAACCTAGCATCATGCCAGAATCCTGCAATGATATCAATTATTAAAAGCATGCTTTAGCCTTCTCATAAGTGTTCCTATGTAAGCACAGGGCAGGAAAAGACCAGCCAGAGTGGTCTTTTTACGTAGAGTATGACTTGGACAGCACAGCCTCCTCAGGCCCTAGCTAACCATGACTGCCTGCCTCCAGATCATCAGGGAGCTGATCTACTCTGACCATTCTCCACCTCCCTAGTCCTTACTTCCTTCTCCCTCCCTTTCTCAAAGAAACAGAAAAATCCAAAAATCACTCCTAGCGATCTCAACCTCTGGCTTACACTCTGTGGCTCACGACATTTCCAAATTACCGTTGGTTTGCTATTAAATCTTCTTGCTTTATTTGCTATCCTGAGGAGGATGTTAGCTCCTCAATTCAGTCTCTGATCTCCATATCTCTGTGTACAGAAATCCCAGCAAGTCTCGCCCCATTTCATCTCGTATTGACCAGTTTGTGCTGTGCCTAGTAGCAGCTGTCATGTTGAAGCAAGGGGGAAGCAATGAAGAAGGGATAGCCAGGCTGCCCATCCTGCTCCTCCTTTGTGTCTGTGAGATGCTGGTAGGAGTAAGACAGTCTTTTATGTGTCCCACCTGGACACATTCCTATGCAATCTGCTCTAGGTATACCTGCCTTAGCAAGTGGGTTGGACTAGATGATGTCTAGAGGTCCCTTCCAACCCTAACCATTCTGTGATTCCATGACTGGGAAGTGTTAGAGGTGCAAATAAGTTCACGGAAGAGCAAGATGGAGATGTTGAAAAAGTTGAACTGGACTGTGGAACAGACGTTGTCTCTGGGTGTCCCGTACATCCGTGACGTGAATGCCCTGTTCATCCCCCTAAGGCTACATAATGTCCTACAAAGTGGACAAGGTTGTCCAGCTCTAGGTAACCTCACTGCAACTGCAATAAGAGAAAATTCAAAATAATACATGTGATTGGCACTGAGTAGCTTTGACTGTTATATTTTTCTGATAGAAATCATAAATAATTTGCAATGATAAATCAATTTCTTTAGCCATTAAACCAGAAACCCAACAAAGAGGAGCATAAGTCAGAACATTCTGAAATTCAAGGCTGTTTATAAGGTGTCTCTGGATCAATATGCCAAAACTGAAGCAGGAGAGCTCTTGCAGAAAGACTCAGTTTGAGATGGAGATACCCAATTTTAGGTGTCTACGAGTGTTAATGCTCCCATAGTCAGAGGAGATTATCAGCACAGCCAGGGAGTCCAGGAGAGTGACTCAGCTGACCGTCTAGTGGTTGACTAAAGACAGGCGTGTAGGGCCATTTTAGACTCTGTTAGCTAACCTCTCCAGCTGAAGAGTACAGATCTCACTCAAGTTCCATGTCATATTTGTCAGTCCTGAAACAGTGTCTAAGATACCCCAGGGGAATCACAAAAGGAAGTAGATACTTATCTTCAAGCAACCAAAACTACGTATCCAAAATACCTACTTTTGAGTAAGGTGAATTGATTGTCTTCGGTATGTTAGGCAGGAGAGAAAGTTATGAGGTTTGGTTATGTTGGAGTGCTACAGGACATGGGACAGTATGGTGTGACTCACTTCCATTCTGACCACTGATGAATATGAACTATACTATGTATATATGAGTGTTGTGAAGGGTGAACTATCTCAGTGCGCTATTCCTTCCTTCCCATTTCTCTTGACCAAACGAGATACTCATATTGCCTCATGGCAAATGCTACAGGTTAGATTGCATGGGCACTGGGGAATCTGTCCCCAGAGGTGCCAAGGTGAGCTAACATGACTCACGTAGATTTAGCTTTTAAGATGTAGGCAATCACAGCACCAACTGATGGACTCAAAGAAGTAATGTCATGTATGAATTTGTTTGATGAGCAATCTTATATCTGGGAAAATAATTAGAAGAAAACATAATTTCCAGTTTCTTATAGGTTTGTTAGAACTTGTAAAATTTAAAGGTAATGTCTTACTATAAAATAGTTGAAGGTGCAGGAGGCACGGGTTTATTTATTTTTATGTTGTGTACAACAGCTGCTCAGGGTGAAGGGGCATCAGCAGGGGGTGTCAGCAGGTTTCCCCAAATACGTCCAAACTCCATACTGAATACAACAAACACCTGTGCTACTAGCTCATATACTTTATGCGTCTTAATTATGCACTGAATCCTACTCCAAGTCATTTCAAAACATTTACTCTACAGTATTTCCTGTTTTCTTGACTCCTGTTGCCTGAGAATAAATGAAGGGGTTTCTCTGTAACCTTCTGTGTGAGCATTTATGATGGAAAAACAAATGTTCAGACAACAAAATGAATATAAATTGAATAAGAATGCTGTTCATCTCTATTAACAAACTGTAAAATTCTATTTAAAGTCAGATTAGAAATATGTGCCTACAAAAGAACGCGTGGTTGTACTGGACAAGTTGTATCTGATCTTAAAAAGAAAAAGAAGCTTTGTGTCTTCAGCGTGGCTGCAAATCATCTAAGTCCTAAATATGGATGTACGTACCCAGGGTAGGAAATGCTAGTCACAGGGATTTATGAGTACCCACAGAGAAAGAAAATGACATAACTGAGTTAAAATTCAGGAGTTCATGGCTCTTTGCCCTAAGTTTCATTCACATGCCCACTGCCTGTCTGACTTGAACAAACAATTTCCTACTCATAGCATGTTGTAATTTCTTTTTTCATCTGTCCTCAAATGAGAGGGACCATACTTGAGTCACTGCCTCAGCCTGAGCATAGAAATCCGACTCAGATTCATATGTGTCATTGGCTGTATTAACTAAGCCTTCAGATAGGAGATCTTATGAAATGTGTAGTCGTCCTACAGCTACTTTTTACATGCAGAAATTAGGTGCCCATCTTGTTTATCCGCACATCTAAAGAATGCTGATCACATCAGAGGTATTTATTGTATGTGCTGAGAACATCTGAGAGACTCCAGGAATCATCAGCAATTACGACTTCGAAATTTTGACTCTGCTTTGAGCGTGAGACACAGAAAGGCTAAGAAGAATTTGGTATTGAAACAAAAATCAGTGTCACCACCAACAAAACATAACACCTGGGTGGTCCTACAGGAAACTCTCCAGCATTACTCTTTGTCCAGAGCTCCCTGGAGCTCCTTTTGTCTAAATTTCACTGAGTTTTCAAGTCACCCCTCATTAGGACACGTCAGCACTGCAAGGTTAGCAAAGGCACTGAAGGGCAGTGCTAGGTGTGGTGTTTCACATCAGACTGGCTGCTGAATCATGGGGTAGCACACTTGCCCATTGCTATAAACAGTGACTCAGCCAGAAGTGCTGGAAAGGCCTGGGAACAACAGGCAACACATCAAGGACCTGTTGTGCCCAGAGAGAGCATGTGCAATGTACAGTGTAAACATACCTGGGAGAGCTCAGAAATACTTACAGACTCAGAGTACGGACACTAGCGTCCCAACCAGGAGCCCTCCTGACAGGGTGCCCACAGGAGCGACTTGTCACAGCACTGTGGGCAACTTGTGTGAACTCAGCAGTAGTTTACAGACGCATCCTTTGGTGCTCCTGTCCATGCTGAGGGACAATGGATTTAAAATATTTTTCCTAATTCTTGTTCTTTTAGGAATACAAATGCTACTTTAAACTGTTTTCCTAGCATGATGATGCTTCAATCCTTTATGAGAAAGATATTTTACCAAGTAATACGAATGTTTGTAACTCTGTAATGACATATTATTAAACTTTGCTTGCAGACAGATGTGATCATTGTTAGACAAATATCTGCCAAACACATTACAGGCATTATTTAACCTCTCTGGAGGGAGAGGTGACAGTAAATTTCTTCTCAAGCTGCCTCAAATCCCTTTGTTGTTTACTCTGTAATTCAAAGAAATTTCCAATATGTACATGATCCTATACATACCCAATCTGTTATGCAGTTCTGCTTTATTTTGTCTTATTTTACAGAAAACTGAGCATTCCAGAAAAACAAATAAACCCCCCAAAACAGGCAGCCATTTTTGGTACATCAGACTTTTAGTGCAATTTTAAAATCAGCTTTTTTCACTTCAAACTGACGGTTGTTTGCATATTGATCTGATGAACCACCTAGCAGCTCTAGCAAGTTACCCAGAAGCAGCTGCTAAAACACACACAACAATCTATTACAGAGAAAAGAGGCTTAAATGTTCCCATAATCATTCTTTAGAATAATTCCAGTATACCTCAAATGGGAATTACTTAAACAGAGAGCATTATGATTGAGCAAAAATTACATTCCGGTACTGAGCTTACACTAAGCAAAGCTTCCTCAGCCATGTGTCCACCATACATTTCCTAAGTAATCCTTCTTGGACCTCAAATTGTCCTCGCACCACCAAGCACCCAACCTTCCCTCACTGCCCTCACAGAATCACAGTATGTTTGGGATTGGAAGGGACCTCAAAAGATCATCTAGTCCAATCCCCCTGCTGGAGCAGGAACGCCTAGGTGAGGTTACACAGGAATGTGTCCAGGTGGGTTTGAATGTCTCCAGAGTAGGAGACTCCACAACCCCCCTGGGCAGCCTGTTCCAGTGCTCTGTTACCCTCACCATGAAGAAATTCCTTCTTAAATTTAAATGGAACCTCCTGTGTTCCAGTTTGTACTCACTGCCCTTTGTCTTATCATTGGTTGTCACCGAGAAGAGCCTGACTCCATCCTTGTGACACTCACCCTTTACATATTTATAAACATTAATGAGCTCACCCCTCAGTCTCCTCTTCTCTAAGCTCATGAGACCCAGCTCCCTCAGCCTTTCCTCATAAGGGAGATGCTCCACCACCTTCATCATCTTTGTGGCTCAGTCAAAGCTGTTTCCACAATGCGCTGCTGCTGGGAGTCACGCATCAAAAACCACAAATATCCTTATGGCCCCCCTGAGACACGAGGACACCTATTCAGATCATCCCACCGGCATTTAACCTTTGGCCTGCAGAGGTGCCCAGGTACTTTAATACCACTGAACCCCACAGACACCTCGCCCCGGTTCACGCCCCCGCCCGCTGCCGCCGCCCCGCCTGCCCCGCCTCTCAGCGCCCAACGGCTCCTCCCGGCGCCAGCGCGGCCCGCCGGCCGCCCGCGAAGGGGCGGGGCATAGGAGCCCGCCCTCCCGTCTCTACGGCGACGCCGCCAGGCGCTTCCCGCCCTCCACCTAACCCACCTCGTCGCCATGGCGACTGCCCCGCCTCTTCCGGGAGCGACTCGGAAGCGGCGGGACGGAAGCGGCCGGGGGCGCCGCGGTGGGCTGAGGCGGGGGCGGATGAGCGGGCGGCGGGGGCCACTGCGCGGGGGGCAGGGCCCTGCGGGAGGCCGGCAGGTAACGGCGCTTCGGCGGCACGGCTCTCTCCCGCCCGCGCCGGGGAGGGGGCGGTTGGTCGGATGGCGGCGGCTCCGAGCGGACCGGGGCGGGCCGCGGGAGCTGGGGGCCTGGCCTGCGCCTTGCGGCGCGGCCTTGCGGTTTGGCCCGGTCCTTTACGGCAGACCGCTGCGGTCGGTGGCTCCGACCGGTCGCTCTCCGCCCTCGCAGGTAGGCCGGTGTCCGCGGAGACGGCGGCAACCCCGGCGGGCGCCTGGCGGCGCTCAGTGGGGGTCGCAGCGGTCCTGGGCGGGTCGGACTCCCCGTTCCCCGCAGGGCTGCACCTGCGCCTCGCTCGCAGCCGGGCCGGGGGCTGTGCGGCGTGCCTCTCCTGGGACCTGCCTTCGGCCTGGGCCGGGGCGTGCGCGGAGAGCAGCTCGCCCGTAGGATGGCACGGAGGGACGCCCCCTGGGCCATCCCCTGCAAGCTGCTTTTTACCTACCGTCTTGCCGTCAGCTAGAAGCCAGCAGGTTGCAGCCTTGCAGGGAGCTTTAAGTCATTGTGGGGCTTTTTTCTTACTGAAATCTCGAATATCGTGTCCAGTTCTGGGCCTCTCAGTTCAAGAAGAACAGGGAACTACTTGAGAGAGTCCAGCTCAGGGCAACAAAGATGATGAAGGTAGTGGAGCACCTCCCTTATGAGGAAAGGCTGAGGGAGCTTTAGCTTGGAGGAGACTGAGGGGTGACCTCATTAATGTTTATAAATATGTAAAGGGTGAGTGTCACAAGGATGGAGTCAGGCTCTTCTCATTGACAACCAATGATAGGACATGGGGCAGTGGGTATAAACTGGAACACAGGAGGTTCCATTTAAATTTAAGAAGAAATTTCTTCATGGTGAGGGTGACAGAGCACTGGAACAGGCTGCCCAGGGAGGTTGTGGAGTCTCCTACTCTGGAGACATTCAAAACCCACCTGGACACATTCCTGTGTTGCCTCATCTAGGTGTTCCTGCTCCAGCAGGGGGATTGGACTAGATGATCTTTTGAGGTCCCTTCCAATCCCTAACGTTCTGTGATTCTTTGAGAAATGGGTCCATGGTGAAGCAGCTAAGCAAGGCTTAGGCAGGTGTGAGTTAGCAAGCATATGTCATTTGAAATCTAAGAAGATATTTGCCAAAGCCATAGGTGATGTGGAATGTAGCTGCGACAGAAATATTTGCACAAATTAAAATTATGCCTGTTGGAATTACTTGTGAATGTTTCAAGTATAGTGAGGCACTGTAGTGTTCAAATGTGAAAGCAAAATTTATGTGAATTTTCACATCTCATCATTAGGAATGATACAAAAGACAGGATTTAAAGATTGGGGGTTTTGAGGATTTTTTGTTTTTTCCTTTGCATGCAACTATCTAGCTGAAATTAAAAATAGAGTGGCATAGGGATGTAGTATCTGAGGGCAAGAACATCTAAGGAACGTGCTAGTGCTGTGCAAGTTTTATTCACTTTTTGTTTGACAGCCTACTGTGAGTCAGAATTAGACTAACATCTCAAAATAGAAGGCACCGCTAGTGACATTGTTGTCTGTTGAATAATACCTTCATAAAAGCAAAACAAAAAGCCCCTAATATGGTATGCTAAACGTTCTAGCTGCTTGTCATTAAATGTTCTAGCCTTCTGTGCATCTGTGGATGTGATGTTTAGGGTGTCCAGGTAGACTGCTGCGGTAGAGAAGAGTACTTGGCTGAATATTTGCACTGATATGCGTATCGTTACTTTAATATTTAATATACTTGATGTAAAATTATTGTGCAAAGTAGTAGTAGTCATTAGAAAAGTAACTTCTGCACTTACACTGAATGGAATGGTTTTGTTTATACTTTTGGAGGAAAGGAAACTATGCAAGTTAAGTATAATTAGCCACTGAAAATGTTATATTTAAATATAATGCTTATTTAGTTTTCTAGTGATATTTTTGTCTTTTTTTTTTTCAGTACCCCGAGTGTGACCATAAAATATGATTCTTTGCCCACTGCACTAAACTTCTTAAGTACTTGTTTAGCCATTTGGTCACCTGGCTTCAGCTACAATGGTAAGTTATGATTCAGGTAATATATTTTCAGATCTTTTCCCTCTAGTCTGCTACCTGTCTGGCTGATGAAGAGAATGCCCTTAATGTTTCTCATTTGCTTAAAAAAAATATTTTGCTTGTCTCTTCTGAGTTCTGATATTTCTTTTTTTCAGAGATGTCTTCTTTCGTAGCTTGTAAATACTTCTAAACAGTCACTGCCCAGTGCATCGTAGGAATTATCATATAAACCTAGTGGTGTGTTTTCAGTCACGACCAGTGTTAGACAATTGAATACAAAGTATAAATCCTGCCTCCACATAGTGTTCTTCTATTTACAGGTGACAATATTGCTGTGGATTTTTACCTGTTGTCAAGCAGAGAGTGAATTTAGTGTCTAAAATCGTGCAGTTATCCACTAGACCTCTATAGAAAGCATGAGTATTTGATATGTTCATATATCTAAACTTTTAAGGTTCTGCAGTGACAGGTTCTAATGAGTAGTAGCACATCAAGTACTTTTTTTTTTTTTCCAAGAACAGGTAAGAAACTTTGCATTAGAGACACTATAGGTGAATGGCAAAAAGCCCAAGTATTTTTACTGTATATTTCTTTGTTGTTACTCTAGTATGCTTTTCTGCTCTGACTTCTATTCTAATGTATGAAATAACATTAGTTCCTTGAGGATTGTGTAAAGGTATATGCTTTCAAAAACAGCTGACTGGGATGGGTTGAACTGAGAAAACAGCACTAATATAATAAATATAATATAAAGGAAGGAGTACCTCTTAGAAGTGTTTTTAATCTTTACTGAAGAATGAACGATTCTCCAAAACACTCTGTTTTTTGAGTAGTGAAGTCTAGATTTTCCACTTGCTATCTCTAATTGTTTTGGTTAATATTTATTATTATTGTTACTTCTATTAGGTGTGATTTCTATTCCTACTTTTAATTTTTATTGCCTTTCATTGTTCTAACATTTTGTTATTCAGTCAAAATCTTGCAAGTGTACGCATTTAGTAGTGGGATTAATTACTGTTGATGCAGTTATGTGAGATTTCAGTCGCTAAGTTTAGTATAGGCCAAAGAATGTTTGAGCCCATCTTCTAACTATAAATTCATATCAGTAGTAATAGAGCTGTAGTGGTTTTTATGTTTCAAGATGTTTAAACAGTTCATGTACTTTTTGAAAAAAAAACTTTTGTCATTTTTGCAGCAACAAGCTTTAGAACTGGCTTTGGATCGTGCAGAGGTAAGGAGTAGCTACATTTCTTGTTTGCACTTAATATTTTGGTCTCAGTTTAAAAAATAACTGTTATATTTTTATATTCCGAAAAACTGTGGAGGAATATGTTACATAAATATATATGCACATCAATAATCACCTATATGTTTAACATTCATTTTTCAAAATTCTCACTAAAATTCCTATGCTGAATATTTGTCTCCTACCTGTGTTGTACTGAGAACATCATCAGGTGCAATGATGATAGAATATGCAGGACTTCAGTTTTCCCCTTTCAAACAAGCAAAACCGTGTGCTGTGAAATAAGCAGAAATGTACAGTGGGAATCCAGAGACACCTGGCAGAAATATTTGGAAAAATCCTTTTTGTGTTTTTAAGGGTAGCTGAGTTAGAACGAAGAGGCAATTGCCTTAACACATGTTCTTTCGTGCTGGCATCTGGTACAATGGTGACCTTGAATCCTGTTATGGGAAATACATGTTTCTGTGAGGGAACCTCTCTGCCTTGAAATTCTGAACTAAGCTGCTAATCAAAATACTGCGGACAAAAAATAGAGATTTGGAAAAAATCTTGTTAGAGTATAAGCTATATTTAACATGGGATTATATTTTTATTCTTATTTTTTAATTCAAATATTTAATATACATGAATTGTATTTATAATACAGAGCACTATAGAGAAAACCAGTGTAAATGCAGGAAACAAAGGAAAAACTAAACTTCCCAAAGTTGGTTATGTTGAGTACCTGATTTGTAAATATTGTCAGTACGCATGAACTTGATTGTATCTTAGCATGTTAACTTTCTTATGTTACTGTCTTAACTGCTACAATACTGTTATTTACTACTGTAATAACAAAACATGAATGTAAAATCAAGATATTGTGTGCAACTCATGCCATAGCTATGAAATACGGTGTTTAACGGCTAAATTGAGGTGAGTTCTTGCTGATGACTGTAACATACACCAGATCATGGTTAGTACTTTTTGAAACAGCCGTGTACCATAACCATTATTTACTTTCCATGTCTATAGAACACTGTCTGATACTGATATAAGGTTGCACAGCAGCTAGGATTAAATTTATTTGTAATATATATGTTATTTTTTTGTCTACTTTTCTCTTCTAGTATATCATTGAAAGTGCCCGTCAGAGACCTCCCAAAAGAAAATATTTATCCAGTGGAAGGTAGCAAGATTTTCAGTACTTAGCATTTAAATAGCATTTATTTGATTTAGTTTTGGTTACATTTTAAACTTCTTTAATTTCAGAAAATCTGTATTTCAAAAACTCTATGATTTATATATAGAAGAATGTGAAAAAGAGCCTGAGATAAAGGTAAGTGGAAATTGTTACAAAGCTTTTCGTTATTTTCTGAACTTGCTTGTTCAGACAACGTTTTGTTCCTTTGTTAAAAAAAAAGAGTAAGTTCTGGTTACTGTAGTAGTTCCCTAAAGCTAACACTATGGGATAAATGATTATTATGACTTCTGTGAATTAAACTGTATAATGTAACAGCATAATTTTAGTTCAGTTTGAAAACAAAACAAAACACACACACACACCTGATAATCCTAAATCTGTTTTTAAAGTTTTAAGGGAGAATGCTGGCAGAGGATTGTAAAGATTGTGCTCTTTAGATGCTTTTCTATACATGAAAAGAGAGAATTTCAAAAGAACGGTCTAGAACGCAGAGTTTGTTAGATAACAGTACTATTGAAATAACTGAGGGATATAATATGAATAGTAAGACCTAGACTGACTTGAGTGACTTGTTCATTCTGAGTTAATCCTGTGTCACTGCAGTCAGTTGTGGTCAAGTTCAGGACCAGCGTCAATGCCATGTGCATTGCTGTCAGCACGGCATGACTGCCGTGGAAGAAAGGTGGAAAATTTTTTTAGAAACTATGTCTTCTTGTAAATTCAGATTTGTTTCCTGGATAACTGATGAACTGCTAAGGTATTCTGTGACATTTTTTCATAATATTATCAAAGCAGCTCAAACAGGCTTCCTTAGCAGCAATAAATCTAAGGTGTAAAAGGCACAAGCTACTTTGCTAAATTGTGAGTATCAAATTTAACGTGAAGGACAAGTGTGGAATCTGCTTTATTGCTGCTTCCCAAGGGAGGAAAACCCTATGAGAAGACAAATGGGAATGAGATGGTAGTTACTGAACACCTGTAATTATTTTTGTTGATTCTGATGTACTTGGTTTTATTTAGCATATGATGCTGATTTAAGTCAGAAACGTAAGTTGTTAAGCAAATTATAGACTTGGAAAGATTAAAACTTCAATAGTGAATGAGTAACAAGATATTTCAGCAGCAGGCAGAAGATCAGGCTTGTTATACTGGAATCTGAAAAAAAATAAGTAGCATTTCAATCCAACAGTTGTTGCTGAACTAGAAGGCACTCGGCAAAACTATGCAAATATAATAAAATTAAGGTAGTAAAGAAGGTTACAACATCACAGAAGATGAAGTGGATTACTGCTGATCTAGATTTGAATGAAAATTTAAGTTTTTCTTTATTGAAGAATTGGAAGCTTATTATGATAGAAAAAATTCTGTTCAGAGTCCTTATTCACTGAACTAAGATGTGGGTAGTTAATAGATGTCTTGGTGTTATGGTGCCAATTGTAGTTACCGAAAATGAGAAGCTCAGTGACCAAGGTGCAAAGATTAGAAGATAATGCCATTGCGAAACTTCATCCATGGGCATAGAACTGCTTATTCATCTCTTAATTTGCATAATAAAACTGAAAAAGAAATAATATTCTGCCTAAAGTTTGGCCAATGACTTGGATGTAGCTCAAAGGTTTTAGTACACACAACTGTCAACTTTCTGTTCCAGTATTGTACCATTTTGGTGGTGCAAGTTGTAATTATATTGTCCACTCAGAAGCAATTTTTAATTTGACACTGAACATTATTTTTCAGTCTTAACTTTCTCCATTTATCTTAGCTCTTGTGATACTGCATCTATCCCATGTTCCTATTTTCTACCCTGAAGTTTACTTGATCACTCATATCCTTGTTCTTGGTGTTCATAGGGAAGACCAGATTTTCCACAATAATTCACAAAGGAGTAATTAATTACTCATCCTCTATTTGCTCAGTCTACCCAGCTTCATTACTTCTTGACATCTCTTCTATTTGTGCATATGCACACTAGAGAGGGAACTATCTATGTTGAGGTGATTATCTAGAGCAATTTGTTTCATTTGTGCTCTCATGTGCAGCATTCCTGTACCTAAAAGTTGAGATAAATAAAAATAAAATAATTTTGGAAGCAGTCTTAAACATGAATGTGGAAACAGACCTGTGGGCTGGAAGGGTCTATGCTAAGCAGGTAAATCTGAGGAGCTCCACTAAAAAAAAAAAAAAATTAATAATCACACCTCAGTTGCCTGTTCTTAATTGGTGCCTTCTGACAGCTGCACATGGTAGCATCAGTGAGCAAGCATGAAAACATCTCATAGTAATGAAAGTTTCTGAACACTATTCATGAAAGTCACTTGAGTTCTGTGTTGGACTAGTACAAAAATAGTAAAGCGTGTATCTGCTACTTTGCTGTAGAAGTGCTTCTAGTACACTGGTAGCTGTGGGGAATAAGTAATTACAATACATGAATAAACCAAATGGTGTCAGATAACAGTGAAGGGTTTTTTTTGTTTTGGTAGGGTATTTTTTGTCCTTGATTAATCTCTAATGGTGATGTATGATATATAGAGTTGGATGTATTTGCAAACTGTATAAAACACGGTCTTGCGTGCATCTTTCCATTCTTGAAGATATTATAACTAACTTGCATGGGTAAGGTGAGGAAACAATTGACTGTAAGAGTGCTCTTTAAGGCTAACTTCGTTAGGGTGAAACAAGCAGACTTTGTTCAGAGCACGGTATTCCTGAAGTCTGATCTGTGAAAACTTAACCTTAGCTGTTACCTCTAAAACAAATGTTTTCTTGCCTACACCGCAGAGGCTGCATGGCCCTTGTCTTCATGAGCTGTATTAGTATCAGTTTCTAAAGACTGACACAGCCTGTTATATCCTAGTAGAAGTACACTTAGTTATGAGTTGCAGTCTTCTCTCAGGATCTGATTTTGGTTCAGCAATGTCCTTAGGCTTCAGTTTATTCCTTGTATTTTTTGTAACCATAAAATGATACTGCTTCACATTGTTTTATGGAGTTGGGCTTTATTTTTCACTCAATATATATACAAACCTCCACTTTGCTTTTTCTGCTTCCTGAAAGAACATTGCTTAGCATTGTTTATGAAGTTAATTTTCAAATAGTTAACAGTTCTATTGAAGGTGAGACAACATTGTACCTTCCAGGGTGCATCTTCTATGCATTCGTAAAGTGATGCTGGCATTAATGAAACGTGTCCAAAGTAAAAGGAAAAACCTGAGATGGTTGTTTTAGATTTCCATTTCACAGAGGTATGGTAAATAGTGAGAAGAGCTTTTTATGGAGGTGATCTGTTTATTTAATGTTGTTTTCACCAGCTTTTCAGTCATAAGGGTAAGTGCACTGTTGGAGGAGTAGGTATTAAAATTAACATTTCACTCATAGCCAAGAACGGAGGAATAACAAACATAGAATAAAATCACTACTTCAGTCTTGTTCAGCAGGAATACTCTGTTTGCTCAGTGGCCGTCATCAGAAGTCACTGGAAGCAAAAGAAAGCAGCTGTGCTGTCTCTGTACTTCCCAGCCATCAGGCAGCCGCTCCGGTGCATGTTCAAGAGGGAGGAGTCCCACTTTTCTGTGGGTGAAGTTGGAGAGGTTTGGGAGTTTAGCTGATGTAACGGAGCAGAAAAACTGGCCTGGTTGCTTTGTATCTGAACTCTTGCAGCATACTGCAGTGAATGCTTAAGAAATGTCATACACCTCAGGCTGCTCCCTGGTCTTTAAAATCTCTCCAGACAAGACCTGAGCTAATGCTTAGTATCAGCTCTGACCTACCATCTCTTCATAACCAGCTCAAAGGAGAAAATTGTATTTTGTAGTAATAAAAAATGTTCATGCTTAGTGAAATGTAGCCTTACCTGCTTATTGAAATGCTTGTACTTAAAATGCTAATTTCCTGAAATGTCTTAGGGAGGCTTTCTATTTTAAAATATGCTTAGCAAATGTCATAAGTTCAGATTACATGAATGCAGTGTCAAAAATATTCTTAGGCCTGTGTTATTGTCCTCTCCTCTTTCCTTTACTGGTTTTCCCGTTTCAACCTTCTAACCCCCAAAAATGAAAAAAGAAGAAAACAAAACCAAACCAAAACAAAAACAACAAAAAAACCCCAACAACCAACCAAACCAAAATCCCCACCAAAACAGAAAACAAAACCAAAAACAATTTCAGCAAATACATACAAGGCAATGCAATTAAGAAAGCTTCCAAATGCTGTAATTCAATATTTTAATCCTGGAAAGAAACATCTGCTTCTGTTAGGAATATTTGAAAGTTCTAAATATTTTTTTTGTTATCGAGCGATGTATAGTGTATAAATGATGCTTATAGAAATTATACAAATAGTGCACTGTAGATTTACAACATTTTAGCATAGAGTCATTCTGGCTAACTGTTCTCTATGGATTTATAATTCAATTTTTTTTTAATTTAAATGAGTGGGGTTTTTTTAAATCTGTGTATATAAGTATGTATAATGCATAATGAATTTACTCTGCTGAATGCAGTCCAACTAAATTTAACTGAGCTTGTTCGCTATATGCTTCAACAGTAATCTAAATTGTATTCTAGCAATTGTTTTTATTGCTACTGATTACTTGATAGTATTATGTTCATAAACAATGTTTACTTTTAAAGCAGAAGCTGAGGCGAAATGTGAATTTACTTGAGAAGCTGGTTATGCAGGAGACGTTGTCATGTCTGGTAGTGAACCTCTACCCAGGAAATGAGGGTTATTCACTTATGCTCAGGGGAAAAAATGGTTCAGGTAATATTTTTGCTATTTATTTTTAAAAATACTCAGAATGCTCTATAAATAGTTAGAATGTGTTGTTGTTTACATTAACTGTTTAACTTCTAACATAAACCTTTGTGGGGAGAAAAAAAACCCTCCAACTGTACCTGAACTGAAAATTTGCATGAAGCTGTGAGGTGCTCAGATGCTGCAGGATAAATCAGTAGATATATGCCTTTGTGATAACCTGCTGTTCTACCATTTCCCTTTAGATTCCCGAGTTGCTTATCTGAGTTTCTCTTGATTCAGGCTCCTTCTGTCAAGTTGTTTCTTTCACTGCTGCTTAAATCTAGGTCTGACCAAAGGCATCTGTTTTCAAGTTAAATTGCATCTTCGTGCTGTTGGTACTGTGACGTGCAATAAGAGCATACGGTATATCAACAGGGTGCAAAAATTTAATCCCACTGAGCTATAAAGGCATATTGGCTTTTGGCACAATAAAAGCAACATCAAGCTCTGGAAACAAAAGGATGTACAAAATTAATACTATGCAAAAACATTGCATTTTTGGATAGGTTTCTGCCAGCCCTGCTTTTTCCTCTGGCAAGCTTGTTTTAGATTTCACGTTGTTAAAGTTTGAAGTTGGAAGGCAAAAGAAATGCAATATGTTTTGTTTAAATTCAGATTCTGAGACCATTCGACTGCCTTACGAGGAAGGAGAGCTGCTCGAATATTTGGATGCAGAGGAGCTACCACCTATTTTGGTTGATCTTTTAGAAAAATCTCAGGTTTGGAAGTTTCATTTTTGAAAAGAACTTAACATTTTATACACAGATAGACCTTGATTTTTTTTTTTTTTTTTAATGCTTCACATAGGTGATTCCAAATACAAGACGTAAAACATTTGTGCATGTGGAACTGTAATATTTAATGGCACAAATAAATATTTTATTGATATATAGGAAAACAAATACTGGGGAGAAATGGATGGATGGATGGAAGAGAGATTGCTACGGTTAAGGCCGTCAAACAACTTCAAATCTGGGCTCTAGCAAAATATCCTTTGTTCTTTGTCATTATGAAGTATTTTACATGGGAATTTCTTAAAACTACATTGCTGGCATGTGGGAACATTGCATTTGAAGCTTGTATTTTAGGTATGTCTAGGTATGTAGTAAAGAGTTTGTCAAAATTAGTGATCAGTTTTATTCACAGTATCGGTGAATATTATATGATATATAACAAACTTCTTTTTGGAGACAGGGCCTGAGGCAGATGGGTAAATATTTGTTTATTTACAAATTGAGTGATTTGTTTGTTTGTTTCAACTAGGTGAATATTTTTCATTGTGGATGTGTCATAGCAGAAATACGTGACTATAGGCAGTCTGGTAACATGAAATCTCCAACATACCAAAGCAAGCACATTCTTTTACGTCCTACAATGCAGGTAAGAAGTGGTTTAAGTCATCCCTCACTGTTACGGTAGTTCCTAGACTGAATATGAACTTTTACTGAATGTATGTTAAGAAATCTTATTTACCTCGAAAGGTAATTACCTTTATGTCTTCTTCCTCAGACTTTAATTTGTGATGTGCATTCTATAACAAGTGACAACCACAAATGGACACAGGTGAGTTAGCAGTTAGTTTAATACTTTACAGTGATATAGAAAATACACAATAAAAAACATAGAGATATTATTTATTTCTTTATTTGTTTAATAAAATCTAATAAACAAAACTGCTTATGTTTTTGATTAATTCAAACTGTCAGTGATGTGCATAGTGCTGGATGGGACATGGTCCAGGGAACTACCAAATTAACTTGTTAATAGTGTCTTCCCACAACATGCCATAAAATAACCATAGGATTTGCTAAAAGTTTTGTAGAATGAGACCTTAATTTTTGGTAATGGAGACTGAAAGTATTAGAGTTACTCTAACTAGCTGATCTTACATCATTCATCTTCAACATGCATCCCCAGAACAGCAGTTGGAGTCTAATGACACAATTGCTTTTCTAGCATAATTTTGCTGTTGATACTGTTGACAGTAAAGAGAATCCTAAATAACTACAGTTGTACAGTTATAGTTAGTTAAATGCTGACCAATGTGGTGTACTCTATGTGCTCATTTTTATTGCAGAGCCACAGTCATGCTCAAAACCATTTCAAATTGTAATACAAAGTCCCAGGTAGATCCATCTTTATGGCACTGATTGCCAGTCCATCAGTGTAAATCACTGACAGAAAATGTATTTCATTGCCACTAGTACTGTGTTTAAAACAAAGAAAACATAAAAACAAACAAAAAAAATCATGCCCTGTACTTTTCAGAAGGATTTATTTTCCTGTTGGAAACCCCACCCAAAGCTCTGTAACCCCTAATAATGGTTAGTGATAACTGTTGAATGTATCCTTTTGTTGACTATCTACACAGTTATTTTTTTAAGATAATGTGCACATATACATAGGTATATAGTGTAAAAGTCTTCATATTTTGATATTTATTAATAGCTGTGTATGTTGCAGGAGGACAAACTCCTACTTGAGAGCCAACTTATTTTGGCGACAGCCGAGCCTTTGTGTCTTGATCCTTCAATAGCTGTGACCTGTACTACAAACAGACTCCTATACAACAAACAGAAGATGAATACTCGCCCCATGAAACGGTAGTTTTTCAGTGTGAGACTTTCTTTGAAGCATTATTAAGTGTTTCAAAGAAAAGGATAAGCAATGCTTTATGTGAATATATTGCTTCTCATATGCAGTGCTCAAAGTAGTATCTACTTAAATATTACAAATATGAGAAACAGGAAATTATATCTTATTTTTAAGTGCTCAATGTTGTACTGTATTTCAGTTACTAGTATATACTGTAATATGCTTGGGTTTGTATATCCAAAAAATGGGTATATAATTAATACATTACTGCAGTTTTGATTTGGTCCTCTTTTGCATACTTCAGCTGTAAGCTGAATCAGATGGCAGGTCAGTAATGTAAAGTATATAAATGGATATCTTGCATATTTGTCTCTGATTTGTTAAAAAGTGTGTACAAGTTTAACCCTGAATGAGGAAATCAAGAGAAATATTTATATGTTTGACATTTAGGCTAAAGAGAAGTATAGGCATATTAGAGTCTTAGAAAACTTGGAAATAATGTGGGATGAACTATAAACAAAACATTGAAATTGTTTCACTTTTGTGCATGGTTATTCTCTTTTTTCCACATTTGTTCTACTAAAAGAGTTGCATTCACTTTATAGAATTTAAATGTGCCAATGGCCTGTCAGAATTACTGAAATATTTAGAACTAGATTTGCATTGAAATACTATGCTAATGTACAATCCCTGGTAATGCCTAAACAAGGGTAAATAGTGAAATTGATCAAGTTGTCCTTAAAATTAGAGCTTGGTGCTCAGCAAACTTTCCTCTAGAAAGATAGGTGAAGTTGTTAAATGCATGCCCAGAAGAACGTTAATGTACCAATGGGTTTGGCAGGAGACAAAGACTGGAGGATAGTTACTGTGTTTGTAACTTTATAGTTGCATATGCAGCACACAGGTCTTTTGACAGAACTGAAATCTATGATAATATACAAATATTTTAAGCTTGGCAACTTTTCAGTTAGTTACTGGTTTTGACAATGTGCTTCAACTACACATTTCAAAAATAAGCCCATTCTTAGTGCTGGAACACATTAACAGAATACTGGTATTTTTGAAAAAAAATATGAAATTAACTGAGCTATATGAGTAGCAATTTTTAATTAATATTTCAAAACCCGTCTTTTAATCTCAATATAAGTAGCATTTCCCTGCATATTTTTGTGTTTGTACACAGGTGGTGGTGAATTTCATTTTGATGTTTTCACAAGCTTATCTGTCATTTTGCTGTAGGTGCTTCAAAAGGTACTCAAGGTCGTCTCTGAACAGACAGCAGGAAGTTACTCACTATTCAACTCCACCTCAGCTCAGACTACTTGACTACTTACAGAAAAGAAAGGAAAGGAAAGGAGCCCAGCAGTATGACCTCAAAATTTCTAAAGCTGGAAATGTAAGTGTTCTGAGACATAGGTGGGTATATTTCTAACTATTTATTTAAAACATTTAACAGATTAATATTCTGTTTTCATCTTCCAGTGTGTAGACATGTGGAAACAGAACCCTTGCTACTTGACTGCACCTGCTGAAGTGGATGTAAGTCCAGTTGTTACCATTAACAGTTGTCAGCAATTTTATTGGACATTGTATTGTATGAAGAAGTGACTAAAGAGTATCCACTATCAAAGAATGAGCTTTTTAAATGTTACAGTCACCCCCACTTTTTAATGATTTTTCTGTACTGTAAGGAATAAACACAAGCTAAGCCACATTGGAATATATTGCAGTTGTAACATCATTATTTTGATGAGATAAACCGTGCAAACACACCTTCAGTATTGTTCATTTGTGGGTTCAGTGAGCACATCTTTTTGAAGTTGTCTGATAATATACAAAATAGAAAAATAAGTGAGGTAAGAAAATTATTTATAACTGAGTCACTTCTCAACTTGGTGGGAATTCATCTTTTATGACATGTTATGATACTATGAGACATAATATATCCCATAGTTCCGTTTTTGGTTTTTTGTTTTTTTGTTTTTTTAATATACAAGAATTTTAGTTGGAAAATTTTTGATCACTCCATGTGCATTCTTCTCTCAGTGACATTCACATTCTTGGTTTCTGGCACTGCCAAAACACATACTGCTAGGATACAGAAAGGACTCAGTAGACTAGACGAGACTGTAGCTTTGGACTTAGTAGGGCTGGCAAGAGTGCGCATTACATGTGAAATGATGCTCTAAGTTTGTACAAACCTTCTCTCCCTTTGCACTTCAACAGTGTTGTACCTGACCTAATCCAGAGTCTTTAGGAGCTGCTGGTATTGTGAAATTTCTTAACCATTCTACATTGCAGGCAGTGATTTCAATCTGTAGTCTTAAGCCATGTTTCACACTTTTTTAAAGTTTAATATAGCAAATATGGTGTAACGGAATAAATACAAAGTTCTGAAGGGTTCTTTGGTTCACTTTTTCTAAACACAAAGTGGGGATGCTGTACAAAGTATCAAGCTATCCTTGTCTGTTTCTTGCGCTTACTTTTAAAGATTATCATGTTAGCCACTGTTAAATCAAGAAACTCTGCTATATTGACTTTACCTCTGACCCAATATGACTACTTTTCATCCTTTTCTGATATCTCCATTTTCTTTAAGGTGGAAAAATATGCCAAAGTGGAAAAGTCTATCAAGCCTGATGACTCACAACCAACTGTGTGGCCAGCACATGTAAGTAGTTTAGACCTTTGGCCAAATTTCTCTGCCTCTAGTTAAAATGCCTCTTACTTCAACAAAATTTACTACTGTGAGAATAATCTTCCCTCTCCCAAATTAATTAATCTTCCATGTGTTATATAGACACAGAAAGATTACCACAGACACTTGTAACTTCATACAGTGCAGCATACATCTGATTAGTCTTTTAATTTCTTCAGGTTTTCCAGAAATGCAAGAAAAACCAACTTTAATCTCCCAAGTAACTTCTGCTGTTGCTGTAAAGAAAGCATAAGAAGTTACAGAGAGCAGTACTCTGCTAAACAACTTGCCTTCTTCACTCACATACTCAAAGATTGATGGAAAAGAGCTGCTGTTAAAATCAAAATGTTAAAATTGGAAAGAGCTTAAGTAATATTAAATACCTCTTACGAAAAACTCTTTGTGCAATGTTTAAGTTGAACCTTAAGATCTTTGGCACAAATTACATGATTCGATAGAAGCAGTCATTTAATATAATTAGCCATAAATGAATTCATAACATCTTGCCTCTGAAATTACAAAGAATTAATCTTTATTAAGAGCATCTATCATTATGTCCTCATAGTTTCTTATTATCAAAGAGTAATAATTTCCATTAGGATTTAATTTTTGTCTCCTACATCTTACTGGGAACATTTTTTTGCTTTGTCATCATTTATATAAAACTTTCTATACATTTACCCAGTCTGCCTTTCCGTATCTAACATGATTGTTTACCATTTGCAATATTTTTGTATTTTTAAGAGAGGACAAATAGTGTAGAGGGAATAGAGTGTACTATCAGCAAGTTTGCTGATGACACTAAGCTGGGAGGAGTGGCTAACACACCAGAAGGCTGTGCTGCCATCCAGCCGGACCTGGACAGGCTGGAGAGTTGGGCAGGGAATAACCTATGAAATTTAACAAGGGAAAGTGTAGAGTCCTGCATCTGGGCAGGAACAACCCCAGGTTCCAGTATAGGTTGGGAAACAACATATTAGAGAGCAGTGTAGGGGAAAGGGACCTGGGGGTCCTGGTGGACAACAGGATGACCATGAGCCAGCACTGTGCCCTTGTGGCCAGGAAGGCCAATGGCATCCTGGGGTGTATTACAAGGGGGGTGGTTAGTAGATCGAGAGAGGTTCTCCTTCCCCTCTACTCCGCCCTGGTGAGACCACATCTGGAATATTGTGTCCAGTTCTGGGCCCCTCAGTTCCAGAAGGACAGGGAACTGCTGGAGAGGGTCCAGCGTAGGGCAACGAAGGTGATTAAGGGAGTGGAGCACCTCCCTTATGAAGAAAGGCTGAGGGAGCTGGGTCTCTTTAGTTTGGAGAAGAGGAGACTAAGGGGTGACCTTATTAATGTTTATAAATATATAAAGGGTGAGTGCCATGAGGATGGAGCCAGGCTCTTCTCTGTGGCAAACAATGATAGGACAAGGGGTAATGGGATCAAGCTGGAACACAAGAGGTTCTGCTTAAATTTGAGAAAAAACTTCTTCTCAATGAGGGTGCCAGAGCACTGGAACAGGCTGCCCAGGGAGGTTGTGGAGTCTCCTTCTCTGGAGACATTCAAAACCCGCCTGGACATGTTCCTGTGCGACCTCACCTCGGCGTTCCTGCTCCAGCAGGGGGATTGGACTAGATGATCTTTTGAGGTCCCTTCCAATCCCAAACATACTGTGATACTGTGTGATACTGTGATCCCTTTAGATAACTTCTTCTCAAATCACTTTTGGTTTAGATAATGCACCCCTTCTTACAAAGTTTCTTACTATATTGTATGGAATGGGCATATTTTACTAGATGTTTCTTTTATCACTTGTTTAAGACTTATTTGGTTATTTTTTCTGTCTTTCTAGGAAATAAAAGATGATTATGTGTTTGAATGTGAAGTTGGTAACCAGCTTCAAAAAACAAAACTGACCATTTTTCAGTCACTTGGGAATCCCTTGTACTATGGTAAAATTCAGACACTCAAAGGTGATGAGGAAAATGACAACCTGTTAACTCCATCACAGTAAGTTGCATATCCTTTTAATCTGTGCTATGATCTGATAGATGAAGGAAGACAGACATTACCTATCATTTTCAGTCATAAAAACACTCTAGAGTTAGAGATCTGACTTAAGAGCCTTGTTTGAAAAATTCAGCTAATGAACCTAAAATTAAAAAAAAAAGCAACCCTTATATCTTAAATGTATTTTTGTGTTAAATCTGCCTGCTCTTTTACATTAAAGATTAAAAAAACCCTGCACATCAGGGTGGTGGGAAACCCACAAGAAAATCAGAGACACTGTGAGACATCAGCATTCTTTTTCAGTCTCACTCAGTTTTTATTGTCAAAATTTGCCTGATGCTATGAAAACATGAGAATTCATTATATTATGTCTAGCCTTATGCAAAGAAATTTAGGGTAAAGAAGTGGTTAAGAAAAACATGAGCTCCTAAGAAGCTTCATCAGTTTGAATTGTTTTGAATCTTCTCTTGCTGGCTGCGGTTCTATAAGGATCCTCTATTCTTGGATCTTTTTGTGGTGTGTACCAGTATGGAGGAACCTGTGCAGCAGAATAGACCCTGTAAATTTCAGTAAGGCAAGGAGCCGTGAGCCTCAGAAAACTAACTTGAGTTCTTTTGATGAAAGATATTTTTATTGCCTAGTATGTAGTTCCTATCTTATTTTTTTTATTAAAATCTTAAGATCTTCTTAGTAGTTAGGATGTTTTATCCCTAGACTGAGCTATTTACTGTGTTTCCATACTGTTGTGGTTTAACCCCAGCTGGCAACTAAGCACCACGTAACAGCCCATTCATTCCCACCCACCCCATTGGGATGGGGGAGAGAATTGCAAGAGTAAAAGTGAGAAAACTCATGGGTCGAGACAAACGCCGTTTAATAATTAAAGCAAAAGCCACACGCAACAAGCAAAGCAAACCAATGGATTCATTCACTTCTTCCCATGGGCAGGCAGGTGTTCAGTCATCTCCAGGACAGCAGGGCTCCATCACACATAATGGTTTCTTGGGAAGACAAACACCATCATTCCGAATGTCCCCCTTTTCCTTCTTCTTCCCCCAGCTTTACATACTGAGCATGACACCATATGGTGTGGAATTCCCTTTGGTCAGTTGGGATCAGCTGTCCCACCTGTGTCCCTTCACAGCTTCTTGTGTACCCCCAGCCCACTCACTTGGTGGGGTGGGGTGAGAAGCAGAAAAGGTCTTGACTCTTTGTAAGGCTGCTTGGTGATAACTAAAACATCACTGTGATATCAACACTGTTCAGCTGTTTCTAGCACAAATCCAAAACAGAGCCCCATAGGAACTACTAGGAAGAAAATTGACTCTAGCCCAGCCACAGCCAGCACACGCACTTAGTATTGATCTTCCTGGAACAGCTGCAGTGCTGCCTTACAGTTGTACAATAAGGCTGGGGGTTAAAAGGATTTATAGGTGTCAGATGCCGGGTGCTTTTTTGGGTAATCACTGTTCAAGTCCATTATTTTTAAGACATTACAAGTTGAAGTACAACAAAATTTGGATACTTCTTCATTAGAAAATTATGTCATGTGAAGTAAAGGGTGCAGAAGACATTTTTGTTGTTTTGCTGTAAAATAAAACTGTGGGTTTTTTTTTTTCTTTGAGATAGATAAACATAAAAGGTCTGTAGTGTTTTTAAAAAATGGCTGAAGTAATAAGCTTGCAAGCCATACATATTATGCAGAAAAGAGATGCTTATTTAGGAGTTCTGAAAAATCATGAGGAATCAGAATTTGTGCAAGTGAAAACAAACAATGGAAACTAAATGTTTGTTGAAATATTACAGGTAGATGTTTTTCACATAAACAGGACACTTACATCTATATTTCGGTGTGAACATATTGATGTGTTGATTTGTGTATAACTTTTCCCATGTACTTTTAGCAGTAGCAGTTCCATAGCAGTAGCAATTCCATAGCGGTTGTTCACTTCAATTTTTTGAAAGTATAAAATGCATAACTTCCACGTTCTGCCTTTTGTTTTATAGGCAGTTTACTCCTAAAGGAGTATTAGGCCATGTGTGTATATTGTACATATAGTTATGAAACCAAGTTTGTATTTCAAATTTTGTTTAATACCCAATGCATTAAATGAATACAGTGTCTCCTGTATTTTCAGCAGGTTTGAAAAAAAGAGCAGCATTGACATTTGTTTTAAGTTCTGTGATTATAAAAGCATGTTATTTTAGTCGAACTCATGACTGAAAATGTATTATACATTTTATGTTTCAGGTTCCTTATTGGTTCGAAGACTGATGCTGAAAGGTAAATTCATATACTGTGTAGAAATATTTGGCTTAATGCCAAATAATTAATTTTGTTCCTTTTAACCATTATGGCTGCTGATGTTGTGGTTATGGAAACAGATGCAGAACAGATGAGGAAAATAAGAATTAATCATCCTCATAAGAAATAGGATGGAGTGTGCAGTTTCTATATTTGACAAGCAAGGAAGAACAGAGGAAAGTGAATATGTGAACACACCTTGTTACGTAAATTTCAAGCATGTTGTCACAGTTACTTGCACCATTATTCTTGATTACGTAGGTCAAGATGACATGCTCTCAGAACCTTAGCATTACATTTGGTATGGTAAATAAACAATCATGGAAATAATTCATTTGAACTTTAGGTGTAATCTAGGATTTCTGTGTATATAACTTATTTTTGTGTGTTGTGCATTACTTTATTCTGCTTTCTTAGAGAAGCAAGCAATAAAACAGTTTTCCAGTATAAGTTGTAGAATGATTATGAGTAGCAATTCTGGGATAACTCAGTCAGCAAAATAAGTATGTCTTCAAATGTTTGTTAGTTTGCATCACATTACAGATACACATTTGTGCAAATGAGCACAGAACCTTTGCAATGCAATCTCTGTCAAAGCCAGTTGGGGTTTTGTGCCTTCCTAGGAGACCTCGAGGTGATGGGCATGCCACAGCTCTTACCCTCCTACACCCCCTTCTTATGTGCTTGGCAGTGAGATAAATCCTCGATTTGGTCAAAAATCAATAACAACCTTATTTGTTTTAATAGATAATTTTGATCAAGGAACTCTTCACTCCTGTTTCTTCTGCCTCCTTTGTGCTGATAGAGACTTGCTGTTTTGCTGTGAGCTGAACTGGGGGATTGACTGGCTGAAAACTAAACCAACCATAATACAGGGGTCCAGTTTTAACTGGGCTTGCTTTCCTGATCATGTTTACCACTGGGTTGCACAATTCCTTCAATCAGAATAAGCAGTTGGGTTTCAGGGATGGGGACAAGAAGAAGCAGGAGAGGAGGAAGGAGGGCAGGACCACTTTTTTGACTACATGTCATTTTTATTACTCTGATTCCACTGTCATTTTAAGGCAATCTGAAATCTAATTCCTGAAAAAAGTACATTGCACACTTTCCTCTGCCATGTATCTTGCGACCCTTGATTTTGTCTGCATTAGTCATGTAGCAACATATTGAATCAGTGCTATACCAAAATAAAGTGTCAGTCATTGCATTTAGTTGTAAACTACTGGAAATATTCCAGCAATTTCTCATTGAGGTTCAGTCTGCCAGAGAATAAGCAGCAACAGGTCTTCAGCTTGTTTTTTCAAGTCTGCAAGGTCGCTTTGTATATTCTGCTCACATCTATGAAACAGTAACCCCTCAATTTAGTTCTCTCAAAATAGGAGACGTGTATTATTCAATATGGTAGAACAGTATTTTCAACTTGTTCGCCCGATGCTATTGGCGCTTTGAATTCCTGGATACATCACTACTCTTTAGTCTCTTAGAGTAAGACCTGGCTGTCCTGCTACTCAAAGAGGAGTGATCACTTCTGATGTGATGATAACTGGTTCTTGGATGTACGTTTAGTATGGACCACTTAGTTCGTCCCTTGCTTTCAGAGTCCTCATCTGACATAGACCTCAAATCAAAGAAGAGTTGACTGTTCCACAGGGAGCATAAGCGAAGGACACAGCTTTATAGAATATTCTGGACCCATGTGAAGGGAATGGGATCCCCGTTGACTGACATCCCAAAGAGCTGCAGTTGCTTTTGCAACGGGAACTGTTCTGTCTACTCTTTTACATATTCCTCCAAAAGACTGTTGCTTAAACTTGTTTCTTAAAAACACCTGTATTTTGCATTAGAAAAAGACAGTAATTAAAGAAAAAGTTAAAATGGAAGAAAATGAAGAAAAGAGCCCAGGAACATAAAGTAGAGTGATATATAGAGATACACATTTGTTTTATATATGTGCATCTCTAGATAGATATATACTTGCGTAATATATACTTCTGTATAAAATAAATAATATATGACTATGTAACATATACAATTATGTGTTTACATATATGTATCTACTTTAGAAGTTCAGTGTTGTTTATCTTTTTATGCCTTTATTGTTTGTTTCAGAGTGGTGAACCAGTATCAGGAGTTAGTACAAAATGAAGCTAAATGTCCTGTGAAAATGTTTCATAATTCAGGTGGATCAGTCAATCTTAGTCATCTTTCTCCAGGGAAGGAAATGGAAGTGAGTTTATCAAGCCATACATTTATTTTCACTTGCTTATTGAATTATTAGAATAATTTTTGCTATCCATATTTAAAAGTAAACCTAAATTTTTTATTCTGAATGAATTCTTAAATGCTTTATTTTCATAATCATTCAGAGTGAGTGTATTGGGAAAGTTAGAGAAAAGCACTTGTGTTTTCTGTGTTCAAATGTTGTCTTTTAGCCATGTTGTTTTGTTTGGTGTTTTGTTGTTCTGGGGGATTTTAGCTCCAGGTTTTGCTCAGATGAAGGTTCAGATGAACCTTTCACAGAGCAGTATAGTAAAATGCAGCTATGCATTTAATTTTACAGGTCAGCAAACACAGAAGCAGATGCTGTAGCTGAACTTTTCTTTTACCTTTAGAAATCATTAAAATTATTTTCTTTATAGTTTGAAAATTAAAACTAAAAAAAAAAAAAACCACTCACAAAAGAAAACAAAAAACAAACAAACCAACCCCACAACAACAAAAAAAAACACCCTACACTTTAAAGTGCATATGTATCTCTGCACACATTCTGTAGTAATTCCTACATTCCCAAATTCTCATGCCTGCTGGTATCGCCTTGTGTTTTACTCGCTGCCTCTGGCTTTCTTGGTCAGATTCCAGTTCTCTAGTGGAGAACTGTATTTAGGCTCCAAGTAATAAATTAATTTGGTATCCATTAGGCTGTTTCCTTTGCTACATCTTTCCCTTAAATACCTAATTTTAAACTGCAACAACATTGCTCTGAAAGAGGTTGGTCTTGGTGGCAGCCAGAAGAAAACCATGCAGAGGACAGCAGTTGCAGAAAGGAGTGTGAGTGTTTCTGTATGTCTCTGTAGACATACAGACATATGCATGCATATGTGTATAAATTATATGTACAAATCTGAAAATCATAGAATAACCTGGGGGAAAGGATACTTCTGGAAGTTGTCTTGTCTGGCTGTCCGAGCCCTCAGTGTAAGCTGGACCAAAGTTACCGGGGTTACTCTACTTAATGACCTAATCCTCTTTTGAATGCGGCATTAGTCTTTATTTTCAGAATGAACAAAGCAGTTTTTAATAGTATAAGAGAAAGGTAATCCTCAGAATTTTTCTCAAACATTTCTTTTTTTATAAGTGAGCTATTAGAAACATGCAGAGGAAGTATCTCTTATTACTGAGAATGAGTGGAAACTAAGCCATCCAGAAAGATGCCTGTGCACATCTAATTTAGGCTCCAACACTGAAATATTCCACTTGATTTGTTGAGAACCTCATTTTCTATAGTTTCAGCAGTTTTTGAACTCTAGGTAAAAATATATAGACTTATAACTGTAAATGTTTCACTGTGGAGTCTCTTGATGGTGTCAGCTGTTGGAATTATGGATTCAAGATCTGTTGTGCATGATTGAGAACTCCAGATTTGATTAGCTGAAGGTAACGTATGTTCAAACCATCTGATAAGTAGGCTGTAAGAACAAAGAGAAAGGCAGCACCTTTCTTCTAAAAGATTAGTGAAGTTCTGATCCCACTGAAGTCAATGCAATGGGTCAGTGGGATTTGCCTGAAACTACTTAAATTCCTACTCCCAGAATCAGGAAATCTGATCCTGTTCTCTGAATCCTTATTGGTTGGAAATGGCAGATGTAAACAGATGGTGAATGAATGAAATTATGTTATTTTTCAAGTAAGACCGAATTGTGCTTTTATTTAAAATGCATCTTTCACTGTTGCATTTATGAGAAGTTACGAAGAAGGATTTCAAAACTGCAGAGAAGAGTGAAACTCCTTTTTTTTTTTTTTTCTGGCTTTAAATTTTACTGGCACTTTCAAGCTGCTTCTTGGTGGTAAGCATTTTATCTAAAAGGAGTCAGCCATAGGCTATGTTTTTAAAATAAAGAAAAATCTGAAATGTTTGAAGGGAATTTTGTCATGTTTTTGAGAAGTCTAGTAAAAAATTAATTGGGTTGTCTTTTCTGTTCAAATATGCAGAAGCTCACATTATTGCTGTGGTAGTGTTAATTTCTCTTTCCTCCTAGCAGCCAGAAAGTATATCAGGCTCTGTTCAGTCTTCAGTGTTGGGGAAAGGTGTAAAACACCGACCTCCTCCCATCAAATTACCTTCAAGTTCTGGAAGTAGCTCTTCAGGTAATTATTTATGGACTTGGGTATCTCCTTTCTATGTGTTCTGGCTATTGTAAAATGACGTGATATCCCTCTAGTAAAGATCTAATTAAAAAAAAAAATCTTCTCTGTGAAAAGAGCATCATTTTGTTGATTACTGATTCTGTTGTTCACAAAACTGTATCCTAACAAATATTTGAGTTAACATGTACTCAGACAACAATGATGTATTTTAATTCTGTTATTTCAGGTAATATTTTCAGTGCACAACAGTCAAGTGGCCATCTAAAATCCCCGACTCCACCTCCTCCTCCTTCTAAGCCTCCTGGTCTTTCTCGGAAACAATCTATGGATCTTAATCAAGTTGGCATGCTCTCTCCAGCTGCCATGTCTCCTGCGAGCTCTTCACAAAGTGAGTCACGACCTAAATTCTCCATTAAATCTTAGGCTTTTGCATAAATGCTTCCTGAGATAAACTTCTTAACCTGTGGAATGATGAAACTTAAGTGTACAGTGTATCCTAAATTGTATAAGTTGTGCAGCTTTAGGCAGGTTTCTTGTTCACTGTATGTATTTTATGTTTATTGTAACTGTGTTCGTTTTTTCTGTATATATGTATGCACCCTCTGTGTATACGTTTTAATACATTTTATGAAATTAGTATGATCTCGTCATTTATGAAAGGCTGATAGATGATGTGATGAGATAAAATTCCAAAGTGTAGATTTTTTTTTTTCATCCGGTGTAAAAACAGTATGTTAGATCAGTTTCTGGTTTTTTTAAATGTTATAGGAACTGGTGCAGTTGTATCTCTATGTATGTGTATAATCTGATCAGTCCCAAGGTGGTGATACAATAAACGATAAGATGATTTTTTAAAACACTCCTACACTGTTTTACAAATCATTGCTGATTGCAAGTGTGGTGGTGATGCTGGTGATGATAGCACCATATTCTCAGGTGTTAAAATGTAAATTTCAATATTAAGTGACATCCTAGCTTAAGTATTTTCATTAACACTGACAGGATCATTGTAATAATAGCTAGAGATCGTAAACATTTTTTTTTTTTAATTTATATGCGTCTTGAGACATTTCGTGAACGGATTTGTACAAAGAGAAATAGTAGCTGCAGTTTTTCAGTTTTTTAATAATTGTAGACTGCACATTCCAGTGTCCTGCACAGTATTATAATACACTTTTTGCATTAAATAATTTTAAATCTGGATAGCTCAAAAGGTGTAACTTTCCTGCCTTCTTGTTTTGCACAAAGGAAAAAAGAAAGCTTATAAAAGTTATCTTCAAGCCTATTCATCTTGGTTTTTTGTTAGCATCATGAGTTGTGTAAATCTGCCACACACAGTTGTAAGGCTCTGGTCACAACAGCTGGAGATTCACATTTATTTCCTTTCTTTCTGCAGGACATGAAAGCCAAAAAGAAAAGGAAAACAAAAACACACCTCAAGCTTTTTGGGGTTCTTGTTTTGTTTTCTATTGATAAACTGCTTACTGCATCCACAGCAAATACAGTTATACATGCTACATTTAAGCAGAAGGAATTACACAGTAACTTTTAGAGATGCAGTATTATCCTCTGGTTCTTAAATACTAAAAAATATTTTTGTTTTATCAAAATTAGGCAAGTGGGAGTTTAGCTATCTGACGAAATTTAGATCAACCCCATGATCATTGAAATAGTACATGTTCTTTGTTGAATCTGTTGTTTTCCATGATATGTTTTTAACACGATGCTATTGTGCAGACAGTGCATATAGACTATATGTTTAACATTTTAGGACAAAAACATTAGATTAAAATTGTCACTAAGAAATTGTTTTATTTCATTTTAAGTATTTCTGAAGGAGTTATGACTTAACATACCATAACTGATTGAAGGGCTTAATGGAGGATACAGATGGATGGATGGCTTAAGGAGCTAAGCATGGAGAATGGGTTTTCTTTGTGGTTATGCTGCATCCTTAACGAGTGTGTGCTGCAACACTCGTGTCGTGTAGGAATTAACACTTGCAGTCTAAGAAATGGAACAAATTGTCAGTGCTAAATACAACTCCATTAACCTTATTCTACAAAAAGGACTGGCCTTTTATAACAAACTAGCACTTTTTATTTTTCTCAATGAGCAGGGTCTGGAACTCCTAAACCATCTACTCCTACTCCAACCAACACCCCTTCATCGACCCCACACCCTCCTGATGCTCAGAGCTCAACTCCTATTACCCCTTCTGCCACCCCTACTCCCCAAGATTCAGGCTTCACCCCTCAGCCCACTTTGTTAACCCCGTTTGCTCAGCAGCAAATGTCTCTGAGCCAGGCACTGCCTGTAATGACCATTCCTCTTTCCACCATGGTAACATCCATTACTACAGGAACAACCTCCACCCAGGTCATGGCAAACCCTGCAGGACTTAACTTCATCAATGTAGTGGGCTCTGTGTGGTAAGTTGTTATGATGGGTTCTTAATTTGCCCTGAGCGGGTTGGTGGTTGGGACAGTGGGGTGAGGAGGGTGGGAATGGTACAGAACTGTCCAGCATCCATTAGGATAGATATTTTTCAGGATCTGCAGCACAAAAATATCATTCCCTTTGTAATTATAAAGCCAAGAACCACTAGAAACTATTTGTATTTCTCAAATATAAGGCACCTACTGTCAGAATACTAAAGAGGTCTGTTAAGAAAATCGTGCTTTCAGCTTTTTGGATGCACATAGCTGAATTTCATAAGGCTTAACCTCAGTCTAAGTGGTTTCTTTAATTGGAGAGGAGGTGGAATATCTTATGCAGACCACTCTAAATGAAAAATGGAAATTTGATATTGAAGTGCCTATGCAAAATACAAGAAAATGACAAATTTGTTTTCTAACAATCGAATATTAAGGTTAAAATGCTTTGATTTTTTTAAACTCATTTTGTGGTTTAAAAAAAATGCTCTTGCCAAGAATAGATTTTCATGGTAAAATGTGAACTGCTTTTTAAACTGAATGAAATTCTGTGATCGGTGTAAGATGCTCAGTGTAAGACACACAGTGTGCTTCAGTGCAGGTATTGGACACTTGTGTTCAGGAGTTGATCACTATTGATCAATTGGAGAGATCTTTCATAGGACAGAAAGGAAACAAAACTGTTCTTTAACATTTTGCTGTGATGGTGCAACCATTTTGAAGGCTGTTCATCTTTCAGTATTTGTAGAATAAAAGAACCTCTTGGGGTTTTTTTCATATAGATTATACCAAAGGAAAAAATATACATGCCAAGCATATGAATTTATGCATTTATTATACCCTAGGCATAATGACTTTTTTTTAAGCTGCCTTGATGCTTTATCCATAATCCCATTTACAGCAAATAATTGGTTTACTTGTTATGAGAGAGAGGGCAAAGATTTACACCTATTTGCTTGTACCACTTGGGTTTGATGTGTTGTCTTTCCTCTTCTACAGTGGAGCACAGACACTGATGAGCGGTTCAAACCCCATGTTGGGGTGCAACACTGGTGCCATAGCCCCTGCAGGTATAAACCTGAGTGGCATTTTACCGTCAGGAGGTCTGGTACCAGGTGTGCTGCCTGCTGCCATGCAGTCTGCTTCTCAAGCAGGTTAGTGTGAATGAGTTGAAAAGCCACCTTTCAGGTAGGGACAGAGTGAAACATACTGTGAGAACAATGGACGGAAGTGGCCATTGTGTGGACAGATTGTGGATTTGATGGCTGGAGCTGGGGAACAGCATACGTATTTTTGCATTGAAAGTGTAGGCAGTATTTGTGATTGATTGAAAGTGATTTTGAGGAGCTAGACTGGATTGTGTGATATGCACAAAATTTGAGAGAAAGTCCAAATTCAAATGCAACATTGATAACAACTACAAGAAAAAAGGCACAACTGAGCTTAGGAAGAGGCCTCACTTTTTAAATGCAGGGGCATTTTATTCTATCACCGGTACTGCTTTTTTCTAGCAGGACCATCTTCATTGCCTTCCAGGATGACTATTTAAATCTGTATGCCTCAATACTCATTAAAGCAGCATTTAAATTCTTAGTTTATTTTTTCTGAAAAAATAATAAGGACGAAAAACTCTAATGTATGATTATGGATTCAGAAGTATGGAAGAGACTTCAAGATATCCATCCCTTACACTGAGGCAGAGTCAAATATGTCTAAAGCATATTGAACCAATTTTTATCTATACTGGCTTTAATTACCTTTGCTAAAGAAGAATCCAGTCTCCCTTGGTAGCTGTTTGGAGTAGGTCATTATCCATACAAAATGCTTCCTTCTAATTACAATGCATCTCCTTAATTGCAAATTAAATTATTTTTTTTTCTCCTGTTCCTTGCAGACATGAAAAATAGTTGTTCACCCTCTCTCTTTACTTTCTAAGTATCAAACATGCTGTCATGTCCCACATTTGTCTTCTCTTTCTGATAAGTCGTATTTTTCAAACCTTTCATAATCCTGTCACTCTCTTCTAGACTGTCCAATTTGCTTACATCCTTCTTAAAATGTGATAACCAAAACTGGACACAAGCCTGAGCTTGGCTGATTTACCACTGTGGAGCACAGCAGAATAAATGCATCTCATCTCTTTCACAACATTCCTGTTAACATTTCCCCAAATGAGGTCTGCCTATTTTTTATTTGTATTTTTGCAACAGCATTACATTACCATAAGAATGGGTTTACTGGTTTAGGCCGAAAATCCATCCAGTTTATATTTGGTCTCTGACAGTCGCCATTAGAGGATGCTCAGGAGAGAGTTTAAGACGAGGCAAAGGTGTGAAACGCCCTTGTATACAACCGTACCTCTTTGGCCATCTACAGCTTTGAGACTTTCTCAGCTGAAGACAATCCACGTGGATCTTTGTGCTTAATATCCTGTGCTAGACTTCTACTCTGTGGATTTATCTAATTGGTTTTTGAACCCATTTATATTTTTGGCATCTACGGCATCTTGTGACAGTGAGTTTTATAAATGTAAACTGTGTGAAGAGGTTCTTTTGTGTGTTCTGTTGTTTGTGGTATGGATGATTTGGATATGTTTGTGACTTGCTGTATTTTCTCTCGTCCTTTCTTGCTGTATAGACCAAACTAGTTACAATTTTGTACTTGTTCATTTGTCTTTTTTTTTAATTTGATGTTACTGAGTTTTGGACCCTTTTTCAGTTTCCTAGGCTTACTTTTAATTCTAACTCTGTCCTTTCAAGCACTATCGGCTTTTATCAGTCTGGTGTCACAGATTTTTACATACTATGCTGTTGCCCAGATAGCAGACAGGAGTAGCGAGCTGAGCTGGGTCGGTGGCAGACCTCTGGGGGATTCTGTTTGACAGCTGCTGTTTTACTGGAGCGTTTGTATCAGTTCTATACCCAACTCATAGCATACTGCATATACATCTTTTTAGCATAGTTTTTGAAGAGTGCCATGTGGAATAATGCTAAAAGCTCTACGAGGCTGATACTTATTGCCAGAAGCCCTTGGAGGGATGGGCAGCTGCTAAGATTTTGGGTGGGATTATTTTCTGTTAATGATTGAGAATCTGAGAGCCTGTTATTTTATTGAGCCCTTGGACATTTCTGGATTTACTATACAAATAGTAAAACTTTTTAAAACCAGAAGGATCACTGAAGAATAACTGCTATGATATTCTCTATATTCACCTTTGTGTAAACACATTAACAGGTAATAGGTTACAGGTACAGTGTTTAGTAGCGATACAGTTTTCTTTCTGTTCAGTAAGGTCTCTTTAACTTTGAGTCTGGATAACTATGAACTCACCAACATTACAGAAAATGCAGTGTTGTATTAAGTATAGATTTAGACATGCCAGTTTTCCCTCTTCCAAATGTTTAGCAATAATCCCAGTGGAAAGGTGTATTAATTGTAATACACTTTTATAATTAAGACTTCCTACTAATAAAAAGATGTTTTCTTTAACAGGCAGCCCCTTTGGTTTGAAAAATGCATCAAATCTTCGGCCTTTAAATCTTCTACAGGTAATTGATATACTTGGACACAATACTAATCATAACTTCTTAATTTTCTTTAGACACCTGTTTAGTTTTGCTCACTGCGTTGCCCCCAACAGATCTTTGCAGCCAGTTCATCAGATGTAGCATTAGCTGCAAATTTTAATCACTTAGTTTACAACAAAGCAGCTAGTTCTTAGTAACAATCTAAAAATGCTGACATCTGAATGCAAGAGATTAATCCTAAACTACAAACTTCTACTTTCAGGATTTGCCTAAGCTTTTATTGCAACTCATTCTTTAAACTGAAATTGTTGTTATTATTCTTTTCAAAGTACAAAACAGTACCATAGAATCACTCGGGTTAACACACATAAGGCCTAAAAGCTGAGCTGAACATGCACAGGTAGGTGCAGGAATAGTTTTGAAAGAGCTTCTGGTAATGGAAGTACAAGTTTATGTAAGATAGGGAGTTTGCAAGGTCTTTTAATGTTTTCTTTCCATTAAGCATACATACAAATGCAAACATGAGCTAGAGTTGTTTGCATTGTCAGAGCTCCATTTAAAAGCAGAACAGAGAGTGTTTGTGGAACTGGATCTTGAAGTCAGCTGGAAGTTACAGGTGCACAAGTGCAGCTTCAGTATTCCACAAGTGCTGCACCATGCTTCAAAGAAATTAATACCGGTAAAAGATGAGCTGTAGCTTTGCTATTTCCTCCTCCCACTCTTGTACACACTCTGGAAATATGGAAAAGAGCAGGCATGGGAGACACTTATGCCAGAGCAGAGCTCTTCTATAAAATAAATGCTTGTGTATGCGTGATTCCATATTGAATCAAGACTGTTTCACTTTAGCATTTTGTTTACATCAGACCATGATGATGCCTTCTTAATGTGTAGTATTTTGGTCAAGTTTACCTAGATCTTAGTGGCATTACTTCATATGGTTATTCTAAAGAACCACCACAACTGCTGGAAATGCACCAGCTCAGAACAGGGGTTTTTGTTGTTTTTTTTAATGACTGATAAGCCATGCAGTTTGCTTAAATCTTTTATATACTACTTTGTTTCCCCACTTGATGAATCAATGCATGATTTCATTTCTAGAAGACACTGTAATTCAATACCCTTTGACTTCAGTAGACTCTAGATCAGACTCCATTGTTTCCATTTGGGGGATTACTGTGAGGACTACTCTAGTCTGAAAATTTTAAAAGCAGGGTTTCTATTTTTTATGAAATTAAGGAGAGTGTGGCACAGTATGAACATATGAATGTAAATTTCAGAAGTTTCCCATTTTGGTTGATTAGGACCTTTGCACATGGATGGTTTCAGGTGTCACCTGAAGACTTTGTGGTTGGGACAGGAAATGTCATAAGATGACAACCGTGAACTGCAGCCTCTGCTGACTGCAGAGGAGGTGATGGGACTTCTGCTGGGTGACAGGCATAGTGCCATTTCTGCCAAAACAGCTATCTTGGGGCATTCAGCATCGGTTTGCTCTACTTTATAGTGACTACATTATAGCCTATATCTACATGTGTAAGAAGATATAGAATTAAATGTTTTGAAATGGCACTTCAAAAGTTTGCCTTCACATGGGCTTTATTTACTTATTCATTGATACTGAAGTTTGGTAATAAGGATCAAGCTTTTCATTTTTGCTAGGGGTCTGACCAAGGTCCATCCAGTCAAGACCAGGCATTATCTGCCCAACAAGCTGCTGTAATTAACCTGACTGGAGTAGGGAATTTTATGCAACCTCAAGCCACAGGTATGTGCTTGCTGAGCCTCCTTTTGCAGTTAAGTGTGTATCTTGATAAATTCACACTGAAATGAAGTTTGGTCTTGCGTCAGATCAGAACAATTGACTATTTATTATCAGCACATAAATTATACAAGAAGCAGTGAGCTTTTACTTTCAAAGCATGCACTTTTCTGCTTTGTTTGGCAGTTAAGTGTAGTAAATTGATTATATCATGTGAAAAGAAGACATGCTTGATATGAAAGTACAGGGAACTTCTATGCCAAACTTCATTGAGGAATGTTTAACTGTGTGCTTAACATCCAGTATGAGAAACCTCTTGTGTCTCCACAAGCACTTCATAATCTAAGTATGTTCTAACTAACAGAGTATGCATATCATAAATACTTGATTCTGTGCTGTTTCCAGTTTGACTCTGAAGCAAGTTCTATTGATCCCCCTTTTCTGTTTAACACTCTATTCCTGTGTCTTCCTTCCCCAACCCTGACCTCTCTGACCTGCCTGCTTTCCCCTTCTCCTTCCTTAGTGTTGTCTCAGCTTGGCTCTGCTGTGAACAGACCTGGGCAAAGCCTTCCTCAGCAGAGACTCCAGCTCTCTTCTGCCTTACAACAGCAACAACAAGCCTTGCAGCAGCAGCAGCAACAGATACAAGTAATCCAGCAACTTCACTCTGACTGTGTTTAAAAAAAAAAATACAATTCTTAGCTCCAAAACCAACAACCTTGCCCCTTTGACTTAAAAAAAAAAAAAAAAAAACTAAAAAATTCATAATGTCTTTATGGTCTTGCAAATGGAAAAAACATGCATTTTGGCAAACTATGTCATGAAAGATGTGAAATCTATGGTTCTCTCAGCTTGGAGCACTGAATTTATTTTTATTCATTTAAGCCATCCACCTTCCTGATTTGCTAACATTCAAGGAGTGCTTGTGGCACATACCGAAATAAGCTCTGCCAGGTGCCAATAGATACCACATCAGCATGAATGTAAGCACCTGTGAGTTCAAATGTAGCACTGCTACATTCAGTGCATGAAAGCAACAGCTCTGACAAAGCATTCCTTTAGCATCCTGTCATTCAGATGCTTTATAATAATATTTACATTTTTTTAGCAGAGTCTCCTCTTTGTGATACATACAGAAAATACATACAATGCCCACACTAAGAAGATATTGTGTTAAGAATGTACACTATGTAACCCAAACATTCACTGAAGTTGCTGAGTTACTGCAGTTACTGCAATGGAGAGAAAGGGCAAAGGAACAAATCTGTCCAAGTACACGTGTAACCCGTTAGATATGCCCTCAAGCCGCAGGCTTCTGTGCCACTGGTGCTGCTTGACTGTACTCCGTACGTGGTGCATTCCTTCTGTCAGCCTGGTGCTTCCTCAGTTTTTCCCTTTCCATTCCCCCCCCTTTCCTCTCATTCTTCTGACATGAAAAGTAGCTTTATAGTCAACACTAACAAACTTTTTCTCTTCGTTCTCCTTCATGGCAGCAGTTGCGATTCTTGCAGCATCAAATGGCTATGGCAGCAGCAGCAGCAGCACAAGCAGCTCACCTGCATCATCAACAGCATTCAGGCAGCCACTCAAAAAGTAAAAGGAAAAGAGGCACATCAGCCTCTCCAAAATCCTGATAATTGCCTTCCCCCCACCCCTCCAAAGAAAATGACTTAGAGGGGACTTTTTTTTCAGGTTAAAAAGGAGAAAGCTTAAAAACAAGTGTTTTATATTACTGGTGGAAAATGAATTTTTGACATTACACTGAAATAAATGAACTGTGTTTGGAAGCCAACCCTACAGAGCTTAGAGATTTCATCTATAAAGCAGCTAGTTTGGTTTCCTTAAGTCACTTAATTTTTTTAACAGAATGTTTTATCTTGTATTTTTACTACTCAGCAGCATTGTATATAGTATAAGGGTGAAAAACATTTTAGAAAAAATGAACTTTGTAAATGTAGTATTGGTATTTGTTTATTTAGTATAAAAGGTTTGTGAACACTGTAACAAATACAATTTTTACAAATCCATTTTTGAAAAGATCTCTCTCTTTGTTCATTTGGGCGTTATGCTTTTTATTACTTTGTCTATCAGCTTCTTTACTTCTTTGTGTCTTGTAATTGCTCTGGTGATACAGTCCTGAAGCTTGGCTCCTGTAAGAGGACTTCCACCTAAAAATTCAAGGCAACAGTTTGATTTTCTATTTACACTACAGTTATGTATCTCTAAATGTGTTTTCCAAATGAGAGTATTAAGTAATACAGTAATTCCCATGACCAACAACTTTGGTCAACACCTGGGGAGCATGCAGCAACCTCAACTCTAGCCTGAGGAAAATAAAACAAAACCTGAAGGTATAGCAGAAGATATACTCAAAAATCTGTCCTTTGTTTATGTGGGTCAAGCTGTGACTTCTTAACTTTAAGACTATTTCAGCTGGAAGGGACCTACAACTTCAGTCATGCCACCTTCTTCAAAATTAATTTCAAGAGCAAGTCGTTTCAAGCAAACAGCCTGTTACCATAAAGCACCCACATTTTACAAAGAAAAGCAGGTACATAACATACAGGTCAATAAAAAATTATCATCTCCATAGGCTCCTGTGCAATAAACGTGAAAGTACCTGGTTTGTGGACAGAACACAGTTTGTCTTCATCATCAGTTACAATAGTTACTGTTCCAGTTGCTAAGTCTTCTTCTTCAGCAGTTGGATCAACAATGAGTAATGTGCTTGTGAAAGAAAAATATATGCAGGCACATTAGTATAGGTTGCTTAAAAAATGAACAAAAAATGAAGTGGGAGATTCTACATATTCAAGTAGGTATGTCTGTTAAAATACTAACCGTTGAAAATACACCTTTATGCCCAGGGTAGATGGATTTGAAACCTACATATTGCAGGAAAATGCCATTAAACTGCTATTTGCAATATGCAGTCATTTATTTCATAGTTATGCAAAGAAAATGGCATTGTTTTTAGTTGTAGGCTGCACTAATCTCTGCTAGAACTTAAGGCAAAATTCATTTCCAATGATAAATTCACCAAAGTAATTTTCACTTTGTTATCTGAGAACTCTTAACACCACTTAGACTGGAATAGTTAGCAAATGGATTTACTGGGTTGCTTAAGGCAGCCAAAATAAGCTGTTGTACATCACATGATGCAGATCATTAAAAGAGATTCAATATATTGTTATTTTTTAACCACTTAATAAGTTAAAAATGGAGCAAACTAACGGAAAAAGAACAAAGAGGATCTAAATTATAAGCCAACTTTGCACAAGAAAAACTTGAGCTTATAAAAAGCCGAACAACCACCGTTCAGCTTTAGTTTCTTTAGAAAATAATTTTAAAAATCACTATCATTATAGACTTTTGGCTGAAGTACAGGTATCCTGACAGGAAAGACTAACTGAAGCTTTCATGAAGCATCAGTTTACACCATTAAACTAAAATTTAGTATGGATGTAATCAAACTTGATTTAGCATCTGGAGTACACCTATGCTAAGTGATGTATATGGCAAGTTCGCGGGGGGGGGCGCAGTAGCGAGGCTACAGAAGCTGATTACACAAAATAGAAGGGTAAGCAGCTTTTCAATTTGAACTCCAATACATAACTGAAGTTTTTTTGGGTGATGTAAAACTTCACCAACAGTTTCAGATTGACATTTAATAGCATTAGTGTAACAAAAACATTCTGTAGCTACACTACTCAGAAATATTGCTTTATTAATTCTACCCACTGTGCAGCATCGGCCCTTTGCGTGATGCAGGCAGCTGGCACACATGGAGCGTTCGATGCAGCAGACTGTTTAGGTAGAGGCTGAGTCCAGAGGGGCTGGCGGGGGAGCTGCGCCGTGCTCTGCACCAGTGCTCCTCGCCCAGGGCCACACCACCCAGCAACCATCAAGTTATTTGTATTCGAGGAGGGTTTTTACACAGAAGAAAAACGCCTCTGGCAGACAGAGTATGTAAAGCATTATCATATTTGTAATTTTCTACATTTCAAATGGATACTACCATAAATAACTGCATTTCTTATAAAGAGCAGCAGAACACATATTTAACATACTTGGACTAATGAAGAGCCAGTAAACCATTTCAGGTGAGGAGTCAAGTTATCAGATGTGATTATTTTGAACTCTCATAATCAGATTCTTTACCTACATGAACAATGACTTTAAGAGTTCTGGTCGTACTTCATCTTGGGTAATTATGTTCTCAGTTATCCAGAGGTTCTGTTGTTCTAACTGGACCGTCACTTCCTCTGCTGACTAAATCCTTGGCATGAGCTGTTCAAAAACTACCATCTTTCATATCAGGTATTCACATAGGCTTCCAAAACGTTAACTGCGTTGTTAACATTCTTTCGTCTTAAAGATACTGCAAAAATACAAACCAATACCTATTCCCATACTTTTCAGGGTGTTTTTTAGGTTGGGAACCAGTTCTGCTTTAAGTCACAGGAAGAAGTTGGACAGACTTTGCTTTGTTCTGCCTTCTCATATCACAGAACAGGTCAGTTCAACAAAAGAGTGGACTTAAGATCAGGCGAAATGGCGCTGCCTGAGACTGCACGCTCTGTACTGGCAGAAGGGCAGAAGAAGTGCAGAAACATCACTGGCGGCATCCTCTTGTCTTTCACTTCTACATACACAGTTGTTTTCATAAGTACAAAAGTTACAAACTTACTCATCAAATACAGCAAATGATGTGGCAACTGGATGTTTTCTGATAATCAAAGGATTCTTCTGTTTTAAATTAACTTCTGATAAACCGGTTTCTTCATTTATAGTAACTGATGGCAACTGTACTGAAGAGATGAAGAATGGCAATAGTATAATATCAAACATTGCTGGTTTTAGCAGGACTAGAGATGTCCAAGACTGCAGAAATATTTAAGCTGTTCTTTTACTGTGTTGGTAAGCCACTGAAAACAGACCAGAATAGAGCTTTGGCTACGTTACTCGTGTTCCGTACAAAAAAAATTCTAGAATACAAGGAATATGTTTAGCTTAGAACTACCCATTTGAGAAAGTATAATATTCTCCTCAGGCTAACATTCTGCCCTACGCAAAAACATTTTCTGCTTTCAAAGGGCCAAACAAATACCTTTAGAGTAATATTTAACAAAAAGTACTATTCCCCAACAGCCTGGACATATAAAAATCAGTGCAATCTGACCTTCAGCTGACTCTTGCTCTGACAACCTGTACAGTGTTGGAGACAAGAAAATCAAGAGCAGAGTAATTACAAGAATTCAAAGGCAAGCAACTCAGAAAAGGAGGCCTTGCTGTAAGCTTCCTTTCCTGCTGCCTCTGACATGCACTTACAACCCGCATACCTGTGAATAATCAATCCATACGTTGCATGCATTAAAGCAGTTTTTTCAAACTACAATACATTAAACTAGGAATATTCTGTTGTGACAAATAAGCAATGCCCCAAACAACTTATTCTGCCTACACAAAATACATTAACAAGGTCAGAGCCTGATCTAGACACCAGAGTTGTTTATAACCACTGCTGAAAGATTCGTATCTGACACAGAACACATGGCAGAAGAGCTATTGGTCTTCTAAGAGACCAATAATACACATACAAAAAGATCCTGCTCCCCAGGCATTACACGCCTATGGCATCCATACTGTCATTTCCACTTTACTTTCACATTTTAGTAATACAGCATTCAAATGCCAAGAAAACAGCAGTCTTAAGGAATTGTGAATCAGTTACCTATTCACCATGATTCAAAGCCAACACATTTCTCCAAGCAATGCTAATCTGAGTGTGTCTCTTGCTCCAGAGAAGACTTACCATTTTTTAACGCTGCCAACAAAGCAAAGGCACTGGCATCCAAAATGTTTCCATCATAGTCCAGACATATGATGTCACAGTATAACACCCAAGCAAGCTATCAAAAAAGGTTTGTACATGTGAGATATTACCAGAGTTAAGCAAATGATGCACTATCTAAGAAAATGCTGGGCACATGAACAATGATACTTATTTCTATCATACGCTTTTAACACTTCACCTGTAAACCAAGCTACGAAGACTAAAAAGCAAAAACAACAAAACGACCTATAACCTCAAATGCCTTCTTCAATGTCTCAACACTGTGATCTTGTTAGTACATCCATCTTCATTGAGATACAACTTACCTTGCCACTCGCAATACAGAGATCTTCTTTCGCTATCATCTGTGAACTGAAACAAAACGAGAGAGTAAACCAGTAAACAGAAAATCGTCTTGCAGATTTGTCTGTGATTTAAATGCATTAAGATGATTCTTACTTTTCAATCACATCTGCAATGAACTGGCTTGCTGCTTGAGCCTCTTCACCAGGCGGTCCAGAGCGAAACCTCGTTGAACAGAGGGATGGCAATTCTACATTTGGAACTAGGTAGCAAGAATCATTAGTCATAAACTAAGGAAAGCAAGCAATGGGATACCAAAATAGAAATAAGACAATACACACTCTTAATACCATTTTATGTACTTCAAATGAAAGGCAAGACCAAGAATTTTTCAATCAAGCCTTCCTACTTCTCCCCTCAAAAATAAAGTTATGCATGAATTTGTATTAAAGAACTTGCAGTACTCTGTACTCAGAAACTCCATATTCCATGGAGAAGCACATACTCCCAACCATCATTTTCTGTTTGTAATCCTGCTATGAATAATCATGACCCCACACTAACTCTTAATTGTTATGCATTCTTAAGCGGATCAAGAAACAACAGCATTTTCATCCTGCTGCCTGACTTTACTGGTATGCTATCTGCTTTTCATCAAAAATTAAAACCTGATGCTTTAGACTTGAAGCAAAAACATGCATAAACATCTGTGACAAAAACCTAAGCATAATCAAGTTCACTGACAACAACATACTTCGGAGATGCTTCACGAAAAGGGCATTTAGTCAAAGCTCTCAGTTCCACTGAATTATTTTATCTCAGAAGAAACTCCAAACAGGAGTCAGGATGTACCCCTGTGACTTCTACAGTTTCAAAGAAATAAAGGGGTTTATGTCACTGTTTAACAGTTGAATTTTTTGCCTACTGGAACTTCAAAGTTAAAGTGCCTTTGCACAACCTTGCATGCCACAGTCTTTTACAGGCAAACTACCTTTGCCCTCTAAAGATACAAACTTCCCCCTGTTGCAGGTTTGTTTTCATCCTGGCCTGGAATCAGCGATAAGAAGGCACCTTTACATGGAAAACTCCAAAGCAGAGCAAATTTTGAAATTTCTGAAGTACCACTTCCTATCTGTCAATTTGGAAACTAATTTTAAGGAAAGTAATAGAATTTTACCCAAATTCATTCTTTTAAGAAGTCTTCACACCACATTCAATCTGTCCCACCATTACAGCCTTTTAGCTGAAGAAATACAAGATCTAAGTAGGATCCATACTGAAAAGCTTACCAATATATCCCTTATTAGCAGAATCTGCTGCAGGTGCAGCAAGTTCCTAGAGAAAAAAAAGACAAAAATGAAGAGCTTCTTTCCAGATATTCTATTAATGAATGGTAATTTTCTTCCCAGTTATCAGTACAAGAGCCATTCTTAATCAGTTTCTGCCTCTATTTTTCCTATAGGACAACTCAATACATGGACATGTAATGATTTCTCTGAGTTCATAGCAGGCCAGGAGTAAAGTTGAGGCTATAAGGCACTTAATAGTCTTGCCAACTAATTACCAATGTACTAACTGATCAATATTCAGTGACTCTTAAATTATACAGCTTTTATCTAGAAATAACAAAGACTTGATTTTTGTATATATCTTTCCCCATACACAACACACATCACAAAAATACACGTTCTCAGATTATACAGGTAGGATTAGACAATTAAATTACATCACAGTATCACAGTATGTTTGGGATTGGAAGGGACCTCAAAAGATCATCTAGTCCAATTCCCCTGCTGGAGCAGGAACGCCGAGGTGAGGTCGCACAGGAACATGTCCAGGCGGGTTTTGAATGTCTCCAGAGAAGGAGACTCCACAACCTCCCTGGGCAGCCTGTTCCAGTGCTCTGGCACCCTTACTGAGAAGAAGTTTTTTCTCAAATTTAAGTGGAACCTCTTGTGTTCCAGCTTGATCCCATTACCCCTTGTCCTATCATTGTTTGCCACCGAGAAGAGCCTGGCTCCATCCTCATGGCACTCACCCTTTATATATTTATAAACATTAATAAGGTCACCCCTCAGTCTCCTCCAAACTAAAGAGCCCCAGCTCCCTCAGCCTTTCTTCATAAGGGAGATGCTCCACTCCCTTAATCATCTTTGTTGCCCTACGCTGGACCCTCTCCAGCAGTTCCCTGTCCTTCTGGAACTGAGGGGCCCAGAACTGGACACAATATTCCAGATGTGGTCTCACCAGGGCGGAGTAGAGGAGAAGGAGAACCTCTCTCAATCTACTAACCACTCCCCTTGTAATACAGCCCAGGATGCCATTGGCCTTCCTGGCCACAAGGGCACAGTGCTGGCTCATGGTCATCCTGTTGTCCACCAGGACTCCCAGGTCCCTTTCCCCTACACTGTTCTCTAATATGTAATTTCCCAACTGTGGCAGAATGCAACCCTCCCCCTCCCTCCTTCAGTATGGAAGGAGTAGGCAGATCTCCCTCTTTCTCTGCTATTTGAGGCTAACAGCTTCTTTTGTTTGGCCCAGAGCACCCTGGCTCCTGGGACATTAGCAGAAGGGAGTGCCAAGGCCCACTGAGCCACCCCCAGCGTGGGGGATGTTTGGAGGCTTCAGGGGCACCCACAGACAGTGTGGGGGTGCAGAGAGGCTTCTAGAGTGCCTACAGTCAGATCTGATCAGCCAGTATAAAAACGGGAATCTCGTCGAGACTCCGCCCATTTGCCGCGGGTCTCTTGGAGCACGAGCAAGATGCTGCCGCCGAGAGCCCCCTCCCCGGGATGGAGACTCCGCTTGCCTCGCCGCCACGGGTGTAAGTAAAACTTCTCGCAGGATTGCGAGTATATTTATACTTTCTTGCACATATGCACGTATAACTTTCCGCTCCATATGAGCGCGTGTAAAACTAATCCTTGCAGAATCGCGGGTGTATTTTCTTTCCGTGCACATTTGCACAAGTACTTTATTTCCTCGCACAATCGCGAGTGGCCGCCGAGAGCCCCTTGCACAATCGCAAGTGTATTTTCCTCCTGTGCTTCCACATAAGCACGAGTAGGATTCCGTGCACATTTGCACGTGTAAAATAACCCTCGCAGGACTGCGAGCGTATTATAAATTTACTCTCGCGGAATCGCGAGTGCACACTTTCCGTACTCACTGCGAGTACGTGTATCTCTATAAAAATAATCCCGCACCGTGCTTAGGCAAGTGTGTACTCCTCCGGGACTCGGGGACGGCTCCGGCATTGTTTTGGGTGAAGCCACGTGCATGCACATTGTGGACCGCCTGTTGGTTATATCAGTGGCTGCCCCTCAAATAATCTTCCTCAACTGATATCCGAACCTGTATTTAAGTCACTTTTGGAGTGCTAAAACCCTGTTCCTTGCCGGTCTAATAAAAATTGTTTTTGGACCTTGTTGTCCCTTAAATTGACCTGCGGGGTGCCTCCGTGACACCAACCTATACTGGAACCTGGGGTTGTTCCTGCCCAGATGCAGGACTCTACACTTGCCCTTGTTAAATTTCATTAGGTTATTCCCCGCCCAACTCTCCAGTCTGTCCAGGTCCCGCTGGATGGCAGCACAGCCTTCTGGCATGTCAGCCACCCCTCCCAGCTTAGTGTCATCAGCAAACTTGCTGATAGTACACTCTATTCCCTCGTCTAAATCGTTAATGAATATATTGAATAATACTGGCCCCAGCACTGACCCCTGAGGCACTCCACTAGATACTGGCCTCCAACTAGACTCCGTACCATTGACTACCACTCACTGGCTTCTCTCCTTAAGCCAGTTTGCAACCCACCTCACTACTCTACTGTCTAGACCACACCTCCTCAACTTAGCTGTGAGGATGCTGTGGGAGACTGTGTCAAAGGCTTTACTGAAGTCAAGGTAGACCACATCCACCGCTCTGCCATCATCCATCCACCTTGTTACATATATTAATTTTCATATCTGAAAGTAACTCAGGTGAAAGACTAATTGCAACTACCTGGCATATTATTGTAACTCAGTAGGAGATTAATTCTAAACACAAATGCACTAGTTCAACTAACAGCATAGTTCAAATAAAACCCAACCATACCGCTTTAACTCCACAAATCACTGTTGTATTTCCTAACTTCACCAGGGCAGAACCATCTGCAGTTGTAATTGAACCTGAAAGAGAGACAGTGCTGTTCAATAAAATCCGTTTTAACATTCAAAGGGCCTTAATTAACATCCACCTTCACAAAGTGAATCATTTATACCGAACGCAGGCTAAGCAAAGTCTCAGTGAATCCCAGGTGGGAATACAATCTCTCTATTGAACAGTCAATCACACAGAACAGTTGAGGCTGGAAGGGACAGCTGAACATAGCCCATCTGATCCAACTCCCCTGCTCAAACAGGGCCACCCAAAGCCAGTTGCCCAGGATCACGTCTACATGGCTTTTGAATATCTCCAAGGATGGAGACTCCACAATGTCTCTGGGCAACCAGTTACAGTGCTCCATGCACCTCACAGTAAAAAAAATGTTTCCTCACATTCACAGATGACCTCCTGTGCTTCAGTTTGTGTCTATTGTCTCTGGTCCTGTCAGTGGGCACCACTGGGAAGAGTCTGGCTCTGTCTTCTTTGCACCCTCCCTTAAAGTATTCCTATACATTGATAAGATCCCCCCACAGCGTTCTCTTCTCCAACAAAACAGTCCCAGAACTCTCAGCCTTTCCTCAAAGGAGAGATGCTCCAGTCCCTTCATCATCTTTGTGGACCTTTGTTGGCCCCTCTCATACTGGAGAGCTCAGAAGTGGACACATGTTGTAGAACAGAAGAGATCCACAGCATCAAGTCTGAGCAATAACCAGCAATTATTCCATGGTGGCACACTAACATGTATTTTAAAGTGTTATAAGGCAGGTAAGGTGCTGCTGTTCACTGGTAAGAGGTATCTTGTCTCTGCCTGAGACAGTTGCTCATCAAGCTTAGACAGCTTCTGCTTTGTTCTTTCTCAAGATGCTAGGACAACAATTTTGCACTGGTCAGTATACACCTAACACTGCCTTCAGCATCTATAACATACGCTGCTGATCTGAGAGACGAGCTTCCACGACCACAAAAACTGTGCTGTGCGTACTGGCCCAGGAGTAGAAATTAATAACGATGCTCAAATATACTACTGTACTATGCATTCTCTTTAATGCTTGTTGAAACCATAAATAAAAATCCTTCCTCTTTCTTGTTTCAAAATGCAAGCACCAAGGAAACCAGTTAGCAAGTCATCAGGGCCACTAACTATTGTAATCCAAGACTAATAATATAATAACTCTCCCATTATTATTACTCAAAATAACAACTTGCCTATGTTGACAGTAGTTGCCCGGAATTCACCTAACTCCCTTCCATCAGGTCGACAGTTCTCTTTCTAAACAAAAATTACAAAGTTCAAATTAGAAAACATATCTTATTAAATAACACCAATATTTATGCTATATAAGTTGACATAAAATAGTATTATCTTCTTTTTAGCAGAAATATGCAGTTACAAAAATGCTAGGGAAAAGTCAACCACATTGCAGACAGCTTTTCATCAAATGATATGCAGCTTGTGGTTGGTGGCTCACAAAAAACTATTTTAAAAAATTATTATAATTTATTTATAAAACAAATATAATAGATTGTCTCAAGAGTAAGTACTACAGGCTAGATTCAGAATATCATCCAAGAATGAATAATGACCAATACCTTAAAATCGGAGTTTCTACCCATCTACATTGCTGAGATTTTGCAGATTCCTCTCCCACATCCCTATCTAGTGGAGCTCCTAAGATTAACATTAAAGTGAGCACCTCCCCAAAAAAACCCCAACTTTCAAATACTGTCAGTCAGAAGCTGTATAATACCTGAACCTTAAATTAGAAATTGCACCAATTCACCATCATGGTAGATCTGAAATATTACATCACAACTGCAGTCTTCTCAAAGGCGAAGACTTTAGGTTCAGTTACAAGAACCAAAACTGACTTACACCCATGTGTAAGTCAATGCTACCTTAGTAATGCACAGATTAATTTAACATACCAAAAAGTCAGTGGTTTTCCTTCATAGTTATGGTGAGCAAGATTAGCAGCAATCTTCTCTATTATTTATTTTTATTAGCATCTAAAAGCCTAGTCTGACAAAATTTTGTACTAGACACAAACTTGCATCACCATCTTGGTCAAATTTGGCTTGCATTCCTTTGTAGGCCAACAGAAATACCCATCAAGTTGAACACAGACACAACCTGCTGCAGCATCAATGCAACAGAGAAATGGAAAAACACGTTCTGAAAAGTATGATTGTTTCTTCTCTGTTCACTGAGTTTGTTTTTCCCTTATAGTTTCAGGTTTCCATAGAGGCAAATTAGAAAAGCAGAAGCAAGCACAAAAAAAACTGATTACAAGCAATTTATACAGGCACATCGTGTTTTACTCACCAAAAATCTTCTGTAATATTCCAATGGCTCCACTGTTCTAAAACAAATAGAAAGACAAGTTCATATGTAAGCTCCCAAGTAGGTAAGAGGTGGCATAAAAGATAAGCAAGCACTAACCCACAACAACAAACAATTTGAGAATCAAGATGACTGGCAAAGCGGCTTAGCAATACGGCTACAGAAAGACAAGGAAACTCTAAATTGATCTATGAAAAAGATGGTTTACTACATTCACTTCCAAAATGCTTGTTGCTTACAAAGAGCATACCTGCACATACAACCAACCAGAACTAGCTTTCACCTCAATATTACTATTAAATTCATAAAATCATTTTGCTTGGAAAATACCTTTAAGATCATTTTGAGTCCAACCATAAACATAACACCACCAAACCCATCACTAAACTATGTCCCTAAGTGGCACATCTACACGTCGTTTAAATACCTCCAGGGATGTTGACTCAACCCGGGTAACCTGTTCCAATGCCTGATGACCATTTCAGTGAAAAAAAAATTCCTAATATCCAATCTAAACCTCCCCTGGTGCAACCTGAGGTAATTTCCTGTTGTCCTATCACTTGCTACCTGGCAGAAGAGACCAACACCCTCCATGCTACAAGCTCCTTTCAGGTAGTTGTAGACAGCGATCAGGTCTCCCCTCAGCCTCCTTTTCTCCAAGCTAAACAGCCCCAGTTCCCTCAGCTGCTCCTCATCAGACTGGTGCTCCAGGCCCCTCACCAGCCTGGTTACCCGCCTGTGAACTCTCTCCAGCACCTCAATGTCTTTCTTGTAGTGAGGGGCCCAAAACTGGACACTGAATTTGAGATGCGGCCTCACCAGTGGTGAGTACAGGGGGACGATCACTTCCCTAGTGATCAATTTATAAGGAGTGTTTACTGAGACAAGGGTAGCCCAGGGCCTTACTAATTTCTACGCAGAGCCGTGCAGCCTTAACGCTGAACAAACCCAGCTCGCTCAGCCCCTCCTCGCACCTTTCAGGGCTGCAGCCCGCTCAGCACTCGGCAGCTCCCGCCGGACGTGCCCGGGCCTGCCCCGGGATGACCCAGCGCAGAGCCCGGCGCCGCGGCCGTGAGCCTGAACAGCGGGAGCTCCATGGGAGGACACGACACCCGCTCGCGGCCCGGCCGGTGACGCGGGGTTATCTCTGCCGGCGCCTACCGCAACCCGGACGGCTACCAGCGCTGCCGTAGCGGGAAACAGCACCGCAAAGAAAACGATCACAGCTGCAGAGCACACACCGCAGCCTCCCGGCACACGCTGCTGGGGCCGCGGCGGCAACGGGATAAAGGCCTCAACGGACCCCGCGGCGGCCCTGGCTCGGCGCTCGGGAGTGGGCAGAAGGGCGCCCGCCCGCCACAGGGGACGAAGGGCGGGCGGACACCGCTGCGCCGCGCAAGCAGGCAGAACGGCCGGCAGGCCCCTCACTTACTTGAAAGCCGTCGCCATAGCGGCGCCGCTGCCGTCCCGGATGTGCTGCCGCCTCGTGACTCGGCGGCCGGAAGCCTTTGCTGGTGGCGGCGGCTATAGCGGCGGGGGCGGCGCTGGCGGTCCCGCACCGCCGGGGGGCGCCGGCGGCGGGCGGCGGCACGGCACGGCACGGCACGGCACGGGCCGGGCGGCGCTGAGGCGATCGCTTCCTCGTCGCTGCCGCTGCGCGATCGGGCGCCTCCCCGCCGGCCGCGGGCTATGGCGCTGCCGCTGTCCCTACCCGGCGCCGCGGTGGTGCTGGCGGGCCTGGCCGCCCTCCTCCTGGTCCTGGTGAGAGCCGCGCCGCGGTCCCCGCGGGCCCGGGGGGGCTCCAGGGCGGGGGCGGTACGTGGGGCCGCCCCGTTCCCGCCCCGCTGTGTGGGGCAGGGGCGCTGGGCGGCCCTAGGCTTGCCGGGGGGTGCCCGGCCTGCAGCGGGCCCGGGGAAGGGGCAGGCTGGCCGGCAGCTGGCGGGGCGCTGGTTGTGTCCGGCTTTGTGCCGGGAACGTGTTTTCACAAGGCGTGGCGTGAAACACCTTGTGAATGAGATAAAACCGACGCGTTTCATCCTTGTAGTACCTCTTGTAAAACATCCCGGTAACGCGCTTTCACGGTAACCTGTGGGGAGTCCTGCGCCCTGCTGAGGGACTGGATCACCGTGCAAGTTTGAGACGTTCGACACCTGGGAAGGGAAATTCTGCTGCCCATCAACAGTGCCACGTATGTGGTGTTCCCGAGTGAAAGTACTGGAAAACACACGTTCTACAGATTTGTTTTAGCCATGCATTAAGATCATTAGAGCCTCAGTTTTGGAAGCACGTGTGGCTGGCAGGTCACAAGTAGTGTCATTGATTTCGGTGGCTCTGCAGGGACCAGAGTCGACGCCAGATTGTGTGGTGGAGATGACCTGGGGAAGGGGCAGTGGGACTTGGACCACGTCTTAGAGACACCTGTGTGCTTTGCAGCTGAAAACAGCAACCAATGACGCTGACAGTGGCCAGAGTAGGTGAAATGGAGTAATCAAATGGCATGAGAAGGTTCTGGTCCTGTGTTGTTTGATCAGGGCATGAGGTGCTGTACCAGAGACCCACCTCATTACTGAAAAACACTTGATTGTGCCTTATAGCACATTCGACAGCTAGATAAACCTTTATTAGAATGCTCAGCGATTTTTCTCTTTTCTTTTTCATCACAGGTTGTGATGATTGCTCATGTAACTGCCGTAAAAATGCCAACCCTTCATCGACATGAAGAAGAGAAATTCTTCATAAATGCTGAAGGCCTGAAGGAAGCTGTACCAAGTATACATGATCCTCCTACAAAGGAACTCTCTGTTGTTGTGCCTTCGTACAATGAGGAAGACCGGTGTAAGATTTTTCTTATTTTTGGAAAAAGAAGAAAATCTATCTGTTGTTACTCTAATAATGCAAAGATCATTTTATGTGAGCCGTAGGTTCTGGCAGGCCAGAGTATGTGTCTGATTTTCGGCACAGTTGCCAGAAAACAGTCCAAGTACATTGAATTTCGAAATTAAGACACTGTGTAACTTGATTTCTGTTGCTAAAAATAGCACGAGGCATTTGTAAGAATCCTCTCTATTTTAATGAGGTCCGTCAGGATGGCCGCTCATTGTCCTGGTAAATGCTTTAAGTGAAGAAGTAGAAAAAAGGCTTTTAAAATTTATTTGAGAGCTTCCCACTCTGTAAGGAACAACAGCAGCTTCAGACAAGCAGAAGGATGATTGCATTTGTTTCTGTTTGACTTTTGATTTAACCTGTACATTTAAGTACCTGATACTAAAAACTGAAGGCTTTCAGATGCAATAGAAATAATCAAGCTGTAAAGCTGTACTTGGGATTGATGTGGTAGCACGCTTCGTTCCTTTTCTTGGTGAGTGAAAATACTGAGCTGTTTGGGATTCCATTAAGAGAGATGTTGATGAGTAAAGTGGACCTTTCTCAAGTCCAGTGCATTCCCCACTCCTGTCTCTCATGTACCAATTTTCGGTAAGCAAGGCCTTAATATACTTCATGTGATTTTCATTTAGTTCATTTAGAGGTATAATGATCACATGAGATGTGCTCTGGAATGAGCACACACTGTGAAGACAACCGTAAGATTTGAATATTGGATGCCTTTCCAATCTGCAGATAAATCAGCTGTAAAAGTTGTGTCTGTTTGTTGGCTGGAGCATCATGGCCAGCAGCCTCAGTAGGAGAAGGCGCATTACTGACTGGTGTTAGAAATTCCTCTTGTTGCCTTCTCTGCCAGCTTGCTTAGGTAGAGATTGTCAGTACTGGCTTGTCGGGTCAGTCATGGAGAATGATTCTTTTTCCTTTAGTTATTGGGTAGAGAATTACATGTTTCAGAATGGAAAGCTGGTTCTCTAAAGTAAATGTTTTTATCCTGCCTTACACGTGTGATTTTTTTCCTTGTCTTTTTTGCATTCAGAAAGGACAGGACGCAGAGTTGCAGGTGCTAAGCTCCTTTATTGAAGCTAGTGTTGTATGAACAACAAAATTTGCCCAGCTTTGCATTGTGCTTGTTTTCAGCTTGCTCATGTATGTGCTTTTTGGTGCTTTGCCTGTTATAATCTACTAACCTGACTTCCACCTTTTCTCTAGTGCCTCTTATGATGGATGAAGCTTTGGATTATCTAGAAAAAAGACAGGTATTTTCATTTCACACTCAAAATTTGTCATCTTTGTGTTATGTATGTAATAAGCCAGTTATCCACTGTGTTATTTTGGTATGTATTAAAACAATGTCACTTAGGCACTTAGAAGTAATGCTTATGTTCTTTATCGGTTATTTTTAGACTGGATGCTGGAAGTTATTTTTAAATTAAGTAAAAATTTAATTTACTAGTGTATGATGAAAAATTTTTTCGTGTGTGATATCTCTGCAAGACAGAGATTAAGGATTAACCATGCATTTAGCTTCCCAAACTAAATCATAGTTTGTTTCACTAGTTTTTTAAGGATCTGTTCTTCAATAGGATTTGTTCTTTGGTTAAGAAACCCCTTGTGAAGGTTTGTGGGTTTGGTTTTGTTTGGATTTTCTTAACAGTGATGTTGTTTTGAGCTTTCATCTTTTACAACTAGACTAATTTTTCAGTTCTACATGGTAGCTGAGGAAAACTATGACAAACCAAAGTAATGGAACGGTTACAGAAGATGGCAAAATTTTTTAATTTTAATTGCCATCCTAACAAATTTACTTCATCATATTGATGCCTCTTGGTAAACATGAATGAGTTAAAAACTGCTGGGGAAAAGAGTGCTGATGTTTGGAAGACCTGCTACCTACTTAAGAAATTGAATGAAATGCGTTATTTCTGTTTTTATTTTCAAGAAACGAGATCCTTCCTTCACTTATGAAGTAATAGTGGTTGATGATGGTAGTAAAGATCAAACCACACAGGTAAGAAAAAGAGGTGCATGGATTTTTGTACTGCATTTGTGAAATATAACAATGTTGTGCCTTTACCTTTTGGTACTTGAAGTAGTTGACAGTTAAAATACATGTTTCTGGATACTTTCTGTTGTTGTCATTGCCATTGATTTTCCACATGGTTCTGCATTCTTCTGCTTCAACTTTGGTGTCTGTCACTGTTAATAAAAAGGAAGACTGGCCAACTTGAGGGATTTTTACTGCAGCTTGGAAGATGTTTGAGTTAGCTACTAAAATGAGGGCTGCTTTTTCATTTACTTACCTTAAGCCTGTACATTAGGTATTGCTTGCATATATTTTTGCCTGCTTTGCTTTCCTTCTAGAGTCACTTCTAACTGAGCACACTGTGGCCGTGGACCTCTGGACTTAAAAGGACTTGATAGAACCTTTAGAAAAAAATAGAGGAGAAAACTAATGCTTTCTGCTCCCCACAAAATGGCACAAAAATGCATATACCTGCAGTGTGAATGGGATTCTAGATCACTGTGAACTTTTGTTTAAAAACACAGCAGCAAGACAAATGAGAAATAGGTAGCAGTAGTGGATTTTTTTTTATTAACTAATGGTGTTGGTATAAATGGTTTATAATATTAGGTTGGTGCAAAAGTAATTGCAGTTTTGGACCATGAATTTTAAATCATTATAACTAGACTCAAACACTACTTTATTGATCAAAATAGGAACTATTACAATCAAGACATTTTTTCCAACCATTAATAAGTTTGTTTATTCCTGTAACCTAAAAATCCATGCTTTGGGATTCAACGAACTCTTGGAAAGCATTTTCTGCATCCTGCTGGTTGTGGAAGCGTTTTCCCTGCAAGAAGTTTTTGCGATGCTTAAAGAAGTGGAAGTGGGTTGACCAGGGGTCAAGTGAATATGGCAAATGAGGCAAAACTTCGTAGCCCAGTTCGTTCCACTTTGCAAGCGTTGGTTGTGTGACATGCAATCGGGTGTTGTTGCAGAGAAGAATTGGGCACTTTCTGTTGACCAATGCTGGCTGCAGGCATTGCAGTTTTCAGTGCATCTCATCGATTCGCTAAGCATATGTCGCAGATGGAATGGTTTTGCTGGAGTTCAGAAAGCTGTAGTGGATCAGAGTGGCAGCAGACCACCAAACAGTGACTGTGACCTTTTTGGGTGCAAGTTTGGCTTTGGGAAGTGCTTTGAAGGTTCTTCTCAGTCCAGCCACTGAGCTGGTCATCGTCGATTGTCGTATAAAATCCACGTTTCATCACATATCACAATCCAGTTGAGAAATGGTTCATTGTTGTTGTGTAGAATAAGAGGACACTTCAAAACAATGATTTTTTTGATTTTTGGTCAGCTCATGAGGCACCCACTTATTGAGCTTTTTCACCTTTCCAATTTGCTTCAAATGCCAACCAACCGTAGAATGGTCAACATTAAGTTCTTCGGCAGCTTGTCTTGTAGTTGTAAGACGATCAGCTTCAATGATTGCTCTCAACTGGTCATTGTCATCCACTTGCTGGCCCCTATGCTTCTCATCTCCAAGCATCTTGTCCCCTTTGTGAAACTTCTTGAACCACCACTGCACTGTAGGTTCCTTAGAAGTTCCTGGGCCAAATGCATTGTTGATGTTGCGAGTTCTCTCTGCTACTTTATGACCCATTTTGAACTCGAATAAGAAAATCACTCAAATTTGCTTTTTGTCTAACATGATTTCCATAGTCTAAAATAAATATAAAATAAACAGCAAGTAATAAGTCTGCAGCAAAAAAACAAAGTGAGAAAAGCGCATTAAAATTATGTATAGCATAACCACATTTATTTAAGAATGTATTCCAATATCAAACAGCAAATTTCAACAATGCAAAAACTGCAGTTTCTTTTGGACCAACCTAATAGTACAATATAAATTATATTAGTATTGAGTTTTTTGGACTTGGGTGAATGGGGTTTAGAATTGCTTAGGGGAATATCCTGTTCTTTTTGAACACAACTGGCTTCTTCAGTCTTCTTGTGCTGACTGTGAACTGGTTTTTGTTTTCCCAAACAGACTCCAGCAAACACTGGCAATGTTTTTGTGCCAACTGAAGTGGTTATAGCTCGGTGCTGTTAAATTTTAATACCTTGGTTTCTGGTTTTGTTTTATGCTGGTTTTTTGTGTGTCTATCAGGTTGCTATGAAGTACTGCAAGAAATTTGGAAGCGACAAGGTGCGAGTGCTTTCTTTGGTAAAAAATCGAGGGAAAGGAGGAGCAGTCAGGATGGTAATTGATACTTTCATCTCCTTCTCTCTCTGAACTACCTGTGCCCAAACATGCAGAAGATGGAGCTGTGCTGATTGACATTTTGAATTTAATACATTAACAAAATGATTATCAGAAAACTGAGTACAGATCCTATAAATTAAGGCAAAAACTTTTTCAAAACAAGCGTATTTTTAGATCTTGGAAACACTATTTTCTTGCCAGGAAGTTCAATAACAAAGTAACCTTTTCTCTGAGACTTCAAAAGGAAAAAATTTTAGACTTGGATTTCTTGTTCCTGTTAGTTCCACTTAGAAATAGGCTTGCATTTTAAAAGACCAACCAACCAAAAAAAAAACCTTTACAGATTGAAGTAAAGCTTTTGTAGAGAAAATAGAGCTAAATTTGCAAACATTGCTTTCCAGGTCATAGTTGTGGTTTTAAAAACGGCTAATGACAAAACACTCTCATCCAGCAAAGTTTGTGTTTACTGACGCCTGCTCCTATCACCTACGTTCGACAGTAGAACCAGCATAATTTATGCTTTCACATATTAATTTGCACATAGATATTATCATAAAATCATTATGTTCCAAAAATAGCTGTTGGACATTTAAATGGAACATTTTTTTAAGATTAATAACACCTTTTATGTGAAAGAGTGCTATCGTTTACAGATTATTAGTGACTGTATCTTTATTTTAAGCTCTGTCTTTAATATGTCAATTTAATTTTTGTATGATCCACAAATAACTATAGTGAATGGAGAAAACATGAAATTAGAAAGTGTGGAGGGATGTAGTTTTTAAGTTATTCCAAGAGAAAGAGAATGATTCTCTGTGTGATACAGTTTTGCACTGCAGAGCGCAAAGTGGGTGTGTATACTATTACTTGACAGGTTTTTCCAAAATCACACATGCCTGGTTGTGACAGTATGTTTGGCAAACCCACTGCTAATTGTTTTCCTCTCTGGATATCTTCAAAAATCATCAGATATCTCTGACCAAGAATAAGGCAAAACAAGCTGTGACAACAGGTGCGTCACAAACATTTTGCAGTGATATTGTGGCTTAAGACTTATTTCTCAAAACTAATTTAAAATTATCTCATGGATTCTCTTGAAACAGTGTTAGGAAAAAATAGCACTGCATCCTCCTTTCCATAGCTCAAATGACAAAGCAGAGCCATCCAGTGCAGTGGCAGCTGCTCAGCGCAGCTTCTTTGTGCTCCCCTATGTAGCTGACTGTAGCAACTTGTTGCCTCTCATGATTTTGGTTTGTAAAGCTTCTAGTTTGCAAGCTTCTGTGGAGAGGAATTGTTAACCTTTCATGTTCATGCACTGTCTGTCATTGTGGGATGCTAGTCAGTGTGCGAAGTCTCTAGATGTTATTATAATATAAATTGATTAATTGTTGCTAGTAGCAGAACATTAGGACTCACTCCTTGTGTTGAATCTGGGTTACCACTGTTCTAGCTACTATACTAGGTCTTGGCAGTGTCTTGCAGCTAGCTTATGACAAAAAACAATTTTAGAGGTGTTGATCTTTGTTGATTGTATTGATTGCAGGGTGTCTTTATTTCTCGGGGGAAAAAAATTCTTATGGCTGATGCAGATGGAGCTACAAAATTCGCAGATATTGAAAAAGTAGAAGAAGGTCTAGAAAATCTTCAGCCATGGCCAGTGAGTATAAATTTTTGTGGTTTTAGTTTGATACATCTGCATACAGATTGATGTTTATAATTCTCTTCAACGTGAGTTCTCTGAGATCCAGTTGAAGATCTGTGTGTAAGCCTGAAGACCGAGGTGTGAGCTTAGAAGCTGCAAGAATGGGCTGCCAAGAGGTAGTTTCCACAGAGTTCTTGCCTCCTTTGCATTCACTGTGCCCATTTCAATGCAGTACATAATGTTCTATTTACCATTCTTCCTTTGAAGTTTCTCTACTCCGTATAAATACCATGTGTTGCCTACTCAGTTAAAAACCAATTTTTTTCTTTGTTAACTGCTTTGTATTTTCTTTTTATCTGATGTCATCCTATGTACCTTTAAGGATGCATCTTAATTTCACCCTATTTTATAGAGGTTCTCAGAGCTGTTAGTTTAATGACAGTATTTGCAAGAAGTTTTATTGTAAATACAGATTCAAAAACCTGTGGAACAAGACCTCCTCCTTGAATAGTCATTCTCTTCTTGACTTGAAAGGACTGAGGTTTATTTTCTGCTCAAATGCAGATGTGTGAGGTGCTTGTAGCTGTTCCACCAGAGCACCAGAAGTGGGAGTGCAGGGCTGCAAGCTCGTGAGCCGCTGAGCGGCGATGTTTCCCAGCACTCTCTGCTACCAGGGCGACAACAGCTGCTGGTTCTCCAGCATCAGTTCCACACTCTCAAATAGAGCAGATTTGAGAGATTTTGCGTGAGGAGTAGTAGCATGAGGATAATTTTAAATCTTCTGTTTTGATTTGATTTGAGGTTATAATTTTGGCTGGTACTGTGGCATTGTATTTGTTTGAAGGTACATTAGTGAATCAAGTACTTTATTCTGTTATTGCTTCTGCAATTTTGGGAAAACATACATTATATCATTAAGTGCCTAGGAATGCTGAATGCATATCTGGACTGTTTAACACCTCTACAGTACGCATACCTCTGAGGAACAATGTAAGCTAAACCAGACCTGAATAAATTGCAGTAATTTGTATGCACCATATACAAAATGTAATAAATTTTATATGATCTGTTAATTGTAGAAAAGACTGGTTTTTAACCTCAGAAATGTATCAGTAGAGAGAATGCAGCTATAGGAAGCAGAAAAATATACTGCTTTGAAGTTTTTGTTATACAGTTCTCAACAGAAGATTCCACTGATCCGGAAAATATTAGTTTAAGTAATAACTCTGTAATTTGTATTCTTCTGCAGAACCAGATGGCTATTTCCTGTGGTTCTAGAGCTCACCTGGAGAAGGACTCAATAGCGAAGGTTTGTTTCTCTTTTCTGCTGTGTACTAATATTCAAACACTTGAATTATTTGATTATGCCCTACAGATTTTACAGTTAAATAATCAATATTTGTAAAAGAAAGGAACCTAAAAAATAGGAAAAGCCTGTCATAAGTGTATGCATATGCACAATTGTATGCAAAGGATGTGTTCTAGAGATCAGGGACTTTGAACTGGTTTCAGTTAGTGTTCCGATTTATGGATTTGATTTTTCTAGTTGAGAAAATCTTACAAGGAGAGCCTCTGATCCCTGACAGAATTTGTCACTAGTACCCAGTACTGGAGTGGAAGGCAACTGATGAGTTTATTTTCATCGATTCTCTCCCCGTGCAGGAGCTTGATCTGCAGACATTGAGACCTGTTTAAAATGAGTTAGGGATAATTAGAGGCAAACTGTTTGAAGAGTATCTCAAGTCGTGGGAAAGTACTGTAATTTTTCTCTATTACTCATAGTACATTTTTTGAGATTTGAACACACAGGCAGTACTGTTCTGTGTGTGGCTCTTGTGAAATAAACAGTGATGCATAGGCGCACAGTCTTATCTTGCATCTGGTTTTCTGATGTCTTGGCAGACAGTATTTGACAAAGCACAGGCATGGAACTTGTATTGCACAGACGCATTGCTGGACTAATTTTTTCAGCATCATTGGATGTGCTCATCATGTTGAACATTTTCAAGAGTAAGCTTTGTTTATGCTGATGTTTGATATTTGAATTTATTCTAAAATGTATACACAACTACTAAAACAGTTAAAAAAGTTCAAAAGAACTTACACTGGTAATGTTCAGCCCCAGGTAGATCTTTAATTTTTTCTTCTGGTTTATCAGGCGGTATTGGAGTGGTTCATTGGAAAGAGTTGTTGTAAATACTGCTGTGTATATGTTAGCATCCTCAAAAAAAAAAATCCAAAACTTTGATCATTATCAGAAATTAGGATAAATGTTCAATGTGGTACTTGAATGCTTGTAGCACAGAATATACTATTTGCAGTTATTTGTCAGCTGTGCAGCCAGTGTATTCTCGAAATGTTGCTGCTACATGGAGACCATGTAGCTGATAAATTGGAGCCCAGAAAAAATGTTTCATGGTGGTGTGGTAAGGTACCAAAGGTAAATAAATTGTCTTTAGTCTCTTCATATTTCTTTTCACCTTTGAAGGTCCTGCTACATGAGGGGGAGGAATTGGAACAGGACTTTAATGCAGAAGTACAATTTTTAGGATGAGTGTGTCCATCCCTTTCTTCCTGTCTCCCCCCATATTTCTAACTTTCTGATAAGGGATTCACCAACTGGTTACATAGTACTGCTCTGCTTGAAATCTGTAGACCATCTCATCACCCCACTGTCCCTAGACTGGAAAGGAAAGGCTGCATTTGCCACACTGGGAAGAGACTGTTATGTAGTGCAATAGGTATAAAAAAATGCAGAACAATCTTTGAGAAGTTGGGATTTCTCTCTGGGCTTAATGGCATCTAAAACAGTAGAATGAAACTATGAGAAGCAGCTGTATGGGATTTATTATTAAGACCAGAATTTCACACTTAAATTCAGCCTCAAGACATCAAGAATTCTGTTCTGCCTCCAGAATTGTTAATGTACTTTAATGAATCCCTAGTATGACATGAATAAATAGTTCTGGAAGTGATGAACATGACCGAGGAACTCCTTTTTGCAAAGTAAGTGCATGGTTGCATTGGCCGACAATCATGCAGCCTCTTAGAGCTTCCCTTTTGGGACTAGTAGCCTTGTGTTCTTGGTCACACAGTGGTTCACCTTCACCAAAAGAGCTAAAGAATCCACACCAGATCCACCATTCATCTAGGGCTAGAGCACTTAGCTGAGAGGCACGAGCTATTGATTTGAATTTCCTTAAGCCAAAAGCTATTATATAACAAGATAAGCATCTTCTCATTTTTCAAGTGAGGTTTGAAATGATTAGCTTTAAAGGCATCTCTTATCACCCAGAGATGCTTACCGGTTAAGTTGTTGGCTCCTGAAGATTCTGGATGGTATTTTGCTTGCAGTGATATAATCACCTGAATTGAGCTTAAGACCAGCAGTGAGTTCAGAAGCCATTTGTCAGTCAGAGGTCTAGTTGTTCAGAAGCTGTCTTGACTAAAAGACTAGGGGGGATCTTTGCAAACCCAGAGTCCAGCCTCTGGATTCTATGGACAAACTTAACTGTATTATAATTATTATGTCAAGAACAAAAGTGTAACCAAAGAGTAGGCTGGGGGAACATTTACCAGAAACATAAAATACATTTGTGAAAGCAAAAGAGCAAAAGAGTTGACTGTGTAACATTGCTGGATAAATAAAATGAAATATTATATTGCACAGCAGCTGTTACTTCAATCCTGTTTTCACTTGGTCCATCATATACTACAAAAAAGTGCATTCTCTAACTGCATTCCCTTAAGCACCTTAACATGCTATGTGCAGGCTCTGGAGATGACTCAGCCTTGAATGAAAGAAGTGGGTGGCAAACAAGAGATGCTCCTATTTGTTTTTCTTCTAATAACATAAAACTTTAAAAAAAGTGTCATAGTAGCATCTAGAACCCTGCTAGCTTGTTCTCAATTGTTTTTACCTTGTAGCTTTTGAATTTATTTAACCTGTTTAACCAACTTTTAGGAAAATGAGAGGACCAGACAGAAGGAAAAAGTAGCTTGTAAGTGTACAGTGGAACAGAGCATGTAGCATGGCATCCCCCTTCTCCTTCACTCCGCTTTTCCTGGGAGAATTCCCAGACAACCGTGCAGAAGATACTATGGCTGTCCCACTCATGAATTGAAATCCACGTGCAGGTTCCTGCTCCACTTAATAAGGCATTATCCAGAAAGAAAAGCTGCTCTGAATTAGGAAAAGCAGAAAAAAGAACTTAGACTTCTCATATCCTAGGCCGGTGTCCTAACCATGCACATGACTGGCAAGTCTTTTCAGCTGTAATTTTGTTTCACTGTAACAATTAAAAAGTTCTGGTTTCATTCCAGTGCAAAACAAAAACAGTTGACAAGCTTTGAAAGTTATCACGAAACAGGATTGTTGTCCTGTAAGCCAGCTCTGTTCAAACACTTTACTCATAACTTAAATGAAACCATCTAACTTCTTGCCTTTTATCCACAGCGTTCTTACTTCCGAACTCTTCTTATGTACGGGTTCCACTTCCTTGTGTGGTTTCTCTGTGTCAAAGAGATCAGGGACACACAGTGTGGATTTAAACTTTTAACCAGAGAAGCTGCCTTGCGGACTTTCTCAACTCTTCATATAGAACGCTGGTAAATTCTTTCTTTTTTGTTGTTGTTGTTGATTTTTTTCCTAATTGAACACGGTTTTGAAAAAGTAATTTCAGTATTGCAGCTACTATGAAGCATGTGATGTCTGTGTATGAATCCTAGCTGCTTGGTGTAACCAGCTACAGTACAACCTGCATGGCACTTTAGGTTTCTTGTTATGCTAAAATATCCTGGTGATTGCTAGGAATTCCATTCTATTATTAAGATATACTTTAGGAAATAGTTGGGTGTTTAATTTTCTTTTAATGATGATAGGGAGAAGGGGAACAGATGGGCTTACTAGGTTGGGATTTTAAAATAACACCCAACATAAATTGTAGGAAGGATTTTAAGACTACCTTGCTGAGGTTCTAGGTGGCAACAGTTAACACCCAGCAAATCCATTTTACTTTGCCAGGTGGTATAGAAATGTGTAATACTAAGTAGGACATTTTGGTTTTGCTTTGTCGGAGCAACTGGTAATTGATTAGGAGAGGGGAGTAAACAAAAGGAAAATCCCAATAACTCTTCTCTCTTCACCTCTAAAAGCATTTCCGAAGTAAATTTTTTCATTGTGTTTTAATCCACTCGCTGTTTCTGAGAGTCCTGTCTCCTTTTACAGATGTGAGCCGTGCAAGCAGAATAAGAAATAGAGAGCAGCTCTTATTACGATAAGGAAAGCTGAAGAGATTAATCCTATTCAAAACTTTTATCAGTCTATTTTTATGCATCATAACCTCCATAATTCAGTGCTGTTTAACCAAAACACTTTACCTAAACTCCATATCTGATGTTTGTAATTGCTGGAGGCTCCAAGTGCAAGGAAATGCCTACTCTTTGCTTATTTTCTTGCTAGAGTATTTCATGAGCGGACTACTGATAGATCTTATTCATTTAAGACAGTAGAAAATGATGCATAGTCTTTAAATTATTTCAGAGCTCTCTTTTGTTATCATTTAGCTAGAACAGTTCCCTTAAGAGAGTGATACAGTCATGACTACTGTTATGGGACCAAAACACTCTTTTCCAAATACCATAATTTCTGTCAATTTCTTAACCACAACTGTTGCTAAAAAGGATGGCTTGACTAAGTGTAATCAAATCTTTGGAAACTATTGTCTTCATCCAAGAAAATCTAATGGGCTACTGCTTGCTAACAGGGAACAGAATTCATGAACAACATTCCCATACAAAACTGTGTGCAATCCTACAGTCCTAGTCAATTCCAATACACCTACTTTTAGGCTGGGATTTGGTAGTGGTAGTTGAGCTATATTGTTCCTCCAGAGTGGGGTTGCAAAGGTAGCGTTTGGGTGCACAAATCCAGTGTGGAATGCAGAGCTTCCTTTGAATTGAATCTGGAATTGTGAGTGGTCAGCATTCAGAAAATCACTTTCCTAGCTGAGTTTTTTGCTTATTGCCCTGAAGAAAACTGTACCTGAGCCGGACATATGATTTGTGCTGCTACCTCCAAAACCAAACTTGATCTATAAGGTTCTGTAAATGTCGTGTTTCCTAAGTACATGGTTAAATCTAGATGTGAGGCCCGGAAGTGCACAGCTCAAAATCTCCCTGTTTAACTTCACTTTACAAATTAACTGCTTCAAGAAGAAATATGGAAAGAAGTGAATGAGGATAATCAGTTTAACCTGTAAAAATGCAGTCTTCAATAATATACTATTTTAAATTGAAGATTTTTAAAATAATTGTGCTTATTGGTCAAACATATTATGTAAAGTGTTCTGGTTTTTGTTAAAAAAAATCTAAACAAGCTTTCTTCTGCCACTCAGATTCTCTGGCAACAAAGGAATGAAAGAGTAAAAATAATTGTCCTGTACCCCATTATCCAGGAATCGAGGCAACAAAAAAGGGATATTGCTAACTTATTTTTTAGTAGTTATATTGCTGATGTGGAGCACACCAGATCTTCATGTCTTGGTGTGTTAATTCATTGTGCCTATATGTGCTGCTATAAAATTAGCCTTCTCTTCTTGCTCATTTATTTACAGTAATCCATAAACTAATCCCCTGAGTGTTTTCTGATTTATCTGAAATGTACTGGTTAGTGACGAAGAATGTTTCTTTCTTTGTCAAGAAAAGAATAACTCAAATTCTTCAAATAAACAGCTTTCAGATACTTCCAAGTCACAAATTTGCCTAAAAAAACAATAGGGTTTCTTTTATTTGGTTTAATTTTCTGCCAAAGCAGACAATATGTTGTCTGTTTTTATCCTCTTCAGTCCTTCAGCAGTGTCTGTGCTTCCCTGCCCTCATTTTCATACTTATTGGCTAATTTAAACCAAATCTGACAAAACAGTACAGATTTCAAGATAAAAGCTTTGGCAAGTTTTGTGGAAACTGAAACCCCCAGAGAGGAGAGAATCTCAGATTATTGCCACTGCTGAAGAAAAAAACTACAGTAAGAAGTCAGAAGTTACTTAGCACCTTCACAGGTTGCCATTCAGCGTGTGTAACTGGAAGGTAACATGTCAGTGCACAAAACAGAGTACTGTCCCTTTCCCAGTTGGTATTTATAAGATCTGGAAATAAACTGGGAGATGGGGAGGTATGAACATGTGGGGAAAGTGGCTATAGTGAAGAAATGATAGTCGTAAGTGAAATTTCTACGTTGTTCATACAGGTGGGATAATTGCACGTGAAAATTATATGGGGACATCAAATATGGATCTCATAGAACCATACATTGGACTCTTTTGTATGCAATAATGTAAGAATGTGACATAGCCTAGTAATGGAAACTACTTATTTTAAGCAAAACTGGCCCGTAATATCTTTGCATTGCATAGCATGTCTGTAAAAAGGAAAATAAAAACTGGTTAGACATTGTGCCGTGAAGGTTCTGTACATATCATGAGTACAAAGGTGTAAGAGGAAGAAACAGCAGTCAGTGTTATATTTCTGCTCACCCAGAACAACGAGTCCCTAACTGGGTCACAGAAGAACTCATTCATACCGACACCATCAGCAGGGGGTTGCAGAGAAACCACCATCTTGATATTGGGCACCAGGCTCTGAAATCTGTGTTTATTACCTCCTCTGCATCACTGCATTGGGGCTATTTGACATATGAAGAAATTTATTTGATTTCTTTTGAATATTAAAATCCCATTAGCTAAGTGCAGTTCTACTACATATTAAAAGAAGAATTCAGTTCAGTATGGTCAGTGCTCAGATATTCTGGTGAAAATGGAGGTGAGTGCTGGGGAATATCCAAAAAACAAGCAGCATTTAATAGGATAAAAGCTGTCTTGAGAGCCAGCACGCTCGGCATGGGGTCTGTTGAGGGCTCCCCCACTGCTGAACTGGAGCTTGTTGTGAGCTGCTGAAGAGAATGAACATGGTTGGGTTTCTGCAGAAACTTAATCTGTCCTGTCTGTTCAAGTTTTGTCAGGCTCAGATATTTTGAGGTATTACAGTGTTAAATGAGTTCTTACAGGAGAACATAATAAATATTTAGACAAAACATTAATACATAACATATTTACTCATATTAATATAAAATGGCTATAAAATTGGCTATCTAATATTTCCTACCCTGAACTGTCAAGCTTACTGCTCAGCTGGAATGTAAATATGCACACATAAGGAACAGAATTTTCTTCATCACATCTGGAGTGCGTCTACTTGTCATCTAGCCTCCCTTCTTAGACAACAGAAGAAACAATTTTAGGATGTAATTCATTTCATCCTAATATAGGCCTCTAAAATGCACCAGGTGAAGTGCAGCTGACAAATACCTGTTTCTTGCCCTCGACTGTAAATGGACTCTAGGCAGTTTGTACAGAAGGTGTTATCTCTGCTGTAGATGGCTGAAGTTCAGCCGGGTAGATTCGACTCACAGTGTAGTAATTTGTAGGAAAAAACGTGTCAGGTTGGTGGTGCCTCAGCTGCATTGAAAGGATAAACTACTCAGTAAATCCTGAAAGTAGTAAGTTGGAAGAAGAACTACTGAAGTAATTTTGTATCAAATGCAGTTCAGTTTCTGTGCTATACCAGCAGTGTCTGTTGTTTCTGGAGAGAAAAAGCCTGAGGAATTCTTCCCTTTGGATAAAGGAATCAAGTAGAGTCTTTGCAAGAGAGCACCTGTGCTGAATTAACATGGGACAATAGGAGACTGCCCTGAAGTGCTGGAAATGGTCAATACTGCTCCAAAAGGCAGAGCAGTGATACAGGTTTTATTTCTGTTTCTCTCAGCAGGCTGGTAACATACCTCACTCAAAGAGCGAGGGTTAGGGACACTGCCTCTTTCTCGGAAGCTGAGCATCTTACACTCTGGTAAGATGTTGATGTAAACAACATGGCTATTCTGCTGCTAGGTCAGGCAGGCTGACAGATTTCTGTTTCCATACTTTAAGAGCTATCAGAGACACCAAAAAAGTGTTTTCAGGGTTTTGCCCGCACCACGTATAAAATGGAGCCTTGTGTTTCCATCTTCGCCTTTCATAGGAAAAGCAGGGGGCAAATTTCAAGATCTTCCTTTAAATGATCTTATGTGTATCTTTGACAGTTTCATTATTAGTTTAATCATAAGGAAATAACCTGTATCAGCTGCATTAAGAATGAAAAACTAATTGCTTAGAATTCACTTTTTTCTGCTTACTTCATGCTCTTTCTATTCCAGTTGACATTGAATTGAGTATCATCTCTTTAATGTTAAAAATACTAGAAAACCGAGACCGCAATTTTCCTCTTGCTGTGCTGAATTTGATTTATAGATGCTTATATTTAGAAAATCTTAAAAGCAAACTGGGAAATACTGTTTTATCAGCATGGTGATAAGGATCATTAACACTTTTTAAAGAGAAACCAAGATATTTCCTGTAATATTTTGTTCATCTAACTCCGAAGTTTAGAAAACATCAGTAGGTATTGCAAACTGGTTATATATTTGATGATAAGAAATCGTGCCCACATCCTAAACTATCTTTTTTTGACTTTTTTGTTTAAGTGCCCTTTCGAGAACCAGCTGTCAACATATGAATATAAACCAAACATTCTTGAAATTTACTTTCTAAATAGCAAAGTTTTGACATCAGTTTGAAATGAGAGCAACCTTTTGAACACAGAACATATGCTTTGCATTTTAGGTTCTGAATCTGATTACACCACTAATTATTTTTCAGAAATGGATGGAGCACATTTTTTAAATTAAAACTTAAAAGAAAATTAAAAGGGATATTTTTAAAGCATAATAGAGACAGTTGGAATTACCCGCTTTCAGACTTGAAAAGGAGCTCTAGTTCTGCATCTACAGTCTTGACCTGAGACATGTAACTGTTTTATGTTAAATTTTAATGCACAGGAGGAAAATTGGAAAATCAAGTGGTCTCAACTGGCAGAATTTTCCTATCCTGAATTTGGCCATTGATTTCTTGTGACTACCCAAAATAATCATTGATTTTCTTCCAGCCAGAAAATGTCTTTCCTTACCAAGGAGAACTAGACGTGGCAGCAGTTACTGTCCTACCTGGAATATTGGTTAAAAAAAAAAGGGAAATTCAAAATATAGTTCTAGTCCAGGCTTGATTGACATACGTTTGTAAAGTGGCAATTTAAAATTAGATTAAGCAACTTGGCAGATTAGATTAAATTGTTGCTATTACTTTTGTCTATAAAAATTACCTTGTGCACTGAACAAGCCATGCTGTTTCACATTTAAAACTCAAATGCTCAATATAAAAAATTAATGTTTGTTTCTCCAGTTTGTCACTAATCTCTAAATATGAGTCTCTATATAAAAATTACAGAAAAATAAGCATTCCTGTTGCTACAGGGATTTTTTTCCACTTCTTTGGCATTGTAGACCAACACGAGCAGTGGAATTGTTTTTTCCTGGTTTTGCGCATGATAAGAATTGTTTATGAATGTCTAATGAACGCAGAAGTATTTTGCTGTTATAGCTCTGTTTGGTTTGTCTTTTAAAAAACTCCTGTTCCTGGCAGACATATGTGGACTTTCAAAAGCCCCGGTACAGCGAGAGCAGGACTGGCAGTCTAATCCTCTTGACACCTTGTTTCATTCTTACACTTCTTTGGCCATAGAAAGTTTTCTCTGTCCATTAAGAGTTTACTGGGTATTTACACACAACAAAACCCACGGTGTAGAGAAGCCCTAAATTCCAGTTAAAACAATATAACTGTTAAAGCCACACAGATGATTAAGGGAGTGGCGCATCTCCCTTATGAGGAAAGGCTGAGGGAGCTGGGTCTCTTGAGCTTAGAGAAGAGGAGACTGAGGGGTGACCTCACTAGTGTTTATAAATATGTAAAGGGTGAGTGTCACAAGGATGGAGCCAGGCTCTTCTCTGTGACAACCAATGGTAGGACGAGGGGGAATGTGTACAAACTGGAACACAGGAGGTTCCACTTAAATATAAGAAGAAACTTCTTCTCAGTGAGGGTGCCAGAACACTGGAACAGGCTGCCCAGGGGGTTGTGGAGTCTCCTTCTCTGGAGACATTCAAAACAAACCTGGACACATTCCTGTGTGACCTTATCTGGGTGTTCCTGCTCCAGCAGGGCAATTGGACTAGATGATCTTTTGAGGTCCCTTTCAATCCCTGACATTCTGTGAACTGAAGGCCTAATTTTGATATTTGAAACACTTAATATTGGAGCAGTAAGATGAGAGTCCTACTGCAATATTAAAATACAGAATAATTTTGCAGGATAGATATTTTATAAACTGAAGCATTTTTAAGGGGTCAGTTTAAAAGGGTTGAATTCAGTTAAACTCCTATGAACTTGGTGTTCAACTGAATTTTAGTCAGCATCGTCTTAAACTGTAACTTAAACAAAAGTCATGTGGATAAGTTTTTCTCTTCCTGTATTTTACACTTCATGTTTGTGTTAATTAACACTTAATGGAGCCAGTATTAAACATAGATGGGGAAGTTGTTTGGGTGTCTTAATTTTGGTCACTTACATTGGAGCCTGAATTCAGTCAGGCTGGAGCCAAACCTCGGTGTTCCAAGCTGTGTCCCTCCTCCACAGAGGCTCCTACTTCCACTCAGCACAGCGGGATCCGGTGAAGCAGGTGGTGTGAATATCTCTCTGCTGTTTCTAAGGGCAGTTCTGTCACACGGTAACTGGACACAAATGGCTTCATGTCAGAACACGTGTTGCACTCATCAACTCATCCACTGGAGTTGCTTTGATCTCCTCCAGGGTCAGCTCCAGCTCACATACCCACACTTAAATCCGGACTATAGAACCTTCTGTGTGGTTCTTCTGTACCATCTGCATCTGGTGATCTGCAGTATGGGTGAAATACTATCAGTGTGTTGAGTACACTGCGATCTACATGGACCTGTTAGACCAGGTCCAGAGCAGGGCCATGAAAATGATCAGAGGGTTGGAACCCCTCTCCAAACACCTCTCCTATGGGGAAAAGCTGAGAGAGTTGGGGCTGTTCAGCCTGGAGAAGAGAAGGCTCTGGGGAGACCTTATTGTGACCTTTTGGTACTTCAAAGGTCCTATAAGAAAGATGGGGATAGACTTTTTAGCAGGGTCTGTTACAATAGGACAAGGAGAAACAGTTTTAAAGTACAACAGGGAAGATTCAGGCTAGACATGAGAAAGATACTTTTTATAATGAGGGTGGTAGAACACTGGCCCAGGTTGCCCAGAGAGGTGGTAGATGCCACATCCATGGAGACATCCCAGGCCAGGCTGGACGGGGCTCTGAGCAACCTGATCTGGCTGAAGATGTCCCTACTTATTGCAGTGGGGGTTGGACTAGATGACCTTTGAAGGTCCCTTCCAACCCAAACTATTCTATGATTCTATATTCCCCCATCAACTATTTTAGTAGGCATATGAGGTGTACTGAAAGGCGGCGGGGAACAGGGGAATAAAAAAGGTATCCTAGCGGTTCCTACAGAAGTCATTCTCATTTCAGCTTTGAATAGGATATTTTTAATTTCAGGGTATGTCCACTTTTGCACAAACGGCAACCATATGTAACAATATTAGTTTTCAACCTGATTAAGTAAGTCCTGTGCTTTTAATCTTTTACTTTGAGCACTGTAGTTCACCTATTTAGTGTTTTTGTACTGTGATGTATATGCTGACATTCCAGTAATCGCTTGTCCACTAGAAATTGGTGCAAGTAACTATTAGCTCACTAGGCTACTACTTTATGTAGTAATATTTTTAGAGCAGCTCATATGGTATAATTCATCAGACAATTATTCTGTGTCTCTTAAGATTTTTAGTCAGTTAAGTAGTAACTATTACAAAATTAGGTTTAGTCTTAATATACATGACTCATAAACATTCAAAGGTGAATACATGGGAGTTTTGGCTTACAAATATAAAATGTCAGCAAAAAATAAATAATACAACTTCAGTAGAAGAGACCATGGCATAATTAATAAAATAATATTCAACCCGCATTTCAAGATGTTGCCAGTTAGTGCTGGGCCAGGAGCTAAACAGCAAAACAGCTGCTCACTCGCCTTTCCTTCTCTGGAGGGAAAGAAGGGAAGGAGGAGGATAGATTCCTGGGTTGAAAAAGAAACAGATTTAATAAAATAATAATAAAAATGACACAAAACCAATATTTAGACATTAGAACGCGTGCTCCCAGCAATGAAGATGGACACTGCGAGCACAGCGAGTTCAGTGGAGATGCGGAGAGCAACAGCTGGGCACAAGGAAGGTTCTGGAACCAGCCCCTGGGAGCAGCAATGGGAGCAGGACCCCCCCAGGGACGGCAGCCGTGGAGGAAAGAGGGCTGTTCCCAGCAACTTCCTGCTTAAATATGGAATGTGCCATTCGTCCTATCAAATACTGGCATTGGCCAACTTGAGTCATCTGTCCTGGATCCTCTCCTCTTCACATTACACATCTGCTTACCTGCAGAAGATGGGAAATTAAGGGGCGAACTTGGCTTACCAATCAATAAGTATCAATGTCAGTGAGCTCTTACATTCTATCATGCCAAGTCCCAAACATTGGAGAGTTACTGGAAGAAAACGTTAACTCCATCCTAGAGTGTTATCTTCTTATTCTTTTACTACATTCAAAACAAAGGCCTATGCCAATATCAACAAGAAAATTAAGTTACCTCCTGGAAAATTACGTTGGTTAAATCAAACCAGCACAAAATAAAAGAGTGAAAAGGCAAGGCTGCTTGGAGCAGAATCAGTTCACTGAGGTAAAAAAACTACATCCTGTAGCTTTTTAATGACAATTAAAAGACCTATGTCCTAATCAAAATCAGATTTACAAAGCTGTTCTAAATTCTCTATACAAAATAACTGTAGTCTCCGTAGATAACCTCTGTTTATGCTGCCTTTGCATGTTTTACTGCTATCCAGAGGGATATCAGTTGCTGTCCTGTAACACACACATGTACAGCATGAGCTCAGGTTGATGCATGTTTGGTAATGATTTCACCAGCATGCCAGCCTGTTGTGGTCCGTACTTCAGTGGGAACCCACATGTATGTGGCCGATCAAAGTGAGCATTTCAAAGTGGACTTCTGTTGTTGAATCATTAGTAGTTTTGCAGTAATGCCCTGTGCTGCTTTAAAGGAGAGAATGGCTTGAAGCAGAAGGAATTAACATCTGAACTTGGCTAGCCACCTGCTCACGTATGTCTTTTCGCCTGCTCTTGATCACCTATCTGTCCCTTTCTACCCTTTCTGTACTGTTAAATGGGATTACCAATTACTTGAATTCAAGTAACCCTTGAAGCATGAACAAATAATGTTATTTTTATTGCATACATCCTGTCCAGTGGCAAAAGTCTTGGTGTTTTGTGTTTTTTTTTTCATTTCAAAAGAAAACTGTCTTGGACTTAGCAATGAGAATTTAAGGAGATTCTAAACTTATGAAGTTACTGAGAGAAAAGTGTTGAATTGTATTTGACTGCCTCACAGACGCATATTCAAGACCTATCTAAGCTGGTTTAGAGCATCTGTTCCATTGACTTCAAACTGGAAACCTTACCAACAGCTTGACCAAAACATTTCCATTTCCTTAACATTGAAGGTTTAGTTCCCTGGGAAAAAAAAAAGAAAAACCCTCTGTGTTTGGATATACGTTGAGTCTGGTAGAAATCAAATATGGACAATGTTGACCATTTTTCCATACAGACTAGTATTTTTTAAGATTTGGGGTTGGGGGGCAGCTTAAATTCCAATTAATAGAACTTATTTAAGAAACAAGAACACCCCTGTTGGCATTTGAAGACTACAAAGATGGGGGGAAAAAGACCTAGTAAACAATATATCTAAAAAATTTAACCAAAATTACCAGAACCTTCATAATTACAATTTGCACTCACCCTTGTCAATAGTAGGTACTGGTAGTTTCATATGCTGATTTCTACATGAGCATTACAACCTGTAGTTGCCAAAACACTTTTCTAATATCGAAAGCCTCAGTGCCTTGAATCCAGAAGGTCTGTTTGAGCATGCAGTTGCTATAATGAAACACACCAACAATTCTCTGTGCAGAGAATGGAGAGGCTTAAAGAGTATTTTAGACAAACTGGGCAGGGAGGGGTGGCTGACTTAGAGTAGGATCACTTCCCCAACTCATTTTGCTGCACAACCTGCAAAAAATTGTACCAGCATTGAGGTGCTGGAGAGTGTTCAGAGAAGGGCAATGAAGCTGGTGAGGGGCCTGGAGCACAAGTCTGATGAGAAGAGGCTGAGGGAACTGGGGCTGTTCAGCCTGGAGAAAAGGAGGCTGAGGGGAGACCTGATCGCTGTCTGCAACTACCTGAAAGGAACTTGTAGCATGGAGGGTGTTGGTCTCTTCTCCCAAGTAGCAAGTGATAGGACAAGAGGAAATTACCTCAGATTGCACCAGGGAAGGTTTAGATTGGATATTAGGAAAAAATTCTTCATGGAAAGGGTTGTCAGGCATTGGAACAGGCTGCCCAGGGAAGTGGTTGGAGTCACCATCCCTGGAGGTATTCAAAAGACATGTAGATGAGGTTCTTAGGGACATGGTTTGGAGATGGACTTGGCAATGCTAGGTTAACGGTTGGATTCTATGATCTTAAAGGTCTTTTCCAACCAAAATGCTTCTATGATTCTGTGATTGTTATCTGTGTATTAGCTGTGTTCTGAGCTGCTTAGTCAGGGACATTAATTTCCTTTTCGTGTGCATCTGACCTGTAGAGCATTAGTATCGACTTCATAACCGAACACAAACCTCCTTAAATCAGGCAAGGAATTTAATTAACAGTGCCACCATCTTTATTCTGGAAATAAGTGTGACTGTGTTTGCTGTTTCTTGTTCTACTTCAGGGCGTTTGATGTGGAACTTCTATATATAGCTCAGTGCTTTAGGATACCTATAGCAGAAGTTGCTGTCAACTGGACCGAAATCGAAGGTATGGAAATTGTTTACATTCTTGTAATATTCCTTATGTGTCAATGCAGAATAAAGTATCCAAGCATCTTTCCGTATTTTACCCAGTTTTGATAACACACAGCCTTCTTTACGTACAAATTTTGAATTTCATGTCCTCTCCAGCCTTCTGCCATGACATGGTACAGGAAGAGTAGGTGAAGGGATAGCAAGGGAGAGAAACTCTGCACTCCAACTGCACACAGAAGTAGGTAGTTACACTGCTAGGACAGAGCACTACTTTGGCATGTCCTGTAATGTGTTAATAAAAACACTGTACAAAAAGTCTGGCCATAATTGTTTATCGATTCAACTCCGCTGTGTCTCGCCTTCCAAAATTCTCAGCCCACCTATTAAAGCCTCCTCTAGGGCACCCTCTCTTCTAAAGTTGTTATGTTCTTTCAGACCTGTGGGGAGGTCTCTGTTACTGAGTTACTGGAAAGTGTAGCTCCATACATATTTCTTCATGGCAGAGCCAGCCAAGAGGTTCTGCTTCTGCTCACTTCCTCTGTCCCAGCAAATACAGTTCCTTATTTTTTCCTTTTTTTTTTTTTTGGTGGGGGGGTTGGTCTTGGGTTTTTTTTTGTTTGGTTGGTTTTTCTCTTCTCAGCACAACCCCTTGACAACAGAAAGTATAATGAACTGCAATGATGATGAAGGGTGCAAGCAAGTAGAGAACATCTTAAACCAACTTTACTAGAAAAGAAATGTTTTCTTTCAATGCAGTTCCACATGCATTTTGCAGCTAATACAAATGATAGCAAAGATGGAAGAGGGCTTGGTTTCATAGTGTGGGTTCCCTACCTTGCCTGAAGACTGGCACATTCATATTATTGCTGTAAGACAGAAGGTGGTGGTCCTCTTCTTCCAAGTCACTAAGAAATCATTTGCTTACTTATTGGTGTTTAGGTCCCTATTTACTTGAACAAAACCTTGTCGCAGACAAGACTATGCACTTTAACTTTCCTTTAACTTTTAGTCAGCCCTGAATTGGTCAGGCAGTTGGCCCAGATGATTATTGTAGGTCCCTTCCTACTGAAATTATTCGGTTCAGTTCAGTTTGGTCCTTTCTGTCCTGTCCTGTTCCGTTCCATTCCATCTTCTGACATACATGGAATTACTGTGCTGCTTACAAACTAGAATCTCCCACTTACGGTATAATGTAATTACTGTAAAGCAATAACTTTCGCAGTATAAGTGTTTATTAGTGCTCAGGTCTAGGTTGTGGGGCTGAATGTGCTGAGAATGCAGAGGTTCGTGACTACTTAAATGTGTGTCTTGCCCATGCTTATTTTTTCTAACAACGTCCTTCTGATTTTCTTCTCCATTAATCACAGGTTCTAAGTTAGTTCCCTTTTGGAGCTGGCTGCAGATGGGCAGGGATCTTCTTTTTATACGACTGCGATATATGACTGGTGCCTGGCAGCTTGAAACAAGAAAATGTAATTAGGTTATTTACATTTTCCAAATATATCATTATACTTAATGGAACATGAGAACAGTTTCAATCAAGTGAAGTGGTGATGAAAGCTGAGGTAATTCTTCATTGCTCTTGTTGTATGTTTCATTTTTGCAGCATGTATATGTTTTATAAGATTGTCAGCAGGGAATTTGTATGAAGTTTTGAAAAGCCAACACATTTCCAAAACTATTTTCTTATCTAGTAATCAGTTTTTATTTTTAAAAGTAACTTTAACGTGTCTTATAAATTCACTCAAATAAATATATCTGCTTTTGTCTCATCCTAAATTTGGAATTTTCTTACAAATATTAAAAAGAGGCACTCTGTTCTACATTGTGCAATATTGTGTTGTGAGTGACCACAGCCATTTGTTCCTTTAGTATCTGGAAACAGATGGACATATTGCAACTTGGTATGATCAATCATGGTTCATGCTGATGTATGTTTGGATTCAGTGTTATGGGAAACACTAATGGGTTTTACTGAGTTGTAACAGTAATATTCATAAGGCTGTTCTAAGAACTTGCAGTAGTCTCTTGACATTCCAAATGTTTTTGTCTGAGGCTGAAATATTTTGTCTGCGATGAAACTGCATATCAACTCCAGACTATAGAAGGTCCAAGAAAAAGCACATTTTGTTTTAAAATCTTGTCTTTTATAAATATCTTTGGTTCATATGTACTAAATAATAGTGCATGCTCAAGGCTAGGAGTCCTTGGCATCTCCAAATTTGTAGTGAAAGGGTATGGAAAGCTAATTCAGAGCATACAAAAATGAGACCAAATGTACATTGGGGGCCTGTGCGTTAGCAATGCCAGTTTGAAGTTGTCAGCCCTCAAACGAGATCAGAGAGGGAGGGAAGTGTCTGGTGTCTTTCTTAGTGACGTCTTTCTCTGTTAGAGTGCACAGGTTTCAGTGGTGCTTTCAAAACAGTTGTGGATTGCCAACAAACTAAGCCAATCTTTCTTTTGGAAACCTGTACAAATATGAGCAGATGTAAAGAAAGAATGGTGTATGGTTGTACTTTCACATATGATTTCACTGGTGACTTTTCTTACTCTTTCTGCAATATTGAGTTTTGTTCTTTCTAGGGTTACCTCAGTTTTCTATACACTGAAGTGTTGGAATAAATTCTCAAAAAGCATCTTCAGTTTGATTTCTCAGGCTTTATTCTCTTACCTAGTCCACATACGTCTCTATCACTTGTGCAGAATCAATCACATGATTCATTGTTGCCACTGCTAGAATAAAAGGCCAGCTTCTCCGTTTTTGTGAAGTGAATTTCCCTGATCAAACCAGGACAGCAATAGCTCTGTGTATAATTAATTGAAGTTGCCAATCAGATCTCAAAAGCAGATTCCTAAAATTTTCCTCATGTTTTACCTTAAAACTGAGTTTATTTGAAATTTTAACCAAAACAGTTCATGTTTTCAACTTATGAGGCTTCTGTCATGCATTATTTTCTGCATGATAAGTAAACAACTGGTGACATTTTCTTTAAAGAAATCTGCTTTTGAATTGGATGCCAGAGCTTGCAAGGGAGTTGCTAAATTTATGATTTAAAAAAATAATAATAATTTGTGCATTTTCTATGAAGTTTTTTCAAAACTTTGCAGATAAATTCTCCAGTACCTCTCTCCTTATTGAGAAGTCTCCTTTAGCTACTGTGCATATGTCAGTCCAACAAAATACTTAGTGTCTTGCACCTCAGAGATGCAGAGTTAAGGCCGGATTTACCATCTGTGAGCTTTGTGGGGTTGGATGCTGGTTTACTTGCGCAGGTGTAGCCTGACACATTCTGTTACAGTGGGGATAAAAGCTGAACTGGGATGAAAAAAATACAGGAGGAGTAAACTGGGACAGAAGGAGAATGAGGAGAAACAGAAAAGAGACTTGATCTGAGGCAGAGACTGAAAGCCTGAGAGCGAAATGGAAGGTGGGAAGTACTGAGACTGCATGAGGAATGGGGATGGAAGAGCAATGGCCTCGGCGAAGGGACTGGAACAAGGGAATGGGGAACAAGACACATCAGTTAAGGACAGAAGAAAGGAAATGTTACTGATGAGGGAAGGGGAAGCTGACAGGGCTCCCTAAGCCAAGTTCTCCACCAGAATAGGCTGAGGACAGAAATTTTCTAAAACAAGTTGGGACTGAGGAGAGAGTGATATCCAAAGTCTGGATTGGAACCCAGAACCCATTTTTCAGTGTCTCTCAGTCATTATTTAACCTCTATAAAATCTTTTGGCAAATCATATCTCATCTTCTTTCTGTGCCAGTCCATACAGAGAATAGCTGGCTACTGGTATCAGTTATTCTTCCAGCCCTGGTCACTGAAATCTCCAGTAGATCTACAGGCTCCGATTCTGAACTGCCTGAAGGAGCAATGGAATCTTTGCAGCAATGTGGGACATTATACAAACCAAGTGTCAATGAAAACTCCGTTTTCAGAGTTAGAGGGCCAGGTGTGAAGAACATAGGAAACAAAAGCAGCCTTTCTGATTCATTCCCACATGGTGTATATGTTCTATAAGAGGAGATACTTGCTTATCAAAGGACTGCTTTTCCTAAAAGTCATACTTTTAGTGCATGGGACTGATTCAGAATCAGTAAGTTGTATGGCAAAAGCAACTTGATTGATTGGCCTCCTGTTTAGAAAATGCAAGTTTGGATAGAGTATAAATGAGAAAGAGGATTAAAGAGAGGCAATATATTCCCCTTCATCAGATAAAATAAGACAGGCATATGGTTCTTTTCCCTCTTTGCCCAAATGGTCAACACCTTCAAAGAGGGTGCAGATTCAGGTCCTCTTTTTTTTAAGCCCACATTCAAGCCCACATCTTAAGAAATGGTGAAAGGATTTCCAAACCCTTCTGCAAATTACTCCAGAGGGATATTTAGACACTTAAACACACTCCTGAAGCAAAGGTGCACCTGCTTTATGACTCCCAACAAGGACTAAATAAAAGATTAGCACAGAGTGGCTTTTTACTGTCAGAATTAAAGTGCATAAGAGCCTGTCTCTAGTGAAATTTAGTACACCTGAGAAACTTCAAAAGATTTTAAAGTCCGTAGTGCATACATATCTTCAGGTTTGGCCACAGTAGAGCGAAGCTTTTGAACACCTGACAAATTTCAGATTTAGGTCACAGATCTTAAGTCCCCTTGTGTTTTGAGCCCTGCATCTATATGTAGGTCAACATTAACTTAATCCAAATATTTGCTGAATGCAGAGAAAAGGGAGAATTACAAGTATGCACTGAAAACTATTAAGCAAATGTGAAGGATAATTAGATATTTTGAAAATCATCTATGCAATGGCTATGAATTATTTCAAGAGATGACCACATGGCAGGGACCCCAAATTACTGTATTAATTACACAAGTAGTAGTCTCTGACACCAAAACGTTTTACACTAACCTAAGAGTTCTCTAGAAATATCAGAGGCAGAGGGATGGGAAACATAGAGAATTGCCAGAAATCAGATCCTTTAAAAGTTAAGGACACATCTAATAGAAATCTGTAGCGGTCAAAGATCAGAGATGCCCTGTCTTTCTCTGAAATACATATCCTAATATTCATTCACATCCTCATCTTCCTCAAGCTTCTACCTTAATAGGGGGAATTAACTTTTCTTGTTAAATCTATAAATTTTTAGATATTATACTGACTAATTACTCAAGTTAGTTTATTACTATAATTTTTCTGTGTAGCTATCTGGACCAATGGGAAGTTTGGAATCATGTATCTTGATTTTCCCATGAAGATCACATCAGGTGACAGAGGTTTTGGACCAGACCCAATGTGTGACTTCAGAAGTTAAGAATCAGGTTCCCGGGCGCCTACATTTTAACTTACTGGTATCCAGAATCTGAATGAAGCACCTTCTACCTATGTGAAATACAACCTGTCCCAGGCCACCCTGCTGGCCTTAGAGTTGTCTAACATCAGTCTGTTCAGCATGCGGGGTGATGTCCGTCTGCTCACTGCACATCCCAGAACCCTTCTCTTAGGGTAGGAAGGAGTTAGAAGCCCTTCAGAAACCAGGTCTAAGCTTTCCATGATCAGAGCAGGAGCCTACTTGCTAGTCTACGAATTCAAATCTGTATCTAAGAAGTGGGAGACCATGAGTAGATGCCTACACTGGAAGGAGATGAAACCCATATGTCCCATGGGGTGTTCTCCAGCTGGTTTCTACTTAAGCTGTTCCACAGTGCGCTGATGGGCATAAAGCCCAATAGTGAAACACAATTCTGCAAGAAGACTTGGGTTCCAGCCCTTCTCTTTCCAATATTTACTCTGTTTTATATATATTTACTAAGGTTATCAGGAGGTAGATCTCTTGCAAGCACTGCTCCCCTCTGTGTTCCTTCAGGCCCAACATACCTCAACTGTTGCACAGCAATCCCAGAATCAGTAGAAGATTCTCCTTGGTGCAATTTCAGAAGCAGCTGTGCTGGTTTAATTGCACAAAGCCATAAAGAGGAGCATTCCTGCTCCCTCTGCACCTGTTCTGCGGTGGTTTGGAGTCTCTCTCAAGCCAGTTCAGCTCACTGGAATGGCACGATGACAGCTTCCACTTGTTTGGGTTTTTTTCCTTTCCTCTGAGATAATTTTCTGCCATTTCAGTGATTCAAAATGAGTCACTGAGTGGTCTAGCAGACACAGGGTGCAGCAGCAAAAGGAAGACTTCCCCTTTGGACAGCTGTGAACTCACCACAAGCTTATAGAATGACTTGTCACCTGGAGGCTCGGACGCTTTTCTAAGGTAAGAAATGTGAACATAAATTCCTCCTTTTTTTAAGCATAGGCAAGACCTCAGGTCTTGTTGCCCTCTCAAAATGAGACCTTTAATTATGGAGCTCCAGCGAGAAAGTCCTGGCTCCATCTCCTGATGTGTTGCAGAGCCCCCACTTGATTTTATGGAGTGCCACAACACGGCATGGGAGGCTCAGGTGGAACATTTCCTGGTTGTTCGTACTAGGAGAAAAGCTGTTTGATTCGCAGTTGATGAAGTCCTGCTTGATTACAAAGAGTGTGTAGAGAACCAAGTTGCTCTGAGCAGAAGAAGACAACTTCCCTGATCACAAAGCCTGTCATTCAAAGCAGAGCTCTGCCTAACTTGCCCTCACTCTTCTCTTTATGGACTCACAGAGATACAAAAGGTCTCCTCAGTTCTATTTCAGTGGAATCTTAACCTTTATGATTTCCCCCTACCCTTGGATATGCAGGGGTCACCTATGCAGATGTAAGTCTTCTAGGTTACGCCCTGTCCTGCATGACTCAGCCTTCCAAAGACACATCAAAACAAGGTAATTTCACAGACCTTAAAAAGGAAATAAAAACAAGTAGAGAAAATCTACATGGCAGTTCTGCAACATTCTTACCAACATCAATGTCTGCATAGTTAGTGCTTTCATAAATATAGATTTCACTCTTTTTTTTAAGTGTTTCGATATCTTTGCATAAAAACCTTACCCTTCTCTACCATGTTACTAGCACTTCATAAGACACTTTTTCAATAGGCTACTTAATATCAAAGAGTTCTCTTTGAAAAACACATGCAAAAAAACCACAAGTTACTGAAAAAGGTTCAGTAGTTTACTCAAATTTCTTCACTGTTAAAAATTTTTATCATGACCCTAAGCTATGGGAATGCAAAATCCCCAATGCACACTTAACTTTTATCCTTACAAGCCATTTTTAACTCATCTTTTAAAGATGGCTTGGAAAAAGCAGTAAAAATTCTTTTTACTCTCAGGCATGTCCTGCTGGTGGACAGTATGTTTTCTGTGACCAATCTAGCAGTCAACTTCAAATCCCCGACCGGTTTCAGCGACACTGCAGCATTATCACAAAGCAGGGTAACTCTTAAATGAGTAACAATGCAGAAGAGTCCAGGTTAGTTTTTCACCATGGAAAATGAAATTCTATTAATATGCATAAGCACAGCAACATCTCCAAGCCATCAAGTAGTCCCAGCCAGTATTTAACTTGGATCCTCTGCTAATGTTTAAGGCTCTGGAGACCTGGCCATAATTATTTATGTACCTATTGTCCAAGTGTTCTTCGGTTCACAGTCGTAATGCTGACTGCAATCTAAAAATAGTCCAAATGAAGAGACAGGCAAAGACAGAAGGCTGCAATAAAGTCTCTGTATCTCAGTGTTTATTACTTAAAATAACATCTAACCTTATTTATGATCCGTGTATGTTTCTTAGGGATGCAGTGGCATGTCTGTTGTAGCTCAAGGGGCATGAATTAAAGTAGTGTTGCCGCGTTGTTGAAGGCTGCACCCTGCCAGATGAACCATAAGTTATCTACCTCTTTGGAAAAGGGATTCAGAGGTTAAGAATTGGATGCTACTATGTCGTGCCTATTGCGTTAGCCAACAGCACATAAGGGAATCTCAAGCACACTAGTCCAAGGGGTCATCTAGGCTCAGGGGAGAAGCTACAGACAAACCTTTGTTTCTTACTGGAAAAAGAGATGGTATGTTTGTATGACCAAGCTTAAGTAATAGTTGTGAGATCATAGCTGAGAGGAGCGTGCTTGAATATGATTTAATTTAAAAGATCCATCAGAAAAGGAAGAGAAAACTAAACTTCATTTTCTTGGATATTTTTTAATCCATTTTGCTTTATACTCTTCGTATATCTGTCCAACTCTCCTAACTGCATAAGTAGCTAGTATAAAAAAATGTAACTACTCCTACATTTATACAGTCCTAAAATTACATTCGGCCCTGAGAAGGCAACTGTGAGGCTGATGTGGCCCCTGGTGAAAATGAGTCTGACACACCTACTGTAAGTTATCTGTCTGCCAGATTCTTATACTACACACATACACATACAGCCTTAGTATGTGCACATTAGTGCAAAGGGTAGATAACTTTTTGCTAAAGCATTGAGCTCCGTGGCTCCCTTTCTGCAGAAGGAGATGAATTCTTGCTGGATGTGGAATCCACAGGTACTAGCACTCTATAACTGAAAAATGTAGGACACCTATTTTAAAAGAAATAAGTTAAACTGTCTAGCCCATTTCAGACCAGCAGCCTGTTCAGCAGTAGCTCTTCTATGCCCTGTACGTGCCTTATTGCAGTTATTAGGAATAATCTGGCTTACTTGAGGCAAACAGCAGCAAGCAAGCTGCAGCAGCACAGGGTGTAGGTCAGCTGGCTGTGTTGGCCAACTGCAAAGTCAGCAACATTGCAGCAGTTCACCAGGCCCAGGGGAAAGGCTTCCAGCTTCTCTTAGGGAAAGCCACACCAGCAGGGAGTGCTCCTCTTCAGACCTCCTGCAGCTCCCAGGTATTGCATTAAAGCCTCCTAATTCTCATACCTTTTCTAAGGACACTGTGTACCATCAGTGAGTATAAGTTCTCCAACAGGCTATGGGCAGTTATCCTTTGTCTACATTTATGCTACCATGCTTCCCAGCACTCCCTTGAAAGCAACAAGTTATTTATATAACTTACAGTCGTCTTCTACATATACACTTAGTGTTCAAGGAACAGCTGCAGACCAGATAAACATCCTCCAGAAATGGCTTAGCCACAGGTGATCCTTCTTACCTACATGACCTTAACTCCCTTTCAGGTCCATGCCTTTGTATCATTCAGGCTCTGCCTTCCTTGGGTCTTCATGTCCTGCTGTCAAGATCACTGTCCTCCTTTGACATGTCATCAGTTTGTTGTTTTAGCAAAGTGAACTTCAACATCAAGACTGAATCCAAGCCTTTGTCGCTGGCATGTTCTATACAATATGCTTTCAAAACGAGGTGACATTAACTCTGGAATTTCCATCTGGTTTTGCCATGTTCTTATGTTTCATCTGGGGTTATCCTGAAGCTGTTTAAAGATCCCATTACAAAATAAAGGGAAATATGAGTGTCAGCTTTTGGACTGGAGATCAGAAGAGCTGTTTGAACCACAGGATGATGAAGAATCATTAAGTTCTGCAAACAGTTTTGGCAACTTCACTTTGCATGGACTCTGGAAAGCAGCCTTCCACATGTGGGACAAATCTTTATCTTCCTATCTTTGTAGAGAAAGGTTAGGTAATTATGACAAGGACAGGCTTCATCCTGTAACCACATTACAACCTCAGTTGCATAGGCTGTCATAAACTACCTGGCTGCATATTCTCAATCATCTGCTGTCAAGCCAGGAATTAGGTCAAAACCACAAGGCATTGCTAACTCCTTTTGGCTGGCAAGGCCTGATGCCATTTCTGGGCTCAACAACAGAACTGCTGATAACTTCCATATCTCATTGCCAAAAAAACCAAAAAAACAAAACCATATCCATGGCCATCTTCCAGTCCTTAAGCCAAGTCATAAGTTTGAGAAATTGTGTCAGCTCAACTGTCAACTGTGTCAGCTTTCTAGTGGTTTTACAAGTCTGGCTAGATTCTGCCTGGTAGGTTTCATGATAATCAGAGCTTAAGCACAGATGAGCTTAGAACTTTACTGTTTCTTAATCAAACAATAAGTTTCTGGTCTCACAAAAATGTTTTCTGATGTTATGTCTAATTTTACTATTCTTGACAATTTATTTTCTCGATAGAATGCTTTGTAAGAACAGGAACAGAAGAAAAATAACCAGTTTTCTGCAGGAGTACTGCAATGGAGCTACAAGAAGGACCAATTATTCTCACCAAGGACATGGCAGTATCATCCCAGTATTTGCTAGAAAGCTAGAAAAATGAATGGCTGACTGCACAAGAATATATTAGATTAAACAATTTATGTGTGCACTATTCAGGTTTTCATGCATTGCCTCAACTTCCATGATACCTATGAAATTCTTACACCCACACCTGCATATAGTGTAAGGAAAAAAATGGACCTTTTGAGTTCACTTATCAAATTAATTAATTATTGGGAAAGACAGTTTACCAAAATGAATAAATTTAACTAGAGCCATTCATCTTTAAGTGGTAAACAAGAAATAAGGAACACTGTGATTTGTCAGACCCTATAGAAACACTGCAGAGTGGAGATGTTACTCACCACTTTGTCTACTTGTGTGATGTTTGTCTGTCACGTACTCGCCAGTGCCTTCTGTCGTGGTTTACTCACAGCCAGCAACTCAGCCACGCACAGCTGCTCACTCACTCCCCTCTGGTGGGATGGGGGAGAGAATCAGAATGGTAAAAGTGAGAAAACTCGCAGGTTGAGATAACAACAGTTTAATAGGTAAAGCAAAAGCCGTGCACACAAGCAAAGCAAACCAAAGGATTCATTCACCACTTCCCATGGGCAGGCAGGTGTTCAGCCATCTCCAGGACAGCAGGATTCCATCACAAGTAACCATTACTTGGGAAGACAAAATGCCAAAACTCCTTTTTCTTACCCCAGTTTTTACACTGAGCATGGTGTCATATGGTGTGGAATATCCCTTTGGTCAGTTGGGGTCAGCTGTACCAGCTGTGTCCCCTCACAGCTTCTTGTGCACCCCCAGCCCACTCACTGGTGGGTGGGGTGAGGAGCAGAAAAGGTCTTGACTCTGTGTAAGGCTGCTCAGCAATAACTAAAACATTGCTGTTATATCAACACTGTTTACAGCCCAAATCTAAACCAGAGCCCCATAGGAGCTACTAGGAAGAAAATTATCTCTATCCCAGCCAAAACCAGCACACCTTCCAAAGCCTCCTACTATCCAAGGACAACCTGTCTTCCAATCCTGGAGATCATCTTCTCCAAGCAATAGAAGAGGACATGATAGTATCCCAAATACAGGGTCACTGCTCAGGTATCCTGGAAGTGAATTGTGTGTGAACAATAATTCAAAGGAGAGAGAACGTGGTTGCATCTTACACTGAAAAAAGTAGGAAAAAAAAATCCAGTGCAAGGCCCACACCATTCCCTGAAATCATAGATGCTTTGCCTCTGATGCTGAAACAATTTAAGAGAAAGTATCAAGGAAAAGTTGATCTTGCTGCATGCATCCTCCCCATCACAGTGGAATTTCAGGAGTGGCTTGAACGGACCTGCATGTTTAAGGGAATCTAATATTACATGTACTGATTTCTCTGGGTTGCCAAATAATGAAGCATTCTTTCTATTCCTGACTACTTCTGATTTACTCAAGATTATACGGTACATCAGTCTAGCCCTAATCTGGAAGATGGGTATGATAATTTATTTACCCTTAAAAAAACCCTACTGAATTTTCCAGTGGTAGGGCAAAAGATTTTAATATGTTAGGATAGAAGCTCCTCACCGTGAATAGTAAACATTCACAGGGGAATATGAAGTGATTTTGCTGATTATGAGTCCCCAATTACCCTGCCTGCAGGCTGCACTAAGAATCCTGGGAGTTTAGCTCCTTTCCTCCTAAGATGTTCTCTATTAATGTAAGGATTATGCACATAGCTCTGTCAGTGTGCAGTCAACACCAAACAATTACATTCCATGCTTTAAATAAGTTTTATTATGCACAGTGATTACTTTGGGGAGAACACCATCTTTGTGATTAAGTGCAAAACTAGTGCCTAATATAGTTGTACAAGTTTGAGCATTGTGCAAGAGCTTTTAATTTTCCGTCAAGCAAGATGTTTGGAGAAAAGATTTGTAGAGTGGTCATTCGTAAGACTACTGCTGCACTCAGTCAGATATTCAGGAATTAAGGAAAAGTCAGCAAGCATTTAGTCTGCTGTTCTCAGCTGTGCCTAGATAGTAATTTACAGGAACCTTAAAAGCTTCTTAGGAAACTCACATTCCCTGCTTTGCAGAAGGCTCATTCTTTCCATGTTTCTTTTGCAGACTTGTCGACGTTTTGCCACAATTCAATCTCTATTTTTACTTCCTCGCAGTTGAAACCCATACAGTCCTTCTAGATAGGACTGTGTCCTGTAAAGATTAATTCTTTATTCTTCAAGAAGAGGACAGATCAAAGTGAGTGATGCACCTAAGATGGCTGTTGCCTTTGTAGACAGTAAGACACTAAAGAACTTCAAAATAAATTGGCTCACATTTCCCAGGGCTTTGCTTGACGCAGCATAAAAGCTTATAGGAAACATTCCTTGAATGCAAAGTCAGTGGCAAACGTTATCTTTCATATCTGAGAGATAATGTAATTAGAAATAAAAAAAGAAGTATTTATCATTTTGCCAAGATGCAAACCTGACATCAAAATGTTATGTGGCAACACACCATTTGTGTTTGATAAGTGCCACTAAGTCAGAGGGAACCGACCTTCACATAGAAGAACGGTTTTCAGCACAGGCGAAGTTCCACACAAGAAACTCGCCAAATGCCAGAACAGAGCCACAACATGGTAGTGGTACCGGTATTTTCTTTTCTCTTGTGAGGTATTATACATGCACACAGTATTTCAAATATAGATGTCATTTAGTAGATTGATTGCATTAGTGCAAGGCTTCTCAAGTTTTATGATGCCATGGCTTTCTCAACAGCAGGGAACAGTCACTCTTACAGATCTACTGCATTTTTGCCAGAAAATAAAAGTGTAATGACTTGAAATATGAATGCCACAGTAAGGCACATGATTGATAGCCAGTGAGTAATAAAATCATTGCTGACAAAATACGTCCAATGAAAAGTTTAAATCTTTTCCAATGAAAAGTTTAAATATCCCCTTGGGAAAGGAGTCCTCAGTCTTGTTTCCAGTGCTGCAGAGGCAATTTATTCAGTGGCTTGTCAGGCGAGTGTTGTGAAGCAGTTCCAGGCACATGGACAAGAACCAAGACTTCCCATTCTCAGACACATTCCTCTGTCAAAAAGGAGGCTGTGTACCTCTCCACTTTGTGTCCTCAAGAATCCTGCACTCTTTGCTGAACAGTAGCCGAATTTCAACAGGAGTTCAGTGACCTCATGCTAGACCTTTCCATAGCTCAGTGGCTATTTCAGAAAGGAGGTACCATGGATTAAATTTCTTTAAACTAAGGAGGATGCACAACCCCACTGCTCCATTTTGCTCTAACCATTATGTTGCTGTGGTAATACAGTCCCTACTTCCTACCTTCCTCAGAAGATGGTTTGATGCTCAGTCTCCTACAAAAAGGTGCACACGCCATGTGAAGCCCTGAGACAAGTGCCTCTTGAAGCACACATTTCAAATGTATCACGTGTTTTCTAGCAGCTGACTCCAAATGTCTTTGCTTCCACACACATGAAAACAAAACCAGAAATTGCCATGTAAGAGATATACGAAGCCCTCATACCATCAAGAGACAAGACACGTCACTAAGCCTACATAAGGTTTCCCTGCTGCTGTAAGATGTGGTCTTGATCTTCTTGTCTGCCATCCTCATCTCTTCCTTCATGTCCCTACTGTACAACCACACCTACATCAGCATGTTGTCCAGCTGAATGCTTACACATTTCAAGCGTGCTACATTTTCAGCTGGACCTTTTACCCATCAAACTTCCCACATGGAGACCCAATCATGAACGCCTGGACAAAAGAAGGGACAAGAAGTCACAGCCAGGAAAGGTGGGACAGACCCCTACCAACAGCAGACCTGCCTTGATCAGCTGAAGACCATCATGGAGCTGCACACACACTGTACTGACCTCACTGTGGAAGCATCCAGCCTTGCCCATGAAGAAGAGCCCAGCCACCTGCCTTGTGCTGTGAGAATCGCCCTTCTGTGACAAAGCACCTACTCCTATGCTCAGCAACTTTCCACTGAGGGGCTAAGGCAGGCAGAGAGAACTGTTAAAACTGCCATCAAAACTTCACCAGAAGGGAATTCTACAGCCATGTTTTGGAAATGAAATCCATTCCCAAACTCTTCATTAAGGCATAATTAATTGGGAAACCACTGGTTTGTAGCATAAGACTAAAAGCAACAGAATGATCAGTTATGTCTGCTAGAGAAAACTAGATTTGGAGTATCATGGGAAAAGAAAACAAGCTGAGCAAGGAAATTTTTCCAAAATATGCTCCATCCACAGTCTCATTTCTTCATCCCTTGAAGAACCACTGTGCAGTAGTTGTTTATAGCAATCAGTTATACATCTTCTCTTCCCAAGATACACAGTACAATGCCCCTGTAAATGGCACCAGGCCACTGGAAGTACCAAACAACATCAAAGAAACATAAAAGGAGAAGTTGCTTCAGCCAAGGAGAGTATGGGCCAGGTGACAGTCTCCAGCTCATGGAGTGGCTGCCCCCACTAGGAGACTCCTGATGCTGTCCATCACATAGTTAGCCAGAACACAACCCCCTAAGCCAAGGCAGAGATCTGACCTGGCATCTAGAGATGGGGGGTATCACCGCTATATCCTGGCCCTTACCCACATGTAATGTTCTTAGCCTCCTTGACCTGGTGCCACCCCAGTTTTTTAGGCCCAGCTAACTGGGGTATAAAGGGGAAAGTATCATCCACTTTCTCTTCTAAGGCTTTTGATTTTCCTCACCTGCATCAGTTGGTCTCCTGGACAACAAGCACTAAGTGCCTGCCCCTGATCTACCCTATCCATCTCTGTTCCCAGCAAAGCCCCACAAGGCTGCACTCATCCCACCACCTGTTAGTCGTAGTGCAAGCAGCCCAGACTATAATTACTGCTGGCTCCTCATTGCTTTCAGTGGACCTCTGCAATGACTGTAACTCTCATTACTGAACCAAAACCAGCAGCTGCTGGTGCTGCTCTTCCCGCACCAGGATCTCTGAGTCCTTATTTCCCTAAACTGCAGCTTCTCAACTGGCTTGTCCACCACCCAGAGGCTGCTACACAACACAGAAAATGCCTCACACATGCTGGTAAGAAACTCTTCATCAATTTTATCTAATCCTGCGGGAGAACAGGGTAGCCCCATCCAAATTCCAACAGCAGCACAGCCGGCCCTTGACCCCATGACATCAGAAGTGTTCTCCAGGACTTCCCCACACAACCTTCAAAAACCAAGTAAACAAAAAAATCACTTACCCCCCAGGAAGCCTTTAAAAACTGCCAGGTAGGACATAAATTCCTGTGCTGATTCCCTAACACCTTAGTTTTTCTGCACAGCTCACCTGCCGGTGGTCTAGATCATTAAAGGACCTAGATGCTCTAATGTGGGCACATGTCAATACAGGCTAATATGCAAATGGAATTAGAGGTTGTAGTGAGGTGGGTCATGGTCTCTTTTGACAAGTAAAAAGCAACAAGACAAGAGGAAATGGCCTCAAGTTGCACCAGGGGAGGTTTAGATTGGATATTAGGAAAACTTCTTCACAGAGAGGGTTGTCAGGCATTGGAACAGGATGCCCAGGGAAGTGGTGGAGACACCATCCCTGGAGGTATTCAAAAGACATGTAGATGAGGTTCTTAGGGACATGGTTTGGAGATGGACTTGCCAGTGTTAGGTTAGCGGTTGGACTCAATGATCTTAAAGGTCTTTTCTAACCAAAGCTATTCTATGATTCTATACAACCCTTAGTACAGCAAAGGGTAACTAAGTTGTAGTACTGCTGCAGTATATGTTAAATATAAGGCATCTTTGCCTGGGACCTGGTATTTTACACAGTGTTGGGATTTGTTATTCACACCAAGGCAGAGATGCCCAGGCCACATCATCTCTCCTGTAAGAGCTTAAGAAATCTGGCTTCCCTAAATGTAAATGGAGAGCTTGAGGAAACACAGGCCTTTGATGTGAGGGGGGGAGATGTAATGCATTTAGGCAGAATATTTTAATTATGTGAATTACAAGAGGGCAGCCTGCTCTTTTTATTTTTTGCATGCTGAGTCATTTCCACTCGGACTCTGCAAACATGGACCCATGCACTGAGTGTTTAAGTATTTTGAATAAACTATTAGTGCTGTGCTCTAGCTTTGGCAAGCCTTAAGCAGAAAAAAAAGAAATCACTCCTTTCTTCTTTATTTCACTGAGCTTGTTAGTGCCTCCTTTGGAAGAGTCTGAAGCTAGAAGAAGGTCTCAGTTTGAGAGATACAGTGCCAAGGGCCAGTATGCTGAAACTATCTCACTCAGTGCTCAGGGACTGACTGCTGAGATGTCTCTGAGGCTTTCGGTTGCCATCCAGTCTCATTTGTGTAAAAAATATGGAGAGATGAGTCAGAGTAATTTCTTGCCCTTTATGAAGAAAAGCTGATATCTTGTGCATAGTTGTGGTGTTTCTATACACAGTTTACAGACTTGCCACCAACTTAGTTTTATTTTTCTTCTGAGTCTTTTTTTTTCATATAGTAATTGTTTTGCTGAAGTCTGTAGCTGAGGTGTTTATTCAGCATGTGTGCATTCTAAATATTTACTAATGAAGATCCTTCTAAAAAAACTTTTCCCTTAGCCTGTTCCCTGGGCAGCGTAACTTTTTCCATTTCTTTGATCCTGAAGCCCCCCTTATTTTTAGTTTTTCTTCCCTTGGCAGCTGAAGGAAAATGTGGCAATATATACCAAGCCCTTCCCCACCCCTCTAGTTAACAAAGATACCGGTTGTAGATCAAAGAACTCGTCAGAACAAACTGCTTCCTATGCAATAAGCCCTCTGTCTCTGGAATAAGCAAGTTTATCTTCATTGTGCATTCCGATAAGATGTCATTATAGTAGTGACTTTAATTACATTTCTCATTATTACATTAGTGTACAGTAACATAGGGTTTCACTGTATCTAAATGTGTTAGTTTGCAGAATATGGTGCCTTTAAGTCTTGTGATGGAGGGAAGTAAAACTTCAGAAGCCACTAAACAACAACAACAACAAGTTCATTTTACACTCAGTTGTGCAGATGTCCATGTGGAAGGAATGAGGAAATTTTTCTGGAATATGGACTGTAAGGCAGAAAAGGATGAAGAGACATCATAGAAAGGCAACAGTACATGCACTCCTGTACGTTCCTGTAATGCAAATGTGGTAAGATTCTTGAAAATAAGTAGCTGCTTTATGACTTAAGGAATAAATACTTTTTTTGTCTGAAGTGATATACCTAGAAGTACATTTAATGGCAGATCATTAAATATTGGTCTGTTTTCTTCCCCGAGAAAACAGCTTCTTCTCCCTCTATATCTTTTTTCTTTTTTTAAATGGTAAGACTAGAAGCTGTAAGATTAATGCGTTACCTCAAAGTATTACATCTTAGGCATTAAGTGGGTTAAAAAATGTTTGTAGGTACAAAAATATTCTTTAAGATTTATACATTTTGGATGTTGAACAAATAGTCACTGAACTGACACTCAGTAAAACAGATTTTCATGTAACTCAGCTTCTCGGATAACTTGATTAAGTGTGAGGCTTGGTATTTGGTGCCAGGTGATTCCCAAGGGAGTGCATTTATCACAGGCTTAGTCTTGCAATCCCTACTCAATAACTGCTTGATCTGTAACTTATTGAAAAAGGCGGTTGTTCCCACAAACTGCAGTCAACCTTAAATCAGGGCATAAATTACCAAATGCGTCTCCCTTTGAAAGGTACAGACCTCCAAACAGACCATCACTACTGGCCCTACAGAGCAGTGATAACTCCATGATCTCCAAGAAAAGACATGAGCAAGGAGTGGATCAGAACACACCCTTCTTGAAACTCCTAGGTAAATTATTCAGTTGGTCCCCAACTTGTTTTAAAGAAAACACATGGTAAAATGATGCATTGCTTGACCCTTATTGCTTGAAACAACTTCTGCCAGATAGTGAAAATACAGATAAATCTGATCCATATAAATCAAGTTTTTAATTAAAATACAGTGAGTTTTCTAATATAAATGGCATTTTTCCTTCTACTCACTGCATCCTGCTTTAATGCCAACACTGAACAAAAAAAATGTGCTTATCAGTACAATGTTCTTGTCTGTCAAATATCACTGAGTTGTTTTTTTGGGTTGGTTTTGGTTTTGTTTTCTTTCTCTCTTTAAATAACACGGTTTATAAAGATGCTGTCCCCTCCTACTCCCTGGAAAGACATACACTATCTTTGTTTAAATCATGGGAGTGTTTTAAAATATTATTAAGAAGATGTTTGCCATCAACATTAATTGTGAACATCTTTTCATGTTTTCATATGGAGAGGGAAATCCAAGGACACCACTTAGTGAAGAGAGTTCTAAGTGACATTTCAAGATGGGCTTTCTCAGAAAGTGAAACACATCTTAACAGCCTCTGTTTTGAGACATCTGTCAATGAGAGAGTAAGTCCCTGAATTAAAAAGGGGAAACAAAGCAAAACAAAACCAAAAAATGTGAAGTGGCCTGTTTTGTGACCATTATTTTCCCCTTTCTACAGCAGGAATATGAAAAAAACACATAATCGTGTGAGGATCCAAATAACCATATCTTCTAAATAAACATAACACATGAGGGCTTTCTAGGGATCACTGCTGCATTATGACTGGTTTATAAAGATAAAAATGGTAAGAACTATTAAGCTGTCAAGTGGCTAAGGTAATGATTCCATATGCCCATCCCTTAACATTATAAAGACAAAAGTATTTTGTTTCTATTTTGCACCAAACTTCTGTAGATGGAACTGTTTAAGCTGAGTTTCAAATGGAAAAAGGCCCACAAGAACTGAAATTAGCACGTTAAGATGACCCCACTCTTAATAGTTCCAAAATGTGCTGATCTTCTTCATATCTCTTCTTCATTGATAACAAGGCCAAGTGAAAAAACTCTCTGTGGACTTGCTTTTAAATGTACGTTGAGGAAGGATCAGAAAGGATTAATTTCTTGTTAAAAGTTCTGCTCACTCAGGATGGCTTCCCTGGCCCCTAAAATTCAGCATCTAACGTGAAAGGAATATGTGCTAGACTCAGCCTTGACTGATAAGAGAAGTCTATCCCTAAATTAAAGAGATTGCTGAAGTGCAAGGTATTGTGACTTGATTGCATTTGGGATGAGTGACCAAAAGACATTTCAGACAGCTATACATGTTCTTCCTATTTTAAAACAAAACAAAACAAAAAACGGAACCAACCAAAGAAAAACCAAACCAACAAACAAAAACAAACAAAAAACCAAAGCCAACAACAAAAAAAATCACAACACCACAGCAACCCAGTCTTACAAAGCTGGAAACAGTTAAAAGATAAACCAGCTGAAAAGAAAGAAAATAAATAGGAAAGGGAATAATAATTAGAAACTGCTTAAAACATTCTAGGAGATGCTTTCAAAACCACGATAAAACTGAGAACAGAGGCTATTCTGGTTAAAAGAGAACAACCCGGCTCAGAGGATGTATGAATTCAACTCTATTCTCTAAAACACAGGAGACAAAAAATAAATACAGGTTTTAGAAAAAAAAATACAGAAACAAAATGAGGAGAAATGCATAGCTAGCAGAATTAACAGTAAGAAAGGAATTCAGCATCCCAGAAACTGAAGGAAGTAAAACAATTATTTGCATCACTAACAGATGGAAATGAGAGAACTGTGAATAATAAAGCCAAGGCAGGTACTTCAAAAAGTATCTGGATTTAAAAAAAAACATATATATATATATTTATATATATACACATTACTTATACTGCAAGGTAATAACATATTTTCTAATTTAACAATAACTTGAGACATTTTTTAGTCATCACATCCTGACACGTTGCTCTCAAGAATTTTAAATGTGAGCATCAAGGAGCTCTCTGACCCTTGCACATTACTTCAACAGATTCTAGAAGGCTGGGAACATTAAAGTGGAAGACAGCTAATATTAATCCAGCATTCATAAAGAGACATATGGAATGGGTGGTATAATTAGAGATGGTTTAGAGCTAAAAGCAATTACAGGTAAACCCACAGAACAGTTAACACAGGTCATAGTCACTAAAGAATTAAAGGAGGACAAAGTAAGTACCATCAGTCAACAAAAATATCTGCTGAAATTAAAACAGAATTAAAAGTTTAGCTGGTAAAGGAAATGGGTTTGGTATTACAGACTATCAGAGATATTCAGCTTCATGCTACCTGACATTTTAATTAGGAAATTAATGTAAGCTGTATTGAATTTGTATTATTCTAAATTGATTAAAAAATGACTAGTTCCTAGGTCTGAAAATGTCACCATAAATGGGTAAAATTTTATCAACCTGATGGGTTTTTAATGAGGGCCCAAAGAGATCATTCCTTGACCTTGTAGTAGTTAACTATGTTTTTAACAGTGATGCATAATAAACTACAAAGTTGTTACTGAGAACTTTGCCAATGACACAAATTATGGCATTGGTAAAAAGAGGAGAGAAAAAAATCAAGGGGTTGATGGATGTAGTCAGATTGTCAATAGGGCAGGTGAGGACCTCGAGGGCACTTCATCCCTCCCCACTTCCACGGAAGGACCAGCTGTTCTGACAGATTATTGCTTAATCTGCTCTTCAGGGGGAGAAATTCCTCCCCATCCACAGGGAAGTTATTCCAGTACTTACTTGTAAGCCTCATGCAAGAAAACAGTGCATGTTCCTGCACGTCAAAAATAAGGTGATGTGCAGGAGTGAAGAACATTTGCAGGCAGAAGTATGAGAAGATGGGGAGTCTAATCTATAATCTAAAGAGATCTTGGGCATCATCTCAGCAAGAGCCAAAAATACTAAAATGCTGATGTGATCTTTATAGGTTGAAATGTAGACATAATAAGGCTAAAAAGTTGGCAGAGCTCCGTGTATGTCCCCTGATGTCTGGCAGAGCTGGAGAACACTCGGTTCTTGATGTTGACAATTCAGAAAGATGCTGAGAATTTGAAAAGGGCTCAAGGAGAGTCCAGTAACTCTTAAAATGATACTTAAGAGCTGTTCTCAAGTGTATGAAGGAAAAGGTAACATAAGCACAGGCTGTAAAGGAAGAGCCACATAGTAATAATGAGCTTTCAGCCTCCTGTGTGTAGATACAAGATCAAATTGCTAGAAGCTGAAGCTAGAAAAATTCAGAGCAGAAAAAGCCATTTTTCTCTACAGCAAGGATAAGCCTAACCACAGAACGACTTAGCAAGGATTGTAATGGATTTTCCATCACTAAAGATTTCAAAATCTAGGTTTTTCCAGAAGATTTGCTCTAGCTCAACCATAACTATTGGCTTAGATGCCAAAGTTCAGGGGAATACTGGGACCTCTGGATATGTGTGAAGTCAGAGGACAGTGGTTCATTTTTACTGTTTATGAATCTTTACATAATTGTTTCTTTTCCATACTGTTTATTTTCATCCAAGCAAATCCTCAACAACAAGAAAACTGTTCAGGCTAGTAAGAGTGGACTCAGGTGAAATGGCTGACAGTTCATCTGATTCTCCCCAGCATTAGGTGTGAAGTTCAGACGGTGAAGTGAAGGCAGAGGATTACAGCGGTTCTTGAACCAGTGCCAGCTGAGACTGAGGCACATAAATATTTCAGCCAGGTCAAGCAAACAGCAAGGATGTGATTTCTTATTATACATTTCAGCCAGTGCTGGCTAAAAACAATGGAAACAGAATCCTGCTAGAGTTTACCTTCTAAGATTTACTATGTCACCAACTTTGTTATACAGAAGGAACAAAAAATGCAAAAGTACGTTGTCTCTGCCCTCTTCCTCCGTGTGGCTTCATCATTTTAAGGAGAAAGCAACAGATACTGTCAATTGAAAGATCTTGTACTTCAAATTCATCTCAGCTAGTCTGAGGTCATTCCACATCTCTTGGAATAAAGAGACGTCCCAACAGTCATGTTGTTCTGAGCATGTGAGAGTCTTACTCTCTGCAGCACAGAACAAACTCAGCAGAAATAACAAGACAGGTAGCTGGATCTCAATGCATTAAAAACTTCATTGGATTGAATTCAAATCTTTGTATGTGTGAAAGAAAAAACCCAAGGGAGTCTATGGAGTTTGAGTATAATAAGATGATGACAAATTTCACTGGAATTACTTTAAATTTATGCTCTTGTAGCTCAGAGCAGAATTTTTCCCCAATATCTTTAATCACAAATAATATTACTTCATTCTTGTGCAGCTGCTTCAGCAGGTACTTACATACATGCAATAGCAAAAATATTTAGTTCAACTACAGTGCTGTGTAGAAAATGATCCTTTCCAATTCTAAAAACTGAAATAACCTGGCCAGTCCAAATTTTTTCTCTGAGTGTTTTTTGGTTGGTAATTGAAAGTTACCAAGAATGTTTTATGTCCATTTGTCCATATCACAGTGAGCTCATTCACTTCTTGACACCTCTTTCAACTCTGGATGAAAAGTGCCATGAAGCTAAGTGATAACTTTTGTATCTTACTGGTTGTCTGACCCAAAACGGGCAGAATCCACAATCTGATGGCAGTACATGAAGCCATTCGGCTTGCTCACCTGTCTCTCACTATTTCTGAACTGTTGCTTTAGTCTTCTCAGGTTCAGTTTGTTACATGTCCATTCCACCACTGATTCCCTTTTCTTCCTTCTCTACCTTTTGGCATGAACCCCTGACCTGCCTGCCTACCTCCTTCTTCTGCCTCTCTGACTTTATAGCTTGGCTTTTAGAGTCTGAAGCAAAGAGTAGTGAGATGAGCAATTCTAATACCTTTGCTGTGAGTGAGCAGAGAACACAGCTGTCCAGCACTGTCTCTCCAATGCCGCATTCACCAACACATTGCACAAGATTGCAGCTGCTTTTTCCACCTGTTTTTCTTCTGAAAATTAACATCTTAAGCCACAAACATGCAGTAATTTGATGTGAGTAGCATGAAACATGTTTGTGCAGAGCAAATGTTTCATCCTGCTTGTGCTGGAAAAGATGTGTGACAGAAGATACCCTGATGGTTTAAGTGTTTATTGTTAAACCTGATACAGATGTGTCCAAACTGTTCAGACCTTAGGATACTGACATACTCAAGCTGCCTGTGAATGAGAAGCAGGGTAAACTGAGCAAGCTCCAAGCTTCTAGACAGCACAAGCAATGTAAAACTCTGCCAAACCCAAGGGTGAGGGGTTGTGGCTGGCCCAGTCCTACCCTGAAAAGAGGAGCAAAAGGTGTGGAGCTGGGCATCCTGGCAGGGTTTGGGCTTGTTCATGCACCCACTGAGGGGGTGGGATAGTGATTGCTGCTGCTTGAACAGTCAGCTTCTCCTTTTCGGCAATGCTGTCCTACACCTTTGACTCCACCCTGCGATACAGGAACAGACCTCACTTTCCAGGGCTCTGGGACAGGCAAAGCCGGCAGCAGAACCACAGTGACACTGCTGTTCCCAAGAATCTGCTGCCAGAGGCAAGTGCCTGCTGTGCCTTTGCCTAGAGAAAGCCCATGAGGGAAATGTAAGTCACCAAGAAAATCCATGACACTGTGGCTTGAAGTCTTCTCGTGCCCGCGCCAGCACACTCAGAGCCATTGGAGGTGTCTCCACCGCGCAGCACACGGCGCTGCAGTGCTAACAGCTGTTTCTTGTGGGGTGGTAGACAGTGCCAGTACTTCACTGGAGCCCTGGAGCAGAACATACAAAGTAGATATATTTACAGCTCTTAGGAACTTGCAGTTCCCTTCAAGTGGAAAATTCATGTTATTTTGTGTTTTACAAAGTTTCAGTGCTAAAAGAAATTAGAACCCTTCTTTCCCTTTCACAGCTATAACCAGTCTTTACTATTTTCTACCTGCCCTTTTACTGATGGTTTTCTTTACAAAGCTATCCAGCACAAAAAGACCAAATACAGACCAAAAAAAAGGGAAACAGTCTCAGATCAGGCTTTGGTTTATGAATAAAAAAGGTTGGTCCATGTTTTACAAGATGGGATTGGAGAAGTTACACCATGTGCAGCCTAAGGGAGGGTGCTTGCACTTGTAAGGGGCAGGGTGGGAAATAAGGCACTTGAAAGGGATAATGCGAAACAAGAAATGGAATTCGCAGAGCCCGGGTGGTGCAGGGGAATGACAGATGGTGAGTCACACCAGCAGGAGGAGGGGACAGCAGAGCCTTACGATGAGGACACAGGCTTTGAAAGCCACGCATACAAGGATTTGGACTCGGGGATGGATCTGAAAGTATGTATGGAGAGAGAAGAAAGGAAAGGTGGGATTTACGAGCTCTGCTCCTGAGAAGACACATAGTTCAACAGGTTTAGCAGATCACAGGTAACGCCACCATATATTCAGCTGTTGTAATAAAACAGCTATGTGCCTATGCCACATGATCTGAAATACAACTGTATGCCAAAAAAAAGTGTTCCCTGCTATATCACCTGTAGTATATAAAACTCTAGTAATAGATATACCCATGTGATCTTTTTTAGCTACACTTCTTCAAGATGGTGGAGTTAAAAATTGTCACCACACACATATGAATGCAAGTCAGTCATTTTGCTCGAAGCTACTATCAAAATAGAGATTTAAGAAATGACTGATAAATGTAGGCAGTGGCTCTGCAGCTATCCCCCACTGCTCGGGATGGCTTCAGTAGCAGAACTGGCGTTTTAATTCACCCTGCCAACCAAATGGGCTGGAGCCAACACAGCAGGCTGTGCATCAGAGAGGTGAGAGTACAGACCCACCTTGTCCTGCAAGCTCTTTGCTGGGAGCAGTAACTGTGAGCAGAGGCATGAGGAACTGGAGCTTCCGACACCTGAGAGAGCTGCGGTGAGACCCAGCAGAACCTGGGTGTGAGAGCCCGCAGATTCAGGATCAAGAACCTCAGTGATTTATACACCACATCTCAGCCCAGACACCCAAACTGCCCGCAGGTATGGCATTTGCAATGTGAAGTCTTCAGTGCATAAGTTAAAAATAAACAGCATTATAGGTATAAAATCTCAAGTCATGCTGAGTTAGAATGTGTGATTGGCACTTTATAAATGTTTACAGCAATTTATAAATAACAGCATCCCTTCTGCCATGCATCTGCCGAGAAGTCTCCTGCAGGAAAAACAAGGCAGCAGTGGGAAAACCACTGGTATTTTAAGACATTTCAGGCCAAAGTGGGCAGCAGAAATATTTGGGGCATTACATTATATCTCCTTGTTCCCCCTCAACCTGCACACACATGCCTCGATAAATTTGCGCTGTGGAGCCATAATTCCATTGTGGCTTTTTGATGTCTACTCAAACAACATTAGCTTTTCTGTCATGTTTTACAATGTAAAAATTTTTGGCTAAAATGTCAGCAGGATGGTATCTTTAATCATATTTATTGATTGACCTCAAAAGGCTCAGTGCAATTTAACTGGAACCCCTCAACGTGATCAGGGTCAGGTTCTGCTGGTACCTGTTCCTAGCACTGCCTAGAGCCCCAGTTTCACAATACCTTTTATTCTAGTGTCCTTGGAGCTACTTGACTTCCCCAATATTTCTCTTTCAGCCTTTCCTTTTTTACAGCTAATACAATATGCTACATAGTTAGAAATGGTTACTCATAGGTAATATGAGGATTTAATAGAATGTGGAGCAGAAAATACATCTGCTTACCAATAATGGCTGCAGTTTGCTGTTCTCTGACTGGTCCCATGAACTGACAGGACCATTCGAAACTTCAGTGCTGGTATTGCTAATCCTATTTACAAACTTCCTTTTTTTGTTTGTTTGTTTTTTTTTTTTCCATTGCAGTTAAACACTAAATGGAGGTCCTATGAGCCCGGCTCACAAAATCACCACCAGGAAGATTTTCAGAACAGCGAACTGAAGATGCTGACTCGGCAGAGAGCCCAGCAGCTGGCTGTCATGGCCCTGAACACCAGTGGGAACACTGGACGAAGGGGATTTCTGCAGGACACGCCATGTGGTGACAGCCCCAGTGTGGGGTCCAGGCGGAGAAGCTGAGGGCACCGCTGCAGCCTCCATGCAGCCGGGTGCAGGAAGGTGCAGCCTGCCCATCAAATCCTTCTGCTGTTGTCCTGTCACCCTTCAGGGGCATCTTCCCAGTCTCTCCCCACAGAGTTTGTCCCGTGTCCAAATGCCAGGTCGGCATCAGCTGGAGTGGTGCAGGATGGTGGTGATGTCACCCTGCGTGACTGCTGTGGCCATCCTTGGGTGGAGGGTGGCTTGTGTGAGGGCCCATAGGCGAAAGGCTGGCTGTGCAGGCACCGGGATGAGATTCTGCCCCATGGGGTCCCGGCGGTCACCTACAAAGCCTCGCCGACCCCACACAGCCCCAGGCCCGGGCTCTGCCGCCAGCCCCGCGTCCGGGCCCAGGGCCCCGCCGGGCCGGGCAGGGATGGGGGCGCCCCCTCTGCGGGGAGCCGCGGGGCGGGGAAATGGCGGCGCCTGAGGCGGCTGCGCTCCCGCGGGACGCCGTGCCGGGGGCGAGTGTCAGAGTGTGACGGGAGGTGAGCCGTGTGAGGCGGGGGGCGCGCGGGGTGGATTCTGCCTGTGTGGGTGCGTGTCCGTGCCGTGGGGTGAACTCCGTGCAGGGGTTGTCCGTGTGTTTGCGGGGTGAACACACCGGCTGTGTGGGGTGACTGGGGCAGCAGCGTGTGACGGGTCCCAGGGTGCACGCTGCGTGTGTGTGTGTGTGCGTGTGTGTGTGTGTGTGTGTGTGTGTGTGTGTGTGAGGGCGCGGCGGGGGGGGCGCAGGGGCGGGCCAGCGGCAGCGGCGCTGCTGGCCGCGCTCCAGCCCGGCGCACTAATACAGCCTGGCGGCTCCCGCCTGACTGACGCCGGCCGGGGCTGCTGCTGCCGCTGCCGCTGCGCCCTGGCCCCGCCGCCGCCGCGCAGCTGCAGCCCCGCTCCCGCCCGCGGCGCGCCGAGACCCCAGCCCGCGCCCGGTGGCAGGTAAGAGCCGGAGCTCCCGGCAGCGTCCCGGGAAGGGCGGGCGGGGAGGGGGAACAGGGAGAACATGGGGGACGGTCCCGCCGACGTCGCCCCAAACTTCCCGCCGGGGCTGCTCCGCATCCTTCCCCGTGCCGGGCGGTGGCGGCTGCAGCATCCCCTCGGCGGCGCCCCGGGCCGGTGTCCCCGCGGCCGCCGACCCCGGCCCCGCTGCTCTGGGGCCGTCGGTGTTCGGGCGGGGGCTGGGGCTGGGGCGGCAGCAAGATGAGACAAACCGACGCCAGGGCTGCGAGCGAAAGGAGGAGCGCGGGGGAAAAACGCTTTTATGGATGGCTGAACGCTGACAAGTCTCCCCGCTGCTAGGATTTCTTTCCTTCTCGTTTAAGTAGGATTAAAAAAAACATCCAAAACCCAACAAAACCCCACATGACACGTTTGGAAATACTTTTCCTTTCAGAGGTCTATTCTCTGTTCAAGAAATCCCGCTCCTGGACACGCTCCCAAGCAAAACGGAGCTGAATTGCTGGGATTTGGGTTTGTATTCCAGCAAGAAACGGGGACTCTCTTTTTATTTTTTTTTATTTTTTTTTGTCTTTGAAGTTAAAACGTTACTTGTTAGCAAGTAACCAGCATTTCCAAAAACAATAGCCCTCGATATGGCAAATTATGAATTATTGTAATTTTATCTCCATGCCCGGGCAGCTCTAAGTGGAGGGAATTCAAAGTTCAGCTCATTTATAACAATTCGGATATTGTGTGGTAACTTTGTGTTTTCCTACTTTGATTTTATGGGTAAATTTATTTGATGCTAGCCAGGTCTGCTTTGAAAGAGGCATTAGTGGGAATAAAAATAAATGACACACATGGACGCGCATGCATGCACACACAGAGGCGTACTGTTAATTACTTGCGTTTTATAAATTAGTGAAAAAAATTCTCAGCCGGCAATGGTCATCTTTTCAGTGAACGAGCTCTCCTTTCAGAAGTGGGAAATGATGTGCATGGCTTGGGAATGTATTCAAGTTTGCGGTGGTTTGGGAAGGACACTGCAGATAAAAAGCAAGTTTCAGTACTTTGTGTCTCCAGTGTGTGGAAATGTGTATCTTTAGACGTGCATGTATTTGTGCCGGAGGAGTAATCGTCTCATCTTCAGGAATATAGACCGAAGAAAGCGCTGCAAAATTCTTCCCCTCAGCAATGGTAGGACAAATGTCATCACTCAAGCAAACCTCATCTGTTTTAATCCAGCCAGACAACTCCCTTCTTTCGGATTTGATAAGTACCAGTGTCTGGCTGTTTTCGTGTTTGCTTCCTGTTAGATTTTAAAGCAGAGGCTGGGGATGTTTGTGGTTTGTTGGTTTTTGTTGTTGTTGTTTTTAAGTATTGAGTTAATTTAGCATAGTAGCTAAAATAAACATGCCCAAAAATATATTTAAAGTGAGTTGCAGCAAGAAGGGTTTCTTGTATTATATTTACTGAGTTTAGCAGTAGGTCCCGTTCTTGTCTATCCTTTGTGATGGAGTTAAAAACATTTTCTTGTTCACTTAATTAACAACTCACACATAAGCTGATAAATAGTAATTCTGCAAAAATGACTGGAATAAAGATCAAATTTGTATGAATCTGTATGATAATCGGGATTTGTAAGTTGATGTTAGTTGGAGATAGAAGCTTTTATTTACATGCAGCAACTGAAACGAATACACACAAAACTGTCAACTGCACAACTTTGTGAAGAAGTTGAGCATTAATATTTTATTGACACACTTGCCCAAGGCTAAGAGGTATGTACATTCATGCCAAATATCTGCAGAAGGTGGGGACGTGTAGAGGAACTGGGTAGTATCTCAGGCTTGGAAGCTTCTCTCACAGAAGCTGGTGGTAGTGCCCCATGTTGTCTTCAGTGGGAACAAGATGAGGCCTAACTCACTAAAACAAGAGTGTAGAAGTCTCAGTATAATGTATCATATAACATCTGGACAGTTAATCCGCCTTTCTCCCATTTTTTTACAGACTTACTGCATCTCGCATTGAATCCTTAGCTATCTGCTGTTGTCAGCCTGGGAGATAGTGTGTCATGTAATCTTCTCTCCTGAATGCTAAAGTGCTGTAATTTTGATGGCCAGGCTAATCTGTCTTGATAAAGTTTTATTTTTCCATTGTTAAATTCAAAGGACAATGACTACTAATTACAACTGACCTCTAACCAAAACACTAGCTAGAGTTTATCACCGGTGCTGATACTGGCTGACAGTAATTCCAGCATTACTACTAGACACCCCATCTCAAAGCAACTTAACAGAGTAAGGGGAGCCAGAAGGGGAAAAAAATATATCTATTTATATATATGTGTGTATATATATCTGTATATATACGGATATATATACAGATATATATATACACATACACACACTCGGGGTAATTTGTCTGCTGCAAAAAATATAGTGAAAGTCTACAGAAATTCTATTTGCTGTGCAATATACCCCTTACGAATAGTAATTACCGGGATGAAGAAGAAAGAAAAAAACCCAACATCATAAATATTTTAACTGAAAATGGCACAGCAAAAACTTACATAGGAAAGGTTGTTATGGTAGACTGCCTGGTTTCCTGCGGCAGGCAGGTGTAAAGAATCATTAGTGTTACTGTACATTAACAGCAAAAGATAGTAGTAACAATGACAATTTGAGAGAATCATTGCTGTCCTATGACTGTCTTTGAGAACATTTGTTGTAAGGAAGCATTAGACTCTGAATACAGTATAATAAAATTATTTTTTCAAAAATATCCCAAATTATTTCCCATCTTACATATAATGTTTGAATGGTTAATACTGTGGAAATTTTACAGATGAAGAGATGAATTAAAGAGTCTGGGGCATGTGTATTTATTATAGCAGCTGAAAACCTTGCTGTGCTTTTGTAGGTGCGTGGATCTAAGAGACTGTAGGATCAGAGCCTTGACTGGCATCCTGACTAACATATGTATGCATTTAAATTGAAGCAGGTGAAACATTATATGCCCAAGTTTTGTGCAGATACATGAGATTTTTAGACAGATCGTTCTACAGGACAACGTGCAGGTTTTCTGCAAGAACTATTGCAACATCTTAGACAGGTGTAAAGTTGAACAGTTTGCTTTGAGGTTCAGCTCCTCTGGACAAGAGTACAGCAATGGCACAGTGGAGGTGGACACCAAGTGGAGTCAGTTTTCCAGTTTACTCAGTCATCCCTACATCAAAAAAAGAAAAAAAGAAAAAAAAAATAAAACTGATAATCAACCTCTCTTTTTATGAGGCAGCATTAAGACTGAGGTATGCTTCTGATTGGGAGGAGAAATGCCTTATTTTTCCCACATACTTCTCTCCAAAATTTATTTCCTTCCCACTCTTTTTCCTTGTCAGCAACATCACCATCCACCCCTCTGCCAAGCTTAGCATCATCTTTGCCTCTTTGGTTTCCTCACAGGTCTCAGTACTCCCAGATGTCTCTTGACACTTTTTCTTCATGTGACTTCTTACATTGCTCTTTCCTTTTGTTTGCAGCTGCCAAAGCATTAGTCCACACTGTGGCAACCTTCCAGCTTGATACTGCAACCTTCTGTTTCCCAACAAGCTCTTTTCTCCCACCTACGTTCTACTCGCAGTCAGCATGACCCCTGCCAAAATTCTGCGTCTTTTGCTTTTCTTTCTGAAATGTCTCCATGCGGACTCCTGTTCTGGCATCTCTCTATATGCCTGGTCTTTGTTTAGGCTTTGAAAATGTTCCCCACTTCCAGAGTTCCTCAGAAATACTGGCCTCAAACTCGCCTTCCACTGAAAGAGAAATGAGGAGGAAAGAAAATTAACAGACCCTTGGGTCATTGCAGTTTGTTCTGCTTGAGGCTTCCTTTCACCCTCATTACCTGGCTACAATATGAGCCAGGTTGGCCATTTCTTGATAACAGTTATTCTATGTTTGCTTGGCCTGGTGGTGTACTGGGTCACACAGCCATGCAGTGAAGAGCAGCAGGCAGGGTGGTGGTGGTGATACCCTCTCCAGAAAGCGGTGTCTGGTAATGGCAAAGCTCTGTGTAATGAAGAACCCTTTATAACACAAACAACCCTGCTGCTGGGGTCAATACGTTTCAACAATACGTAATTTTCTGTTGTGTGTGATTTCTTGCCTTGCCTTTTTTTAACAAAAAAAAACTTTTAAAATAAGTTTTTTTAAGCATTCCTTTGCAATGCTCCTCATCAGGAGAGTCCATAGTGCTTTAAAAAGCCATCCTCATCAGGGTACCTGTACGGCAGGTACCCTGAACCGTCTGAGGGAAAGCCATTTACCAGAGGCCTATGGCAGGCTGCAATCCCACCCACACTGCCCAGTAGGCATGGAACTGACTGAAGGCACAAGCAGCTCACATGGCTTTTTAAGACTCTCATGGTTACTTGCTGGCCTCGCCTATCCAAAAACTACTTGTCTCTGTCAAATTACTCCAGCCCGGCTGCCAACATGCAGTTTCTTATCCTGCAGCGCATATGAGGTAGCTAATTTATCTCTCTTTCATCAACAGATCCTGAATTACTTCAAATAGAGTGTGAAGCCTCCATAGGGACATCTAGAGTAGAGAAACCCAAATTCATTCCTGCGCGAGGCAGCAGCTCGTGGCTGCCCTGCTGCATGTCCTACAGGACTGATGCTGGGACCAAGGCTTCTTGGTGGTAACCTGCTTGGGACTCTTGGGTTTGCAGAAGAGAGAGGTGTTTCTTTTAAAGACTCAGGGATCTATTTCTGCCTTTTGCTGAGTGTTTTCTAAAGCTGATTGTTAGCCTGACACGTCTTACATGTTAAAGAGATTCCAGCCCTTGTTTTATACTACCAGGCTCAAATGTAGGCATATGAAGCCTGTTTAATCTCGTAAGCAAGTGTTCTGGTTTACAGAGAAGCTGAGCAACCACATCTTCAGCTGAAGCCACTGGGAATGGCCAATTCTCTCCTCCTTTCCCTCTTAGGAGGGAACTAGATAGACAAGTCCTTGCTCCTTTTGTTCTTAGTCCTGTTGTTGTGATTTAACTTCCATAGAGAACCCAAGTACATCCAGTTATTTTTCATGAAAAATGCTTCAGTGCTGCTACTTGGGACCATTGGCCTCTTGTCCAAGGCAATCCCTGCCACTGAGTGAAATCTTTACGTGAATAAAACATACTAATATAGGTGCTTACCTGCCCTCCACACTCTTATTTTTTGCAGTTCTTTAAGACATAGCCCCTGTGGATGTTCCTCCCTTCCTTCCCCCTGCAGGGTTTCACAAGCTGAGGGCTCAATTAGCAGAGATTACTGCGGATGTTCATGCAGGAGAACCTATACGTCAATCTTATTGCATTAGCAATTTCCCACAGTGATGCACAATGAAAGCCTTTTGGGAAAAGCAGATTTGAATGTGGTATGGTTTGAACACAATGAAATGCTAATGTGATTCCATGGAAAACTGCTAACATGATGTACAAGGAGAGCCTTTTGTGTGTGAAATGTTTCTCTGCATAGGCAGTTGGCCAGGCTTTCTCACCTGAGAGGAAGGAGAGGTGGCCCGTGGTGCTGCTGCTCCCTCTCCAGGCCTGCTGTCAGTCAGAGAGGAAGCACTTCTGCAAGTTCCTCCTTCTGAGTGTTTTACTGATGATCTATATGATCTATTGATCTGTATTTCACTTGCCGAGCTGTGTGATGCTAAATCTGCAAAAGACGTCTACTGTGTTAACGCTGTAACTGAATAAGTCACCCTTCAGGCAGACCTCCCAGATGTCCCTCTCTGGGACCTTGGGTGTTAGGCAGGAGCCTCTCTGCCAGACTACAGCAAGGACTGTTTATGGACGGTGCTCTGTCAATGTGGGGTGCTTAGAGGCACCAGACTCCCCAGCTAACTCCCTGTGTCACAGGCTATCTCTGACTTTGTGGCATTAGACACCTGGCACAACTAGGCAGCAGATCTCAGAAGCACGAGGTGCAGCCCTGGCATGGGGAGAACCGGGTGCGAGAGTTTCCATCACCGGGATCAGACCTTGCAGATCAGCAAGCATGAGCCAACCTCCCGTCAGTTCTGTGTATTCCCCCAGGAAACGAAGATATTCAGCACTGTACTCAATGTTACCCAGCTGGCCCTCAGATCTCCTGTTAGGTAGATGGGATGTGCTACCATACAAGACCAGGAGAACATTTGCTTTGTCCATTTCACCTGTGTGCACTGTAAATGTACAACCAGAGCTCCAAAAGTGCATTCCTTTCGAAGAACTTAAGACACTAAGCTTTCAGGGCAGGTTAGCATCAGACTTAAGTACCACATCCTCGGTGAAGTAGTTCTTCTTTAAATGTGTCCTTATTCACAGTGTTCTTATGTCTAACTCTAAGCAAATCCTTTCCCTAAAACGGGTGCTTGGGAATGGCTCCAAGAATGCCAGTGATTGATAATGAGGATTACAGTATCCGATTAATGTGGATATAAACTTTACACCAGCAATGAAGCTGAAATTCTCTGCTAGTCCTTCCTTTGTGAAGTGTTTGTTCTGGAGGCACTTGGCTGCTTGCTTTGTATTAGAGACGAGTCAGCGTTTATTTTAAAAGCAGGAACTCTATTTTTTGTGTATTTCCAACCATTCCATTTTTAGAAACACCGATGGGCTTTGCTACAGTTTCTCTGGGAATGGTGGGTATGTGAGGAATGCAGGACCGACTGTCTATAAAATGGGGATAACCAAAGCCATGAGGAGACATTTTGGCTCCCCAGGGCAGGTTGATGCACCTCCCCATCATATCCTGCCCTCTCCCACAAATGCATCCTCAGAGCTTCCCCTGTGCCATGTGTTCTCCTTAGGCCCTGGCTCTGCGGGAGGAAGGCAGCTGAGAGAGGAGCTCTTCCTTGGAGCCACCGGTGTGAGCCTGGGCAGCCGCAGGAAAGGATCAGGCAGGGATGGGGAGAACGGGGCTTCTTCCTCCCTGTGGGGAGTGGGGTGTGGGGCAGAGTGGAGGATGTGTTCCTGTGGGAGTGCATCTCAGAGAATTCAGTGTGGCTCGGCCAGGGAACACAGTGCGGTTCATTCCATGTAAACATCACAGCCGCTGGTTTCCTTTAAAAATTAATACCGAGGAAGGAAGTGCAGTCAAAGAGAGATGACAGTGATAAATCGGTCCAGTTTCATATTTTTGCACAGGCTTTGGTTGTGGTAATTTTGTGGGGTGCCTTCAGATATTGTGGGAGATTTTCAAAGGCAAAAACCAGTGAGAAGGATGCAGGTAGCCCAGCGACCAAAGCCAGTGTAGCCATGTTAGCCTAGTGCTGCACCTGAAGAGAGGGGATCTTTGGCTTGGTCACAGTAGGGGACATAGGATCAGAAGGGCTCATTTCAAGGGCTTTTCCAGTCCCTCCTTCCTCCTCAAGGCCAGTGAAGTTATTCTTGAAGAAAGCTATGTGATCTGCACTCGCAGACCTCCAGCAGCAGTAACTATCCCAGTGCATAGCTATCGTATTCATATGTTCTCCCTGTTGAGTCTGCAAGTGGACACAAAAGACAGATTGCCCCTATCCTGCTTGCAACAGCCTTTTGCACATTGGCGTACTACTGCCATGTCTGTGCTGCTCTGTTCTCCCCATCTGAAGCCACACTAACGAAGCTTTGTTGAAGCATCTGACATTGTGCTCACCCAGAGCTGTCCCACTGCAGGAATTGGTACATCCCGTCCCAATAAGGCATCATGGCCATACTAAAAGTGAGCTGGGTACTTAATTTTCTTTTGTGACTGAATTTATGCTTCTTAAGCTCATCCACAAGCATTTGACCTATGGAGATTTGTGTCGCTGTCTTGAGATATGCAGATTCTATACTCAAATCTGTCCTTCTTTATAGCAAATCAGAATGTGTCATTCCTGTGAAGAGAAGCTGGACAATGCTGAGTAGATGAGATAATATTTCATTCCACAAGCTTAGATAAATTGTTTGGAAGTTACAGGTGTTTAGGCACTGGCATCAAGTTTTGTCCTTACTTTATCTGGGGGGAAGTGAATTTGTGAAGACTCCACAGGGTGGATGAGTGGCTGGAGAGGCGTGAAGCACTAGGAGGTTTGCTCTTTCATATTGATGGCTTCACACATGGTCAATGTAGAAGGGCTTTCAGAACAAACTTGAAAAAAAGTGAGAAAATGAATTTCAGAAGTTTGCTTTATTCATTTAGGCTTATAGGAATAAACAATTAGATGTTGCCAGGGCTGTGTGAAACATGGACAAATTTGAGTCTCAAGTACTTTATATCCTGTCGTTGCAGCTGTTTTCAATTGCAGCAGTCCAGGGTCAAACCAGGAAGAAATTTAGTTTCTTAATTTAAAAACAACAACAACGACAAAAAAAACCCAACCCTCTTTACATCCCATTTAATTAAAACCCTGGGTGTCAGGTTCTGTGGTTGTGGAAGAACTCAGTAACATTGTAATGAATAATTAATTCACTGTATTTTGTTGGGTGCAAAGAACAGTCTTTTCCGATAGGTTTGTGACAGCACCCTTGTGTGGTGGGTCCTGATCACAAGAAGAAGACCTGGGAGATCCCAAATGGTGTCGCAGGTGCCACGAGTGGAACATGGGCCTTTTCAAGTGATTTACGTGTGTCAAGAGTAACTTGTGGCCACCATTCCCAAGCCATGAGCTGGTGACCGGAGTGGAAGCGATGGTATCTGTGCAGCTTAGACGTGCACTTCCACACTGCTCTGCAGGAGTGAATGCACGTGTGGAAACCTCTCCTGCCCAGCACTGATGGGCTGTGCCTGCAAAACCCTGGTGTTCGGTTGGTTCTTCAGGCTTAGGGCATGGGACCAGGCTCAGGGCAAGGTTGGTGAGATTCCTCATTCATGTGACACTCAAGTATTTGTAAATGCACTTCTGTTTATTTATTTCCCCTGCTAAGGTGTGGAAGATCCCCATAGTGAACAGCAGTGATGATGTGACCTGGGAAGTTCTTTGCCAGCCCAGGTGCATGCTGGCTGCTGCCAGATGGGCATGTTGGAAACCAAATCAAGATTTGATTATACTGAGAAAACTTGCATGCTTCTCTCTTTCATAGTAGGTGGAAGTAATCGAATCAGTGGTAGGTAAAAATAACTAACCAAGTGCATGTTCATAGCATTCCTCTTTACATTATTTGACTGAAATAATTTCCTCCCTTCCAATTCTGTCGTGATTTAGTCACCAAGCGGCAGACTTCTAGCTATAATTGTCTCACTGCTCCACTTTCCAGCCGCATGCATCTCCAAGAACTGCACAGCTTATGTCTAGACGACCCTCTGAGAAATCTCCCTCGGTGGCCTTACTTAGCTGTTGCAGTGACACCGAGACTGATGATGTCAGCCATTTTCAAGACTGATAGCCATGCCTCTCACGGCTCGGGCAGCGACACAGGCGCTCCGAGGGGGTGCAGTGCTTTGGAGCTTTGTTCCGAGACCAGATGCGCACGCACATCTGCACACACCTGTGCTTACACACGTGTGCACGGATACACTTTTGAGGGAGGCTTGACACTGTGCTTTTACACAGTTGTGTTTTAAACCTGTTTTCATGAGCATCCGCACAGCTTTCCTTTTTGATTTCTATGTAAAGCTTACAGTGAAATGTAAGGAGGACTGGTATAATTGCCCTGCTGTGCCCATGGGAATTGAATTAGAGGGAAACTTCACCAGCACGCTGGCCTGCACAGACATTCTGCTGAGGTGTGATGTGAGTCTTCCCCAGCACAGCGCATCCTTTTTACATTAAGCAAAATCTGAATTTCCCGAAATCTTTCAATGGTGGAGGTGTCAGCAAGCTGCCACCTGAGACACAGGGGACGGCATTTTTAATTTCCGTGAGCTCTGGAACCCCTCTTAATGACTTCAGCTCAGGTCAGGAATCAGCAAGGCCATGCTCATGGTGTTCCATCTGTTTTCTTTGTACTTGTAGTAGCACAGTGGAAGTTACTGTAGTGAAGTTCCTGGAGGAACAAGTTTCTCTTCCTGACTTGAGGACCTACAGGCTAATTCTACACTGGGGGCTGATAAACTGGCTTAGGAGTAGGAGAAAGTATCCCAGTCCCTTCACTCCATGTCCATGTTGCTAGGTCTTAGCCTGGCAATCATTCATACTTGAGGTGAGACTCATCTCAGCCAGCATTAACTGTATGCAGTGCCTGGTTTGGCTGATCTTTTTCTATGTGTTTACATATTTAGGGACTTAAGGATGACTAGGTCAGATATGAGTGTCAACAATTTGGATGTGTTTATGTGGCCAAGCAAATTCTACTGAAAGGCTGTTTCCATATTAATAAATTAAATATGCCTGGTACTGTTCTTGTCCTTGAAGCCAACTGAGATGGAGACACTTGCTTCCATGCAATGCCTGTCTCACCCTCCAAAACAGAGTGGGCCTATGCAGACTTCTTATTACAAGTGACCCCTGGTCCCTGCTAACTCCTGAGCCATGCACAAGAGTTATTTGGGAGAATGCTACTGGCACAGACCAAAGCCATTGCAGATACTGTGGTAATGATTTATGCTATAGACATTCAAGTTCCTGTGCCCAGAAATGTTCCCCAGCACTAGCGCAGCCATAGCTATGGCAGGGAGAATGGAGCAGATGAACTGGGCTGAAGCGTTTCCAGTCTCACTTTCTGCAAATCACAGAAAGGAAAGGGCGCATCCATGCTCAAATGCCATATGTCTTCTGCCTCTTCCCTAAATAGTGCCTTAGGCTGTCCCTTAGGCTAAACTCTGTGATGGAATTAAGATTTACACCATGGAAGATTGACTGTTTGATGTTGACCAGTCACTTACCTGACAGGTTGACAAGGCCTTCCTTGTAGTCCCAGAGGCAGGAACATGTTAGGGATGTACCCTCAATGATGCCTGACTCATACTCATGATAGCACTTTGTACTGTCGCTGAGGGTGACACAGGTGACCAGACCAGAATTTCCATCGTGGCATGGCCCAGGACTTGATAGGTGTGGTGGGATTATGGATCAAAACTGTAACACTTCCCTCCACCTCGCGCCACTTTCAAGTGATGAGCATTGAGAAACATGACGGAACATCAGCACAGAAAATACAGAAAACATGGTTTTGAAATGTTTCAATGCTGGAAGTTTCCAGCTGGGTAGGCAAGTTGCCTGTTACAAAAGGCATACAGCTTAAGCAACTGCTGTCCTGAAAGACTGTTAAAATTAAATTGTGAATTGACATCTCTATCATTGCAGCCCTGGCACAGTGTCTGCCTCGGTATTTCATAATGGAGTATCTAAACCTAGCAACACATGGCTTAGGCTGCTGCATAATATGCAGTATCATGTAATTTAATAACATTAAACTAGGATGTTCTGATAATAATATTATTTGAAAGCTGTTTAGTTTAGTTAATAGAATTTATATTTTGTATGACAGTTGAGTTTGGGGAAAAAATTATTTTAGAAGAAACTAAGGGGGACCGCGGTAGGAAATTGTGCAATGTACTTATCTGAGACTACATCACATGGTCTGCAAAGCACGGCTTTTGCTTTTATACACATAGTCTTGGCGACTCTCCCACTAGCAACAATAGTGCTCAGACTCATACTGATGTCACTGTTGAGTTATTTAATTTGACTGAACGAGATTAATGTGTTTATTTAAAACCTTGGTCAAAATGGAAAAGAAAATCTCGGGACAATACTTTTACGTGAACATGTATGTTTTCATATCTGATGATTGTAATGTTGCATTAGCTTATCAGGGGCAGTTATTTACACATGCTAACGCCCAGGAGACCCCCTCAGATAAGAAATGTGAGCCATTTTCCCTCTCAGCCTGGAGCAGAGACTTCTACACCACCGCAGGTCCTGTGGGCTTTCGTCCCAGGCTCTCCTTGCTTCCTGCTGCTGCTTTCAGGGCCGATCCACAGAGACTGAGGCAATGTTTCATTTTCTCATGTGAGGATGGGGTTGGTGCCACCAAGCAATGACACAGTGCAGTGGTGGATCCTCCGCAGGTTCTCGCTGAGGCAGCAAAGGACAGACACCTCCACCGCACGGGATGCCTGGATGGGGCTGGTGCTGGGCTCTGTAGGCTGGGCCTGCCCTGCAAAGGCTGGAGACCGCCTGCCTAAATGTTATCCACATTATGTTTTACAAGCAGCTTGAGGGTTTTTTCCTGTGATAAATCATTCTTAACTTATTTCATTCTCACATGTACCCTCTAAGTGTTTGGAATAGACTTCAGTTTTGACTAAGAGGCATTAGTAACTATCCAGTTAAATACTCCAGGTCATTGGATTTTTACTGATACAGAGCAGGGAAAAAACCTGAAATCTGAAGTTTCTCTTTGTGTGGTGGGACAAGTTTGGGCAGTTCTGTGGAACTGATTGCTGTGTGCTGAATGGCACAAGTGAGATGATTTCTGCCACATTCTGTCAAGAGCCTCTCTTGACATTTGAGGGCAACTGGATATATACATAGATGGATAATGAAGAAATTCCATAAGCCAGAGCTCAGTGCTGTGGTGGGTGCCTGAAGCAAGGTGTGTCTACTCTTCCTTCCATTTTTGTAGTCCCTCTGTTCATATTTTACTGCAGCCTTCTGTCCGTGTGTCCTTGGAATATGAATCTCCTGAGGGAACAGCAGCTGCTGTTGCAGCTTGTGACATGCCGAAGAGTCACTTTTAAGCTTTCTCTTCAGTGGGGCCAAGTGCTTCCATCTCCCTAGCTCTATGGAAATCTTTTGGGAATTTGAGCCCCTGCCCTAATCATTGCTGCTCTTATGGAAGGAGGGAGAAAGCCCCTTCTGTATACATGCATCTGCATTTCTCAGGGTGCTGGGTGTCTTGAAGGGTAACACAGCACTGTGGAAAAATGGGCATGAGAACAAAACTGAAGGGCTGGGAGGAGAAGAGCTCTAGATGGTCACTGGTCCTCAGCAAACATTATCTCAGAGGCTCTGGTGCCCTGGGCCGAGTGTGCTTACCCCGCAGCACAGAACCAGTCTTTGGGATTGGCCTCTGTCTCAGTAAATTGTCCCTGTGCCTGCACTTGGTGTCCCCAAATGCCCTTTGAACTCTTGCAAGACCTGTGCATTTAAGGATACCGTTTGTGAAGCCTTGCTGTTCCCAGCTCTGGGCAATATCTCACTGTCTCCTCAGTGTCTGCGTATATGTAGTGCTGAGGACTATGTCCAGGCCTTTGCTGGTGAGGGGCAAGGGGGACCCAAGTCCTCCCGCAAGGGTGGAGTAGGGCAGTCACGGAGCTGCTTCTCTGGGAGCATCCATTGAGAGGCTTTCCCCCACCTCCTGCTTTAAGCGCCCTGTGTGTAGTTCAGACCTTTGGACTTGGTAGTCCAGACCCCCCAGTCATGGGGTCCCTGAAGTATATTTAAAGCACTAAGTAGCTTGACATACAAGGATGATTTTCCTCAGAGTTCCAGTCAGTGGAAATATGTCATTTTCAGCTAAAATTAGACTGGCTCCAGCTACATTGAAAGAAAAAAAAATAAAGAAAATCCCTCAAGAACTGAACTCTTTCTGTTGGACTTCATCACATGTAGCAACTCATAGAAGAAATAACTCAGGATCCGTCCAGCGCAAACTGTGTCCAAAAGTCTGTGATTTTTATCCAAAAAACTTAAAATTGTTGGAGAGAGTGAAACAGGCTGGCTTGGCAAACAAAGTTTTCTCTTGTGTATGAGACAATGTAAATAAGCTTAGAGAATAGTGATAAATCTTTCAAATACACAAAATGAAATCTGTGAGTAGCTGAATTTTAAATTAATTTTGCAGTTAATATTTTACAACTCAAGTGAGATTGGAGGGGCAGAGAGGGAGTTGAAATCAGAAAAATATGCTACTCATTACCTCCATAGAATTTGATATTACAGATTTAATTTTGTTGAAGATGCTTGAACTGAACCTACAGCTACCAGCATAAAAAAAAAAAAAAGAGGCTAAATTTTCTATTGTAGCAAATGTAATCCCAATCCTGCAACAAATTGCCTAGTGTGTTAAACTCTAAACACATATTGAAGTGACTGGACACTTAATGCTTTCTGAGGTCCAACTCTAAAACGAGTGTGGAAAGTGATGTGGAGGAGAGGCTTGGACCCAAAATAAACAGCAAAAAACAAACAGAAAACCATTGAAAATTAAATACACATTTTGAATAATTTCTCTTTCAAAAGATTTTATTGAAGGAACAATTAAAGGAGTGTGTGAAGCCTAACGATGTATTGTGTTGTTATTCCAGGCTTCATCAGCAGTTTCTTGATGTTTGGAAAGTTCTGAGACCCACCCTGTTGGACTGCTTGTAACCAGTGCCTAAGACTGCAAAAAAGTACGTGTGGAAGAACCTTTCCTTCAAGTGTGTCCATCTTAATATTGTGGAAACTCCGTGCAAGCCTTGCAAGGCAGCAGAGCGATTTGTGCTTCTGTTGACGCTCGTGTGTAAACTCTGCTTCTTATGCACTCCAGCACCCCTATCAGTTCCTTGTTCTCCTTCACCAGCCCTGCAGTGAAAAGGCTGCTGGGCTGGAAACAAGGAGATGAAGAGGAAAAGTGGGCAGAAAAAGCTGTTGATTCCTTGGTGAAGAAGCTAAAGAAGAAAAAAGGTGCCATGGAAGAACTGGAAAGGGCTCTGAGCTGTCCGGGTCAGCCCAGTAAATGTGTGACGATCCCACGTTCCTTGGATGGACGGCTGCAGGTGTCTCACCGCAAGGGGCTTCCCCACGTCATCTACTGCAGAGTGTGGCGCTGGCCTGATTTACAATCTCACCATGAGTTGAAACCACTGGAATGTTGTGAGTTCCCATTCGGCTCAAAACAAAAAGAAGTATGCATTAACCCCTACCACTACCGGCGGGTGGAAACGCCAGGTAATTATATTGCCTGCAAACAATTCGCATCTCTCTCTTAGCTCTTGCACTGGCAGGTCAAGTCTTGGTGCATCCTACCGAGTTGTGCTGTAGAATCTGAAAAGGCAGGCTCCGGCTGATGGAATGACCTTGGGTCTTTCATTTTCGGCAGCTGGGCCTGCGGACCCCCTCATCCCATGGGGTCCATGAGGAGCCCCTTGATCCATGGGGTCCATGTCCCACCAGACCCCGGGGTGCCCGGATCTTGTCCAGGGTGCTGAAAGCTGCTTCTTTCCAGAGGTGGGTGCTGGCCGCCCTGGGAACGCTCCCCCTGCAAACCGGTGTCCACCTGCATGAAGCCTAGGCACCAGCCTAGGCTTGCCACCGTGGCTACATTTGTGGCTCATTGTCTGAAAAGCAACAATCAATGTATTAATCCACAGGAAAAATGTGTCCCTGGCTCTCTGTTTAAAGATTAGAGTTGCAGTAAGGTGGCTTATTCTGCTGTGGATATGAAACCAGGTCAGTTGATTTTTCCTAAAATGCCTGCTGGCCTGCTTTCAGTGGGATGTACTTACCTGAGTGGATCATTTATGTGAAATAAATCCCCCAAGTTCCCATAAAATTTTGGATTTTTCCATTGAGATCCCCTTTAAACTGGACTCCATCAGTACTGAAAACTTATGAACTCACTGAAGGATCGCTTACTGGGCTTTGTGTCAGTGAAACAGCTGTTAAAAAATCCTGGTGTTCAGTGCTGACTTCTTTAGGGATCTTAGAAAGCAGGGCTGGCAGAGAACTTGAGCAGTCATCCTGTTCTCTTCTATCCGTACTCCCAAAACAAAACAAATTACCAGGTACATTCCTGACAGATGTTTTTCTAATGAGCTCTAAAAATCTCATGTGATAGAGGCTCCACAACCTCCCCAGGCAAATGAATCTATTGCTTTGCCATCCTTACAGTTTAAAATTATTTCTAATGTCTAACCTAGCTCTCCCTTGCTGCCAAAAATCACAGTAATTTAATTTACTAATGGATATGGTTGGTAAGTATATACTTATTATTCTCTGATTACTCTTTGTCTGGCATGAACTTTACTCTGAGGTGACATTAGGATCAGATAAGTGAACTGTGGGATGTTTCTTTTCACACAGATGAAATAAGGGAAAGACATCTGTTAACATTTGTTAAACAACAGGGGCTGCTCCCTTTTCTGGGAATCCTTTCTCTGCAGTGGAGCTGTCGTTTTGAAGTTGTATCTGAACTGCTGTAAACATTGCCACAACTAAAATTTTACAGCTGCAATGAGTGGTGCTTGTTGTCAACAGTTTTCAGTGGAAAGAGCTGATCTCCTGCCTTGCTAAAATAAACTCTTCAAGAATCTAAGAAAAGATGCTCATAAAATATCCTGTTTTGTGTATCTTTCTCTTTGAAGGCTGCAGTCTTTAGTGTCTTCTCATTTTGTCTGGTGTAACTCCAGCGTAGTTAATGGAGTCTCCTCAGTGCTGTCTTTAACCCTGTTCATCTCATCTGTTCAGTGCCTGCCAACAAACGCTAGTACTGGGATAATCCAGCAACTGCTAAATAGCTGCCAAAGCTGCTTGTTCTGACCTTGAAACTCAGGAGATTTCAGCTGTGAACACGTCTCTGTCACTTGTCTGTGCAGCAGAGTGGCTGCGTCTCTACAAGTAAATGAGACGGGGCCAAGATGCAGGTCTGTGTGTTGCTGAGTTGGTAGAGAGCTCCCAGGCACAGGCTCGACCCATGGGGACTCACATGGACCAGCTGTTCTCAGGGTGCAGGGGTTGGCCCATGGAATGGGCTTCAGGCACTTTGGATGTGCCCACCTTGTTTTGGAGGTGAAAGAGAGCACAGCTGCGGGGATGCAGGCTCTGCTGTGCCACTTCTCCACAGGACCTGGGAATTGTTCTTGGGCTGTTGTATTCACCCCTACTGCTCTTCTTAGGAGCTGAAGCTAACAAGTGAGTCATGACCCTGCTAGAGATGAGATGCAACAAGGAATACAACCTCCTTGGGTATGCTGGGGCAGTGGCAGGAGAGAGAACTTACACCACGGCAGGTGGCAGCAATGCAGCTCTGGCCCAGAGGCAATTAGAAAGCAGTGCTGCAAGGAGGTGGTGGTGAGGCCAGAGAAGACATGGGCTTCAGGAGGACGTGGTAGCAGAATGATCACAGAAAGGGCTGGGAGTGTTGATCTATGAGCCAGTCTGTTTAGACAACAGTCCTCTTTTAACTACAGGAAATCTGCATCTTGGCTCTTGGTATCTTAGGCTTACATGAGATTCTCTGTATCTCATCTGCTGGAACTAAAGAATCCACTCACAAAAGTAGTCAGCAGTGCATTTCTTTATAATCCACAAGCCACTTTTATTTTCATAGAAGTGTCCATCCTTAGGGGCTCACTATCAATCACTGTAGTCCGTCTTCTTGAGTCAAACACTCTGTGACCAGATCCATTAATTTTTTTTTCAGGATGAATGAGTAGTGTCAAAGATGGGAGGGCCTCACCCTTTCTCTAATGGCCTGGCATATCTGTAGACCTCTGTTATGAGAGAGTAGCTTTAAGCTCTGGACTGAAATTCAGGGGTTTCATTACATCTGCTGTGTCCTCAGGTTGCCCAGCCATGTCCTAGTCTATGCTGACCAATACCATGCAGATTATGCATAGCTTTTGTGGCTGCTACCAGTGTCCACAGCAGTTTTCTTCTCAGGTCTGCTGAGCAGCAGGTGCCATTTGGAAAAAAACAGCAAATATTTCCTGTATTTGTGCAACATCCCACTGCAGAGAGGGGCTATGCCACCTAGCCTTAAAGAGATCAGTGTGGTGGTTAGACTCTGCTTCCCGCTTTATTGTTTTGCCTCGAATTGCTGGTCAGAAATCTGAATGGTTTGTTGGTGGGAGAAGCTGCAGTTTCAGAAAAATATAGAAGCTGCCTAAACATGTACCATATTATGTTTACATTATATCATTCATATGTAGATATTGCAGGTTCTAGTGTGCACCATTGCTGTAGGCAGCAGGAGCCTATGTTAACTTCTGACTTAGACTGATTGCTTTCGTCAAGCCTGAGTGGGACTAAGATGTGGTAGCCTCCCAGTAGGAGGACCACCTGATCTTACTGTTGGCCGTGTGTTTGGTGTTTATGAGTGGTCATGGGCATAGGGAACAGATGGATCTCGCTGAAGAGCAGGTCTCCAAAGGTAGTAAACTCTGCAGAGATGGGCTGATGTGTGAAAAATTGCAGTGTGGATTTTGTACCTGGAATTAAACTGTGAGGCACATGATAGTTTGCTTGCTGGCACCTGAAGTCACAGGCTCTGGGCACAGCCAGGTTTCCAGCAAGAACTGTTGCCGCTAAAGGGAACAGGAGAAAGCCTAGTGCAGGGAAGGCAGTGGGAGGACTCAGAACATGACCATATGTGTCTTCAGTTGAACAAAGATCAATACTTCGGCATGCATAGAAGGAAGGATCCACCCGTCATTCTTGGTGGAGAACAGCAGGGAGAAGAAAAGGACCCCACTGAGTGGAGGCAACACAGATAGGTTATGAGGACAGACAGGTCCCAGTGCACTCAGTCACTCTCTTTCTTGCCTCTGGTCACACTTCCTTCAGAGTGGCTGAGGCCTGGAGGCTGACAACTGGTACCAAAAGGAAAAGGAGAACAAGGCCCTCTGGGGAGCTTTCAGCCACAAACAAGAAAATCTCTGAATTCCTCACCACCACAGAGGCTTTAGCCCTCTGGGCAGCCACAGAGCAGTCAGTGGAAAGATTGAGTGAGGTGGCAAAAATTGTACAGCAGAGCTGAAATTAAGAGTACCCTGGTCAGAGCTGGGAAGGAGTTCAAGGCTTGAAAACTCCTCATGCTGACTCATTCAGGGCAAGTCAAAGACTTTCCCTGGCAAGTGCTGTTCACACACCCAGATTCTCAGCTTTCATTTAGAGAAGGAGTTGCATTGAGTTCTCACAGGGTGGAAGAAAGCTGCTTCCTCAGCGGTGGTACCCGCAGAGTTGCTGTAGCACAGCTTTCCCTTGCTTAGCGCTTCTGCTGAGTGCAAAGGGATCACCAGTTCCCCATTTTTTAAGGCTGATGGTCAGAGCTGGCTGGGCAGCAGCAGACCTGGAAAGCATCGTACCAGTTTGATGGAGCAGCAGAGGAAAACTCCACAAGCAGCGGCAGCTCGCAGTCTGGAGCTGCTCACAGGAGCATGGGGTGGGAGGGATCCAGCTCACCAAAACCACATCTGCAGCGGTGGTACTGGTCTTGTCCCAATGCACAGCAGTGAAAGAATCTGTTTCGCTCTGCTGGCTATGAAGAGATCCATAGGTGACTCGGCAGCGCATCTCAGATGTGAATACCTGTATTGGCTCTACCAGTGCTACCTGGAGAGTCTAGGAAATCCAAAAAGCTAAAGAAGCTGAAATACCTTTCCCTACTGAAGGACTAAAGAGGGTGGCAACAAAATCTTCATCCCACAGGTAAGGGCCTATCAGAGGCAGAAGGAAAGAAAGCCTCCAGAGCACCATCCTCATACTGGCCAGAAGCTAATTAGAAATGTGTTGGACCAGAGAAGGATCTACATATAATCTCTTAACAGTTATCCCAGTGCCTGTGTTTCCAGGCATGTAAGAAGATAACTTCTGCAGTGAACCCCCATCATCAGTCCAATCTTTTGTATGTTTTTAGGGCTCATTTCTTCAGTTCATGAGTGACTGTCAAATTCCCAAGTGGTATCTTCCCATGAGTGGGCAGGAGCGTGGTTTAACCCTGTCCTAGCTGCAACACAGTGCCACATCCAGCAAGAAGGTGTAAACCTGCCATTGGCACCAGGCACTGGTCATCCTCCTCCTCCTGCCCGCAAACTGACACAGCTCTGCACAATGGATGTGCACTGAGGGTGCACTCCAAGGAGGGTGTTCCTACAGCCTCTTCCTCAAGCACATGTCTTGCGTTATCTGTATATTATTTGGTTTATAGCAGTCAATCCACTCTGTCATTGTGCTGGATAAATGAGAGTGAGTTGTAATTAAGCTGTATTAGCTAACCTACCTAAAAAGAATTTGCCTTACCTTGACAGGGCTTTTGGGCCCAGACAATATGTTAAAACACGTTCAGACCATATATTACTGTCAGAATTTATAAGCGAGAGCGCACATTGCTGTTTGTTTCCGTAAGCTAGTAAGGACAGACTGAAAGATTACGGGCTGCTGGGTTTTAGGCCAGAGGAACCTGGACACTAGGTCAATAAATACAAGCCTGCTGAATTGTTCCCAGCGTTGGGACAGTTCATCCTTTTCACAGTAACTCAGATTGCCTCATTATCTTCTCTGGTGGCTTTTAGATCTACACAATAGCAACTGGGGATTCATTCTCCCTACCTGTGTTTAAGGCCTTAACTGAGATAATTAGACACTATGTGAGCTGGTAACTAACAGAGAAATCTTGGTGTACATGAATGGCCCATTGTAGGTGCGGTTCTCCCCACAAAGACTTTGGGGAGCCCAGGTAAAGCCTCAAGTTGAACTCTCATATTCAGAACTATTTAGCAAGCCTCTTTGTGTTCCAGCCTAGAGGCTGTATCTTCATAAGTAACAGACTAGTTGGGTTTTCCAGAGTAGTTTGACTCCAATTCTGCTTTCACTCCTGGTATGTCAGGATCCAAAATAATTGAGGTGAACTTTAGGTTTCTCAATGCAGCAATGCTGTTAACAGCACTGACAGTATGAGATGTAAGAGAAGAGAAGCAACATCTTCTATTAGATCAATTTTTACAGGGATTAATTTGGAACTCAGTGTTCTGACCTGCGTTTTTCATGTCTTAACTACCAACCATTGTCATTTGCCTCCTCATGCCACATCTTTTCTAACTGCTTTGCAAGAGCTTAATTAATATTGTTGCAATATTTGAATTGCCTTTTACATTTCCTTTTAAAGATCTGGCTGGCAGCATTTTGAAGTACCTGAAAACCTTTTAAATATGGTGTTTGGCTTCAGGTCTGTGCTTCCTTTTGCCAATCTGTAAAACACTAGTAGTAAAATAGGCAGTGTACTGCAGGGCACTATTAATTGTTATTAAACTTAGTTGTGGTTTTGGCGAATCCTAGTGATAATATTTAGCAAACTCCTGACATGTTCAGTCTTTCAGGAAGGAATAGGTAATTTTGAGAGGGAGAAATGTGCCACTTGCATTTCTGTATGAGGGCTGTGTGCACATGCTGTACCTGTGAATTTTATGATGCCTTGCTCAAGACAGAAATTAGTCCATATTTTGCACATGGAGTTGCTGCAACTGGCTGCAAATATGGAAAAAAAAGGTCCAAGAATCAGCTTTTGATTCTTGTTTTTGGACAGGTTTGCTTCCCTTCAATGACTTGTATATAGACAGCAATATTTGGGCAGCGTGGAATATGCTTCTTTTTGACTTACAAGGAGATAAACTTTCAGGAGTGCAGTTTTAACCAGATTCTGTTCTTGTTTTTATTTTCAGTCCTACCTCCTGTACTTGTTCCAAGACACAGCGAGTTCAACCCTCACCTCAGCCTCCTCGCCAAGTTCCGAAACACTTCTCTGCACAGCGAGCCGCTGATGCCGCACAATGCCACATATCCCGAGTCTTTCCAGCATCCTTCATGCGCCCCTTTTCCATCATCACCCAGCCACATGTTCTCCCAGTCGCCTAACAGCATCAGCTACCCCAACTCCCCTGGGAGCTCTTCTGGACCAGGAAGTCCCTATCAGCTCACGGGTAAGAATGAGCTTTCAGACATCCTGGCTGAGGCAGTCAAGGTTCTTGCCAGGGCCTGGGGTCAGGAGCCACGTCTGTGTGCTCTCCCGCAGCCTGTAGCTACAGATTGATCTGTTGGACGGGATGGATTTGGAATGTGATTTCTTGCGACTGTCTTTTATTATTGACTCCCAGTCCTTTTGACGGGTGCTCAAGTGACTAAGAGTTGTAGTCATCCCACTCCTAAAAGTGCCTGGATGAGATTGCATGCTTACTGTAAGGGGAAAGTTGAGGAGTGGAGAAGATGTGCCAGGCCGCTTTCTGCCTGAAGCTGCCCATCCAAGCTTCTGATACAGTTCACAGAAAAGAGCACTTGTAAGACGTGAGTTAGGCACCCCTAACTGAAATGGTCAGGGTAGGGACCTTTAGAAACCGCATCAAGAGACAGGATAAAATGGGAAGATTGGTACGCAGAAATATTTTTTAATGTATGGTGATTCCACTGACTGTATAAACTTCAGGAAATGAAGATGTTTAACCATCTGGCCCAACACTTGGTGAAGACACCAGGCAAATTCCTATGGCTTTGGAACGTGTTTCATCAGCTCCACAGTTCAGAGATTGGCAGGGTTATGTCACTCAGATGGTTTGCCTTGTGAACTCCTTACTTAGTACTGCTCTGATTACCTGAGAATATAACTATGCTTTTGCTGTTAAATATACCAAGAAGGTGTCAAGAAACACAGCTAAGAGCTGGCTTTAATATCAGACCATGGTTCACATTCTCTTCTGCACTTTGTTGTAACTCTGAAATAGTTAGAATGATCTCATCTTTTTCACAAAGATGAATTCAGGTCAGAATCTTGTAGCTTAATGTTTTAATTTCTCAACTACCAAGTATTTAAATTCATGTCCTTAATGACATGCCTATTTTGATTTTAAGTGCAAGAAAGGTGTTCATTCTTACAAGGTATTTGTAGTATTTGAACTTCCTTTTAAGCTGGACACTTTCAACACAATGTGATATTTTTCCTTCCCTCTCCATTCATTGGATGGGCCTTCATTTATTTATTTTCTAGATCTGTACTTCAGATTAAATCATATTTAGCAACATTGAAACATTTCAGCAAGTAGCAAGACTTGTTTGTCTTCTCCCATCGTTTTGTTTCACCTCTGTGTAACTGAGCTGGATTCAGCGGAGCTGGTTCTGACAGGTAAATCAGGCCCATTCCAACTATGTAATGACTCTGTCTCGCGCATTTAACTGAAGCTGAGACCTTGCAAAGCTACTTAAAAATGGAAGTGGCTCAACCTGAGCTTCAGTATATCACAGCACACAGCATGCTGATAAGCATAATTTGCCTGTGTAACAATCAGGGATGGAAGATTATCTAAAGCAAACTGCAGTTACATCAAGAACCTTGAGTGGGATTGGTGTGACCCAATATAGATGTCAACAATGCAAATTTTTACATCTCATGCAATTGTCTGTACTCTCTGTGTAATCAGTGGAGAAAAGCAGGCACTCCTAGGAAAAGATTCATGGCATCTTAAGGTATGTGTCTAAAGTAGCTGTGGTGCACTGGCTGCAGGTGCCTGTTTTTCCTTAGTGGATATAAGGAGAGCTTATGATAGACATCAAAAACACCTGTACAACCACATTTTATTCCTTTCTGTGACTTATATTGTCTTCCACTCTTTCATGATCTTGTTTTACTATTCTGGCTTTTTGCGTTTTCTGGGGGAGGGTTGTGTCATCTATATGTTAGAAATATAGTATATAAAATTCCTAAATCCTGAACAATGCTTAAATAAAATAACATTCCTGTGCAGTACTTACTTGGAAGATTCAGTGGTTGTCTTATGAGACAGTCCACATTTATCCACTCTGGGTGAAGTTACTCTGTTTTGAGGGCCAGCTAACAGACCTGAACACAAGAGGAAATTTCAGGCTGGAGCCAAGTTAAACCCTGTCTTCTTAAAGAGACTCGTAGTCCTGCAAGCTTGTATATGGCTGTAATTTACACATAAGTCTACTGAGTTTCTGTTCAGTTGAACAGAACTACCCGTTTTTCGTGCTTATGCAGTGAATAGCAGCATTTTCTAATATGAAAATGAGGTCCTTTTTTCTCTGTCTTTCTGAAGCCTCCTGTCTTTCTTGAGAATCCCCACTATAGAGTCACCTTCTGTTTTCTAGCTTACTGTGCCATGAATGAAACAAATCAGAAGTGGGGCAGGTTGTGACTTGATACATTTTCTCCATACTGTTTTCATCACATCCATTGCTCTTTGATGGGAAACTGAACAAAGCAGAGGAAGCCCAGCCTTCCCTTGTAGGGCAGAGGTGAAAAGAGCAAATCTGGAGGGAGTTTTGCCAACTCTGACTTTAGAGTATAAAGGCTTTCCGTAGTTGGTTTTTTTGTGGCCTGTGAAGAAAGACAGGTCTCTCATGGAAGATCTGTTAAAGTTAGCTTCTGCTCTTAGATCATCCTCTTCAAGCTTTAAATTTGCACAGGAAGTCTGGAATGGAAGGGTCAAACTTTGTTACTTTCTTAGGGTAAAAACTGGTATTAACAGAGAGCTTGACTGGACACCAGGCTAGGTCTGAGGTTGTTCTGACTGCCCCTCTCTCTTTCAAGTGCAGCATGTCCAACATGCCAGCCCTTCCTTCCCGTCCTTCCTGAACATGTAATGAGCTTAATCTGGAGACTGAAGGGTTGAGATTTGTGCTCTGTTTCTAGCCCCTGTCCAGCTAAACTATGTGGAAGTAGTGTTAAGTATCCATCAGGAAAAGCCAGGGAGGATTTACCAATGTATTGATTTAGGTATATTTTCTTTCTTTTTGTTCTTCTTTATAATAGTGGAAACTCCACCTCCACCTTACCACGCAAGAGAACCTCCAGGAACCCACAATGGGCGGTCAATGGATGCAATAGGTGAAAGTCAACTAGTGCTCTCTTTGCCCAACGGAGGTAAATCTGCCGATGGAGAATCTGAAAGTAAATAACCATTTGTACTATTCTTCCAATAAAAACTGTTGAGCAAAAAAAATTATTTGAACAAGAAGGTTCAGTGGTGTATAATAATAGGTTTTGCATTAAGGCTGAATACTAGACCCATCCATGAGCTAGCAGCATAGGTTGATTTAAGAACTCAGTGAATTATGTGTGAAGTTACAGGGTTTAGACCTTATTTGCATCCATGGACTATTACAGTTAGAAGGCTATTAATGAAAGCAAACACTGTTATCTGCATTATAAAGACAAAGATATCAAATCAAGGATGGTGAGGCAATATAACACACAGGAGCACTATCGATATCGGAACTGATTTCTTTATCACCTTCAGTTCTGGGTTTCAAGTACTTTAAAGCCTTGTGGCTGGGACCTTTCTTACTGCATATCTTTGTATTAATATTACATTACTGGCTGCCTAGAAAAGAAAAGGAAATGTTCTAGTGAAGTACAAAGAGATTTTTACAGAAGGCCAAACTCTTTGTCCTCATGTAAGAGTGCTTTAGTGGGAGAGAGCATGCGTGTCAAAGTAGAAGGGTCTGGGATCCTCCTCGCTTCCCTCAAAGCAACTTCATGAGCTCTCCAGCACGGTCTCCACAACCTCCAGATTAGTACTGGCAGGTGATGCCTTCACTATTCAAGGGGAATGCCTCCAGTATTTGCCCAAGGGGAAATGAACCCTCTGCTGCGTTTTCCTTTGCCTTCCTGCTACTGCAGAGGAAAAATCACTTTTGTTCTTTTAGCCCAGCATATTCTAGTCCTAAACAGATGTTTTTTGTGGAATGAGGACTGGACACTGTGCACACACATGTGCATTAAAATAAAATAATGCCGGCCTTCTGAAACAGTGAGGAACATGCATGTAACACAGAACTGGAGCAGAAGGAAGATGAGGGTAATATTGCTAGTTACAGGTGGCTACACAGAGTAGACAGATAGTTATCAGACAGCAGTGCTTTTGGATAAATTGTCAAGATGCTTCAGTCTCTTTACCATAGATTGCCATCCCTGATCACTGCCCCAGTCAATATTAGTTAGAAGTTTATGAGAGGTTATGCACAGAGGTGCTCTGGGGGCAGGAGGTCTCACGTGCCTGTGGTGGGCAGGCAGGATATGGTTTCCCACTAATTCCTGTAGGACGAATGAGGCTCAGAGATTCTGTTACATTTTTGAGTCTTTCTCTGAGTTAGAAAACCTGGGAAGGGGTAGATCCGAAATAAATGACCTTGCTGACATTTCTGCTTACGGGCCCACGTGGAAGCAGAAGGCCCCAAAGCATGCAGAAAATTGGGGGGAGTGATTGACTACTTCTGAACTTCAGAGTTTGGTATTAGGCTGAAGGCCTGGCTCAGTTTTTACTTGCTTTGAGCCCATCTGTCATCCCTAGCTCCTGCTGGTGTGCATAACAGATGTATCCCTTACTATTTTCAGTGTAGAAATTGGGCCCTGGCTCAGCAAGGAATGTCAGCATGTGCTTCATTTAATACAGTGTAGTTATCACTTTTAAGAACAAGTGGGACTCCTCAGAGGCTTAGAGTTAAGCTGGTGTATCAGGCCTTTGCATGTTTGGGGCTTCAGTCATTAGATTAAGAAGAAACAGAAGCTGCTGTTCAGATAAAGCCTGACATAAGTGACTGTTCAGATGAAGAGCCGAGGGGGTGTTGATTGGGAGGGAGGAAGGAAAGGAGACAGAGAATGATTGTTTAAAAAAATATTACTGAGACCTGAGCAGCTGATTAATTTTATTTTCTACAGACTTTCGGCCTGTTTGCTACGAGGAACCCCAACATTGGTGTTCAGTTGCCTACTATGAACTCAACAACCGGGTAGGGGAGACTTTCCAGGCTTCCTCTCGAAGTATCCTTATTGATGGATTTACAGATCCCTCAAACAACAAAAATAGGTTCTGTCTGGGGCTGCTCTCAAATGTAAACCGCAACTCTACTATAGAAAACACCAGGAGACACATAGGAAAAGGTAAGAAGAAATCCCTTCTTGTTGGGAATATTCAGAGCATGAAAGAACCGTGTATTGCATTAACAAACCTAGCTGATTTTTCAGATGTGCTTGTCTTAAAACCAAAGCTTTGAAATTACTTCTGAAATAGAAGAAAAATAGCTGATGCTTTTCTGACTGCTCCTTAGAAAAGCTATTTACTTGGCCAGCAAAGAGAAAAATGTTGTTTATAGTTGTGTGTTCTAATTTAGCAGTATATATTTTCATTTTATTTATTAGAGCTTCTGGCAACTGGGAATATTGCCATTGAAATGCCACTAAAAGGATAATTGCTGGTGCCTCGGGGCTGGTTCTCCTACTACCAAATAACAAAGGGAGATGGATGAAACACTTAGTAGTTATTTAGCTGAAGAACTCTACCAGCGTTGCCTTTATAGCTTTTTCCCCCCTACCAGTCTGATCCCTTGTCTTGCCAGATTCCTGACAGTAAAACTAAGTTTTGGATTGTCCCTCCAGCAGTTCTCCTTGTCTGCTCCGCTTCTGGTGGACACATATTCTGTGCACACAGGATCATACGATACTGGTGACAAGTACGAGGAGACCTGACCTGGACACGCGTGGCTGCACACACTCTGTCCCAGCTCACTAGGGCTGTGTAGGCCCTGATGTTCTCCCAGAACTTACTGTTGTTTGTGGTGGTGAGTCAGAAGCCCTGTACCGGCCACTTCTCCCTGCACATGAAGCTTTGCCCATTCTGGTATATCCAGTCTAGACTCATTATCTTGCCAACTCAGCCTCTCACCAGTAGCTGCCTGGGAATGGATTTCCCACTGGGCTAATTAACTCTAATTGTTCCACACCTATTATCTTGTCAACCTCACCTCATTTCCCAGGCCTAGAGCAGTATTTTAATTGGCTCTTGATAGTCTAGCATTGAATGACTGAATACGAGGAAACTCTGGGACGAATGTGGCACAGTTTTTACAAACAACAGTGAAACAGAAGGTGAGCGCAGGAGATGTTGCACTGAGCTCTTGCACTTTTCTCCAGAAGGGAAAGCACTTGTGTTGCAGATGCGCTGTGTGAAGCCGGTGTGATGCTACAAGTGTCGGTCATAGCACTTTGTTGCGAGGGATGGCAGTGAGTCGTACTTCTAGTTCTAACTTACACCAAAAATAAAGCAAAGCTTCTCCATCAGCATAAGCTGTCAAAGGGGTGTAGATCAAAGCTGAGCCCAGCCCTAAAGGAAGAATGACGAAAGACCCCAGTCAAAGCTGTTGTTTGGGGATGTTACATCCTGTGACTTTCTGCCCGAAAAGAGGAAGAGACAGAAGAGAAAGAAAATTAGGTAAATGCTAATGGTCCTCATCCATTCAAATCCCAAGATCTATCTTAATTGATTAAAAGCTCTTCAAAGTCTTACACTAGGAATCTGCCCAGGGGAAGGGAGCAGGTTGCCCAGAGAGGAGCTTAGTATATCAGAGATCCTTAATTTTACTGCTCTTCCCTGTTCATGCAAATCTTGAAAAAAACATGTTCAAGTGAAGTAGAAGTGGTACCAGTACAGGCCTGCAGAAGAGCACAGAGCTCCAAAAGTCTGTAGTTCAAAGGCGTGCTGGACAGATGAAAGCTACTGAAATGGATACAATTGTCACATGTTAACAGGAGAGAAAAAAGAGTGAGTAAACAAGATTAGCTCAGTAGGATAAGGATATGTGATTGAATTGTCATCTAGTGTATCAGCGTGAAACGGTTTACTGGAAATACCACATCAAAGCTAAAAACAATCCAGAACACAATGCAACATCTACTAGCAATTGGACCTGTTTCAGCAGTCAGACTTCAAGGACAAAAAGGGGACTTCAGAGTGTCAAAAAGATGTGGATGCTTGGAGACTGCTGAGTCCAGTTTCTGCAGAGAGCAGTGAAATCCCACTAAAACATATGGAACTTGGATTTGATCTTCTACAAATATGTATTCAGCTGCTTGGCTTCCTTGAGGGTGCTTGTCTCTGGTGAATGAATACCAGAAGAATGGAAATGCACACTGACATTTCATTACTGCTTTATTTATTGCTTTTAAAAAGTCCACAGGGAAAAAACAAATTGTAGCCTCTGCTTTCAGAAGTGGCTTTGGTATTTTTGTTGTTGCAGTACACAGTTTTAGGCAATGCCTTTGAAAGTGTTCATTTTTTTTCAGAAGTTGGGTTACTCAATATACTCCGAAACTCCAGCCTTTAAAATTTTTCACCTTAGCACCCTGAAGTGTGTTCACCCTAAATCGGTATGCACACCTGGAGATTTGAAATGTGGTGAACATTTATGTACTTATTCTTCTCTCCCTAGCCTGTGTTCTCTCTCGATCTGTTTACTTCAGGAAGTTATATGGACCCCATCAAGGCCAGCTGGGACTTTTGGGTTTTCAGTCCTTCTCTTTAGTCCATCTTCCACAGCAGGGAAAGGAGACACAGGTCAAGCAATAGCAGTCACAAGGTGCAAAACACCATAATGTCTGGTGCAGTTGTGCTGGAGCTGCTGACTGGTCTAATGGAGCTGTCATCTCACCCATGTTCCCAGTGTAATATAGCGTGTTCTCTGAGCCGCACCCCCTGCCTCTCACATCTAATTTGGGATCTTGTGGGTGCATAGAAGTAAAAGTCAAGTGATGGCTTGAAGACAGACTTTAAGGTTCCTGTCTGAGTCACCCTGGAAGTCTATGGGAGAGCATATTTTTCCCTGATTGCTTTCCCACTCAACCTGCTTTTCCCCAAGCCTTTCCCACTTCTGTTTAGAAGCTGTTTTCATCCTACAGATGTGTTGCTGTCCCTTGCTGTCATGACCACAGAATGATGAATCAGACTGCAAGTATGTAACCAGTTTTTTTTATGAAAGACAACGGGAATAAAACTAATTAAAACTGCATTATTAAAGCATAGTTATCATTAGCTTGGCAGGCTTTGCACTGAGACTCCGTGAACATGTGCATTTGTATGTAAGGCTTTGAATGCTGTACCTGGGAACAGGAGGATTTTATTTTTACTTGGTGGTGTTTTTTATGAGAATAAAAAACTGAGTTCTTGCACCTCTCTGGGTCATGGGAGGGGTTCATCTCACCTGATCTAGCCATGGGAAGGGTAAATGTCTAGGCATCTTCACAGGATCACTTGGCCTCCTTCAGGGTGTGGTTTCATGCTGAGATTTAAGTAGTCTGGGTCCCTGTTGCCACGCTTGCACTGATGAAGATCCCACTGCAAATAAATCTCCTTTTGTTTTGTTTTGTTTGTTTTTAAGTTTATGGTCTGGTTCTGTTCCCCAGTCTGGATGGCTGCCCAGTCCCCGGCTGTTGCTGCCAGCCTGCAGGCAGGTGTGGGAAGAAGCAGCAGGGGCGGGGAACCAGAGACCTGTTCAGCACCTGCACAGGCTTCCACAGTGTCAGCTGGCAGTGAGCCTGCACATAGCGGGTGGAGTGAATCATAGAATGTCCTGAGTTGGAAGGGAGCCACAAGGATCATCAAGTCCGACTCCTGTCCCTGCATGTGACAACCTCACAGTTCACACCATGTGTCTGAGGGTGTTGTCCAGTCTCTTCTTGAACACTGTCAGGCTTGGGGCCGTGACACCTCCCTGGGGAGCCTGTTCCAGTGCTCCACCACCCTCTGGATGAAGAACCTTTTCCTAATGTCTGACCTAAACCTTTCCTGGGACATCTTCCTGCCATTCCCTCGGGTTCTGTCATTGGTCACTAAAGATAAGAGTTTGGTACCTGCCCCTCCTCCTCCCCTTATGAGGAAGCTGTAGCCGCCATGATGTCTCCCTCAGTCTCCTCTTCTCCAGGCTGAACAAACCAAGTGACTTTAGCTGCTCCTCATACGGCTTCCTCTCCAAACCCTTCACCAATTTCGTAGCCCTCTTCTGGACACTCTCCAGTAGCTTTATATCCTTTTTATCCTGTGTTGCCCAGACCTGCACACAGTGCTCCAGGTGAGGCCGCACCAGTGCAGAGCAGAGCAGGACAATCACCTCCCTGCCCGGCTGGCAATGCTGTGCTGGATGCACCCAGGACACGGTTGCCCACTTGGCTGCCAGGGACACTGTTGGCTCATGTTCAACTTGCTGTCGACCAGAACCCCCAGGTCCCTCTCTGCAGAGCTGCCTTCCAGCATCTCCTTCCCCACTCTGTATGTACAGCCAGGGTTGCCATGTCCCAAGTGCAAAATCCGGCACTTACTCTTGTTCAACTTCATGTGGTTGGTGATTGCCCAGTTCTCCAATTTGCCCAGATTCCTCTCCAGGACCTCTCTGACCTCGAGAGTGTCGACAGCTCCCCTCAGTTTTGTGTCATCAGCAAACTTACTAAGCAATCTCTCAAGTCCTGAGTCTAAGTCATTTATGACGACCATCTGCTCAGTGCCTCTCATCATCTATCAGCTAGAGAAGACATCTACACATTTAGCTTATACAAGACCCCTAACTTTAAGGTTGCCAAATTGGGTGAAGATAGACTCTTTTCATGCAAGCAGACGTCCTGGCAGGGACCAGAGTATTGAATGGATAGAAGTGCTTCCATCTTCATTTCTCCAAGGCATGGTAAAAATTTGCAAGTTGGCATTGATAAGTCACTCTGGTACTGAAAGTCCAGAAGGAAATCAATAATTTCCTTGTCAAGGTCACGTTGAACAGGATCTGATGAGTAAGTCACATCATGTAAATACAAATACATGGTTCTGCTGTGATGAATGAACCAAAGTAGAGAAAAACTGGTTTTAAGTACAAACCATGCTGTGTTTGAACTGCATGAGATGGGATCCTGTAGTAAAAAAATGGCTGCAATGAAGTGGGTCTTGGTCAGTGTGCATGTGTTCAATAGGGAAAATAGATTTGGATGTGTAATGCATAACAGATTTGTCAGTTCTTTGACAGTTTTGATCTATGCTTTGTGTATGGTTGACATATGTTTGACATTTATGTCAATGTGTGTATGTATGTGTATGTGTCATATTGTTGGGTTGAAGTAAACCAGCTTTCACTTGAGAAACAAGGCAGAACATCACATGCCAAGTCTTTTTTCTCCTATAGCAGTACCTCAAAATAGCGTTTATGACAACTTCCTTATAATGTTGGTGAGTCCATTGTGCAGATATACACAAAGTTTACCGTCTTTTAAAAGGCATTATACAGGCACTGAGTGCCTGGAATGCTCCTGAGATCGTATGCCCACACGAGTTAAAATACTTAAAGAATTGCTGGTATAAAATGTGTTGCAAACAATGAAGAAATAATACACGTCATTTTTTCTCTCTGAAGGTGTTCATCTTTACTATGTCGGTGGGGAAGTTTACGCTGAATGTGTCAGTGACAGCAGTATTTTCGTGCAAAGCCGCAACTGTAACTATCAGCACGGTTTCCACCCAGCCACTGTCTGCAAGATCCCCAGCGGCTGCAGCCTCAAGATCTTCAACAACCAGCTCTTCGCCCAGCTGCTTGCCCAGTCAGTCAATCATGGTTTTGAAGTGGTGTATGAGCTGACCAAGATGTGCACTATTCGAATGAGCTTTGTTAAAGTAAGGATTCTTTATTTTCTCTTGCATTCCTTAAAAGGCAAATCCCATCATTTGCTAGCTTTGGTGCAAAACTGGACTCTATCAAATCTTTCCCAAGTGGGGATTTAGACACCCAACTTGCAAATAGCAATTCAGACTGCCTGTTTTCCAGTATTACCTTAAACTTCTAGGTGCTCAAAATCAGTAGCTTTTATGGTCTACTTGGAAATGTATTAGATTCCCAAAATTAGGTATTCCATAGGATTTTGTCTAAAATAAGCGGAGACTGAATGATGTTCCCACATTGTTTGCATAATGAGCTCAACTTAGAGGGGCTTAGCAACATTTAAATGCTGTAGCACATATCTTAGGCATTTGTGATCTGTCCTATCATTGCTGATTTGCAATAGAGCTTGGTAGAGCCATAGATCTGAAAAGAATGTCCTAATGTCTTGAGACTAATTTACATTCTCAGCATCACTGTAGACTGGTATGTATGGTCTCACTGAGTCTTCCTTCAGCTCCCATTGTGCTTCCTGGGAACTGTTGTTTGCCCCCTGTCTGATGCCTGGCAAGAGACTGTCTCAATTTGTAGTAACATTCACTCTGGCCAGCCACACTGCCAGAAGGGCTTCTTGTAAGCTGAATGCAAAGTCCAAAAGAATATCTGACCTTCCCTCTGTTATTTGGAAGAGACAGGAGGCCACCAAATCCATTACTGTTTCCATGTCTTTCATATCTGAACTTTGCAGTCTGACTACTCTGTGTGAGATCTACCAGCCTTTGTGGGGTTTCTTAAATCTTTTGAATGGCCAGGATATCTCTTGACTGCTTTTAGCACTTAGGATTTACTTAGGTATCTATCGTAGCATCTAAACCCCAGAGAATTGTGAGTATTTTGAGACTGTTTACAGATGCACTAAAGTGACTTTCCCATAGTGCTTCTGGGGAGAGCTGACAATGTTAAGCCTGCAAACTAGAGAAGTTGCACCATTAGAAGCAAGTTCATCCTGCTAGGTACCATAGCGAGTGGCTTGAGTATGTCCCTTTGTTTTCCAGATTTGGTTCTACACAAGTGACTGAATCAAGCTGACTGAATTCACATATAAGATACTACAAAACTGCTTGAGGCTCAAGCCCACTTCCCTTATGTTCTGCAGAGCAGATGAGTTGAGTCCCACGCAGCTTTCTGCTTCTGACTCTTTCCAGCCATCCTTGGGGACCCACCTCCTCAACTGTCTGAGAGCATTAAGGGTGCCCTATAACTTTTCCCAAGAGTCCAAGCCAAACTCTGCCTGTGACCACGCTGTTGCATTTTTCTTGGGAAGGAACTGACATCTTGTTCACACGCAAGCATTAAGGGAAAAAAAGAAAGCAAGAAACCCAACAAACAATATTTTCGTTAATGGAAGACATGAATGGGCATGTTGTTTGTAAAGGCAGTGTAGCCAGTTCCGCAATATTTTCATTATCTCAGCAACTCAGGGGCAGTCTCTTTGATGTGTTATCTGCCTCCTTGCCCAGCATGGCAGCAGAAATGGTGGTGTTGATGCACTAAATAACGCTGCTGCCATATTATCAATCACCTTGCTTTGTTGAAACAATAGCAGCCCTATAGTGCCTCAGGCACCAGAAAACCAGTGCAAGGAGTTATTTTGAACCCTTTCCCATAACCTTTGGAAAATGGCTATGCAAATCTCCTGTAGGTTCTTCCTGCCTGGCCTGTAAAAACCCTTTCCTGTACTCAGTCATCTCAAATTATTTCTCTCCCAAGGTGTGAGCCCTGTTGTGTTCAGTCTGGGGACCAGAATGCCTCTGGGTGTTGGGTATGCAATGCAGGAAGAAGCTTGTTGTCTATCAGAGCCCCACACCAGGAGCCTGCAGGTGCAGGGCAGTCCTGTGGCTTTTCCCATGATTCATGACCAGGTGCTACGTGGCCACTCAGGTGCTACGTGGCCACCCACAGCCCACAGGGCAAGAGGAGCCAAAGGGCTGGAGAACCTGCCTCCTACCTCATCAGTGCTTGAGCTACCACCTGGGGAGGCAGGGATGGGTAGGGACCAAGACACGAGAAACGTGCCAGAACTGCATTATCTTCTGGAGGCAGGACATGACACAGAGGGAAGTGAAGGTCCTGTCACCTCTGATACCCTTTGTGTTCCTGCAGAGCAGCTGGGAGGAGCTCAATCCTCAGGGAGATGTGAGTGTGTCATCAGTGAGAGCAGACAGGCATTTCCATCCCCTGAGCACTGCTGTTTGCCAAAGCAGGATGACCATTGTCCCTTCTCCACAGATGAGGCAGCCGAAGCACAAACTGGAGAGATGGAGAGTTTCTCCAGTCCAAGGTCGGAACCCCATGCCCTTCCTTCCATGTTTCCTCAGGTTTTGGGGCTAAGGGGATGACCCAGCAGATGTGGCAGCTCAGCACTCTGGGACGTGGCTGGACTGGGGGCTGGAAAGAGCTGTTGCCCACAGGAGGTGGGAAGGGCTGGCAGGAGCAGCAGGAGCCCCCAGCTGATTCTCTGTGCCTGAAGGCACATTTCTGTTCTTCCCATGGGGGTATCGGTACCCCCTTCCCACCTCTGCACAAAACACCACAGCTTTGCCAGTTGCTCTCATTTTACTCCCTTGTTAAGAGAGCTCCACCTCCAGTTTAGCCCTGTGGATGAAAGATGCTACCTGTGGCCCAAGAGAGATGTGTGGGAGGCACGAGGGGTCCTGTCCTCCTGGCTTTTCCCCTGCTGGGAGCTCCAGCTGGCAGCCTAAGACAGCAGCGCTGGGATTTTGGGAGCTGCCAGCAGAGGGAGGTGGCCGGCCACAGACCCGCACTGTCGGCTTCCTCCAAATGTGACAGGTTGTGATTGCAACCTGCAATTCCTATTCCTCCAGATTTTCCATCCTTCCAGTCAGTAGATGTGCACTGATTCCTCTGACACTTGCCCTTCTGACCATGTATCTTTACTACAGCTGAGTACTGCAGACTTCACAAACTCAGAATTCTGACTGCACTAATTTAGAGAGTGGCATTTTATGCAAACATTTCCAGAAAATTAATCTGAGGTGCCTGCAAACACAGGCCCTGCCTAGGTCAGAAAAATGCTGCCTGTTTAAAAGTACTCTTTGGGCTTTGGTGGGTCCATATCTTACTCTTCTGGGGGATGGATTTTATGCAGACCACTTATGGCATCAAATTTTGGTGTTGATCCTAGTTTTGCAGCTGACCGTCTAGAGAAGTGGGTTCTAGCAGCTTCAGTTGTCTGAGTTGTTCAGCACTCTACAATTTAGGTACCTTTGGCAGTCATCAATCTTAATATACCTCCACGTCCTCTTTTCATGACGAATATTAACCCGCCTGCCTGGCATAACAATAGGTAAGGCTCAGCTTCTCTGATCAGACGCTCACAAAGGAAAAGCCTTATCCTGCAGTGGGACCGTGTTTTGCACGTAAGCCTACGGAAATCCAGGTTCGTGTTTGGTAGTGAGACAGCCAAGGAGCTGTGAGGCTTTGGGCTGTGACTTGGATGTCTGGTGTTGCTGTGAAATCAGGCTGGCTGCTTCACAAGCAGCCACTGTGCCCACTCGAGGTGCGGAGACTTCTGGTTCTCTTTTGTCCCTGCCAGCACCACATCCACATCTTCTGTCAGACACTCCATATCCCTTATATCCCCAAAGGGGATGGAGAAATTACTGCAGGACTTTCTACAACAGACAGCCGGCATCTCCCATAGGAAAAGAAGTCATGTTCAAGGATAGAAAAACTGTGGAAAATATCTATACATAGATTAGATACAGTATATAGGAACTGTGCTGGAACTTTCTAGAGGTTCAGATAAATACTTAGAACTTCTAGAGTCTCAGATTCATAGGCTGCTTCTCGACCAATAAATGAAGGAGTGCCCAGGATCATTCCCAGATCCTACTAAAGTGTTATGACGGGGCCTGGCCTGCTTTTCTTCTGTGCCAGACAGCAGGCTGGCAGACTTTCCTGGGCACGTCTCTGGGGTGCGAACAGCAGGGACCATTCCCCACAGGCTGTTTGCAGGCAGCCAAGCTTGGAAACAGGCCTTTTCCATGCCAGCTGGTCTCAGCACCTGGAAGTGTGACTGAGCATTTTTAATCTAATACTATAGAGACCCTGATAACTATGATAACAATGACTTTAGAAAGGAGCAAAGTTTCTAGAGAAAATGATCCCTAAGACAAAGCATTAAATCTTGGGACTACCTGCACTTGCATTAGACTTTCAGTACTGGAGTTGTGATTTAATTTTTTTTTTTTAACTCACATTTTGGTCCTTTGATGCTTTTATAGGGCTGGGGAGCAGAATATCATCGCCAAGATGTTACAAGCACACCCTGCTGGATTGAGATCCACCTGCATGGACCATTGCAATGGCTGGATAAGGTGCTGACACAAATGGGTTCACCTCATAACCCCATCTCCTCAGTCTCTTAAGAATCATCTCTAGAATTCCCTTAGGATGGATGCTATTGCAGGCAGTGGCTTATAGGATTTCCAGTGAACAGAAGCTTCTATATGTAGATGTATGTAGATGTAAATATATCTATACATAGTCTACTCTTCTTTTTTTTTTCATGCTATGTTTTGTGGTTTCTAGTTATTCTGATGCCAGTACAATAACTTTAGAAATTCAGGTATAGCGTATCTGTTCTCTAGTACAAAATAAGCCAAATTCCTGCAAAAGTGTGAAACAGTTCCTGTGAGCATCTTCATTCCCCAGCCAAGCCAGTATACAGTGCGAATTCTCTGCACTTCCATGCAGATTCAGAAACCTGGCTGTAGCTGTTCCTAGTAGGTGAAATTCACCCCTCTGCAGGCAACCAAAGTCAGATCTCTGCACTGTTTATATCCATTTTACATCCTAATTTCAGGTCTAAAAGAGGACCTTAGGTTGTGCACAGGACTTATGCATAGAGATGACTTTTATCCAGTGAACTGAAGGACTAAACTGCAATTCCAGTCTGTCTGGAAGCACGATGAGACAACAGATCCTCTGAGGAGCTGGGGCACCCCTTTCTCCCTCAGGAGGAGAGAGCCCTCAGCACATGTTCAGCACTGGAGCCTTATCAGAGCATTCTGAATGCATCCGAGTAGCCTGATACTGTTCACACAGCTTATGGTACTGCTGCACTGAAAAGCAACAAGCTCCAAGAAAAAAAAAAAAAAGAAATATATGCCTGTAAGTTTAAAAACTAATTAACTTCCAGTGCTTTTATGCGAAGTACATACATACTTGCATATGTATCTGGCATGTAAATTGAATCCTATCCATTATACAGTATTGATGTAGTTTGTTTTAAAGTTAGGACTGTCTGTAGTAACACTACTGTGCTGATATCAAGGGTACGTCTAAAAGGGACTTGAACTGTGATTCAGAAAAGGGAAATGAAGTGTGCGCTGAAGAACTGAGTAATTATTTATCATTCGTCTTGGAATAGTCTGTGTGCTGGGAGCAGGAAGCCCCGTGCTCATGGGATGCGAGGAGGAGGAGGAGGTGGGAGTCAGGCACATCCATCCCTTGTGCTGGGCCAGCCCGCAGGACCTGACCGCAATGCCCGGGTCTTCGCTGACAATCACTGCATATGTCCCCATGGATGGTTTCGCATCTCAGATACAGGCTTCATTGTTTGCAGGGCTTTTGCCTCACCTGCAGAGGATGGTGAGGCAGTGTAAGCCACCAACAAGCAAGAGTGAATCTATGTGCAGAAAAAAGCTGCTTGTCCGTGGTCCTTCTGTAAGCAGGAAAACCTATTGCTGACCGTACTCTTATCCGCAGAGCCAGACTTACAAAATGCTGTTCACTCACACGTTTTCTGAGGAGGCAGGTGAAACTCTTACTACCTTTTCATGGTTCCCCATTACCTTGCTGAAAGGGTGGAGGATTATTTCTTTCCAGGCATAACAATCCACTGAAAATCATTTTGCTTTAAGGGTCAGAAAGAGTGATAACTTCTCCAGTCTCATTCCTCCTTAGAACACACCAGAAGTATCCTGAGGAAAAAAACCTGTTTCACAGAATGTTTCTTTTCTTCTCACCCAATATCTGGTGCTACATGTTTTACTGCATAATTAGAAGAGGACGCCTGAAACCTTCAGCTCCATCATGTATGCAAAGGAAATACCATTCACTGGAAAGACTTTCGATGTGTTTTAGATGCTGTGTCATAGCTGTTACAGGGTGGCAATTATGAACAGAGCAGAAGAATCAGGGAGCTAGCAGGGTTACTTCCTTTGAATGTATCTTCAGTTGCCTGCAGAATTTGTAGGGCACAGAGGGCTAAATTATTCTTAAGATTGAGCAGTAATAGCAAGTCGTATAGGAAATTTGTAAATGTGAAGAGCCCTAATCTGTCCCCATTTGACGTGAGCAGTGTCACTGTGGGGTAGGAAAAGCTTTACAGTCTCCTGCAGCTATGAAATCCAATACTAATGTTACACAGAAAATCCAGGTGTGCCATTTACTGTTAGCAGACTTGAGAGAGACCAGTTTGGAAAAAGACATTTTCCTCAGCTCCCTCTGTCATCAGTGTCACTGTACGGAGGTACTGTAACATGGTTTTTAGCGTATTTGTTGTACACTTTCTTATAGTAGTTTCTCTCTGCTTTTCATGTTGCTCATCCCTTTGCTTTCTTAGCAGGTAAGGATGGAGAAAACCACCTCTCCTGTCCAGGATCTAGCTCTGTCCTTTATCCTAGATTCTTCCTTGACTTTTAGGCGTAAGCCTCCTTTCCTCCTCATATAGAGAAAAGCATAGGGGTTGCTTTTAGACATTCCCAGCATTGCCATCTTCCTCACAGAGAGCAAAGGGGGATGTTCTGAGGCTCATTGGCTCTTGGGCAGCTCCAGAACCCTGTTTCCTGCTGGTGCTGCAGAGCAGAAATGGATGGCCAGTGAAGAGCAGCAGGTTCTTCTGGGGCATCAGTCATTTCATTGTAAGGTTGGTATTTCAAGTAGGTTAAATACACTGAGCTCTGAGCATGCTTATGTCTTCCCGTTGAGTGTAAGGGGAACTCAGAGTCACTAGACGGCTACATTGGTTCCAAAAGTAGGTGAGGTGGGCCCTAGGGGAGATGTGGTGGCTTTCCCAGCCTAGTAATGATGCTTGCTCAGTAAATGTCTGTGTTGTTTAAATGAAAGTTGGTAAATTCAGAGCAGTTTTTACTTTCCTGTATGTCTACTTTTACAGTAATCCTCATACAAATAGGATTTGGCTTTGATGCAGTCCACACATTAAGGTAATCACCTTCATATTCTCTTACTGGTAAGTAAAGAGGCATTTCTGAGCACGATCCTTCTGACGTATTTAAAATGTCTGCATTAGGATGGGATCAATTTCCGCAAATTTAACTATTTGCTGAAAGTTGGATCGAAGCACCTGATCCTAGGCAATCAAAGCCAACAAGCATCTCAGTTGTTAGCCTTTGGGAAGCCTGCTATCACTGTGAGCTCTTTCCTATTCTGATGGTCCCTGGGGGCTTAGTCCACTGTAATGAGATGCTGTGAAAACACAGAGCAGCTGGCAGCTTGTTCCCAAGAGAAGGTAACAGTGGGTGAGGAAAAGAAGTATATAGGAAGATACCCTTGTCCAGATGCAGTGATAGAAAGTAAGGCTAATGAACCATTTATTTCCCTTTCTTTTTTAACAAGGTCTTTCTTACAGGCTTATCTAGTATGTGAATTGAACTCAGTTAAAAATTCAGGGTGCTTATAATTTACGACAATGTAACTTTGTATCTCACTCTAATGACTTCCCATTTTGGAAGGAGATATTTTTCTGCTGAAAGGTCTTCATGAACCTAGCAACCTGTAGTCAATTTAAAGCCTTTCAATGCACTCATTAATACTCAAGCTTTAGAGATAGGCTTCCTGAGAGATTTAAAACCACTTACAGGGAGATTACTCAGTCAAAGGCAGATTTTTTTTATGTTTTTTGAGCCATCAGCTATTCAAACCCTCTTGAAAGTTTCTGTGGAGGAGTACCCTGCATCAGCAGGCAGCGATGGGAGTTTGATCAGGCAGAGACATAAAGCACATTCATCATGGTACGTAGACCACTTGTTCTCCTGTTAAGTAGCCGAGAGATGACGAGCGCTGGATTGCTGCCAGTTCTTCAGCAGCACCGGTATTATGTGCCATTTGCATCCAGAGGTGAAGGAAGCAAATCTGGCACGCTGAGTGCACGAAGCCATTCAGCAGCACTGCTGCTCTGACGGCTCAGCCCCAAGACTGTGAGCTGTAACAGCCGATCTGGTACGGGTAGCGATGGCTGGAGTGTTCAGAAGTGCAGCCCCTGCTTTGTCTCCCCATCAGAGGGTACTCCCAGAGCATCTTTACTCCTCATGAGTAGTTCATGTTTTGCCGTGCTCAGTCTGAAGGATAATGTATCAGCAACATGAAGGGGAACTGTGGCCCCAAGTAACGTCAACTGGAGTTGAGGAAATTCCTTCCATGTCTCCAGCAGGTACAGTGTCAAGACTTTGACCACTCTGAGCAGCCTTCTCTGAGTGGTCCCTGCCTTGAGCAGGGCATCACATTTGGTGCCCTGCAGAGATCGCTCCCAGTTTACATTATTCTGTGGGTCTGTGCAGAGATTCAATGATAACTGGATACCACAGACAGGAGTTCTCTGTTAGTAGATGGAATTTCAGGATGAAGCATGAGTTCAGTGCAGGACAGAATTATGAGGTATTAGTGTTTCCTCAGTATGAAATAATTACTGCACACATCTCTCACTGTAAACATCACCTCCACTGCCCAGCGCTTAAAATGGAGAAAATTAGGCATTTCTGTCTATGACTTTATCTAATCTGCCCTTGTTCCTCCCTGGCTTAGAACACTCACCTTTGCCTATAAGCTCTATAAACCAGAAAGCCTCATCAGTGACTGAGGAGTTGCACAACCAGCTGGATTTACAGAGGCAGGTCAGGCAGAGGCTTGATTCACTTTAGTAACTTTGAAGGGGTCTCAAGTATAAGGCAAATTTTCTTGTCTCATTAGAGACTTCTCTGGTGCAGCTATAGTGTTCAGGAATACTTGAGCACTACATGGTGCTCAGCACAAGAAACAGTACATCCTCTGTACTGTTCACCTCTCTGGCTCTCCATACCATAGTAAAACCAAAACCAAACACAATAAAGATTAATGAGTCATAGAGTAAAGTAATTAAATACCATTTTTCAAAGTTGAGAAGTGCTTCCCAGAAGATAGATTTATATCAGACACAGGTACTGAACCTCACATGTCCCACATGCTCTCCAAGCCAAAGGCAAGAGTTCCTTGCTGTGGAGAAGCCCGAAGAGCGGGCTGTTACTTGGACACCTGAACCCAAGCCCTTCTGCACAATTGGAAACTCCACTGAAGGAGCTGAGAAGATTTTCTAGTGAACTTACAGTTCACGGTTGGTTTCTGTAGCCAGGGGTGCCTTGAGAGGATTAAGGGACTGGGGAGGAGTAGCATATGACCAGATGTGCTCAGTGGTCATCATCGGAGGTATCAAGGCAGTACGTGCTTGGGCAGCCATTGTGTTCAGTAGAGCTTTTTGCATTCACATCTAAACTAATCATCAAGACCTGTTTTAGGAGCAGCTTGGAGTACCACAATCCTTGATCTGGTGTTTCCTATAAACACAGCCTGGCTGGGTGCACCAGCCTCCCAATTAAGCCATTAGGTATGTTGGGGCAAATGTCCCATGTGATCCAGGAGCAGGCTCTGGTTGCATCTGGAAACTTCACTTGCAAGATTACTCTTTGCCTTGCTGCAGGACTAATGAGTTCAGCTTTGGGGAACCCATTCAAGGACACTATAAGCACATCCAGTGTCCGCTCTTCAAGGAGAACTGTAGTCTGAACAGAAACTGCACAACTGAATGACATGGATTATACAGAGTGTCTAGATGGGAATTGCAACAAAGCAACTTATTTGATGCATAGGTAGGAAACTGTAGTGCCCAAAGGAAGATGGAATGAGCAGGAGCCCTCACAGGGACTCCTGACTATAAAATCACATTTTTAACAGGAACTAAGAATGGACAAGCGTCCTTCCCTGAGAACAACTAAGAGGTCAGGTCACCATCAAAAAGGGTGTGACAGAGTTGGTCTGACCTTACAGCAGAGAGAGATACGACACTTTGGATCTGTGAATAAAAAGCTTCTGACCCTGGAGGCTCCATTGCAGTCACTGAAACAGGGATTCTTCCTAACAGCAGCTCTGGGAGGACCTTTCTGCAAGGTACAGAAGGCCTGAGTGGGCATTGAGTATTTGTTCAGTAGAGAGAAAGAGCTTTGTGTCTCTAGTGCAGACACTTCTGCAGGTTGTGCATCAGTACGTAACAGTTTGTACTGATTGTCCACTAATGGGAAGCTCCAGAGTGGTCAGGAGCAGCCAGGAGCCTGTTACCCGTTCACGCCAGCACTTTCAAACAGTTGCCCAGGCGTGCCCTACAATATAACATTGCCACACTGATGGCACACGTCCCTGCCAGGGAGGTGAGGGCACCTTCGCTTGCACCTGGGCCACACTTGTGAACTTGGTGCCTGTACAGACCATAAATCTAATTCATAGGCCATGTCTCTTCTGCAAGGCAGACATAACCACTTCGTCCTCCACAGTCAGCTACTCATCCATGATAGCCAATGTGAACATTTGCAGCTAATTGTGAACAGTTTTTAGATCTTCAGTTATAGTGTTTTTATTATCCATGGATGCTGCTATTTTATATTACACGTTAGTATTCAAATAATATTGCATATGAATAGCATAGGAAAAAATAGACCAACCAGTTAATAATTTTAAATACAGACCTCATCAGCAAACCATCCCCTTGCACTTTCACAGTACTCAGCACATCGTGTTTCAAAGTTTTTTGATGCTAAATTGTGTGTTACATCTTATTAATTCACAGTTATGTCCACGGAGTTGCTTTGCGAGCAAGTGAACAAACAGATTGATGATCAGAGATAACGCACATCCAGATAAATTTTCTTCACTTACTCAAGCCAATTGAGTTTTTAATTATTTATAATACATTGTAAGTACAAGTTAAATGTAGCACAGCATACTTTCTGCAGATAATTCAGTGTTAGCAACTGAATCCCTCATTTCAGTATCACCTCTGTGATGTACATTGGGCTAAGAAGTGAGACAAGAAAGTGAAGAAACAGGCCTTTTTGTGTGGATCTCTGAAGCCAAAAAGTTGCAAAGTTCTATGCAGTCAAGGGGCCAAAACAGTGGCTTTGAGCAAGGTGTAGCATTTTGTGTGAAGTATCACTGCCACAATCTTGTGCAGAAAAGAACGGTGAATCACACATAGCTTTAATTGTGTCACTTCTGTCTGAACCGTTCTGCCCTCTGTGTTCAGAATCAAGGCAAAACATCCAAAAGAAAGTATTATTCACAGTGATGTTCTGTAAAACAGTGTAGATCACTGTATAAAGAATGCTACTTGGACTCTTGCCTCTCGAGAACAAAAGATCTCATAGTCAGGAGCCTGAGAGATCAGGGCAGCTGAGTCCTCTGATCAGCCCCAGAGGACTCTATCCCATGCCCTGTCAAGAAACATGGAACAACTGCTAATCAAGTGGGCATTTTCACAAGCATTCCTCCTGCTGCAGTTGATTTGAGGCATTCTGAAGTCAACATATTTAGTCTGACATTTGAACAATACACTTTTTAACACACTCCATTTTCTTTGGCTGGAACTACTCTATTGTAAAAGGGATTATTCACGTCTTGTGTTTTACTGTTAATAAAGATATTTCTGATTTAAGAACTTGGTGTCTCCAATTTTTCTCTTTGGAAAGAGATTGGCCTTGGAAATCTGTAGGTTCCAGTCTGATCACCAGTGACTTTGGAAACCAGGGCATTTAAAAAGTCTTCATTCATGTAATTCAGTCTTAGGCAAGAGCAAATCAGTGATTTCACTGAGGGAGTAACAGGATGAGGCAATGCTTACAGCAGAATGTGATGCTAGACACTATGAAATGGAGTGAAAATTAATATAGCATAAAGTCTGCATCTTTTAAGGATATGCATATCTCACTGTCCTCTGGTAGATGTGAAGGTTGATGAGGTCGGTTGAGCTTCTTTTTTGAAGGAGGCAGCCCTGATCATGACAGGCAGTTAACAAGCAGTGATGCTGCCCTAGGACAGAGGCTCCAGGCTGTAGACTGGGCTGGCATTAGTGGGAAGACAGACTTGCAGCTCTGCAGGTCTTGAACTGCTCAAGGAAAAAAACAGATATAGTAAGCATGCACTGTTACAGAAATCAGGTTTTAAACTTCCTACAATTCAGATTTTGTTCTGCGATAACAGAAGCAAGGGAGTAGGGGACATAACGGGCTCAGAGCCAGGCGGACACTGCTGGGTTCACAAGCAGCTTGGGAATCCCACCCGACATTCTGCAGATGACACCTGCACCAGTACCACAAACCACCAGAAACACCACGCAGCTGAGCCACACTGAACATCTCTAGGCACAGCTTCAAACTTACCTTGTTTGAGGTAACCAACTCGTTCAGCACCATCTTAACAAACACTCCCTGTGCCCCTTTCGCATTGTGTGGGTTGGTTGGTTTCTTAAAAAGTTTAATCAGATCCGTTCACATCAATGCTTTCATAAGCTGACCATTTAAAACAAAACCAAGTATTTTATTCTACAATTTCAGCCTGTTACATTTTCACATAAATTCTGACACACTGAAAAGAGTAATCTGATTTCACTTAAAACAAAAATAACTTACTGTAACAAGTGCCTTGGAAGACAAATACTTTAATGCCACCTAGTAAGAGCTTAGCCATTTTAGCATATATTAAAAAACAAACAAACCCACCAAAACAAACCACAACAAAACCACCCAAACATATAAATTTACCAAAACAAAAGAGAACAGACTTTGGATTCTTTTTTAAAGAAAAACAAAGATTTTACTCAAACACTTATTGGTCCAGAACTGTTGATACAAAGTTCTTAAATTTCTTTTTTAAAGAACAACTTGCACAATGCTAAATACAATACATCCTACTGAACAAATTCTACATACATAAAGCACAGCTTGTAAAACTCTGTAAGACTAACAAATACTCGTGGAGAGATATTACTCAGCAGATCAAACTGCTGCAATATCAAAGTAGTACTTTAATAAGCACCTACACCATTCAGATAACCTCTATTAAAAATGTGGCTTAATAAAAAAAATCTTTGTTTTAAAAACACAATGTGGGATTCAACACTCAAATGCAGTGTTTGAATTCTTAACCAAATCAACTGCATGTTCATCTGAATTGGCTGAAAACCTGAGAAGTCCAGCACTAGAGCCTATTAGATATCAGTTCTCTTAATGGGAGAATTTTAGCTATATATATTTTTATAAGAATAAAAAGACTACATGAAGGAAAAAAATGCACAATTACATTTTAGTTTTTGGATGCATTTGATAACATGAGTTAAAAGATTTAAAACTTCATTTAGTCGCTTAAAAATGAGTGATATTCTCATCCGTAATTAAGTTATATTTAATGTCTCAGAGGCTGGTTCTTACAAATAACTCCCCAAAACAACGTCCAACTCTCAGTTGCGTATGTTTCGCCTCATTCTTCTCTAAAGCATTTTGCTATTTTATCTCTTTTGGAATGTCTAAACACAAATTCTTTTACATACTTTGCACAGATAATGAAGCATTTCAAACCTACTCAACTTGCAGATAATGAATATATAGCAGGAGGATCACCTGTTCTGAGACACTGGATCAGCTTCTTGATGGCATGTCATCTTTGCCTTTAGTGCAAGATTCTACCCAACCTAAGTTTCTCGTATCCCTGAGCAATTGTTGTTAGGTCGTGCCACTGGACTGGCTCAAATTCAGGACTTTATTTCACAACTTCCATAGAAAGTAACTGACTTCCCTCAATGATTGTCATCAAAGAGTGACTTGTTCAACTGTAAATCTTTACGTAGAAAAAATGTTAATTTAGTGAAGACTTTGGTAGGAAAAGGGTGTACAGCTAAAGGTTACCAATATAAAGAAATTTCTATTAAAAAAATTAAACATTAAACCAAAGTTTTAAAAATAATCAAAAAATAGACTCCTCCAGATTTGCTCACAAGTTTGCAGACACCCAAGCAGCTCAAAACCTCAAAAGTGCAAACAAGAACCAAGTAAAATGCGTAACAGCAGCAACTTTAGTTTTTCTTTCAACACTGAGATTCTTGGCATTTATATAAAATACAGATCCTATTCCCTGTTCAGCACAAGACTCATCTGCAGGTCACCGATCTGTTCTGATCACCCAGGTGCTCCTTGAAACTGCTGCTGCCTTTGTGCCAAAGCCTGCTGACTTAACAATTGCTGTTGTTTCTGTAGGAACTGCACAACTTCTGGGCTTCTGAGTAGAGACTGCAAGAAAGAGAAAGTGGACTTTACTTTAAAGAACTCATGTATTAAATAGCTAGCATAGTGATTATAATATTCTTCCATTAAATCAATTTGTGCATTACCCATTGTTGAGGTTTAACCTCAGTAGGCAACCAAGCATCACACAGCCTTGTGCTCACTCCCCGCTCAGTAGGATGAAGTGCTGCTCAGCAATAACTAAAACATCACTCTGTTTTCAATGCTGTTTTCACCATAAACCCGTAACAGCCCCATACACACTACTGTGAAGAAAATAAACCGTACCCCAGCCAAAACCAATACACCCATATGAATGAGAGTTAAATGCTGAAGAACTACAAAATATGCTCACTAAAAACATCTAGAAACTGTTTCAGAATGTCAGCAGGTAACCAGAAGCAGCATTAATACACATCCTGAAAACAGATCTAGAATGTAAAGAATATACAGTATCATAAAAAACCCCACAAAGATATCAAACAGGAGTAACCTACTTGACATATTGAAAACAAAAACTTTTCAACTGTGCTTCAGTTTTCAGCTGATTTCAATATTACCCACCGCAGATATCTCAAAAATACTATAACAAAGAAATAAAATACTGTAATTCTACAACAAAGCTCATATGTTCAGGATCAAGGTCAAGCATCTGGACAATGGTCTTAGTCATACGGTTCAGTTTTAAGTAGCCCTGTGAGGAGCAGGGAGTTGCACTCAATGATCCTTATGAGTCCCTTCCAACTCGAGATACTCTATGATTCTGTGTTCACTGAGTGTTCAATAATTTCCCAGTCCAGCCACAAGGAATGAGTTAAAAAACACCTCTGCCTTCAGTCAAAAGACAAAAAGTATCTAAAACTATTTGCATCTGGCTCCTGGCCTGAAGAGCTGCACTCTGTGATCTGGTTGTTCACCCTCATGCCTGCATGATGGCAGCACAAGTGTTTCTAAGGTCAAACGGTGCCATCAGGTTGGGAATGGATCCTTCCAAAAATTAACACAGGAAAAAAGATATCTTTTTCTGCTGAATTAATTCCCTAGACTGCTTGCTCATTATGCATGGTCACTTCACTGATGCAACCAAAGAGGGACTGCAACTCTGTAATCCAGATCTCCATCCAAAAGGACAAGCAACTTCTAGGGCAGGGTCTAGAACCTTATGCATGGCAGAGACTGTAACTGAAAACGGCCATTCTGCCTGTAACTCTCACCTACAGCAGCACTTAACAGGCCAGATAAGTGCATCAGTCAGTGAAAGAAGTTACTAACAATAAACATGCTCACTGAACAGGTGCGCAGCCACATTTTCCTTACTGTATATTAGCTTTATCAAGTCACTTCACTGCACAGGGTAGTTCTGCAGTGAGCAACAGTTCTTTATCTGCTGCTGTTCTATAGCACTAAGGTGCTCCAGGCTCTCCATCCACAACTTGCTGCATCTCATCCCCTTGCCTCTGCCTTCTACACCTTTACCGTGCAAGCTGCACATCCAGGCACACGTGGGCCGCCACAAAAGCCTCTCCTCACAGAGATGAACCCCATGCAAGAAACTTCTGAGCAAGCACAAATGACTTGGCACTTCTAAGTGATAACTCTGCAGGCAGCTACCAGTGACAGGCAGTAACTTTCACACACAGAAACATAAGGTATGGAACAGCCTTGGATGCAACAAGCTGTGAGGGATCTTTCTGGGTCACCATGTATCCCTCAGGCCTTGTGTTGTGTAGATCTGCACAAAACATAGACAAAATTCTAGAAGAAACAATGCTGAAAGACAGAAACTGAGTCAGAGCCGAGAGAAAGAGAAGCAAGAACCAAATCAAAGAGAATCTGAATCTCACTCCCCCAGAATACTGCAAGGAAATCTCAATTCTTGAAGAGACTTGACATAACTGTGCAAAAGCCCTCAACATCTACTTAGAGAGCTTCTGGTTGCTGTATTTCTAGAAGAAAAAATAATGTTTCATTAATAAGACACCTTTCATACTTAATGAAAAGCCACATGAACAGAAACAGGAAAGGGGACAATTCAGTAAGCAGGACATGAAGAACACAGATAACATGAAAAATAAACTCCATAGTTCACTACTTTTTTTCTTGTAAAAACTGAAGGCCTACAGGTACCCCTCTGAGTTTTAGACATAATGATTAAATAGGTGCTATTACTGAGAAAGAATTCAATAAAGTAACTTGATATAGCTGCATACTTAAGACTTCAAATTTCTGAACAAAGACTATAGCACTTTAATGAGGACTGTTAAATTGCTTTGCATAGCTAACAAAGAGAATAGACAAACAGTCCTTTGGGAGGAAGAAGGCTGTAAAAACCAATAACATAAGTTGTAATGCTGAAGCCAAAGGAGCAGTAAATACAGAATTATTTCCCTTAATTGTGCTTAAATCTTTAAATATGCTTACAGGAGCAACAAAAGCACTTCAAAATTTACAATGCATGCCATTCAGGCAGACTACAAATATTACAAGTGATACTGCTTGCTTACACAGTTTGCTTTATCAACAAATACATACACAACTACAAGTGTGATGTGATAGGTCTACAAGTTTTAAAACACACTACAGTAATTAAATCTTACATCAGGCCTGAAGTCCATGCATTGTTCTATCTACAGCTTTAGAGAAAGTTGGTTAAACAAGTTAAAAAACATCTCAGCTATACCATAAGCACTATTTACCCTAAAGAAATAACCACAGATATTTAGTTAATGTGGCAGTGATCATTAAATTTAGTCATCTCAGTGTTCTTCAAGCAGATGCTGAGACACACATCTGCTCTGCAACATATTTAAATTTGAAAATCTGCACATCAGTGTACGATCAATAAAGATTTTCATCTTTCACAAGGGTGACAGTTAACACTGTTACACTGCCTTTACATATTTGAGTTCAAAACCTGTAAGAAAACAAAAACTTACCAGCCTCTTTTTATTCAATACTTGTTCTAAAAGAGTAGGTCTTGCTGGGCGATCTCCAAGGGAACCTGTTCTCTGTTTTGTAACAGACACTGAACCTTCAACACTATCCTGCACATTAAAGAAAATAAAAGCGAAGTGAGACTATAAACCGTGATATAATGATACTTTTACTTTTCACCATACGATAGTCCCAAGAATAAACAGGGTTTGCTTTATTAATCTGCAGAGGAAAACAGCAGAAAATATTTGTTCAAGAACTGGCCCCTTCTTTCTGCATTATTTTCACTATTGCATCAGTCATAGTGAAGCAATGCAGTTAAGATAGTTTTATAAACGGCAAAACTAAGTTCCTATAGTGAGTTAATAGCTTGAATTTATTTGATTAAATTTCCTAAAAATGAAGTCATTCACAACACCTCAATCTCTAGTTTGTGGAAGTGAATGATATTTAGCATTTGCAACTGAGTAGGAATGTCAATAATACTTTTAATAACAAAACAAAACATGCTTCAGAACACTATTATGAACTTTACAAAGCCACAGGCAAGAAACAGTAAAATCAATATATTTTTTATTTCTAAGTTTATTCTGTTCCTTGTACAATCACCAGTCATATGAATTAGACCATCTTCTAGCAATGTGGGTCTACAATCAGCTGTAAATATTCACGGTTTGGAAAGTTTCAACCAATGGTGAATCCTACATGTATTAAATTCACAACTCACTGACACTTCAATCTACCTGAAAAGGTTCAAGAAAGAACAACAAAATACCCAGTATCTTCTACTTCAATCCTGTCCACAGAAGTGAAAAATGGAACTCGTATTAGGAATAAAACTCTGATTCCCACAAGACGACATCATCTTGTGGGCCCTGACAGACACCACTGCAAAAAAAGCACATTGAGTTTTGCACTAAATATCCTGATTTCTTCTGCAAGTTCAGGCCTTAATTTCATAACATTCACAGCAACCTGCACTTGCAGAAACTGTGAGAAGTGAGCTCACGTTCTTCCAACATGCAATAATTGCTATTTCATGTTACAGAACAAAAAAATCTTAACCCATCGTTACATGAAATGCAGCAATTGTATACTTCTTACATACTTTTCTGAGCTAGCACAAGTATTTGTGTAGAGACATCATGAACTGAGCCTGATAAATTCTTAGGACGCGGGAATCCTGTCAGTATGTAAACGCAAAATTCACCCTTGAATACTGTATGCAGTTTCTGTTCTCTCTCTTCTGTTCTAAAAGAGAAGTAGCTACTAGAACTAGAGACAGTCCACAGAATGGCAATAAAGATGATAGAAGTACACAGCTTTTTACTTGGAAACAAGTATGCTATGCCTTTTCACATCAGGAAGGAAACAACTTAGAAGCAAGCCTATCAGAAATTAGTTGTTCACTGTTATCTTCTAATGTAAATGCTAAATGGCTGTTAACTGGCATTAAGAGCAGCCAGGTTCAAAAACAAGGAGATATTCAAACCAGGTAGCAGACCTGAAGAAACTATCAGAATGTAGCAGATTATGAGAGTTTACAAGGGTTCAACAAAAATCAAAAAATGTACATGGAACAGACATCACTTAGACCTACAAAAACTTCAGAAAACCCACACCTGTCTCAGCAAGTCCTCTGAGCTGAAAGAAGCTGGGAGACTATTCCCCAGCAGCACCACAAACACTTGACTTTTTCTTACGTGTCTGCTTCAGGGCAGCTTCTACAGCTAGACAAAAAAGGCTTCTTTGGTGTGACACTAAATATGGTTACTATTATATTTATATGAAAACAGAAACAGGAAAGTTTTTTGGTGGATGGTTTGCAGTTAGATCAGCTCCCAGTCACACAACTCCAGAGACAGCTGCGTTAACAAAACAGGGTTGCTTTTAGCAGGACCACCCATCTGCCAGGTAAGATTTTTTTTTTTTCTTCCAACAACCACTATCTTATACTTGTCCCTTCGAGCACAAACTATCCAGCATCTTCAAAAGTAAACCCATTTCCTTTTTTCTAGGTCATCTAAATAAAAGGTCTTAAATGCTGACCCAGTACAGGCAACCATCAGAAACTGTGTTATCTTGGCTGAGTCACAAACTGAAGAAAAAAAAACTATCTAAAAAGTTGAATGTTAGCACCAGTTCTATCACTGGCATTATCTCCCCATCTAAACAATACACTAAGTTTATGAAAGTAAGTATGAACTATTAGTGCATTTAATGCAAAAAACCAACAAGGTAAGTACCTTGAAGAACCTACAGAATACAATTGGATACCTGACGGCCTTTGTTACTTTAAACCCTCACATTTCAGTACCAACTTAGCAAGAAGACTGACATCTTAGATCTAAACTTTCATGTTTACTCCTGTGAAACGAACACGTGTTGCACAGTGACGCATCTTTTAGCAAGATCTTTTTTTCTTGGAAGCTGAAACAGTTGTAAGTTACTATAGTTTATGTCAGAGAAGAAAATAAATATTTTAGTACAGCCTGTTGCAATAGCACAAGGGGTAATGGTTTTAAACTAAAGGAGGGGAGATTCAGGTTAGGCATGAGGAAGGAATGTTTCACAATGAGGGTGATGAAACACCGGCCCAGGTTGCCCAGAGAGGTGGTAGATGCCCCATCCCTGGAGACATTCAAGGCCAGGCTGCAGGGTGCTCTGAGCAACCTGATCTAGTTGAAGATGTCCCTGCTCATTGCAGGGGGGTTGGAGTACATGACCCTTGAAAGTCCCTTCCAACTCAAATTATTCTATGATTCTATGAAATGGAGTTTACTCTCGCGCTCGGGCTGTCCTTTGCTGCCGGACCCGGAGATTTCTTCCCCCTCCCTTCGGCAGAAAGGTCCCAATCCCTCCGACAGAAACCGGTTTTCCACGAGAAGCCCCTGCTCCCAGGGGACCGCACGGCAGCCGGGCTGCCTACCGGCTTCACACCCGCCGAGGCCCCGCTAGCGGCCCACACGCTACCCCCGCCCGCCGCCTCACCTCGGCCCGCGGGCCGCCCCCCGCGGCGGCCGCCGCGCCGCCCCCCAGGGCCTGGTCGCTCTTCTTGCGCTTGTACTTGTCCTTGTAGATCTTGTTGCGGTGGCGCTTGCACATCCAGGGCTTGCGCTGCTTCACCACCTGCGTGGTGGTCTCGCTGCAGCCCTGGTACGTGCAGCTCTTGCAGCCGCCGCCCGCCGCCGCTTCGCCTCCCGAGGTTGTCGCCGCCGTCGCCGCCGTCGCCTCCTCCTCCTCCAGCTCCTCCGGGCTGACCGTGCTCTCGCCGCCCGCCGTCTCGGCCTCGTCCCCCGCCTCGGCTTCACCGTCGCCGGGCCCCCCCAGCTCGTAGAATAACATGAGGCCACCGCTCCCGGGGGGCGGCAGCGGCGGGTCGGTGCCTGGGAGAGGCAGCACCCCCCCCGCCGCCCCTGCCGCCGCCGCCTCCTCGCCGCCGCACGGCTGCATCACGAGCAGCACCAGCTGCTGCGGCGAGAAGGAGAAGGAGGCGGTGGAGGAGGCAGCGGCGGGGCTGTCCCGCAGGGCTCCGCTCCCCGGAGCCGCCGCCTCAGCCGAGCCCGCTCCGCTCCGCCCCCGCGCGCAGGCGCCGCCACGCCGCGCGCACCGCGCATGTGCCCGCAGGCCGCGCACGCGCCCTGGCGGCCGGCCGGCGGAGGGGCAGCGCGCGGCGGCGGCGGGAGCGCGCCTGCGCCGCATGAGCGTGCTCGGGTGCGAAGCTCGAGGGGTCGTTGCCGCGTGCGCGGCGGTGCGGAGGGGAGCGGCCCGGGCGCAGTGGAGGCGCCGGCGCCTCATGAGCAGGGCTGTGGGGCTTTGCTGTGAGGCTGCGCCCGCTCCGCTAGCGTCAAACCCGCATGTCCTTCCCAAGTGCAAAGAACCTGCTTGTGGCCATGTTGCGGTTACCAGTGCGGTTTGGCCCAGCCAGCCTGCTCAGCCCCTGACCTGCTGTGGACCTGTGGGGGCTGCCCGGGCCCAGGCTGTCCAGTTGCTTCTGATCTTCACAAGTGCTGTCCCTGCGCTGGGCTTGTGTCCTCGCTCTTCAGCCATTGCCAGCTGGAAAGTGGGGACATGGGTGCAGTTTGGCCTCCTCTCCCTTGTAGCCTTTTTATTGCCTACAGCCTGCTATTGGTTTTGTAGCTTTCAGCTTGCTGTTCTTTTGCCTTTCTTTCCTTCATTTGTGTATCCATTCTGTCACTGGATCACTTGTATGTGACTCTTTTTCTCTCTTACAAGGTTCATCTGAGCAGCTAAGACCATCTTCACCCAATTTGTGCCATTACAAATACATTATTCCTAAGTAAACATCTATTCTACAAAGCAAATGAATGCTGTATCAGTAATCTTAGCCATTTTTTCACTCCATAAGCCAGTCTGCCTTTGTATTTTTTTTCGTTTTTCAAAGGTCTCAAGGTTTTAATCCAAGAATAAATGCAATTATCATGCATACCTTCAGTTTTCCTTCTACTTCCTCCTTCTGTCACAGGAACTGACTTTTCCTCCCTTCTGCAGAGAAGCCCCACTGATCTCCCATCTCTGATCGCTTGCTGTTTGCTCCCCTTAGTTTTTCTCACCTCTTTACTTTCCGTGGATTCTTTCTTTTCTCATTGCACATGTTGTTTCACCCCATGTTAAAGAACAGTGCTGACCTGTTTGTTCTCTGGCCATGACCACATCTCTCTTTTCATATCACTAAGACAAGTGATTATGCTGTTCATGGTTGCAGCCATTCAGTTTCACCCTTGATCATCTCATAATACAGTTCTCCCTCATTTTTCAAAATAGCTGATGAGGTGGAGTAGTCCTAGACAAATCACAGTGAACTGAGTGAACTCTGTCCTCATCGCCTTTGACCCACCAGTCGCCTTTAGCATGGTCGAGATGACTGCCAGCTCTGCTGTTTAAACTGGAATTACAGACTATTTCTTTTTTGTCTGTGAGGACTTGCTTTCCACACACCTCCCTCAGCATCTTTTAATCTCTGCCACAGCCATGCTGGGATGACTTTCAAGACCCTCTCTTTAGGACTCAGCCTTGGATCTGTGCCAGTAGTGAAGCATAAAAATTACAGGTAGCCTTGTCCCCACTGCGTCTCACCTTTGTAGATGTGAACTCCTCGAGGCAGAGGTTGCCAGTAAATGTTTGGAATTTTTTCAAATTGTAGTTCCATTGAAATAGTTTTAGTCTATTTCTTCTGCTTTATATGCATATTGAAAGAATGTCTTCTTAAAATTATAAGGGCCGCTGACATTAATTAACATCAAACCAAAAGTAATAATGAATGAAAAACAATAGCATTTTTCTGCAGGCACACTTTCTGCATATATCCACACTAATAACTAATTAAAATGCAAATAAGAATTGGGAAGCTGATCACCTTGAAATCCCGGGAAGAAAAATAGCTCGTGCCCTTCCCCAACACTTCTCCGAAGCCTGAGACACCCTGAGACAACCAGGTTTGGTGTGGGCCAGTCACAGCAGATGGAAGCAGTTTGAGGCTAAATGAGAAAATTATCTGGAGTGAAGGTTTCCACGCAAATGCTCTGCTGAAAATTCCCTTTTCTTGAATTAGGTGGATTCGGCCTCAGATACCCTGGTAACACACGGGGATCCCATTGGAAAGTGTGCGTGGAAACATACTTCAGCTCCTTAGTTCTTGTTTTCCTCATCTGAGGAAAAAAGAACAACAAAAATCACCAGAAAACTAACAACACTTTACAAAGATATTGAGAAGGTTATTTAATAAGCAAATTGATTTGATATTTAGTGAGCCTATTACTGGACTGAAACGTGAAGTATTATCCAATTCTTCTTACCCCAGAACCTTATCATCTGCTTTCTTGAGGGCACAGAAACATAAACAGGAATTAAATTAGTGACAGCCAACAAATGAAACCCTTCTTAAAAAGCTGCCATTTATGCTTTTTTTTTTCTTCCCTGTTTTGCTCAGAAAATAGAAACGTTGTGATAGAAAAGAAGTCGGGAAAAGTATTAGTTTCCTTGGGCTGCACATCTCTCAATCCAGCTCTTGGGAAGGAAGGTCATGTTTGGAAAATGTTATCACCAGTCTGTACGTCGCTGCCATCCAGCCAGGAGCAGCTGCATTGTGTTTTGCCTTTCCAGGTGCAATTAAGAGGAGATGCTAAATGTGGTTATTGAAATCTAGTAAGTTCATTTGTCCTTAAGCTGACAGCTAGTTGTTTAAATAGATTTTGTAATTTTCTGCTGTCTCTTTCATTTGTGTTTGTGAAATAGCTCACTTTAATGCTCAATATTTCTGTGCCAGTTCTTAATATCCAGTTCTTAATTGTCTCGGGAAACAACATGTATTAAAAAAAAAACAGATACAGGATAAGATTCAGGAGGGTAATCATCATTGGGGAGGATCTATCCTACTTACAGACCAAGATAGTACTAATTATTATAGCTCTGCAGTAATATTTTCAAATTGTGAAAGTTATTTCAGCATTTTCTTATGAGTGATGATATAAACTCTGTTCACTCAATATCTATCTATCTCTATCTATCTATCTCTCTCTCTACCTACCCACCCACCCACCTACCGTCCTATCTGTCTTTTACACAGAAGTGCATTTGCCTTTATCAGGCCATAGTAAGAACTTTTGTGAGAAGTGGGACATCCAGTGTAGTGATATCCCTTCAAAGAAAACATAATCTAAATGCAAATTATCTTGTAACCTTATCACTCTGATATAAAATGAAAAGGGCCAGTCAAGGAGAGCATTTGGGTTTTTAAAACAGCTGTGAAAGGTACTTGAAAGATACAAGGGAATGAAGACTGCAGCGGGAAGCTGAGAACTAATAATTTGTAAAGAACATATCTTTAGAAACACAACATTTGATGAGGGAATCAAAATGCAAGTATACAGTCAAGAGAGGTTTTTCTACTCTGTTGTACCTCTTATTGCTTAGCAATCTCTCCATTTATGCCTCCTACCTTCTCTTTGGGTTCAAGTCAAATTGCACAGTGATGCAGTCATGGAAAGGTTCAAAAGCTCAGTAGCCTCAAAACAGATCTCCCCTCAAATGGAGGCGAAGTTCAAAGTGACCAATATGTTCACTGGTATGAATTTCCAGGTGACAATGAGTGCTAAAATCTTGCTGTGAATAGCAAAGCAAATGAATTTAAGCTACTGTAGTCAGTTTGTTAAAACTTGTTTTTTATATATGTGTACAAAAATTTGATGATAATTTGATGAAATCTTATAAACATTCCTTTATACACTATTCAAGTATTTCTGTTTCCCAACAGTACTAGGAAGTCAGAAACTTATTAGGCTTAATGAATTATGGACAAACTTATTTTTGCAAACCATGGAAATAAAAAAAAAAAAAACCAAAACAACCAAACCACCACATCAGAACCTTAGTTTGCATTATGGATATATATTCTGATTTTAATATGTGTGTGATATAAAATATCCATCAGAAATGGGTTTCTTTCCCCAGACCCTTCTCATTTTACATGGTTACCTTTGTCCCAGGACAACAGATAAGTTAAATAAGTCTGCTGAAATTAAGTCTTCCCTTTCATTTACTTACATAATTAGACATAAATTAACCAACTTATAAATTAAAATAGCATCCACAATATAATAAAAACAATAAAAAATAGAGCTGAATAAAAGTGTGCAGGATAGGACTTAGAGTATGCCTTGAACCTCACACTGAGTATTTATTAGCCTCTGTGATCTCAACAGTTTTAGTTACCAGAACACTTCTAAATCTCAAAACAGTGTTTCTTGATGCTCTTCTCAATTGCTGAAGTAGATCTTATCTGAACCCCATTTTATTATTCTAGATGAGTTGCATTCACAGTGAATAGATGGGTGGTTATTGTTTTTAGCACCTGAGCAGGATCAGGGTCATGCTGGATGTTCTCCCCCCATGCAGAGCCAGCATCTCTGAATGTGTCCTGAGATGTCTCCTGTTCTGCGTGAGTCATGATACACGCCTTTATGGTGCTGAACAGTTATCACCTTGGCAGAGGTCAGTATCTGCTAATTCTAGTTATTACGGTTTCACAGATTGATTCCTTCTCAATCTAAATCATTCTATTCAGGCCTACTTTAAAATAACATGCCAGAAGATCTGCCTCCTTACAGCCGAGAAAACGTGAATAACGGAGAAGAAAATTGCTTGCCATAGCAGAAGTAGGCATAGTCATTCTGCTTAATGAAGCAGTAGACATAAGTAATGGGATAAATTTACAAAAAAAATAATTAATGAAACCAGTTGTAGACTATGAAATATTCTCTTCCAGTAGAAATAGGGAGAGCCTCGCTTATTAAGAAAGTTAAAACTAGATGGAAGCAAAGCTCTAAATAAGGGAAGCAATCCTCTGTTGGCAGGGAACTATGTCAGAATAGCTGCCCTGGCCATGCTAATATCTGTGACTGCCAAATACAAGCAACGCACACCTGTATCTCAATGTCAGCATCTTTTCCTTCCTTTCTTATAACAGTTGGCTAACATTTCTGATGTTTGTGTGGACATTCTTTCATGATTTAAGGGATTCACGCTTGGGGGTCACTTCTACCATAGAGTTACTTACACAGGTTGTGTTCTGAGTGGTCTTTTCTCACTGTAATCAAGCAGTGAAATATTTCCTGTATAGTTCTCATAAGTAGGTTTTACATGCCATTTCAAGCAAAGTTGGAAGATTTGCTTCTGGCATTTGGACATCTGCACTTGCTTGCATCTGGACAGCAAATTTATATTTTCTGGTTTTGACTTAATGCCACATTTCTCACATGTGTTATCAAAGGTGTTTTTCTAAAAGATGTATTTTGCACTTGAGTGTCGCCTTTGTAAATTAATGTGGCTCTAACCCATTAACAGGAATTTCTTTCTTGAATTGGAGCTATTTTGCACACTTTTCTATCACTTTGTTGAAGCTGTAAAATAGCAACTGTGCCTATTCTACACAATCACAGGGATTTTTCTGTTTTGCTTTTTAATATGAAGTTGAGAATGTTTGTTTTGATTTGTTCTATTTAAGCCACCGTTCTTTAAAAAATAAGGGAATCACTATCTCTTTGTCTTTTTTTCTACTGCAGTGATGGAGAGAGCACCCATTTTTTGAGAAACGGAAGGACAGAGACACAGAATCCTCCTGACAAAGGGAAGTCAAAATGCCCTGATTTATGAAATTGTATGTTAAGAACTGTTAGTAGGTAAGGTTTGTAGGTTCCTCATTTAGATGCTTTGCTAGCCCACTCTTCTCCTTTACAGAAAGTCAGGAAAGAAGTAGTCAAATTCATGTATTTTTAACTCTTTTGTTGTATTCTGCTACAGAATTTTTTCCTGTTCTCTTTGAAATGCTCGGGAAATACAGGTACAAAGGGAGTTCTTATATAGGTACTGCAGTATGATCAGAGTATCACAGATTGAAAGGGTCTCATTTTTTCAGAAGAAAGGGGAAGGAATCTGAACTCTGCAGGACAGACACATGGCTTGATCCTCAGAAAATAACAAATCTGGGCTTAAGAAGCTAGTTCTTGTCTCCTTTCTCAGACTGATGTTACGAGACTTCTGTATTTAGGAACAGGAGTAACCTTTTCTAGACAAATATGCTGTCTTTGCACTGTGTGCATACAGCTCTTCTCAGCCTTTCATCTTGACAGCCAGGAATGTGTCTAATTTGGACCTGAATGCCTGCCTGCAAGCATCCAGGATTAACAGCCTGTTGTACCTGTTGGGGACCCACCTGTTCCCAAAGCCGTTCTATTAAAGCTGGATGCTTAAACAGTTTAATTCTGGAGGAGTGAGGGCACAGACTTGCAGCTGGGTCGAAGAGCTCCATGTGTTTTAGCAGCAGCTTTTTGTGAACCCAGAAATCCCTGTAGCCTGCCAACCCATTAGGCCGAGGCACATCTGTTTCTGCACAATTCTCATCCATTCCATCCAGAAGGATAAATTCATGGGCTGAACTTCTCCCTGTTGGGATCAATGGTTTGTACTATTCAATAGACACTCAGACTCTGTCCAGATCCTGGCTATTATTTTAGAAGCAGCTATTGGCATACAGAAAACTACAAGTTAATTTGGTCACTGCAGACTTAATGGCTGTTCTGAATAATGCTACTGGTTGCGTAGTCTGGTACAGGAAAATTAGTGAAGATTGTGTTGCTTTGTACGTTGGAGATGTTTAGCTTCAGACCCAGAATTTTCCCAAGAAGAAGCAGATATTCATGGAGCTTTGGGACTCCATTACAAGGTAGAGGGATTCATGGATAACTGTATGGGAAACACAGGAAAAGTGCTGAGGGATCTTGGCATATTAAATGTTGAGAGAAGTAAGGACAAGTCCTCCCTAATGACTTTGTATATGTAATTATAAAGTTTATTTTGTGCTCTAAATAGTTGGCATATTGTAGGCTTTGTGAACTGTTAGCATTCGACAACCTGTTTTGTACTGTTGCAAAAGCAGTCTTGTGCGGTGTGCCACAGACTTTATACATCATCTGTTGGGTTGTGTTTGGAAAGGGAGAATTGTTCAACCTAGACTTTTCTGCCATCCACTCTCAGTTTTCTAGACCGGTTTGTCCATCCTATATAAAGTTGGGCATTTAAATTTTTGAAAGCGGACTACAGAGCTTAAAATGCAGTTTGAACATGCTCAGGCCATTGAGGAATCTTGTTTAGCTCCCCATATGTTAACATAAGGATAATTATGACTTACCCTCTCTTCAACAGAATAGTTTGTATAAAAAAACTCTCATAGCTTCTAAATGTTCCTCCTTATATTGCAGCTGTTGCACAATTCTATGAAATAAAGTGATTCCTGTGGTATTATTTCCTGATGATAAATTATTCTTCACACAAGGGTTTTAATGAAGACAATTTTATTCCAAGTAATGTGTGAAAGTTTACCAAGGGCCAGGTAATTCTTGCTTGGATGCTTTTTCTCAATAACAAATTGTAAGCCATGCTTAGAAACACATAAAAGTCTGAAAAACTGTAGATCTGTTCCCCTTTGCTTCTCTTGGGCACTGCCACTCCACTAAGAAGCTCCTCCATGCTTCCTTATTCTGAAATGAGGAGGGCCGGTAGCTGCAGGCCAGTGCTTTGAGGATAAAGCTAATTGACAGTCTGCAGCGTAAGGAGTACACAGATGCACATTTTGGACTTCATTAGTGGTGATGAAAAATGCAAATGCTGTGTTTTAAATAATAAACACAAGCTGGAAGTTTAGATCATTATGCTACTCTGAACCTGCCTGTGTTACAAAAGATTTTTAGATGCAGAGGATCTAGATTTATAGTCTGTCCTCTCATCTATTTTGTATAGGCACTATTGGCTTGTTTGTTTTTAAAACAGCTTAATAAAGTAAACCTATGTCTATCTATGTTTACTATCTAGTATGAAGGACTACTAGTCGCCAAATTCCGCTCTGATTTAAAGCCTGAGCAGCCACACTGAAATCAGTAAGAACAAAGTCAACCCTGCCAGTTTCCACGTACCTGTGCAAATACCATTCAAAGCAGAATGCGGACCTACAAGCCATTTATTTGTTGACAGTCTCTTCTAAGATTCAAGCGTTACTGCAGAGGAAATCACAATGCCTTTACTTATTCAGGTGGAGTCTGGAAGGTCTGTCTTGCTTGTAGAAAAAAAAAGGAAAAAGTTAACACAAAAGTCAGTCACCGCTACTGACTGCAGTGATATCCCTGAAGGCTAATAATTTATTTTACTGCGTCTTGTCCTCCCAGTTTATGCATGACCTGAATCTCTTGTTACAAGGGTAAGTTTGTCAGATGTTTGCAAAGACGTGACCAATTGCAGCTGTGTTTGGCTTATTTCCAATGGCATCAGGCGTGAGCTTGTATATAATATCCTTAATTTCTTGGTAGCTTGCTGACAGGCATGACACCCAGCACTACTTAGTGTATTAATGTAATCCATGAGAGTTCCTCTTTAACCTGTATCTGACCTTGTTACTCTTATCTGCTTCTTTACTCCCACTTAATAAAGTAATTGTACTTAAAGTAGTGGCCTTTCAAGCATGTGGTAGTCGGCCAGATCAGCAAAACTTTTGATCTTTGAACAGTTTATTCTATAACAAATACATCATGCTTTTATGTTAGAAGTGTAGAACACCAAGGAGGGAGGGCTCAGACTGCCAGTGTTAAGACATTGTTAAACTTTCTAAGAATTTGTGGCAGTAGTTTTCTTACATGAGGGTTGCTGCACTGTTTAGTGCCAGATTATGACAAAGAAGAATTAATTACATGGTGAAAGGTTGGTGGTCTGATCGCAGTCACTGCAAAAAAAAAGATTGCCGATAACAGTAATTATAAAAATAGGTACCACACATAAACATGCATAGCATGTATATAAAAGTTAATTTTTAAAATAGAAAAAATTCTGAGCAAAATTGTGTTTAAAAAATAGTTGGTTTAAAAGAAAAAAATATTATGAGGTTAAAAAAGACAGTTCCAATCTAGCAGAAGGGACAACTTTGTTTTAGAGCCAGTCTTGGCACAGTAATGAAGCCAGGGCAGGATTTGTCAATCAAAAATGATATTTAATGAAAAATAGGTAAGAATCCATATACAATCATGAAATGTAGAAATATTGCTAAAGATTGTTAGCATCACATAACAAAAATGAGAAGATGAAGATTATTAGGGAAGAAATTATTCTTAGGCCTGCTACTAAATAGAGATGATAAAGTTATTATTAAGGGAAAAAATAGAAGTTTAATAAATATTTCTGTTACTTCATTGGAAAATGTACAATATTTTTTCCATCATGAGAAGAATTGAAAAGTATTTTCTAATTCTATAGCAACTAAGGAGGATATAAACATCTGCAAAAGAAACAGTTTGTGAAGTCTAAAGGCCTATATAATTTGTACTGAGATCTAAGGACCAGGCAGACCTCTTGACTGCTGAAATGTAGTTTTGATACATCTTGGAACATGACAGCAGTTCCAAGAGACGGGAAGACTGTTAATGCTGCAGCAATATTCCAAAGACAGGGATGATGGCTTAAAGTAGTATATACTAGTTATCCTGATGTAAATCACAGGTATATAAATATTCAGTAGCGAAGCCAGGATATGAATTATAGCTATTAAAGAACTGGATGTAAAACAGAATAAGAGCCAATGAAGATTCCTTTTAACCGGAAATAGGCCTCTTAGAGTCTGATGGTTTTGGTTGGTTGGTTGGGGAGGTGTTGTTTGTTTTTGTTTGTTTGTTTTTGTTGTTTGTTTTTTTTTTTTTAACTGTATTTTTAAGATAGTATATGTTTGAGAAAAGTACAAAATGTAATTTATTTAGGCTTTGGTAAAAAAATTGGCAGTATACCAGTGTATTCTGATAAGGATCAATATTATATATGAAGAGTAAAGGGACAGTAAGCAAATAGTCTAGGATGTGATTTTTTAAACAGGTGGCAGTGATGAATTGTCCACATAGAGCAATAACTGAATGTGAATGTCTGTAGTGGGATTTTACATAGAGTTGTACTAATCCTGATATTTTTCAACATCTGAATTAATGATGTGGAAGCAAATATAAAGAGCTGATGAAATTTGCAGACCATATGAAGATACACAGTGTAGTAAGTTACAGTAAGGCTTTGGCTGTGTCCCTGGCATCCTCAAAAAATGCAGTTTACCACAACGCAAAACTGAGAACATGAAAATCAAACCAAGCTTACAGAATGGTGAAGTTTTACTGCAAGGATGTGGTTCTGAAAATGATTTAAAGGTCACAATGTACAAGCATCTCACCAAAAACTCTCACTGTGACATTTAGGCAAAAATGTCATTTCAATACTCACCTATAGGGAAATAAGTTCATTTTCCTGTAGAACACTGGTGAAACTTGATTCTGAAATACTACTAACAACTCCAGCTTTTGTGTTTTAAAACAAATGTATAGAAAATCAAATATATGCAAAAAACCTCTCAACAGTGATTACAAGGAAAGTGCAGGGGTGGCTTTAGAGTGAGACTCAAGTTCACTCAAAAAGAAGACCCGAGGCATGACATCATTATAAGTACTTCTTTAAAAGAGAAAACAATAGTAAAGGACTTAAATTGAATTAAATAGAGAAAACCACAGGAGAAAAAAGAAAAAAGAAACTAACAGTTTCTAGAACTTACTGTCACACAGATTCAAATGGGACATTAGGCACAAATTTTTAACAGCAAAGCTGATTAACTACTGGATTAAGCTAATAAAGCAGTGGTGTATTCTCCAGCTTTCTGTTTCTTGGATTCAAGCCTAGATAAACTGCTGGCAAATGTGTTTAACCAAGCACAAGATACCACAATAAAAGGGGAGCTGGGTGATACAACTGTGAAATGGTCTGTGAAATACAGAGATTCAATCTGCATGATCTAATACCTCCTTCTCATTTTAAACTCTGTGAACCACCTTCAGTTCAACTATAGGTACCATAAATCTTACTTTTGATGGTACTCAGGTTATTCCTGTCAAGGACTATAGAGCTCAGTCGTACTACCTAGAATAGCGTGCAAAACTATTTATTGTTCAAATATACTGGGTGAATCAAGTCTAGTGGAAAGATGTTCTGCAGGTATTTCTTTCCCAGTATTCTGGGGAAGGATCATTCCACTGTTATACAGGGTTGTATCTTCCTCACTGTGGCAAAGGAGAAATTTGTCTGCTTTTCTACCTCTTTCCTTATTACCTCTGAGTCATTCCGTCTACTCTCCTAGGAGTTTCCTTCAGCGAGACAATGGTCAGCATTGCTGCCTGGAGTGTCTTTCTAGAGCATTGAGATGGGATGTTGACCACTGGGTATCCTTCTTTGTGGAAACAGGCTCAGTGCTGTCATAGCAGTGATGCATTTCTGTGCAGCTACTGAGGCTTTCCACAGGGCTTTCTTGGAGGTGCTCAGTACAGTTCTGCTCCTTCTGTCTCAAGGGCGATAGCAAAACTGGGAGAAGTAGTGAGATGAGTGATAAGGATGATCAAAGGTATGGAACTGCTAAATAAATAAACTGCTAAATAAATAAACAAGCAGACTGGCAGAGAGATAACTGAGAGGGTAGAAAGGTCTATGAAAATGAGTGGCTTGAAAAGACAATTAAAAACTGCTATTATAAGCTGTCTCATCCAGTACAAAAGCAAGAGAACTTCAAACGAAACTAGCAGGTGACTAGATAAAAGCAGACAAAGGAAGAGAATTTTCATACAATATTCAGTCAAGCTGTGGAAATTTTCACTGCAGACAGTTGTGAATTCTACAAGTTTACGTAATTCAAAAAGTGACTGGACAAATTCATGAAAGAAAACTTCAACCAAAGTAAAATGCAGATTTATTGTGTTATGTGCAATAGTACTATAGATAATGATATACCACATGTATTTTAAATATCTATTGTCTACACTGCAATTTTATTAAACAGTTACATAATACAGTTGTAATATGCATAGCAACAATACCTCTGGCTCAGGAAGTCCTCAAATGATTATTTGTTGGATGGCTGCCACGAGAGCATTTGGAAGAAGCACTACTGTGAGCACACTGTTCTTATCGCCTTTTTCAAGCACGCTAACCACCATTTTCCTGGGAATTATTGTCATTGTTGTTTTCTTCCCTTTTTAATCTTTTTTTTTTCCCCTCAAGAGAAACTAGTCTTACTGAATTGAGTGCCAGAAACTGCTCTCTGGAATGCTTCACCAAACATCCCTTAACTGGAGGGGAATTACACTCCATTCCTGCCACCTTTCATGTCTGGCTCCTGCCATGGGCACAAGATTGGCCAAAGCCTTGCTCCACTCTGCTGGATGATGCTTTTGCCAGTTGGTGTGAGAAAAGGGAATAAAAAAGTGGGAAGTACTGGAGTTTCATAGGGTCTCACCTATCACTGCCCTTGTGTTCTGATTCTGTGATTTCCAGAAGCACCAGTCTTAGTGTCAGATGTTAGAGACTGGAAATTACTGATGGTCCATGCTCCTGGGAAATGCAAGGTCGTTGCCAAAAGGAGCATAGCTAAACTGAGACATCTGAGGCTGAAAGTGCCGTATGTCATGTGCTACCTCTGACAAACCACATAGTAACTCCTTTTGAAGGCTGAATCCTGGGCTAGATGGATCATTCTGACCCTGTCCAGCCAATTTCATATGCTAATAAGGATGAGGAAAAGATTATTCCTGATCATACCACAGTTTCTTCTTATGCTAACTCTCTCATAGTGGCAGTTGTAGGAGACTTCATTGAGACTAACAGCTACTATCCTAATTAATATGAGGTTTATGAGACAAGTATCTTGAAAAACACAGTTGTATTGGTTTGGAAAGGGCATTGTAGTTCTTGTCAGGCAGCAGCTTGCAGCCTGTCTGGCCATGAGTCCACATCCTTTTACAGATGAATCAACAAGGAATAGGCTCCAGTCTTGTGTCTGTAAACTAGCCTTGAGTTCACAGTTTCAAGTCCACAACAAGAGACTTGATTGAAACCCAGGGGGACCACAATTTCACTAATCAGTGGGGTTCACTGTAGCTATGATAAAAAATATCGCACAAAGTTATATCTCTTTTTTCAGAAGCTGGAGAGGAGGAAGAACAACAAAACAGTTAATGCCCCAGCTGTTATGAAAGTGGTACTGGGAAACTGTGCTGTGGTGGCTTCCAGAGCTGAATGGGCACTTCTGCCTTCCTGATACCCTCATTTGATACATAGAATTAGAGGAGGAAAAAATTTCCTTGCAATGTTTTGTGTTTTGTTGAAGCATACAGCTAGAACAAAATTGTCACTAGAATTTCTTCCATCTGCTCCCTTTGGCTACAGGTACAAGGCTGTCAATTCATCATATGCAAAAAGAAACCTGGGGCCAAATTCTCTGTTGGCACAACTCCCCAGAATTCTTGGACTTGGCCTTCCCCCTGAAGAATTGAGTCTGAAAGATTCACTGGAAAAACAAGAGAAAAATAGAAATAGCAGTACATGACCACCTTTTTTTCATAGTTTATTCAATCACATAAAAGACTCCGTGGAACTCTGTACCGCAGATTTCTGAGGGAAATATCTTCAAGAACCAAACATACTAACAAGATGCTGAAGCAGTAGGCCATGCTTATTTCTATATGCAATAAGGAATGTATGGCATCATATGTGTAGCAGATGCTGGATACATTGTAATAGAATTTTAATACTTGGCCATCTGTTTTTGCAGATTGTTGCTCTCTCCATCATTGTCTTTTGGGTGAGGTCTATTGTGTTTATCAACTGTAGTATGAGAAGATTCCCCTCTGTTAAGACAGTTTGAAGAAGAGATTCTCATTGTTACAGGAAAGTTTACAGGGAGCTTCACAACCAAGCCATAAGCAGTACTTGGGTGGGGGAAACACAAGTATCAAATGCCACACGGCATACCTTAAGATCTGAGGGGTTTGCCTGAAGTCAGGTCCAACTGTCTCCACAGTAGGCAAAAGATTTTCCAGTATGGTCAGCTCTATCTCACCTGAACAGCTTAAAGCAAGCCACAAGGCAAATAAAACTGGCATCCAAACAAGTGTTTTTATATAGACTCTGCCCTTTATAATTGACCTGCTGTTATCTGTTACAGTAAAAATTAACAGTGTCTAAAGCATAGGCAAGCCTTGAGTCTGAGAGAGACATTTGTAAGAAAAAGCCGAATGTATGAAAACTCCAGGAAAACCATTCTGCATTCACATGCTGGTATTAGGATTGCAAGTATGTACTATAAACAGCAGATTCCTGTTTGGCTTCTAGCACAAGATCTTCCTACACAAGAATGTACATATTTGTGAATGGCCTACACTGAGAAGACAGTGCCATCTGACTGTGTCAATTCAGGAAACATGAAATCTGTCCCATGAATCGTAATTATTCATAAGTCATTGCAACCCTGACAGGCTCAGTGTCTCTTTAAAACTGTAAACAGGCAGTTAATTGTGTACAGCATTTGGCTTGTCATGATTCATGATTGACTCATAATTCCTTTGCAGATGCAGCTAGCACCAGACCCAGGAGAGGTGACTGGGGCTAAGAAATTAAGAATCTTGGCATAGGATCATAGGATTAGTAATGGATTTAAAAGATGGGCAACAGGGATTTTGAAGAACCTGTGATACGTGTCCCAGTAGCAGTTAAATGTCTGTCTTATATTGACATTTGTGGAAATTAAGAGTCTAACTACTACAGAAAGCTTGGACTGAAGTTAATTAGTACCGTGACCAAAGCCAACAAGACTTCTGTTTTTAAGTTAATTTTAAAAAGATCCACAGTACCTGCTGTTGTTTCTCCCACATAGGTATTACAGTAGCTAAGAAGTAGCCCTCTATTCTCAGCAATGAGCCAGAGCATGCAAGTTAGGAGCCAAGACTTAAGACATGGAGCACACAAGGCAATGGCAGGAGTCTCAGCTAGCACCGTTATTAGAGTGAGGTGGTGGAACCCAAAAGCAGGAGAGCATCCAGCACTTCACTCTGTTTTCTGCATGGAGCATAGGCATGTCCTGGGGCATCTCCAAAGAGCAATACAGAAAGCCCAGCAGTTAGTCCATGGGAAAAGGTGTGCTTGAACTCTAGTCTTTTGCTACCATTAGAGATAGGAACTGACACTGAGTTCATTCATCAACTTGAGCGCTACATCCAGACACAAGTACTTAACAGAGCAGAATTCACATCTTCTAAGAGTCTAAATCGTATGAAAAGTGTGCAACTTGAATTCAGCATCCTCATCAATCTCAGAGCAGGCAAACCATGTACCCTTCCTTCGAACAGCGTGTTGACCTCCGGGCTGTACATGTGAGAGGGTCAGGGTACCCACAGCACCTCCCTCCAAGTGAAGTCTCTAAGCAGCCAGAAAGGTAAGCACAATGGTGTGAAGAGATAAGTCCCCAAAGAGACCTTAAGTCTCACAGCTGAAAAGTTTATAAGGTGAAGACCTGGGTTCCCTCCTCTGCAGTGATCGCACAGGTTACAGAATCCTTGAATAAAGCCAGGAGTTACTCTGCGTAAAAGGAACCACTACCCCAGCTCTCACACCCTACAGCACACTTTGTCTGTCCCACATTTTGTGAAGTGGCCCTTGACAGTCAGTGCCAAATTCTAGTATGGTAGCTTACACTGTCTGGAGATTCACATAAAAAACCCAACACATCTAGGTCCCCAGAGGAGGGCACATTGAGGTAAAAGGACCCATGCTCAAGAGCAGGGTCCTGGGGAAAATGATGGGATAACAAGCTGTAGGCACCTCCAGGTGAAGTTGCTGTTGGAATTGAGGCTCTGGGATGACCCTTTGACATAAGTTGCAAGCCTATCCACCTTTGGATTCAAAAGCAAGGAAGCACATGTTCCAACATGTTCTTAAAAGTGATTGTTCTGAGCCATGTGGCCCAAATCACTAGCAGTGGAGAATTTTAAGTCTTTGGTGGGCTGTGTGGAGACAGAATTGTCTCAGTCCTAGACCTCTTGTCTTGCTGTATATGTTAGCTATTTCAACAGAGAAAAAATGGATTTATAAAGTGTCTTTGGTTCCTCTTCCAAATATAAATAATTCTTCCAAATTAGAAAGGAAGTAGCTCAAACAAGAGGTCAGAGGAAACTTATAATAATTTTGCTGTACCACTAATGCCTGTTAATCCAGCTACTTACGTAAGACCACATTTCCTTATTAAAAGGAAATCAGGGAGATGGCCAAGATCATGGTAAGGATCAAATAGTGGCAAGGTAACAACAGGAGTCCATTGCAGAGGAAGATGAGGAGGAGAGGAAGCAATAGTTATTTGACTCACTGTTCTACAACAAATGTAAGGATGCACACAGTTTGTGCTCAGCACTCTGCTAGTCTGCCATTGCCACACCACCACATGCTATCATATGGTCACCCAATGCTGTGCAACGAATGGAGCCATCAGGATTGCTTCTGTAATACAGCTGCTAGTGTTTTCCCTGTCAGCTCATGCAGCAGCACATAGCTGGCCTGCATCAGATGTGAATCGTGATGATGATGTCAGACATCATGTGGGGAGAGACCAAAATATCCTTCAGCTTCAGGAAGTTTCTCATCAGCTGAATGCAACCTTCAAGTCTCTGATTCGTGCCAAAGGTTCTGCATGTGCAGCAGTTTCGTGTGGTGTGCTGCTTGATAATGCGTGTCGGAGGCATTTTACTGGAACACGCTTTTAGGGCATGCCAGCTGTGTGATCAAGTACTCTGAAAAGTTCAGTGATTACACTGCTGCAGGCTTTCAAGGAACCAAGCCATCAGAAACGATTGATAGCCCAGCTCTCTCTTTTCTGCCAAGTTTTGCCCCTGATGAGATGCAGAATCCTCAAGGGCCTGGTCTTATACTGTGTTAGTGAGTAAAGATGTGAAAAATCAATGTTTTATAAAATCCATTTAACTGATAACACTACCCAGTCACCTTCCAAGCTCCCTTGACTGTCGCACATCTCTCATTCTGATGTAAAATGGATTTTGTTCTTCAGCAGTACACAGTAATTCCCAGTGGTGATTGTTACTGATAGCTTATAATAGAGCTCAGCTGTGTTGCTCCTGGATTTCTAATCAGCTTAGCAATGACAGGACTTCTGTCAGAGAATTACACTAAGCCTATTTCCTATTCAAAACTAGACAAGCAAAAAACGCCCCCCTAAAATATTTTAATATACTTTATAGCCAAACCTGTATTAAAAGGTGGCCACATTTCAGCCATGGACCATGTTTTCTACTAATCCTTGGAAGTTAGCAGGAGTGACAGACTGCATGAACAAGTTACCACAAGGCAAGTTTACACCACAGAAGCTATTCTTCAGGAGCCTATGGGAAGTTTTTCACCCCACAGCAAACATGAGGTAGCTTAGCTGGTACTCGGTAAGGCATAGACCACTTCACCACAATTTAAAGAACAGTGTCTGCACAGTGACTAGCGCTTTGCAAAGTCACAACTTCTCTTGCCTGTTAGTACCTTGTTTGTGTCTCCACATTCAAAGTACCAGAGAGGTTATTGTTGAAGTGGTCTCCTCAGGATTCCTAAATGCTGTAAGCAGAATTAAGAAACAGTGTTTGGTTGTAGTTTTGGATTCATGTTTGTCCGATTCAAGTTCCTTTTCAGCAGTGGTCATAGAGTTCCCGTTGACCTTTAGCAAATGGCTTTGGCTCTGATCTCAGAGATAATTAGCCGACACGTCCAGTGAATTCATGATTAATCATCTTTGAGTATCTTGGATTAATCCTTCATTTCCTCAATTGAGGAACAAGGGCATGAGGCAGTAACAGTCCTCTTTACCCTTTTTGGCTCTACAGGCAGTGCTTTTTTTGGGCATAAACCAAAATTACTGCAGTGACTGCAATGTGGCGTAGATCTACCTAGCTTTAAAATAGGTGTTAATGTGTTTGTGTCTTCCCCCCCGCACCCCGCCAAAGTAATAGCTCCATGCAGAGAGAGCGTTCTATGATATTTTGTAGAGATATGAAGTATTTTTCTCCTCTGCTGACTGTCACTTTGAAACCAAACCAAGTCGTTTAAATCGGTTTAAAATGCCATCTACTGATTGTCACATGCACATATTTATTCAACTGTTTGACTCAAAGGGATATCTGCCACATTTGGTCAGCATTCAGTGAGGAATTAAACTCTCTGTGACACTGATTTTGGATGCTCATGACTAAAATAATAAACTTACATCTCCTGAACTGGATCTGTAACTACTCTGGAAGAATCTAACTTTATTTTCATTCTAGGCACAGTTACCTCAGGCCATTTAACGTTTGTAAATCAGTGAGAAGATTCATTAAAAACTGAACTGGATGCACTTTTTCTGTCTGTAATCTCTGTAATGAGCCACAAAACTGCATTTCAACATGACAAATTGATTTCATTCACAATAATTATCTGTATAGAGCTGAGGCACCTTCTGATTTGGTTTAATCTCTCTGAAAAGGCACTAACCTTTAATGAAATAAAAGTTCTGAATGTGATGTAAGATCCCTCACACAGGAGTGGACAGTTTCTTCACAGTTCCTTCTAGTCCTCTGCTCTTAGTGAATGTCATTCTCTTTTTTTGGGTTTCTTCCTGGCAATTTTTGCAGTGTGAGGTATCCTGTGTTCAGACTGGGGATATCTGAAGGGTATCTGTGATAATGCAAGAGCTAGTGGTTGTGATACCTGTCACCTGAGCTTCCCTTTCTGTCAGTGAAGTGAGTTAGTGTATTCATTGTAAAATAGCAAAAAACACCTGACCATTGTGCCTGCCCTCAGAGTGTCTGTGTTTCATCGCTGGTAGAAAGGCAGCCCGGGATGTCCTGAAGTAGGTACTTAGTGTATCAGGTGAGACAAGACCTAGTCTACAACTTTGAGTGACAGAGACTAGAATTTTTTGTGTTGTCCAACACTGGTTTTGTTGTCTCTAAACCCTCTTATGACTTCTGGTATTGCAGTTTCACTAGACATCTAGCTATTCCTTTCTCATAGTAGCTTTTGTACTGCTCACAACATCACTGCTTCCTGGGCAGGCTGCAGTTAGAACTCCAGCTGATGAAGGGAAGAGCATGTTATAAGAAATTACTGGTTTTTTGAGCCCCTTTGCAGTGAAGTGATAACCATGCTTCTCTAGGTTACTGTCTTTTTATTTTTAAAAGTGAAAAAGCAATATGACCCACCACAGCAGAGGAAACAATGGATCTTTTTTTCTCTTGTTACTGAAGAGAACAGGGGGGGAGGTTCTTGCTGCAGATGCATTCTCTATGCTGGTGTCCTGACATAAGATCCTTTAGAAAAGGTTAATTTTCTAGGGAATGTGGCTTTTTCATTAAGCATTACAAATACAAATTTTAATTGACATGAAGATAAACATTTCTCGAATATAGAAGAAACATAATTGAGGCCTCCTGTTTTTTACTATTTCACAGCCCAGTAACTAGAGAGAGAGTTTAAGATGTTATCAAGGTGACAAATAATATAATGAATCACTAGCTCAATGTGAACCCAAGCAGTTAGCAGGATGAAAAACGGAGTTGTGTGTTATGGTGCACTGTGGTGCAGCTGTACTATCTTTCAGGTGTTTCTGGGTGTTAGCAGACTTTGCTTACCTCATCTGACCCCTCTTTTCAAATAGCCTGCTGGTGATGCTGGGCTGTTGCATTGGCTGCAGGACGGCTCCTAAAAGGGCCCTCACATGGGCTGTAGCAGGAACAGCTCAGGTTTGTGACCTGTCCTACCAGCATATTATCCTACATCTTGCAATATCAGAGGAGAGCCAGGTCATGGACACATGTGGCCATTAACTTTATGGGTTGTGTCATCAATGTTATGTGATATGTTATGATAATAATACGCTGTAATTACTATGTTCATTAGAGAATTGCTTACTGCCAGAGCACCGAGTCCCTTCAGATCAGGAGGATGGCTGGGGAGCAGCAGGAGTGGGGCTGTGTTGCAGGGGAGAGGAGCCAGGTGCCGGGATGACAACAGGGCAGACATGGCAGAGACCCCGCAGCCCTGTCCCACAATAGCTGAGGGAGGTGAACAGAATAGACCCCGTGATGGTGGCTGGGTTCAGCCAAGAGCCCGGATCACTGGGCAAGCCCATAGTGATGGGACAGGGCCTGTGGTGAAGCCAGGAAGTTAAGTCCATGGGCTGTGGCCATATCAGTGAGATGCATTGCTGGGCGTAGGCATGGCTGCAGTGGAGCTCTGGCAAGGACCAAGGTCAAGAGCATCACCTTAAAAGCCTCACCCAAGCAAAGGGCAGTTGACTCCAAAGAGGCATCTCTCAGCTCTTTCTCACTTAGCTCTTCAAGGCCGGGCAGCTGTCTGGTATCAAAGCTGGCCGTGAGCACAGGCAGCCATACTCCTTGAAACAAGGCGAAGGTGGTCATGGACTCAGGACTCTCATGTGCGTGCTGCATTGGAAAGAGGGAGAAGCCAAAACTCTCCCTTTTGGCAGCAAAATGTTAGATGGATATGGCTATGGTATTTAATTTCACCTTCAGATTTTGATGCTGAATTTGATGTGATCCTGATGGAAGAGCCATTTTCCAAGTACTGCAGCTAGTTCTGTCTACCAGAATTAATCAGAATTACTAAGTCTTTATTGTCTGCTATATGCAGTACTAATTTAAAGATACTTTATTCAACATCAAAAGTATTCTTTGGACAGAGGAGCCTATCTTTCTCTGAGGAGCACTGGTGACTGCTTTCGGTGACGCTGACAAACTGTAGACTACTTACAGTAGTTTCTAACTAGTTTGTACTCTTTAATCAGTAATACAGCCAACTTACTCTTACATGATCTGACAATCAATTCACTGATTTGTTTGTATGTATCATCACAACTTATAGAAACAGTACTACAAGCTATGCATTAATTGAAGACCTCCCAAGTCAAAGGGCACATGTCCGAGGCTGTATTTCAATGATGCCTCAATGCACTGCCTTCCCCATCCCCAACCTGTGCCCTACCTGGCAGTTCCTTTACAGTTGTGCTGGCAGGGCTGTTTGTGAGTATATGCCATGAATATGATGAGGAACTAGATCAAACTTAAAACAAATTCAACAAGATACATCTTTTTTCAGTTGTCTTGTCCAGTCCACTAGTAAAACCGAGTGGGTGAGCCTGCAGCTGTGGGGAATGAGCACCTTAGGGAGAGCAGTGTTTGACTTGTGGAGTTCTTCAGTCTGTAACCACATCTGATGTTCTTCTGATGCAAAACCACCGATGCCTTTTTTGACTGTAGAAGTACTGAGTCATGGCATCAGGATTTAACTCATAAAACCTCTGAAAGGGACATTAAAAGCCCATGGAAGCTGAGGTGCTTTGTGGAAATTAATTCTCATGATGGAGGAGTTGTGGTGCTGTGATCACTTTGTCTCCTCTGTAAATTATTAATGCTTAAACAAGCTAATTTATTCTGATATAAGATAGAGTGACTTTGGTTTTAATTTTGGTTGATGATATCCTAAGAATATTTTGGATAACAATCAAAGAAGTTTGGTATCCTGCTCTGTCATTGGGATGATGTCCATACTAAAGTGCCTGTTATGAATGGTATTTTGAAATAAAAATATGAAGCTCTCATGGGTATTTGTGACCACTATGTACTGAAACTTTTAATACTCAGCTTTTTTTTCTGAAATCAGTTTAAGAAAACAAGACTTATCAGTCTTCTACTACCTGTTCCATCACTGAAGGCAGGATATTCTTTGTCAGGGTCTTGTTCTTACCTGTGGCAAGCATGAAATCCGTGACAGGAGACAATTTGGGACAAAGAATTTTAAGGTATATGTGGTGAATTTTTTTGGTCTTATCTACTTTTATTGTGCAAAGAGACATTACAAAGCAATGCAAACTGAAAGGAGCAGGATTTCAGATGCCTGCCTGACAAATGGCAATCCTAAAGTGGCTTGAACCTTTCAGAGATAGCGTAGTATATTGAACTGGCATTTTTTTAAATTCTGCATCACCACGTCCCCCCTCAAAGGTACTGACACAGATTCACCGGGCTTTTCTGGGTGCAAATCTATTTAGGAATCCTTTATGCCACACTCAGTATCTTTTTAAAAAGCTACCTTGCCGGTCTTTAGCATGCTCCATTCTCCTTAGATATCTGAGCAAAAAGAAGCTGGTTTTTATGCCCTGAATATCCCAGATTGGTTTTAAAAACCATCATGAATATCTGAGGCCTCAGTTTCAAATATCTCTCCTGGTTTCTGTTAGCTGTGTGTCTGGATCTTGTGTCATACCCACCCTGACAAGATCAGAGGATACCTGAGGAAAATGGTGAACTTGAAGTTTATGTCACACTAACCTTCCTCCCTGGTACTTTTATTGGAAACACAATGTTATAAACTAGACAACAGAGAGTTAGTGAGACCATGTTTGGAATTGCGTTTTGTGTAGCTGTGGTACTGTAATTTCCTTAACAGAAGTTGGCAACTTCCCACCCAAGGGAAGTGTTGACAATCTTCATCAGCAATGGGCCCGTTTCATCCTCTCTAGTCCATAACTAACTTCACCTCAGTGCCAGATTTCTCATCTCTGTTAGAAACACGGTTATTGAGAGTGGTTATAGTGGAGATCAAAATGTTCTACACATCTGCAAGGTAGAGGAACCCTGATTTTTTTCACCTGGCATTATAGAAGTCAAAAATGACTGTAGAAAAAAATCTATTGGCACGCTGTACATTTTTTTATCACTGATTTCTGTGGCTTGTTTTTGTTGACAGCAGGTAAAAAATAAGATGTAGGTATTGTAGTCTTGCCAAAGTTTTCTTATCTTCTCAGTTGAAAGATATGTTAAATTATAAGACTACAGGGAACTTATTAATTTATTCTTATATTGTTGGAATATGATTAACTGTTTTTTTCCCATCTCACCAGCAGTTTCTCATAACCCTGCTGGTAAAAGCTTCACTTTTAAGAATACAGCTTTGAGTGCCGAAGTGTTGAAAAGTGTTACTTTGATTAAATGTCTCTAAAAGTCTGAAGATGCCATCTCCACTTACTCCGATTTGCCTACCATGGATTATGACCTTTTACACAACGATTTTTCTTCACTTAGCAGTGAGCAGTACAACCAGTAACCTCCTTCATTCTTTTGCAGGGAGCTCTGCACAAACTTACCAGTGCGCCCAGTAAACTTTCCTTGCGAGGTCAGTGCAATACTGGTGTTAGAGCAGGCCTGGAAGCACATTCAGTCCCAGACAAGTCAACAACAGGCAAGTTTAAAGCTAAGCGTGTATGTAGAACTGACTTGGCCTAATTGCACAAAGTTGAAGAATTATGCGGGGATGTAGACAACAGCACTCTGCAAGAAAATAGTGCATTTCTGGCTCCCTGGCCTACCCTGAAGGTACTACAGTGACTGATCTTCTATTAGTGTCACATACCAAATTCAAAGTGATTCTACTACCAGAATATATAGATATGTCAAAATTTTCTGCCTATTTGATGTCTTTTGGTACAAACTACCATAGACCTTAAAAACTTATGAAGGTAGGCTGACAGAGTATGAACCTGCAGTCTGCCAAGCTGCCGAGCCATCTGCTTCGTGTGTCAACCATCCAGCACTCCAGATAGATCTCCATTTTAGTTCTCAGTGAGTCAATACAAGATTTAGCTTCACTGCCTATGTAGTTTCAGAAATGATTACATCTTAATAAAACTCTCAGGGATTTAGAAGGAAAAATTAGATGCTTCTCCATTTAGAAAGGAATTTATTGACTCAGGAAGATGAAACCAATATTGTTTCCTGAATTGAGGCATCCAACAAAAAAGGAATATGCATTTGGGTTTATTCCCACACCTACAATTAGTAAAAGTCCATCCCAAAGTGAGCAAGACATTCTTTTTTTAGCAGAAAATTAATTCTTGGGTTAAAAATCCAGCTAGAATAAATACTTTTGAGGCTCCATGAAGGAGCTAAAATGACTGTGCATCCTTTGTGACTACCACCACACAGAGCAAAATAGCTGGTATTTAAAGAAGCACATCATAGCAAACAAGTTTAGCTGGTGTACACATATTGATTCTTTGAACAGAATAATTTGGTCTCTTTCTAAAAGAGATCTGATATTTTTTATTATAGAAGAACCTTAGTAGTTTATTTTATCCCCTTTTAAAGATTTATTTGTAATTCAGTAGCCCACATATCACCTTTTTCCAAAGCCCTTGAGCCTCTACTTGAGCCAGCAAGAGAATGGGCCGGATTCTTGCTGTAAAGTCTCTAATTACATAAGTAACCACTCACTGAGGATTTAACAGCAGTGCTGCTCTACCTGCTATTAGTATGGCTTCATTAACATTACAGAATGTATCAGAATACATTAGTCTGATGTGTTGTCAAAAATAATTATAATGTAGTCACGCTCTGGAAAGCAGATATGTAAAAATGCCATCTTCTTACTCAAGAGATCACTTTCCTGTGTGCATACAGTCAGATATGCCTGTTTTGTCACAGAAATACGTTCTACAAGCACCTGGCATACATAATATCATTGACACTGAATGTGTTAAATCTCTCAACAGCATTCTCAACATGGTGATCACCAAACCTGGGGCCATGGAGTTGTGCACAAATTTTAAAAAAGCACACTTGGCAGATCTTAGGGCTGACAAATCTTGAATGAATTTGCAGCTTGAATTTCTATAGGCATCGAAGCAGACATAAGGACAAGAGAAGCTAGTCTGAGTTTCAGAAGGCAAAAGTTTCTGGGGCTGGCAGAGCACATCTCTTACTGATAAAAGGAGTGTGTTTGATCTGAAAGTAATTAAGATATAACAAACTTGGAACACCAGAATGCCATTTTACATCACTTTTCATTTTCAAACAACTCTGTAAACCTAAGCCATAGTTATGCAGTGTTACATTTTATTGTGCAAGAGCCTTATTTCAACGAGGTCACTCTCTTCATGATGGTGCTTCATTTCTTTAATAATTCACATAACCTTATAATTTTCAATGTGTCATCAACTCAACCATATATAAAATTCAGTCATGTTTGCAGGCCCATTTCAACTTAAATATGAAAACATGTGGAAGTTTGGTGTTATAATGAAAAGTGATGGTGCAGTAACTTACAAGTCAATTCCCCCCTTCTAAAATGTCACAAACTGGACAATTTCTGAGGAGCCAATAGACATTGTTATTTCTGGTGGCATTTTTACTGAGGCTATGCTCTTCAGACATGTCGCGAAGAGCCATTACCAAGACTTTCAATGGGTGTTAGAAGGCGTATACAGGATAGAAAGCAGAATATTTTAGTGCTTATGCCTTAGCTACACAGTACTACCCTAAAATGAAGTGGCAGGACAGCTTTTTTGTGCTAGGTTAAGTGGCCTAGCAAGAGCTGAGACAGGTGTAGATTTGTTCACCAGGGGAAGATCTGTCCCACTCTTCTTGCTTACACCCTAAGTGCACACAGCTGCTGCTGCTACAGTTCAGTTTGAATCCTGTTTCTACTCAGCAGCTGCTTAAGCATGAAGCACACATGTTTTGTAGCATGCTTGGTTTTCCATACAACATTCTCAATATACCTAGAATCATGCTTCTGCGTAAGACTAAAAGCACTTTTGTTTTGAGGTGCATATCTGCTAGATGCCTGACTCCCAAGTTCAACTGGGAACTATAGATCAAGTAATTTTTCATATCCTTCCCAGATAAAACCCAACACAAAATGAAGTGCCAGCAAATGCTCTTTTCCAAAATGGGGAGAAAGCAAGATGAACTTGTTCGATACTATCCTAACCCCTCTTCACATTTATCTAGCAAATTACATGCTTCAGTTCAGTTCCTTCCTGCACCTCTGTTACCTACAGCAAATTTCATCTGCGGTATACCCTGCCCAGTCACTCACTCTTGTAAGATGTCTATTTTTCTTCATTGTTGACTTCATCCTTACAACCCTGAGTAACTTGATGTCATCAGTAAGTATCACAACAGCCTGTTACCAAACCCGTCTTCCAGCTCATTCAGAAATTATGTCAAATAGCAAAAATATCCCATACAGCTCCCTCCAGTCTGAAAATGAACAATTGCTCCTCAGTTTTGTTCCCTATCTCTTTACCATTTACTTAGCCATAACAGCATTGTTCTGCTTGTTCCATGACTGCTCAGTTTCCTAAATTTTCTTTGGCAATGGGCCTAGCCAAAAGTCTGTTGGAAATCCGAGTAGATAGGTTGATCTTGATCACCTCTGTCCACATACTTGTTCAGCCCTCAAAGAACTTCTTAATAAGATAGAATTTGTCTTCACAGACACTGTGCAGATGCTTCTCAAGTAGACCAGTTTCATCCAGGTGTCCACTAATTGTGATCTTCATTATACTTTCAATTAATTTCCCTAGTAGAGGCACCAAGATTACAGACCTAGAGTTACTCAGAGCTCCCCTGGAGTCCTTTTGAAAACTGGCATCACACCAATTTGCCACACTCCAGTTTTCTGGTATTAAGATAACCCAGCAGAGCTGCTTCCCAGGCTACTGTGATTTATTTATTCATAGAAATGTAAGAAGCAGGAAGAACAAGATTAAAAAAAGCAGAGCCTTTATCCTAGCCCTTCCTTGATAGCTCAGTTATTTTTTTCTGAGATTTTGGTTCCTCCAAGACTTGACCAAGTAAAGCATCAGGTAATTTTTCTTTTTTTCAGTGCCTTTGTTGGTCTTCCTGAAAGCAGTTTTCTAGTGAGTTATCTTTTTGTCTTGCTTGAGGAAAGTCTTTTTAACTCTTTAATCTCCTTGGTTAGTAAGTTTTCATTCTTGGTTACACCACTGTATGTTGTGGTTTGGAGCTTTCATGTTCCCATTTTGCAGATAATACCTGGCTGTTTTTTTTTTTTAATTTATTTTTTATTTTTAATTTTTTTTTTTTCTTTTCCCTGGGCTGTTCCTCAACCTGACTGCTACCTGCAATAGCCTGTTACCAAACCAAGACAGTATTTGATGCACTGTGCTATAGCTGTATTTTGACTCCATAAATAGCTGGGCAAAATATTCACAATATTGCCCATGCATTCTCTGTGGGCTCAGATGAGCCGCAATGATTTGTTAATGATTTGCCGCAAGATGAAGCTCTGCAGAGGAATTTCAGGTGGCTTCAGGAGTCAGGTCTGGTGTCCCCAGCACAAGCCATGAGCCAATGGGACCGGACTGGGAGACATGGTGGTGTGGGTGGGAAGCCAGCCAGTATAAATAAAAATATCCATGAGATTGTGTTAGTTGCTGTAGTGATGCAAAGGAGCCTGAAACCAAGTGTAGGATGGCAGAGTATGAGAAGGTAGCAGAGTACAATGTTCCCATGACACAAGCTAGTTCTGGTGTCCTGGGCTCTTAATAAGAAGCATGAGACACAGGTTTATTAAGACCAGGTGATGCTGCTGTTTCCCCTGAAGTTGGAACATATCCCTCCACTTCTGTAAATGCCCATTCAGTCTGCTGAAGAGCTTCTAGTGGAGTCTGACAGGCTGCACTGGCTTAATGTTTAATGTATCATGGTACATCAACAGCAAGTGCAAGCGTGGAAGCAAAGCGTTCTTCAGCTTCCCACTCATTGCTCAGTCCTCCAGGCTGCAACAAAGCTGATGGATGATAATATGGTCTCTGCACTGTATTTCTCACCAACAGCTTGGTAGCTTAATGTGCTGGGCATGGCCACAGTTATTTTTCGTTGTATAATTATCAGAAGCTACAATATGCAACCTTTAATTCAATGGCAGTGCCACTGATTTTCCTTAAATGAGAAACAAGTGTGTGGGTGAGTGCATAGTTTCAAGCAGCCACAAAGATAATAAACTAAACCTTAAACTACATTAAACAATAAAAAATAACCAAGGAAGATATGAATATACACTACACTTTTAAAAATAACTGTGCAGGTGCTCACACAACCCACCCTTGTCAAATGGCCTGAATAACAACACCTGTTAACACAGAAGTGTGTATGTGTGTGTATTGAATACACGAAACTGTCTGGAGGACATTTGACCATGTTAATTGATCGTGTTAAAGATGAAGGTGACCATCAGCCACCAACTGATGGTGTTAAAGGGGAAGAACAGTAGCCAGGGAACTTCAAAGAGAGCTTTGAAACACAGGAGGAGTTAGCCTGAAAAGAAGTATGAAAGAAGTGTGAAAATTGCTAAGTGGGGCAGAGACACCTTGGAGGGTAACCAGCAATAGTCAAACCTGGTTTGGCACTGCCAGAAGCTGCCCTGCCAGCATTGCAACCTCCACCTACATCAAAATAGAGCATCATCCCTGTGGGATGCTCCATGGAGCCTGGGCTCAGTGGGTGTCATGATGGTATGGGGTCAAGAAGTGGGGACCCACACCCAGGTTACAGGTAGGGGGGTTTGTGGAGGGAGCTTTCTTCTTCTGAAGGAGATGTGGTTTATCTGTTGTATTACTGATATTGATTCTGAATGTACTGCTGGTGAGTTATGTGTTGTTAACAAATCATTAAACTGCTTCAATCCTTATTTGATTTAAATTATGAGAACTGAAGAGTTTTCCCCTGATACATTCTTGGGCAGTGGACAGTAACACAAGAGGAATCTTTCCATTGGACAACACTGCTTTGCTGAAGAGGCTTGTTATTTTCAACTATCTAGTGGCTAATTTCCACTTTGTATGGAGTGAATGAGACTTGCTCCATTGGACAGTGAAGAAGTAACTGAATGGGTTTAAAAAAACAAACCTCAAAGTTTGTCTACATTAATGTTTTCAGCTGTTGTGCAATAACATAAGTCTTTACTCCCTGTTTGGTGGGGCTTGATATGTCCAGAAAAGGGAGATGCAAAGCCAGTGCATTACAGCTTGTCCATGTAAGTTTTTCAAGCAAGGCCTTCAGAGAGCAGAGGTGCGTGGAAGTCATCTGTCCCAGGGTAAACCTCTGCAGTGGCAATGCCTGAGCTGGTCAGTCTGGACTCATTCAACTGCCAAAAATCAGTTCTAAGTCATGAAATGCCTAATCCGAAAACAGATACCTGAAGCAAGTCAGATGCCTTGAATCTTGGGATGTTTTGTTCCACTAACCCTGTTTCTGTTCTTTAATTGTCCAGGGAGCCTGGAGTAGCCACTTTAGGAGTTGCAGATAACTGAGGTGGGATTCAATTTGCAGGTAAAGACACTGCATGTAGGTATTCACAAACAGTTTCAGTGCCTTGGCACCTGGCCTAGGTGATCAAAATCTGGTCAATACCATTGATGAAGCCTGGAGAGTTACACAGCTCACCATATACAAGAGTGTTTATGTTTGATAAATAGCTCCACTGTGTTTATTTACCTGCATTTCTCGCCTTCAGTAGGAGGTGCTTATTCTCTCTGGATTAATTAGCAGTTAGTAACAAAAAAAACCCCCGAAACAAAGCCCCAACCAAACAAAGAACCCCACTTTGAGATAATGAAAATTGAGACATTTAAGAGTAATTTTGATAGTGAAGGTCCCCAGCTTTGAGCCTTTTCTAACACAGTAAAGTTTTGTCACCTTTTATCAGCTGATGTGTAAAAGAGATGGTCACTTAGCACTGAGTGTATGTAGCTTTTGTTTGCTGTGATAGACAGAGGGCTGAGAGGTGCAAAGCACATCTGCCTTCTGACTGAACAGTGAAAGAAGGAGAGATCCTTCTAGGTGGGACTCTGGCTAAGGATCCAAGATACTGAGGTCTGATTCTTAGATTTACCAAATGCCATATGACATTGCAAAAGGCATTTAACTTCCTACTTGGAAGACCAAATCAGTCATCTGTAAAGGAGAAAGATAGGTATTTTTCTTCCCTCTTATTGTGTCTAGATGGCACATACTTTGGGAAAAGATTGTCCTGTATCCTATTGCAATCAAATAAACAGCAAAGCCAGAAGTCCACAACTCAGTTTCAGGGGTGGTACTGGCAAACAAGAAACAGGGGCAAGGATGTTTCCATTGAAACACATTGGATAGGTGTTCTGGTCTGGTATGGTGGATCTAGCTGTGACTCCTGCAAGCCAGTGATTTCCATTGCCCAACATGATGGCTCAGTGGATGGTGTGTGATGGCTGCACAGCCTGGTTGGAGCAGATGGGATCTTGAACACTGCGAAAAACTGTTGTCTCCTGAAATGCATGAGCAGGTAAAAGAATAATGTTTTGGTAAAGGGTTGTGGTTCATGCAATATATCCAATGCTTCCCTAAGCTAAATGACATTCCCACATTTCTCTTTATATAGGTATATTCATGCCTCTGATCCACACGGCAACCCAAGCTAGATGGTGAAATATTCCTAAAATTCTTTCAGAAAGATTTTGCTTTTATTAGCATTTCATACATTTTGCTTCAATTTAAAATTACGTATTTCTTTTAAGAAGTAGCTTTGCAAGTCATCACGAATGATATTATAATTCACTACTGAGATTAAGAAGTGACCAACCACATAATTAAAACCACTGTTTTCTGTCCTCTAAAATAAAACTAAAGCTTTCTTTTTCACCCCGAATAACGCAGTCAGGCTTGAAATGTAGTACCTCATGCCCTATCAACTTTTCCTTCAGGGAGACTCAGAAACTCCCTGGTTTAGGTAGTCTTCTGTCAAAGTTTTCTTTTTTAAAGAAAATAAAATATAATGCTGCTATGCTCAGCTACGTCATGGAGCATGGCATCTTCTGGTACGGTAAATGCCTCTGAGATGACAAAATAAAGAATTTATTAAAGAATTTATTTTAACTGTCAACAATGAGTAAAGTAAATACTAGGACAGAATTTACTGTAGCGAAAGAGCCTAACACGAGCAAATGTGATGTGATGAGTTGAGTTTGCGGTTCTGCAGAAAACAGAGTCCTTCTGTGATTTTCATACTTTTCCCATTGCTTATTAGCAATTTCAGCAGGTATTCCCGCTGAATAAAAGTTGAGGTGTGTATTGTGCTCTGATCCTGTCACACTTGGAGGTTGCATGCCACCATCTCAGAGGTCAAGTGCTTTCAGTGTCCTGGAGCAGGGTTACCTGTAGCACTGCTATGCAATCTGTATCAGAGGTGCTGCTCCTTTTATGAAGTGTTTAATTTCGTGCTTAAGGCTGAGATCTCAGGTATGCTTTTTATTTTACTTCTTGCCCATAATCCTCATCTTCAGGTCTAGACTAATGAGCTACACAAAAGAAATGAGATTAAAGAATACCTGCAACAACAAAACAAAACAAAGAGAGAGAATTAGCTAAGGCTTTTAAGAAAAAGGTATAAGTAAGAAAGCAAATAGAAATGTAGCTGGAAGCGATCAAAGGACAAAAGAAAAATATAACACATTTTAATGAAGGCCACTTCTTGTCTGAAAAAGGCTGCCAGAAAGGAAAACATCCAGAAATCGGTGAGGGGACTAAATTTGCACAAGATGAGTTTTGTCTGACTCTAAAAAGATTATGTCTATAATGAGAACGAAAAAGAAGAGCATTTAGGAAGCAAAGGAGATCTAATAAAAGACCTGTTAATTGCTAAACCGGACATGGACTCCCGGAAAATATAAACATAAGAAAGTCAGTGGATTCAGGTCACATGGGGACTGTGGTATTTGTGCAGCAAATGTAGTGTTTAATTGGGAGCAGCCACGTTGCCAGTTCCTGCAGAGCCTGAGAGAGCTGAGACAGTGCCTGTAAGAATCGAATCCATCAACATTGAGTAGCTTCAGTGATGCTCTTGGAGCTGGATGTGCTTCCTGGCCAAATACTGGCTGGTGCTGAGATTAGTCAGAAAAGGCACAGTTTGCAAGAGAATCCCAGCAATTGTTTAAGGTTTGAACCAGGAAGAAGTGGATGAAGAGCAATGAAGCAAACTGTCACTCCATGTACCCTGCTTGAAGTCCCCTTACAGGGACTCTCTGTTGGTTGGTGGAGGAGAACTAAAGGTCTAGGAAACTCCCCAGCAAGGCAGCTCGTGATCTAAGATGTATGTGAACAACAAGAGAAAATGTAGTTTGGCTTCTCTGGAAGGAAGAAATGATCCTGGCAGTCACATTTGGATGAGGATAAGCTCCCATCCCTTACCATACAATGGAGAAAATGCTGAGGGAGGAAAACCCTGGGGGTTTGTGAATGGAAATCAGGACCCACAGAGGACAGTATTGTAGACTTTCCCCATCCAATGCAGGAGTCCATGACACACCCAGCTGTATCTTCTCCATAGTACCTCATGGATCCCTGCATACCCCACCCAAGCTCCCTTGCTGCTTCTGGGCCTTGGCTCTGCCTCAAACAGTCAAATTAGGGAGAAGAAAAGCAGAGGAGGTAACAGCAGCGGATCATCTACAGACATATCATATCCAGTTCCGTTGATAGCTCTGGCAATTTACACCAATATAATTACATTTTAGTAATGCACAAGATAGAGTCACTTATGAAATATGACTCTCATAATTGTCTGGATAGATACTTTGGTTGGGATGAAAACTCCCTGAATTGTAAACAAAACTTAATGATAAACAGTAATGTATCAAGCTGGTGCTTGATGGCTTACTGCTGAGACTGGTATTACATGCTGGCTTATTTAACATCTTATTTACTGATCAGGATGAAGAAGTAAACAGAGTATTAAAAGAAATTCCAAGGGCAAGCTGTAGTGGGACAAGGTCAGCACAGTGAAGTTGAAGAACTGATGAAGAGATGCTAAGGGAAAGGATGGCTTCCAGGTTAATGGAGTGGACCAGCGTTCAGTTTTCCAACAATGCCATGCACAACTTCCCTCTGGCCAGGCTTTCAACTGTGTTGATTGATTTCAGATGCACCCAGATGCTTTGGAGGATAGGGGTGATGGTTTCTTTGTACCTTGTATATCCGTGGGTTACACCACTGGTAACTGCACTTATTCTTCCAATTCTAGTTAATTTGAAACACTTCAAATATTGAGTGTAACACAGAGAAGGCCCCAATCTTTTTTGTAGCCTTACAGCACCATGGGCAAATAAATAGCGCTGAATCATGAAAAAGATGGGAAGAACAAAACAAAATGAAGTCCAAACTGGAAAAATATAAGACACAGCATGTGGGGAAGCTCAGCTGAGGCAGAAATTCCTGGTAGGAACATGAAATCAGGGCAATAGTGTAACAAAGTTTGGTGTGACGAGGAGCAAAAAAAATATTAAATGTGAGGTTGCCACATTATATGGCCAGTTTGGGGCTATTTATGGAGAGGCATCTCCTTTCAAAAAGGGAATCCAGCAAACGCTCTCCATGCTTGCAGGGTGACAGGAGCTGAAACATTGTGTGGAATGCTGAGCATCTTCCCAGAAGCAAATGACAAATTCAGAGAAGAACAACAGAAGTGACTGGGAGGATGGAGTAGCCTGGTGGCATACACATAAGCATACAAATATATAGATGTGTATGTGTGAGTGAAAGTAAAATGAACTCATTTGGCATAGTCAACAAACATTTGCAGGATGTCAGACAAATCTGTTTCATACGTATGTTCTGAAAACCATCATTGGGGGGCTTCTTTTGGTCCGTAGCCTTGTGAAATCATAGCCTTGACAAATCCAAAAACTTGCACTGAAAATGTTTCTTTCAAAATGTTTTTAATCCAAACTTTACTATTGGATTTTGCAGTGGGGTGTAAACTAGTCCCTAAATAATAAAGCGGATTTGTTAACTAAAATCTTGTAATTCAAACCTGCAAGACCATAAATCTTTGGGGACTTCCAGAAAAACAGGATGCAGTGGTGCAGAGGTCTAACTATTTGGATGGGGATTTTATGAAAACAAAAGAGAGTATCTGAAAAAACTTAGAAAATAGTGTTCTCAGGATGTATCTTGCAGAATAACACCAGTACTGTTTTAAGAGAAAGAAAGAATTCTCTCTGAGGTGATCTCATCCCATAAAGCCTGGCTTCTAGGAAATAATTTCAATCATAAAGTGTATTAATGTGCATTCAAGAACATTTGGCAATGATTTAATTTCAGAGAAGGAAAACCATACCATGAAACAAAATCCTTGCTACTGTATACTTATGACCTATTAAAATTCATGGACATCTTGTACTAAGGGAAATTGCTTTTGAAGTGACTATTTAACAATTCCTTCACTGAACTTTAGCCCAGAGATATAAATTACTCAGAATTTTACTTCCAGATTATGGACACAGATGTTATGTAGAAATAACTGACAGTTTCTTTAGCTCTTGTATTACAGCTGTTGCCAGTAGAAAAGTCTGAAAAAGTCCAATACCCTCAAGGAACCATGACTGTTGCTTTCTCAAGTGTTAATTTATGGTAAGCGTATTTTAATACTTCCACTATGAGCTGTTAATCATTTTATCATATTGTACTTTATTAAGAATATATTGTAAAACTTCTGTGAAGATGCATCTGGTATAGCACCCAATTATTATTAATGTAAGTAACAATGTTTTGCATTGGAAAATCCTGTTTATGCTTACTGCTGTATTGCCAGATTGTATTTCTTTAGGCTGAGAGTTCATTGCTAGGTGTTTTGTTTCAGGGTTTCAAGAGAAAAAAAAAAATTAACATGAAAATTGCATTGCTTTTTCCCATGTTCTCTTTCATTATTTTTTTTTTTGTGCCTTCATGCACTGAGTCATGAATTTTGGATAGTCCTTTTGAGTTTCCCATGAAAATTTGTCCAGGTTTGGGCAAGTTATAAGACCTAAAGACTGAGTTAGCATACCTGGGTTCATTGTGGGCTTGCTAGAATGAGGCAAATTCAATCAGTGAAGTCTTTCCGTACTATGCAACACCCCTTGTGCTGACATCAATGCCTACAGGGCATTCGGTAGAGCAAGTCATTGCCTCCACCATGGGGCTCAAAGGGCTGAGCTGTGTTTGCCTGGCAAGTCCTTCTCCTGGCTGCCAGCTTTGCTGTGACACTGGACACCAGCCCTCACAGCACAACAGGCACCTTTTTCATCCTTTGAAAGAAAGTCTTGGGAAATGGGAGAGGTGCCCGAGGATTGGAGGAAAGCAAATGTCACTCCAGTCTTCAAAAAGGGCAGGAGGGAGGACCCAGGTAATTATAGACCGGTCAGCCTCACCTCTGTCCCTGGGAAAGTAGTGGAACAGCTTATCCTTGCTGCCATCTCAAAGCATATCAAGGATAAGAGGGTTATTAGGGGCAGTCAGCATGGCTTTACCAAGGGTAAGTCATGCTTGACCAACCTCATAGCCTTTTATGAGAATGTAACAAGGTGGATGGATGATGGCAGAGCGGTGGATGTGGTCTACCTTGACCTCAGTAAAGCCTTTGACACAGTCTCCCACAGCATCCTCACAGCTAAGTTGAGGAGGTGTGGTCTAGACAATGAAGTAGTGAGGTGGGTTGCAAACTGGCTTAAGGAGAGAAGCCAGAGAATGGTAGTCAATGCTGCCGAGTCTAGTTGGAGGCCAGTATCTAGTGGAGTGCCTCAGGGGTCAGTACTGGGGCCAGTATTATTTAATATCTTCATTAATGATTTGGATGAGGGAACTGAGTGTACTATCAGCAAGTTTGCTGATGACACTAAGCTGGGAGGAGTGGCTGACATGCCAGAAGGCTGTGCTGCCATCCAGCGGGACCTGGACAGGCTGGAGTCTTGGGCAGGAAATAACCTGATGAAATTTAACAAATGTAGAGTCCTGCATCTGGGCAGGAACAACCCCAGGTTCCAGTATAGGTTGGGGAATTACATATTAGAGAACAGTGTAGGGGAAAGGGACCTGGGGGTCCTGGTGGACAACAGCATGACCATGAGCCAGCACTGTGCACTTGTGGCCAGGAAGGCCAATGGCATCCTGGGGTGTATTAGAAGGGGGATGGTTAGTAGATCGAGAGAGGGCTCCTTCCCCTCTACTCTGCCCTGGTGAGACCCCATCTGGAATATTGTGTCCAGTTCTGGGCCCCTCAGTTCAGAAGGACAGGGAACTGCTGGAGAGAGTCCAGTGTAGGGCAACAAAGATGATTAAGGGAGTGGAGCATCTCCCTTATGAGGAAAGGCTGAGGGAGCTGGGTCTCTTTAGCTTGGAGAAGAGGAGACTGAGGGGTGACCTTATTAATGTTTATAAATATATAAAGGGTGAGTGCCACGAGGATGGAGCCAGGCTCTTCTCAGTGGCAAACAATGATAGGACAAGGGGTAATGGGATCAAGCTGGAACACAAGAGGTTCCACTTATGTTTGAGAAAAAACTTCTCAGTGAGGGTGACAGAGCACTGGAACAGGCTGCCCAGGGGGGTTGTGGAGTCTCCTTCGCTGGAGACCTGGTGACCTCACCTGGTGACCTCACCTAGGCGTTCCTGCTCCAGCAGGGGGATTGGACTAGATGATCTTTTGAGGTCCCTTCCAATCCCAAACATACTGTGATACTGTGATACTGTGAAAGGTTGGAGCCAGTTTTGGTGTCTGTGGGAAAAAAAGCCCCTTTCCAGATCTGATTTCCAAGGCATGAGTTATGAGAGAAAGCAGTTGTTTTCCTGCATGCTGGCACAGGTCATCCAACACTTAGGGCAGGAAGAAAAGGATTCTTCATCCCCACTTCTGGTCTGAGCAGTAATCTGCCAGTGTCTGGTAATCCTGTGTTTAATCACACATCCTTCATGGTGCCTGCATATGGGAAAAGGGCCCTGTATATACTCAGGGCTGACTATTTTTCTTTGTAGGAGCCACCCTGGGAAATTTAGCTATATTTAATGATGTTTAGTATAGAATTGAAGAAATTTAATAGTCCCAGTGAATGTTGATAGAATTTGTAGTAGTGATAAGAGCGTTTTCATAAAAGGGCTTAGAGTTGCAGCAGCACCACCTTTAAGCATTAAAAATAATTGATCTTTATCTTACCTAGCAAACTTGTTGCCCCAAATGGTATTTATACATTTCCCTATTTAACTGTAAAGACTTTTCACATCATGTGCTCATCAGATAGGCACTCTGAATTTACTAGGACTCAGGAGATGCTTGGAGAATCATTACTGTTACAAATCCAAAAGCCAAAAAAGAGGTGCTGTATATTGATATCCAGATGAGAGGTATGTGGCTAAAAATACATTTTGTCCGTTGTGATTTTTGTTATACGCCAACTCCACTTAAAATTTGCTACAGAAAACCAGAATGAGCAGAGTCTGCCTGCAAGAAGTACTTGTTTGCTACCCTTTTGATCTAAAGCAGATGTTACCTATTATCAGCAGAAGGCCTGTGTTGCATGCTAAACAAAATTGGTAATATTCAGTAAAGGGTACATGTGAGAGGGATAGGCACATATTATTTGCTTCTGTTGAGTTATCCGACTGTTTCACTGCAGTTTTTGTTGCATATGTTTTTTAGGCTCAGTAAATCAGCAGGAGGTGAAGTCACACCTTGTTACTGCACTGAGGGGTTTCAGATTGCTTAGCATAAAGTGACAGGCAATCATTTCAGAAAAGCTAGAGAAAATAGGACAAAAGGGGCTTCCTGAATTACCTGCATGAAGGAGAACCAGCTAAAATAATTGTCAGATTTCATCTGAAAAAAAGCCCACATACTTGCATTGTGCAATTGCAGATGATTTTGAGTCACTTCTTTTCCCCCTGTCGGCTGAATTAATGAATAATGTGGTTATATCCATCCTCTGGACAGCTTACAAATCACTGTCCCTAATGGAGATAATCTAGTCTTCCTCTTTACGGCTCCGGAGGTCTCTGTAGGATGATGCACACAGTTTAGTTATTGACACTCAGTTTCTCAAAGCAGATGTTTTGCACATTTTCAGGGACATGGTTTTCTGAATATAAATTAGTTGAAGTGGCAACGGAAATGGAAATCAGTTGTTTTTTTAACTCAAATGAAAACATACACATTTACCAATTGTTCTGCATCTGGAGCTCTAATATAATGTTAACCATTTTTCTTATCTGATTACATTCTTATTCCAGCGTACATTTCTTTCTCCCATTAAAAGTCAGTAATTTGGGCTATAAGCAGCGGAAAAATTAAACACCAATTAAAGCAATTAGAAAAACACTAATTTTGTCTGCCGAGTCTGGTTCTGCATTCCCTGTAGATGTGTAACTTCCATGGAGGTCAACAGAAGGTCTGTGTGCAAACATGCATTAGTACCAAGTCATGAAAGAAAATTACATTAAGGCTTTATAAATAACTGACTTTTTTTTTTTTTTTTCCCTGGATGAATAAAAAAATTAAAAAAATGAATCACAGGTCAATCTGAAGTAGATTTTCTTCACAAAAATATGACCTTATTTTTGAAAAAACATTCTACTTTTAGATTAAACAAAATTGTTTCATTTAATCTGTACAGATGTGCTTTGGATACTTCTTTTAAAACCAGACATATTTGAATCACCTTTAAATATAATTCAAAACAATCTTCTTTGAGAAGAGTGCTTGTTTCAAAAATGCTGTAATAAAACTTTTCAACCTGTAAAGTGTTTTATTTAATCCAAACAATTTGGACAAAAATGCACAAGGTTCATTACAATGAACTGCAACCTGTATTTGTCAGTGAACAGAGAAAATGGAATAAGATAGGAAATATCTGCATAGGAATCTGCTGCAGGTTTGGCTGCTTGCAGGTTAATTCCAGTGGAATCATTGCCCACTGCCTGCACATCATTTGTTTCAGAAACATCACAAGCATCTGATATTTTTTCTTCTGCTGAAACCAGTGCCTCCTACGCAGCTTACTGAGCTGCTGCATTGTTTTAAGCATAGAAATTTAAAGTTATCTTTAGCTGTAAGGGTGTAGTTGAAGCTCATATGGTGAAGAGTACTGAGTAATAATAGAATCTCCTGATGGAAATAATGACCAAAAGGCACAGTGGCTGTTGATGGATTTTAAATGGAGTTGAGACATGAACATGACTTAAGTGAAAATCGTTTTAACCGAAGCGATGTGGAGATGGGCAGAGCCCCATCTTTGTGCTTCAGGATGCCCATCGCAGGGAGGCATCAGTCACCTTGCGTACTATTATAATACAAGTGACAAGGGATAATGAAGTCAGTGAAAGCTAATCATTTAACTGGAAAAGTGTCATTGAATGTTGGGCTCATAGTGTTACTCTTTTTCCCATCTGTTGCAGATGCAAAATGCAGAGACACAAACTGGTGCATTAATACTCCCGGAAAACATATTTTGGAAAAGAGAACAGACAAAGTGGTAGTGTATGGCAGGCTGGGCTGGTGTCCCACCTCAGGAACCAGGGTGCTGGCACACCAAAAATTCACTTCTGCACTGCAGGCTTGGCACACCAAAAATCCACTTCTGCACTGCAGGCTTGGAGCCAGTGATCTTTAGCGCTCCAGGAATGATGGTGCTCTCCTTCACAGGCTTGGAATCATCACTTTCATCACTTTGCCCTAGAAGAAGTGTATGAACTAGAATGGTCTCTGCTTTCAGTAAGACTTTTAAAGCATGGTGAAATGAGAGCATCAGGGATAACTAGAGAAACTGCTCAAATCATGATATGATCTGTATCATGGTTTACACCAAACTAGACTTTACTAATTGTAAATGCTGGTTTTACAGCCAACAGCAACGGACAAGCTTTTTACTTCTACAGTAATTTCTTCTCTTTCATTCAGTATTGATCTCAGACTAGCTCATGGAATGGCAGAAATATTAAATTTGAAGATATTTGTAGAGATCATTTAGCTTAACCCTCTGCTCACACCAGGGAAACCGTAGAGCCAGTGCAGGCTGCCCAGGGTCTTCCCCAGTTGAGTTTTGATTATCTCCAGGGATAGTGTTTTCACAGTCTCTATAGTATGTACCTATAATTTATAGGCTGATATATATACTAATACAATAGAAAGAGGATTGAAAGCATATGTCAGAAGGGATGGATATGGGTAGTTATGAACTTCTTCTCCTGATGCTCTGAGCTAGGTGGACAGAAGGAGACCTGCTCTAGAGATTATGTACATTTGTAGGCTTGGGACAGCCCTACACCAATGCAGGTGTACAGCCCCCACACCCTCACTGGTTCAGGTCCAGGGAGCAGAGGCAGCCTTGGGCCATCTTGCACCCACTTGTACAGACAAAACTATGTGGGCTAACGCAGGTCTGGTGAGGGGGTAGAAGGAATAGCTGGGTTGCTTCTAACATAATTTCTTTACAATTTTAATTTTGAAAAAAAGAACAGGTCAAATCACCTGTAAATCCTAGGATCCTTAGGAATGATATAAGGTGAAAATCCATCACTCCTTCCCCTCATTCTGCTTTTATTTCTTTATTCCCTTTGCCATAGTCCTTGTAGTAGTAGACAAAGCCAGTATAACAGAAGTCAGTATCTTCAGATACAAGTGAGATCTGCTTCTCTAAGTTACCTGGGTGAGAGATAGGTCAGATAGCTGCACTAAGGCATTTATAGCTGGTGGGCACCTGAAGCATCTGGGATAGTCCTTGAGGCTGTTTGGAAGGGATATAAAGTGGATTCAGATGAGGAACAGATCCTGGCTTCCTCAAATCCTACTCAAAGCTAATGGATCCCGGCATTACTGAACGTAGAGTCAACCTGCTCATTATTTCTTGTCTGAGGAGATGACATTTTTTCTCAGTTTTCTCTGGCACATTTCCTGTAGCAGAGGAACACACAGGCAGAGCAGGCACGATGCTCCCCAAACACTTAGTCATACCTGTTTTCCTAATTACCCTTTTCCTCACCTATTTTGCACAGTGGGTTTCTATTTGTAAATATGAAGCAGTTGATGAGTGGTTTGCCACAAAGCAATATTTTGTCCATTTTTCCACCATTCTCTTTCTGTATCCATTTAATTGTTTTAGACAGATTAAATAGAATTTGAAATTAATTTGTATCTCTTCTGTCTCTCTCTCTACACATCTTTTACAACTCCTTTTTCTTTCTCTCAGCCTCTGTGTATTTATCTGTATATCTATTTATTTATGTATCCAGTTGTATTTTGATTAAAACTTCCCTGGTTTTTGCTTTTCACTTTTCACTCTGCTGGTCTTTGGGCAAGCAAACCAAAAACCATTCTGGAAGACCATCCCAGCAGGGTTACTTTAAGAGGACATCTGGTCAGACAGGCTAGGGCATGGGAGAAAGCAACAAGGGAGCTCTGCCATGTTGAACATATCTGGATGACAGAAGCCAGGAGGACCCAAGCTGAGCAAAGGCACTTATCCGCCAGTCTGTGTGTCTAAGTTACTGTTTTTTCCATCTTCTCTTTCCCTCTGTAGCTACCCTTGCATTACAGAATTACAGTCATTTCTTGTAATGCAGAATCATGAAAAGCTTTTTTTTTTTTTCTGTCTTGTCTTCCACTTTGAATGAAGCACTCTTACTCTAGTACCTAATAGCTTTTGATCTAGCCCAAGTTCAAGTTACTGTATCTGATCTTCATCGCAGCAGCCTACATTTCCACTTAATGAATACTGATGAATTAGACACTAGAAAGCGCCTTTGGTCAAACAGCTTGCCTTGTTCTCAATTCTCAGTAGATCCAAGCAATTATAGATCTGTCAGTCCAATCTTTACCTTCAACATGAGCTATTATACAATATGAGCTACAACGTTTTCTAATACAATGGAGAGTTTACCAGTAGTTTTTTCTGGAGGTTTTTCTGGGGAGTGGGTTTGATTACGTTACATACAGCTGCTGGGTCCCTTTTCAATACATATCAACTGAGCTACTGAGGCCAGCTCAGCGTGCATCAATGAATTAACATTTTTATCTACCTGCAACAGTCTTCATGATATGAAAGCCAGAATAAACCTTTGCTTTCTAGATGAAAAAAACAGAGATTCATGAGGAGATGGTGGAGTCCTTTAGTCAGTGACATGTGACCCTACATGCCAACAGCCACAGAAAACCAAAGACAGCAGCTGGGCAGACAGAGGTGTGGTGCATGTGAAGTTAGGAGAAACAACAGAAGATGAGATGTTTTTCTTGTCATTGGTTGTGTCTCTCCAGAACAACTTTGCTGGCCATGCATCAGTAACTGAGAACAGAGCTTGGGCAAAGATGCTTCATTTGGTTTGTTCTTTTGAAACATGGAGAGGTAGAAGACACATCTATGGAACTGGGTGGAGGTTACTGGAATCACAGAGTCTATCAAACAGATGCAGTGTGAACTTGCCTAAGCCATGATCCCAGGCATGGTACTTCTTAGAGCATCTGTGCAAGGACCAGGTCTGCCCTCGCCACCAGCACATGCAAGAGCAGAGGATGTGGGAGAACATGACATTGTGGAAGGGATCCTGTGTGCTAGGTGCTCGTTCTGGGTGAGGACAGGACTGCAGGAGCTCTCCTCACCTGCTGCAAAGCACAGACTTGCCCTTCGCTTGGTATCAGCAGGGCTGGCATTTTCTTCCATGTCTCCAACACACACCATGAAATCAGGACCACCTGGGTCTAACAAATTGTCTGGCGAACGTGACCCAGCCTTTAACCCATTGCTGGGATCAGACATTGGTGTTACCCTTCTTCCCTCACAAGCACTTGTTTTCATACTGACAGCTGAAATTGCAAATATTGCCATTTCTTTGTAAGTATAACATAGGGGTATAATCTGGTATAGTGTATTTGCAAGTTCCTCGAATATAGAGAAGTTAATGGAGGAAAATTTTCTCTGCAGAGATACAATGATGTGCTGAGGTGTGCAGCTATGTTAGCAGGTGGTAGGATAGGAAACACCAACTCCAGTATCATCAGAAGCTGAGGTACCATTAGTGCTGTTTGGTTTTGGTGAAGCCACACTTACCCGTGGAGGTCACCACTCATGTCTGTGCAGGCCAGACTCTCTGTGCCATCAGTCATAGCTGTTCCTCTGCCTTCTCAGAGGCTCTGGGTGAAAAGCAGCCGCAGACCCCAAGCATGGGTTCCTTGAGGTGGCTGCTCTGGTTTCTGCCCAGCATCCCCAGGCGTTACAGAGACGCATCATGACAGCCTGGGAAAAACTTTTGGTAGCATCCCAGATGTATTTCAGTTTATTGAGCACTCTTTCAGAGCATTCAGATGCAAAGAGACTGCAAGAAACCACTAGAGAAAGGGGAGGAGTAGGACTCCTGAGCGTGCCTCTGAGCAGAAAATGCTTTGGTAGGGGCAAACGATTCAGAAACAGAGACAGCCAGAGCTGCAGCAGCAGGAAGGGAGGCCCTGTGAGGTGTTCCACCAGGGTGTTTCCCATGCATGGGCCAGAGATGCTACCTGCCCAGGTACTAACCTCGGTGGCCCCTGCCCGTTAACCTGTCCCCATGTGGCACCCAGCACTGGCACTGAGAAAAGGAGAAAAAGGCACCATGTGCCTGAGGGAGGATAGTAGCCCTATTGCAATGTTGCCCATTTTGCCTAATTCACCTCTCCTTCTTATGCTTTTCTATCACTGCTGCCCATGTTTCTCCCACCACCGATGGCCTTTTTCAGTTCACTTCTGCCTCAGACATGTTAATTTGCATGTTTTTCAGGCTGTATCTCATTTCACTCCCCGCCATGCTTCTGTTCTCACTGGGTGCCTTTGTATTAGTCCTTTGTCCTGGCAGGTGTTTGCAGCTTGTCCTAGTTTAATATCTTCTGCAAGTCTCATTGTTTACTTCCATCTTCTGCATCCCGATGAAGCTGTTTGGGAAAAGGGGCATATTGTGGGGGTACCTTGGCAGACAGCCCCCAGCACATGGCTCCCAGCACTGCAGCAGCACCTGGGGACATGAAGCAGGATTCGCCCTGAGCAAACCACACAAGGAACCCATGACATAAATATGGGCTTTGCATTTATTTCTTACTTGTCAGCAACTGCTGAGCACAGGCTCAAGATAAAGCCATGCAAATGATTTATGGGCTGTAACTAATATTCTAAGACAAAAGACAAACTGATCTGTGTGTTGAAGGGGCAGTGAAGGTGCAATTAATTATCTAACAACTTACTCTCAATCTTCTACTTCACAACAAAAAAGGAGATGTAAACATGATCATGACCTGACCTGTACGACCAAATCAGTGTGCAGTATAAGTGCAGATTCGTAATTAAATATGTGTGGCAAAATTGCTCTGATAGGCACCTACACCTGTTTATTGAGGCTAAGGCGAATAAATAAAAGCATAGTGTAATTACATGACCCTTAAAACAGTAGAATGTCTTACCTAGAAAACTACGTGGGTAGGAATATTTATGTCAGCACAGCTAGAATAAAATGCTTCAGTTTAGGAATTCAACTAATGTTTTTTACACTGTTCTTCCGAAACAGATATTTTGGCAAAAAAAGTTATTTTCCAAAGAACACTTTTGCAGTTTGTTCGTAAAAAAAAATATACAGTAGATTATACTTCAGAAATAAAATCTTATTGCTTCTGTGTCTTTTTTTTTTTTAAACTGAAGCTGCTCACCGAAGTTAATTATATTATAGCTGCATCTTTTGGCAAGCATGTTAACCACTGAAACAAATGCACACATTGTGCTACTGTCCATAAGGAACAGAAGGTGAACTTAACCCATGCAAAGGAGCCCAGTCCAATTTCCTGAAGGCTTGTAGAGATCCTAGACATGCTGATAGCCACCTGCCAACATTTTAGATGAGTGGGACTACCCACTGATCTAAATCAAAGAAAACACCCGAAGAAGTGAAAAATAGCTCCTCTCACCTGGTCCTGCTTAGCTGTTACCTGTGTGGTGATTACCATGATTATGGTAATATGCTTTCCCAGCCTTGAAAGCAAATACAGAGGAGGAGGCGGCTGCTGCTGCTCTTATCTCCAGTGCTGGGAGGAGCTGTGAAAACATCTTCATCTGGCATCTGCAAAATGTCCCTGGCCGAGCCCCAGCCTGGGACAGCACCTGGGACAGCATCTGGGCCAATTTGGACCACCCCACTGTCATCTGACAGAGCCAGGAGTTTTATGGAGTTTATAGCATGAGAATGGGGCTGTGATTGCACGTGGGTTCCATTTGCACATCAGACTGGCTGGCGTAGTTAATTTAGTATAAAGCAGCTTATGCCAAAGACATAAGCAAGCACAAGCCCATGTGTCCTGGAGGAAAAAAAAAAAAAAAGACTTCTTAAGGCTACTTTTGGACCCAGAATTTGGGGCATGTAGTCCTGTGCTGTAGCCGCAGAGGGGGGACATTGTCTTTGGGAGCATACGAGGGTCTGCAGATGTGAAAAGACCATTCAGCTGGGGAAGCAGCTGGGCTGTAATTCACAATGTTTCCTTAGACAACCATAACAGATGCAGCAAAACTGTCCTGTCAAGAAGAATGGGACATGGTAAATAACCTTCCCATGCAGATGTCTTTCCCAGTGATCTCACTGAAACAAAAAAAAAAAAGACTCTGAAGGAAAAAAGCTGAAGTATGGTGGAGCACGATGCTCCATGGGGATTCAGCTTCACCAGAGTACCACAAGGTTAGAGAGTGAAAGGGGAGGGCAAACAAGCTGCAAGAAAGAGGAGTAAGAATTGTTCCCCAGTTAAAAGATATTTGTAGGAAAACCAGCCAGGACTTCAAGTTTACAGAGACGAACCTTTCAGGTGAGCTGGCAGACAGAGAAGGGCTGAAAGAAGAAAAATAATTCAGTGAAATAAACTCTCCACGGAGTTGAAGACTTGCTTTTCTGCCAAACAGTCCTGGTTAGAATAAAGTCTGTTTGGAGCTTATCACCTCCCTAAATTGGTTTGGGATGCCTCTGTGACAATTGCTGAGTGGAGAGCATGACACTGTTTCAAGAAGGGAATGGGAATAATTCAATAATGTTGAGAACAGATGAATATGGTGGGTTAACCTGATACTAAGGCCAGGGTGTCCAGCAACGCAAGGTAGTTTAATCTTAGATACAGAGTTGGCCATAGCCTTCACCAGGTACTCTTTGATTAAATACACTTAAATGGACCATATTTGTTGAACTAAATAAAAAATATTTTTTCCATGTGATTCAGAAACTCCTTCTGTTCTTTTATCATCCATGCTTTACTGGTATTTTTCTTTCTATAGCTTTCCAGGTATACTTTGCAACTACCTGAAGCCATGCAGTCTTGGAGTCATACACTGCTGAAGCTAATGACACACTTGCAGTCAGAGGGCTTAGTGAAAACAGGGGTCCAGGGCAAAAGCCAACTGTGAAATGTGAATCAGCTCCACAAAAAGGCAGTGGAAAAACTGGAAAAGCACATGGCTGCAGGCAGGAGAAGAACAGACCAGCTCTTTAGGAATAAGTTATTGAACAAATCACTCCCTACTAAAGATGTTGTTTACTCAACTCCAGAGATGACAAGACATATCAGGAGGAGGCAGCAAGCTGCTGAGTTTTTGCACTGACATGAATCACAGAATCACAGCATGGATAGGGGATCATCTAGTCCAGCCCTCCTGCCCAAAGCAGCGTCAGCTACAGGCAGGTTGCCCAGGTCAAGACATGGAGAGTCCACAGCCACTCTGGGCAACCTGTGCCAGTGTTTCACTAACCTCACAGTAAAATGTTTTCTTGTGTTCAAGCAGAATTACATGTGTTTCAGTTTGCACATTGACTCTTATCCTGTCACTGGGCACCACTGAGAAGAGCTTGGCTCAATTTTCTTCATTCCCTCCCATGAGGTATTTGTATACATTGGTGAGATCCTCCTGAGCCTTCTCTGGACTAAACAGTACCAGCTCTCTCAGCCTGTCCTCATACAAGAGATATTCCAGTCCCTTAATCATCTTAGTAGCCCTGCACTGGTTTTGCTGCAGCAGTTTCACATCTCTCTTCTACTGGGGAGCCTAGAACTGGACACAGCAATCCAGGTGTCCCATCAGTGCTGAGGAGTGAGAAGGACCACCTCCTCCCACCTGCTGGCAGCGCTTCTTCTAATCCAGCCCAGGATCCTCCTGGCCTCCCTTGCAGCAAGAGTGTGTTAATGGCTTGTGTTCAATTTTGTGTCGTTTTCCAGCTGATCAGCCCCAGCTTGTCCTGGTACCTGGAGTTATTCCTCCCCAGGTGCAGGACTTTGCATTTTCCCTTGCTGGAAAGAAAGAGGTTCATCTCTGCCCATTTCTCTAGCCTATCCAGGAGTGGGAAAGTGAGGGATGAAAAGAAGGGGAGACAGAGGCAGAAAATATAAACATTTTATGAAAATGAAGAATTTTGCAGTTTACCTTGGTGGAAAATCCCTGCAACTTCAGCTCAGACAGAATAGCATAGCGCAGCATGGAATAGTTCAGTTGGACTTGACCTACAATGATCATCTAGTCCAATAGCCTGACCAATTCAGGGCTGACCAAAAGTTAAAGCACATTGTTAAGGGCATTGTCCAAAAGCCTCTTAAACCCTGACAGGCTTGGGATATCGACTGCCTCTCTAGGAAGCCTCTTCCAGTGTTCTCAAGTTAAGTCAAGCTCACATTCTTCAGTTTTGTTTTGTTTTGGTTTTCTTCCTTGAAGAACTAGTAATCTTCAAAAATGCCATCATGATTTTCACCTGTGGCTTCTCCTGATGCTATTTTGTTGGATCCAACTTGTTTCTACTCAAATCTGTCCTGATGAGAACAGGTGCAACTCAGCTGAAATCATGATGACTGTATATAGTCCCATATGTCCCTTCAGAGTGGAAAAAAAAATATTACTATCTAGTAAACTACAAAGAAAAATCAAATTTGTGGTTTCAGTGACTTTTGCTACTTTGTGTAGTCTGAAAAACACATTTTGCTCTTGAAGCTTGACAACAGCTCATTGAAGAGAGCCAATAGGTTTTCAACAGTCTGTATTTAATATTAAATGTCTCTATATCTGCAAGCATAAACTAGTAATGGGAAACATATCACTGGGAACAAACACCCACCTCAACCTGTGGTCTCCTCTCTGGTTTTGATTAAATTCCTGTATTTGCAGCAAAGGAAGCAACAAATTTATGACTTTGTCAGTAAGAGAAGATAGGTGAACGGTTGCTCCATCTTGATTTACAGTTAATTTATTTTTATCTAGCAGTCAACACACCAATACATTCTGTTACAGGGTTGGGATTTGGAAGAGCTTTCAGAGAGGAAATAATGTTTCCTGATGCCTTTTAAATAGTTAACTCTTTTCCCATGGCCTGTCATCAATTACAGTGAAAAGTGACTTACAAGAAATTTTTGTCTAGATGAATAAAATATTCCAGAGACTAAATACATTCATAAAACCAATTTGGCTCAGAGAATGTGCAGGTTTAAGTTCTTTATATGTCAGTAAGTTCTTTGACCTTGGTAAGGAGCTAATCACCACTGAAAATCATGACCGCATACCATACTGTAGGTTCACTTTTAAAAATTCAAAACATCAACTCCAACATCATCTGTGTGTTGGTTGGCACTGAATAGCTGTATTTCTAATGATTATATTTACATTGGGCTTTCCAAATTTCTCTTTTAAAGCCTGTGTAGTTAATGGCAAAATGTGTTGCTCATGAACGCATTGACAGAACAAATCTGGCTGGAGGTCTTCAGCAGATCCCTACTCCATCAGCCTGCTGGGCAGCAGCACCAAGCATGGGGACAAGAGTTGCTGTTCGCTCCTGCCCATCGCCCAGAACCGTGTGTGCTGTCACACCAGACACAGAAAGAGCAGTGACATTTCCATACCATTCCTCGGGTCTCTCCATTGATGAGAGCAGGCTGACAGAGCTGTGGTGGTTCAGCCTGGACGAGAGAAGGCTCCAGGAAGACCTTATTGTGGCCTTTCAGTACCTAAAAGGGCCTATAGGAAAGATGGGGACAGACTTTTTAGCAGGGCCTGTTGCAATAGTACAAGGGGTAATGGTTTTAAACTGAGGGGAGATTCAGACTAGGCACGAGGAGGAAATTTTTTACAATGAGAGTGGGAAAATACTGCAACAGGTATTCCAGAGAGGTGGTAGATGCCACATCCATGGAGACATTCAAGGATGGGGCTCTGAGCAGCCTGATCTAGTTGAAGATGTCCCTGCTCATTGCAGGAGCATTGGACTAGATGAGCTTTGAAGGTCCCTTCCAACCCAGACTATTCTATGATTCTATGTCCATTCTGATTCTATGAAAATGTGGAAGGACTTGAGTGGCAGGACCAGGCTTACACGGTGGAGTACGGACAGTGAGGAATTGCACAGCACAGTGTGGACCTGCAGTCCTAGCAGATCACACTTGGCATTTCAAATAATTTCTTCGATCGTTTGGCTTGATTTAATTCCAAGTTGACCACAGGATCCTGTTCACAGAGCTGCTAGTTATTTTACTGCAGAAATTGAGTGCTGGGTTACATTTTGGGCAGGGATAAATCAACCTAGACTGTGGCATCACAAAAAGGAGCGAAATTGTGAAAGACCATCCATTTTTCATGCCCCCATCTCTGGCCCTTCCTTATGCTGATGGGGAAAAGGTGCAGAGCCACTGACTTTTTCCTTCCCATCTCTTCCTACCCCCTGCAGGTACACCTTGCACCTTCTGAGGGTCAGAGCACAGGTCTGCCTCAGCCATTATGCAGCTCCTCGTGTTCCCTCTCCACCCCAGAAGCATTTCTGTAATCAAAGGACAAAATCTGTCCCAGAAAGTTCTCACCAGTACAAGAAATTTCTGTCCCTGCTGGCCTTGATCACTTGAGCACAAGCATCTTGTGCATAAAGGACAGTTACAGCAGCTGTCGTTGTTGTATGTGGATCTTCTAAAATAAATGACCGGTTTGTACTGATATCCATTAAGAATAAGCTACAGGATCAGCAAAGGATCAGTTGTGTGGTATTTATGATTCAGCAGCAAAAGCTGCCCCCTGGAGGAGCAAGTCATTAGGCAAATGAGATGTAACGAGGTCCAAAAATACCTCCACACATCCAGCAGTGAGCTTCATTGTTGTAGTCACTTTACTAAGTTAACCAAAGAGATTCAAAAACTGAAATACAGATACTTTACACAGAATGAGTTGGTAGTACAAATAAACAGAAGTAACATTCTTCAAGAAATGGATTTTAGTTGTGTTTTACAAACATCAATAAATACTGAAAAAAACATGAGAATTAAAACAGAAACAATAACATCAACAACTTTAAACTGTCCCAAGGACTATATTTATAATTTCAGATGATTATTGATACTTTTGCAATAGGGATTTCATCCAGAAGTCCTTATCTAATTAAAAATGGAAAAAGAATAGTAGTCAGCATATTACTGATACAAAACCATAGAAGGGATCACAACTAGAGCAGAAAAACAACACATCCAGTGAGAACCACATTACAATTTGGCAGGAGTATTCTTAATGAACACCATGTATGTGTGACGAAGACAGTATCACTATTACAGGCATGAAATGATGAGTGAGTGTCATTATCCATTGTACAAAATGAAAACAAACATTAGTAAAAGGGGAAATGAAGACTAGAAAAGGAAAGTTAAAAATCAAAAACAAAACCAAAAAACAAACACAAAGGAAACTTTAAAAGCCACCTCTTCATAATAGTCTAAGGCAAATGTTGCATGCACTACCTCCCCAAGAAACTAGACAAAGCTCTTCCATCCCCCGTGCATTCCCTTTCATTTAGTTTCATGAAGAAAGGTTGGAGAGAGCAGAGCGCTGGGAAGAAATGCTACAAACCTCTAAATTAGTGAAAGAACTTCCAGCATCACTGTTATATTCTGGGTAGGAGGAACTGGAAGAAATTATGTTTTTCAGCCTCTGAAGTGCAATGATCAATAGCAAAAGGAGAAAAGCTAAGAGACTAAGGAATATAGAAACATAGACATAGACGTTGGATAGACGGCCAGGCGATGAATCCACTGAAGTTGAAAGGGATGTGGGATACAGCTCCAGAAAAGTCCCATTTTCCATGTTTCCTACAAATCCAGATGAAGGGTCGAGTTCTGACATTTTTGGGTTTGTGTTTTAAAAACCACAACAGATCTTGGATTCAAAGATAGTTTTAGCAGCATAACCAAGGGTTTATTTTAGGCAACTATTTTCTATTTTTCCATCACCATGAAGAGATGACAAGTCAGCCAGTGATCAAATTTATCCTTTACTGATCAAACCCAGGACAATGTAAGATTGTATCCTTCAGAACTGTAAGAAAGAAAAGAAAAAAAAAAAGGCAATATTAATTTACTGGTAGATACTGTGATGTAATGTGCACCTGAACCAACCTACTTCCTCAGAGTTACAAGTTATTATTCCTTAGCACAGAGTTGCAACTCTTAAAGCATTAGATAACAGCTATCTTTATATCTCTATTTTCCAAAATGCAGGGATTAGGAGAAATCCTACCCATCAGTGAATTAAAACTTACCCTTCTCCATCATGAGCTGTTTAACTGAGGAACAGCACAATCAAAAATGTACGTTATATGGAATTTTTATTGGAATCCAAATTTATCTTGTGGATGAAAACTAGTCAAGGAACAAAAAATCCCTATCAAGGCTTCAGATCCCCGACCTAGAACAAGGCTGCTCCACACCATGATGGATGACAAATCCACTGCCATTAGCCACTTACTCCATACTGCCTTGCCAGAAGTACTCAAAATGAGAAAATCTGCCAGACCTGCCTTCTTACTATATATTTATGAAATAGATCAAATGATTTCAAAGATCAAAAGGCATCTTGCTCTAATGCTGCCACGGGGATCTCAAGGGCAGGCACGGTTCAGTGAACTGTTGCAGCTTCTGACACCTATAAGCAAAATCCCAAGGGAGCGGGCAGCCCCGGCAGCTCAGCGGACGTGAGGGGACTATCCAAAGGCAGTGAACGCTAACAGGGAAGAGATCCCATCTTTCAAAAAGCTTTGCCACTAGCCACTTTGGGTTGGAACTTGGAAGCTCGGGTGCTGGCAAAGGTTAGAGTAGCAAAGGATGAGCAGATCAGGGTAAAAGCTGCTTTTCTTTAAACTGACATGGTCAGTCCCCAGGTGCAGTCTGAAAGCGTAAGAGAAGGCCTGGTGATAGGGAGTCGCTTGCACAAAGCTGACATGCTGTAGCTGAATTACATGGCGTAACCCCTTGCCTTTGTTGTGATACAAAACAGATAATTCAAAGCACAAGCGGGTAGGAAATGAAGCTCATTTTCTGCATATAATTGTCCACATGCAATCTTTCTATCCATCCATCCATGGTCAACCTCTCACTGCAGATATTCAGGCACTACAGGGAAAGGCAGCAAGCTTTCCTCTTGCTAGGAAGACAATATCCGTACAGAGCTACATTCCCAGCATGGTCCCTCTCATCTTGATCTTGCTTGCAGCATCGTACTGTGGTCCCAGTTCAATACAATTATCTCTAAATCACAGTTAGAGGCTTTGAGGAAAATCCCACTGATTTTCACGGTAATGTAGAGCAAACACTGTCAGTGTTAGCCAGAGAGACAGAATCAGGCCCTTAAAGTAACGATGTGACAGTCTGGGGTCTCTCCTACTGTTTGTGACACAACTGCCCAAGTGTCTCTCTGAGTTCCCATGAAAGTGTCCCAGCACTGCTCCCAGCAATGTTCTGCCTTATAATTTTTTTCTTTTAAAACATGCTACCTCTGCTGACTTAGTAAAGTATCTCTTTCTTCAAGAGGCCAACACTTTTTGATGCCAGATGTGACCACAGAAGCACCAGCCTGAACTAAAGGCACTTAAGAAGGGTAAGTTATTTTTCTGTTGGTGTCGTTTCTTCCCTGAGAACACAGAAGCCTTGGAGACACCCACTGAAAATGCTAAGAAGTTTGCTTTGCAGTCACTGAAGTTATTTGCATAGTTACCCACTTTTGCACTGTAAATTAAATTTAGGAGGTTATGCTATATGCTGCAAATGCCTCAGTAAGCAAGGACTACATTAAGCAGTAGGTAGAATCTAATTCCATGTTTTTAAACCCTATTTTATTTTCTGTACCTCAGAACTACATCTATGCGACTATGTAAAAGAGGTTAAGGCTATTCCCTGGTTTTGGGGACAACTTGTGTGCCACACTGCATTAACATGGCTAAATTCCTTTTTATCCCTGTGGACAGGATGGCCAAATCACAGCTGCCTTTGAGAATGAACGATGGCTAACCCTAACCCAAAATACATCCCGGCATTGCTTGGAGGGTCCTAGTTGGCCAAAACCATGCCAGGAGGTGTGCTTGCTAATTCACCAGGAGAGGTGATGACAAGCCTATGCCCTGGCCTGGATTAATTTACTAGAACATACTTATCTATATTTTAATGGATAAAAGGTTACATTCCAGATGTTGTTTTATTGTTTATTTATTGCAGTTATTGTTTTATTGTGGAGCTTTTGGTAGTCTTAATCAAGCATCCTGATAGCCTACAAGAAACGCAGTACAAAAATGCATCTGCAAATACCATATAAAAATATTCTTACTCTTGTAGTACATAACTCATATTAATGCATAAAATATACTAACTCCAAACCATTTATAACTCTAATAGTATTTATCTCCACAAGAAAAAGTGTTTATTGTACTTTGTGAAATAATTCACAACAGACTGAACAAAGAGAGATCCTTATGAGATTATACTCCTTTTGAACTGTCTTAATTTAGTGATCCAAAATTACCTAACAGAACAAAACGTGTGTGTTTCATGTTCTGGAAGTAGTTAAGTGTGTTATAGCCAATTTATCCTTTTTAAAAGATAAGCTTTGATATAGAAGACGTTTATCCTCCATTACTTGTCATAATGAAAAGCAGATCCATTATTAATTGAATTGCTCTATAATAACTTAAGGAATTAGTTCCCATAAATTCTTTAACACTCCAGAAGTTAAAAGCCTTTAAATTCCTCACAAATTTGAAATCCGCTATGTTTTACTTTTACCATTAACGGTTTTGGCCCTGGTACAAGGAAGAACTTTGGCATGGTACTTTCTTTGAAGTTAGTGGAAAATTTATGATCTTAAGTAGGACTAATCAGAACCTCACAGTTAAGCAGAGACGTGACTGCTTTGCTAGATCAGAGCCTTTATAGGTCTAACAATGTCATCTGGGCTATTTTTAACAGAGTATTTTGTAGAGAGATCAGAGACACTGTAACTCTGATTCCAAATTACTATGACCCAGATCCTAGTTGCCTCACTCACACTGTGTAGTGATGTGATGTGTAATTGAATCTCACCATAAAATGTAGCTTCAGCTAAAGTGGCTCTTTGGGTAACATTTTAGGAAGAAAAAAAAAAATCTTTGTTGTTTTAATCACACATTTAAAAATATGGACCTAAAGTGTAAGGTCCTACTCAGTCTAAAAGGATTTTAACAACCATCTGTACCCTGTTGGCAAAAAACAGCACAATCATACAGAGTGTGGACGTTATCTGGTCCTGACATCTGAGTTGTATTCACAAGAAAGGTACAAAATGCATACAGAAATCACATGGATCTGATTCTGATCCCTGATAACGTTCCCTGGTGCTGTTCCAGCATTGCAATCCTGCCAGAGAGCAGCCAGGCCGGCTCAGCCAAGGATGCAAACACTGTTTTGGACTGAAATGCAGCTATGTGGTCCTAGGGCTGCAGGAACCTCCACCATGCTGTAAATCAGACCTCCCAGCCTTCAAGTGGGGGACCCACAAGCAGTTTTATTCAGTGCATCAGGGCTACCACTTTGGATCAGGTTCCTGCTTCTGCCAGGAGAAGAAAGTAAGTGGCGTAACCATTTGTCTCTCTCATCCTGATCTTCCCAAAGAAATAACCACCAATAAAGCCAGATGTCAGCTTCACTTTCTTGGTTGCTAATTGCTTTTGTGTGTTTCTGAAAACTAAATACAACATCAAAACGTCAAGCCCAAAACTGTCCCCCAAAAAATTATCGGGAATTTTGTCACTGACTTCAAAGTATAATGGCAAAATAGAAAGTGGCTGACTACAATAAACCCCTTGTCTTTCAGAGAGCTGTGAACTGATGAAGAAATTCAACCAGGGAACTGAAGTTTTCAGATTCTGTAGAGGTCCCTACCTTTCACTCTTCTGTTTTTGGAAAGTTGTGTTGGTTAAAGTCAAAGACTGAGTTTAAAATGCTGTTGCTGAAGAAGAGGAACACTGACAGAAGAAGGATCCCTGAATAACCAGTTCTGAAAACTCCTGGGACAGGAGAACTGTGACCTGTCTGCTGAGGGACTTCCATTTGTGTGGTGTAGCTGGATCTGGCTTAACTAGTAAGTCTCAGATCATACTCTGCCTTTCCAACACCAGCTGAGTTTTCCAGCTGCTGTTACTCCACTGTTACACAGCCTTGCTGCTCTGAAGGACAAACTGCTTAGATAAATTCACTCATTTCAGCACACTACTCACAGTACCAAGAAGGCACAGACTCCACCACCACTCTCTGGTGCTTTTAGATGTACAAGAGAGTAAAACCTTGTTCTGTTGCTTCAGTCCACAAATATGAAGTGTGGCACACAAGGAAAAACTCTGCTAGGCACATGGTGTCATTTGTATACTCTCACTTTTCAGCCACCACTATGTGAGAGGTAAATCCCAGGTACCCTGCAGTATCATGCCTGGGTAGCCATACCAAAGCTGTCAACTGTCTGCATCTTCGATGGCACCTGTAATGAAACTTATTTTTTCAGAAAATGGAAATGTGGTCAGGAGCAGAGGCCTCATCAATTAGCATATGCTTTGGGTGCCAAATTATATGTAACAGGTGCAATTTAATCTTGAGCATCACTGAGATAGTAGTTGTCACCTTCCAGTTCAGTCTAAGGTGAATGTTAAATGAGACTGCAGCACTCTCCAGGATAGCAGGCAGTAAACAGAGAGCTTTTTCATAGTCCAAATGTCATAAATCCTTTACCATCTAGTTGCCTGTATTGTATTTCTCTGCATATCTTGATGCAACAAGTCTATTTCTCCAGGCTCAGTGAAATATAATTTAACAGAGCATACTCACAACCACTGAGGCCCTAAAAACTGAGGAACAGGAAGCGAAGGTAAGTCTGGTAGATTCATTTTCTGAGGAGTTTATCAGCCATAGATAAGCTCATTGTTTTCTTGGTTCTTCCTGGCTTTTTGTGAAAACAAGCTGAGAAATACCCTGGCTATTTCAGAAGCTTCAACACGTTAGAGCATAGAGGCAAATTGACATCAAAGGAAATAAGCGTTTTTAAGCTATATAAACTAATATTTTTGTCACAATCTCCCATCAACTCTTTCTTTACAGGTAGAAGGTATTCTAAAAAGCCCTTATTGTAAACAACTCCTAACAGAGGAGAGATTAATTGTCTTTACTGCAGTTACAACTGTGAGGTCCCTTGTTCAATCATATGCTATCATATCCCATCCATATACTGGTAATTGTGCCTGCCTGCCTTCCCTAAAAACTTAGAACCCTTTTGGCTGTTTTCAGCCCAGTGTATATGGATGAGTGCAACATAAGGGATAGATTACTACCATCTTCTTCAAAATATGGGCCTCTGCAGAGGGCAAGGAATCACTCGCTGACCCAGGTTAGCTGAAGAAGCTCATCCACGTCAGATGTCCAGGGATGCCAGCAGAAGGAGCTTCTGGCCACCCAGTTTCATTATCCCTGCACATGCTGTCCTCCTGCAGATCCAGCTGCACATATGTGTCCAGTGAGACACGGAGATGAGGGTCGAAGAAGCGGACCCGCACTAGTGGAACAACGTGCCCACAAGGGATGACTTGAGCCATTCAAGGACAGGAAGGATCTGATGGTTAGAAGATCCTAGATGACACCAATATGACTGGCCATTAATCTGGCTAGTAAATGGCAAGGAAAGGGAGATGCGTTGCAAGATGGTATTCTGGGTTTGTGCAAAAATGTCTTATTCTGTATGAGGCAGACAGCTCTTTGTTTTGAGTGGGTGAGGGGAGGCAGAGGACATCCATTAGAGATGACACTGAGTATCTCTATGACAGAACTCACTAGTGTGTTCTGTGCTCTCTTCTGCCCTTTTAGAAAGTTAAAGCAGGAGTCAGCAGATAGTGATATCATCCCCTTATGACCTGAAACAAGAACCACCTCTCCTTTGTTCAGCATCAGGGCAGGAACAACAGGAGGAAGACTGTGCAGGTTCCCAGGTGATACAGCGATGTCAGTTCCAGGATGAAACCTCCTCATCCCTAAAGGTCTCTTGCCCTTCAAGTTCTCTTATCATAGTGATTACTTCTAAAAGCTGGCAGCGAGTTTTCACTAGATCTATTAAAAAAATTAAGGTTTCTCATGACCTTTGCTAATTTGATCTATGTATGGAGGCCAGCAAGCTTCTGGTTTAATTTTTTTGTCTTTGTTTTGTATATTTATTTCCCTTACCATATAGGACTATATCGCCACATATAATCCTTCCAGCTAGCATGTAACACAAAGCATTTAAAGCCATTAAAAATATGTTTGTATGCTTATACCAAAAGACTGAATGGACTTTATATAAAGGGAACCTTTCAGCTTTGAAAGCAATTTACTCTAGACTGGTAAAATGTAGCAATTTAACATCACACAACTACACTAGACAGTAGATCTAGACAGAAAAATAAGTTAACAACATTCCATTGAAAATGTAATTAGGAAAGGCAAAGAATAACTGCTCGCTTGGGGTTTAACAAGGATACGATCCTTAATACTTCTTGAAAAAAAAAAATGACTCAAAAAAAAAAAGAAGTACACACATGGAGAAGGAAAAACTATTTCCTGCCACAAGCAAAGTCTTGCTCTTAATTTATTACCTAATTTCATTTTTATTATGATTTAATATTATTTAAACATGACTTTTAAAATCTAAGAAAACAAGTGCCCAGATGGCTTGTTTGCAGGTTAAAATCAAGTTATATTTTGTTTGGGGTTTTGTGTGGGGCTGGGAAAAGAAACTCACAGAGCTATAAGCATACTTAGATTAATTCAGGTAGGATCAAGTGCTTGTATCATTTACATTTCCCATGAATCCGCACATTATAGAGATATTTATGTCAATGTAAAGCAAAGACATCATGACCTGGGATCAGACCTACAGACTGTCAATTGAATCTGCTCCTTATAAGTAAGAGAAAAACAAGGAAAGTGAATGAATAAAATACTTACAAGCAGGAAGATACAGGGATGCAAGCCAAATGTCCAATGCGCAGGATGTGGTTGGTTATCACAGACGAATCTAAAGGGACTGCATGCTGAGAACAGCCCCTATAAAAAACCAAATCAAAGCTGAAGAGTTTAGTAACAACTACATTAATGAAAAAAAAAATGTAAAGGGAGGAAAAGTCCTGAATTTTTACTGCTCTCAGTGCCACAAATTTCAGGGGAAAACAAGCCAACTGGAATCCTGGCTTATGTTTTATTTCTGCTAGCCACGTCCTTCTGCTGGCCAGTTATAGCATTGCATGTATAATATCAAAAGCATGCTTGCCTCTTGATCTCTGTTTTACAGCCATGCCTCAACACCTTTCTCTTCTTCTGTAGAGTGTTCCAGGACCAAGAGAACCTGCTGTCCCCTGGCACTGCTTTTAAGCACTGAACCCCTGTATCTGCCCTCCATTTCACATTGTTCCCTAAAGACTCCTGCCAGGAATCTGGTCGTTCTGGATTACACACCATTATTTATTCATTCTCTTTATTTTAGACAATCTGCAGTTTAAGTTCACTTACCTGAAACCCCCAAACTGAATACTGTATATGCACAAGGATAGCTAGCAGATCTTTGTGTGCTACATTCACTCAATACATAAAATTAAAATGTGGCCCCGAACTGTTTTTAATAAAGCAAATTAAATTGATTATATATGAAGAAACAATCCCAGGCAATGCAGATTAAAGCAGAAGTAGGGCCACTTTCAAAAAGATCCTCCCCGTTGGGAAAGAAAAAACACTTGCACAATCATTACACATCTCACAGCTCTACCCTTTCAGCACATTTGGTTTGAACTGCATTAGAGAAGCAGATCTCTGGGGATGAATGTTAATGCATTGTTGTGTTGCTTTCATCCCTTCAATCACTGAATCATTTATGGTTTAAGCCTGTCCAAGTTCAATAAAGAAAATTATCTAGTGCAGCTGTTAAAAGTCAGCACTATTGAAATCCAAATGTTTTGATAACATTGATTATACTAATGTTCCACCCAACAGGAGTCAGACAGCTTCCTGACCACCTCCCGTGCAGAAGGAGAGGTGGGAGGCTGCAGGTGAACCCCGAGGTTGGCTTTCCTGGCAATGGACCCAGCATGTTCTCTGGATGCGAGGACATGCACCCCATCGCCTTGCCCAGGAGCAGGTAGGCTGAGGCAGGTGGTGGTATTGGGATGGAGACAGGGATGCCACAGCCGCGACATACCTCTTCTCTGGCAAATCTGCCTCATGTAACAAAACGCTCGATCTTATGCCCTTCAGTTTTGTCTGCTCGTAGCAGAGACGCTTCCCTTCCCTTTGTTTCTTTCAGAACAGCTCTCCGGGGGGAAAGAGGCATGGATCTCTGCCATAGGGACTATACCTTTGAACAAAATAAATATAAATAATTTTGCTTATTTTCTATCTCTCTTCTGGTCTCTCCAGGATCTTCTTTAGTCCCTCTCCCCCCAGATACAGAGCGATGCTCCTGCCCATTTAGCCCTTCATTCAATACAATGCCTCAGTCCTCAGCAAGGTGAAGGGAACAGAGCCTACCAAATCTTGAGCTGATTAAGCATGCCAGAGATGCAGTGCAAAACACAATACATCCTCAAGTCTCTTTAAATGTGTGCATTCGTATTCAAATGGTGAATGTACACAGTTAGATGGAGAGGTCTGAGCTTTCAATTACCTTTGAAAAATACAGAAATATTGGTACCAGAACATCAATAAGCTTATTTACAGGAGACCCCTTGGCATACACAGTTGTATCCCACCATCCTTCATCCTTCTTGCACCAGCCTAATGTCTTTCACAGCTGCAGCAGTAGCCCACAGCCAGGCTTGCACTGACCAAGTTCTGGCACAGCAGGATTTGGCCCAAACACTGTATTTAGTCCCACTTCCAGTAAGACAGGTGGGGAACTGGGACCAATCTGTTCCCTGTGTCTCTCAGGATGTAAATGGGGAAAAGAGTCTCATTGCTGTACATCTGGGACCTCAGATGGGGAAATGGGATCCTCCCTGGTCCTACTTCTAGCATGGGACTGCGAGTCTGAATCCCACACAAAGGATATGCAGTCCTGAGGAAAATCAGTCTCCCTCATATGCTGGTTTGCTAAAAATAATTATTTCCCACTTTTGTTAAAAATATCAGAAGATTACAGCTTGCTGAAAAAAACAAACCGAACCAAAACAAACCAACAAACCCAAAAGCTCACTCTTTGCTGACCATAGTGTTGGGTCATATTTGACTTCTCAGTGTTCAGCCCCAGCTTTATTCCCTTTGTTCCCACTACGAATATCTTTTGTTCTCATTGGCCACTTTCAGACAAATTCAACCCCAGACAGAAAACTCAAAAGACAGTCGAGCTCCCAAAGTTTAATGACAGCAGATGATCAGGAAGAGGAGACACAAAGGTTCACACAGCCATTTGGTTCCCCCTAACAGCTTTAGATCTCAGTAATTGACTGCTATAGTCAGACACAGTCACTGAGATGTCACTGCCACAGTAACAGAACACAGATGCCTTTGGAGCCAGCAGGCTGGACAGGAGGTCCAGGGCAAGGTTAGCCAGGGAGGAGGGAGAAATCGGTGGCTATCAGGATTCTTTAATTTCTGCATTTTGTGGAATGACTTCTTGCTTGATCTCTTGCAACACCCAATTGGAAAGTTTTGTTTGAACAGAAAATTCAGTGTAGGGTGGAATGGCTGCTTAATAGGAAATGTACTTTTCCACAGGGCAAAAAGAAAAGAAGGTAAAAAAACCAAAACCAAAACCAACCAACCAACCAAATAAATAAATAAATCAGTTAAAGCCTGTTTCCCTCAGTGGAACAAGTATATGAAATTATTTCAGCTCCTTCTGTCTTGCCATTTTCTTTCATGGTTGAGACATCCCGTTCCTGCTACCCCTCCCCACAGAGGCTGCAAGTGGCTGTGTGGAGCATCCCACCAACTCTGATAAGCCTCTCGGGAGAAGATGCCACCCAGCACATTTTGGGGGGTGGTGGTGATGCAATTAATCTCAGAACAAACAAAAGTTAATTAAGCTTTGTTAGCTCATGCCTGGCTCCTGATAACCACCTTTTGTATTTGAGACAGCAGACTTCTCATAGGGCAGTGCTCAAGCTCCTCCACGTCATTTACTCAGAACAAAACATAGCAGCTAAAATATCAAGCCCCAGGGCAAGGCATCCTTGTTACCAGAGCTTGCTTTCATTCTCCATCACACTCACCTGTGAAGCCAACAACTTGCTCAGACTCTCAGGTTCAGCATCCCTCCAGGTAAAGGAGGAAAAACTCTTGGACATATCAGGCACTACCTCCTTCACCTACCAGGAATACAGTTTATGGACAAAATGTGGCTAAATCTGGAAGTGAATGGATTTAAGGTCTCTATTGTCGCCTTTAGTGCTGTGGCACGGCATCGGGCAGGACGAGGAGGCTGCATGGACAAGTGTAGCTGGCCCCCGTCCCTCACACTGCATGGGGGCACATCCACCCCCATCTCCGGAGCCCTCCCTGGAGACTTCAGCAAGGGGCTCTGCTGAACAATAAGTGGCCCTTAACTTTGCTAGTCAATGGGGTTATTAATCCTTAACTCATGAAGTTGTGAGTCAGTAAGTGGAGTCCAGAGTAATAAGAAAACACCTTCCTATGGTAAAATTCAGCTGACACACTGGCTTCAATATATTTTATAAAAACAAAGTGTATGGTCCATATCAAATTTGAAAATGTCAAGTGGATTTCATTTTAACCTCCTTAGAAATCCTGACACAATATAAAGCTAGGACAGAATTTTTGCATACTTGATGCAACAGAAACCTCTGTTAATTTTGTTTCAGATTTTTTTTCATCCCAAAGAAGCAGATTCAGTACCAACTATGTACTGTGAACTTAAATGTCAAGGGAATTTTAGGCACAGATGTGCTATCACAGTAACTCCACTTGCTGTAGCTCTGCATCCTGACTCAGGTGCCTCAGCCGGCTTTACCAAGAGATGTAAGAAAACAGATTTGTCCTTCAATTCTCTCTTTCCCCTCAATGGTATAACAGAAAAGATCTCCATCCTCACACCATTCCTTATTTTACCAATGCAGGTTGCAAGCCCTCCCTTGACAAAGGGACCATGGCATTATCATATCTGTATTTGCATGCATAATATTTAAATATTGTCACTGTTTGCAAAGCAGTCTGCAATAACTTATGCGAAGATACAACACTATCGCAAAGGGACTTGCGGTGAACGTGTAACGTGTAAGCATAAGGTGGCAGGGTTGCACCTGAAATGCCAAAAAGAGCAAGTGAGGATAACATAAACCATGGAAAGAGAGCATCTGCTGGTGCTAGATAGAGTGATCTGTGCAACATTGCCTCTCAGGTGTTCCAGCTTTAGAGGACACTGTTGTGCTCAAATCCAGAGCTAGACTAATTCCAGTGACAGGGATCGTGGCAGCACGGGTGAGGGCTTGTCTCACCATCTCACCAGACACCCAGTGAAGGCATCATGGCAAAAGCCAACGTGCTAGGACATATCAAGAAAATTAATGAAATTATGCACAAGGTGCCTATACGAAGCTATAAGTAAGCACAAGGTGAAGCTTGGGGAAATACAGAGGTGATAGCTTGAGGGAGACAGATGCTGAGAGCATGGAGTGATCAAAGCCCAGGGGGGTATGTCTCAGTAAAGCAGGAGAAGTGGTACATCACCTATGGGGAGACTATCGAGGACACTTGAAAGTGAAGCCTGCAACTGATGTATCTGGTGCAGGGGAGAAGGGGGAGCAGCAGAAGGACTGACAAAGAGGGGAGATGCAGCTGAAGCAGCAGGCTAAGAGGTGGGTTTTTGCGGCAGCGCCGTGGATCGACTATGCTGTAACAGGATTTCCTCTGCGCAAGCGAGGAGAAGGAGGTAACCGCAGTCATGAAGATACAAGGGGAAGAGTGCTTGCAAGAGAGTGCAGGAGGCAGAGGTGAAAATATCTTGACTTTTTAGTATTTAAATTCCAGTTTTCAGTCCTATCAGAAACACCAGATTTTTCAGTAACTTCTGGATGCACTCTGTCGTTGAACTAATTCCTCTTCTGCTTCACGTAGATGGGGCGCCAGGAGGAAAACTGTGCTGCTTCCTGCCTCTGATGGGGAATTTACAGAATACAATTTATAATTTGCGCTGCACCAGTAAGACCCAATTATGAACCAAGACACTTGGCAGACACAAGCTATCACAGTCAGCCTTTTACATCTGAAAAAGGTTAACAAGATGCAAATGGCAACAAATTCCTAAGCCAAATATATTCATATATGTACACTCACCGACTTAGTGATAATACTAGAGTACACCTGGATGCTGAAATAGCCCAGCATCCATTCCCCACATGTTAAAGGTCCTACAGCATTTCTTGTGCTGACAGCAATGCACACGTATTGGACACAGCAAGTAGCAGTCTGCAGGCAGGCGAGCCTGCACCCCAGAGCTGAGGAAAGCCAGGGAAACAACAGGGAGGCAGGGGTGACAAGCCTGCACCTCCTTCCCCACCTTGGGTGATGTGGGTAACCCAGTCTGAGGAAGAGGTGGGGAAGGAAGGCAGCCAGTGCTCAGCTATGATCAGCAGCAACCATCCCTAAGGGGAACAAGCACTTCTAGGCATCAGAGCAGAGAGAATGAGGCTGGTAGTTTCAGGTTGCCCCTCATTTCAGTCTGTTCAGGCACAGAAAGTCAGAGCAGGGTCAAAACAACCAAATTGTAAGTCAAAAAGCAAAATTATAAGGAAACAGACACCAGTCCTACATCTAGATCCCTTATCAGAATAAAACTGCCAGCGCTATGTACATCCTATATGGGCCAAATTTTATATATTTCTTATATTCATCTTTCTCTCATCCCGCTATAATTACCTGAGAATTAAATTTCATAATACTTAATATGCATTCCTAATTATATTTGCTTATATAACTGTTAATCAACGTGACAAATGCTCAGCCCTTTACCACTATTTTCACAATTTCCCTCTAACTGTTTAGCATTTGCAAGGGTAGGAAGAGTTTGCTTCACTTGCTCTGTCCCAAACTTCATTACCACTACTGAAACAATATTGTAGCAGCCTGCAGCTTTTAGCTAGACATAAGGTGTCTGGAAAGGGTGCATTTTTGTGCATCCATCCCATTTTCTGTTTCCACATTGTGCTGTCTAAGCTCAGCTCTTCACCCAGCACACTGGATAGGCATTTTACAATTTATTTGCAGAGAGAGCAATTCCTTTCCTGTCATCTTCCCACAAACAATATGAAAAAGCACACGGGTGGCAATCTAGGCTTTATACCCACAGAGCCAAAAATGTGCTTGCACAGTGATGACCCAACACACTGCACTATCAACCCCCCAGTCTGCAGCATCTTTCAGAAATGGAAACCAACCTGTGCCTCCCTTCTCTTGCATCCCTCCTTCCAGAAGCAGTGCACTCCCAGATGCTGTCCCCATGTACTCCCAGAGTGCTCCCCCTCCTCTGCCTCCAGCAAAAGCAATTTCTCCAAAACGTAGTGTTCATTCAGTTCAAACACTTTAACAACGCACAAAGTAAGGACAAAAATACGTTATTTCCAAAAGATATTCGGGAACAATCAAAGCACAGGCCTAACACATACCTAGGTTAAACGCATGTGAAAATCAAATGCCTTCGATTACGGTACACGAAAGATAAAACATTCAAAAGACTCTCCCGGAGCAGCAGCAGCCGGTGGGGCACGGAGAGCAGACGCTGCCCCCCGGGCGCACACCGGCTTCCACAATCCGCTGGGGGACCCTCTTCGGCACCGGACAGCGGAGCGGCTCAGCTCAAACCCAGGGCACGAAAAAAGCGCATCGGGATTTAGGCAGGGAGAGGAAAAAAAAAAAAACAAAACACAAAAAAAAACCAACCAAACCCAAAGTGCAGACCTCTCTTCCAAAGGGAAACGGCCAGATCCCGCCGGAATGCTTCGACTCAGGCGTAACCGGCAGCGCGGCTCCCTCCTGCCCGCCGCCGGGGCCAGCCCCGCTCACCGCGCCCGGCTCCCGTTGCCGCTCCGCTCCCGCCGCCGTCCCGCGGTGCCGCGGAGGGAGGGAGCACCGCCCCCGGCCCGCCCCTCGCCCGTCCCCGCCGCGCCGCCCGCCCGCCGGCCGCCCACCCCAGCCCCGGGGCACTGCGCGGCGGCTGAGGCTGGAGCGAGCGGGGGCGACGAGGGCAGCCGCTGCCCCTTCGTCGGGTCCCGGGGCGGTGTGTACTGTGGCAAGGGCGGGGGCCCAGCGTGGCGGTCCGGGCAAGGTGCTTCACTCACCTTGGGGGAGAAAGAAACGGCTCCGCCGTGCTGCTGAGAGGAGGTTGAAAGTCACCGGGATTTATCGGGCATCACATAAAGCGCACACACCGACACCTGGTTCCCACCACTCCGCGGCTGTCCTATAGCATATAACGCTGAAATGCGTATTATCAAGCTCCCGAGACTGATCCTTTTCCAGAGACCATGTGAAGTCTACACCTGACTGGGCAGAGCAGCCCAGGGGAAATGCAGGTTTCCCCGTGGCAGGAAGTCTGCGAGAGGGTCGGATCGTAGCACCACAACCAGGAGCTGGGCACAACGAAGGGGTGGGTTAGAAAAGCAGGCTCCCAGGGAAGGGAAAACTTGCAGGTGTCTTTCTGAAAACGCTTCCAAGTTTTCAGGAAAGCTGCTGAGACCCTCAAGGATGCTTTGGCATCATTTACACGGGAGGCAATTAATAGCCATGCCAAGACCAACTGAGACAATGCCTATAAAGTGGCACGAATGAGAACAAAATCTGGCTTTGCTAGTTTGTTTGGAGAGTGTCTTACCTACAGATACCACTTACTCTGGAATCAAATATTGGGAAAATGCTGGCTGGATGGGACACATTTCTTTCTGTGGACACTGTGGGAGGAAAGGCTCAGCTGGCTTCTTGTGCACTTGTCTCATCCAGTATGATTTTTTTGGCCAAATGACTTTACTGTGGGTTATAAATCAGTGATGAGCACTGTGAAGAGCAGATGGGGAGTTTAATGCACCCTCTGCAGCTCAGTCTTGTGTCTGGCTAATGTCCATGTGCAGTTCTGAAAAGGATGTTGGAAAAGGTTGTTCTTCATTTTAAATTGCTCTTTGGGAGCTGCACAGTTCGTAATGTGCTGCGGAGGCACTTCTGTGAGATGTGCTTTTTTTTTTCTCTACAGTTTCAGTGGAAGAGTAACTTGGGATGCCATGAAACAAAGCCAGTTTTGGGGGAACAAGACATACAAATAATAAATAAAACGCAAATCTTAAAGAGAAAATAATTCCCAAGGAGTAAACACATTTTTCCCATGATAATAACCTTTTATTTCAGTGACATACAAAAGAGATGGCTTTGACTTTCAAGTGGTAAAAATGCCATTTCCATATTTCACCTATGAAAAGGAAAGTCGATGTTTTTGTGGTTTTGAGGTTTTTTTTGTTTAGGTTTGTCTTATCAGGGGCTAAGTCAGGTATATGGTATATGTACACAAAAAGAATAGAGTATCAGTGTTTACTATGACATCCCTAACCTGAAAGAAGGCCACTGGTTCATTTCAACTTGCAGCCACTGCAGAAAAGGGCACATTTGACAGTGAGCTTCCTGATTATATGAGCTGCTGTGTCAGTAACACATAAAGCCTGATGAAACTGTAAGAAAAGGACTATCATAGACACACACCACTACTGGCAATGATCAGATTGCAGAGGTGAAGAACCCCACTGAAACCATTTTAACAAAAATACTGAGGATTTGCTATATCCTGTCTTATTTGTACACTCAGACTACAGGGCTCTTTGGCACAAGTCCTGTGTCTGGGAAGTCACTGGATATAAACAGAGGCAGCTGGTGAGCTAAAATTCTCATACTGATTTTGTGATATAGGTAGGGGCCCAGGTACAAAACTGTAAGGAGATGGGGAAAGCAGAAGTGGTGGAGCAGAATGTTTGAATCTTGAGAAAGAAGGCAGGAGAAATGCATCCTATGATTACAGCTGAATTATTCCAGTAGTGGAACTGCAAGCAGGGACAGGCAGCAAGAATTTCCCCCTGAGGTCAAGCAGGAGGAAGGAGAGAAGATAATGCAACAGAACTGAAGCAGGTGCTAAGCCAGGCATGCAGTCCCTAGCACTGGCCAAGAAAAAAAAGAAAACCAGTGCTTTCTAAGGAAAACAAATTGTGATCCCTTGAACTTTTCTCACTTTAGTGGATTTTAGTTCAAAGCCTGATCCACTGAGGAATGAGAGAATTCCTAAGTGCTTCCTACTGATGAATGTGCTTACCCCACAGCGTCAGGCGTAGTCATTAGTAGTCCTTGGCTTTGGGAGAAACTCAGAACTTAGATCCAGATCTAATCAATATATCTCACAGTCTCAACCAGTGTAATGTAGGTCTTATCATTCTAGCTCATACAGCTCCAAAAAGATACCTGTATTTAGGCAAAGAGTGGGAATTAATTTTTGCAGCTGTGCTCTGGTTTTTCACTCTTTTTCTGAATAAAACACCTCTCAAGGGGAGGTGAGCAGTGCTGCTAGAAGAGGGTACATATTTGTTCAACAGAGGAGAACGGGGCAGAAAAGCTTTTGTTCTTTTTGGAGGTCACTGATATTTCTCTGTGTTTTTTTAGCATGGGTTACATCACTGATGTCCTGCTGCTCTTTGTGGCTTGTTCATTTGCTGTCAGCTGCTCAGTGACATTGGTTAAAGCAACACCAGAGGAGTTGTCAGCATGATCATGCTTCTTGCAGTCGACTTTGGTGGCTGCGTCAGGACTTCATGCAGAGGCCATGGTAGTGGGAAGTGTCACAGCTCTGAGGTAATTAAGTTGCTCTTTAATTGCTCTTCCTCTTTCTTGCTTTCTGTGCAAACAGCACAGTATGAGCTTGTCCTTCCTCAGGACAGTGTCTTTCATGCAAAATATATCTCAAAAATTTTTCAAGGATAAAATGTTCCATTAAAGCATTAAACAGAGAAAAACAAAGATAGAAAATATCTTTTAGGGGAGGTTTGAAAAAAACATGAAGGAACAGAAAAATGCATGGAGAGTCTTCAGACAGTGAGAACACAAGCAAGTCCTTACAAAATCACCTTTTTTTTTTTTTTTAGTATTCCTTTCAGGTGTACCAAAGCTTGGGTAGGAAGAAAATGATACAATCCCAGCTGTCTGTAGCCTTCTACAATGTGAAATGCAGAACTTCTGCTATTGATATGAAATCAATAAACAAATAAATGTCTTATCCAAATTTCTCCCTTTATCTTTACGGTTAGAATCTGCAGCTGGCTCTTTTTGTCCTCACCAAGTCACTGTAATTTATATATTGAAGCGCTTGGTTGGATGCAGCTCACCCAGATTATGCATCAAACAGAGCTGTATTTTAAGGCTCTGAAGATGAGTCTTTCTGAAATTCACTTTGTTGTCAATGAAAAGTGGTAGGTGACTGTGAAAACCTCCAGAGGGAGTTCTTATTCATCTAAATTTAAGCACATGAATTAGGTGTACATGACCTTTTCCAATGCCTTTAAATCCATTTATCTTTCTCCTTTGGAGTATCTAGGGAACTTAGGGGCTTCCTCAGAAAGGGCTCCTTCATTACACTCCTAAGATATAGGCACACAGCAGTTAAATGAACTAAATCCCACCCTAGAAAATCAGATCTTCATTTGTCCAGCTGAGATCTTAACTTTAAACATTTACATATAGAGAACACAGGTCCACTAAGAGCCAGGATAAAAATAAAACCCTCTGCTATTTGGACAGGTAGCCCTTTCCCCAGAAATGCTGGCTCTCCCCTCGTTCTTTGCTGACCTCCCAGGGGAAGGCAGTGGGTTGCGACACCTTCCTGAACCTGATCATGTCATCTTAGCACCTGGGTTTGTACTCAGCTTGTAGCACCATGTTCAGCACATACTTTTGTCTTGTACTTTTTGTGAACACAGTGGCTGAAAGCTAATGAGTTTGGAGGGTAACGTTTTCCAATACTGAAAAGGCTTCTGCACTACAATTTACATAAACATTACTATTTAATAATGGTCAACACTGCAAATAGGAAAAGTCTTTAAAGACTTATCAAGCCAATATTTAATTCCTAATTCCTCCATCACATAAAAACTACTTGTTAACGCAAGGACCAGCTAAATGATTTTTAAAGCTCAATTGACTCCATCATTAGATGTTTTTAAAATACTGTTAGACCTCTATTAGACCTAGAATTCTCCAGATACCTCTAGTCTTTTTAATTACCTGCAGTCATTATTAAAAGTAGTCACTGCAAGGTTCATTCATTCACTCCATGCTTCCTACTAATCCACTTAGGAACTTTGCTATCGAGCAACCTCAGGAGAGGTTGTCTTTAATGAGAGTCCTATGGAATAACAGGCTATTAATTTTCCTAAATGTCACTTGTGTAATATTAATATATTCACATGCTAATAAAAGGACAAGTTCCTCGTGCACTGCTTATCCATGATATGAAAAGCTGGCATGGAACAGCTCTGTTTCTTAATAGTTAACATTTAGCATAGAATCTTTTTAATGTTTGTAAGTCAGCTCTTTGTTTAGGACATATCTGCAGTGAGGTACATTGAGTACATATATAATGTCTGAAGTCAGCTTCTCATGTCTGGGGGCTGCTGCTTCTTCTGGGAATCAGGGTGTATGAATAGCCACCGGCCAATCCAGAGACAGATGAGAAAGCTGCACTTGTTTTTGTAGGCAATGAAATTCATTCATACCTTATGATGAAAAAACAGTTCTGCAAGCACTGGAACTGCAAAATCTTGTTTTCTTGGAAATTTGTTTCTCATGGCTAATGACCTCTGGTCTTTACAAAGATGGAAGCTCCACTTGAAGCTTTGCTAGGCCCAGCAGTTATAAGGTGTCATGTGTATGTATGTGTGTGTGTGTGTTTTTTCTTATACCCAATAGAACTACTCACTATGCAAGGAGGACCATGGTGTTTCTTGCTCTGAGTTCACTTGATCTAATTCCACTATTTCAGTGAAGTGATTTCTGCTTTATATAAGCATTGATAACATCAGATTAAACCCATAATCTCTGGCATTTTGGGCTTGATTCAGTTGCCCATGGAGAACCATCCATGACATTTTAGATGTCATGGCCTTCCCAGGACATTCTACAGTGCTGGTAGATGTGAAAAGGGCCTATAGGAAACCTGCAGATTTCTTACTCAGTAACTGGGAAGCAGGCAGGATGCCTAAGGGCAACTCAAATGACACTGAGCTGAGCCCAAGTTCTCCACTGCCTATAATGGGATCTTGGGCCCTCAGCTCACACAGAACACCTCCGAAGATGCACATACTATTAGGTATTTTTAAGACAAGCCAAGTCCGTGCTGCTCTCCAGCCTCCTCCCCCAGCTTTTTTATTTGATTTTATTACTTAAGTGAGGGGCAGAGAACTGCAACCTGGAAAGGGTTTTGTGCCTGCATGGATCTCATTGTGGGGCCAGAAAATCTTTAGGTGCCAAACCACAATTTCCAAATTGAAATCTTATGTACCTTTAACCTCCATACATACTCCAGCCTCTTCCAAAAGCACATTACTGCCTTGGCCGACACAACCCCTGTTTTCCATTGGTACCTACGCTCTTTTCTGATATAATCAATTGATTGTTGTGCTCAGATTATATGTATGTGCATTTTTCTATTTGCAGCCAAGAGCCTGAATGTGGCCTACAAATTGTAGAGTCTGATCTCAGCTGTATCGTGCATTTCCTCAGTTTCATTGCTATATTTACATAATTAATAAGCCAAAACTATTCTCTGTAGTAGTTACTGGTAAATTCCCAGATGAGAGTTTCTCTCTGTATAGTACACATCCAAAGTGCTGTTCGAGGCATATATTAGGTCTTTCACAGACATGCTCTTGGCCACTATTGCACCTGCATCAGATGATCCACTTATGAGTACTGGATATGAATATATCTGAGGCAGAGCTAACCTGGTATCCTTACCTGTGATGTCTTGATGATGATGTCATTTTCAAAAAGCAGTTAATCAAAACATTACAGATCTGATGGCCCCGTACTCTACAACCATTTAATACCATTCTGTCAGAGCAGAAGTGCTTTAAAGTGAGAACAAATGTGATCTGAGCTGATTTTAAAGGCTCATTACACCACCAGAGCACTCCAAAGTGGCCTAAGTATAAATGAAAATCAGAACCTCCATCACAAAGATAAATGAACCAGTAAAAAGGCCAATCTCATCCCCACAAAACAGCAGAAGTGACAATGGTACAGACAAATCTCATCAGGGGCCTCCTGCCTGAAGCCTACAGAGTCAACTGCAAAGCCGACAGCAAGAAGGGAAAACAAACCCAACGCACAAGACACATCTCACATGGAGCTGCCTTTTACCCAGGGAACGTAGCACAGCCCATCTATTTATGTGTATTGGATGAAATATTCCCAAAGGGGGTCTATCTGTTTAGATGGCACTTCTTTAATAGAATAATAGTTTCTGAGCTGAGGAAACCCTAAACCAGTGTAAGGAAAGTTCATTATAATTTAGAGAAGCAGGAGAAGTAGGAGGTTTTTGTGTAATTTTAGCATCTTAAACGTCAATGACTGCTGCTTCTTTTTGCCCTTGAGGGGTAACATTGCCTTTTCCCACAGTGTCCGTGTTTCATCAGAATCAGAGAAAATCTATGAACTGTGTGATAACCTTAGCTAGTTATTCAGAGAGTGGTAGTGTAAAACACCATGACATCCGCACTGAGATAGAATAATTCTGACAATGCATCATCTCTTGAGTGTGCATCTGTACAAGACAGGTTACGAGCATATATTCTGAGATGATCGGCTTTTCATCTCAACCCTATAATGAAATGTAGTTTCTGTCACCAACTAAGAGTGAAGAAATAGCAGCTGTTCCACATTTTTCTGTGAACTATTCATTTTCAAAGTGCTGGGAAAAAATAATAATAAAAAAAAAAAAAGGATTCCCTATCAGTTCAGAGTCTGATGATACTAAAGGTAAATAACCACAGGTTAGCTTTGGCCAGGGACATCAAAGGTACACGAAAGGAACAAAAGATTTTTTTCTTCCCAAAACAGCTATGCTAATGCCAAGTGCAATTTTCACAGGCTTTTTGATTGAGACAGTGTTGAAATAAGTTGGATCTGATTATGGGAAGTACTAATGAAAAGAGTCCCTCATTGACATTAACATCAGATCCTTTGCCTTTGGCATCCCTTGACTGCAGTCAAGGATGCTAAAGCATAAGACTGATAGACAGAGAGGCAAGTAACTCTTCACTGGAAGTGCTTATCTTCTTGTAGAAAATGGAGCTTTGCAGTTCTCTGCATTCTTATCCTAAAGCAAGCATATGACAAATGCTATTTTATGAAACCATGCTTATTGCTGCCTGCTTAGGATCTTCTTTATAGTTTCTCCTCAGGTTTTAAAAAATGAACTCAGGATATGGATAGTTATGCTTTCTCACTTAATTTTATGCATATCTATCCAAATGTAATTCATTTTTTGCTATTGCTTTTTGACTGTATTTTTTACTGTATTTCAGATCAGAGGAACCCTGCCAGTCAAGCTCTTCCTCTGTTGCACTTTTGAGGCTTGGAAGCTCAAAACTCCGCTGAAGTATGAACCAGAGCAGTAAGAGATGCAGTGAGGTGCCTGCTCCAGATATTTGAAGGGATAGGTTTGTCTGTGAAAGACAGATTGTCTAGGTCATATTGGATTTCTGGGTTACGCTCTCCAACCCAGGCTCAAGCCACTACAAGCAAGACTAGTATCCAGGGCTTCCCAACACAGAGCATGTAAGTTGTGTCATGAGTGTCATGAATACAACGTCCTATATTTTGTCAGTCTGATTAATTTTAATCTTAGATCCTTCCATTTCCTGTTTTTCAGGTTTTGATATCTTGGAAAACCTTACTCTTACTTTCAGAAATCACCCAAGGTGTATGGAGGGCCAGCTCAGTGATGGGAGAAACAGATGGCACTTGGAGAACAGGACCTGCCTTGGTGTCTCTGATGAGACCTCTCCATTGCATTCCCCAATGTCCTTTCTTGCGTGCTAGGCTATTTGAGAGGTCTTGCAATAAAAGATGCCATAAAAAAGGATATTATTTCCTGAATATTTGTTACTAATCAATACAATGGAGCAAAACTAAACACGTCACTGACCTCAAGGGTTGACTGAGAAAGATGGTTTAGCAGTTTCAGGATGGTGGGATAATAGCTCCATGCTGCAGTGGCTCAGTTCTCATATAGTTTTACGCATGTACAGTTCCTTGGGCACCAGTGATTCACATGAGTGGCAAGAAAGAGAAAGTCCTGTAAGGAGCCCCAACCCCGCTAAAGAGCAGTCACCCACAAACTGATTTATTCCCATTGGTTGTTCTGGAAGTGAGTTTTGTTGAGCCAGATTCCCAATACTGAAATCCGTGAAATTATTCAGTTTGACAGCTATTTCTTATTGTTAAAAAAAGACCTACAGAAAATGAATTTGTGATTTGGTTTATAATCTCTATTCCAAGTTTTCCTTCAGAACTAATTGAAGGAGTTGAGCTGGTGCCAGTTTTTCACCCTCTTCCACAACAAAAAACCCATCACTGCTTAGAATCCAATTTTTCATGGAGTTACTATTCCACCAGTTATTTGTGATACGACTATTTGACTATATGTTGCTTTCTCATAATTTACACAGATACGCATGTGCATATATAGTGGTAAGATGCGGGGTTCCTTGGTCTCTAGTTCTGATTATCAGGACAAGGTAAATTCATGTTCCTGGTTATGATGACATGATCTGTGAAGGACTTGACATTGGGAAGTAAGAAAGCGTCATAGAGTGCAATTTAGTCAAAATGTCAGGTTTTTATAGTGTAATGCATGCAAAGTCCTCAGCAAATAACATTGCAGACGGAGGAAGGATTTGGCTTAGTATTTCTGTTGCCCTTAAGCTGAAGTAACTGGTTTTAAAATGTATAAATTGGTTAATGATAACAAGAGAGTTATTATTACACATAAATAACGAATTCACAGAAAATAAGATGAATATATGAGTATGATTATTATTTTTCCCTGGTAAATAGTAAAGTACAGAAAAATAGTTCTAAAAATTCAGAAGCTTTCCATAGGAGGCTTATAATAGAGCTTTTTCCCAAATATCAGTTATTCACATTGAGCCCAGCTCAGTAATGACCAAAATTTTCAGTTTTACCACTTCCTAGTTATTTGCTAGTCCCTTTGACAGATGACTGATTATCTCAGTCCATCAACTGTGCTAAATTAAATGGATTAACAAATCACTTTGCATGCCAAATCACAAAGGTAACAGTATTAAATACCCATGATGGCTCTAAACTGTACCAGTTTACTTTGGGAAAGCTATAGCAATAACCCTATGGAAACTGGTACCCTACCAGCTTGCTTGACTGCTTTGACATATTCTATGTACAAATGCCAGAGACACTGCCTTACAAAAGAGATATTAAAATTCAAAGTTATCACTTGAATTAAAGTAAAGCCAAAACACTTTCCTCCAAAATAAATTCTTATCGAACTATTTCTGCTCTTTTCTGTAATGGAAGTTGTGATGCTATAGCTCCTGGTTTCTTATTCATCAAAGTGCACTATGTTGTTAGCTGATACTAGAAGAATGGGTTTTTATAATTTTTTATTTAATTTACTAATATTTCTGCCAAATCTGTGTGTTTGCATATACCTGAAATAACACCTTTGTCATTGGTGAAAGTACAAATGTCTAAAACCAGAACAAGCAATACAGAGTCCAGATTAAAAACAAAACAAAACAAAACAAAACAAAACAAAACAAAACAAACAACAACAGCAACGAACACAAAACAAACAAACAAACAAACAACAACAACAAAAAATCTGCTCCCAAACCTGTGCTAGAGATACACACATTTCAAACTAGTTCTGACATTGACTTATGGAATAGTCATTTTCCTCTATTTCTTACCCTGACTGGTAGGTATAAAAATTCCCTCTTGTCCAGGCAGGTGCAATTACTGCCCAGCAAGCCCTCGCTAGTGTCTGAGGTGAGTGAGCTTTGGATCTTTGTCCCAAACGATGTAGAGCAAGGATTCCTGTCCATCCTACCCACAACAAAAATGAATATTCTCATCACTCTCAGATTCTTTTTTTTTTTTTTTTTGAAAAGCCCTTAACTCTTTTCTGAACCTTCAAGTTAATGCTGTGTTGGAAATACAAGAATTACCCTTGCACATCTCCTCGCACATTTGTCTGTTTGGAGAGCCCTTTGTCCAGGGCTTAGACTTTAAGCACCTTGTTCAGCAAAAAGTATGTAGATAAACAGCCTTCAGCTCCCTCGGGAGAAAGAGCAGGGGCCAGGACATCTACCTCCAGCTACATCTCTGCCTGGTAGCCCCATAGCTCTCTAACTATGAGCACCAGACCCCTATTTTTCTCTTTCACTCATGGTTTGGGTCACTGGCCCATTGTTTTACCTGCTCCCAAACCTTGTACATTTTAAATAACTTTTGGAGACAGCTCCTACAGCAGTCTCTCGCTGCTCTGACTGTTGCTCTTGCTTCTGAACCAGCCTGTCTGTGGCTTTAATTATTTCCCCTTCAGGTACGTGCCAGCCACAGACTTCTGAAATGGAAAAAGCAGCCGAGGTTGCAATCTCAGTCACACATCAGTGGAGCTCATTCCAAGTGCATGGGTAGGCTGACTGAGAGTGTTAAATCTCGCCACATGGTGTTGTGAGTTGAGTTTTTCATGCAGAAAACAGGAGGGGTGCTGGCCATGACTCCTCTTTCCTTTCCCAGGGCTGGGTGGTAGAGGAGGACAGCAGACTTTGCAGGGTGCTCAGGGTCCCAGGCTCAGGACCCCACAGTGCAGGGCTGTGCTGGTCCTTATCCCGCTCTGCCCGTGCTGTGTGGTCTTGGACAAACAACCCAGAGGTGCTTTCATACAGGTTTCTGTGGTGCTTCTGTGCACCTGGACTACAGCTGCTTAGTTCAAGAAAGAAATGAATGCACCAGCATTGTGGGTGTCTCTGTTCACCAGACCCTGATGGGGTCAGAACAGACAAGTAGGAAGTGTACTCAGCGCCTGCTGTGGATTCATCTTATCAGACTTCGTGGACTTAAATGTTGGACACCTACAGTTGTTTTGTAGTGAAGGGAGTATGGGATCATCTTCTCAAAATACCTTTCACTGCTGATTCAAATCTTCTAGGTCCCTTCGGTGATGGGAAGGATGTAGCTGGAATGTGATGCTTCTAGACATGCTTATGGCCCACAGCAGCTCAGGTCCAACCTGTTAGGTGGTGAAAGGCAGCTAAGAGCCCTGACCCTACAGGCTTGAGAGAAACTAACACTGTGGGTTGCTTTGCATGGGCTGCAAAGATACAGGTGGGCATGTAGTGACTCCAGCAGAGATGCCAGAGGTCTGTAAGATCTCAAGAAGCAGGAAATGTTGCTTCCTTTTTTCCTTTTATTTATTTTTTTTTCACCGCTATATCCCATGGCAAGTTGATAAGGCCAGAATTTACCCCATAAACCATGCCAGGATATTTGAGTTTCTGTAGTATATCTCTGTTCTTAGTTTGGGAAATAATTATAGTATTTAAAACTGCCATCTGCAGCTAAGACAGTAACCAACCTGGAGCCCAAGTGTGTTTGCTTCTATAGGAAGCCAAGTCGCCTATGAACATGCCTCTTCTCCTCATTTATCCCTCCCAGCTGTGCTATTTTATATGTTAAAAATATTCTTTCATTCATTTAATCTTATTCTGAAAGGCACTGAAGCATTTCTAAGAGGGCACTTAATTTCATTAGCTTTTCTGAAAACAAAAGCACAGCATGAACACCTAAGTAGAAAAATTAGATTACTAGATGCAAGTCAGAGGAGGGAAATACCCTGATACCAACTTCACAGACTGCAGACTCTTCATAAACTCATCACTGTGGTAACTGAAATTGTAGCCACAATCCCAGTGACCAAAACTTTGTGTGAGGAGGAATAAGCCAGCAAAACTTACTGCTGTGGTGCTTTATGTGTTTCAGGGAATGTGTCTGAAATTAAAAAAATCTAGGAGAGCAGTCTCATAAGGTCCTCTTCTATTAATTAAACAGTTTCACTGTAATATTGAACATTTTTCCTCTCTGAGGTAGATTTTTTCCTCCTTGCAGCTACAAAAGTCTCTGAAAGCTGTGACTGCCCAGGTATTTTCTTCTGCAGCAAATGATAATCCTGAGATTGATTTATTCACTTCTGAATAAAACTGAAACAATTGAGTGTTTTTTCTCCTACTAATAATTTTAAGAATCAGCTAGATACATGCAAATTTCAGGAAACCTTACATAAAGTTAATAAATTTAGATATTCTACATTTTTAAAAATGTATTGGTTTGCTTTAGTCAGTGGGAGTCTATCATCAAGGTCTTACAATTAAAAGAAAAACACATTCTTTTTGAATCCACTCTATAATAGTAGTATACATCCACAGTACCTCAGTAGAAATCAAATTAATTCCTCTGACATTGCATCAGTTACAATAAATAAAAACCTTATGCAATAAACTTTACAAATTAACGCTCTCATAGATATTTATGCCTCTACTTTCAACACCATTGCTTAAATTTCTCTCAAAAAATGTTGATATTCATCAAGTGCTCATGCAAAATATGTTTACACAAGCAGAGTAGGTTCTTGAATGGGTAACATAAGATTTGCATATAAATACAGGATATCACAGGTCAAGTGTCTGGTTACTGCAGGAGACTGGGAGTAAAATAACCTGTTTTGTGGTTTTGCTGCTATTGTTACCAATTCTGTAAAGTGCTGTTTGCTTTCAACATGTCTCAAAACTAAAGCTGTGGTTATTCACCCCATTGCATGTAATGCAAGAAGTAACAGCAGATGTTGCGATTAAAACACTGGACGTCAATGCCAATGAGAAAGAGGCAACCCTAGCCTTGGTAAGGGATGAGAAAGCAGTCAGGTGCAGACTGGACACAGTCCTGAGCACCTTCATATGGGGGTTTCTGAGAGAAGCAAAGCTGCAGGCCTGGCTGAGTATGACCATACATGTCGTGGGCCCTGCAGCCATGGGCACTGCTGGTGTGGTTAAGCTGCCAGCCTCTGCAAGACAATATTCCCTGACCTCCAAACACTACCACTATACAGATAATTAGTAATAGCATTTTTGATCTGAGGTGACGCTCTGTAGGCAGAAAGGGACATAAGATACAGAAAGGTAACAATAATTATATTGGCTCTAGGCTTTTGTCAGTGTTTCCAAGTTTGGAGCCAATTTAAAGCCTGACTGTTCAGTGTTATTTTATTTAAAAGGTAAGCAGGATGGAGGGTGGTAAAACACTGGAACAGGTTGTCCAGAGGGTTGGTAGATGCCCCATCCCTGGAGACATTCAAGGTCAGGCTGGATGGGGCTCTGAGCAACCTCATCTGGTTGAAAATGTGCCTGCTCATCGCAGGGGGGTTGGACCAGATGGCCTTTAAAGGTCCATTCCAACCCAAACCATTCTATGATTCTATCTCCATATAGTCAGCTTTGAAGACATTTGAATGGATAAATGAATTTTAAAGACATTTGAATGGATAAATTTCCATCAATTCAAAGAAAATCAATGAAAGAATATTTGATTCTTCTCAAATGGTGTAAGTTCTGTATTTCAGTGCCAAATTTCACATAAAACCATACTGAATTTTTGGCCTTCTTTGGGGCTTCTGGGCTGGAGGTATTGTCACTTTTGATTATCATTAGAAATTACAAAGATGGCAGTGGTTAAACATGGACTAGTGACAGAGTTTCATCTCTTACGATAAGAAAGCTAATTAGCTTTAATTTATTCTTCAAGCTAAATGGCACCCAGTGCTTTGCATACGTAAGTACAGGAAATATAATTTAATAGCTTCATAGATCAAAAAACTCTGTGTAAAACCTGAGTACCTGCTACACATAGAAGCGACAGCTCTGGTCAGGGTTTGTGGCCCATCTTCTGACTGAACACCACGGGGGCACATGGGAGGTGAACAGGGCATGGAGACTGGGATGATGGTGGGAGGACATAAGGATGTGGAGGTGAACCCTGGATGCCTTATAGATCCACACTTTTAAATATAAAGTAGAGATGTCTGAGCACACACATCTCACACAAATTACTTCCAGCTTTGACAGAAACAAGTAAGGCAAAATGACTGTGCTTCAGGTTGGTTTTAGACACTCTTTGCTCAGAATATGTAATACAAATAAAAGATATTCTGTGATAGTCTTCATATTATCTCTATTCTATATGCATTCTGTATGTCAGAAAATAAGAATCGTCTCTGTTTGTTTCAATGAGTTTAATGAACACCGCGTAATCAATATAATCTAATGGTTGTAAAGTGCTTTCAAAATGTAAAGTGCAAGTGCTAAGGGCTGTAGTTGTGATAGATATCTTAATTTTTTCATAAAAGACATAGAGCAGACAGTTATAAAGCAATATCCTGAAAGACATACAGCACTTATTAATTTGATGGCAACAAATTAATAATGGATAGCCATTGTCGGAAGCTTTTGCCTCTTTAGTTAGTGTTATCCATTCCTTAATTTATTACTTCTTTATTCCAAGACACATGTGGCTCTTTGCAGCAGGAGTACAGCAAGGGGAGATGGTGAGAAGATGGAAGAGGAGGCTGAAGAGCAACAACACAGGTAGGAATGTTTGGTTAGTCAAAGAGGAACATGTCAGCCCTTTACATTCATTTTTTAGGGTTTTTTGTGTGATGTTTGGTCCTTGTACTTGGGAAGGAAATAAAACACTAGACCAACCTTGATGCAGCAGGGTACCCCTTCGGTGGGACTGGGGTTTCAGAAGGAGGAAAAGTGAGGGCAAGGACCCAGGCTTGGGTGAGCAAGTTTCCTACAAATCCTTTTAGGACACATTGGCAGGAAGAGAAGGGGCAGACATGATTTAGGAGTTTGAGATTCCAATGTAAAATACAGGGGAACCTGAGTGAAAATCATTAGCTTTGTGCTGCAGGGTTCTTCTTTAGACATTTATTTTCATAAAGGAACAAACTCTCCTCCTGTTGCATCAGCTAGGTGAATTTTAAGGCCTTTTAAACTGTATCCTTCTTTTCAGTCCCTTGTTAGTGAGACTTTGTTGTTGTTTGGTTTGCTGTTTTGCTTTTGTTCTTTCAGCAGAAAGTTATTCTTACTTTTCTTGCTCTTCAGTTATCAACCCATCTGCGTGGTTTGGCAGTGAAGTTGCTCTCCTCTAATCCAAGGCTGTTTGCAAAGCCCCGCTGAGCATTGCTCTGTATTCCTCAGCTGAGGAGTCACATTTTCTGAAGATTCATTTTGCTTCTGATAAAACCCCAAAGATCTGCTCTGCTCTCTTTAATCAATAACACATTCTCCAATTTACAGAGCATGGTAAGCCCAGCCAAGGGGTAAGTTGCTGCTGCTATTTCAGTTTGGGCATCGGTCTGTCTGTCTTGGATCTGGCAGTTGTCAGCTCATCTGAGACATGCTTTGGGAACAATCAATGTTTTTTTCTGCCTTTAGCATTGTAGTTTCTGCTGCTGATGCCTGTTTTTGCAGTGCCGTGCCCCAGCATAAGGCTACAAAGAGAGGGAATTTTTTTGATGCACAGGGCTGCTCACCTGCCTGAGGCCAAGGCTGCGATGGGCTGTCAGGTGGCATTCACGGGTTTCAGTGCTGCCACAATGGGGCCACCATCTTCCCCAGGCAGTGGCTGTGCTTGGAAAATGCTGTGAAAGTGGCCCTAAGTGACATTCCCTAGGATATGGAAGAGACTGGTGTCATCTTAATGTAAACTGGTACTATAAATGTGTACAGGTATACTGGGCATCAAGGAAAATAAATGTGCTGGTAGTGAGCAGGGGAGTAGCTTTCACTCATGGAACAGAGGGAGCACTGCCAGAGGGTCACCTTTCTTGGAAAACTGTTCTTGGTGTGGGCCTCAAGAAATGAGGAAATGCCCACAGAAACCAGGGAACCTCTCACAGGCCATTAACATTGGGGTTCAGTAAGAATTGCTGACAAACTCAGGTAGCAGGCAAGTAAAAGTCAAGATAAAATTGGTTAAAGGGAAGTAGAAAAATATTTTCGCCAATTTTTTGGGACCTCATGTGGTTGAACTGGGTTTTAAATTATTCTGGAGGGTGACCCTTCTCTTCCAAAATGGACCTTTCCTTTTCTTCCCAGTGGTGGTCTTGTTCTGCTGTAAAAACCAAAATATTTTTCTTTAAAGGTATATGGGCACCTTTAGAGGAGCTAAGTTGAGTCAGCTGTTCATGCTTAATAAGTTTTCAATTTTTCCTGTTCTTAAAACTGATAATTTATTAATTATCTGATAGGAGGAAATCTGTTGTTAAATAAACCTCAGGCACAAGTTTACAATGCTTTTAAATTCAAAGAGAAACTATTTCTTCTGTCATTTCCCAGGGCTTGTAATCTATGTTCCACTAATTAACATAGTGTTTGAATTATACATTAGCTGTTATTCTTGTTGCTATATAGCACACTGTCTGATCTGCAATTTAGCTTTTTCCCTTTCAGCCATCAGCCCCCCAGGCTGATGTTTTTATGTGGTACCTCTATGGTCCAGCTGGGATAATAACCTATCTTAACTGTTTTCAGCTTCATCTGAAAAAATAGAGCAAAAGCAAAGCAATGTTTTCTGTTTTGGTGCATGGGACTTGTTCTCCTTCTTCTTTCTTCTTTTTTTTTTTTCTTTCTCTTAGGCTAAGAAGCAGCCTTGTAGTAGTAGATCTCTTGGGGTAAGATGGTTTGTGCCGCTCTATAGATGTAGGTAAGGAAAATTTCAAGTCAGAGCAGAAAAGATTCTGATAAATCTGATAACCTTAGATCTGAGAAGAGCATTAGCAAAAGGGAAGAGGGGTATCTGTGCCCATCCTGCAAGGATGCAGGTGCCACCTGACGCAACAGCAATTGTTTTAATGGTCTCATCACCTTTCTATGTGCCCATGAATATTCCACATCTATTGCAGATCTTCCACATCTCCACATTTTCTGCATCTCTTGCAGGTAAGGTTGTCTACCCACAGCAGCACCCTCCAGAAATAAAACCACAGCAGTAGCAGATTATGTGTCAAAGTTATGTGGTAACTCTTAGCACCACAGACAGGTTTCAAAAAAACTGACAAATATTAACTAGGGCTTCAGAAGACCTTAAAGCTGTTTGACCTTTCTTCTGCTGGTTTATAGTCTGGCTTATATTTGGACCATTAGTATGTTTCCCCTTCGCAATAAAGCATCCATATTAGTATAATACAGTTTGATTTATAAATACTTGTATTTTGGTGTTCAAATGTACGTATGTCAGATATACATTCATGTTTGCACACATATAGTACTTGAAGAGCACTACATGTATGAAAATGAGTATACATGCATGTCGTGGTTTAACCCCAGCCAGCAACTAAGCACCACCCAGCCACTCACTCACTCTCTCTCTCAGTGGGACTGGGGAGAGAATGGGAAGAATAAAAGTGAGAAAACTCGTGGGCTGAGACAAAGGCAGTTTAATAAGTAAAGCAAAAGTCGTGCACACAAGCAGAGCAAAACAATGGATTCATTCACTTCTTCCCATGGGCAGGCAGGTGTTCAGCTATCTCCAGGACAGCCGGGCTCCATCACACACAATGGTTACTTGGGAAGACAACCACCACCACTCCAAATGTCCCTCCTTTTCTTCTTCTTCTTCCCCCAGCTTTTACACTGAGCATGACATCATATGGTGTGGAATATCAGAAATAAAAAGAGAGTTTACCGACTGTGGAAAAAAGGGCTGGCTACTTATGAAGAATTTACGAAAATAGCTAGATCATGCAGAAAAAAATCGGGGAAACAAAAGTGCAATTTGAAGTTAATTTGGCCAGTTCTGTTAGGGATAATAAAAAGTCCTTCTTTAAATACGTTAATAACAAAAGGAGGGGCAAGGAAAACCTTCATTCTCTGTTGGACTTTGAGGGAAATATAGTTAACAAAGATGAGGAGAAAGCTGAGGTACTTAATACCTACTTTGTCTCAGTGTTTACCAGTAAGACAGGTGGCCCTCAGGACAACTCATCTCTGGAGGTGGTTGACGGAGATAGGAAGCCAAATACCCGCCTTGTATTCCAGGAGGAAATAGCTGGTGACTTACTGAGCCATCTGGATCCTCACAAGTCTATGGGACCAGATGAGATCCATCCTAGGGTGATGAGGGAGCTAGCAGAAGAACTTGCCAAGCCGCTCTCCATCATCTTCCAACAGTCCTGGCTCACTGGGGAGGTCCTATATGATTGGAAATTGGCCAATGTTACCCCAGTCCACAAAAAGGGCTGCAAAGCTGACCCTGGCAACTACAGGCCTGTCAGCCTGACCTCAGTGCCTGGCAGGGTTATGGAGCAGATCATCCTGAATGGAATCACACAGCACCTTCAGGATGGACAAGGGATCAGCCATCATGGGTTTAGGAGGGGCAGGTCCTGTATGACCAACCTGATCTCCTTTTATGATCAGGTGACTCACCTGGTGGATGAGGGGAAAGCTGTAGATGTGGTCTATCTGGACTTCAGCAAAGCCTTTGACACTCTCTCCCATAATATACTCTTGCAAAAGCTGGTAGCCCATGGCTTGGACAAGTGTACTCTACGCTGGGTTAAGAACTGGCTGGAGGGCCGGGCCCAGAGAGCGCTGGTGAAGGGGGCTGCATCCAGCTGGCGGCCAGTCGCTAGTGGTGTTCCCCAGGGGTCAGTGTTGGGTCCAGTCCTGTTTAACATCTTTATTGATGATTTAGATGAGGGGATTGAGACCATCATCAGCAAATTTGCTGATGACACCAAGTTGGGAGGGAGTGTCGACCTGCTGGAAGGCAGGAGGGCTCTGCAGAGGGATCTGGATAGACTGGAAAAATGGGCTGATTCCAATGGGATGAAGTTCAACAAGGCCAAGTGCCGGGTGCTGCACTTTGGTCACAACAACCCCCTGCAGCGCTACAGGCTGGGCGCAGAGTGGCTGGAGAGCAGTCAGACAGAAAGGGACCTGGGGGTACTAATTGACAGGAAGCTCAACATGAGCCATCAGTGTGCCCAGGTGGCCAAGAAGGCCAACGGTATCCTGTCCTGTATCAAAAATAGCGTGGTCAGCAGGACAAGGGAAGTGATCCTTCCCCTGTACTCTGCATTGGTGAGGCCACACCTGGAGTATTGTGTTCAGTTCTGGGCCCCTCAGTTCAGGAAAGACATTGAAGTGCTGGAGCGAGTCCAGAGAAGAGCAACATGACTGGTGAAGGGACTTGAACATAAGACCTATAAGGAGAGGCTGAGGGTGCTGGGGTTGTTTAGTCTAGAGAAGAGGAGGCTTAGAGGTGACCTCATCACTCTCTATAACTACCTGAAGGGAAGTTATAGCCAGGTGGGGACTGGTCTCTTCTCCCAGGCAGTTAGCAATAGGACAAGGAGGCATGGGCTTAAACTCTGCCAGGGGAAGTTTAGGCTGGATATTAGAAAGAAATTCTTTACAAAGAGAGTGGTCAGGCATTGGAATGGCCTGCCCAGGGATGTGGTGGACTCACCGTCCCTGGAGTTTTTTAAACTGAGATTGGACATGGCACTTAGTGCCATGATCTAGTCAATGGACTGGAGTTGGACCAAGGGTTGGATTTTATGATCTCTGAGGTCTTTTCCAACCCAGCTGATTCTGTGATTCTTTGAATATCCCTTTGGTCAGTTGGGGTCAGCTGTACCAGCCATGTCCCCTCACAGCTGTGGCCCCTCCCCGCACCCCCAGCCCACTCCCCGGTAGGGTGAGAAGCAGGAAAGGTCTTGACTCTGTGTGAGGCTGTTTGGCGATAACTTAAACATCCCTGTATTTGTCAACACTGTTTACAGCCCAAATACAAAACAGAGCAACACACCAGCTGCTATGAAGAAAATTAACTCTATCCCAGCTACAACCACCACAATGTGTATGTGAATATACCATTCCAGCCCCTACTAACATATTTGGGTGGGGTGTTTTTGTTTGGTTTGTTTGTTTTTGGTGTTGTTTTTTATTTGCTTCTTTTGTTTTTGTTTTGCTTTTTTTTCAATCCATAAACCATTTATTTGTAACCAGAAAAAGAGGTTCGATAGTGAGCATTTTTTTCCATTACTTCATTTGTATGTACATGCATACACATAGCAAATGAATATTCGTGAAGTGGCAGAGTATTCTTAATTTAGAATTATGTGAAACAGACTCATTTTTGCTCTTATTCATTTGTTAAAATTTGTATTCTTTCATATTTTCTGCTTACTATCAGGGTTTTTAGATTTATTTTAAAGCTAAAAATGGAACCTGTGCTAGTGTTTTCAGTCAAATGAATGTGGAAAAGAGACATTACGTTTGCTGAAATCCAAAACATTTTGATAATGTATCTTGTACATCTTCTTGATGGTGACAGAGGAAATTGTGCCAACAATTTCAACTAGTTTAAGATTTTCTCCAGACCTTCAGTAATTTTTGTTCTCTGAATTCCTTGTAGCCACACTGCAGAGCAGCAGGCAAGTGCTCTGCTTGCTGTTTGTGTGTGTTCTGGCAAATCTTCTCATCTGAAGTTCTGTTCTGAGCAGAACTCTTATATAATGTCCTCTCTTCTCTAGAATACAATAATCTAAAATTATTTTCTGACAGTTTTTGTTCTCTCTTCTAATCCTTATCAACAGATTTCATTAGAATGGCTTGGGTTCTTTAGTTTTATAGATCATTATAAATGATAATAAAAAGATTAGACTCGACATAAGTAAGTGCAAAATCTCAATATGTATTTGTGTTACAAAGGTGTACTCTGCATAAAAATGCAGGTGAGAAACTAATGTTATTAGTTATTTGCCAATCTAGAGTCTAAAGAGTCAGTAATTTGGTGTCACAACAGGACAGATACCAAATCAGTGGCTGCCTCTTTCTTAAAGCTTTAGTTCAGGTCTATGCCAGAAAACTAAACACTCACCTTGACCTACATGGCATTTTGCCCTGTAGATTCTCCAATGTCTGATAATGTGACTGAGCTCACTCGACAAGCTTTCCCCCCATCTATTAACTAATTCAAATCTGTTCCCTCCATCACATTGCAAATTTGCATGAAATTAATGGGATTTAGTAACTTTGAGATTTTTTTCACTGACACTGGCCAATGTTGAAAAGATAGAAAGAGGCAGAAAATTATATACCAATGAGACAGATGAGATTGTGTCAGTTCTACTTCTGTAGGAAATCAGGCATGTAATCTGTAAAATTCACTTTCTTGTAATATATAAGCCATTGCTGCTGTAATTCCTAATAAGAAAATGCAATCCCCTTTTCTCATCTGGCTTGCTTCCACTCGTTAGAAGGTTAATGGAGTTTCTCTCATGGCCAAGGAGTCTAAGTAAGTAGGCTTCTACTGGACTGAGGTTTTGTCCTTGAAATTAAAATATATAAAAGCTATATTTCTTCACTTCCCTTAGGAAGTAGATTTATCTCGATCATAGCAATTATACAGGGTCCAATCCCACTGCCACTGTAAAAACTAGTGTCCCTTTAGTCTTGTGAATATTGTGTTGCATAGTTGGGATTTGTTTTTTTCTCACGTCCTTGCAAAAACATTCCCTACCTCAAAATGTCAGTCCTATTTCTGGATCAGTTGCATCTTTCTTATCGAATACTATTTTGAAGAAAACTGCTTCTGGTCATGAAGTTTTACTTTTGGGAGCTGATGAAGGGCTGTGACGTGGCACTTGCCGCTGTGTTCATTTTGAAAGAAAAAGCAGGACGTAATGGGCAAGGTTGTCACTGTGAGCAGATATCTGGAGGCACCTAAATCTCCAACACATGGATGTAAAACACAATTACTGGTATGCAACAGGATCTTTTTTTTGTGGAAAACACACCTTCAAGAGGCCATATGTGCTAAAGAACATTTTTTCACTGGAAGAGGACTATTTCCCTGCCAAATAATGGGGCAGACTTCTAGTAGCGTTATAATTGCATACAGGCAAAAAAAAATGTCTGATACAAAAAACATTCAGTTCATCAAACAAAAGGGATCAATAATTCATTAGACAATTGATAAAGTCAGTGTCAGTTAATGGTTTTGAGCAGCAACAAAATATCCCCTGTATTACCAACAGGAGGGATAACTTTAGAGTTCTTATGCATTCATCCAGTTCTTACACTAAGAGTTTTGTTTATTTGTTTTCATCAGATAAGATCTAACTTCCAAGTGCCACAAATCTCACCCATGTTTTTTTCATCTTGATTTTTTCCTAAGAGCTCAGATTTTGGCAAACTTTCAAATCTCCTGTACTAACTCTACCTACCAAGGCATCCCTGCTTCCCAGGCACCTGCATCTTGCGTCCAAAGTTAAACTATTAATTAGTTTCATTAATTAGGCTTAGCATGAAAGCAAGGAATCAATGAAATATAGCTCTGGTTTTGCACCATAGTTTATGTGGAATCTGATCTGGGATTAAATCACCTTTAAAGATCCCTTCCAACCCAAACTATCCTGTCATTCTATGATGCTTCTTTAATTTACTCTGGCACATCCAAATGAAAAAGTCAGCTGTACAGCTGAGTAACACACGGTTGCACATGGTGCAATAATACAAATTTTCACTAGTCCAAGTGGTGGTACAGTTTCAGAATGTTTTGGTGTGCAAGGTAGCACTGCATGTTCAGAACATTAGAGTTAATTTTTATACACTTATTAGAGATAGGTTTCTAAATCAACTTCACATACAAAATAATGTCAAGATTTTTCTACTTTATGCATTTAACTGCTTGTTTTACTATTACAGCCATCATTGTAATCAAATCATAGTATCTGTTTGAAGGCTAGTATATTTGTATATTATGTCAAAAGCTTACTTATTGACATACCACGTCAAATTCATTCTCACAGTGGGGTTCCCTTTAGATAATGGATTCACTTCAGAGACTGGAAAAGGCATAATTATAGCTTAAATGTCTCATATATGGAGGGTGAAAATGAAATCTGGAGTAAGGACATTATAAGCAAAAAGACATTTCTTCTATGATAACAGTTACTAAGCAATATTATTCTTCCATTTAGTAAAACACTAATTCCTGCAAGCATCTTTCTGTTGAGGATGAAAGAATAATTTCTAGTTAATTAGGGTCCCCTGCTAATTACTTGTTATTTATTTGTTGCTTCCAGAGTTTTCTTCTTCTTTCTAACATCAAGTAGATTTTTGTGTTTCAATTCTCTAAAACAGCTGGAGCTAATTTAGACAATTTTATAGCTACATCTTCCAAAATCTATTCCTATTCACTGAAACTTGCATCCACCTTTCTGTTTCCCATAATCAAAAATCCTGTTCCAAAATAACTAGTTACAGAAGGTGCTGTATGAAGAGTATATCCTGATCAGGTATTTGTTGATGGTTCCATTTGACATCATACAATCTATGGCCTGGGTCATAATATAGTTTCATATTACAAAAAAACTTGACTGCCTTCATCTCTTTGAATGTTGCTATCATTTTTGTGTGCTTTGTTTCTAAAAAATATGAGTGAACTCAGTGTGCCTAAAACAGAAAATGGGGATACAAACCCTCTACAACACGAATTATCTTTGTAATGCAGAGCACCAGAGTGAGAGCTGATCTCCTATTCCAAGTTATTTTTCATGAAGTACAAAAATGTTGTTGCAAGCATATACTTTTTGTAAGAGAATATCCACATGTGTCTCTCTAGCATGTGATCCCCCCAACAAGCAACTGAGCATTTTTGTTTCTTCCCCCCCTTTATCACTATGATGGAAACATTATTTGTCACATTCACTGGGGTGGCTCTGATTTTCAGAAGGCTTCAGGCGCTTGCACAGTTCCAGTCCTTCACTTTTTATAATGAGAAAACTTTCAAACAAAAATCTGGTGGTGCAGATCAGGCTTTCTACTTGCTGTGATGATTGAGGACAGAAAGGGGTATGAAAACCTGTTCTACTTCATGTATTAACTGTCAGTTTTCCTGTAAAATGTGTTCCCTGGTCCAACTTCACTTTGACAGATCAACTCCCATGGACCTGCTTCACCAATGCACAAACCGTGTGAGGCAACTTCTTTTTGTATGGAAAAATGAGTCTACCGCAACCAACACTTACAACACTAGCTTACATTTTTAATGAAAAATAAGCCTGTCTGCAGAAAGTAAGGTGTCCAGACTTTCCTCACACTTTAGCAAGGAAGATATTATCTGTGGCATATTTCAGCTTATTGCTCAACTTAGCTCTGTCAGTCACAGTGGTTAGCCATGCAATGCAGGTGAATCCTATAGAGCTGATGGAAATTATACTAGAAAACTAGCACTTTGGATTATAGGAGTTTTGAATTTCTGTGTATTTGCCTGAAGTATATATGGTTTTAATTTATCCAAATATTTCTTAGTGTGCTTTCTATTATGACAGATTTCCTTTAACCAGAACTAAGCTTGCAAATAGTTTGAAGTCCTGTTAAACCAACTGGCAGTGGAGACTGTGCTCTACTGTTTGACAAAGTGGAAAAAAAGAGCATTTTTGTCCCTGCTAGCAGAATTAATTAGTACATACATTACATTATTTCCACATAATTTTTTCTCTTCCAAATATAACAACCTTCTATTTGCAAGAAGCTCTCTTGCCCTCTTAAGCCTGGATTAGCCAGAGAGAGAAATCACACTGCACACTCAGTTTTATCTACACCTGAACATAAATCAAGTGTTCTTTGTTTGCCTTGTCCTGATTTTGCTGCTTAAATTTTTGCCTTCATCTTAGTTGTATATAATCAGAGAAAATTTCTTCTACTTTTCTTTTTCATTTTTTCTGTATTTTGTGCAAAACTTCGTATTGACCTGTGCTACACATTGTTATTCATTGTTTGCTCATTCTCTTCATTTAGGCTTCCATGCAGCTTCCATGTCCATGCTCTTTTATTTGAGTCCTTTAGATATCAAGAGTCACAAAAGACATACCTGAGCCACCCACCACCTTCTATTTGGTTTCTGATTTTCCCTTGCCTTAGTGCAGAGTTTATGAAGAACAGATAGGTTAAAAAGACTTGTTTTTATTAATTGTGCCCAGTTGTGAATGGTGGTCTCCTGCAGTCATAGTAAATTATGAAGAGCCAGTGCATATCCTTCTGTCTTCCTGCTGCCTGGTTCTTGGTGTGTTGGGTGGCATTGTACCAATATAGTAGCACAGCACTATAGTAAGTCTATGTCAATTAGTTATCGAAGAATTTTGCTATAGCTAATATCTTTTTCCCTTTTGTTCAATGTACATGGCAGGAAGATTATGTTAGGTATATGGTTACAGGTAGGTTTGCAGCAGGAGTCCTCTTCCAACCTCTAAGTTCTAGGCTACAATCCCAGTTAAGCAGTTTGGTAGATAAAAGCTAGTGACAGCTATCAAAGGTGATAATCATGTTATCTGGCTTATCAACTCCTGCAGCTCAAAAACGAGTGTGTTTATATCTCAAAAAACTAAGTCAAATAAATTAGTATTCACAAATATTCAACATCACCATTATCAAAAGGGGGATTATGCTTGCAGCATTCACGTCCTCACTTTTTGCAAAACAATGTCCTCAGAATTACTCACATTTATATGCCACTTATTTATGGCACTTGAATCATCTGATTGCAGTGCTGTAGATCTCTCCTTTCTCCTGCCTTGATGTGGTAGTTGTAAGTCAGGTGCTGCTAAGTTTTCAAAGACAGTTGTTCTAACTGTGCCTAACACATAGGCTGTGCTCCATCAGTCTTAGCAGAACATGTATCTTGGAAATGATCCCATGCAAAACCAGAAATTCCAGTAGTGAGATGCTAGCTGCTTTCCATCCCACAGCCTAGTATGAATACAAACCATTCTGGGAGTAAGTCCACCATTAAGTAACTCACCCCGTGTAAAATATGGTCTGGACTTGTACTGTACTAGATGACTGAAGAATTAAATTTGACCCATGTTTATCGTGTTGCTCCCTACCCTTCAACTCAGATGGACTCCACCTAATCATACTTAAACAACTCTTGCTTTCAGCCCTTCTGCTTCATGTTCCTATAATTCTACCAAAATGTTAAGTCCTGAAATAGAGGCACCGAAACCTACATTTAAATTAATGTCATCCCTCACTCCTCCAGAGGCAGGTTTCTGCATATTCTTATTGCCACGATTAACAACAGGAGAAAACCACATAAAATAAATGAATTCCCTCATCTTTTCCTATTATCTATTAAAACACAGCATCTGTTTCCTCTCCATTAAGATTCTAATAATTTTAGTAATGTAAATCCAGAGGGACTAAATTTCTAAAATGAGGTATCAGTAGTTGCAATAGAAGAGGTTGGAATGTGAATAATTTTACCTTCAGGACAACAGTAACAAACTCTCTAATGTGCTGGTGTTAAAACCAGAATGTGTTTAGACCAAGATGCTGAGGTAACTTCATTACTGACAGCTGATAAGTTGAGTTGTTTTGACCAGTAAATGCCTGGTCCACTTACTGGCAGGTCAAGACAGGTGATGTTATGGCCCTTATTGGTGATGTGATGTAAATGTAAACTAAATAGTGGTTAAATAATTATTTTCAGGATGACAGGTTATCCTGATGTGTAGTACAGGACTCATATAATAAGTTATTAATTGCTACATGGATTAGATAACTCAGGGATTGCTACATAATATGTTGCAGCCAGGAAGATGGAGATACATTGTTTGATTTCTGATTTGATGGTAAATAAAGTTATTGTACTAACGAAGAAACAACTTCTTCCTCAAGGCTTAAGTTTAAAACCACAACTACTTTACAGCTGCTGTAAATTTTTGTCAGTTGGGGCATAGCCTTTTTGTTTTAGTTTTGTACTGGAATAAGAAGTTGTCACCTAAAAGTTGTTTTTCCAGACATCATTTATTTATTTCACCTGCCACCTAATTATCAATAAAAATAATCTTTTTTTTTCTTTTTTTCCAAAACCAGGTTTCTAGCCAAGAAGATGTGCTCAAGTGACTTTTCACTTCTGTATCATAATGTGATCAAATATCTATGTAATACAGCTTTTGTGTAGGCTATTAGGTTATTTTTTTGAAGTCACTTTAAAACCAGGCCATGAAAGGCCAGTTACCCTGACAAAGTCAAGTATTCTTCTCAAAGGATGAGCATAATCCTCCATTTATCTGTAATATTTTTATGTCAATCAGTGTAACCTCATCCAGGTGTTCCTGCTCTGGCAGGGGGATTGGACTAGATGAGCTTTCGAGGTCCCTTCCAATCCCAAACATTCTGTGATTCTGTGAGTGCAAAGAAATGAAAGCTCTTCACAACTTTCTGATTGAAAAGCAGGGTAGAAGCTAATCTTTTTTTCACCTTATAGTTATTGGAAGATGAAATGATCAATCAGTGAATGATAATTCAGAATAAATACACTGAAAGCCACGCTTTATGTAGACACATATCTGTGTCTACATATCTGTACTACTGACAGATAGTAGCCAAATTATGATGAGCTATGAGAAAAAATAGATTAAGCATATTTTGAGTCATATCCTGAATGTGACTCAAGTGTTGGAGTTTAGCCAGGTAACACTATTTGCGTCCCAACACAAATTCCACAATACTGTGGTGAAAACAAGTAAATTGTTTTTCTCCTTTCTATTACTGGGGTGTACATATGCATCCAAACCTATGTCATTGGCACATGAGGTTAAAGGACAGGAAACTAGGCTGCCTGGGTTCAATGCTACATTGTGTGTAAGGTATACATAGACAATACCCAGGGAATATTTAGTTGGAAGAGCTCAGCACATAAATAGGTCGTTTTATGGTCAGTAACCTGTTTTTAGTTTAATTCATTTTGAAATACCCGTATCTACAGTTAAATCTGTCTTTTATTGAAGCAAGTGATAGATTGCAGATGCTCAGGTCTTTCTAGAAACTTGACAGCCAACAGTTCCTACTGAAGAGCAAAGAAGAAATTAGTCCAGTGTAGTAATATGTTTAACAGCAAAGAGAGACATCCCTGGCCATCCTGGCCCAGTGTAACTGGTTGGTAGCTGTAAAAATCCATGAAAAAAAGGATCTGGGCTGGTTAGTAATGTACAATGTAACAGAAATGGGAGAAAGGCTCCTTTAACAGAGGAGATTTCAGAATTTCATTTCTGTTTCCTTTGCTTGTCTCTGTTAATTGGATTTAAAAAAATGATAAAATCATAAGGATGTGCTTAGCCTGAGTGGTGTTTTCTGATAAGCCATTTGGGAACTTGGATGGTGCATTGAATACTTGTGAGTTCACTGGGACCCCTATCATTTTTTACTGCTTAAATGCTGTAATATAAATTAATTTACGTTTAAGCAGTGGAATGAGATTCCTCAAATGCACTGTGGAATATATGACCACAGAGAAATAAATATTTAAATGACATAATCTTTGTTGTAAAAGAATAGGTAGCTGGAGTGATTCTTTATCACTCTCACAAATGTAATACCTTTAAAATCTGATAGATATATTGCCCCGCTAGGTCAAGAAAGTTGCGAACTGGAAAGGGATTACAAGATGTTGCCTAAGTTTTGCTTTATAAAAGTATTGTTTCAAAGGTCAGTAATCAAGAGTGCTACTTTTATCTCCTGACTTTTTGTGGTAAATTCAAAGCTAATGGCCAGAATTTGAGGCCTTGCAAAACAAAAGTGATGACTGGCTTTCATAATCACAGTCTAGTCAGAGGGAGACAAGCAAAGCGGTCTGGGCTTTAGTTATTTAAAAATCCTAACGTGCTTTTTTGTACCACCTGTTTCACAGCTTTTTTTATTAGATAAAATAACTGTAAAATTCCATGAGTATGAATTACAATCATGGTAATTTTTGTAGCAATCACACAGTACTTGATCTCTAGCACAAGACGAAGGATTCTGTGCAGAGAGCACGGTACAATAAATGCACCTAATCAGTTACCAATTATCTAATTAGCAAATGTAAAAATGAGTGGAAATTTAGAGAATCCAGGGGCGGTTGGCATCTAACCACGAACATTTATTTGCAAAAGGAGATCACATTGCACATGTTTCTTGGCAAGATCGAGGTTCATGTGCACTCTCAGATTAAATCACAGAATCATGGAATCATCTTGGTTGGAAAAGACTTTTAAGATCATCAAGTCCAACCATTAACCTAGCACTGTCAAGTCCATCTCTAAATCATGTCCCTAGCAAAGGTGGACAGGAGGGAGCTGGTGTATCCCCAGGAATGAGGCTCTCCTTTACCTTTAACCACACAAAAGCCAGGGAACCGCCTCAATGGTGCCGATGGGGAGACACAACATTCTCCAGCACTCCATGTCCTCCCACTCTCAGCCAAACAGGACAAACCAGCTTTTGGTGACATTTGTCTCTCTCCTCTTACTTGAGGAAGCCCAAACAGATATCTTAGACTAGAAACAAACTCTCAAAGAGCTCAGCTAAGTGGAGGAAAAGCCAACTTTAAACCTTCTGGGCAGTTCAAGGTGATGGGGTAATATTTCATTATATATGTCTACAGCTTTTGTACTTACAAGACTATTTGCTGCTCTCCTGATTTACCTATATCTGAAATATGCTGGAAACCAGCATTTTGCACCTACGCATAGGTAGATAAAAAAGCCGTTAAGCATTATTCAATCAATAGTGAGCATGCTGACAGACAGCCACAACAAGACAGCTGAATCAGCACAGCCAAAAAGCCTTAGAGCTTCCTTCATAGTGTGGCTGAACATCCATGTCCTTACCATAACTGGGAAGAACAACAGAAAATATTGGAATTAACTGAAAACCCTAAATATGCACCTGTCTAGATTGTCTCTTACATGGAAAGTTCTCAGTGAAACAAGTGAAGATCAAAAGCCCACTTAAGACTTTTTGGACAATTCAAGGTGATGGAGCAAAATCTCATTATATATATATATATATATATGTCTATGGCTTTTGTACTTTTTGACACAATTTGGAATGACTATGGAAATAAACCTAAAAGCCCAGAGAAGTCAAAAGACACTGTCTTAGATTATTATAATATTAAATAAATATTTAATATCCATACTTTGGTGTTTCTAAGTAACATGCATAGAGGATTTCTGTTCTTTCCTGAGTATTCCCTTTCACACTTTAGCAGAACTTAAAGGCTCTGAACAGGACAGGACACATTATAAGGGTATTTATAAGCTTTTATAAAAGGTGTAGAAACACTTTCGTTTTCTAATATGTTTCCTAGGATGTTTTTCTGTGTGTTTTATCCTAAAAGTATTTAGTTTCTCTATAGGAGAAAGTGGATGGAAACTCATTTATAAAGTGATTTGTCTAGTTTAGTTATTAAATCATTTGAAATAGCTTCCTTTGTTTGCTTGTCCTGCTCCCCTGATTTCCAGAAAGAGTAGTCCTCTACTGCATAAAGAAAGTTGTAGTTTGTAAAGGCATTCAGAAAAAATGTTAGTTATCCCCAAGTATTGCAGACAATAGTTCATGTGTTTAAACACTTAAAACAGGCTGTTGCCTTTTTTGTTTGTTTGCTCCTCTTTGTTTTTTTTTTTTTCTACTCCTTCTAAATAAATTAACCTGCCAGAATTACTTGGTGGGGGTTTCAAGGTTCCCAGATTTGGAACTTGGCATTTCAAAGGCTGGTTCTAACATCAAAAACTAAAGTGATAAAAATACAGAAAACATGTCAAAGCCTTTGTTTTCTTTTTTATACCAGGTTTTCACATTTAAAGGGAGAAGTGGGAATATGTGTATGTGTTTCTTTGCTTCATATTTCATTATTCGCTTCTGGATTCTTTGAAAATGTGAGGGTTTTTTCCCATGATTTTGCAACAGAGTGAGTATTTAGAGCTCTTTACATGTTTTGAAATTGCAGTGGAGGGAAAAAAAAAAAAAAAGGAAACTTCCCACTAAAGTAAGGAAAATAAGTAGTGAATCACTCCTGGAGAAAATGTTTACGAGATAAAGAAGCCAAGATAGGTAAATAATTGCGGTGTTCAGGACTGCCAGTTTTGCTGTGGGAAGATGCTGCTTCTTTATGAACAGACTCAGAAATGCTCTGACTGCACAGTGGTGAGGATACTGCTCTGCTTGTATCTGGGAAATTAATAACTGGTGTGCCTGTCTTCCCTGATGATTTTTGTCCTCTTTAATGTTGCCTTTCTCCTGAGACCTGGCTGAAGTCAGGAGATATTTGTGCATGAAAAACCTGGAGTGTGTTTTTTGGCTAAGTTTTCTCATAAGAAGTCACTTTTATCACTTTTTCCTCTTTGTTCTGCCTCACTTGAGCATCAGACTGGTTTGCCATTTGCCAGCTGTGTTGACCTGCAGGTGCTGTTTTCCAGCTTTGAGAGAAGAAAACAGCCTGATTTCTGTGGTGCAAGCCATTGGAGGAAAGGCCATTTTTATTTCCTGCCATGCTTTACCTTAGGAACCTTCTGGTGGCTGGGGCTCTGTGTGCTCCCGCCCTCCCACCCCATCACACAGCTCTGCATCCACACCCGTGGGCGGCCAAACGTGGGGAAGCAACAGGATGTTTCCTAAGCACAAATTACACGGGCAGAGGATGCTTTCTTGAATTTTATCCCTTGTCCACTGATAAAAATCTCTTTATGATTGTTTGAAAACAGTGGCTACCCCAGGAGGGAGTGTGCTAAAACCTTCACGTTCCTAATTCAGATTTGCATTGGAAACAAAACAGATGAGTAATGCAGAAGAAGGAATGAAAATACCATAAGCTCTTTTTCTGCTTCCCCAAGTATTTTTTTTTACCATTTTGTCTGCATGCTAGAATTTTTCTGTTTTGTAGATGCAAAATTGCAAAGTTTTAGTTATTCCTTATATCCCCACAATGAACAGCTCTTAATTCCACAGAGGTGACGGGAGCTGACAGGGGGGCTCTGGCTGCCCTGGCTGGGAAGGACAATCTCACAGCTGCCAGGAGATGACAGGTTTTTCCTGCTGAAATTCACCCTCATCAGAAGGCTGTCACATCACCAGATTTTCAGCTTTGTGCAGGACATATTTCTTTGGACAAGGTTTCCTAATGTGACCTTGACAGCTGGCTGACCATCTCCTGTGCTTTCAGAAAGTCTTATGCAACACATATACGATGCCTTGCAGGATAACAACTCTTTTCTTTGGCCATTAAATTTAAAATGGTGCTCAAATGTGACGGTGATAAAAGACCTTAGAAAAAAACAACATATTCTCCCTGGCGACCGCTTGGGGTGATTTTTCTGTTATTTACACTTTTCTAATCCCTATCCATGTCAAGATGCCTGGCTTTTTCCAAGCTATTTCAACAGAAATAAGCATAAAAAATTATGACAAATGTTGCAATCAATTGTTATGGGAAAAACAGAGAATTTTAAGTAAAGTTGAATGTTTTACACACTGAAGGAGTGTGACATTCAACTCCTTGTCCTTTGAACAAATATAAAGACACCAGAAAGAATACTTTAATAAGTAAAAAGGCATCCATTGATTTTATATAAGAAAATTCTTAAGTGTAACAAAAAACAAAAGAAGCCACTTGTCATGTTGACTTTAAATGAGAGAGTTGATATGAGGAAGAATCAGTTGTGAAAACACATAATTTCCCTGTTATGTTACATGTAGGAGGTGAAATTGTGCCATATATACAGCAGTTGCGTCTGCTACTGAACTCTTTACATCCATAGAGTTAGTATCTGAAAGTTACTGGTACTACTTCTCTTTTACTTAAAACAGGAAAGTCATAAGCATCTACATTTCCATTTCTCATTAGCAAGAACCTCCATGCTCAGAGTTGTTGGGGCAGGGCAGTCGCTGTGCTCCCGCCACATCGAGACCCTCACAGACCCTCCATTAGCCATCACCCCACATTGCTTCCTCCCAGGCTGATGCCAGCACTTTTGGGTAATGCTTTTCCTGCTTGAATGTCTGTATTTGTGTGTGGACAGAGCGGTGGGGTCAGCTCAGCCATCCGGGGTTGGGCAAAGGCTGGAGCGGAGGTGGCCACTGGGCCTGTCTCTCTGTGGGGCTCCACTCAGCCCCGAACATCTCAGGGGGCAGAGCCACCACTGCCAAGCCCCACAGGAAGGAAAAATCAGCATGTGAAGCTGTAGGAGCACACCTGGGAGAAAAGTGCCCTTAAGAGATCTAACTGAAAGCAATTCAAGGGAGACAGAGTACAGAAATGGGAAAAAACTGCATTTTTTTAAACATTGTGGGAGACTGTTAAGATGCACAGAAACACATTTTAATACCACCCAAGCCCCACAGCTGAGCTCTGTTTCTCATACTTCTGTACTCTTAGCCTGAATTTGGCTAGATTTGCTTTCCTCCCCCTTGCTTTGCATTTCACCTTAGCATGCTCGAATCAAAATGTGAACATCAGGTTGGAGACAAGCAGAAAAGAATCACTCTTTCAGACAGGTCTTTTCTGCAAGCTATTTGCCCCTCCATTTCTTTCACCGGGTGTCAGTTTGGGGTGCATCCCTCCATCATGTGGGGAGCCCCATGTCCTGGCTCCATCCCTGCTGCAATGTCCCCTGGGCCTTGTGCCTCGAAGCTGCTCTGAATGCTCAGCATCCTGCAGGATTACTCACTCTCAACTCACATTTCCTTCTGAAAGCTCAGCCTTGCTTTTTTTTCTGCTTCTAATTAACGTCAGAAATATTTTATTGTCATGCTCTCTTTATCCCAGCATTCCTCTAATTAGCTCACTGAGTTATTCGGTGTGTGTTTGAGGCTGTTCAGTGTTAATGAGCCTGTCAGTCAACAGTCTTCAAAGACTTGTAGCTTCAGGGAAGCCGGAGATGGAAAGGTCCTATTAGAGATGGTTAGTTCCTGTCTCGGGAATCTGGAGTCCTCCATGCTTAGTTTAACCACTTGTAAAATTGGCAATGTTTCTTTTGAGTCTCTGAGGGTGGCATTTGTGTTTTTTTCAGCTCAGCAGTTTGATCAAGGCAAACTTTGCATACTAAAATGGGAAGTTACCTCTGCGTGTCAAAAGCTACATGGAAAGATTATGCCTGATTCGGAAATACTCTGCATTCTGGTCTTATCTTCACAACACACCGATGCTGAAACTGCATTTTATGTAAATAAAATCCTTTCTTAGCTTGCTAAGGTAGGGACGTCTACTTAGATTGGCAACACAGAAGCCAGTGAATCCTCTAAAATGCACACAGGATTTCTGTAAACCAGACATACTGGACCTACGATGTTACACGTGGCCTGTTACCAGGACCCGAGCCACCTCTTCAGTTTAGAGCTTCTTCATCCATATCTCCTGAGCTGGACGCATCCTGTCAGCTGCATCCTGCTGCTGCAGACTGTCACTGAGCCACAGCTCCCCAGAGCTACCTTTTGCTTGCCCAACAATCCTGTCTCCTTTTATTTAATTTAATGTTTCAGAGATTCCAACCATTTTAATGGTAGCTGGGTGGTTTCTGTGCACTAATGTGTCTGCTGCAGGAGGGTCCTCATTCTGTCGCTGCTCTGTCCATCCGCAGTGCAGAGATCCAGCCTTTTGTGTGGGGAACCGATCTCATTGTCGGCTAAATAAGTGTCTCTGCTGGCTGAGCTGATTTGGCAAGGCTGAACTACAGTAATCAGAGCACTGGCATGTCATGACAAGGACCTATTTCTGTGGTGACTCGCATGTGGCAGGTGATTCAACCGCACAGATATTTCACACAAATTGCAAGTCTCCCTTGCTTTTCTCATCTCCCTCTGCCCCTGCATCAGCACCACATTCCTGACAAATGAGAAAAGCAGGTGCAAGATTTTTACAGGGATTTATATTAGTGGGTTTCTTCAGTTTGGAGCTGCTCAGAGTCACTGCATTTGCCCCACTGATTGGGGCAAAAGCTGCAAAGCTCTGGGGAGTGCAGTAGCATCTCAGCTGCAACCCTTTTCCATGCAGAGATGCCACAAGGCGCGGGCTCCTTGGTGGCTTGCCCTGGGGGTCTGGTTGCTGACATTGAGTTGCCTCAATAACATCAGTGCCCACCGAGGTTTCCAAGGAGCTGTACCAGAAAACCGTGAAAGACTGTTTAGCTTGTCATGGTAGCCATTAAACACAGCCCATCTTTAAGTGGTTACAATACCACCAGGAATCCCTCCTCGTGAAATGTTATTTTTTCCTGTTCTGCCCACTTGGACAGAGTCATGCTGTTTCCATGTGGCTGTTTGGCTGCCAGGTTCTTTGGACTGTGGTTCTCACAGAGGCTCAGAGGACACCGAGCTGAAAGACCTCTCAGGGGGCAGGATCCTCACCACCAGGATGGCTCCTGACAGCTCTCAGCTTCCTGGCAGCAGGACAAGCCCACGACTTCCCACACAGCCCATGACAGGAACTGATCAGCTGCTTCTCTTCCTTCTGGCAATCACCTCTCCTCCATCTCATACCTGTGCACCAGCCTCTCCTCTGCAGGCTAAACAATGCAAATTCATTTGACCTTTCCTCATAAGCCTTATCTTCCCCCAACCGTTTTATCTGCCCTATTCAGCACCAAAATTTTTTCACAGAAATGCAGAGCTGAGCTTCCCACAGCTGAAAGAAGCAGAAAAATCTTTGCCTTGTTTGCAAACTATCTTCCAGTTTAGGGATGGTGTTTATCTGCTTTTGTTTTAAAAATCACACAATTCCTGTCCCATATTCAGCTGGTGACTGTAACCCAACCCATCTTCTACCAAACTGTGTCTTTTCGGAGTGGGACTTTTATTCCTCAATAATTTCAATAAATCTGTGAGAGTTGATACACCTGCTTTCTTTTACATGCTTCCAGAAAGTGTATTTGTTGCAGGATCTTTCCGGGACCTGAAGACTAGGAATTGCCTGGCTCTTCCCTGGCCTCTGGCACAGGCTCAGCACCATCCACACCTTTCCCAGCCTCCCAGGAGCTCACATCTGCATCTTCCTACAGCTCCGTGCTTGCTGTGGCTGTGATACACCCTGAGGTGCATCTTGCCCCTTTGTCATGGCTGTGAAATGTCCATTGGTTGCAGTTAACCTTTTTACTAAGGGAAGAGAAATTCCATTTATCACAGATGCAAGCAAAAGGCATTAAGCCTAATCAGTTAATAGCTTTCCCCTCTACTGATAATGGATTACACATTTCCTGTTTGTCTCCTTATTACTGGTGTTCCTACAGAAGTTAACAAGAAATCATGCTATGACCAGAGACAGAAGTTACCTCACTCTGTGTCTTTCTTTTCCTGATTTCCATATACCCTCATGTTTATGTTTTGGAGTTGTACTCACCAACCTTTTCTGACTTCTCTTTGTGTGTCCCCTTGAGGTTGGGTCAATGAAGAGCTCCGTAATGAGCCACACCAACCTCTTACTAAACTTATCTTCCTCTCCGGGATAGGTGGCAGTCATGATCTTGATAGCATTTCTTTAAAGAAACAGCCATCTACTCCATTTCCAGTTTGATTGCCTCCCAGGAGATCTTACTCACCAGTTGCTTGAGTATATCAACATTTTCATTTTCTTCCTTGAAGCTCATCTTATCTTCCTTCCCTCCTTCCTTATGAAGTGCAGCAATTCTATCATGCTATGGTCTAAGGCATCCTGTCCTCTCCTTGGCTTATAACAAAGATGAGGAGAATCTCTCCTCTTATAACTGCCTTTTGTATTAAAAATAGGCCCTGCATATTCTACCTCTTTCCTGGGCAGGTTGGCCAGGGTACCATTGCTCAGGAACTGGCTGGGCATTGGTCAGTTGGTGGTGAGAAACTCGGGGGGATTTTTGCATCACTCATCCCTTATTTTTACCATTTTTGGGATTTTCCTCTCTCCCCCTTTTTTTTTTTTCTTTTTTTTTTCTTTTTTTTAAGTTATAAAACTGTTTTTAACTTGACCCATGAGTTTTTGCAGTCCTACCCTTCTGATTCTCTCCTCCATCCCACTGGGTGAGAGAGCAAGTGAGCAGCTCTGTAGTTCTTATCTGCCTACTGGGGGTAAAACACAAAGCTTTGCCAACCGATTTCTAATTCATCTCATGCCTCGCTGCTGAACATTTAGTTTGCTCACGTGTCCAAGTCACACATGATTAGATGTAATTAATCCTGAAAAATTCATGCTCAAGCAATGAATTGAATTGGAAGCAGCAGAATGACTGTGATTGAAGTGCTTGTTTAATGTATCATGAGCAAGGTCACAGACAGTCATGGCTTGTCTCCATAGATCGATACAGACAGGACTTCGTCTTTGCAGCTTATGTGACAGGGTTATTCAATCCCCAGAGCTGGCTCACAGCTTGGAAACATTTTGGGGGGAAGGCCATGCTCAAGCTTTTCTGCACCTTTCGGTATCTTCATGCCCTCACAGAGAGTGTGCTTGTACAGCTACTGACTCTTTGGTATAGAGTGCAGCTGCCAATGAAGAAGAGGCAAACAGAGTTCTGTGTTCACGTCTGCTGAAAATGTCCAGGTACAACTGTAGTCTCTGCAGTCCTTCCCAGCAGACCTGAGGTACAAGCCATTTCAGAGACACAGAAGAAAAACACAGGCACTACGTCCTGTCTTTGTTATGGCAGCAACCAGACTGTTCCTTTTGCAGCAGCAATTTTCAGCTTTATAGATCCCAGATACCAAAGCCAAGCATCAGGCTTCCTGCTCTAAGCCTCAGCAGGTGTTGGTTGGTCAGATGTTATCAACTATGTGTTCAGTGGCCCACAGCAGAGCTGTCCCAGTCCACGAGTGTCCTCAGTCAACAGATGAGGAAGGCCTTCTCTGGAACATTTGTGGTTTTGGTAGATGTGTAGCAAGAATAACAGTCATCTGGGCTATGATATTTTTCTCGTGATAACAACAAATTTTATGCAGGGCCAGAAGGACACAGGCAGCAGTAACCACAACAAGCAATAGGAGCAAAGGCACAGACCAGTATTGGAAAAGTAGGCACCTGGCTGTAACGTCTTTGCTTACTCATCCTGCACTCATGTTCTTAGTTTATTTAGAGAATTACTTGTCCTCATGACTTTTTTTTTTTTTTTTTGGTGGTGTGGGATTTTTGGTTTTGGTTTTGGCTCTTCTTTGTAGGATAATGTGGAAAAAGAGCAATAAGAAGCAACAAGGTGATTGCAGTTAATAAAAAGTGACCTTTTCTTTACCTTGACCACTAAATCTCACCAAAAGACCCCAGAAGATCCTACTGAAAGATTTACAGCAATTCTGATTTCTATCATATCACTTAACCTTTCTTATTAAATAGGCCTGGAGCAGCAACATAAAAAGCTAGGTTTTATAAATGCAGACTGGATAAAAGAATCACTGAGAGCTGTTCAGACCATTTTTTCACACTTACATCCAAAGAAACATTGTGGGGATGTTGGGATGAGCTCCAGTTTTGCTTTCCATTGACGTAAGGTGAGTGCACTGATAATCTGTGTTCCAGCTTTAGCTGCAGCAGGAGTGCTTCAGCTCACTGCATGCCTACTCCCACATGAATACCGAAGCATGAATGACCTGAGCCATTAGAAAGCAATAAACTCACTTCCAGTAATTCTACACGCCTCTGTGAAACAGTCCACCACCCCCCACGGTGCATCAGCTCTGGCAGCACGAGGGTGCTTTAGAGACAGGTGGTGAGAGTAGGGAGCTGGGGAGGGAGATGGGAACTGTACCCGAAGCCTTGGGTGTTGCTCACTCCCTGCTCCACCACAGAGTCCCCGTGTCATCTCTGACAGGTTACTTAAACTCTTTGTGCTTCAGTCGCTGCTGGAAATGCAGTTAATGTGATTTCTTTGAATCGCAGGAGGGAGTTTTGTGGCTAATTAAATGGCAGTGTGTGAGAGGCTCTCAGATGTTGCAATACCAAGGTCACTATTAGTACCTTTCAGAGAATGACTGATAGAGCAAATATGGTGAACAATAATGTCTGCAAATGATAAAATATTGAGTCTCTTTGCAATTAGGATGCTATCCACCAATTGTTTTCTCTGTGCTGTGAAGCTGCCTGGCCCAAGTCCTTTCCCTATATAGTACGTGAGCAGATATCTTTATTCCCAAGTGGAAGAAATCTTATGCATTTGAAAAGAAAAAACAAACACTGGAAGTGTTTCCTTCAAAGTCTTATTCACCACTTCAATCACCCCTTTGAGCTCAGAGTGAACCAACAATATCTAAGCTGTAAAATCAGAAATTCACAGAGAACCTCTATCTGGTCTGCATTATAAGGTAGCTACAGAATTTGGAAAGGATTCATTAAACAATTAATAATATTATTAAAGAATTTCAATTCCTCTTGATTCCTGCTCTGCCACTATACTTTTCTTTTTTTTTTTTCTAGTTTTGTACACTTCTAGCACTTGTACAAGGCTAAATTCTGTTGTTGCCCCATTCAGTTGGGATTTGATGAACTCCTACAGTCTCCTGGGTACATGAAAAGTGACTGGATGAAACCGAAGTGAATTTAATCCTCTTGGGAATAGTTACAACAGTCACAACATTACCTATATATTTTCTAACACTGTTGTTTGTTGGTTTCTTTTACATTCCTATTTACTCTTCTACAGCTAAAAAAAAGTCTCTAATGCCTCTTCAGATACTGATCAGCCTCCTAATATCCCATTCCTCCAGAAGTGGACACTTTTATAAATATCTCTTTCTTCTTAACTGATGCTGAAGCTTTAAGTCCTGTCCCTGTCCCTCTTCCCATTCACATGCCTTCTCATTGACAGCGGCATGTGTGCATGAGAACAAAAGAATCCCAAAGCGTTGGTTCGACAAAACAGTGTGTATCTCCCTGAAAGTTCCCTCTGGTAGTGATCTGTAGTATATGCCTAGGGATACAGATCTCTTTGTCTTCATCTAATGACCTTTAATCATTCATGGCCTTCCAGAAAAATTGCTTCTTTCATAATGCCAAGAAAGGTAATGAATGAAACAACTACTAAACTGAAACAGAAAAAGAAATCTTCAGTGATGACTTCTTTTGTACATCCATCTTCTAGACAGTAAATGCTCTGGAGTGGGGACTATGTTGCTGCTGAATTTTTTTATGAGACAGTAGCTATATCATAAGGATCTGTCCAACAATTAGAATAATTTCTCTTTATTTTGGTCATAAATGCTTTCCAACTTACCAGTATTTTTTTATTATTATTAAAAAATTCACATATTTTTTTTTACTGGGAGCTTCATACACTTGATTTTCAAGAGCTACCTTTTCTTTTTTTCCCAAACTGTTACCAGTTATCTTTTCCACTGTCAACACTGCCCAGGGGCCTCGACATTGTCTGGAGCCCATAACTGGTGGCCAGCTTCCATCTTCTGCAGTGACCATGGCAAACAGACCTGTCTGTGCTTTCCCTTCTGCTCTGAAGATTACGTGACCTACACATGCAGAGGACAAAGAACTGTTCTTGTCCTTGTACCAGCCATGCAAATCCAGACCAGTTCACAGAAAACAAGACAACACTCTTCCACACCAGTCCAATAAAGCTCTTCAGTGTAACAATTTGAACCTCTTTCTTTTCATACGATACTCAAGAGAAACACAAAATGCTGGTGCAAAGTTTCCAGAATTTGCATGCATCAGAGAGAGACAGTTAATGATCACACTGCCTGTGAAGAGAAAGAAAAGGAAACCAAAGATTCAGCTATGTTTGTTCAGCAGTACAAAGACGGGAGGGGAAAAATGAAGCGCAAGAGTGGGGAAAAAGAAATCTGTTTCTCAGTATTTCTCTGTACAAGTGTATCAACCTGCTTTTATGCTAAACTTAGCTGACGAACATCACAAGAAATTTCAGTGTCACAGTCCCTAGGTTCACTGTCCCTATGTGAAATCCCACAGATCAGAAATACAAGTGCTGGTGTTGGTGCTGCTGGGAGCCCTCAGCAGCGGAGAACACTGCAGGAGCCAGGCCATCGGCACTGCTGGCACTGCAAGGGTCCTTTTGCATTTGCTTCAGGAGCAGATCTTTGAAAAATGAATCCCCATATCAATAGCTTCAAAGTTTGGGTTTCAAAATGACTGAACACTTGCAAGTTTGGTTTAAAAGATCCAGAGATTCAGGGAGAGAGCCAGGTTCTGGGCTGAGACCTCCTGCCTGCCTGTCCCCAATCTTCACCTTGCGAACCCTCCCCTCACAAGGTCCATCACACCCATCTGGCTGCATCAGCTAACTCTTTCCTTGATGAGCATGGATCTGTATTTCTGACTTGGTCCATCCAACCTAGATACCAAACTAGGGTTAATGTTTGGATTCAAGTCTGTCTCATGTAGTTTGCAGAACTCAGCTTCACAATTTAGTCAAACCCATATATAATGGGAGCTCTTTTTTAAAAAAAATGAACTCCTGTTCATGTCAAGTTTCACTTCCAACAGGTAGTCCAAAAGACTTGACATTGGTAGGCTTTTCTGAGAGGATGCCTAAAGAGGTGAGTGAAGGCCTTTGAAGGACTTTCCAAGAAAATGCAACAGGATTTTGGTATTTTCTCTTTAGCACACTTTGTAACTAACATGTGGAATTAATTGAAACAGGACATGAGAGATACCAAAGTCTCATCTATGTGGACTGTAATAACATCTGTAGTTATAAATGGACAGTCCTCCTCAAAATGATCCTCATTGATATTTCCTGTAATTCAGTTACTGGTTGACAGGAATTGGAGAGAAGCTTTGCATGGGGTAGAAGTCCCAGCTATGCCATCAGTCCCTGAAGCACCTGGTACACAGCTCTGTGAGACACCAGATGCTGGACTAAATGGACCAGTTGGGTAAATGTTATGTTTGTAAGATTTTGTCCAGGTGAAATCACCTTGCAGGTAAGATACCCACAGCTTTTCCTTACCACCGAAGATCAGGTTAGGTAGATTTACACTGTAGTGAAGAGAAAGGAGACTATTCCACTCCCTCTCCCTTCCTCTGCAGACAAAAACAGAGATTACTTAAGAAGTTGTTATTCAAATACTGTAATACTTTCATATTGGCCCTCTCTGAGTTCCTTTTAAGAGAAGCAGACCTCTCTTGTGGCTTTGCAAAGCATTGATTGAATAAGCCAATGATCTTGAAAAATGCATAACAGAAGTCAGATCCCTGAACAGGCAGCCTGCATTGCAAGTATCTGAGCATCTACTGTTTCTCTTGTCTTCAGGAGCACTCAAAACCTTTCGTACTTGAATTATTCAGTGAGTTGTTTAATATTGACCGAGTAGAGTAACAATAGACAGAATTTAGAAATCTTATTATCTTCCAACTGATAATACTGAGCAAATTACTACTAATAAAACCATGTTTAAAAATAGAGATTGTGAGATAGCAACAGTTTACATTATCAGCAATAAAATAGCACAAAATGTTACATTAACCAAAGTAGGATTGCACCCAGTATGTTAAGATTGCACATAGGGTACACACAGCTCTTCCATATTCCAGTAGCACCTCTAGTAATTCTGCCTTGTATTCCATCTGAGAATTGGTGGAATAACAGACCGAGTCTTTGTTTTCCTAACCTATTCTGGAGAAGTTTACTAGACCTGACCTTTTGCTAGTGGAATTTTACCTGCAAGATGTAGACTTGTCAGGAGGCTGACTATTGTCTGTTACAGGTTGAGCCAAGATTTTTATATAAATGATCCTTCTGCAAAAAAAAAGGCTGCAGTGAATTGATTAATAATAAAACTGCTGAAGCTCAGATTTGAAGTAACTTTAAGGGTAATGATTCACCCCAATAAATACGATTTTTAAAAAGCTCTTTGAGATATTCGCTCACAACTTTTTTCCCTTCCCTTTATTAAATTTTGTTACAAGTTCTCTTAGCATACTCATTAACAATTAAAGAAGATATGTTTTCTGTGGAATTCTGTTCCACCTTAAGTCTCTATTGTCTGGAAATGTTGTTTGCATTTTCTTTAAGTTCCTGATGAGAGGAAGTAGCCCAGAATAGGTATTTATGCTACAACTGAGGTAGCACCAAAGAGTTGAGGTTTCTAGCTTCCTGGTTTCCAGTTCTGTTACTGGGCTATAGTGACTATTGCTCCAATGGTCTGAGTGCAAAATAACCAAATATTTCTGTGGGTTAGAACTGACATTCTCATATCACAGTTTTTGCCCTTAAAAGGATATTTCTCTCCCTTGATAGAAACTAAGACAGAGGCCATTTTAAAAAGACGTGCCATAGCAACTACTTGAAACTTATTTTGGGACACAGACAGAAGGCGAATGCTGGTATAGTAATAGAGCACTAAGAACAAAAGCTTTGTCAGAAAACTGTGGCAAGAGCCATGATGAATAAACTAGATTTGTTCTTTATAGCTTGTGCCTGAAGCGGGTGATTTGATAAAAAACATCTCTAAATTTCATCCCAGTTCTGCTGTCTTTACTCATAATGGCAACACTTAATGTAAGGCTGACGTACTCAACACAAGCAGAAGTGAATTTCTGGACCCGTCCTGCTTGTCTTCCCTTTACAGTATTTCTCTTAAAATTAGGCTGTGACAATTAAATGAAAAAATAAGTTTAAGTTCATTATTTGGGCTAAGGTGCTAAAAGAAAGGTAACTGTCTGAGGTGATTTTAAATGCTTTTGGCTTTGCAGTGCTCCCTGAAAATGAGAGGCTGACATGATGGAGAAGGATTCACGTATCTCCCCGCACAAAGGAGAAACATCTGACATCTTAAAGCAGCTATAAATTGAGAAAGTTACATTTCTAGAAGATTGTTGTGACTTGTACGCACCTGAAAGTTTGTCCTAGGGAAGCCTTAAAGGCCTTTCCATGCAAACAGTTAAGCAGCCATTAGTGATCGCAGCATCCCTCAGACACCCCACTCTTTTCATTTGGATTCTGAATCAGCACAAAGACACATCAATATTACTAAGTAATAACTGCAAAATGAAATGCAGAAAGAAGCTTGACATTTACAGCTCGATTTTCCAAATATTACAAGCCTAGAGCAGGGTTTAGTTATGGCATTAAGAATGGTCTTATTTTCGGCACAGTTGCTGAAGTATAGCTGCTTCTGATTCCCATGACCAGAACATCTGCAAATCTGGCACCTTTTATTTTGGTGTCTCAAAATGGTTTTAGCAAACTGCTCTAGACACCTATCTCTGAAGTCTTCCACTCTCAAAAGGGCAAAATAGGGCAGAGCTAAAACAAATCCTGACTTCTTTTTCTCCTCAAACACATGGAGGCAGGCTGATCCTTCCCGTGATGGGCTGGACCACTAAAGGGTTGTTACTTGCAACTGGAAGAAGCTGGAAAAATATACCTGGGAACCAAAAGGCTCCTGCGTGGCTGCTGAGTCATGTATCTCTTGATGTAAATCTCACAGAAGAAAGAGGGCAAAAGGAAATCTCCTGCGTGGTTCCCTGTGTGATGGTAGCTGTGTCCCTGCAGGATGAGGGACAGATACCTCCATAAACTCTGCAGATCGCCAGGAGCTCATAGGAGACCTGAATATCTACAGAGACGGTAATTACATTAACACTGCTAATGAGAACAAACCAGGAATAAAGCTTGGACAGTACACCTCAGCTGGGCACACTGCTTGATTAATAGTTCATTTCCTGCTGGGCTTTGGGCCATTTCACCCAGTTCTCTCCTGGGCAAAATTATGGGTATAATTCACTGCAGGAACAGCTCTCCAAAGACATTATGGATGAGGCTGCTCCAGATTTGATTCCATATGCTTAACACTGTCCTTTAACGCTCCCCAAGTACCTGTGCACACCCAAGCACTCTCACATACGTTCCACCCCATGCCAAGGTATGCAAAAACGCTCCTTATTTTCAGGCTATAGAAACAGCATTTTGGTGACCCGCAACACCAATGAAAGGTCGTAGAAACTAGAAAAAACGTACAAAAGAGTATAGCCATGTATTAAGGCCACAGGGCTTTACACGAGACCTAGAAAACCCTCAAAGCCAAACATAATGTAGTGTAGATATAGCCACCTCTGCTCTGCTCTGTTGTGAGCCCTAAACCATGTGGACAAGAGCCAGCTGATGCTCCTTGGCCTCAAGACCACAACTTTCCTTCCTGGCTCCCTTCCATTTGGTAGTGTAGACACATATAATGAGTCCTGGAACCCCTCCAAAGGAGCTATCCTGCCAGGTCCACCCACTGGCCATGGTTTCCACAAGACTCTGCACTTAAAAACAGCAGGAATTTTTGTACTTTCAGTGGGGCTACATGGAACAAATAAAAGCTTTCCCCAGTTAAATTCATGAACTGGAAGAGACAGTAAACAGTACCAACCATTTTCTGCCCATGCGAAACAAAGGAGTTTTGTGAGATGGAGTCCAGACTTCCAGTCTCTCCTATGACAACAAAATTGCATCCTCTGGTAAAAGCCAGTGCAAAATTCTCATTTTACCAGAAATTCTTAGATATCCATAGCAAACTTAAAATGGCTAAAACCTCACTGAACTTGTTCCAGCAGGGTTAGGAGACAGTGGAGTTACAGGCAGAAATTGTGGAGCAAATGTTACACTGAGGTTCATTTCTTTTTAAGGAGTCAGTTATGGTTATGTGAGGGAGTAGTGCTCCTGTGGAGAAGCCACTCCTCACAGCATGCTCCTCACAGCCCCTCCATTTCCATTCTCTTTCCTCCAGGAGACTTCTGGACATCATTCACTGAAATTTCATTTTTTATCCACACTTCCCCAGAAAATAAAAACAAAGAAATGCAAAGTAGAATTTCTTCATTTCTCAATAATTTTTATTTTTGCTTTTTAACTGCATATGTCATTTATAAACATGTTTTACCAACTGAATAGGAAAGACACCCACTGCACAGGGAGCAGGCACAATGTGGGCAGCTGCAACGCAGACCTATCTGGATACTGAAACAGCTCTGACTTCTGGGGTCACCTCTGGGCATGTGTGCAAGTTCCCTGTGCAATCTCCATCTGAGTGCTCCCCGCTGTTCTTCCAGCCACAAACGTGGACAACGTGCTGCAATATTTCTATGGTGAGCAGCTACCTCCCTTGAAGGCAGCTCAGGTGCTGGGAACACCTTTGCAATGCCTGCGAGCCCTGGGATGACCCCATTCCTCTGCCCAACAGCTTGCTGGTGCTCAAACTATTTCATTTCAGACTGCAGCAGGTATCTCAAGACTTCATATACGTTGCACAGCATAGGCAGATCATACGATAGTGGACTGATGACAAAGGCTCTACAATGAGAATATCAATGCGCCTCAGCTCAGCTACTGAAGCAGAAAGAAGCAATTTTCAGCAAGTAGCAACCTGGACAGGGATTTAACCTTCATTATGATAAGTCCCATATCTTCTCAGCAAGCCTCTGAATAATTTAGTGCCCTGGTTCTCTCCGTCATTTCACATAAGATATTCAGCTTTTATAGAATACAGATATGAGAACCTAAGATTTCCGTTCAAAGATGTTATCTTTTTTTCTGAAATGAAAGTGAATGAGAAACCAAGCAAATATAGCTGAAGGATCTGTTTTGCGTGAGGTATTTTAATGTTGTATTTTGGGCCTCCCACAGACAGCTGCATGTGACTCAGAAAGATGCCCAGATGTTCAGTTTGGGGATAAAGTGAAGGATTAAATAGAGATATTGAGTAGCACATTTTCTTTTGCAAGCATGAGGTCTTCTGCTTTTTGGTAGTGAGTATCCATTTGTTTCAGGTTTAGTGTCCCCCAGATACCAAGGTAAAAAAGAAAAACAGTACCCAGTGAGTCAGTGTTTCTCTGTGAAGTATTTAGGGATGTATATCAGGATGCTCATAGAGTTATTAATACAGAAAGCTAGAAAGCAGATTTTCAGGAGAAGTGAAGAACAATGCTTCAAAAGGGCTAATGAAGCAGTGAACCAGAGCAGCATTGCATCCAGAAGAGTAACCTTCTCTTTATCAAAGCATTCAGTATCTGCAGCTTTTTCATTTTTTTTTTTCTGAAGCAACTAAGCAGTATCCAAAATGTTTCTTAAAAAAAAACAAAAAACATTTGGATTTCTGAGTAATAATCACCTGGCTTTTGTCAACTCCAATGTTTACAACTTTATTTCCTCTTTGCTGATTGACAGCTCGTCTGGTTTCAAAGAACAAAGAGAAGTGAGGAGAAGGAAGGTACAGTATCAGCAATTAGAGACCAAGGATTGTGAGTCTGTAGCTCCTAAGAAGTGGGAAGAAGAGTTAGAAACACTTCAGAGCACAGTGAGAAATCCGTCAGACACAGATTTTGCTTCAAGTCCTGTACTAGGTTGGCAAATGTTCTTATAGACACTAGCTGAAGGCCACAACTATTCTGTATTCTGTTTGATTGGAACTGCTGCAAGAGAAGACTGAGCAGGATTATACTCACTGTTCTACAAAATAACTGAAGATGTGGGCAGAACTCAAAACTACATAGATATATGTGCATAAATATACACATTTATACACAGAAATTATGCATCTCTGGTTGATTTTAAAAGCTTTGCTTCAGGACTATGAAGACTCAATGAAAGACTTGTAAAACCTTATAAACCTCCTGCAGCTGAAAACCTGACTTTTTAGCATCTCATGGATTATAATACAATTTCCAGTTCTGGGTTTAATTAAGAAGTTTCCTCCATTTCCATACACTACCAGAAAGTATTAATTTTTATATGTGTTTTAACAACAGGAAGAATGAGGAGAAAGCAAATGACCAGGACAGGTAGTGAAATCTGTAGGATTATCTGGAGATGGCAAGTTGAAATCCCTCCTCAATAGATGTGGTTCACAGTTCTTCTACCAGACTTTGCCCAGCTGATAGTCTGTAGAAAATACTGATTCACTTCAAGTGGGCACTGGTGAGATTCTCAGGGTGCCTCGGAGCCTGATGGCAGGCACTTGCCTTGGCTTAAGGATCCCTTCATACTTCATTATTAGAAACCACAAAATTGTCACAGCACAGCTGCACAGGTGCAAGTAATGCAATGCCCAGGCCAGAGTCCTGTGAACCTCTACAAATGTTTTTAGTCGTAGAATCACAGAGTCATAGAATGTCCTGAGTTGTAAGGGACCTACAAGAATCATCGAGTCCAACTCCTTTCCCTGCTTATGATAGCTTCAAATTCACCCCATGTGTCTGAGGGCATTGTCCAGTCTCTTCTTGAACACTGTCAGGCTTGGGGCCGTGACACCTCCCTGGGGAGCCTGTTCCAGTGCTCCACCACCCTCTGGGGGAAGAACCTTTTCCTAATGTCCGACCTAAACCTCCCGTGGCACATCTTCCTGCCATTCCCTCAGGTTCTATTGTTGGTCACCAAAGAAGAGAGATCAGTGCCTACCCCTCCTCCTCCCTTTGTGAGGAAGCTGTATCTGACATGAGGTCTCCCCTCAGTCCCCTCCAGGCTGAACAAACCAAGTGACTTTAGCCACTCTTCATATAGCTTCCTCTCCAAACCCTTCACCAACTTCGTAGCCCTCTTCTGGACACTCTCCAGTAGCTTTATATCCTTTTTATCCTGTGTTGCCCAGACCTGCACACAGTGCTCCAGGTGAGGCCGCACCAGTGCAGAGCAGAGCAGGACAATCACCTCCCTGCCTGGCTGGCAATGCTGTGCTGGATGCACACAGGACACGGTTGCCCCTCTTGGCTGCTGGGGACACTGTTGGCTCATGTTCAACTTGCCATTGATCAGAACCCCCGGATCCCTCTCTGCAGAGCTGCTTTCCAGTTTCTCATCCCCCAGTCTGTATGTACAGCCATGGTTGCTGTGTCCCAGGTGTAGAATCTGGCACTTGCCTTTGTTGAGCTTCATGCAATTGGTGATTACCCACTTCTCCAATTCGTCCAGATCCCTCTGCAGGGCCTCTCTGCCCTCAAGAGTGTCAACAGCTCCTCCCAATTTTGTGTCATCAGCAAACTTACTTAGTATTCCCTCAAGTCCTGAGTTTGTCATTTATGAAGACATTGAAGAGTTCTGGCCCTAAGACTGATCCGTGTGGAACCCACTAGTGACTGGTCACCAACCCAACGTAGCCCCATTTACTAGAACACTTTGAGCCCGGCCTGTCAGCCAATTGCTCACCCACTTCATTGTGTATTTACCCAGCTGTGTGCCGGACATCTTGTCCAGGAGGATACCGTGAGGGACAGTATCAAAGGCTTTACTGAAATTGAAAAAGATGACATCGACAGGCTTCCTTTGGTCGACTAAGTGGGTAACCTTCTTGTAGAGTCAAGCAACTTTCTTTCTTTTTTTTTTTTTTTTTCTCTTTCAGCAGAAGTAGGTACTTAAAAACCTTTAAAAATGCCTGTGTGTCATTTACCACACTAAGCATGTGACCACCTCTGCTAAGCTGGCCTCTGCTTTGCTCCCCTGTGGATCCACAGGATAGGCAACCAGCACAGCTGGGACTTGTGTAGCCAGAGCCAGTCCAGAAGGCTCCGTCTGTGCTTCCAAAAACAGAGCAAACCAGGCAGCTGGTGGTCACCCACCACCTGGGGTCCCTATCAGTCGGCAAGGCATGAAGTCCTTTCTCAGCTCCTTTGCAGGACGTCAGGGAGGATTTCAGGACTTTCCCCTCTGGCATTCTCCAAGGCTGACCATCTACCTACCACACATACATAACAGCAAACTAAAGATTTACCAAAATGTTTGTTGAGCTCAGGAAATTGTCAAGTGGGGACATGCCTCCACTGGAGCAACCCACCAGAGGAATCAACCCTGAGACCTCACACTTAAATGTGGCTTTCTCCAACCCACTGAACTCCTCTGTAAATTTGCATTGCATCAGTCAGAAGACAATGAAGATCATCTCATTTTAAAACACACGATTCTCAGTAAATAAGTCCTTACTACTTATTTACTAAGTCCTTAAATAAAAAGTGTTGGATTTTTCCCTGACATCATATTTGTTTGGGTCATTTCTGCTTTTCCTGGAAATGTTCTTTGAATGGTAACATGAAAGGCTGTATCCAGCCCTCAATTAAAGATGCTGCTGTCAGAAGTGTAAACAGAAATCTACAGAAAAGGCTCACTCAGGGTATCTGATGCTGTCAAGCAGACTTCTTTTTAAGCTGCTTGATAAGGCTCTTTGGAGCAGGACTTTGTTGAACTAGATTAACCAGAAACAAAAGTCCTAATAGTGGACTGGTCAGGAAGACTGGTGTGTGACAATACAGTGTTCATCCAGAGCATACATTTTGCAGGAAAATGGCGAAGGAAATGAACAGAAATTCCAGGTGTCAAGTTTGATCCCAAAGCCATGTATGGTTGCCACCAGGCAACTGTTAGTGGGCTCCCTGAATGCCTGAGAATCCAAACATGGCAAACATGTTTTCAATGTAAAGTGAAATATAGGTGTTCAAGGTCCACCTCCGCTTGGTAGCGTAGACTCCCATTGAAATCCTTCAACTTTCTCAGAAACTTCCAGACATAAGCTTTTATTAAAGTGATAATTATCTGCTGTAGATATCTACTACAAATGTTCTTCTCTGCTCATGGTCCTGGCCATAGTTGTCTCTTCAGTTTATAAAGAAGATTATCTAAACTTGTTTTCTATGTTCATTCCTATAGCAAGTATCCACTGAGCAAGGCTTTATATTATTGACAAGATAAAAAAATAATAATTGAAGAACCAGAAGAAGAAAATAATAGCTAATTGCGAACTTACGTTCCATCAGCTCTGCCCTGTCAGTGTGGGACAACTCCACTCACAACAGAACTCAGGCAGCTATTGATGAGCAAAGTCACATTTAGATCATTTACTGAAAGGATGAGTCTGACATTTAGATCATTTACTGAAAAGATGAGTCTGTTTTAAAAGGTTTATTGAAAAAATAATATAAACTGGGGCATGAAAATGTAACAAACAGGGATGTGACAGTCAGTTTTACTGCCATGTACCACCTTCAGCATATCAGTAACAGATCAGTGGGATCACATTATGTGCTGTGATGTAAATGATGTGATGTGCTGTAAATGCAAAGGAGCAGAGGACCAGTGGCATTGGTAACTCCATAATACAGCAGTGCTGAGGTAGCACAAGCCCCAGCTGCCGCTGGGTGTCTGAGGAGGCTGAGCAGCCCATGGACCTGGCAAAACCCCAGGGCCTGACTCGAAGATAGGTTCTGCCCCATCACCCTGCCCATGACAGCTCAAAGGCTGCAGGAGTGTGGGGCTTGTTGAGAGAGGCTCATATGTTCAAGTGCAAGATGGGTTAAAGGACAGACTGAGCATCCAGCACCAGCTGGTGGAGGGATCCATATTGTTTGTGCATATACGTCTGCATATGGTCCACTAGTGGACTTTGGTTTCCATCATCAGAAGAGGGGAAACAGGACTGGACCATGTGTGCTGTCCACATTTGTGTGAGTGATGAGTGTTTCTGTCTATGCTCATCTGTGTAGCCAGCTGTATATATATATATGTATGTCTGCATTTTGTTTGTGTTTTAACTGGAACACATGCTCAGTCTTGCTTACAGCTGGCCCTGGGGACAGAGTGCTGCAGCAGCTACATATGTCAGGCTACCACATTCAATAATATCTAGCAGAACCTGTCATCAGCAGGCATGATTTCTTGTTCTAGTCTTTTCTGGGCACTAGAGGAAGGATCACAGCTGTGACAAACACTGTCCTTCCTTCGTCTGCCAGGCAGGATGACAGTAGCCTGGAGGCCGAGGGCTTTGGTCCTCTGTTCCTCTTTGGCAGCAGAGTGGATGCTGGTCTCCCATGTTTCAATGCAGGTTCTCCAAGAAGGGGGAATTTCAAAGAGGCAATTTCAAAGAGGCCTCAGATTCTGAAGGGCCAATTTGACTCCCAAATTGCTCAAAACATCATAACAACAGTGAGCAACCACCTGCCAGAGTTTTCATCTCATGTTAGATTGCAAAAACTAGAAAGTTACTTTGCCTTTTGAAAGCAGGAAGGTACTTGTCACAAGTTGGACATTTTAGCATCCACCGTTTAACACTCTGCAGCTGTAGCTGCTCAGTCATCCCAATGTGTTTATAAGTTCAGGTGTTTATACCAGCACTGCTACTTTGGGAAGCAGTTGCGCTTCACCACTGGGACTCACTCCTCCACATTACACCAGTTTTAACTTGGACAAATCTCAGCCTAACGTCATAGCTACAGCAGCTTATTTATTGTCTTATCTGCCAATAAACCACAGAGCTTTGCAGTAATGTTATTAGTAAGAACCTGAAGCTTGGCAAATAGAAAGCACTAAGAAAAAAAAAAGACAAAATCAAGAAAAATAAAACAAAAAAATAAAAACCACACACCTATCTCTGTTGCCTGAGTGAATGTACCTTAATTGTTTTCTCAAGTAGAAATTAATTAAAATTTCCCTTTTCCTCTGACCAATTTAAGCTGTTTTTGTCACTGAAATACTTGACATTGAAAATAACAGTGGAAAGATCATTCTCTCACATGCACAGAGGAAGATGCCTGTCAAAGACTATCCAATTAATAATATTTCAATATAGGTCTTTTTTTCTTATTATTTTTCTCTACAGCACACTGGTACATATTTGTAAGCTAATTAGAACATTTTTTACCTAGTTGTTGTCAACAACAGAGTAAAATAACCCTTCCAAATATTCCTTTGATTTTTAAAACATTGGTTTGCCTTTAGCAATCTTTCAGTGAAGAGTTCACATTTAGGATGATTAATGACACAACTTGTTTGAGACCAATTATAGAATTCAAGAATTTAGTCATCAAAAGTTTCAGGTTGCACCAGGCACCTGATTAAAAGAGGTGCAGTCAATTTGCTTCCATCACTGAAAGGTACTAAATCACACTCACAAATCCATCCCAATTTAGAAGACCACTTATGCTGAATAAAAAGTTTGATTCAATTGCCTCTGCTGTCAAGGATAGAAACATACAGAATGATCACACTCCCAGCCATCACAGCTCAGAATTCAAGTGGGCTCAATGAACCTGCTTAAGAATGAATTATGGCTGCAAATTATTTGCATGAATTATTGAGCAAATAATTATGAATGGCAATTACACTGGTAAGAATTAGGCTTTGTTCACAGAGAATTGAATAGAATGTTAATCAGATAAGTTCCTTGTTACAAATTATTTACCCTACCCCAAAATAAACAGTAAAATTAAATTATTTGAATAACATAATCTGAATTTTATTAATCTTAAATGTAATTAGTGAAAACAGAAGCAGATTGTACACACACATATATATCATGTACATATAAACTAGACAGGATGACAAGACATAGGTATCCATTGTGTTTTGCCTCAGTGAATGAATATAATATGAAACATTCTCTTTCTAGAAAGCCAAAAGAATAAACACAATAATTTTGTTCGTGAGATTCAGTTCCATAGCCAACCAAAATAACAATCTTTTGAAGACAGATCTTGAACAGATTATACTTTCTTAATTTGCTTAATCTTTGGGGAATTCATCTTTAATCATGAGATTATTTTCTGCATTTATCCTAAAGATTTGTTTACTTCTTCTCACAATGTAAGGATTTCAGAGATCTTTGTAAAGCAAAAAGTTGTCAGGTGCAGAAGTTATTTTATTAGACTTTTTTCACTGAATCAAGGCCAATAGAAGCTGTTTTGAAATGAAAACATTTCTTAGAGCAATAAAGCTTCATCTGTTGTTTGGAGCAATGCAACTGTGACTAACTGTGGTCATCCCACAACCACATAGGGCAAAAAAACTTTGCAACAAAGGTACAAGGAGACAGAACCAGAAAGACTAAATGGCAATGGCTGGGTCACTACAGATCATGTGATTTCACAAAATAGCAGGTTTGGCAGCGGGGGTGGACGTAAGCAATATGGTTTTCCCATCTCCCCATCCCTATTTCTTCCAACCTAATCTGAATCAACCCTCCCAGAGATGTGTCAATGTAAATTCATGAGGCAAATGATCTGGGACAAAAATTGAGTTTAATTAATAAGAATAAAATATCTTTAAATAGATTAATTTTATTATAGAAACTCAAGTTAGAGAAAAAACTGGCAGATGCTGAAGCCCAGGAGAAGTGGGGGGGTGGGTGGGAAGATCTGGTGTGGGGCAGCTGTAAGCACACAGGTTTGGCAGGGTGATGGTCATTCAAGTCAGGCAGATGCTCAGAGACCTTGTTCTACTCTGTGCTTTCGGGGACATGCCAGAAAAGATCTGCCATTCCTCAGGAAGATAAAATGGTCAGGAAATGATTCCCTGAGACCCTTCTATCAGGCACAAACTAAGGCTCTATTCTGGTGCTATGACTACAGTGGAAAGTCCTTTGAGATGGTTATTTTCCTGGTGGCATGAGTAGAAGACAAATGATTTGATCACAGTACGGCCCTCTCATCTTCCCTCATTAAGAAATGATTGATAGACTCACACACCACTGGAAGATCACAAATATTGCTATTCCACAGAGAGAAGACCAAATAAAACACTCATTCCCTGATACTTTGGAAGGCTAGTCAGAAGATTTATGACCACCGTTATGTCTAAAATTGCAAAATGAGTGGTTGTCTCATTAATATGCAGAAAAATTTTGCTAAGTGTATTTTCATTGTGGCACCAGCAATGAAAAAAATCTTCACTGTGAATAGCCTTTTTTCCCAAAACAAATATGAGGATCAGCAGCCCCGATCTGGGGTAGAGATACAGCCACTTTGGCACTCATTCTGCCTGCTGATACAACATCCCCATCACCCAAACCTGTTCCCAGGACCAGGTCCGAACAGCATCACTGTAATCCTCAGAGAAGGGCTATGAAGCTGGAAGTCTGATGAGGAGCATCTGAGGGAACTGGGGTTGTTTGGTCTGGAGAAAAGGAGGCTGAGGGGAGACCTTATTGCTGTCTACAACTACCTGAAAGGAGGTCGGAGCAAGGGGGTGTTGAGCTCTGCTCCCAAGGAACAAGCGACAGGACGAGAGGAAATGGCCACAAGTTGCATCAGGAGAGGTTTAGGTTGGATCTTGGGAACAATTTCTTCCTGGAAAGGGTTGTCAGGCACTGGAACAGGCTGCTCAGGGAAGTGGTGGAGTCACCATTCCTGGAGGGGTTGAGCAGATGTGGAAATGAGGTTCTTAGGGACATGGTTTGTTGCTATAGTTACATTATGGTTGGACTTGGCGATCTGAAGCGTCTCTTCCAACCAAAATGATTTGATGATTCTATGTGCTTGAAGTGCTACAGTTTAGTTTACAGATGTGTCCCATGTAAAGACTGTTCTAATTCTGGTCACATTCTCAGAACTTAGTTAATGAGCTAATATGTGCTAATAAGAAATATTTCCCCTTTCACTCCCCTCATTTACAGCTTGTTTTAAGAACTAAGAGGGTTCAAAATCTGCACAGTTCTGACTTGACTCTGAAGGACTGTGCTGTCCCAGACCTGCTCATGAGTAGCAATCAGCACATGGTCCTGACCAGAGTCCTTCAGAGAGATCTCTGCTGCGTCTAAAACCCCAACAGCATCTCCTGCACTTTCAAATCACCCTTCCATCACCGCAGCTCTGTGTGGCCCACAGAATGCTGCCTCAGTGCTCTGCTCAATTGGTGCCTGGCAAAATTTCAGTTCCATCTTTATCTGTGTGGTTTGGTAGAGCCCTTTTTCTAGTGCTAAGGTTTCTATGGTAATAGGAATGCGACAATTTTTCGACAACTTTTAATTCTGCTTGTACATTTGTTTCTACTGTTTATCTTGTTTATTTAGATGCTGATGACAATTTGGGGGAGGAATGATGAGCACTTTACTATAAACAGGCAAATGTCATTATAAATATAAAGTCCTAAAGAAGGCTGAAAAAGTGAAAACTTTGCCAAAGAAGGAAAGAAAATATATGTTCTTGACCAGCTCCAAGAGATCCAGTGCCATGCAGCTGTCACTCCCAGATATGTATTAAAGGGATACTCTTCTGGGTGCTGCCTCAATTCACCAGTGTATTCCAGTTCTTGACATTACCAGAAATTTGAATGAAGCTGATATAGCACTTATTGATCATAAAAATGTCACAACAGCTTTAGAGTGCCATAACTTCTGATCACTACCTTGTCAAGAAAGCAAGACAGCAATGACTGTGGCAGAGAAGAAACCTCTAGGAAATGTCTGACAAATCTAAATCATGTACAGCAGAATAAATTTTCAGATAGAAATAAAAGAAATATTTTTAAATGTAGAGAAGTGGGGAAGTGCTGGATATACAGACCTACACATATATATACAATGTTGAAGCAAAGATGATGAGCATCAAGAACCTTGCCATTGTCAGGTGAAACATGATGAATCAAGAAGTTAATTTTCATGAGTTTTGCTACTGCTGTCCTTTCAGAAATGAAAAGGACAACAATAACATGGTAAAAATATACAAGGTGGATGAGTCAGATACTGAATATTTAAAAAAAATAAAGTTGTGTATACCAAGGCCTGCTTGAATTCTTCAGAAGCAACCTCTTTGTAAGAGTGGTAATGATGACTGACTTTGCAGTTAGGACCAGCTATATCTCTGAAGTCACATGGGAGCCAATAAAAGAAAAGATTCAGCCAAGAAGTGCATGCACCAATAAACAGGTCTTGAATTTGGACAAGTATTACACGTCATCCGTGATGACAAAGGGAAATGTAATGTGTATCTAACAACAAGACAGCTTGTTAATGGGTAAGCTTTCCATATGTAATAAAGTGCTAATGACAGCACTGAAAAAAGCCAGATCAAAAGCAACAGATGGTGCAAGAGATTTTGAGCTGAGCAGCTTTACCAGTGAGAGATGACATCAAAGTACTATACATGGATGAGTCACAGCTTCCTCTCTCCCCAACCTGCATGAAAGGTCAATGTACCAGCTTCTGTCATATGGAGATTTTCTCACAATGCTAGCAGATGAAAAAGATTTTTCCCAAATTATGTATTGGTTAAAAAAATTCATCAATTGTTCTACCTTCACTGATGAGATTTAGCCTTCTTTTTTCTAAGACTTTGTTTGGATGGTCATATATATGAAAAAAATTCTCAGTGCACAATTTCCTAGAATTTCTTGTGAAATCATTAAAGGTTATTGTGGAACTTATTTAAATGCTGAGTAGATTAGGCTATTTTCTGTCCTATTGAATAACAGAAGGAACTGATTATCCTTTGCATCTATGAACTGTGATCAAAACCCAAGATGTTATGATGCCAGTGACCATCTGTCACCACGTCTATGGTGCCCCAGCTTGAGTGACCACAGGCAGGCTTCAGGAGTGCATTCAGTAAGCACAGCCACACTTGAGCCTTTCACCTTACACTGTATTTATGGTCAGTGGACAGAAACAGGAACTTTTAGGGTACCATATGTACGACCTATTCTAGCCCTTAGTTATGTATGAGAAGATTTATGTCTTGGAAGTGTTTTGTTTCCATATAAAAGGAAACTATAAGAGAAATATATACAGCTAGATCCTATGTAAGTGTTTTCCTTAGTCATCTGAATTTGATTAAAGGCAGGTACCAGTTGAAGAGATGAAATCAAATGAGGAATACAGTACAGTATTAATGGAATCAAGAAAACAAATTTATATGACATCATTGACTCTGGCAAGTCTGCCATCAGACTTCCCACATAACCAAATCAGGATGACAATATAAGAACAACATATGGAGCAAAAAAGAAGAGTCTCACCTGAACGGTCGTCTGTTTATATCTAACATTTACAACTACATTATACCTGTAATTCTAGGCCAAATAATATGATTAACACTGAAGTCGCAGCGATCCACATTAACATAGGCTACTTCTAAACTATTAGCTCTTCTGAAACAAAAAATATCCATCACTGTTGACATGATATATCAGTCACTGAAGGTCACATGAACAATGGTCTTGCCAAATATAGCTCAAGTGTGTAGAACCAAATTTTCTATTGCAAAGGCAAAAAAAAAATAGTATTGGAGTATTGCATTGTGTTTAAAATGTTATTTTTGAAGGGTACATTTAATATCACCCAAAATATTTTTTTCCCTTTTGATAAGTGTTTCCAAGACGGAGATTTGTGAGAAATATGTATAGGAACTGAAAACATACCTCAAAGATGTGCCCAAGGGGAGATGGAAGGACAGCATTTGAACAGTGCAGTCTTGTTCCACAGTCACAAATAAAACTCTTCTTAGACTGGCATAGAAACAGTTTATTCCTTAGCTGGAGGATAATCATACCCCTGATATACTTGTGACATGTCCCAAGCATATTTCAATTAAATTCTTTATAATTTTACATATTCTTCAATTACATACCTATTTGAGTGTACTTCAGTTATGTAAGTGGTGAGTGTTTGTAAAATAAACGTGTTTCGGATTTCCCACATTGATGCATTGGACATGACGCATAGTACAGGGTAGACAACTCCCTAGTGTCATATGAAAGAACAATAACTCATATAAGCATTGAGAGATCTAGATTTCAGAAAACTATAGATAATGGTGAAGCTTTGTTCAAAATTCTTGAGAAAATTAGGTAAGACCTATGAGGACAGATCAGACAGCTGTGGTGATGACTCCTGAAAGTCCATAAAGTAAGGAGAAAACAAAGAGCGATATCAAGAATAACCACCTCAGTAATGACCCTTCCTTACAGAAGAGTTTTAATAAAATGCCAGAAGAGAAACTTAAAGTGCTCCCAAGCTATAGGAAGAATAGGCTTGAGAGACTCAGGGAAAGAACTCACACTCGGAACAGAAAGGAGTAGGCCCAAGGTAGGGAGAAATGTGTTACTGTGGAAGAAAGCAGACATAAGTTTGAGAAGAATTGCCTTTCCCACTTGGTCCTATTCTCTTTGCTAGCAACAGCAGATAGGTGAAAGTGGAGATAAAACAGCAGAGATAGGTGATGGTGATAGCACAAACTGTGGGTCTTGCTGAAATCATTGCCTGCTCCATCACTGCTGGAGTGATCCTGGACCAGAAGACAAACTCTGCCACTAATATGATTGCAGGGGTTGCTGAGTGTGGATTAAACATGATGGTGAAGGACTGATGCAATGTTTGGCATTTACTAAGGGACGTCAAGAAAATGTGCTGAGAGATGTATCAAAAAAAGCACTATAAGCCTTTTTTTACCAAAACCAAAAGTTAGGTCTCCAACAGGTGTCACAATGTCTTTGCTGTTTCTCTACCTTCCCGCACCAAATAAGACATTGTAGAATTATTAGCTTAGGAAGGTAGGGGGGAAAGATTAATTACTATAGTCAACCTATAGGACAATATTATTTATATTACGAACAGAGCTCCCTGCTTCAAGCTAGCAAAAAATCACTGTGAGAAAATCCAGCTTCAGCAATCAACTCAGAGGAAGGCAGACATCATTTGCATGTACTTTGCTGCCCACAGGAATAGCCACAATTAGGAGGTACTCTTGAGTTTAGAGGAGATAACAGATTCTGCAACACTAATACGGTAACGTGGCCACGGGAATTGATGTAGGCAGAGCACTAATCAAAATCCTCCTCTTTTCAAAGTGTGACTTTGTTAGTGTCTTTGCAGTCAAGAAAAATTCAAGGAAAGGAAACACATTTTTTCACAGAACAGACTTTTTCAACTTGGACAACCATAGGAGCTTTTGCAAAATCTTTTTCTGAAACTTCAGAAATTTACATGTTCTTTGCAAATTCCTAGAAGTGCATGAAGTGACATAGTTGAATGTCACAAGCAAGTATTCTGTGCTAAGGGGTGAAAACTGCTCAAGCCAAATAGTATCATAAGAAGACTGTCTCTTCTGACAAGTACTGCATGCAAACTATCATGCAAAAGCTGAAGATTATTTTTGTGCTGTGAAGCGACTGGGCTGAATTCACAGAGCTCAAACTGACAACCAATGCAATGAGGAATTTGGGTGGTGGCAAGGTGTCTCAATCCCCAGCACCCTAAATGATCCTGCAGCTTGGGAAAGCAACTGTCTCTACTCCTGTCAGATCACAGAATGCATGTGCTGGTAATGCACTCGAGGGCATAGACACCTACAAGCCAGAAATCTTTACAAGCCAGAACCACCATCATATAGAGCCAAAATGTGTGCCAGATCACTCTAGTGAGGAGCTGGTGGAAGAGGAAGGGAATTTTGTAGTTTAAGCTATGTTTGCTGTGGAAGAGAAGAACACCAAGGCAGGATTCTGTGGACTGTGAATCCTAAAGCATCTATCTAAAACAGACCACAAGAACCATGGCTAGTTGAAGACCTCCTAGTTGAAGATGTCCCTGCTCATTGCAGGAGTTTGGACTAAATGAGCTTTGAAGATCCTTTCCAACCCAAACTATTCTATGATTCTATGTTTCTCTGTCCTGTGTCTTTTTCCCTGCTACCCCAATGGAAGCCAAAGCCATCATGCTCAGGTGTAGATGACTGTGCTGTAGATGTCTAACCAGCCAAGAAGATTCCCATGTTCCTACCTTAAAATATCTTACATCTTCATCAAAGGAAAATATTGTATTATTTGTTTGGGATACTTTGAGAGAGTACATGGTTTTACCGTTTTTACTGTTACTAAGATTTGGGTTTCACCATGAAATATTTAAAGTTTTGGTAATGTTATAATAATTTTCTTTAATCACCAAAAGGGAGTGTTCTATCATTCTGAGGACAATTGCCAAACTACAATTTGTGGTCTCTAAGTAAGGCTTAAGCTCTAAATGTTTTCAAAAAATACATCATTACAGTTTGGAAAGTCAGATAATGCCAATTTCTGAAACTTTTTTATTTTTGTTTTTTTTTGCATGGAGAGCCCTGCTAATAGCATCTGCAGACTATCAGAGGGGGAGACTCTTCTTTCTTGTCTAGACACCCCTGTCCAGACAACATCTTTTGTCAGGGAACCTGTTATACCTTTTTCCTTCTTTGCCTGAGATGGACAACAGCAGATCACTACTAAAATGTAAAAAAATACATATATTAAACCAAAATTTTCATGTACATGATTAAAAGCAAATGAGGCCCATTATTTACAGAAGACAACACAAACTTTCCTCACTTTTGGACACTCTCTCTGTTGCTGGGAATTTTCAAGCAGCCCAGAGCATTTTTGCCCTGTCCAAAACAGGTGTCAAAAGAAATATCTGTTCTCCATCTGTGATTTTCCAGCATGGATTACAGAAAAACTGCTTTGCAACCTCCTTAAAAGGAATGATAGGGTTTCGCTGAGAAACTGTGCTGATAGAGTTAACTTTACATATGTATTAAATGTAGGCTTTTTGTAAGGCCTTTGAGGACCAGAGAAAATGTTTTGCAGTGAGAAACTTGACAGTATTAGTTTGTTTAATGTATCACAAGTAGAATGGCTGGTGTCTTGCTGCCTGTGCCAAATTACCTTTACAGGAAGAAAAAATCTGAATACTCAATAAGTTTTAAATCTGGTGGAGAAAGGCATATTTGCAAGAGTTTGTAGACATATTTGGAAGCTGAAGCTATACATATTTCACTAAGAAATCATACACACATGTTTATAAGTAAGGACGATTTCCCACTGAAATTGATAACAAGACAGGAACAAGATCCTCCACTGTTTGTTTTTTTCAATTTCAGCCTTATTAACCATTCTGAAAGACATACTTTAGTCAAGCAAGGTATCTTCATACATGGGTGACTACATGAGATGCAATGACTTGTGAAATTGGTCAGATCCAATGATGTAAAACTCCTTCTTGTCCTTATATGTTATGAATGTAGGAAGATACTCATTTGTGCAAAGCTTCAGTAGATTATTACTGCATGGGAAGGTTAACCTCCGCCTCACGTAGCCCTGTGGAATCCCATTCAGATGTTGTAAGCTAGAGAAAGTAATTTTTCCCTTTCTGCTCAAGGAAAATGTATTTGTCTAAGATCAAGCTGATTGATAACTTCAAAATTTCAGTCCCATTACTGATTGTTATTTATTGAAAAGTACTTCACAGAACTTTTTATTAAGATGCTATCTCCTAGCCCTAGAAGATAGTCAGGCGTCATTGCCCCACTTTATGGTCCAATAAATGCAGAGAGATGAACTGTCACTTACTGTAGGGTTGGGAACAGGTTGGGAATCTGTGATTTGGGTGGCTCAAATCCTACTTACTGGTGCAGATACCTTTCAGAAGGATTACACCAGATCCATATTCCCAACCATCTTTTCTGTGATCCTGGCTCTGCACTCTGCCCAGTCCCCTTCCAGAAAACCAGGTTTTGCCATCCCCATCATCTTTCTGCTCCCTGCTAAGAGCAATGTAGCACTCTGCCAAAGTGTACTCTGCATTACCCTTGCCTTCCCACTTCAGCATCTCATCCATGTCAGTAAATAAAATCCCTTTTGCAGTTCAAAGGGTAGAAAATTGCACTGCTGGTTATTCTTGTAGCGCCCAGTCAAAGTGATTGTTTTTGCATGTGCTAGAGTTTCTGTTTTATCAGGATTCTTTTTTTTTCTTTTTTTTCTCCCTTCAAAAAATGTTTAATATAATCTGCATAGAAAAGTTTTAGAGTTTAACACTTGTGGGGGATACAACAGGCTATGGATGCTCCAAGCACCATCTACAGAGTTGGCAATTGCTTGCATTTTCAGCATCTAGGCATAATGGGTGAGTTGCATTGGTGTACAGGGCCCTGAGCACGTACATACTGGGCAATAAGCAGCTTTTTGACAACACCATTGACCATCCTCACTGCACTGAGCAGCTCTTGGTGCAAATAAAAGGGATCAGACTGTAGAATGCAAGAGCTTGTGCTGTGCACATGACACACTTGCCTGGCTTTAGTGTTCACAGCAGACTGCTTCCATTCAACCGCTTTGCAATCTCAAATCCATTAGAGAAAAAACAGATATAAGTCTTACATTCTAGGCCACAGTGATTCTGGTGTGCGACAGAGTGACATGTAAGCAGGTTCATGTGGCTCCTCCCACACAAATCCCACTGCAGTCCAAATCACCTCCCAAAGCAGACGCAAAGAGGATGATCCACAAGTACTTCTAATATTTAATAAACAGACAAAATTAAACTGGAGAGTTGTGTTCTATCCTAGGTTCTTGGAGGAATCATTAAATAGAGAAAGCAGTAACATTTATGACAAATGGGGTTCTTATACCTTCTTTGAGGTACTCACCATTATTACAGGATTTTTTCTCTCAGATTAGAGATAAATCTCCAACAAGACCAACAAACAAGGAGGGATAGGAATAACTGTGCCCTTCACAGAAAGAACATATCAGAACTGAAAACAAACAAACAAAAGAAATAGCCTTTTTGTCTGAAGAGGCCACCTGCATTTTTTCAGTGCTTACAATCCACCCCAGCAGGAAACACTTCAGTATGAATCACGGCTGTCAGTCTTTTGGTTAATGCTGCTGTGTCTGCTCCCATCCATGGGCTAAGGAGGGATTCAGGGATTTGCAGACAACAGAAGATGACCTGCTCAGCAAGAACAATGCCAAACAGCCTGGTCCTGTAAGGGCTCGATTTCCTCAGTTCCTGCAGCATTTGGTAGGAGCTGGGAGTTTTCCCTGTGGTATCAGACTTGGCCAGAGCACATCACAGTAAAGAACACTCTGAAAATCACCAGGGACTGTTCAAATGACTATTACTGGTCTGGCTCCTCCTTTATCTCACTCAACAGCGACCTGGCACTGAATTCATCTTTAGCACTGCGAACCAAAATGTAGATGATCATTAAAATTCGCAATGTTCATGGACAATCAAAAATAACAATATTAGCATCTGATATTCAAATATCATCCACTGTAAGAAAGGTTTCCACCAAGGGCCCATTTCAGGAGCTATCTCCAGACATTTCCTACGAGAGCAGAAGTAAGATGCAGCTGAGAGCACTGGTCACGGGTGCTGGTGACAGCACCAGTGCATATCGGTTGGTAAATGTCTACAATGTGGGACGCAGGCACAGTGCCCCCAGTTCCAGCAGAAGGACTGCAAAATATGAATGATATAGCTGCAAAAAGACTTCAGAAGACACTGGTGGGGTGGATATATCAATGCGGACTACTTCATGGAAAGCCTTGCTGTGTTGCTTGCACGCAACAGCCTGAGCCAGCTCCACAGGCTGTGCCACCACACAGTGGTCGATAGATGAAAGCCTGTGCGGGAATGCTTGCAGTCAGTCTCATCTCCTCCATTCCCTGGAGGCAAGACCTGAGAAGTGATCTGAAAATGCACCCGAGACCTTTACTCTGTTAGAAAAAACATGGTTCCTGTGGGAATTTGGTCAGTGTAACAATGTAGTGACATTGACAAATGTGTGTTCTATCAAAATTGTGATGGTATCCTCAAGTGTCTCAGAGGAAGCAAGAAATGTTCTGGAATTTGTAATTATTAATTTATATTCATTTATACAAAGGTTTTGCCCTTGAATATCAATACTGTGACATTTCCCATCTCAGCATATAGTTTGTGCTTGGTTCAACTTTTTGCTGACTTTCTGAAGTTCACTACCACTGCCCAAAGCAAAGCACCTCGCTTATGGGGCAATGAGTTAAACAGCAGTGCTGCTGCACAGCAACAGCTTTACAGTAGCAGGTACCAATGAGCTTATTGGTCAGCAAAGCCTTGAGGCAGCTTAGGAAGGAATTACTTAGCAAAGAGCAGGAATGTTGTGGGCCTCAGGTGTATTTCTGAGATGTTATGATTTTTTTTTTTAAAGACCTAACAGGACATATTGATAGAAGAAAAAGTTCGTTATACAATTAGCTTCCATTAGCTGCCATTAGCTGCCTGGTTTTTTAACAGATTTTACCAAGGTTTTCCAAACAAATCTGAAGGTTAAAACAAACTGCAACAAGCAAATTCTCCACCAGCATCTTTGCTGGTGGACACACAGGAAGCTGCATCATTAGGTGGGGGTCAGCCAGCAGAGCTCCACTGACTTCTGCAGAGCTGCCTTTGTGTACACAGCTGAAGTCCAGACCTTCTACGTGCATTGCACCTAGAAACAAAGCAAGTAATTGCTGCACAGTTTCACTGAAAAAAAAAAAGAAAAAAACACAACAAAAAAACCCCACTCAAGTACTGACAGCAGATGACTCAGTATGATCAGTGGTTTATAAATATTTAAGACATCAGTCATCCCAGATGAGACAAAACCTGGGTCAGCTTTGGTATGACATGGTGAGCTACGCTGAGTGAAGAAGAGAGGCTTCCTCCCTTGTTAAAAGCAGCAACTGCAGGAGGTGCTTCTGAAGTGCTTATTTGTGGGAAGAAGTTTGGAAAGATCAATGATGAGTTGATTCTGCATAAACTGCCAAGGGTTGCAGAACTGTATAACAAGAGAGGGAGGAAAGACCAAGTGAGCTCAACCTGAAGCCACTCAGTGGCCTGCAAAATAAGGTGAAGTGCTGTGATTTCTGCAAAATTAATATCTAATGTCTAAGCAGTTTAAATTTAACTTTATTCCTAATTATCAGGGATCAAGATAGCATCCAAAGGCCTCTAAATAATAAAATTATTACTGATGTCATCTGGAGTGGGAATTAATCCAACATCTTTGCAGTGTGCTTTGATATTGGAACTAGTTGTTCATATTGCAGATGAAATTCTTCCAGTCAGCGTATGAAAGTTTCCCTTCTGTTAGTCATGTATGTAATTGAAATATCCAGTCATTTTCTTCTTTGCTTTCCATTTGGCAACTTCTTTGATTTAAAGTGACTTTTCAAAAGATGGTGATATTAACCTTGTGTATGTTACAAGTCAGCTCTTTTCTTCAGACCTCCAAGCACTTTACAGGATGGTTTTTCTCATTTTATAGAAACACACACTGAGCATAGGTGGTACTGATGGTCATGCACGGCAGGCAGATGAGACACTGAAGGATGGAAGATGAATTGAGTCAACCCCAAGGACTCTGGGGTATTCCCAAATCATTCAGGTTTGAAGTGTGACCTGTTAGATCGAATATTTGGCTAATATTCCAGGGTAATGAGTGCTGAAATTGCCTTCACCTTATTTTATCCCTGGTCTGATATAGTGGAGACCATCCATAGACATACACACTGGAGAGACAATTGGGAATCTGTGGAGGGTGGTGAAATGAATTTATCTCTGTAGACATCTAGTGAGCCTAGCCTAAGGAGAGTGGTCCAGATGCACAACCTTTTAACAGCACAGCTCAGATGAGGTGAATCTTACCCTTTTTTCTTGTCTAAAACACCTTCTGTTTCATGGTTGAATGTTCAGAAAATGGTGTGCTTGTTCTACCAAAGGGTTCCAGATTTCTCTGTGGGGTTCCTTTGGTTTAAATTTTTAAAGGTCTTCTCCTGATGCCTTTGATACCATCACCTTCAGCTGCGAAGCAGATCCCTGGTCTGATCTGTAGAAAGTCCATCCAGCCATCTTCATACTAATACCATAAATAACTTCTGCCTCTTCATTAGGCCTTCTCTCGCAAACAGAGACTAAGCCATGTTGTAGGTCTTAGAAAATCTTAGCTCTGATGCAGTGGTATCAGTGGCATATTTCTTATTTACTAGAATGGAAAAAATAAAAAGTTCTTACAGACTTGGAACATGAAACTGTTTTGTGTATTCCATTAATCTCAGATAGCTCCTGCATGACAGGATAAGGACCATAATAAATTAAATAACTGAATAATATATACTTGGTGATATTCTAAATTATTGCTTTCCCTTCCTGTGCACTGTGCTATATCTCGGTTACGTTTGTATTAAGTAAATTGAAGCAGTGGCTGCCAATATATTTGTGTCCTGTACTGTCTTGAATATGGGAGTCCTAAAATTCAAAACAATAGCTAAGAAAAAATGTTATGTTTCTAAATTCTGTTCCCCTTCTTATTAGACATGAGAAGATGACTAAGAGGTCAAGCATATCTGATTTTTTGTAATAGGACTAGAACAAGCACACTCACAGATATATAGATTAAAAAATAGAAAGGATTATATTGTCAAGATCTGAAACATACTTATTTCTGCAGTATTAGGAACATAAGGTTATACAAAGTATTGATTTGTCTTTTTAAAATAACTGGAGAGATTTTAATATTTCTACATGAGTTCAAGTCTCTGGGGCTTTAAAAAGACCACTTGGTATTACAGGCTTTGAGATAAAACACTAAAAATGCTGGCTGAGAACAAAAAAATCAGTGATTTGAAAAATTTCAGCATAAATTAAACTCTTCTTAGCACATGTACAGTAATTCAGTGCTAGGCCAAGAAGTACAGAAAGAGTGTTCAAGTTGCAGGTCTCATGAGTAATACAGGTACCAATCTGAAGGTAAAATCAATAGAGCACTTGACTAATATGATTATCTCAGAAGCCCTCATGAGTTCCTTCGGTGATGATGAAGATGATGAAACTGTTTTTTTAAAATATTTTCTTGTTGTAAAATACTCAACAGCAACATCCATCATAAAGAGGCTGTTTTACCCATTAGCACAGTAAGATCATCAAAGACAACTGACATTTTCCACACAAATTTCCACTGCCTGATGGAATAAGCACAGCTACAGCTCTGGAACTTGCTGGTCCTCAGGTCCAGGCAGAAATAGCAATTAATTTAATGCCAGTGGCTCAGAATATAATTAGATATATTTGTGTAAGTTAGAATGACATACTTTTCTTTTTATTTTTTTTTTCCCCATTTTTCATGCTGTGTTTCACCTCAGCAAAATATATGAAGAAAAACTACAAGCCACAGCATGATTGGTGGATAATAAACTCACTAGTAGGTACTCAGTTACTGTCTAGCAAATTTACATGTTACTAATATCAAATGTCACTTGTTAAAGGCTTGTTACAGTAGAGGAGGAGGGTGCAGGTCCACAGCGCTGCCTACACTTGGATGTAATGAGAGCAGGAGGGTTGGAGACTCACTGCAGAACTTGAGGTAAAATTTAGATGTTTCCCTTCATAATTGTTAAGTGATAAGCAAATATACCACAACAACTTCTCGTCTGTGTACAATATCCTCTGCAAAGAGATGTTACAGGCTATTACATGAGACCCTTTACTGCATATACTCACAACTAGAGATTGTTATGTTGGGAAGACCTTATATTTTTGACATAATTAAAGCAATTTGCCTGGAAAGAGTAATTTATTTTCTTGTTTTATACCAATGTCCTAATTCTCTACTTTCTCCTATTTTTATCAGTTTCCTTTTCTTACATGGTCTTGTCATTTAATTTGCTTTTTTCACATCAGGGTGCAGTGACATGCACCATACTGAGTTATTTTTAAATCACAGAAGAAAGTCCATGAGTTACTGCTATAAAGGTTTCTGCAAAACATTGGCCTTGCCTTTTTTCAGTAAATTTAAGACAACTTCTCACAGGTGTTATCCTTCAAAACAACCTCTGTGAGCTTATCTCAAAGTTCCTCTGATTTAGACCTGTCCTCCAACTGAGGAGGATTCACCTTGTTTAATGTCTACTCACTGGTCTGGGTCAGCTGTCTGGGCTCCCTTCCTCTACAGCCAGAGACAGGGAGGCACTTGCAGAGGATGTCAGCCTATCCTAAGAAAGACATATTAAAAAAATAAACAGTGAAGTAGTCTGCAAAGCTACCTCTCTCTCTAGGGCCTACATAGTGATTGTAGGAAAAGAGTTTAAACTATAGACCCTTCAGACACAACTTCAGCCAGTGCTGTCACGCAGCATCTCTCTGCAACACACAGAACCACAATGCCATTCTTACGAAGTCCAGAAGTGAGATCTGTATGGCCATGGCCTTCATCATTTCGCTGTTTCATTACCTGGCATCTCCTGTGGGCACTATTAGTTACCAACTACCTGGCTGAACCCAGAATCAAATCTCCATAGAGGGAACATGCTACAGAAGAAAACTTCCCTCATTTCAGCCATTTTGCTTCATGAGTAATTTGGGAGAGATTTGCAAGTCTTCTGCAGTTCATATGGTTCAGAAAGTCTCATTTTCTTGAGAGGACTTGCTCTGAAAAAATACCCAGAAATGACCACTTTCACCCTTCTGTTCCCCTTCTTTCTTTGCCAGCTACATGACCAGAGCATCAGCAACTGGAAAGCCAAATCCATCTGCCTGCAGAGTCCCAAGTGCAAGCGGATTATCCTGTTCATAGTGATGTCAGAATCTGGCAGTATGTGGCCACATTGGCCTACAACAGATCAAAAAACTGGCATTGGAAAAATCAGTACATGCCATGATTGTGGCAATTTGAAACAAGTAGTCCTGGCCCAGAAATCCTGTAATTTCTAGCAGGAAGCTGTGATAGTGCTTCTCCTCTAATTTGGACTGCCTTACACTGCCTGTTTTGTGATGGAAAGGATGAACAGTGTTTAAAGGGAAGAGCTGCTCCCATTTTACCTATCATTTGATAATACCAGCCCCTAAGATCCAGCCTGGTCTGGGGAGTTTTGGAGACAATATCTAATCCCTATCAGTCCTCAGGATGAACTCATCCGTCTCATTCTCACTGATCTTTAACTTTGTTGTCTTAGACTAACAGGGACCTAACACATTCCCTGTGTAATTATTCGTGCATTCTGTCATATTTTCTTCAGGCTTGTGTCTCTTTCCTCCTTCATATTTTTTCCAAGTTTTGTATTTTTTAATTAGTTCAAATCTTATAGAGGGGGACAATTTTTTTCCTTTAGAATTAATTTGGGTGCAACAACTGACATGTTTTCAAATGCACAAGCTCTTCTTCAGGTGTGCAGCAGAAACAGCAGACTTTATATTAATAACAGTCTGGGAGCAACAGCACTGGTTTTAACTATTACATTTGTACTAGATACAAGCAATTCAGGTAAATAGGGTGCCTGTTGCCTGTTGAGTACAGGAGAATGTTAGCAAGGGGAGAGATGATAAAATCATTAACATTTATGAAGCAGCAAAAGAAACAAGTCATTTCCCTCTGTAGAACAGCAATGATTTTGCATGAGAAGGCGTGTGAGAAAATTAGTGTGCTGTAAAACTACTACTTCTCCTGAGTCCCTGCCCTTCATCTGTTAGAATTATCCCTTTTGATTCCAACCTCTTGTCTTGAAAGTTTGTAGGTCTCTCCTAAAATGTGAACATAAAGATTGGTTGTTTTGCAAGAAATAATTGCCTTTTGGCATTTCTGGTGTTTTTGGTGATCATCTATCCATCCTCATTTTGGTGTCACAAGAAGTATTCTTTGTATGTAATTCATAACAAATTTAAATTTTCTGCTGATTTCAGAACATATTAGTTACTGTACCACATCACACCATCTCACTACCAAAGAATTTAAGAACAGGGCAAACATACATAGTATTTCCACCAAGAGTATTCAGCCTCCAAGCTTTTGTGGCACAGATTCTTCTTCAAGTAGACAAAATTTCTACATATTTTAAAACTCTTTATGGATATCTCTTTCTTGAACTTTTTGTGGTTCCCTTTGAACTTCAGTAAACTTTTAGCTTTTAAGTAATCTTGTGGTAAGGACTTCCATAACTTTGTGGAATACCTTTTTTTTTTTTCTCAGTAGAGACTCCATCCAACATATTAATGACAGACTTGATGACTACAGAGCTTTTTCTCAATTACCGCTCACTGACATCTGTGTTTGGGGGGCTTTGGCTGTGGCAGCATCCTGCAGTCTGCTGTAAGATATGTGTTGATATAAAGCTCTTGGCTAGCAGAACAGTGCACAACCTCCTGCCCAGGATAACACAACAGCCAGCCAAGCGGATACGCATATTAGTGTAACAACACTGGCATAACACAATGAGGCAAAGGCATTTCAGTTAGAATGAAAAATTACTGCAATGCAACCTCTCCCCATCAGCTTCAGAGCACGTCTGCCCCCCTGCACACCTATGCTGTGTCCCCTAATCCCAGGTGTTGGTGTTGAATTTACCACCTGGCAGTGGTTTGGTTGGGACCCCTTGTTTGCCGAACACTTTCCCAAAAGGCAAAATGGGGAATCATTCCCAGGAGGAAATTATTTAAACCTTGCCCTGTGAGCCCCTAGGAGGGTGTGGGGAGGCTGTTGACATGACATTATTGCCTCCTACAGAGAGGCACTTGGTATCCCTGGGTACTGTTATGACATAGTAGCTAATGATTTATTTGCCTCATTATTTTTCTTACCTGTATCATGTTTTCTCCTTTCACTCATACCTTTTCACTCCCTTTTACTCTTCCCTTTGTTACTGCAGAGTGCCTCATCCCTCTGCTTTCACAGCTTCTCATTATCCTTTCATAATTCCATTGTACAATCTAACATCATCTGCACTTCTCATAGCTCCAACCTGAAAAAAGGGCCTGGAAGATATCAAAACATGTTCAGAGACTCACAATGATGATGAAAGGTTTTTAGAGTGAAGAGTAAAGAAATACAGGCTATTAACTTAAAGGAAGAACCCAAGAAAGAGGTTTGTCACATAAAACAATATGCAAGATAAAGAAGTAAATTAGGTTCTCCTATTTACCTTCTCTCAAGGAAGCATCTGTGAAACTCAGGGGCAGATGAATATTGTTTAGACATACGGTTAACCACAAAATGTATTACTACAAGTATAACTGAGGAAAGAACGTAGGTTTTTAGAAAAATGTTAGACAACTGGATAGCATGGAGGTACCAGGAGCCTCACATCTCCAATAAGTATGTGTAACTACAATAATTAAACCTAAACCTCAAACTTTTGTTGGGGCCTACAATAACTACTGTGCAAGTTGGTGAAGGGAAAAGAGTAGGTAGAAGTTATACAAGCAAGTAAATCTAATTTTCTGCCAGTATGTTCAGGCCTCTTCCATCAAACCTTGATTTCCGTGGAAGAAAAGTTATTGGGCCAGTGAGGTCACTGCTCCAATTTAACACAGCGGTCATAGCATGTCAACTTTTTGGTGCCTTGTCTTTTTATCACACACATCAGACCTGGAGAACTCCCATATTCCTCTGAACCAATGAGTATGGAACGAGAAAGATGGGCTGCAAGAAGAGGAATCAAAGGCAGGATTTTATTTAAAAATTGTCAGCACAAGTTTTCTGTCTTGACCCTGTAATAACGTCTTGCATCCAGAGGTGACTACACAACAGAAACAAATTATTAGATAATTGGAAAGGCAGGTACTTACATTTGAACTACAGGGAAAAACACTCCCTTGGGTGACTTAACACAGAGGTCTTCACAATACAAGGTCTCCTACTTAGTTAAAGCTAAAAATGTCTGCTTCACTAGTAATTCATTTTCAAAACAGATAATTAAGCAGTGAGACATTTCAAGGCATTTATTCATGTTTAATAATGCATGGCACAAGGCAGAAGAATTTCTGTGCTATTTCATTCTTGATAACCTTTCAGTTTGTCCTGAATCTGTTTTTTTTTCAGAATGCCTTAAAAACGTATACTTCAGTGCAACATGAAAATTATTTAAACCCAAAACCATGATTAGGTTATAAAGCACTGAGTATATGCATATGTTTTATGAAAAGTAAATGCTTATGATTCAGCTGTGAAAACCTGAGGCTGTTATTACTTTTTTTTTCCTTTCCAGAATAAAACCTAACCCAGCAAGCTTTAATTGGATCTCTGTGGGAGATAGTTCATGTGTTGAACTTCTGTCTCTCCTTGATTTATCTACACGGGTGTATACATGAAGAGGAAAAATGAGTTTCTGATTCCAACATATTGACGAAACTCTTCTGAAAACATAAAAGGGAAATAAAAACATCAAGGGTTTTGTTCTGATTACTCATATATAGATTTCTGAAAGCTGCAAAGGGAAAAAGTCTGTGTTGCTAATTGTTAAATGGGGGATGATCCAAAAGCCAGAGCCAATAGCAATGGGAGAAGGGTATATCAGTGGGATTCTGGAGGACGTTTTTTATGTTTCAGGCACAGCTGGGAGGCAGGTGAAGCCTCTGGTAATGCCATTTCATATATAAAACTCTCAGTATGGTATGTTTCCCAGTTGTCTCTCTTTACAGAAATCGAGTCATTAGGTGATCATTTCTCATCTCTAGGAGATTTGAAGGCTGCAGATCAATACTTCAAGTAGGTGATTAGTGGATATTAAACATCAGGGTCTGCAAATTATCTAATTCAAAGGCGAGGAAAGCAATTGGAAGCAATTGGCTGCATGGACTAAAATAATGAGACCAGATAATTCTTCTAATATGAAGTATATATGTTGCCAAGGAATGCTAAAAGACAGAACAGAAATTATTAAGTACTCATTTCAAAAATTTTAGGCAACTAGTTTCATAGGATCAAATGTCACTCTGATTGAAAATACTGTCAAAAGAGAGAAGAGGAAAGCCCTGGTTTTATAACCCTGCATGTTAAACATTTTTATTCTATCCCTGCGATTATCATCCAGGCACAGGTGTCACAGTAGGTTCAATTCTTTCACCAGGCCTTACAGGCTTCTTCAATATAAACATCATTTGGGTTTAGCCACTGCCTTACTCACCATGTGAAGATCATTTGATGTTTTTGCCATGGATGAGTGTGCTGTGATTGTGTCAGCTGCACTGATTCTTACAGCAGGTAAATCTGGAGAGAAATGTCCTTAAGTTCTAAGCTGACTTCTTTTGGGACAAAAAGAGGATTTTGGAAATTGAATAAAATATTCTGCATGACAAGTTATCTTGCAGGTTTCCTGCAATTGGAAGAGTGTGAGTGAAAGAAAGGAACTGAGTTGATAAGTGTTCATGTCAACAAAAGGAAGTTATCCAAACACTTGAAATTACTCCAAACCGGCTATAATCTTTTAGAAGGGAAAAAAAAAAAAAAAATCTCTCAATTAATGTTATTGATTCTTCATAGGAAGAGAGAACCACAGGATGCTGAGCCAAATTTGTAATTGCATATTGTTAATCTAAACCAGAAAGGACAAACTGACAGAAACTTGAGCTCCTTCCACCGAGGCACTGTACCCCAGGGCACTGTGAATGCCCAGCTGGGGGCTGAGGAAGGGACAGAAGCTGCAGAGCTTCAGCACAACATAACCGAGAGCGAGCCCTGCAGGCTCCAGAGCCAAGGGGCCATGGTGTGTTACTAGGGCTAAGACTCGGCAATATTCCCAGATAAATATGCTCCTGGAGACCCTACAGCTAAATTCTGAGCTGATCCCTTGTGTTAGTAGTATCCACAAAAACCTTCATATCACTACTGGATATATAACAACAACAGCTCTGTGGAGCTGTAGAGTGAAAACATCATAGGTATTTGGGCTGACGAACAAGTTAAGTAGCCAGCATGGAGAGAAAGATAGTTTGTAGGGGTTTTTTTAACTGGGAATACAGTATTGAAGATTATACAGTCTTCCACCACTTTAAAAAAATAAAAGCATGTTAGATCTTGACTCCAAGATCACAGAAAGACAAGCAAATAATGTTGTTTAGTAAAGGAGAGTGATGGTAGAGGAGAACAGTAAGAAGTAAAATTAAATTAAATTAACCAGAATTCAGAAAAGGCAAACGAAGATTTTCTGCAAAACAGAAAGGCACCATGCACCCAATCTTTTACATTTTCCACTTGGTATACTTTAATTGAGATGGTCAGTTTGACTTTCATATCTGTTAAACCATACAGAGGTGATGCTGCTTAGTCCCAGACCATTTATCGCAAGGGCAAGTTACATTACAGATCAGCCACACTTAACCTAACTTGCATTTAAAATCCATTTTAACATCATAAGGTGAAAAAAGGCCTAATAAATACAGTTATCTTTTGTGCCCAGTAGGATAAACTTCTCTTTCAAAATACATCTCACGCTGTAACAGCTGTTGGGAGTTGCAGCAGCTCACAGCAGGTTTTGCTGTTGAGGTATGACTTGGATCTATGTTTACAGTGGTCGTCAGCTTACACAAACTACAACTGGAAGTAACTTCTCATGCCCACAAAGGGAGTCATGGTCCATGTTCATCCGTGCAGTGTGAGAGGCTTCTAACTAAAAACGTGTCCTGAAGATGTGCACCCGCAGCTCTGTGGGTCACTGAGATGTGGAGCAGTGCAAACGGTGCCAGCTGTGCCTCCGCACCCTCCAGCACTTCATTTTTGGGCCCCAAGAGTTCTCCTGCCCCAAAACGGACAATCTTGCCTTTCAACAGGGCTGCTGTCCCAGGGCACAGCATAGACTCAATAGGGTGACAGAGCTTGTGATTTTGTTTTTTTTTTTCAGATAATCCAGTTGTAGTTTTCTGGGAAGCTCCACCCTGTTATACAGTTTTAATATCTGGCCCCAAATATTAAATAAAAATATGATACAGTAGATGGAGACATTTCTTCTTTAGCTTACAGTATTTTTAATGGTTCATTAAGCAGTGATTATATATTTAATGTCCTGTATTAGAGAACACAATATAATCTCCCTGATACAACTGGCCATAGCTTTAGAGCTCTGAAGTTAAATTTAAGGACACTAGAAGGCCACCAGAGAGGTAATTAAAAAAAATTGATTTCCCTAAATCTCAACAGGATACAAGGATGCAAATTCTGCATGTAGCTAAGACAAGTTTTAAACTCTCAATAGAAGGGCCATGTCCATGGATCCACTGTAACCACCCAATATCTCCCTCTTCTTGTCATGTTTGAGCTTCCCTGCCTGTAATTATGGACACCGAGTCCTGTGTGACTCAGCATCATATTGACAAAAGTATTTGCGAATAGGAACCACCTTAGCAAGACCTGGAAAATACCCTGTTAATGTTTTGGGAAGGTTTTCCATTGTTTAGAGTTTTATTAAATGGGTACATAAGTTTTATTAGGTTTCTGTAGTTTTTGTATGGTTGTAAATTTGCTATTCCTCTCATCCTTCCTCCACATATCTCATCTGGTTACATATATATATATATTCTATTTACTGTATTTGCTATAATGGGAATTAAGGAGTTGAAGTATTGTGCTGCACAGAAATAAAATGCAGTGGATCTGCACTTTGTGCTGCCACCATCAACATTCTCTAAAGGTGAAGGCTGAAGCTTTTATGCTTTTGCATCTTCCTTGTGACAGTAAGTTTTAAAAGGTCATGGCTCAAATTTTTTAAATGTCTAACTGCAGGGATTTCAGTTTCAGCAAGGAGCATGATAGACAGAATCCAACAAATCTGCTGTAGCAGTCATGCTGCTGTTCTATACAAGAAATCTAAATTGTTGGTGAACTCTCCAGATCAAGTTTTGGCCTGTAAAATATACCCTTATTCAACTTACCTCAGTTTACCATATAAATAACTTTGGCAAGTCTTTTCCAGGTTTCTGGTGGGCTGCTACCATGAAATGAAATTAATAATATCAATTCTACTATCTTTTGCTGGAGTATAAATTCAGTCTGTCTCCAAAGTGCTTTGTGGAGTTACCTTGGATACAGAATCTGGCCCATTGTCTCTGGTGGAAAGTAACATCTTAATTGGAGGGTTTTAGTGGGTATAATTACTTCAAAATCTCCACTGGCATTTCATACAGCATTTCAGTTGTTTAGTAGGAGTAATCTCATAGGCATGTCTCTGTGCAACTCCGTATTAAAGAAATACCCTGGCACAAATGCTTTTCAGTTAGAAAATACCTTGTCAGCTCATCTAGTTTTGTACTTCATTACCAGCAGTAGGGGTGTGTGGATTTTGCCTCTTTGTTGAGAGGAGCTGACAGTAGTTCAAATAAGCCAGAAAAACAAACTCACAAGTGGCAATCTGCAAATTAAGGTGAATCAGTGTTGTTGTGTTGTATTCCCTCACAGCTGCTTATTAGATTCTGGGACTATTTTTTGTCTTCATGGAAACAAAAGACCGATTTTACAGCCGAGACGGCCATGCAATGTGGGAAGACTGATAAGGGCTGAGAAGGAACTGGCCCTGCACAGTCCCAGTGACGGAAAGATTCAAGCCTACAGAGAGGGAGACCTAGGGGCAGAAGCTCTGTTCACCAGCCTTAGCTATAAATTAATGAAAAGATTTAGAGCTGCCAGTACTGTTGCTTTTAGCAGCAAGCTGCTATTTCAGGACACTGTGCAGAATTAAACTGAAATCTTGTTTTCCAGGAGGCACGGCTCTGTGGCACCCATCAGTCCCAGGAGAGTCACTGTTCAGGTCAGCCGTTCAGGTCTGGGCTGCCCTGTGTCACAGCTAATACAGACCTGACCAGAGTATGGCCACTGGCTGCTTTCAGGCTTGGCACTGCTGGCAGGTCTGGATTTGGCAATTTCCAGCGGTAGGCTGCAGCCCACAATTTGTGGCTTTCAGGTATGTCCTAACTAACTAGTTCAGGTACTGACAGTGCAGCTGAAGCCACAGATATGGAAGTGTCTGGGTACCAACCTTGCCTCTCAGGCAGGTTTCCATCCAGGCTGGTCTCCCTGCTGATGCGAGCAGAGGCGCTTTGCTGCAAGGCACAGCACTGGCCGTACTCTCACAGGCAGCATTCAGGCTGCAGAGCCCCCCCGGGCAGCAGTCTGCTATCGAGACTGTTTACTCCTCAACAGATTCCAGTTATGCCTTTTAATTTTCATGTTGAATTAATTACCTGTCCTTCCGCACAGATGGCTTCAGAATAAAAATACAGCGCACGTCCTCAGCTTTCACTTAAAGCTCCTTTCATACCAATGCAGTGTTTGGCAAGACCCCATATAACAAGCCTTGACAGTCGAGTAATATCAGCTGAGGCTCCAGTTAGAGAAGCTGAATTGGAAAAATTGATCTTGAAACTGTCCTCCAAAATCTGCATCTCAAGGTTACAGCTAGCCTGTGTATATGGAACAGAACAGAGGCCATGAAACCCAGCTCCCCAGGGTACTGCTCTTCTGTCATGCTCATATACAGTCAGAAAGATGGATGAATAAACCACGCTGTGTTACATTTGAATGTGTGATAAACCACTTTTTTGTTTAAGACATTTCACCTCATTCTTCATCTCATCAGCTTATAGTTTCATGCTACACTTTTTTTTGTTGTTGTTAAAGCATCTGTAATATTTCATTAAAATATTGGCAGTGTGAGGCCCTGACTTTCTTAAAATAATAGATGCATTTTATATATTCTACCCAGTGTAGTGACTTTGCTGTTTTAGCCTCATCACTAACTTCATCACAGAAAGGCTGTGAAGTGTTTGAAGTGCAGAGCAGGCATCCTCTGGCTTCAGACATGGGCTGTCTTTTCTTGCAGAAATCACGTGAGATCCATTCAGACATGTTCCTGTTCAGTATTAATGGCACCTTCCCTCTTTGTAAATTATAAAAAAATCAATTTGGTCACCTGAGGGATGGGAAATCGTTTCTATTCACTCAGGTTATTTATGGATTTAAATCCCTCATGCCCTAATGGAAGAACATTCCTACCATTATTAGCATTACAGAGACAGGCACTGAAAGAGAGTACTAGGCACTTTATTCATATCTTTCTTACAATGAAGGAACATGAGTCAACCTTTGATTTGAGTCTTTGTACCTACAAAAGCAATCAGCTCTGACAGGCGGAGAAGGCACATCTCTTTAATTTCATGAGTGACAACTCTTTGTATTTTTTTTTATAAGAAGACATTTCATCTTTGCTTTTCATCTAATTAGTAATATTTGCAATCACCTCCATTTGGACAATGTCCAGTAGTGATGACTTTTGTTATTAGTTAATTCTTTATGGGGTTCTGAAAATACTGTTTTCACTGACGGAGAAAACGTATTTCTTTTAAAACAGACCTCTCTCCTGAAACATACAAGAAACACTTGGGAGCATTTCAAGTGATCTTACATCTTATTAAAACATTTCTAAATTTGTCTCTTTTAGCCTGCTCTCAGAAACCACGTAACAGAGCTTTATTCAGGTTTAACATCTTCCGATTCTAAAATATACAGAGGAAGGACAGAAGCCCAAGCATTTTAATATTAAACTTGGGGTTCAGAACTCAGATACAAAGTGAAAAAATAGTTCAAGCATGAAAAGCTACAGTGTCTTGGAGGGAAAGATGAACAAAGGGAAAGAGATATGAGAAGGGATTTGTTTTCCTATGACAAAAAAAAAATAAAAATTAAATGAGTCAACGGGGCAGAGATTTACAAGAAGGCCGTTCCAGATGGCAGAAACTGTGAAGAAGAAAGCTTGTGCCTTGACAGTTACGAGCTTGTTTGGTGGGACTGAAAAGAAACCAGTGCAAAGTTAAAAATGAACCTAGAGAGCAGAAGAGAGAGAAGACAAAAAGAGGTGACATAACTTGACAAGGAAATATTAGCAAATACAACAAAGTTTCTTTGACTGCGTAGGATTCCGCACATGAAGCTTTGCAATGACCCAGGGCATAAGAGATGAAGGCAAGAATAATGGCTCAGCATAGAAAGAGTTTGGATAGTTCTGTAGAAAGAAAAATGGCATCACCTGCAGCAGGAGAATATGTGACAAAGAGCAGTATTTTGTTCATGTTGCACATCCACTGAGAAGCTGCAGATATTCAGTATCCCAGAGCAGCTTCCCACAGAAAACGAGGAATGACTTGATGCCTGGATGACTCCACGCATACCTGACTTGGAGCAACACCAACAATTTCAGTCCAAGGGCAGTGTCCAGACCTCAGACTACTGTGCCATTGCAACAACCCCACCTCAAGAATTTGTGTTGCTTAGGAAGAATTATTCTCCTTCCTGTAAAGAGGAAGAGCTGTGGCTGCCAACCACACACAGCTCCCCAAAAGGCATCTACGTCAGAAATCAACAAAAGCCATAGGGGTTCTTCCCAGACTAAATACTTACATGACATATGTCTAGACTGCACATAACGGTTCTATCTGCTGCCTCTGATCACAGGACTTGCCTCTTAATTCCCTCTAGGTCCCTCGTGTCTTGAGTTCAAAGCTTACCCAAGCCTTGCAAAGGCAAAGACAGAGACATACAGAACAAACCAGTGTGCATACTTCATCATCACAGACTATTCTCTCTGCTATCACACATTCACACAGTAAAGTGAAAATTAGTCCAAGAATCAATGTTTGACTAACTCTGCCAAGCACACTAGCTCGGCATCAAATAAGAAACTCAGCATAATAGGATTTTTTTCCTCCAGAAAATGACTGACTGCAACAGCTTATTTTCCAGACTGCTACAGAAGAAAATGTACTTCCATGTTTCAGTTCATTTCACCCATGTTTCAAAATGCAATGAATTTAAAATTACAGGGATGCCATCTCATTCCGGTTGTACATCAGAAAGGGCACAAGCTGAAAAGTACTTTTATACTTCATATAACTTAAATTTTTCAAATTGTTACTTTTCTTCCCTTGAAGCAAAGGCATCACACCTAACTCTAAGGACTGAAGAACAAGCTACATGACACAGAGGATCTGAAGGGTCTTTTCCAATCTAAATGATTCTATGATTCCATTATATCTGTCTCATATTCATTAGCTCTGTGTCTCTCAACTTCTCTGACCTCATCTGAGGTTTTTTGACATACCCATATAAGCAAGATGATAGAACTAAAATTTCTCTACTTCACGCAACTATTGCTACCAGCTCTAAAGCCTTTGAAGTGTGCTTTTCTCAGCCTCAGTAATTAAAAAAAACCCAAACATTTGCTTTACTTACCCTTGGATCTGTTATTGCTGAAGATACAAAGATAGTGCTCTCCTTCGATGACAGAAAGTGGCTGATAGCATTTAACACATCTCAATAGTACAATTCATAAAAACCCGAGAAAAATTCTTATACCTTAACTAGCTCAGAGTGTGACTCATGTTATATACACAGACATATCAAATAAAGTCTCTGGCTTGTCACTGAAGCAATTACACCAGAGGGCTGATGAGCTGCAGAACTAATGCAGGTTGTTTTCCCCTGGATTTCTGTCTTTAGGTTGATGCACAGTGACAACTGAAAAGGTGTGTGTTGGATAGGAACCTTTTCAAGAGTGACAGCAAGCAGAGGTGTATCTTCCTGCGTGCTATTGCTCTCCATCGTGCTCTCTCACACAGTCTCTCTTGTGGACTCTGTCATTCAGGTGAACATTGCAGCCTTTCTCACAGTCAGGGCATGGACACGTTCTTCCCTCCACCCAGCCAACTATTTTAGCAAGACCTGTTCGATGCTGCTATAACTGAGATAGCTGCCTTCAGCCTCATGGGTTGGATTTGGCCAGTGGCACAGGCTGCTACAGCACACAGGAAAACTCATTTCTGTGGGAAATCGGAGATGCAGTGGAAGCCTGCAGGGTTTTAAGCCAGGACAGGCATGGAGAGGCCATTTGTTCAATAGTGGATACAGGCAAGAGAGAGCAGCATTTACCTGTCAATACCACAGGCCATGGACAAAAATAATGGTGTGGTTGTTGTTTTTTTACCTTCATGACTGTAAGTATGACATCATAAATAAAAAAACCAAAAACCTTACAAGGCGTTGACATGGGAGAATTGCTGGTGGAAGGTAGAAACTGGAGTCCTCTGGCTGTTTGCAGAAAGGACACTTTAATGGAGCAAATTACTCCCACATGGGTGACGCTTCACTTACTGGTGGGAATACCAGTTTCTCTAGCTAGCCCTGTTATCTCTGTAACCAGCCAGGCTTTTGACTATCTTCTGAAGCTGCCAGGTTGCAGCCAAGTCAAAGGTGTTGGCCTAAGGTGACACATTCATCTCTAGTAAGCAAGGAAACACCGTAAGACAGGAACTGCTCTTGGTTATTCCCAAGGAGGCCTTGGTGGGAATGAGTGACCTGAAGGTGAATGGCTCCCCAGGTGATCACCGTCCCTATGTCCTGCCATCTCTTTCCTAAAGCTCCCACTTCTCTAATAATGATTAAATGTTACTCCTTTCTCAATTTCATTATTAAATGTTCTAGCTAAGAAATTAATATGCAAAGATGAAACTTACTAAAGTTCGTTCCTTGGGGGAATATGTAATTATGCAGAAATGAACTGACCATAACTTACACATTTTGCATCTCCACAGAAACACATGGACTGAGGGCCTGATTTTCATTGTCATTCTAGCATCTGAATACTTTTAAGACTCTGGTCTAAAATGTGTACATTTTTTCCCCTAAGTGAAATTTAAAAGTTTCGGCGAAACCATTTTTAATAGGAAATTAAATTATGCTTCTTAAAAGATGTAGTTCTGCACACAGTATTTTTTTCTAGTTGCCAGTTAATTATTCCAACAGCACACCCCAAGGGCTGTGTTCCTGTGAGATAACACTTTGGTCAGGTCACTGACAATTGGTTCATGAACCACCTTTGAGGTCTGAGTTATCTCAGCATAACATGCAATTTCTAGGAATCTTACTGCTTAATTCTCATTCATTTTTCACACATAGATCATTTTATTGGACATTAAAGTTTGGATTTGAAAGCCTTAGAATACGTGAAAATACAAAACCACAGTCTAGGCAATTCCAAGGTCAAAATGTTTAGTCATAGGTAGCACAAATGCTAGCACAAAGCCAGTTTAACCAAGCATGTACCTACAGGGTGCTTAAAAGCATCCTGACTCAGGTAACTACATAGTAAACTTAGGCACAACAGTGAACATTCATTCTTATATTTGACAATTTATATAGATTAAATCTGCTGCTGGAAATCTACTAGTTTTATTTAAGTTTTACAGTTTTGCTCTAGTGATGACCAAGCAAAGTAGTGTATACTCTTGAAGTACAGCTTAATCTACAGCTTTGTTTTCAAGAACTCTGTCATATATAGTTCTGCTACACGAAGGTTGGAAGCTGTGGAAAATGTGTCTTAATACATTGTATTCAATACAAGACATTAGGTGATCATATGATAGAAAAATAAGGTAAAGACACAAGTTAAGAAATCATATTTCTACTTGCAGTGATATTTTTCAGCTATTGCATGTCTAGTTACCCAGGCAGAACAGTCTTATCCTAACTAATTTAGTAACCTAATAATTTAGTTTAACAGTTGGGCTTTGTGGGCAGGGGGTGGTGGTGAGCAGAAGCAAGATAAGACAGGAGAGAAAAGGAAAATATTTCACTCCCCATCAGAGCGTACCCGTTATAGCTTGTCGCAAACTGCGTGCAAGTTCTCCAGAGAAGACACCTGTGGTAAGCCACCCCGGAGCACCCACAGAGACCTGAGTAAGGCCCTTTTTTCTCTCCCTCAGCCCCAAAAAACTAGGAAAAAAAACAATTTTTAAACTGAAATTTGCAGAAGCATCAAACCACAAATCCATTTTATTTCTAGGAACTTTACAGAGCCTGCAGCAGTCTTTAATTTATTTATTTTCTTCCTGATCACATGAATGAATCATTGTAGCTCCAGTATGACCTGGACTTCCTATGGGAAGAGCTCAGAAACACTCTGAGGACACAGAGCTGGTGGTATTGCTCACTGCTATTGTTCATACATGTTGAAACTTGTGCCCATAGAGGGGAAAACAACCAACTACAAATTAAGAATGTGTTGGATTGTTAGTGCCTCCCCTGCATCATGCAAAACACTCTTTGAACACGTTATATCAAACTAAGGAGATTTTTGGCCTTTGACCAACAGATGACTCTCCACAGCATAAGTTTCTTCAGTTGACCCACAAAGCCTGTACAAATTCATTCTTCCATCTGAGAGCAGTAGACCACAAGCACACATAATATTCAGAGAGACAGGTAATCAGAGATCTGACATGATTTTTGTCTTTTCTTTAGGTCTTTGCCCAGATCACGTATCTGCTAGTGGTGTCTTAAACAAATGACTTCCTGTATTGTTCCTACAATAGGCTTCACTATCATTCACACTCATAACTATATGATAATTAACATCACTAACATCACTAAAATAACTACCTTTGTCTCCAAAGAAGAGCAATGAAGTTGGTGAAGGGTCTAGAGAAGAAGCCCTGTGAGAAGTGGCTGAAGGAACTGGGGCTGTTTAGCCTGGCGAAAAGGAGGCTGAGGGGAAACCTTTTCACTCTCTACAACTACCTGAAATGAGGTTGTAGTATGGAGGGTGTTCATGTCTTCTCCCAAGTAACAAGCAATAGAACAAGAGAAAATGGACTCAAGTTGCACAAGGGAATGTTTAGGTTGGATATTAGGAATTTTTTTTTCACTGAAAGGGTTGTCAAGCACTGGAAGAGGCTGCCCAGGGAAGTGGTTGAGTCACCATTCCTGGAGGTATTTAAAATGTGTGTATATGTGGTGCTTAGGGACACGGTTTAGTGGTAGACTTGGCAGTGTTATGTTTATGGTTGGACTCAATGGTCTTAAAGGTCTTTTCCAACCTAAATGATTCTATGATTCTATTCTAATATCAGTCCATTTTCCTGCATCTTTACTATCCCTATAAGTAAAATTGGAGGTAATTTTTCCTCCAGTTTCATTACAGCATGCAAAGGAACCAGGAGCATATGCTACAAAACAAAGTGAGTCTCTACTGAGCCTTTGCCATTTTATCTTACTCTATTTTTTTGCTTCCTCTTCAGGTTTTATTCTGCAGAAAGTACTCCAGCAAAGTGTGAAGCTGTGTACATTTTGAAGCAGGGTGAAGCTTACCTATTTTTGTGTCTGCCCTCATGCCTCATGGATACAGAAGAGAAAGGATTTCAAGATCTTCAGATACTCTTTACTATGGACCGGAGAAGATTTTTTTTCCTGTGACTTTATGTATTTCGAGCAGTGTACTGGTGTGGGAGGTGTTTGTTTCTAGAACTATGCTGGAGCTAAGGAAAATCCTTTTTAATCTGACAGAGAAACTACCAGTAGCTGAGGAAGAAAACAATTATGAGTTCTAGAGTTTATGCTGTACTACGGAATGCACAGCTTAATAGCAAAGAGAAGTATCATTGCATAGGCTTCCTACAGGCAATGGTAGCAACTTGAAAACCAGCATCTCCCTGATGGTATCCAATGAGAGATTTCTTACTCTAAAAGCAGGTCTGGTGATTCTTTGCATTTTTAGGAGAATATAAAGAATTGCAAACAAGGCATTACATTATTGAGTCTACAGCAACAAAATCCTATTGGTTCAATAGGCTGCAACTTCATTTAGATTAGTGCTAAATCTGAAGAGTGAGGAGGAGAAATAAGTGATGTGATTGAAGGCTTTTTTATTCTCCTTTTCTTTTTTTTTTGGGAGCAGCAATGAAAAAAGGCATTCTTCCACATAGACCCTATGAAATATTATGCTGGCTTCCCTTGGGCTTGTTTTTTGAGATAAAAAGGAAGCTGTCTATGGAAAGGTGTAGAATTTATTTATGTTGTGGACCAGTCACAAGAACTTTAGTGACAATGAAGCAGAATTTCTTCTTCAAAGAATAAAATAAACCTGCAAGACAGATAGCACTTGCAATTCCTCCAGTGATTCTTCACACTCCTCTTACCACAACCAAATTACACCAATATTATTATGAGGTTGCCAGTTGATCTGTTAACTAGAAATTGGCAAGCAATTTAAGTGTTCAGATATCAAAAGTATTTTCACCAGGATGGTCACAATGTTATAAAACCAGGGAGCCAGAGTTTTACTCTGTCTCCCTCACATCCACAACAAAAATTATCTAGAGTCAGAGTCAATGTAAAAATGCAAAAGATTACTTCTAGCTTATTGACTTTGGGTGTTCTGAGCTTCTGAATTGAGACTAATATTCATAAAGATGCAGAGGGAAAATCTGGAGAGGGAAAATCTGAACTTAGAAATGGTTATGGGAGAAAAAAACTTTTATTAAATGGCAACTGCAACAGAAACATGGAAGGTATTTATTATCATGATGGGCTAGTGGCTGTGGACAAAGGTCTGGCAATAAGTTTATCAGTAGTTAGCTCTGTATAAAGTGTGAAACTGCATGGTATATAAACTGTTTATCCAATAATACAAAGGAAGGAAAGTAAAAAGAGCATGTGCTCGAATAAAATTGGGGAAACCTTGTCAGCCCACACCTCACTGCAGACGGGACTGCACAGAGTGCTGTACACCAAAGAAAGGATCCATCCAATGCTCTCACTTTGGGGCTCCCAACATCAGAAGTGGCACAAGATGCGGTCTAATTCAATTGTTAACATATCTTAATTGCTTCTTTTGTATCAATAAACTACATAATTTTCCCACATCCTGGATGTGAGGTTTAGTTTCCATGAATCCTCCTGGATTTGGGGAGTCAAAGGGAAGAGTAACTCATCACTGGTAAAATACTGGTCAATATTTCAAGATCTATGAACAGCATCTTATGAGACTAAATAGATCTAGAAAGTCAGCTTGCAAAGTCAAGAGATATTATCTACTTGAACCCACCCTGGCTCACTGGAAAAGAACACATTTCTTTCTTTTCCACATAAATTGGGAAGGCGGAGAAACTCTCTGCAGTCTTTCATTGCCTGCTCAGCATTTCTGAAGAATAAAGCCTTCAGGTACCAAAGAGTGAGAAAGATCCTAGAAACATTAAAAAAAAATTCCCCCAAACCTATAATAAAACCTTTCCCTGAGATAGCACAGGATTTTTTTTAAGTGTGGAGAACTGCAAAAATCAGTGTCTCCGGCAGGTAGGAGGAATAACCTTGGTTTCACCAGGCAGGCAATGCTACTGGTGAGTTTGATGGGAGGTGTGCGCACAGCTCAGCCACCCGTCACAGCAGATGTCTGAAGCACTGCCACAGCCTGCAAACAAAAGCGCCTTCCCCCTTTAAGATATCGCTGGCTCAGGATAACAAGATCAAGTATAATTTTCTAAACTAATGAGAACCTGGGTTCTAAATTATTAAGCCACTCTCAACTCTATTGAGAATTAGAGATCTACTGAAAAATTAAGAGGAGGAATATACTTTTCTCTTTTCTGTTCCTCCATCATACTTTTACCTCCATGACATGAACAAAGTAGCCTGGCTCTATAGAGGCCTATTTTAAAGAAGACTGTGTCAGTTCCTCTGGTGCATTGCACTGGATGATCAATTCTAAATGGTCATATGACATTGTGGTACTGTGATGCCTCACAGAGCATTTAGAGTACTCAAGAGACTTGCTTGCTGGCAGAATAATTACATTTAACTTCTCAGGAAGTATGAGCAAGAATCTGAACTAGGAGGGTAAAGAGAAACAGGTCACTTTTAACTAGTGGCAGATGGCTTCTGATAGGCACAGTTACAAAAATAATAGAAGATCAGAGACTGAAAGAACTGCAGAATATTACTCTGGAGGCATGGACCGGCTTATCATATAGTACTGCCTGAATTAATATCCTCTCAGAGGGGCCTGGTTTGCCACAGATGATCTGTTTCTCCAGTGTTTCCAAAGACAGAAATTCACTACTGCTTACCACAAGGGTGGGACTGAGCCTGCACACTTGTGTGTCTAACAGATACGACAAGTTAGCCCCCAGGCTCCGAGATCTGGTCTTCATAAGGAATGCTTGCCTCTGTTGACAAAAGTCAAAACAGTGCTGGCCGAAGAAAAATAAAACAAATTGCTAACTTTGTGCTTTTCAGATTAGCAGATAATAACCACAAAATTTAAACTTGTTTCATTTGCCTGGAAGCTTCGAGACATTTGATAAAAATTCAATTAAAGCACGAATAGTGAGTTTAAAAGGCAAGGGAGAGGACTTTGCTACTACATTCCTCCTGGGAGTACAGATAAGAACACGCTCCTTGTCTGTTCAAGTCAGATTAAAATCCAAGAAGATGTTTCCTGTAAAATCCAAAAGCCAATAAATTAATCATCGGTCTGTATATATTAGGTCAATTACCTAGGAAAATGGACAGACTTCAAAGAATCCCAAAGACACTTCAATAATTATGAAGTAGTCAGAATTTTTGGTTATCAAAAAAGAGGGCATGTTCATACTTTTTAACCTACAATCAAATTCTGCAGTAAATGCAAAATAATTCTGAAAGAGGATTGTGCAGTGTGCCTATCCTGACTCACTGGAAGAACCTTAGCATACAAAGGGTAGACACAGCTTTTATTTTATTTTGCTTGAAAAGTCCATACTTCCTCTCTAACTTCTTTAAAAATTGTTACAATTTTAAAATAAATGAAAATAGAATTTCAGACATGAATATATGAATTTAAAATAAATTTAAAATACTTTTACCTGCTGCAGCAAATTCTACCTAGATAGCATCATCATCTGTAATCATTTGATAAAGAAACTTTCCTCATCTTGGGTAGACAATAGGTGAAGTGTGAGTCTATGCCCTTCCCAAACGCAGGGGTTAACGGAGCCCTTCCCCCATTGGAAGGGCTCATATTGCTCTCCTGTCAGTGTTAATGGGAAACCCTTCAAAGACTTCCTTATCCCTGATCAGAGTGCCTCTGGGCTTCCCCACAGGTCCATGAGTATGATTCATTACCATGGGTTAGGGGTTAGTGCCACCTTATAGCACTGATGAAGAGGAAAAGAAAGAGAAATGTCAGGGTTTCCACATGCTTTCCCATCTTTCCTCCTCCATTAATTCTCATTTACTCTCCACGAGCTGCCTACTAGCCCTACAGCTCTGTCCTTGCCTGAGCCACAGAGAAATCATTACACTTTAAAAGGGCATGTATGTAGGGCAGGGGTGTCAAGCTCATTTTCACTGGGTAGGCCATCGGCCTTGTGGTTGCCTTCAACGGGCAGAATGTAATTTTAGGACTGTATCTCTAGATAAAATAAGTGTAAAGAGGGATATAATTTTCTGAAATGGAATAAAATATGAGACCTCTGTGCAATATACTCTTGCTGTCATTGGATTGATTGAACCACTAACAAGAACGTAGGGCGTTTCCTCCTCACAACTGTGTAAGATTACAATTTTTTGCAAAAGGATCCATTAACTCAGATTGCTTGATAGGTAGTTTAAGGAAGCTATCAGAGTGAACAGCCGATCTGGGAACTACCTATAGCAGCTACTCAGTCAGCTGGATGTGACACAACTCACTCTTTGAGCTGAACTGAGCAGTCAGGTCCCTCAAGCTTTTCATGCAGTGCTGCCCTGAAAGAACACCTAACCACTAATAAATATTTTCAGAAAGAGGAAAAATCCATGGTGGGTGATAGCCTCTTATCCAAGGATACTCTAGTGACAAGCTAGAAATCAAACCAGTCTTTTGGGAATGTGGTGTGAGTACCACTGGTTTCCCAAAGACCCCTTGAAAGTTTCCACCTTTAGAAAGAGAGATCATTTGATCTGAAGAAGCTTTCTGAGATCTGGCAATGCCTAAGTGACCGCATTTGGATGCTTTCTAGTTAGTATTTGAGTGTCAGTGCCCACAGTGCCTCCTCCCTGTGTACTGATATGTCCATGGGCCTGACTCTAACATGTGCCAATCAGTTCACTGAACAGGGAAAATTATGGGAGGTGCTACACCACATACTGAAAGGAAATACTGGCTCCATTTGCCAGGCTCCTAAACATTTCCCCTAGACCGTGAGGCCTTGTACAGCATTCCATGGGCTCTTACCACTTCTTGCCTTGTCTGAAAAACAGAGCCCTAGTAACTGTAAAGTTACAGGTGTTAATTTTATGTCACCTGAAATGGGTGATCTCCTCCTCCAGGGTGGTCAAGAGGCCATTAAACGGGACTGACTTGGGAGACCTACATTTTCTTACAGTGTAGACAGGCTCTGGAAATGAGAGCCAGCAAGACGCCATGCAGCAGCCTAACTTTCCTAGGAGCAGCATAAGAGCATGTTTACAAGTGCAAAACCCCCTGTGATAGCATTGGAGAACTATGGAGAGTCATGGTAACCCACCTTGGTGAAGTCACTTTTATATCATTTTTTGGGTAGAAGACCTGAAGGTAACGAACGGCCCTTGGAATCATGTATGGATGTCACCTCTGAGAGTGCTAGTTGGAAGAGTCCAGAGCAACACCAAGAAGCAAGATAATAACAAACAGTGGTGGGAAACTTGAGCTTGTTCCCTAACCTCCATTATTAAGCAAAATAGAATATTCTTTCAGTGTGCTGCCGCATGCTCCCTTGCCATAATTCAGGAGGAGGAAGCTTCTTCTTGGCCAGTAGCTCCTACTGGAAGGCCATTCCAGAATTTCATTTCCACAATGTCCAGAACCAAAATAAACTTACTAAGACCCATGTTTTCATGCTTCTTAGCTTTAAGAGGTTGTTTCCCTCCTAATGTTCATGCAACAATAAATATTCTATCTGCGGAGAGTAGAATACCAACCTGGGATAAATTTGAAAAGCTGTTTTTAATTTCCTTTTGCAATACAGATTCATCAGAAAGGACCAACCATCCTAGTAACCTTTTCCTAGTAACCTTTTCCTGCTCTGTAGAACCAATCTGTAGATTGCATTTTGGCAATCAGAATTGTACATAGATGAAACCACTGCAGCACTAAGCACATTGCAGATACCTAGCCTTATACACTTAAAGATTTTCATCTTTTCCATTTCAGAATATTTATCATAAAGAAAAAGAAATGAAAATAGAAAGAAAAAGGGAGACTTGGGGTTTTAGAATTAGTGAAGAGATTACGGAATTGTTTGTTTGTTTGTTTTGTATTACAACTTCATATTTCTAAGTATCCTGACTTTTCATTATTCTGCCAACTTTATCTTCCCAGGATACAAAAAATGTAAGAGGACACTTTATCTTATATGCCTCCTTATAGTTTGTTGGTTTTGGGGGTTTTTTTTAGAAGCATTTTTTTAGAAGTAATTAAGAAACATCTAAACTCCTGAGACCAAGGTTTTCCAAACAGCAATCATCACTCTTCCTGACCACTGTCAAAGCTCAGTGTCATACTGTGTTCACTTCCACTTGATCATTCATAATTTTCCTGTCTTGGTTAAACAAAAATCCTCATCCTAAAAGTCACAGACTCCTTAGGGTACCACCAAAGCGGCAACATGAGACAAGCACTGGGGAATGCAATCTGGTAGATCCTGAGCAGCTAGAGGAACAGAGAGACATCGATGTACAGCTGAATATCACAAAACCAATTCCTCTGAGCAGCAAAGATATTTTACACCTTTTTCAGCAGTTTTTTTAAATTTCATATATATAATAGTGCACTCTCATCTCAGTAATCACAAAAGGAAGGAATTAGCATTTCTAAAGCTTTTTATGATCAGAGAAACTATTCTTCCCTTAAAAGAAGTATTAAATAATTACAACTGTCACTCTACTTTCATATGCATTGAATTCACCTCTGTAATAGGCATTCATTTTGCTCAATATTGAATTCACTGTCATTTCCACATGTCAGTCCAAAAGAAGGCTGTCAGAGTTTAAAGTAAATTACTTGAGAGAATAAATCACAGTGTTTAGACCCAATGCCACCAAACTGGAAACCATTGAAAATGCTGTTGCAGAACTGTCAAGAGTTGTACATCAGGCAAAAAAAACCAAAACACTGTGCACCATTCCCAAAACTACTAGTCCTGCTTTGAACAAAGGAGCTACAGGTTCAGGAATAAAATTTGTGTCCCTGCAATGTGTGCTCACAGCCCAGAAAGGGAAATGCATCCTGGACTGCGTGAAAAGGAGTGTGGCCAGCAGGCTGAGGGAGGCAATTCTGCCTCTCTACTCTCATGAGGCCACACCTGGAGTCCTGTATCCAGCTCTGGAGCCCTCAGCGCAGGAAAGACATGGGCCTGTTGGAGAAGGTCCAGAGGAGGGACACAAAAATGGTCAGAGAGCTGGAACAGCTCTGCTGTGAGGACAGGCCGAGAAAGTTGGGGTTGTTCAGCCTGGAGAAGAGAAGGCTCCAAGGAGACCCTACTGCAGCCTTTCAGTACTTAAAGGGGCCTGTAAGAAAAAAGGGGACAGACTTTTTAGTAGGGTCTGTAGTGACAGGACAAGGAGTAATAATTTCAAACAAAAAGAGAGTAGATTCAGACTAAACATAAGGAAGAAATTTTTTACAGTGAGGGTAGTGAAACACTGGCACAGGTTGCCCAGAGAGGTGCTAGATGTCCCATCCCTGGAGACATTCAAGGCCAGGCTGGACGGGGCTCTGAGCAACCTGATCTAGTTGAAGATGTCTCTGCTCATTGCAGGGGCATTGGACTAGATGACTTTTGAAGGTCCCTTCCAACCCAAACCATTCTATGATTCTGTGATTGAATGCAAGTGGCTACATGCAAGTCAATGAAACTATAGCCAGTGGAGATCTACTCAGTACAGGCAGTGAACTTCATAGAACAAGACAGCTGAGCATATTGAGATGTGAGACAAATGACTTCTAAGTTCTGATGGCTGTTTTAACTTCACCTCTACTGAATATAATGGGAGCTTAGACACTCACTTCACTTTAAGGCATCCATGATGCAGAAACCTATATAGAATCATAGAATCATTTAGGTTGGAAAAGACCTTTAAGATCATCTAGTCCAACCATTAACCTGGTACTGCCAAGTTCACCATTAAACCACATCCCCAAGTATCACAACTACTTGTCTTTTAAATACCTCCAGGAATGGTGACTTCACCACTTCCTTGGGCAGCCTGTTCCAATGCCTGACAACCCTTTCCATAAAAAAAATGGTTCCTAATATCCAATCTAACTCTCCCCTGGCACAACTTCAGGCCATTTCCTCTCATCCTATCACTTGTTACTTGGTAGAAGAGACCAACACACTCCATGCTACAATCTCCTTTCAGATAGTTGTAGACAGCGATAAGGTCTCCCCTCAGCCTCCTTTTCTCCAGACTAAACAGCCCCCGTTCCCTCAGCCACTGCTCATTAGACTTGTGCTCCAGGCCATTCACCAGCTTTGTCACCTTTCTCTAAACTCTCTCCATCACCTCAATGTCTTTCTTGTAGTGAGGGGCACAAAACCCAACACAGTATTTGAGGTGCAGCCTCACCAGTGCTGAGTACAGGGGGACAATCACTTCTCTAGTCCTGCTGCCCACACTATTGCTGATATAAGCCAGGATGCTGTTGGCCTTTTTGGCCACCTGGGCACACTGCTGGCTCATGTTCAGCTGTCTGTCAATCAACAGCCCTAGGTCCTTTTCTGCCAGGCAGCTTTCCAGCCACTCTTCCCCAAGTCTGTAGAGCTGCCTGGGGTTGTTTTGACCCAAGTGCAGGACCTGGCACTTGGCCTTGTTGAACCTCATACAACTGGCCTCAGTCCAGTGATCCAGCCTGTCCTGTAGAGCCTTCCTACACTTTAGCAGACTCCTACCCAACTTGGTTTAAATCTGGAATTGAGTTAGACCTTAATGTCAGAGCAACGGGATATCTAAATAATGTAATAAATTCACTTAGTGGGATTAGTTCTGTGCCTGTGAAAATGGAGGTATTGGCACTTTCCTGGCACCCAAGGACAAAAACATTAGAGATAAAATTGAAAAAAAAAATCACTTGACTACTGGAAGTGAGGGAGAAAGAAGGCTGTACAATATCTGTGAGGAGGCTATCAAGAGAACAGAGCTGGGCTCTTCACAGTGGTACGTGATGTAAGGATGAGACACAATAATTATCGGTTGAAACAAAGGTTGTTCACACTGGCTACACGGAGAAACTCTTTCACTCTGAGGACAGTGACATAGTGGAACAGGTTGACCAGAGAGATTGTGCCATCTTTGTCCTTAGAGGTTTTCAAGACCAGGGAGAACGAAGCTCTGAGCAACCAGCTCTGCCCTCATGGCTGCTCCAACTGCATGCTAGAGGTTGGACTGGAGACCTCCTGAGGTTACCTTCCTACTGAATTATCCTGGGATGTGATTAATTCTTAACAGTTTACACAGAGCAAGAGAGAAGTCTATCATCTTTATTTTACTACAGAAATTCAGAATTTATTTTCTGTGTTCTTTCTCCACATGAGAAAGGCTTCAGCTGTGCAGCCTTCAAAAATCACAAGTCCTAGAGCTTTAATTACATTCACCTTTCCTGAAGTTTCCTCTTTTCCAAAAGAAAGAAAAAGAAAATGTAACCAAATTAGAACCATAGAATTATTTAGGCTGGAAAAGACCTTTAAGATCATTGAGTCCAACTGTAAGGGAAGAACACACTTGGGGGGTGTGGGGCAGTAATTTTAAAAAATGTGTTCTGTTGATGCTTCCAAGAAAGAGTGTCTGAGAAGCCTTTGGACATCTTCTGTGTCAAAAGCCTGGGAAATAAAGTTGTCACTGGTGCCAGCACAGAAAGGCAAAGTCACCAGGTGCTACACAGTTAAGTTTATTGAAGGAGTGCTCAAATTGTTCCCCCAAAGAGTGCATAGAGACACATCACCTGCCCTTTTACACAGTAATTTTATGTCAGCATTTTAATTTCCACTTTATACTACTGATCTCCATAAGCATTAAGGCAGAACGTCTGTCAGATACCCATGCTTACCCACCACCATTTCATTATTAATATTATTTTATTTAATTTGGAGTATTTGGTGTATAAGTACGGCAGGGTCAGGTCCCTATGGCTAATATTCATTTTAGTTATATGGTCATTCTGTTACTCAGGACTATTATGATTCTATTTGCAACTGCATCAAAGACAGTATGAATACATAGAACAGTGCTGAGTCCACAGAGCCACGGGAGGATGAGCTAGCTTTTATTCTCTTCTCTAGCATCAGCAGCATTTCCAAAACATGTTTTAACAAGTGCCAGCATGAGCAAAAACAATCGACTGGACAGTCAGCAAGCCCTCAAGCTAGGTCCTGATTTGGCAGAAGTGGTAGGTAAAGAGTCATAAAGAGCCATATTTTTACTCATATCCTGGGAAAATGTGAAGAGAACTTAGAGTTATATGTGAGTTATGTCCTACCAGTTCTATAGCAATTTCATAAAAATCACATTATTGTGTTAGGAGTTATCTTGCCCTTCCCCTTCCTGAGGCAGTAGCCCCCATACCTATATTGCTCTTAATAGATACTTACCTGCCTGACTTGTTCTTGGAAACCTCCATAAGCAATAGCACCAAGAGGACCAATCTCCATGCTCAGCTCTCTTGCTACATAGCTCTTTCCCTGAGAGATAACCCAAACCTTCATCACTGTAATGTAAGCCTATTACTCCTTATTGTCCCTTTGATTTATTCCCTCCCTTACCTGTATCTGAAGACCATAATCACATACCCTTTCTGCCTTCCCTTCTCTAAGGTGTGCAAAGCCAGGCCTCCTGCAGCAGCTGTGCACGGTGGGCAGCTGGCCATGCCCCCTCCTTACCCTTTCAGAGCCTCCCTTACGGCTCTAAGCAGAACTTGACCATGTTCTTGCTACACCTCCCAGCCTGACATTGCTGACTGCTGCCTGAAACACAGCTCTCCCACAGCAATCACCCCCAGCTTTTCCACTCCTGCGTCCGTACAAACGTGCATTCATCCTTACAGAAGTGCATCCTCTGCTCAGACCACTCCAGCTTGGCAGGACTGTCTGAACACAGAGACTGTCCCCCAGGGGATCTGCAGCCTTTCTCACCTCCATGCCACCTGCACTTTCATAAGCATGCTCTCTACTGCATCTGAGTCATTAGTGAAAATAATTTTTTGTTAATGACTATCCATTTGGATAACTAAGTAGAGACAACTACCATCTGAGTACAATTTCCAACCAATCACATAATCCCATTCAGTTTCATCAAATCCGAGTTTCCCCTTACTTACATGAGTGTCATCACAAAAAAAAATCAAGAAAAAATGACATATTTGCTTTTTCTTTACTTACAACACCCATCCTCAAAGGACATTAGGCTGATATATGATTAGCTCACATCTAAGAATGTTGGCTGTCATTCACCTTAGTTATTGCCTAGGTGATTACAAATTATTTGATTTGATTATTAACATACCCTCTGTTGTGTTCCTGGTTCAAAACTGAGGCCATGTAATCTATAACTTTGTAGTAACTCCTTTCTCTTTTTTTCCTCTCTCAAAAATCCCTGAAATTACATTTTACAGTCTTCCAAAAGTCATTTCCCCTCTAGTTCTTGCGGGGAGGAGGGAGCGGGTTATGGATATTGCTAATGACTCACTCTTTCAACGTTACATCTATTGTAGCTGGTCTTCTCACTTTGTTGCCACTAATGATAGTTAACAGTCCAATTACGACCACTGAAGGGTGAGTGTTAGAACAGAAAAGCCATTTGACACTTTTGCCTTCCAAGCCTCAGTGGTGGGTAAATAGATTTTTCTTTCCTTTGAGTACCCATATAAATATTTTCATGTTTGTACTCATACTATTAATGCATTTGTTTTCTTATATTACATACGATTTTGCACTTGCTAATTGCTCAGGAAAAAGCCTCAGAATATCTCCAGAAAACTATGCTGAAATAGATTTACCTTTATAGTTGAAAAAAGGGTACAGAAGAGCAGAAGGCAAACATTTTAAGCTTCAAGACTTCCATTTATCAACCACCCACACAGAAATCCTGATTTTCAGAGAAAAAGAGCGGAGCCCCTGGGCTCTCATTTGTCAAAATTACCGTGAAAATCTGAAAAGGCTTAACCTGCCCTAGCAGCGACGGAATTGAATTCAGGAGCTCCAGAGCATGTAAACCATCAACAGCAGGTGCCTCTGCCCTACAGCTTTTATTCAGGGGTGCCCCGGGGCAAGAGAGTCCTGTAAGACAGGCTAGAAACAAGGTCTTCTCAACCTCCTCTTTTCCTCAGCGAGTGCCTTACCCCTAGTAGGGCTGGCATCAAGGCCAAAAGAATTGGAGGGTTTAACCTACTTTCTGCTTGGTTTTGTTTGTTTGTTTTCCTATGTCTTTATTCTTCACCTGATTGTGCAAGCAGTTTTGGATGCTCTAAATTGCATGAGTAAAGGCTTCTGTAGAGGAAGGGAAGATTAGACAGCTTATTTAACAAGACTCAGACTCCACACATTCACTCCTCCTAGCTCCTTAAATCCTGGGCTGCAAATGCTTTATTCTGAGTAAGCTTCAAAAAATGGCCTATCTCTGCACCTCATCCATATATAACATCCATATATAACATCAAAAGTTACTAGCTGCCTTTGTGCTTCACCAAACCCTTTCTCTGACCAGATGCCACTAGTGCCAGATGTCTGCCTAGTTACTCTGATCATTGTTTCTGGTTTTGTGAAAGAGGAGAGGCAAACTCAGATCATTCTAACACCAAACCAGAAAAATTTGAGTCATCAGTACACAATTTTTCCTGCTATCTGAAATTTTAACTGTTTTTTTGTTCCTCTTACTAGACACCAACTGACATGGCTGTGATGGATTACTACAATCTTCATTTTTGCAGAAGAGATAGAGAAAATGAGGCTAAACTTACTGTAAAAAGCTTTGCATCATTTCTTTGAGCAGGCCAAGGAGTTCTGACACTCCCACTTACTTCAACAGGAATAAAGATTAGATCAACAGCGAGCATCTTTGAAAACCCCACCTTACTTTTCTGCCTCAAAGCACTTTGAAATTTAACTCCCAAGCTCCTCTTAGTAAGTCAGTGAACATGACATCTGTTTCTAGGAAATTATAAACATAGCATTTTGAAAAACAATTGTGCAAAATCTCTGGAAAAATAAAGAAACTGTACAAAAATGCATGAAGCTACTTCACTTAGGTAATACCAATGTGGACTTGAAGCCATTTCCCATAAACACATGAAAGGGCAAAAGATTACAAAAGCTGCAGCAGCTGATCTGCTCAACACATCTAATGCAATATTCAGTCTTTTTCCTGAAATGAAAACCAATTATGACTAGAATTATTAATGTACAGGCAATATGTGAATATGCAGAACTGCTAACCCTGAAGTAAGCAGAATAGATGTTTCTTGTTAGCTTATTGCTGAGACTGTTCAACAGCCCTCATTCCTGTGGAAGTTTAAGTAAATGTGTTTACACAGTAATTTCAAAATGTGAAAACTATTTTAATGTGGTGCCATAATCAAGATGAATGGCATGTTTAGTGAAGTGTTAAATGAGAAAAAAAAATTGCAGTATAAGTCCACCTTCGAACATGTTAGTAAAGAAGTCTGGCACTGCTTTGAAAATCCCAGACCTCCACTGAGATTCCAGACTGCTGCATCTCTACTCTTGGTATCATACCTTAAAACATTTCACCTTCTGCAATACTAATGAGATTTTTCCTAAATAACATCAAAGAAACAGTATCACAGTTTACAACAACCTGTCACCACACTAATAATGCAATCAGTTAAAATAAATTAGAAGTGATTGAATTAGTTGATATACTTCTTTGTGCATTTCAAAATGAAAAGAAGCTGCACAGTGAACTCCAGTCAAGCATTACCACTGATTCTGACAGTTTTTAAGTATCTGAATAATTCTGAAGTATAAATCTCTTAAATTGAAGATGACCTAAGCTTCAAGGTCATTCAGACACTTCTGAAAATTTTCTCCATGCCCTGAGTCAGTCAACTGGAGCCTTTCACACCCAATGCATAAGTTCAGCATTAGCCCAAAACTGTTTCTCATAAACAGTTACTGGATGTCATGGAGTTTTAGTTCATCTTCTAGTGTACAAAGGTGAAAGTTACCAAATAATATTTCTGTTCATCTCAGTAGCAGATGGCACAATGGATCAAACAGGCACGAAAACAGTTACGAAAACTGCTTTGACAATATTTCTGTCATCAATCACGACAGAGGTGACTGTAATAGAACTGAGGGCCACAGGTAGCAGATCACACGTTGAAGGTCTGTGAAACATCTCAAAATTAACAGAGGGTGTCAGCACACATACGACCAAGAACATGTTCAAACCAGTCAGAGGCTGTGTGCACAGGTGCACACAAATGGAGGAAAAATACAAAAACCCTCTACACTCCACAGTTGTAGAGAATTTTAGCATTAAAATAAATTTCCCATCTCCCACTTTAAAATTCTGAGGATCAGGCCACTAGAGTGCAGGAGGCCCATATTCGTCAAATAAAGTTGATTGAAAATGTTGTCTTCTGTTTTAGGAAGAGTCTGCTTCTCTCTTTGAGCATTCTCACGGCTTCGACAAGCATTGATGAAACAAAAATATTAATAATATGTATGATACACAATTAATTAGAACTATATACTTCTAGGAGATATGGCACCAAGGCAACATACCTGTGATTCAAAGGTACAATAAGACAACTGCTGTTTGATCTCTGTACTGACCTAGGCTCTGCAGAAAGTATCCCAAGCAGTACTATGAATCCTAACATTTGACACTGTGCAGACAACTTACTGTTGAGAATTAACTTGCGCTTGGACTGCTGCTCAGTGACCATAGCTCCTTTCTTCCAGGTCTCAGAAATAGGTGCCCAGAGCTATTAGCATTTTCCCAACCTTAGATGTCATGGTGTTCAGGTCAGGCACTGACCATAGGCAAACGATACAGTCCGTCATGATTTTTCATCAATGTGTATGTACATGTTAACGCATGTAAAAATAAAAACAAACACACATAGTAACATACTAAAAGGTGGACACTCTGTTGCTCAGCAACTCAGGCAACGAGGAGACTACTCCGCATCTTTTAACATAATGTTGTAAACCATCCTTCACTGTGATTTTATGTTTAGCTATTCATGTCGAATAGGAATATAGGGCAAACCCAGTTCCTCTATAGTTATGTTTCCCCATTCTATCAAGTGCATCCTGTGGCACGACTGAAATATCCAGTTAAACCATCCCCCCTGGAGGTCACCAGCTCAGAGCAGATCTGGTCTCACAGCCACAGCAGGTGCTCCAGGCTTCTTCCACTGACCTCTGGACACCTCCAAGGACAGAGGTCCCACCACATCTCTGGACAACCTGCACCAGTCTCGTGGTGAGATATTTTTCCTCACGTGCAGTCAGAACACCCCTTGCTGCAAGTTGTAGCTGCTGCTTCCCATCCTCAGCTATGTCCCTCAGAAAAACCTCATTCTGGTTTTCTAACAAGCTTCCTTTAAGCAGCTGAAAATAATTAAGTTTTCCTTAGCCACCTTTTCTTCAGGCTAAACAAACTCTGCGTCCTCAGTCCAGGGAAAAATAGACTTGAGTTACAGAAAATTAACTGAATGTATTGCCAATTAAAATGAATATTTAACTGCCAATTTGGTTAGTGAGAAACACGGGGGCAAACGTTAAAACAGCTTTCCTCCCCGCGTTCCCAGGCTCAGCCCTGAGCAGTGCCAGGGCTGCAGTCACTCTGTAATGGCTCCTCTCCACCACTCCATCTTCCTCACACTTCCCCCTGCTCTGGTGTGGATCCTTTTCACATGCTGAAGGGTACATCTGCTCTGGGGCCACAGAGCACCTCCTCTTCCTCCAGCCTTTGTCTTCCCTCAGCTTCTTCCTCTGTGTGGTGTTTTCCACCTTTTTTAAACCCTTTCCCAGAGGCGCCACCATCTTGTTTCCTCAGCCGCGCCCTGTGGCAGGGCTGTTGGAACTGGCTGTGCTCAGCACAGGGCAGCCCCGGCCTCTCCTCACAGAGAGCACCCTGCAGCCTCCCCTGCCAGCACCTTGCCACACACATCCAGTACACCCATTTAATTAGATGATTCCTAACTCAACCCTTTCCCACTACAGGCCCTCAGTCTCCCAGCCCGCAGAGAGAGGAGAGGCCTCAACACAATCCTGCCAGGAAAGACTAAGGGAAAGATGCCATTGCACACCTCAGGCTTTGCCACGTCCTTCACCACTGAGTCACCTGCCCCCTTCAGACTTTCATCTATGTAAACTGTTTATCATCCTTTACCTTAACTATTTGATCCCACTACACTTAAAAAAAAAAATAAATTAAGAATTCCCAGCTGTGTTTGACCACCCAAGCAGCACTGAGCTGAGCATTACTATTACAGAAACAAAATAGGGACTGTAATCCACTTTGTCATCTCTGAAATTTAAAGAAATACCTTGAGGAGCTTTAGGTCCTTTAGTGGCATTGACTTCAGACAAAAACAGATGGTGGTATTTAATACCGGCATAATAATTGCAACTAGTATATATTAACAGGGATTCTCAGTGTAGAAGACATCTGGCCAAGTCCTGCCTAACTGATGGCTTTGGTAACTTGCCAGGAGGTAGAGAGACTGCTTTTGGTTTGGAAAAAAAAATGGTGAATCAGCTTTCATTACAATCAGGCTTCAGCAGGAGTCATATCTTAGCATTGTGTAGCTGCCAGCACTTACTCTCAAAACTCATTAGAAACATCCTTTCCTCAGGGATCGTGGGCCTTGCCGTCCTGCAGCTCACACCTGCCATGTTCAGAGACCACCAGAGTTGCATCCCATCCTCTGACACCTACATTATAAGAGTATGTTCAGTAACTGGAGGCGACTGCTGTAAACACACGAGAGCTAGAAATAATTTACTACCATAAAAAGCATATAAACCTCCATTTGTTTTGTTTACAAGAGAAAAAACATGAGGTAACTTAACTGTTATGGTTACATTCCTGCATAGGAAGAAAATGCATTTAGTGAAGCACACCTTAACCTGTCTGAAAAAAAAAGGAAAGACCAAAGGGTTTGAATTTAGGGTCAGATATATATAAGTTAAAAATAGGGAGCTTCTAGTATCAAGGGCTATTTAGTAACAATCAAACATGGTTTCACAGGTCTAAAAGGCATCAGAGAGTCTGATAGCCTCTTTTGACCTTAAAAATCTATGCATGTATATAGACAGTGTTAACTAAAGCCTCTATACCCTCTGACACCATACTGAGCAAAAAACCCAGTCAGTTTTTGCTGCCAAAGCCTGAACTATAATAGGTCTTCTAGTTCATTGCCCACAAATATCCTAACATTCCACTTCTCTCAGATGATACATGTAGGTTTCTTTTACGGCTAAAGTACAATGTGAGACTGTTCACACACAGAGTAACTTAAGAGGTCCAGAGAGCAGAACCACTGGTGAAACAAATGAAGAGCAATCTACTCAGCAGGATCCTGGAAAGCATTTATTAAAGACAGAATGAATACAAATGAGACTTAATGAATTAAACAAAAGAGTGATCATATTAGGGGCTCTCGGAACAAGAAGCAGCCACCATGTTCCTGTTCAGCCCATGCACAATGGGATCAGCCACAATGAGAATATCCAATTATTTTGGTCCAAGTGCCCACTGGTGAGTACTGGAGGCTTCATGTTCTCTGCAGTGACATACAGAACTTCCCTTAGAGAAAAATACAAGTAGCCAAGCCTTTTATCAAACCATGCAGAGCTCCAGGTCAACACCTCCTTTGCTGGTGGTCTTTCAGAAATTGTCACCATTGACCCTGGATACAGAACATAGAGAGTAGCCATATTTGTAAAATATGTTCCCATTGCAAATTCTGACCATGAGGTAAACAAGCTGTGCTTAACATTTCTTAAGCTGATATAGAAACATCTCTATAGATAATACTGAAATCACCAGCTAATTACACTACACTGAATATTTCTGTAACTTCTACTATTGGGTACAATATTCATAATAGTCTTTTTCCGTTTTAGAAAAGGACAAGTAGCTGCTGATTTTGGGTTATTCATGTGCCAAGTGAAATGCAGACACTATTTGAACACAGCATGAGATTTAGTGAAGATTTCACTAGTTTGAGATAGTGGCATTCAAGAAGGGTAATACACAAAACTCTAGCGATGGCCTTTAATCCTTTAGCAAAGTCAACTATAGAATATCAAGGGCAGATAGATTCATCACATTTAATACTGTAATGAGCTGCTTTTTTTAGCTTTAACATTACATTTATGGTTACTCCTTAACTTTTCAGTAGCTTTAATATGAATTAGCACAAAGAAATTCCCAGGATCTCCTTGAGCATCCTTAGAGTGGTCACTGTTGTCACACTACATGAGGAAAAAAGCCCCAAAGATTCTAGAAATATTATGTTTTCAGACACCAGTCACCTGTGGAGGTTTTTCCCCATCCTAAAATATCCAGAAATTTATCTTTTCCAGGTGGAGGAAACAGCAACTTTTTAAGTAATATTGTCTTCTACTAGAGACAATTCAGTATAGTATTTATACAATATTGATGATGCAGGCTTATTGGTAATTAGATTAGCGAATCTCAGTTTGGTTAGGTTGTTGTCTGGTGAGTTGTTTGTTTGGAGTTTTTTGTTTGTTTTGTGTGTGTGTTGTTTTGTTTTGGTTTTTTAAACAAACTCCTTTTATCTTTACAAGATAGCTATGAAAGGTTCTGGAGACTTCATCTGACAATAAAATAAAGGATTTTCCCAGTTTAAGTCCAGTCAGCATTTGCTTTAACACAAGTGGAAGCGACAGAGGTCAGCAGTTCCCAAGCTGTAACCTCTGAATTGGCACAGAGAATAGTATTAAACAGCAGAATCTACTCGTACAACCCCCACACGATGCCCAAATCAGTGGTCGGGAAGCACTGGCAGTGGTTTTACTGTGAGTTTCACGGTTGGCCTCATACTTGGGCACTAAGAAGCTGTTTACAGAAAGTACAGTTCTGTGAGGCATAGTTTGGTGAACTGCAGAAGAGCTTTCTCTTCTGATTACTTACTGAAAAAATAAAGCCATCAGAGCCTGTTTGCTTACTGCTGGGTTTGTCTTTTCACCAGGTGATACAAGATAGCTAGCTAAAAAAAGACTCTGAGCCAACTTCATGTGTAAGGCTTGGTGCAGGGAGATGCTTTTAAGAACAGGCGGGCTCTGTTCAGCACAGCCCTGCACAATGGGGGATATATTGTTTGCTGGGTCTGGGCCAGAAATCCTGCACAGCGTTACCCGCTGGCAAAGGAGCCTCTGCAGAGCCACATCCTTGTTCCACATCATTTGAAAGTTGTGAACAGTCACTGAGTGAAGACAAAAAACAGAGGAAGGAGTACGATGTTCACCCAGCAGATGCACAGGCATATGTGTAAAATTGCATGAGATCATGGGTGCTCAAGTGCCTACTGAAGATGTGCATGCATGATGTGAACAAGCTCTGTTCTCACCCATACCTCTTTTACTCAGAGGCAGGAACACCTCCTGAAAGCTGCTCCTGTTAACCAGAACAAAATATTTGTTTTTCTTCTGTCCATGGAGCACCACAGGCAGCACGTGCCTCTGTGGACACGACAACTGGCTCAGTAACTGCCTTAAAACACATCTGTATAAACACCTGCAAAAGGTCAAGAAGACTAAGGAACCTGGGGTCAGTCACTGCTCAGCAATATAACTGTCCAAGGAGAAAACATTTGTTTGACCCAAAAGGTGCTTTACTGACAAGTTTTGCATTCAGTAATGTTGGACCACTGCTGGAGCACTACAGATGACTGCTCTGGATACAAACTTGTCACTGACTCTACCAGTGCACTTCCTGCCTTCTGTTCAGAGGCTAAAGCTGAAAGACAAAGCGTTTTGGAAACAGCTGCAAACAAAAAGTATAGATTTGAATGAGTGAGCAGCTTGTGAAAGTAAAACTCAATTCAAGGTGGGAACAGGCCATGGAAAACATGACTAAGATCCAAAAAAAGGACATTTAAACACCACACACTGGGTAATAACTGTCTTACATAATCATTCACCATCTGGCTAGATTACCTTGAAACAAGAATTAGCACTGAAGTTTTCAGTGAACAAGAGGAACATATTCAAACTTTAAAATTATCATTGATTTTTTTTTCCTCATTCCTTCAAATAGGGCTGAATCATCTGGCAGGAATTCACCCCTTTCCTGCACGAATGGTACAAGCTCAGTAGCATTACAAGAGCTTCAGCTGCCCATTCTGCAATGTAAGATGCCCCTTCATCAGACCTGCTTCAGCAGGACATTTACCTATGTCATGAGCACTGACAGCTTCCATAGTATTTTTAGCCTGTCTGAAGCAGGTGTTAGGCCAACATCAGACAGCCTGATTTATATAACCAGAAAAAAGATCTAACTGAAAGTGTTGGATGAACTAGTGCAAAGACTCAAACTTCACAGTACAAGACTATGGATGTTCTGAAAAGCTGCATTTATTTTCTTCAAGTATCCCTGGAGTACCATGTGTAAGATCTAGACAGTGCAGCTGAAAACTTTACATTGCAGCTTCCTTAAATCCTAGTTTTGTTTAATTAAAAAATAAGTGAACATAACGGTATTGTTGCAGTGATTTCACATGTTGCTAGTCTACCCCAAAACATGTAAAAATGAGTCCAAGACCAAATAGCCTACTCGAGATCTGACCCATTATTCTTTTGGGAAACACTCACGTTGACTTTCCCCTCAAGCCATGGACCAAGAGCGTTGGTGCCCTCTTCTGGTTGCATTCTTTGGAGACCATCAGCATACAGATTACATATTAGTGTGAGTTTAAACGCATATTAGTGTGAGTGAGTTTAGTGTGAGTGTGATATTAGTGTGAGTGAGTTTAAATACAACGAGCAGCTCAAGGTCTTTACTCGTATGATTGAACCCGAGAACACTTTTAGGTCCCTCTTCAGTAAACAGAGCTGGCAATACATCACAGCCTTGGGACAGATATACTGTTTCTAAGCATGTGCTATGTGAATGTGATTTGGGGTGAACATCGTTCTGCCACCTCAACATCTCACTCCAGAATTATATGAAATTACGGTACTGCTGTTACTGCTCATCTGCAGTTTGTTTTGCCATCTATTTTGTTAATTTTCAGCTATTTCTTGCATATTATGAGGGACAAAACAAACAAACAACAAACAAACAAACAAACAAAAGGAAGATGATTCTGTTTTGAGATACATCACACTCCAGTTTCTGCCTGGATAGGGATATGGTTTACAGTACTGTACTATAAGCAGCTCACTGATTAGTACCAAATGCCTAATCTGTTAAATACTGTGGGGATTGAGGCTCTCTTTCCTTATTTTTCAAGTTATTTACACATCAAAATACAAACAATAATAAACAAACAGAAAAGGCAGCTTGGCTACAGATGGTGGAGGAAGATGACTACTTCTTGCCAGAACTCAGTGCTTTATCACAAGCCTGTTCTTCCAGCACTTGGCTCCAGTAATGCTCCTCTGTGTTCAAATAAAGACGGTCTGAACATCTGAAAGAACAGGACTGAGGACTCCCTTATGGTTTAGCTAGGTATTTACTGGTATTAGTGACAGAGACACTTGGTAATTCCAGGCACATGGCTAAGGCAAAAAAAGGGGCAGGCAGCCACCCACACAGCTTGTTAGCTCATACTGACTATTTCGTTAGCTCTTCACAGGACAAATTTGCCTAAAAAAGGAGCTAGCCATAAGCATCATGGAAACAAGCCAAACCAAGACAGACATTTGGCCAGCAACCAGCCCTTGTTCACCCCAGAATTATTTTTCGTTACCAGCACAGCATAGCTAGACAAGGACTGTACAAAACTCCAGGATGCAGAGCCATAATTTTATCATCTTCAGAAGGATTAAGGCCAGAACTGTCTACTCTTTCTTGTCTTGGCTTAGTTTAGATGCAAATTAATGAGGGTAGGTGTGTACTTCAGGATTAACTGTATCATGTACTCAGTATCTTTCTGTAGACTGCCCTGGAAGTTTATCTGTGTTAATTCTCTCCGATGACTGCGCTGCTGCCACCTACACTGACAAACCCCAAGCAGGGCACCAAAGAGCTGGGACTGGCTGTATTAGCTACTCATCACACAGGCTTTCTAATCCAATGTTTCTCTACATCTCTGCAGGAACACCAGAAAAAGCGCATATCCTCCATAAACATGTTACAACAATGTTTGTTATGGTCATTTCATCATACAAAGCTTCGCATGTTTTATATTAGGTACATGCAATCTGAACAAGCATCCAAAATAAATTCTTACCTTACCATACAAGAGAATAACTACAAAGCAGACAGAAGAGCTAAAAATGAGTATTCAATGATACTCTTAATTGTCTGATGCAATGGGAAAATACGTAGATCCATTATAACCAGCAGAGGACCTAACAAAGTTTATAGGACTCGACAGGGGTCTAGAACATCTGAGTGGTGGGGCACGGTTTTGTACCTCCTCCAGTTCACATCTGCCTAGCAGAGTCTGCACAGCTCTTCAGTATACAAAGATGATATTGGTCTGGGGCAGTGGGTGTGGAGGAAAGTTACAAGACAAAAAGTTCAACTTAATGAAGCAATCACTGATGCTGCTGGCTTGTTTCTCATCCATAAAAGCAGTCCCATAGCTGCTTAAAGGTCACTGGCAAAAATAAGTACCAACCTCAGTGATCAGAGCTAATTCTAGCCATTTGCAGAACTGACAACAGGCAGGTTTGTACACAGACTAATCATGCAGCCAGATTTCCCAGTAAGGCAGACACCCTTCAGTCATGAATTAACAGCTTAACTGTCCTGACCGCAGTTAGATCTGCCCTAACCACCCAGTTACCTCTCAGAGATCCTGAACTCACTCCAGAGCAGAGGAAAACAAAGACAGACATTAGTTGTTAAATCAGTAACTTCCCACAGAGTTTTGAGTTCTGCTTGTCCATTTTAATATTAAGGGAACAATGGATCCATGACAGCACCCCAGCTATAAAAAACAGCTTTCTCAGGACACCAGAGTCAGCTACATTATTTAACATCAGAAGTTATTGGTTACAAAAATTAGCTACAACGAAGAATCATCAAGAACAGGCAACCACAGCACATTTGGGTCTTCTGGAAGTCATAGCATGATAGCATGGAAACCTCTAGAATAAGATTAGAGAGCTTTTTGTTTGTTTCTAATACCAATACCAAGAGCTCTTGAACTCATCATCATGTGACAAAGTTAAAATCCCCAATACTTCTCAATTCCAACCCACTCCATTTGAATGATCACCCGACCACTTGAGCACTGCATGATCACTCAAAGCTCTTTGGATGTGTTCAGCCTGCTGTCTCACCAGTAGGTTTTATTCCAGTACATTTGAACTGGCAGGAAGATATTGACTTGCACAGAAGTCAATATTCAGCCTTTGAAATACATGTGCTGAAAGTCACACTGATCTGCACAGCAGAGCTAACTGGACAAGATCAGGTTTGACAACTCTAAAACTGCAACAGTTCAAATATGATCTGCACAAAGAGAATTAAGTCTTATATGTGGTTGTGATCTGCAGGCTACTAAGTAGGATGATCAAGAATTGAGACTGCCTCTGTTTAGTCTTTAATGTTGATTCCCCTTTGTTTCTTTTCTAGAATATGTCTGTTTGTTTCAGACATAACACAAGGCTGTGAGATTTACAGGCCTTAGTTTTCCTGTACAGCACAGGCACTACATCAATGAAAACTTAAAGTTTCCTTCTGGGTTTCTTTAATCTCCCTCTCTAAAAATCCATGTTCCTGTATACTTGATTATTTTCAGTACATCTCTTAAGTACTCTTAAGTGGTTTTGCATCTGCATTAGAACACTTCATCTTATTAAAACAGTGTTATTTCACCTTCAGAAGCATCTCTCACACCTTTCTCCAGCATTAGCCACAGAGGAAAGCCCACATGAGGAGCAGGCCAGAGATAAGTGGGATGACTCATATGACAGAGAACACAGTTGTCCCCTTGGAAGAGTCAAGGCTCACTCCACAAGCGCAGTAAGTCTTCCCTGCTCTGAGTAAGACAAATACAACAAAAGAAGTGAGAATAGACCAGAAACATTCAAAACACCATTGTTGGCTACAGATCTTAAATGAGACCACTTCAAGATCAATTTCTTTTGTCTCATAAGTTAAATTTTAATACCTCTTGCACAAACTTGTTATTGGCATTCATATTGCAGCATTATGTGATTCTTCACCCTAGCTACTTAGATTTTTGTTTTCCCTTTTCAGCCTTTGGACTACAAGAATATTTAAGCCACTCTCTCAGTTACAAAACCAAAAAGACTAAACAAGGAACAGTAGTCTTCAATTATTATAGTTTGGTTGTTGTTGGTAGGGGCAGGGGGAGGGGATGAGAGGTGTTTGTTTGTGGGGGGTTTTTTGTTGTGTGTTTGTTTGTTTGTTTTAAAAAGCAGGCAAGTTTGTACACTAGAGAATTAACATGGAGTCTTCAGGACACTTTATGTTCAGCCTGAACACCACGAAGAAGCTAGTGCTCTTAAGCCTGCTAGATTTAGCAAGACTCTTGCTCAGCACACTCACCCTTTCCTTCTGAAACAGGCAAGCAAGAAACTCATCACTCCCCATTCTAACAAGGCACCACTGGCTGACCCTTATAGGAATACAAGGGTTTGCTTTACTAGGAGGATTCACCAGCCTGTAAAAGGCAAGGGAAGTCTCAACACACAGAAGGAAGTAAAACCCCTGAAGCTAAGAACCTCATCACACACACACATTGGTGCCATCAGGTTTTAAAGTTAGAGGCTTGTTAACTGGTACTTGGTACTTCTGCTGAATTGCATGTTAATGACAAGTGTTTAGCACAGTCTTGCTTGGAAACACATAATCCCCCATACAGATTACTCTCAGGAAGCAGTAGGCACTGAAAGTTTTAAACTCCTACAGTAAGAGAACACCTCAGACTTACCTTACTGTTTAGATTAATTGAATGTAGATCTCTACAGGTTGACCAACATGACCAACTGTTGCGGGGTTTTTTTGTTTGTTTTTAACTAAATTAGACAGGGATTGCATTTAAGATTACTCAAGGTAGTGTTTTGTTTTATAAAAATGCTATCTAATGAATAGCTGGGGGGCACAAAACAGTGTAGGCAGTTAATAGTTAGTCCTGTCCCACCACCCCCTCCTTCCTGCCAAGAGTGATGTTTCTCTATAGACTGAAGACCACACATGTCCAGTGGTGCTCTAGTGGCAGGAGAGGCTCAGACAGCTACACCATTAGACTACTCAGTAACACAGGTACGACACAGCAGCAATCTAGTGCAGCTCTACTGTTCCCCATTTCTTCCTCACAGCATTGCCCTCTACTGCAGTCTGCCCACCAGTGTTTCAAAGCATTCCTAAGGCTCCGCCAGTCAATCTCACCTTCTTCCAACTCCCTGCAGAGGAATTCCCCTTTTTCACCTCCATAAATGGAAATTTGATTTTCACCTCTGCATTGATGGTCTTCTATACACAAGTTCCGAGTTCAAAGACCACTTGCATCTGGATGTTTTTTTTTGCTGTGATATGGTAAACAAGCTCCAGAGAATAGATTCTGTTCATGGCCACATGATCTTTTCTCACAGAAGAGGAAGAAACAGATAAGATACTGTAGCAAATCACCCATGTCTAAGGAGATGTCAGGTTACAGTGGTTGAAGCCACACTTTATCCACTCTAATGGATAAAAAGCTTAAAAGCTCCGCTCGCAGTGATTTTGTAAAACAACCACAACCCTTTCCTCTCACTGTTACTGCAGATATTAACAGGAGTCAGAAGATTCACAGAGGAATGGTGTAATAAGACATTTATTAAAAGTGTTGTCAGTTACATTAAGAGCTACAGACTAATATCCTTTATCAAAAAGGCATCTAATTAAAAAAATACTAGCTAAAAACCATTCTGGTCACTATGGTTACAAACACATGACCTGCAGTGCTCAATGAAATATTAAACCAGCTTTGCTGATTGGGAGGAGGTAGTCTCCAAGGCCAGGATCCACAGTCTCTATTGTAGAGGAAGAACTGCTGGGGGCTCCAGAAGAGACACCTGCAGGTACCTGGAATAGAAATGCAGTCACTAAGGATATTAGTTTAGTTGACAAATTTAAAGATACCACCTTCTTGTGCAATGCTCTGGGAAAGAAAACAATCAACCTGCAACACTGCAGAAGAATTATAATCCAGTACATCTGTATAACTACGACTGAACTATTCTTGTGGCCAGAAAAGTTTTCCCCTTCAGAGGCTGACAGAGACTTCCATTCCAGGAACAGAAGCTGACTACTATGAGAAGTCTGTCAGCTACAGCAGCTGTAGCCCAAGCAGCAACAGAACACCAGCTTCCCAATTACTTACTTTGAGCGCTTATACTTCTCCTTAATTGCAAGCAGTTGACAATGGGGAGCATCAAGGCACACTTTATGCAGATCAGTCAGGCAAGGCACTATATCACTTAATGAATACCCAGTGAATGCAGCAAGTGTTTCTGGCTGGTCAGAGGAGAAAAACTAGTATTACTCTATTGTAGGCAACATTCATCCAGAATATACATTTTATACAGAAGCAGAAACCAATTTTTACTACATCAGTGTTCACTCTAGATTCTTTAGGCTTGAAAAGGATTCAAGTGTATCCTGCCATCAATTTCACTCTAGGTCTTCCTTGGTGCCAGGAGATCTGACAAAAAGCTACTTCTGCTCTAAGCATGTGGCATCCATTACATCTTTTCTGGATTCTGCTCTCTGCTAAAGCTATTCCTCCAACACACAGCTGAGAGACCCATCGAGGCTTGCATTAAAGCAGCCACTCAGTGTAACCACTCCACTAAAGCAGACACATTCAGCTCTCCTCTTCCTCCAAGAAAGCCTCTGAATGGTGTGTGTTTGTTTGATTTTTGTGTTTTTTTTTTTTTTTTTTTTGTTTTGTTGTTGTTGTTTGGATTTTTTGAGGGAGCGCCTTGGAGATTAAAGACTAACAAGGCCTTAGGTACAGACTCAAAGTGACCAAGACAGCAAGGTCCCTCCCATCTCAGAAAGGAGGCAGGATATATCAGGTTGATTTAACATTAATTTATCAGGTAGCCCCATCAGCTCAGGAACAGCCACTCATCCTAGTATTTCAGACTTTTTAACAACATCCTTTGAAGCTGCTCCTCCTGCTTCTCAGCCTAGTTATAATAACATAAAATGCATGAGCTACTCATTACCATGCAGTTGCTGTTCTTACCCAGAAAGACCTGTTCACCGTATAGTTTGCTAGACAGTAGGCTGCTGCAGCAATTTGTGAAGGAAGGTACTTCAGAAATGGATCATCTTGGAGGAGACTCAGCTCTGCAAGATACTGAGGAAAAAAAACCCACAAGTCTTTCAAACAGAAAGAGCCGAGCTAGTACAATCAGTCCAATACAACAAGCACTGAAAGTTGTCAACAGTCTCAGTTTCATGTAAAAATCATGCTCCACATGTCTGAGTAGAAATAGCATTCTAGGCCTGTCGGTCTTAAGAGAAATCTTTACAATGGTTCAGTGGGGACAAAAAGACACTGTGTCAAAGCCTAAACAATCTACACTAATCTGAAGTTCCCATCCCATCATGAGCTTTGATATAGTTTTACAGACAAAGACTTAGAAAATTCATCTTTTGTAAAAAAAAAAAAAAAAAGACACACTCTCCCCATCTTCTGAGGCTTTTGTTCACATAGATGGACCTCACTTGGAGATCAGGGATGAATGGACAGCTCTTAAGAAACAGAATTTGGACTCCGAGTAGAGCCACATTCAGTCCTACACCCTTTGCAGATAAGCAGTAGGTCAGATGTTCTGCTATAAGCTTGGTTACTCTGTAAGCAGGGTTGCCTAAGGAGCTATGCAGGCATATGCCGTGTTATTGTGTAGCAATAGGTAGTACCACCATATCCAGGGCAAATTTGCTATGCAGGCTCTGTTGAAAAAAAAAAAAAAACACCCACAAAACCCCCCCCCACACACACACACCACACAAACAAAACCCAAAAAGACAACCCAACCCATCCCCCCCAAAAAATACCACCACCACCACACACACACAAAAAAACCCCACCACAACACACCAAAAACCACACACAACCACCTTATACCTAGCTGCCTGGCTACTGCATTATCCCTGACCAGACAGATAGGTAAAATTTAGGATTTCCATGAGATGTTTATCCAGAAGTCTTGATGCATGAGCCACCTACTGAAGGTAGAAGGCTATAAAACATGCAGTTTCAGGCCTGTTGCAGTCCCAGATAAAACTTGGCATGAAAAAATAGTATCTTTTGATTGATAAGTTCTGCTATAAATACTGCGCTCTGATAACTTAGTGAAATACAAGGGTGGTTCTGCTTTTAGGATCACTTCCCCCTCCTTAGTGTTAAGAGGTAAATAATTCATACCCTTGCAAAGTTCTCTGTCCTCATACAGACTCCATGCCTCTGAATATACTGAAGGAGGAACTGGTTGATGGTTGGGGCTGTTAGGTCAAAAGCTAACACTTTGAGAAGCAGGTGTTCCATTCTTAGCAGCTGCCTCTTTGTGTAGGTATCATCTGTTATATACACAAATTCATCCACTTCTGGAGGGTAGATCTCTTCATATTTCCTGAAAAAGGAATATAGAAGCCACATTTGTCAGTTTAGAAGTTACAGTAAAAGAAAGCTTTCTGCTGAACCTGTATCAGGATGAGCACATGACATCAGGAAGATTTGCGTAGAGCTCTTATTTTAGTCATTCCTCCAGGCTAGGTAACAATTTAGTTTCAAATTTGGGCAAGGATGTTTACAGGAACTTCAGTCTAGATAGAACCACTCACATTGTTAGCTCTTGATTAACAGCAAGCTCTCGGAAAGTCTCAGTAACAGAACACACTCCAGACAAAAACTCATGCATTCCTAGGTCATGTTTGGTACCCTGTCTACTTAAAATAGTTCAGGGCTAATTAATAACTGCAACTGTGAATTTATTACAGCCTGACAGGCTAGCAGCCTGGCACAGTAGCATTTTTGCTCCTGCCATTATGCTTAGAAGGTATTCCTACTATGGTTCCTCACATCACAAACATTAAAAACTTAATTTTGCTAGTGCCAAAGTAGGGAAACAAAGGGGAAAAAAAAAAAACAAACCCACACAAAAAGAAGTTGCTAATCTTGAGACATCGTGAAAAGCTACCTATGACTGCAAGTTTCAGTTCTTCAAATTAAACGAAAAGATTCAGTCCAAAAATAAGTTTTCACTCACTGAGGTTTCAGGAGACAAAACACTTACGCAGCCAGAAGGATTGCTGCTGTTCCTACAAGCTGCAGCTTCCCTCTGAGAACAGACATGCAGGAGAGAAACCTGTCCAGGAAGTTGACCGCCAAGTACAAAGTCTCTGTTCGAAGTTTATATTCTTCCCCTACTTCCACCAGCCAGTCTACCAAGATGGCACGCATTCCTGTAGTGATATCCGGTTGCTTCCTCATGTAGTAGGGCTTGGGCCTGAATCTTACCTGTTTGGAGAGAGAGCTGAAAAATCAGGATGCTCACCCTGAAGAGAAGCATCAATGGCTGAGCCGATTAACTTCTCTTAACACTTATACCAACAGGAGCATGAGTTCTTCCACTATTAATAACTCATTACTACTATCTACAGTTACAGTGATAGTAGTATTAACTGGTAGCTAGTAGCATCTCTAAAAAGTAGTATTTCTACACTGAAGAGAAAGGAGCTGCTGTGTCAGTAGCAGAATAATAAGAGACCTCCTGGACTATGGACAGCCTTTGCCATCAAGCACATGGGCCATTCACAGTGGCCTGAAAATGAACAAATCACACTTCCCTCCCCCCACCCCTCACCCTGCTTCCAATTGAGAGACTGCACTTTATTGCTCTGATATAGTAAGGCAGGAAAAACTACTACCACAGTAAAAGAGCTATCAGTGAGATCACATCCAACTGCTTTAGTATTTTTCCAGAATACAACTCCCACCTGCAAGAACTCTTCATTGCAAAAAGTCAGTAGATGCTCCACTGGTAGGGGATTTCAGGGACACAGTAATCGCGAGAGATCTCATCCCTGTCTAGATGCTGCCCTCAGAGATGGCTTTTACTGCTTGCTTTCTCTCCTTTGTAGTTCAGTGGCAGCCTTGGGTTATCCTGGGGCAGCCATATATCCCGGCAGTATTGCAGCCCATCAGAGACCACAAACATCTATAAGCTTGTTACAAGGCACTCACTTCAGCCTCCCGGAGGTACTGATGAATGTCTTCTGCGTACTCTCCCACAGTCAGAGTTACGGCATCTACCATGTGATCCTCAGGCTGGGACTGGAAGGATGTGTCCACTAGCATAGGAGATCCTAATAGGTGAAAGGAACCAGCAAGACTTCTTTTTAATTAACCCCTTTGCCTTCTCCTGTTATTTGTAGCACAGAAGCGTTGTAGCTGATGTGGACACAATCCAAGTTATCGTGAAGTGTTATTTATTGTAACATAAGCTACCTACTAGCTTACCAGCATCACAATTCATAAGCACCCTACACGTACTTGTGCTGTAGATACCACCTCAGTAATAACAGGTGTTACCTGTACTGAGATCCAGCAGAAGGTGAATACTGGAAGACATTGCACTAGTATCCAGCTCACACAGGCTTGATTCCAGCTCTTCAGCCACTTGGTAGCTGTAGTTTTCTTTCTGTTCTTGATCATCTACATAGATAGCAAACTCTTGCTTTGATGGAACATTGCCCAAGCGTTTAGGTAATTCATCTTTTCCAGCCAAAGGGATGGCGTTTTCAGAGCCAGAGAAGCATCTGATAACAGTAGCACCCTGAAAGAGAACACAGTAATTCTGTGGGAGGGCAGCTCGGGAAGGAAAAACAACAGTAAGTATCACTTGCTTTAGAAAAGAAAAATCACCTCCTTGCCAAACAGACAACAATAACATAGAAGTCCACTGGTAAAACCACCACCAGCTGGTGCTTCAGAGGTGCCACTTATTGCTGTCTTGCTGCAACAGACTCCTCACAGAACAAGTGAGGTGCAGTCAAAGTCAGGAACCAGGGAAGAAGTCTAATCTCTGGTGCCAAGGAGAATGAGGCAAAGGTGCTGCCTGGTTCTGCGGGGTCTGGCAAGGGCAGGGTCTGTTCCACATTCAGTTCTGGTAAAAAGCAGCTGCCTTAAAGTGCAGCAAGTTATAGAAGAAAGTATTCAGGCACCATCACAGACTTCTGAAGGATTTTACCTACAAGAATGCACTTTGAGTAATGACCAAAGTTTTAACATTTTGAGCTCAAGCATCACAACCCCTAGGACTAAAATCCTTCACATCATCTATCTGTGAGCCACCGAGTTATGGGCTTTCTACAGCCACAATCAAGAATAGCTTGTGTATACACAACAGTTGCTATTTTATGTCCTCTAAGTCAGCACAGTAACATGTTCCCTGCCACTCCAGAAAACTCCAGGAGGGCCTAAAGAACAGAAATGCAGACAGACACCATGCTGTGAACCTCAGGTTCTTGAAGGCTCTGTCACCCTGATGGAGCATGACCAGCCACATGGCAACACAGGACCTTTGGGTAAACACCAGTGAAAAGACTTTTCTCAAACTACCCTCTTCACTTTAGAGGGTAAGTGCCCAAATACAGTCTCACCAAGTCTCCCTTCGTTCCAGAAGGGATTATTTGCTCAAAGCATTTCCACAGGGGAGAGTCAGTAGATTAGGACCAAGCCGTTACCAGCTGGGTTTCTCAGGAAACTCATGCTCATTAACTACAGCCCGATTAAACTACTTACCCCACCGCTCTCAGGCCTTTACCTGCAGCCTCGAGAGAAGGGGCGAGCACCGATTACGCCTGGGGCAGGCGACCAGCCCCAGATCCCGCATCGGGGCAGGGCGCTCTCCCCAGCCCGCGGCGAGCGCGGCCGCCCTGGGCTTTCTCGGGGAGTCCAGCGGGTGGCTGCGGCCCCCGGGCGCGGAGGCTCCGCGGACAGCGAAGGCGCTGCCGCCGCGGGCGGGGCTCACCTGGCCACCGGGCCGCTGCTGCCCGTTCTCCGCCAGCACCCCCAGCACAGCTCGCCCGCTGCTGTGGGGGACAGCGGAGCAGGGCTCCCGCCGCCCTGCCCGGCTCTTCTCACTGGCGCGGCGCATCGCCCCAACGTCGGTACCTTTCGGGGAAGAGGAAAAAAAATAAATAAGAAAAACAAACAAAACACAAAAATAAGGGAAAAACAAAAACCAAAACAACAAAACAACAACAAGGTTGGGGGAAAAGAAAACCCAAACCAACACAAGTATTTGGTTACGCCCCGGGAAGCCCCTCCCGCAGGAAGGCAGGCTGCCGACCGCGCTGCCCGGCCCCGCTCGCCACCTGCCCGGAGAACGCTAAGCCGCCCTGCACCGCGCACCGCCAAAGAGGCCGCCCCCTCGCCGCCCCTATATATGCGGCGGCCAATGGAGGCGGCGGCGGCTGTTGGCCGCGGCCAGTTGGAAGCCCGGGCCGCAACCCCCGGCGCCGCCGCCCCGGCAACCCAAGCGGCGGCGGGTCGTCATGGAGACCCCGGCAGGGGCCAGCCGCCGCGGGCCCGGCCCCGCAGCCCCGCGCAGGGCACGGCCCGCCCCGCCCCGCGCAGCGCCCGCGGAGCGGTGGGGCACGAGTGGCTCGTCCGAGAGCCGCGGCCCCCGCGCCGCCCCTCGCCTGGCACCGCCTGCCGTTCCTAAGCATCCAGAGCGCAGGAAAAGGATGTGCAAGCGACGACAGCAGCTTTATGGGAAGAGCAGGCGTCAGAAGAATATGACTTCCCTCTTTGATAAAGGAAAAACAGAAAAACTGAGATTTTAGTTGACGTGGGTTTGACTTCTGTGATACTCTGATAAAGTCTAAGCAAGGGAACAACTGCAGAACTGATGGCACAGCTGTACACAGGAGCCCTTCTCAACTGCCAACAATGAAAATGCAAAGCTTTATACGAGGAATTAAGCAGTGGTTTTTTCATGCCATTAGAGGTTTTCAGCAGAGATGTGGATAATGACACAGAGAGTACACTTACTATAATAAATTTGTGGATATCACCACCTGGTGCTAGGAACAGCTATGGTTATGCTGGGGAACAAGATTAGATTTCAGAAATTATCTTGACAAACTGGAAAAATGCTTTGGAAAAGTGGGACATTCCTGAAACGCAAGCACAAGACAGGGCCATCACCTTCTGAAATGCAGGATGGGGAACAGCCAGGTAGGTAGCAGTTCTGTGAAAAAACAGGAGGTTCTTCACCAGTGAACCTCAGGCTGCACATGAATCACCATGTTCACAGCTGTCCCAGCACAAACAAACAGGAATACAGGCTGCGCGGCACATGAGCCCTCTGAAAGTCCGTAGTGAAGATGAAAGAGCAAGCAGTACAACAGTTTAATCCTCAGCCTGAGATTTAGGTTAGATATCAGGATTGTGATGCTCAAGAAGAGACAGCATGGGCAATTTGGGGATTTCCATTTTTGAAGATCTGTTAGAGCAACTTACAGAAACTTCTGTCAAAAATGTCTCTGCCTTGGCCAGTTGTACATCTTGAGACGCTCTCTAGTGTGACTGAAATGTAGCAAATATGATGCAAAATTTGGATGCATCAAGCAAGGTCTTATGCCAGAACTGGTTTTTGCAGTTCTTGCCATCCAGACTGTATTAAAGTCTGTACTTCTTCTTCCCACTTATGTTTAATTTTTAATTGCCTTCCACCCCTACCCTGCCCCCCACTGCAATGAATTTACTCTGTGAGGTAAGTGGTATATCTCAAGGTGAAAAATGTTACCTACGTTTGATCTGTTGGCCATATAACACTACTTTTCTTTTTTGATGGGGGGACCTGTCCTTGCAGCAGATATCATAGTGGAACTGTCACAGCTACAAGCGTGTGTAAATGCAGGTTGGGGGACGGAAGGTTACACCGTACTTCTGTATTTTCCCTTTCATGTTGTCTCTGAACCCCAGGTTTGCACAAGGAAGACTTCACTTGGGGACATTTCTTGGAACATTTTCCTACAAAGTTTTGATTCCTGCAAAGAATCAGTCTAGCTGCCAGCTGTTGAAATTAAATATCAGCTGAAGTGGAATTTGAAATACTAGTTATCCTATTGTTTTGATGAAATTACTAAAAATACAGAAAAAAATACTGTTCTACAATATATAGAGAATCTATAGCAGTCTAAGAAGGTGGATGTTAATAAAAACCATTTCTAAATGTCTCAAGTTTCCACATTTTGGTGAAAACTTTCAGTATTAATAACATTTTTAAACAAATGGCTTTTGAAATGTGTATATTTCATCACTGAAAAAAGGCCCAGTCTTACACTGTTTAGCAATAAAGGTAGAAAAAAATATTATTTTCCCATCAAAGCAAAAATTTTATTTCTTTAAATTACAATTTAGCTGCTTTAAAAAAAAATCAGGAGTATCAGGATTCTTATTTGAGTCTCTGATTTCAGTCTTTCAGAAGAATGGAGGTTGTATATTCAAGAGTAAAACATTGAAATATGAAAAATAAGGTAATTACTCAGGAAACTCATTCCCTCAGGACATCAGTGAGGTGAGGTTCCAGGACTCAGATTTCCAGAGACATTTACATCCCCGACACTTTGGCGGTGCACCCATTCACATCCAGCATGGCCCAGCTTGCCCTGCCACGGACAAGAACTGTCCTGCTCCCAGCTCATTGCTGCTGCCATCCTTCTGCTGGCACAAGGGGTTGTGTGGACATTAGACAAACCAGGGACCTAGTCCCCTTGAAAAGGAACATAGCCATGACAGCACCACAGCCTTGTTACCAGCAGGGGCAGTTCTCTGAGCTGGATTTCTAGACAGCTTCATGACCTGTATGTCCAGCACGAAAGAAATGATGAGGCTGAGGCACCAGCATCAGGAAGGCAGTGGGGATGGTGCCATCCCTTGTCTTTATGGACCTAGTGCTCTGTGCCTGGGGGATTTTAAGTGCTGTTTAATTTCTCACAATTTTTAAAATGTTATCCTATTCTTTGTCAATATCAGCTGTTCTTTCGAGGGATTTTCTTTTGGCAGTGTCAGAGTTGTCTTTTTTATTTTCAGTAAAAACATCTGGGTATGGTACTGAGACAGATGAAACATTATGCAATTATATGTTTTCTGATAGGTAAATGCTGTTTGTGAAAATGGCCTGTAGCTTATCCAAACAATCTTGCCTCTGCCCAAACATATTTTTCTAACAGCTTAGTCTCTTCATATGGTATTTATCACGAGAAATGTCAGAACTTAGTAGTTACAGGTCTAACATGTAGCACACATTTCTATGAAGATCACATGTCACTCCTAGCCAAATACATGGGTGGAAGTTATTTACTAAATTCATCTTCAGTCAGTGAATATCCAAATACCCGTCATATCCTTATACCACTTAGACATAACTGAAGAACCTCAGCTACCCAACAGATGATTTATTTGTATTTTTATATATGAGCAGCACATGGATGTCCTCAGTAGTCATATACTATATTAATGTAACTGAAACACCTCTCAAATAGCTTTTAATGAGGTTACCTAAGCTCCAGTTTCTCAGGAACTCTTTGAAACAGCCAAATATGGATTAGTACCTGAGGGAGGCTGGTGAGCTTTGCCAGCCACTGCTTAATTGTAGCAGCAGATCAAATAAAGCTTTGGGCCATTAATCATTTACTTCTGAGCTTCCCTGTGTGCACTTGAGAGGAAACTGAAGCCTTCCAGAGTGAACTCCATAGGGCTCCTCGCAGTAATTACTGTCTTACTTCAGATTTCTAGGAAGAGAGAGAAGTCAAGAGCAATTCTTGACTTGGCGAGGATGCTTCCTCTGTGGTTCTGGAGAAGATGGTATTAAAGGGCTGGTTAGGACTCATCTTTGTCTCATTAATATTTCCTAGCTCCTTAGCTCTTTCTCCTTTCACTAGTTTTTTATTTGAATGTTGGATTTTCCAGATTTGCCACCTTTTTCAGTTAAAGGAAACTCCCTTCTGCCATGCCATGGGAGCAGGCATGGGTTCCTGCTTTCCACTCTGAGGACCACTGGAAAATCCCAGGTTTGACACAGCGAGCTCTGCACAGGCTTCAGTTCATGATCATGGGCATGGAGAGTGACTGTGCCTGGCCTCCAATTCTGCCCTGATGTTGGACCTCCCCCTAGAGGGTTTCTTTAGAGATTGAAAAGCTGCAATTTGATCTTAAAATTTCCGTTTTATATCAACTTTTTTTGCAAGATCTGTTTACAGGAGAGAGAAATGTTGTCTGTACAAATGCAGGTGTGTACAAATGGTACTGTGCCTGGCAGCAGGAGGAAAGATGAAACACACTCTGTTTTTTCCTTCCTCATTCAACTGAGAGTTTTCACATCACACCCCACTCCTGGGATCTTGGTCATGTCACCCTTATAGAGAGCATCCTTTACCTCTGTGACCTGAAACCGCATAATTCACTTGTGCTCTAATTCAAAGCATACAGTGCCAAAACTGCCTTTTGAAAGGAAAACATAGCATATTTTGACCTGAAGTATTTTTCTGCATGTCTCCCTCTCTTGAGCTTCAGAAGCTCCCAGCAGCTCCATCTGTCCACAAATCAGATCACTGTCAGCTGTTCCCTTCTGTCTTCACCCTTTGAAGTATTTCTGGTCTTTAGCCTGTTCTGATCCCTAGGTTTTCAGCTTGGCCTGTAGCCAGGAAGTAGCATCTTTACTGCTAATAAACCAGCCATTGTCTTACAAATACATGTCGGTATAAGATGGGAAGCAGTTAATGAAAGCCTTGTTTCTCTGAGCATCATATTGAATTCCAACTCAATATTAATATAGGAAAACCCATTCAGGTGTGCTAAACACAGACTTCTTATGACCCTGGCCAGGTGACATTCAGTATTCAGCAAGTTATTTCAGACCAAGATACAGAGTGATCACACAGCAGGTCTGCATGTGCCACAGACTCTTCTGAGGTCAGCTAATTGCAGAGCAACCCTCAAAGTCCCACTGCATAGCAAATGTAATGCACGGCTGCATAATACCCTGGAAAATGTGATGTGGGAGCAGTCCTTGAGTTCAGAAAGTTTATAAAAAGGATTATGAATCTCTCCGATGGCGGGAGCAATGTCTAGACTCAGTAAGCTGCAAAGTCCTATCAGGACCTTGTTGTATGGTTCTACAGTAGCAAAGCAGTGAAGAACATGACTTCTTTCATATGGCTATGATTCCTAGGGTTATGAGTAGTCTCCTGGCTCCAGTCTGCTTTGATTATCACACAAATAAATTAATTTCACATTATTTAAGAATACATAGATTTTATCTTGAGTTTTACCATTTTTCTGAACTACCAAAATCAGAAAAAAGGCCAACAATTAGAACATGAGTCCAGAGCTCAGGAGTTGTTAGCCAAGGCATACAAACAAGACCAAAACAAGGCCTTGGTTGAGCTGCCAAGTCTCCACATATATTAGATAGATCACTTTGGCTTTCTCTATCGGTACTGGATATTAAGCACGGGCCCAGAATAGCACTCAAGTCTAAACTTATCTGGTATTCCTCTGCATGAAAGTCCACAGCAAATGGTGAGTTTGGACAACTATGTAGCCCAATGAGAAAAAACTCTGTGCACCCAACAGCCTAACAGATAGGATCACATAATTCTGGTAGCATAGGCAGCCAAAGACACAGTCTATATTGCTTGGCTTATGGCAGTGCATTAAAAAAAGGGCTACAAAATGTACATTACCATGCAGTTCAGTCATCTTACAGTACAGGTGTTAGTACAGCTCTGATGTGGTTTCTACTGCAGTTCAGGCTTATGGCAGATTGTGCTTTTCAGCAGTTTGTGAGCATAATCCAAAGGTTAGCATGGTCAGGGACCAGTACCCATTGGCAGTAGACATGGATTTCTTGCTTCGATAGAGACCCTAATACTCTATATTTTTCTGACACCGTGTTCCTAATCTTAGAAGAAGTGGTCTGAGAGTGAGGATTGCACTTGTTCAGCACCCTACAGAAATGCAAAAAGACACCATAATTGAAAGAGGTAGTCAGGATGCAATTGAATTAGTAATATCTACCATCTGTTTTCCTTTCATCTTCCTGTGTCACTTCTTTGGCCATTCCATAACTTTTCCAAATGCCCTTGGCTTTTGCAAAGTTACACTTGTCCAAAAGGAAAAGTAGAAGAAAACCAGACCTACAATTTATTCTGTTGCCTTCACAGACCCACGGGCAAAAAGCCGGGAGAGATAAGAAGGAAGAAATACTATGTTTAAATCAGAGTTTCAAAACACTAAATTGCTTTTTAAAAATATTTCAGGGAAGTTTTAGAAAAATAACTGTGTTCTGAGTCCTAGAAAATGGAAACTATATTGGAATGTTTACAATGTTTTGTTTTTGTTTTTTTTTTACCAACTTTTAATTTAAATTTAATGATGCAGGTTGTTCTGATTATCTAATTTACAGGATGTAAAACCAAATAGCTTCTTCCAATTGACATATTTCTTTAAGCTGTTGCTTATGCACACCTGATATGCTTTAAAGTCTATGTTTTCCCTCTATGATGCTTCTGTGAATTATGTCTACACAATTTTAATTTGTAATGCATCAGTATTCCTTTGGCTTCTCTAGAAAATACTTGCTATTTGCCTTTCAAAATCATTTAGTGATTAAGCTTGCTCTTGTAACTTTGCCAGTGTTCTCTATTAAGCAAGTTCCACGTGGTTTCATGCACTAAACTGTTTAGATATAAAAAAGAAAACAGTCATACTGCCACATGCACACAATTTTACATTGTACAAAATTACATTTTCTCTATGTGTATTAGGGCTCTGCTGTAATAGACTTTTGTGTATTTTAAAATATACTGACTTTGTAAGATTAATTAACTCAAAGGCTTAGAGCTGAAGCTTTTTTCCTAAACAGAGGCTTAAACTAATAACTCTTACTCATTATGTGTATGATAGCAGATTATCTAATCTGAGAGCTGAAATTTGTCTAGAAAGGAAACTGAGTGATTTTCCCCGAGCAAAATCATCAGTCTGTGTGACAGGTTCATATTGCCTGCAGGATTGATCAAGCAGCCTATTTTGTTACATGGGACAATTTTTGTTGCTATGTGACAATTTCTGATTCTTACTATACTGCATGCCACTGTAGCATATATATTAAATGTAAAGTGGATGTGGAGTAATTCTTACATAGAAATATGGATCCAGGGGCATGAGGGACGACAATAAATGTAGGATCTTAGTACACAGAGTGTTTTTGAAAGTCCATTCTGCTGAATAGCCCGGAGACAACCACGTGAGGTTGGTGAGGTTGGTGTGAGGAGAGCAGTGATGATCCCAGAGCAGCCGTCAAAAGCAGACTTCTCTTCCTCAATGCTGAATCTTTTCAGAGCTGGAGTACACAGTCTGTGTTCTTGGCAAATGCTGTGCAAGGCGGGACTGTGAGGTTTGCCTGTATTGTGCACATATTCATCCTCCACTTGCTGTAGAAAACAATCTGTGAAAGTCCCAAGCTGTCTGTGTAAAGAAGGAAGAGAAGCAGGAATAGATCATATGCCCCAAGCCACAGCCATAAGCATCTTGTTTCTGTTACAGCAGGAGAATGTTTGCTTCTGTGCTTGCAGCTGCGTTGTTCATGGCATGGCTGATATTGGGAGAATTCTGATGTGCTTCACATCCTTATTATCTCTGTAGGTCTCCTGGCCTTGGAGCACAGCCTGCCTGCAAATCCAATCAAGGGACCTTCCAGGAATAATCCTTTGCCACCATGTCTTATGTCTGATTGTAGAGAGAACTCACCTCAAGGAGCAGTAGAAGCTGTTATACCAAGCCGGCATAACGCAGTAGCTGATGCCCAGAGCAAGGAAGCAAAGCCTAAAGCCTCGAGCAGATCTTCCCCTTTGGGGTTGTAACAATCCTAACCAGAAGACTATTGTGCATCAAAGTGTTAGCGATCCGCATAAAAATGAACCTGAGCAGGCACAGGCCGATGCTGCGCTGTGCTGCACATACGGTGTGTCCTTCAGGCCTGTGCTGGGCTGCGTGGGTCTCTTGGCTGCAGCATAAACTCGGCTGGGTGATGGCAACAGAGAAGCCTGCAGGCAGCTCCCACTTGGGACTGTCGATTACACCACTTGCGTGGCCTTGTCCTTATCTGAAAGTGGAGCAGCAAGCTCTCGTGAACGTGCAGTTGTTTGACGGTAGAAATGAGGAATACAATATTTTTCGTCACAGAAAATTCTACGAGAGGTCTTGAAACAAAAATGTCAGTGAATCTTTCTAAGGGTGGGGTCTGCACCAGGTGCCCTGAGCATGTAGTCTGTCTGATGCTGCACAGCTTGGGGCTTCTCAGCACTTGAGGGGATGTAAGATTATCTATATTCTTTCTCTTTCTTGTGTTAGCTCCAGAAAATGGTATTTCAAGCAAGTTTATGGAGTCTGAGTGCCTTTTGTACTGGGATCATCAGGTACACTAGCCCCAACACCTTGCACTACAGGGTATCAGCAGAATAGCCTGAAGCCATCCCCAAAATTGCTTCTGAATCAAGTGTGACAGGAGACAAATATGGCTCCAGACATTTCCATCTTTGGGGCTGCTTCGCCACAGCAGTCTGGGGCTGCTCCTGTCAGCTTTGTGGCTATGGAGGTTGCCCAGCACCACTACAGTTATTCCCATTTCACCCAGAAGGACAAGAAAATGAGGTTTTTCAGTATCAAAACAATCATACAATATAAACCATACCCTCTAGTGCTGCATTTGAAGGAAAAATATCAATCTTAAAATCAAACATTTCTGATGTCCTTATTTTATTCCCTTACCAGCTTCTCTCCCTTGTATTTATTCCCTTATAACCTTCTCTGTATTATAAAGCAGATGATAGCATACTTTAGCACTGTGCATGTTTTAATGAATGTCCTTCACAAAACATTAATATCTCAACCCTGCTTTTCATTTCAGAACAACACAGGAAAACACACGTAACTTTGACAGAACCTTGAAATGGTTCTGCATAATTCAGAAATAGACATTTCTGGATTGTTCAAATCACTCTCTTTAATAACTGTCTAGCTCTAGTGCTAGACCCTTCTGCCAGGTATTGCTGAAATGCATGCTAAAATGCCCTCCTTGTATAACAGATTTTTTTCTCAATCAGGTGCTTAATTTATTGTCCCTATATTCACAGCATCTGTTACTCAGCTATTTCTGACAGCTGCTCTTCATTTCTACTCAGATGCTGACAGCTGAAGAGTTTCAAAAGAAATCAATCTTTGGCTTGATGATCCTATGGAAGATGACTCTTGGGCTCTGTTTCTCAGGATACAAATCACACACAAGTTCTCAGATGCAGTATTTATTATTTGTTGCTTCAGTTCTACTTGTTCATGTTAACAACTCAAATGGAGTAGCACATATGTATATAAAGCAGATGTACTTTGTATGCACGATTAGTTGGAGATCAACCACCTGTAACAAAAACTGAGGCAAAATTTATAGCAACAGTAATCTTTGAAAACAGATTTTATCTTTGTTGTTTTGAAAAGTAAGTGCAATGATCAACATCTATAGTGTTGTGAAGGCAAGGCCTGGAGACCTCAGCTGAGCAGAGCTTTGAAGTGCCAGTGTAAATGCTGTAGTATGTTGGATGTTGACAGTGTGGTGACTTCTTTGGGACTTTTCACATGCTAAATTCATACCATAAATTCTTTGTTACAGCTAAAGTAAAGGATGTGAGTAGAACTGGTCACTATAATTTTCTGAAGCCATTTCAATAATTTTCTTAATAGAATAACAGTTTGATATGAGATTTTCTTTTTGACTTATAATAGAAAAGAATCAAACACCAAAACTTTCAGATCATTCAGTATTTTTTTTTATATATTACAAGCATTTATTTCAAATTAAATTGAAAATCTCTGTTCAAGGCGTGAATAATCTGAACAAAAGCAATGCATGTTTTGGTTTTGGAGGGAATGACCAGAATGCCAGCTGTTTATCGGAATGAATCGTGATAAGCAACTGTTGTTTTTCAATTAGCTCTGCATGCAAGATTCAGCATTGCAGGAGTGTGGCAATGTTTTTTTCTAAACTGGAAGAGAGGTTGTCCCTCCGAGCTCTATGCCTTACATTTTAAGTACGTTACTTCATGCCATCCTGCATGGGTGAAGTAAGAGATAGGTGCTTAGACAGAGGATGGCTGAGAAGAGCCATTGCCTGGCAATTTTGTGTCCCTGACACCCTCTTTCCTGTTTCCCTAGAAGTCACTGATCAGATTTGTCAAAACTGTCAGATGAGCTCCTTAGACACCAGGCCATTAGTGTGGATTTGAATAACCTGTGAAGCAAACAGGCTGTACTGTATTGATCATGCCTGGAACATTGCAGTCTTGCCATTTTCATACTCAAGAAGAATACAAATATATGGCTGCTTGCAACAATGCAGTGTCTGGTATGAACTGTATACCAGGATTATTAGCCTTGTGGTCAGAAAAGTGTATTGAAAGAAGAAACAGAAGTAGCCAGACTCTTCCATTACTTGAAAAGTTTCTCTGTCTTTTTTCTTTTTCTTTAGTTTATGTGTTTTAATTGGAATACATTGTGGTTTCTCCATAATGTAATTTTAGTTGGCCCTTGGTTATCTGAGTAAATTAGTTAATGATGCTTGCTCATTGCAACAACATTTTCCCGTTGCAATTATCTAAATTCTGCTATTTTAAGTTGTAATAAATCTGCATCCATAATTACAGCATATTGCTAATAAATGTTTGTAGTAGATGTATGGTACAGCACTTGTTATGTACTTAGGCAGCAGCTACTGTTTAATGTAGTTGAGCTAACAAGTTCTTACTGCTTACTGCATGCTTTGCTAGTGATAAATGATAGCTATTTGCAGCCAAGAACAGAGATTAAAACTCCAGATACCAATCTGATCTCACAGGTCACAGCTTGTCTGTACAACCCGTTTCATGTTAAAACTGATAGCAGTAAAAGGTCTTTCATCAGCCTTGTTTATTTGTGTCTGTGATTCACAGTGATGATGATTTATAGAGCACCTGTAATTGCAAGTCTATACCTCTCATGAAAATGTAATGCAGAGCTGGAAAAAATGACCCTGTGGGAGGGAGAGATATTAAAAGTCTAGTGTGATTAAAAGGAATCCTAACAGTGCGAATAAAAGAAATCCAAACAATAGGATAATCCAATTGCCAAATACAGAACAAATCTGTATATAAGCAGTAGAGACAGGTAGTTATTACAGAAGGGGAAAACAGAGGACTGGAAAATTCAGCACATCTATTTTACATGGTTTAAAATTTAAAGTGCTCTGTTCTTGTAGTCCTCTGTGCTCTTTGGCTTGCTAACATTAATCTTGGCTACATCTTGAAAAGCTGAGAAGCTTTGAGATCATAGAGTCTGAAATTACAAATTGACTGTGGTGGAGAATAACTCCATAATGTAGAAAACACAAATTATTATTTTAATAGGGAAAACCAATGTCTGCATATACAAAAAGATGTTGAAATTTTAGCAAAGGATGCAGAACAGAATAAATAAAAAAAAAGATGTGAAAGTTTTTGTACATATAAAAAAACCTTACAGAAAGAAATGTAAATATCTCAATATCTTACTAAGCAGAATACTGAAGGATGACAGGATTGCTTTAGGACTCCCATGGGAAGAAGATATCAAGCCTGAAAAGCCCATTTATTCTGTCAGACACTGAGATAATAAGATTCAATGACAGGTACCTGAAAACAGTCAGGTTCAAATCAGACATAAAGGAAATGTTTGTAATAATGAGATTGATTACCCATTACAGCAAACCCTCAGGGGAAACCAGGATGTCTTTCAATGTTTGCAGTATGCCTTAAGATACACATTATCTAAAATATAGACATGCTACCAGACTGTTTACTGGAGTAACTAGGGAAAAATTTTATGGTATTCTGATAGAAAGCTCAATGAGATGGTGTAACAGACTTTTTGGCCTGTAAGATCGAAACAACTCTTATCTGAAAATTAGTTCTTACAGAAGTATATTGGGCTATAGCATCACTGACTAGATGACACTGTAAGGTTTCACCTGCATTTTTATGTCTACCTAATTCCCTACACTGGAAGCAGCTCTTTCCTCAGAAAACATAGTAAGAGAACTGCAAGCTTTTTCCCCCCTTTTTAGTCTGGAGTGTCAAGAGGTTGGTGTCATGTTCTTCTGTCCTCCAGATGCTGCCTTCTCCCTGTTTTCATCATTCCCTACTTGCCACCCCTGAAGCCAATCGTGTCCTATTCTCAGGCAGTTAATAAGCATCTATAGGTTGTCTCTAAAGCTGGGAAACCTTTGCCTCTGAAACCCTCCTGAAAGGAGAAGGGTGTCTGAGGTGTGAAGGAACTATAGCTGTTTTAGAAGAGTCCTTACTGGTAAAACAGCCCAAGCCTTTCATTTGTTAGCCAGAGAGAAAAAAAAATCTGCTTAGCTTACAGGCTGCCACTGTGGTACTGATAAGACAGTGAGAAATAAATGCCTTTCTCAAAATAGAATATACTATCAGAGACTGTACTTACAGAACTCTGTTTCATTTACTGAATTTAGATGTTCTTTTAATGTCTAGCATATGTATTCAGACTTCTTTTATTTTTTGTACTTGCTTAGTACCAAGAGAGTAGAGAGCTTTTACCTTTTTACCAACTTTTTGGAGTTTCAGATCTCATTTTTGGACAGCAATGCATGATACCCTTTAAGACCAGTAAGAATTTCCCTGGTAGTTCTTTTCCAGCCCAGAGTTGTGCCCTGCTAATAGCCTTAGACCTGGTTCTTGCATTGACCTCAGTGCTGGGGTGATGCAGACATGGCATCCTACCATTTTAGGGCAAATAAGGAAGCCTTTGGAGCCAGATATACCTAAACAGGACAGAGATGCCACTGCTTTTCCCTTCTATAATTACAGTCTCCTTGTTGCCCATTTAATCTCGTATCCTTTTTGGAACACGGTAATCATGCTTTTGCCTGCCAGTGACCAGGTGTCAGTCACAGCAGATCAGCCCCAGCTCCTCTGTGCAGCAGCCCCGCTCAGGCACCGTCTGGCCATTCCCCTTTTCCAGGGTCCCTCCCCAGCACATGGGGCCAGCGTGGTTATCTGGCAGTCCCAGAATAAGCTCTTTCACCAGAGACAATCTGGACCCAGTCCTGGATGCTGCTGAGCATCTTTCGCATGTTGCAAACAGACCCCTTTTGGGGAAACTGAGGCTTCTCAGCACCTGGCTGGAAATGCCCAGGAGAACTTCTCCTCTGCTGTGTGCCTGTGAAACAGTGGTGTACTAAAGTTTTGGAAAATATATATGAAAATAACCAACTAGTTATCTCTACACCTGATTCTTCTCTCGTATCTATTGGCATTGACACAAGAAACTCTCATTTGACTCTGAGAAACTTCCCACTCTGGTTTATGGAGCTACAACATCCAGGGGATCAGGTCATCCTCTTTTTACATGATGCTCTTCCTCAGTTGCTGCTTATGAAGCAGATTAGAAAAAAACACTCCCAATCTGGAGAAACTGAGAGTTGAAATAGAATTCCTAGTTTCCTGGAAACTATGACTTTTTTCCTTGCCTGAAGACACACTTTGTTTTCTCATGAAATGGGATTTGCACATAATAATTAACAGGCAAAACTTCTTTTTACAGTTTGATATATAATCTCACATATTTTTAATATTGATTTATTTCATTAAATACCTGTTGTAGTATATAATATGCACGACCACAAACAAACATACTGCATATACATAGAGAAAAAATTCTTGTTATTTTAATTTTATTCTAGAATCATGAAGATAAATTACTGCTTTGTGGCTGGACAGAATACCTTCTCTAGGTTCCCTGTGCGCTGAAACAACCTGAGATATTAATCGTTTAAAAAAAAGCTGTTTCAATCAGTAAAATGCATTAATTGCTTTTACTGATTTTAAGAATTTAATATTTCATCTATACTGTAGCATTGTGACTTGTAATCTATCCTGAAACACTTAAAAACTAAGGAATAAAAATGCATAAAGTGAAATATGAGATATGAAATATCAAATTTTCTGAAGTGAAAATATTCCAAAATGAAATGTATGAGAAGCATTTATAGTAATTTGCTTTGAAGTAATACGATTTGAGAGGCAGGGGGAAGAAGAACAATAAATGTGTTTGAACTTGTTTTAACCAAACTTCTGGAAACTTTTTACAAAGAGCAAACAGCCATTCAGTCTACAGTCACAGGCAGCTGCAGTTAAAGTAAGCTATTAGCAATACGAGGATTTTCAAGGATCCTGAATCACGAAGTCACTAAATCATTTAGGTTGGAAGGGAACTCTTGAGATCACATATTCCACACCTTTTGCTAAAGCAGGGCCAGCTACAGCAGGTTGCCCAGCATCACGTCCGGTTGGGTTTGAATATCTCTGCAGATGGAGATTCCACAACTTCTCTTGGTGATGTGTGCCAGTGTTTGACCACTCCCAAAGTGAAAAGAAACAAACAAACAAACAAACACCAAACAAATGAACAACACAAAAAACCAAAGTGCTTTCTTGTGTTCAGATGGAATTTTTTATTCTCTGAAGACATTCAAAACCCAGCTGGATGCATTCCTGTGTGATCTGTTCTAGGTGTACCTGCTTTAGCAGGTGGGTTGGACTAGATGATCTCCAGAGGTCCCTTCTAACCCCAAACTTTCTGTGATTCATGTGTTTCAGTTTGTGCCCATTGCCTCTTGTCCTGTCACTGGATATCACTGAGAAGAGCCTGGCTCCATCTTCTTCATTCCCTCCCATTACATATTTATACATATTGCTGAGATCCCCGTGGACCTTCTCTTCTCCAGGCTGAACCATCCCAGCTCTCTCAGGCTCTCCTCATCTATCAGGTGCTCTGGTCCCTCAATTATCTTCATAGCCCTGTGCTGGACTCAAAAATCTGCATCTTGTACTGAAGAGCCCAGAACTGGATCATGTGTGGCCTCACCGGTGCTGAGTGGCGAGGATGGGTCACCTCCCTCAACCTGCTGGCAATGCACACCTTATGCACACCAGGAAGCCTTTGGCCTTCTTTGCAGCAAGAGTGCATTAGTGACTTGTGGTCACCTTGTTGTCTACCAGGATGCCAAGGTTGTTCTCTGCCAAGCTGCTTTCCAGCTGGTCAACCCCCAGAATATGCTGGTGCCTTGGCTTGTTTGTCCCCAGGTGAGGGATTTGGCATTTCCCCTTACTGAACTGCATGAGGGTTCTGTCAGCCCATTTCTCCAGCTTGCTGAGGTCCCTCTGAAGGACAGCACACCCATATGGTGTATCAGTCAGTCCTCCCAGTTTTCTATGGTGCAAACTTGCTAAGGGTGGGCTCTTTCTTACCACCCAGATCATTAATGAACACGCTAAACAGGATTTGACACAGTACTGACCCCTGGGGTACACCAGCAGTGACTTGCCTCCATCTGGACTTTTTGCTACTGACTACAGTCCTTTCAGGTTGACATTTCAGCCAGTTTTCAGTTTATCTCTCTCTCACTTTATCTAACCCGTACTTTAAATGTGATAGAGTTGCCATTCCTCCTATCTCCACAATAGATGTTGAAGGCTGCATTGATATGTCATCTTTCGCCCTCTCCTATGCTCAAGTTTTTGAATGCATCATTTAATTTCTGTCCTAAGGCATTGTAATGAACCTATCTGTGTACTTTCCTGGTGTGTAAGAGAATCTCAAAAATGGTTGGATGCCTTCAAATTAAACTGTATGGAAATGCTACAGTATAAATAAAGTGGTAAAGGATTTATAAGTATTGAACAGGGCATTTCATAGTAGGGAATAGTGTGTTTCTTCAGAGCCAGTAAATATGTTTTTCATTAAATGGCTGCATAAATATTACTTATTTCAGAAAGTCAGGTTGAGGTTTTAAAATGTAATGTAAAGCTCTTACAAGAATATGAAAATAGATAAGAATAAAAATGCATGAATAGGTATATTATGGCAGTCTTCCCAGCAGAACTGTGGTTCATCTAGTTGAACAGCCTACCCCAGGCAGAGACTAACACTTTATTATTCAGAAAAATACAAAATTCCTTCCATGTGCACATTGTCCGAATACAGAAAGTGCTGCATCTTCATTATATTTCAGATTTCTCATCATTATATTGATCAGTGACATATGAATCCGAGAAAATTTACTTGTAGTCCAGATATGCAAAGTAGAGTACGTCTTGCTTGAAAATTTATCTTGTCTTGAAAGCAAATTTGAAATTTAGGTTCTCTTGAAAGAGAAGGGCACATCTCATTTTAAACTGGAGCCTAAACACTGAAAAGCTGAGTCAGCCTCAGGAGGTGCCTTTCTCCGTCCTTTGACTACAGAGACTGTCTCAACAAGTTATGTGAGATGAACACAGTCTCTTGTAATTATTTTGTATCTAGAAACATATTAATATCTAAGTTTTTTCAAAGTCTAAAACTAAACTCTCAGCCTGTGATATCTGATAGTAATAAGTAGTATATACTCATGTTTAGAAATAATATTGTTATCGTTTTCCCATGTGTGGTTATTTTGGGCTCATTTCTGCTTATATTGATGTCTAGTTTTGTCTTTGGCTTCAGCTGGAGTCAGTTCAAGCTTTTCATGATCTTAGTACATTTTTACAGGTCAAAGACTATTCCTGCTTTCTTCTAAAACCTCAGAAAAGGGCACTAATGGTTTTCCCTGTGTTCCGAGAAGGTCCAGTGTCCCTGGATTTTAACACTGCCAGAGACTTGGCAGTGTTTCGGCAGATTTTTCCCTCTAATGCTCAATTAGTTAATGAAGTCAAGCTTCTTGTTACTGACTTCTTTTAGACATTCACACTTAGCCAATCAAGGTTGTTGTGTCGTTATGAGAAATGTCAGAGTCGTGCTGGGAATGCAATTAAGTATTCGTTATTTTTATTTACTACCATTAAAAAATTGTGCTCAAGTTGTGCTCAACCACAGGAAAAAAACAAAAAACAAAAACCCACAAACCTCTCAAAGTATTAATTACAGATTTAATTAAAAGTATACAGAAGTCTTGAAGCACAACCAAGCAACTGATTACTGTCATGTCACCCGAGGAGAAGGGAGGAGAAGGATTTCCAGTGGCAGGGACCTGAGTTGCTTTTGACAAGAAAGGAAGCATAGACCTCCTAATTAACAGGGCAGTTAGTGAAGGGTGAGCAGCTTGTTGCCAAATATAACCACAGGGAAAACTGTAACTGTTGTAATCAAGAGAGTTATTTACCCAGTCAATAAAAACAGGCTGAAACAAATGACATAATGCCCTGAATAACTGTGGTCTGATAACAGGAAGTTTCCAAGAAACGTGGCTGTGGGCAGGTGGTTCCCCTCTCGGTCCCGAGGAGCGTGGGGTGGCGCAGGTCCTGGACTGAAGGCATCTTCTGTTGTCTGGGCAGTGCCAGGCACTGTGAAATAAGAGAAAGACCAAAGAGAAGATCATGTCCACACACTATGAATTTCCAAAGGGAAATGATGATCCCAAAACTTACCAGCTATTGATAGGAGTAAACTTTGAGGCTATTGGGTATTAAACTGGGCTGCACCATTTTGGATTTTGTAATGAATCCCAGGATCATCTAACCATGACTGAAGACAAAATTAGGTTTTCCATCCACTCCAGCATTTATTGGGTCAGGACATTATTAAAGAGCTAGTGAGCCTTTTTTACAACCCTGACAGCATCTCCCAGCATGCCTCAGCAAGGAATGGAGATCTTTTTTACAAATCTTAATCCAAAAGTGATTTGACAATGCATCAAAAAGCAAAACAATACTATATATGCCTTGGCTGGCATTTACAAGGATACCAGAAAATGCCCCAGATTCAGAGCTCCCTGGTTTGCCCTGGACCACTCAGTGCTCAGTAACTCAACATCAATGCCGAGTACAATGCTGTGTGCACTGTAAGGCATAAACTATTGATAATGGCCACAGCTAGCTGGAGGTTTGCTTTTTTTCCCTGCCCATATTAGGGTACCCAGAACATCTGCCATAGCCTCATGTGATAATCCATAGGCTCAGGCTTACATTCTTGTTGTCTTGACATCTTAATATCAAATGGATCAGCGACAAAACGTGGTTAAAATGAAGCAATGGCTACATACTTGAGGAATAGTGAATACTGTTGACCAGGGTACCAATTAAAATTTTAGTGCATACAAATATTTTCTTTCTTAGGTTTCAGAAATACTAATGTATTGAAACTTACAGCTGTACTGAGCCAGCCCCAGGTAATACGTGATCAGATTTTCTCAAACTCTTCGGTACTCCTCCAGATGAAGAGGGCTCTGATGAGGAGGACGCGGTTGTGTGAGTCGGGCTACCAGGGTCAAGGATTATCAGGACTTGGATTGACACAACTTTCAGCTCTAAAGCTGCCTTTTTATCAGCTTTGATGTAATCTTCTCAGCCTCCGCTAACAAGAAAACCAGCCAGTATTTTTTTTCTGTGATGGCAGCCAAGTAGCATAAAGATGCATGTGCAGTTGAAATGCTCCAGCTTTTGGATGTCTAAGTACCTGTGTCCACACCAAAGTCAGCTGCTTCGTTATTCAGACTTCCATTTCTACACAGCTCTTTGTGGACACAAAGGATCAGTTTCTAAGGAGATTCCCCATCGGGCAAGACATTTCTGGTATTACTTACACACACCCACCAGGTGTGAATCATTATGCTCATAGATCCTCATTCCTCTCTTGTTTTTACAGGTTTAACAACTACCTTAAGTTACAACAATGCAAATAAGTAGAGGATGACACCTAGTAGATCTGACTGACCTCATTTTCTCATCTGCACAAGTGAAAGGAAACAATTAGATGTATAGTTGAGAAAAATAAGCATTGAAGATAAGTGGAATATCTGACCCAGACGGAAAATCTGCCTCTAGCTTCTTCAGTAAATTCTTCAGGTTTTTCACTTTCCTAGAAAACAACTGGAGATCAACTTTCCCAGGTACCAGGGGCAATGACAGAGCAATTAAATTATCTCACTGTGCTCCCTGTGCCAGAAATTTAAACATTGCACAGTGCTTGCTATAAAGGTTGTCCCTGTGAGGCCTGGCTGCTGACGGGTGTTTGATCAATGGGGCTGGGGGTTCCACAGTAGCCAAACAGGCAGTGGCCTCGTTATGCGCCTTTGGCTACTGACTCATAACATGCCCCAGGTGCACGAACCACAACATTCCGGCATCACGGAGAAGGTGTGGAGATCAGAGGGAAATGGGGGAAACACGGGATCTGCATAAAACCAGAGGAATGCCTTGCAGGAGACTGCTCGAGCTGAGTGTTCTGTTATTTAAGCTTTCTGTAAAGCAAACCCTGTGTAAGAGATGAGTTTAACCTCGTACAACGCACACAGCCTTTAATTGGAGCATAGCAGCAATGGCACCTGCTCACAGCACACATCAATCTTGTCCGTAAGTACTTCCATCATTTCAGAACACAGTTACAGCTGTCTCCTAAAAGCATATTATTTTGTTGAGTGATGAATGGCATTGTGAAATATTACCTACAATCAGCACCCTTTATTGCAAAGCTCATTATATTCCTGACAAATCTAGTGTTGACACCACTTTGATTTTGTTTTATTGCCTCATTTTATCTCAACAATTTCTGTCTCTGGTTTACAGTTAATAATGAAAGACAGCAGAACTCCACTGTGCTTGAGAATCAGAAAAATAAGTACTCATCTTTAATTAAAAGTCCCTGATTTAGGCCACAGGAACAGTGGGTACTAGACAATGCATGCATTGAGAAGGTGATTAAAGTTTAATAAAACTGTCAAGTGAAATAAACCAATCTCCTTGCAAAACATTCTGTTTGCCAGGTGCTTGGATTTTAGCTGTTAAAAAATTCTCTTTCAACAGTCTGTTTAAATGTGCAGCAGACTAATGTTGTGACTGCCAAGTCACAATTCATTTTTTTGCATGATCTGTTGAGATGTGGTAACAAAAAAGATTGCTAAAATAACACATTCAGAAGCCACTACAGTAAGTGCTATATAGAATAAATGCTCTATTATTTAATGAATCTCTACACAACTATTCCTATCTCTTACTGTCCAAATTAGGCTTTGCAATAGTTTTCACCATTGTCTTCACAGAAGAGGGTCTGATTTTCCAGATGTGTAGTCATCTGCAACTATCCAAACTGTATATTGCTACCAGAGCGATTTAATAGAGCTTTCCAGCATTTTTCCACGTGCATGTGATAATACAAAATCCAAGGCAGTGAGAAAACAAAAACATAGGAACACGTATAAAATCTGTAGTTCCCATAACCCCTTGAAAAAACCTTTCATCTAAGTTCAGCACAGAACTCTATCAAAATGTAAAAATTGCTTGTTATTAGTGGATTACTAATTATTAACTGACTTGCTACGCAGTACCTCAGGTAACATTTTAAGAATGGTTTTTACAAGTTGTATTCTCTGTAGAGCTATAGGTGAGTTAATACACAGTAATTCATAAAGGAGACGTATTCCCGTGATTCTGCCAGACATGTCAGTGCGGGTACCACATGTCAAACCTTTCCTCCACCTTCTCCAGTGGCCTCTCTGAAGAAAACAGGTCAAAAACCAAAATGAGTTTCTCAAAGGCTGGGATGTCCTCAAGGGTTTCATGGTTGCTTTAACGAGAACATCAGCTCGCCTCTCACAAGGTTGTGCAGCGCAGAGCACATCAGCTGCCTCACTCATAGGTGATCCTGACTGACGGGAGACACCTCAGGTAATGAGGAAACCAGTACACCCCGGTGCTGCCCTGGATTAAAAAGGCAGCCTGGCTCTCAGGAAAACAAGCTTTCTTGGGGGGCCACTTTGGAAACACTAAGTGGCCTTGAGGGGAAAAATGTCCCACTGAACAAATCTGTCTGTGCAGCTCCCGGCAGAGCAGGTTCCCGCTTCTCTCTGGTATCAGAGGCAGCCAGAAATACCCCCCAGCCATGTGCTGGCTGCATAGGAAATTAAAAGAAGGGCTTTAAGCTAGATCTACAATGGCTTGTGTATCGCAGCGCTATCTGTGATATCTCGTCTTCTTCCCTCATTCTTCCCAATGATTGTTATTCCCCACACTTGCAACTTATTTTAAATTGTATTGCAAGGCTGTTAGGAGGATGGTGAAGGTCTCTTTGTGTCTGTATTAGCTCAGCTCTGTGTGTGAATTTTGTATTCCAGGTGCAGGTACTGCTGGGGCAAGTGCAGTAATACACACATATAAAAGAGCTCTCTTAATAGGACAGCGTTAATTTCCCCTGCAAAATTCTTGTTCAAAACAAAGATAGCAAAACTATGCAAAATTAAAAGGTCACATGCATGTCAGCAAAACTTATATTTTTAATTTTCCCGTACTTTCTGTGTGCTTGAGGCAAGATGTGTGAATTTATACAAAGCTTTAATCAGTACTGGGTGGTGAGAACTGGAAAGCTTTATGAAAACACCCATTTACAGTTTTATCTGGAGGCTCCTAAAGATAATGAGATAAACACTTTTTCTTCCCCTGTGCTTGGCTTTCCAATAATACTGCCAATATATACTGTACCATGTAAAGCATTCTCTGTAAAAAAGCACTGCAAAGTAAGATCATAAGAAAAATAATACATGCTATATAGAAGGAAAAATAATTTTGTTTCTTTATGCTTTTGACCATGGTTTTGAACAGAGTATATTTTGAAATTATGTGGAAAAGAGTGTGCGCAGACTCTGAGTAAGGAAAATATATGACTTTTTCAGGGGACAAAAATCACCTTTTGTAGCAAGATCCATATTAACTTATATGTGTGGAATTCAGCTGAACATACTGCCAGTGTCTCACTGAGGGGGAGCCCAGCTGCCTGGAGGGGGTTGTCATTGAGCTCCATTCCCCCAATCTCACAGTAATAAAACCCCAAGGCTTAAATCTGCTGCCTGGTAATACAGACCAGGATTGCGCCAATATCCTTTCTTCTCTTATGCCTAAACAAAACAAAACAAAAGCCAATCCTAAGAAAAACAGATACTGAGATAAAGTAATTATTTTCAGGGTTTTGCATTTATCTTATTCTGTAACAAAGGAAATGTTTTATCTGAGGGCTTGTTTTAAGACCATTGAAAAGCATGGGAAATGATAGCCTAGATTCACAAAATTTTTAGTGCTGGTGGTAACAATGCTCAGGTAATAAGCGTTCTAGGCTAGGATCAGGGAGTCCTTATGTCAGATGTCTCCTTGACTAAGAGGATGTGAACTCTGATGTTTCTGTGCTCTTATCTCCATATAGGTTTCTCCCAGCCACCTCAGGTCCAGAGCAGTGGTGTGCTGGCTGTGGCTGGGGTAGAGTTAATTTTCTTCCTAGTAGCTCCTATGGGGCTCTGTTTTGGATTTGTGACAAAAACAGTGTTGACAACACAGGGATGTTTTAGTTACCACTGAGCAGCCTTACACAGAGTCAAGGCCTTTTCTGCTCCTCACCCCACCCACCAGTGAGTAGGCTGAGGGTGCACAAGACGTTGGGAGGGGACACAGCTGGTACAGCTGTCCACAGCTGACCAAAGGGATATTCCATAACATATGACATCATGCTCAGTATATAAAGCTGGGGGAAGAAGAAGGAATGGGGGAATATTCAGAGTGATGGCATTTGTCTTCCCAAGTAACCACTGCACCTGATGGAGCCTGGCTGTCCTGCAGGTGGCTGAACACCTGCCTGCCCATGGGAAGTGGTGAATGAATTCCCTGTTTCGCTTTGCTTGTGTGCACAGCTTTTGCTTTACCTGTTAAACTGCCTTTATCTCAACCCCTGAGGTTTTGTCACTTTTACTTTTCAGATTCTCTCCCCCATCCCACCAGAGGAGAATGAGTGAGAGGCTGCATGGTGCTTAGCCCTCGGCTGGGTTTAAGCCATGGCAAGTGGTCAGGGCAGACATTTATAAGAATGTCTTCAAGTACAAAAATTGTACTTTGTAATTTCATTTTCTGAGCAAAGGCAAAAATACCTTTCTTGAGAAGGAACTTCAGTCTAATGATCTGGACCATCAATATTCACTTTGATTTCTTTATGTTGAACATCTCATTGTGAAAAACCTACATTTAGAAAAAGTTGAGATTTTTGTGCTCAGAGTGCTGTCTAGACCAGGAGTGATCACCCTTTAACTCTTGATCTGCATTGTCGGATGGGTCCAGAACAGTCCTCAGGCAGAACACGGGTCTCCTCATGGGGCAGAGGGCACTGAGGGGGTTATTTCCATTCTCCATGGTGGGAAAAAGCAAACCAGCATGTGCTGCTAAGGCTGCTATTACCAGCTTACCTAGTGTAACCTCATCCTGCAAAAATGAAGTGCTGGCATCCTGGGAGAACTGCTGCCTGGAAACTGCTCCCAAATCTGCTGTAGGAGATCCTGATATCCACCTTGTAGGGTCAGGATCTTTTGGCTACCCATGATCTTGAACAATTTGTCACTGCTTCTGTTCCCACTGAGAGTTAGATGTTCTGCATGGAAATATATATGAGTCATTGTGGACAGTAATTTTCTCCTGTAAATCTTTTGCTGATGGCTTGCCAGGAGGATGAAGCAAACCACCTTGGCATCATGCTCAGTCCCTACGTTGGCCCAACACACACCTTTAATCCACAACCTCACGCACATGGCATTCTCCCAGACTGACTTTTGTTGATTTGAAGGGAGATGGAGGATGCCATCTCTCCCTCTCAAGCTTTCATCACTACTGGAACAAAGGGTTTTATTCTTGTTTTCTCCCTCTGGTGGACAATAAAAGATAAACCACACCATTTATAAGCAGAAAGAAAAGCTGACACGTGTAGATGAAGTACAAACAGCCAGCTGCTGCTGAGCACTGCAGGTAGGCAAAGCTGGTGGGGCACCCACAGCACATCCCCCTGTGCCTAATGGCTGTGGGTAAGGTGGGAGGAAGAGTGGTGAAAAGAGTACAAGTATGCTTTTCTCCAGTGCCCTTTGTTTTTTTGTTTTAGCATTCACTAGGCACCTTCTGCGGTGCAGAAATCTACATCTAGATTTTTTTAAAAATCTATACCTAGGTTTGTTTAAAAGGGGTTTTGCTCAGTCTGTTTCCAAGAAGTTGTTACTGCACCTGAAGCTCTCTGTAGATTTTAGCCCTGCTTCTTTAAGGACCAACATACCTGGTCTTCTAACCCACTGCATCATTTACTAAGAGACTACAACTTCTTTGTAATTCCAATAGTGTAGCACAACAGTGCCTGCCACACGTTTCTTCAGCTACACAGCTAGTTGTAGCACTGCTGACATTAGCTACCAAGAGAGCTTTGAGCTGACGGGCAGTCATGCTAATTAGGACTAGTGTACACATCAACTTGTAGAAACTCATCCCAAAAACAAATACACAGGAGGCCACCCTCATCCACTGGTAACAGCTTCTCTAAGAAGTCTTTCATAAGTGATTGTTTATCAAGAGCCGCCTTCTCTATGCATATACTGACATTTATTTATTGAACAATGTAGAATATTTATATGCAGCTTCCAACTGATACTAGTTTCAGAAGTGAAGAGTGGATGAGTAATGCACATTGTTTCTTTACTGGCTGTCTCCATAAACCAAGCGTTTGTCCAGCTTTAATTAGAAAACAGGAATGTGATAGGATTTAATTTCATTTCCAAGAAAATAGGACACTATTTCTTGGAATAAATTTAATTTAACACTTTAATTGTTTGTACAGGTGATGTACATCTGGAATACTAAGGTATTACTAATAGTTTTCTGGCTTAGAATTTGCTTGAAGGACAGATAAGTAAATTCAAGGTGATAACTACGTGCAATTTAAGCTGTAATGCAGTCTCTTAATAAGAGTTTATATCCACACAGTGCAGTGATGATTGCTGAGAAAGATAATACTGACACATCTAGAAAACTAAAGCAATACAAAAAGATGGTATCATCACATTATTCATTATTATGATACCTTTTTCTAAAGGAACCAAACAAGTAAAACCAAGATAGAGATAAGCAGGGTTTCAGAATTATTTTTGGCAATGATAATAACATATTTATATAGGACATTTTATTCAGAAGAGCTTTTCACCCAGAGATTTTAATTAATTGCATACACCAGACAAAGGAATCACAGAAACTCAGCCATTTCTGAGGAAGAACCCACAGTGATTTTACAGAAAAGATAAAGGATGAGCTGTGCAAGTCAGCTTCTCCAGCTGATACCTAGGACTTGCTGCTGGCACTGACTTAAAACTACAGGGTCAGTGTAGAATTGTAGAACCATAGATAGTTTGGGTTGGAAGGGACCTCCAAAGGTCATCTGGTCCAACCATCCTGCAGTGAGCAGGGACATCTTCAGCTAGATCAGGTTGCTCAGAGCCCTGTCCAGCCTGGCCTTGAATGTCTCCAGGGATGAGGCATCTACCACACCTCTGGGCAACCTGGGCCAGGTTCTTCCTCAAGTCTAGCCTGAATCTCCTCTTGTTTAGTTTAAAACCATTACCCTTTGTCCTATTGCAACAGGCCCTGCTAAAAAGTCTGTTGTCCTGCCTGGTGCAGAGGGATGTACCACAGGTGAGGTTGGGAAATTCAAGGACTTTGTACGTGGCTCTTGGCAGGGGTGAAGCAAGATGGAGTTTGTTATCAATAGTTTTCAAGTGACTGCAGCTTGGGGGAGCTCCCACAGCACGGAGCTGCCCTTGGATCCCAGCTGCACAGCCCTGTGTGCTCTTACACACCAAGCCGGCTGGTCCCTGTCCCTGGCTGCCTGGCTGGGGTCCCCAGCACCCTTTATGCTACCCAGCGCCCTCACACCTGCCAGCACCACTGCTAAGACCCCAGCTGCTCTCAGCACGGCCGCCACTCCACATCACATCGCTGCAGATGTACCACAGATGTACAGCCTTCCTGCAGGGTTCCAAATTAATTGGTCCTTACTGTCGCTTGTGCAAGAAATGCAGAGACTTTGACAAAGACAGAGCAGTGCCAGAGAGCCTGCCCAAAACTCCCCACTGCTTCTGGGCTTTTTCCAAGCCCAGGTCTCAGCTCCCACAGCAGCTCTGCCCAGGGCAGCCAGGCAGAAGCGAGACTGGCAGCCATGCATCAGCTCCTTGGGCAAGGGCCACGTCTGTTGCAGCTGTGGGCAGCCAGCAAACCTAGAGGCATTTCATTCCTCCCAAATTCTTGACCATGAGGACATTCATGTTCATAAAAATGTAAAGGGTGAGTGTCATGAGGATAGAGCCAGGCCCTTCTCAGTGACAACCAATTATAGGACAAAGGGCATTGGGTGCAAACTGGAACACAGGAGGTCCCACTTAAATATGAGAAGAAACTTCTTCTCAGTGAGGGTGCCAGACACTGGAACAGGCTGCCCAGGGAGGTTGTGGAGTCTCCTACTCTAGAAACATTCAAAACCCGCCTGGACACATTCCTGTGTAACCTCATCTGGGTGTTCCTGCTCCAGCAGGGGGATTGGACTACATGATCTTTCGAGGTCCCTTCTAATTCCTAACATTCTGTGATTCTGTGATCGTTTTAGCAATGCTGACATTTTAAAAGAGCAGCAAAAGATGTGCTTTAAAAGGCTACAGCCTCAGATCAACGTAACTACTAACATATATACACAAAAATTGACAGATCCAAATTATTGATTCCTTATAGTTATTCTACAGAGAAACTGAAGAAATTGGTGTTTTTATTTAATATTGTGCAAGCTGATGCACCTCTTTGAACTTACTTTGCAAATTTGGTGTGTTGGAGGCATGAGCCTATGTCAGTTCCAGCCTGAAAGGAGAAAAAGAGTAGCAGCACATCTGGAAAACACAGCATGCAATGCATGGATTCAGCTTCTGCAGCTAGAGGTATTCTCACCCCTTCAGGTTTCTGAAAGATTGGGAAGCCTCATTCTCTTCTTGTTTGGGTCCCCACACAAGACATCCCAAGTGCAGAGGATGCCTTTCCAGGAGTCAGTGTGAGAATACAGCCTGATGGCTCTGCATGCCTTCTTCTGTCTGCCTGGAGATTGAAATGTCAAGTACTTCACAGCAAACTCAGATATTGTACCTGTCTCACAGTAAGAGACTTCCTGAGCTGTACAGAAATCAAATGACAAAATATGAATAAGGCCATGGACATATGCCCTTTCCTGCTTCCAGCTGAAGAGCTTCTAGCCCTCACCAACTCAGCTGCCGTTGCTGCTCCTCAGGAAGAGGTTATTGCACAAGGTGGATAATTCGCACTGGCCAGCAGCTGGTGGGAGTAAGTACTACAGCGTGCTTTGCACTTCAAGACCACACATGGCAACACCATCTATAACAGCGGGAAAGTGGTGGGATTACCTGACTGATTTTGCGAATTGTCTTCAATAACTTTACTAACAAATATTTTATTAATAAGGCCCTGTGACATTTTTGCTGTGTTTTTGAAGTAAAATGTTTGTTTCAAGAATGTGTTCACAAAGTAAAACTGTCAATTATGAGTTAAAGCTTATACAGTATATTATAATAAGATAATTAGCTAGGTTTTTATGCAGCTAGTGACAGAATTAGTCCAAGGAACTTCTGAATCATCTCTGGTTCTTTGGTTTGATGTAGGTATTTCCAGCATAATTGCACAATCTGATTTATTTATACCACCTGGTTGCCTGAGGTTGACTCTAGATTGACCAAGATTGACAATGAACACCTGTTGACCCATTACTCTAAATAACATAAACCTTCCCATTAGTCCATCAAGTTTTTGAAGTTTTCCTGCTTTCCAGTTGGAAAGAATACCTAAGCACTAGGCTGGAGTTGACTCTTCTCCCTTCCAGAGCCCTCACATGAGCGCACAATTGCTGCTGCCTGCCCAGGTAGTGCAATGTCCTGGCTGTCACTGAACTGTTAGTACGACATTTCACTTTTCCATATCTATGTGGTACTGCTCGAGTCATACATTGTCTTACAGTTCCTTCTTATATGTGATATCAGCCTGCTAACTTGCACATGGTAACTTCTTTTTGTCTATCAGTCTCTTTAAGTTTGGTTCATGACTCTTAATGTTAGTGTCACAGTTTAGTTATACCTTTGAGTGTATTTAATATAGAATAACATGTAGGATCATTCGTAGGCCTTGACATCAGGTGCTATTATACAGGGCAGGGTAGTCAGTGCTGGCTGACAAGCAGCAGAATTACTTTTAGTAAAGTTACAAGAGGCAGGATTGGTTTTAGGTGGGAGCATTCCCTGCATGTACTTAGGAAAATACAGTGTCTGCCATACTTGTTGCCTACATGAGCGTTTTTGTTTTTTTGTTTTTTTTTTTTTGTTTTTTTTTTTTTGTTTTTTTTTAAATATATATACATATATATATATGTATATATATATATATGTGTATATATATATATATATATTTATATATTTAACCTCTTTCCAGATCTTTTTGGCTATCATCTTCTCACAGAACATAACAGAATCATTTTTTGTGGGAAGAGACCCTCAAGATCATCCAGTCCAACCATATCCTAACACTGGCACTAAACCATGTCCCTAAGAATCTCATCTATACCTCTTTCAAACACCTCCAGGGGTGGTGACTCAAACACTTCCCTGGGCAGCCTGTTCCAATGTTTTGCGATCCTTTCAGTGAATAATTTTTTCATAATATCCAATCTAAACCTCCCCTGGTGCAACTTGGGGAAGGGAACATTAAAGACAGGGCAATGGTTGACAGCACTGGAAATGCTGCTTTTACCATAAGTGCAAAAGCTGAGGCAGAAAGGTCTAATACAACAAAATGATAGCACTGTGTTTCAGAGGTGATGTAAACCCTCTTACTCTAGCTATTTCAAACTAGAACAGACAAAGAACTAGAAGTTGTCCCACCTCTGATGTGTATAATCCCATCAATACACAATTCAGTTCAATAGGGATTAATGCATTTTTTTTTTTAATTTGGCACCTTAATTTCAGTCCAAAGGCATTTTTTATACACTCACTGTTTTCACGTCTACCAGATAAAAACATCTACAGGAAATAATTTATTTTTAAAGGCTTCAAGTGAAGCAGGAGAACTGTATAAACCACTCAACTACCCATCCTTTAGGGCATGAGAACAACATTCTGCTCTTGAATATCTGTATTTTTACTCAGGCAGCTTTTGAAAATACTTATAAAATTTATGCAGTAGACAAGAACAGTGGAACAAGTTCCGCTTGAGGAAATATGTTCTGAATATTTATTGAATCTAAAGCATTTTACAAGTAAAAACAAGTCAGAAAGACTTAATATCTTAAAAAATGTGTTTTCTTTATAATAGAACAAAGTAATCGTTTGACCAGTCAAAGACAGAACATGGCATATTATGAGGAAAGCTAATTTAGTTTTCACATTACAGCTGATCCTGTGTGGAGGTGTTATTTTCCTGGACGATGCAAACCACCATCCTCCAAATGCACATGCTTCCTTATGCCCAGCAGTGTATGTCCCTTTCTCACAGCACCTTAATTTTGCTGAGCCACTCTTCTCAGCAAGGAACAGTGATCGCTGCCTTATTGCTTATTGTTAGTTTATACTAAAGAAAGAAATGAAGTATTAACTGCTACATACCCTAGAAATAACTTATAGGGTATATTTTAGATACTTAGGGTGTTGACGGTGCCCCATTTTTTCTGGCAGCAAGGCTATTTCAACAAACTCATCATCCTATCAGGTCTATAGATGTGCCTGTGATATAGAGCAACCATGAACTACACCAGTGGTGTTAGAAGTCTGCCTAAACAAAGAAAAAGAAACAGTTCTTCATGGGTTGGTTCATTGGCTGGTTTTTAAACCAAGATGATCTGACTGTTAAGGTAATTATGCCCTCAGCCTCCCTGCACTCCACTAGTGTGCTGACAGCATGAATTCCTGAGCTTCCAATGGGTGAAATGAATATTAGCTCATATGATTTTCAAGAGGGAAAGTGAAAAGGTGTCTTGATCCTACAAGTACAGACTTCAAACCAGTTTAGTTCTCTAGTAGCACATATCAAAACCTATGCACATAAAAATCTAGATATAATTATGCTGCATAATATGTTTTCTTAAATATTTTAATAAATAAATAATATTTGAGGGTAATAAAATAATTGTACTGGAATATAATCTCAGGCACTGAAGGAATAAAAGACATTTTAAAAAAATGTAATCATTGGGATATAACTGTCTTACTTGCATTTCAATATCATACAGACACTTTATCCAGCAGGTTTGAGCCCCCAGTGATAGTTACTGGGACTTGTTTGTGTTAAACTAGCCCCAGAAGTGCTTTCCTTGTAATTTCTCTATAAAAAGGAAAGATATTAAATGAACTACTGGCCTTCAGCTGATATTATGCATCCGCAAAAACTTTGGAGCTTCATTTCAGGTTCTGATTGCAGCTTTCCTTGAGGTGATAAACAACAGTCCTATAAACCAGGGAGTGCATGAATGTAGGAATAGTTGCATCTACACAGTCCTAAAATTACATTCGGCCCTTTGAAGGCAACCGTGAGGCTGATGTGGCCCCTGGTGAAAATGAGTTTGACACCCCTGCTATAAACTAAGAAGCATAGGCATTGGATTTACAAAAAGATAAAAATTCAGAAAGCTTTTAGTCTATGGCTTAGCAAGCAAGGCAGTCAAAACAGGGTTTTAAGATGAGAATCACTGAATATATAATGGTGCATTTTTGCTAATAAAATCATGTTTAGACCCTACATTATGATTTCAAGTAGATATGTCTATAGTATAACCTTCAGTGTTATGCAGAAATACTGAAAATAGGTTTAAGCATCTCTGTACTATCTTATAGTCTGAAGTACAGACAGATTCTGAGCAAAACCCGATTTTCACTGCAGTAGTATTTGATTTCAGGCTGACATCTCCGCACACTACATAATCAGCCTCGTTTGCTTTCTTCAGCTTAGTTTATAAACTAGAGATAAGAAAATACAGAGAGCAAGACAAAAGAAAGGTTCTCTCAATGGTACCTCCAAGGACAGTGAGCTGAAATTCATAAATAATTGAACTGTGATAACAGGGCTAAACTCAGCTCTGTTTTAAAGCTGAGGCCACAGCAACAGCTTACCAGAACAGACAATATGCCTACAGCATCCTGGCAATGCCAGGATCTCCTTTGGCCTCCAGATCGGGTCAGCACAATCCTAAAGGCTCTTAGGACTAGTGTCACAGTTGAAGTGGTGGCCAGTGCCTGAGGAAAGCCCCTCCTGTCACCTCTCCATCTTCTCTCCCCCTGCCAGGGAACCAGCCTATCTGACAAGTAGTCCACATCCATCCTGTCCCCATGGACCCTCTAAAAGTGTATAGTATAGCTGATTTTCAGAATCCATCAGAACATTCTAATTTACTCTTTAATTTGGTTTATTGTAAGGTTGAATGTGGCTCTGAACAGTCCCATGGCTTTCTTGGACTTCTCGTCTCTATCTCCTGCTGTTCTTAGTCTCATACTGAGAAGGCAAGTCCTTCCAGCACAGGAACTTCCCCATTTTTCTCCACATCTATGCAACCCTCCGTGCAGGAATGTCATGGACAGGGCATTCGAGGAAATACCATCTTGCCAGTAAATGAATATATAACTTTACATACATTTAGAGATGATTTCTAAGCAGTTAGCAGTTAAATCAGCAAAAATAGAATCATAGAATCATTTAGGTTGGAAAGGAACCTTAAGATTATCAAGTCCAACCACAAACCTAACACTGCCAATTCTACCACTCAGCCATCTCTCTAAGCACCACATCTGCACATCTTTTAAACACCTCCAGGTATGGTGACTCAAACACTTCCCTGGGCAGCCTGTTCCAGTGCTTGACAATCTTATCAGTGAAGAAATTTTTCCTAATATCCAATTTAAACCTCCCCAGGTGCAACTTGACGCCATTTCCCCTCATCCTATTGCTTGTTACCTGGGAGAAGAGACCAATAACCACATTGCTACAACCTCCCCTCAGCCTCCTTTTCTCCAGGCTAAACAGCCCCAGCCTCAGACACTCCTCATAAGACTTGTGCTCCTGACCCTCCACCAGCTTTGTCATTCTCCTCTGCACTCTCTCTAGTACCTCAATGTCCTTCTTATGATGAGAGGCCAAAACTGAACATAGGATCCTTTTCTGCCTGGCAGCTTTCCAGCTACTCTTCCCTGAGCCTGTAGCGCTGCCTGGGGTTGTTCTGACCCAGTGCAGAACCTGGCACTTTGCCTTGTTAAACTTCATACAATTGGCCTCAGTCCAATGATCCAGCTGGTCCAGATCCCTCTGTATGGCTTCCCTGCCCTCCAGCAGATCAGCACTCCCACCCAGCTCGGTGTCATCTGCAAACTTACTAAGGGTGCACTCAATCCCCTCATCCAGATCATTGATAAAGAGATTAAACAGAACTGAACCCAATACTGAGCCCTGGGGAACATCACTTGTGACTGGCTGCCAACTGGATTTGGCTCCGTTCACCACAACTCTTTGGGCCTGGCCATCCAGCCCTTCCCTCACCCACTAGGCGGGTCCCCTTGTTGTAGAAGGACATCAAGTTGGTCAAGCAAGACGTGCCTTTCATAAACCCATGCTGACTGGGCCTGATCACCCGTTTGTCCTGTATATGCCACATGACTGCATTGAAGATGATCTGCTCCATAACATTTCCCAGCGCCAAGGTCAGGCTGACAGGCCTGTATTTCCCTTGGTATGCCTTCTGGCCCTTTTTGTAGATGGGTGGCACATTTACCAGTCAACTGAAATAAACATGTGAACAACTTCTTATAGGAATGAGAGTACGTAAAGAATTCACAACTCTGTTCATGCAGAAGAACAAGCACACAAGAGGAAGCCTCCAGATTACTCAGCTCTTCTGACACTTTCCAAAATGCTCCTTCAAATGACCTAAACAATCCACACTTGTCACTGGCCATTATTGTCTCTTTTTGATTTATAAAATACTGCCTGTGCTGCACAGAAATGATTGCCTAAACCTACTTGTCCTCTCTTACCCATACCCATATCTTCCTGGTCTCACTCTGCATTTTTTTATCACTCAGCTCCTTACAACTCACTCTGGTCTTCAGCTGAGTGCAAGCAAACTCTGTTTCTCATAAAGCATCAGGTATCCAAGGTTGCATATAATTGCAAAGCGGGCCTTTTCTCAGGATATTATTGATCATACCCCAGCAAGCTGGGAGGACAAGGTGGAGCCAGCCCATATCTTTGCTCATAGGAGCTCTGCATAAGCCTGAGGCTGCATGAGCCAACAGAGCCCAAGCTCCCCTGTCCCAGCTCTTCCCAGGTTCACCTTCACATAAGCTGGCACATCAGGGACAGGAAGGCTTGTGCCACTGTGCCTGGACCAGACAGATAAACAGAAAAACACTATAACATTCTGAAAGATGCCCTTATCCCCTCACATGGCAAGGCAGGAGATGGTGGGGTGATGCATGATGATGATAACTAAGGGTTGGTGGGACAGATAGAAGGAGCTTTTTGGACATTCAAAAAGACTTTGTTGAATAAGTATTTCGTTATGTATCTGAAAGGAAAAAACTGCTATATAATCAAAGCAAGTTTGTTGCAGCATTTAATGCTACTCCCATTAGCATATGTTTCCCTCTAGTGCTGTTTAAAGTAACTTCTTGGGATTCCCTGTTCACTCTTTTTACAGACTATTCCTATAGACATTTTCAATAGCTTGTGCATTCTACTGTGTTCCATTTACTTGCTTTTGTAAGCAAACAAATGAGGTTTGGGAGGTTTTCCACTGAAGAAAAACAGTAAAAGATAATTTTAAGTACGATTTATAAATGGCAAAGATTCAATTTTTCCTTTAATATTTCTTCAAATTTTAAGGGAGTATTTATGTAAAAAAAAAAGTTCTTTTCTTTTATTGCAGTATTTTCCACATTTTTCACATTCAAATAATCTTTTATAGTATTATATTAGTCTGTTTTGAATGATATAGATGCATAATCAGATTAAGTTACTGACAGGGAAATACGACTTTTCACAGTCGTTACCTGGAAGGCCAAATTACGACTCTCCGATTCAGACAGCTAAACAAAGTCGTCAGCTTTCCAGATATATCAGGTATTCAGACATTTTTATGCAGCACATTTCAAAATAAGACCATGTCATTTAACTGTTACAGAACAGTGATATTTTTCTGAAAATCTCTCAAATAACCCTGTTTCTTCTCAAAGCAATGTGGATACTGCCATCTAGCTATACAGCAACAGTGTATCTTTAGTCCAGTTCTGCTAGACAAGAACTTTTTCAGTTTCAGTTTGGAATAGAACAGAACAGATAGAAAAATTCCAGCTGCATTTCTGTTAATTCAAAAGGATATAGCCAACATTTATTAGTAAAATAATGCTACAATATTATAAAATACTATTTTGACAGCAAACTGAAAAGTTAAGAACAAGTCGAAGGTTCAAACTATTGCTCCTGATGGTAAACAAGCTATTCCTTGTCAATGACTTATTTAGAAATGCAGGATCTTATTTTTCAAAGGTTTATACATGCCTTTAATTGAATGGGGTAACTAATAAAGTTAAAAACAGACATTAGTAAATTGAAGTCTAGATGCTCTTGCTAGTTTAAGATTCACCTACCAAAGATCAGGATTTCTACAAAACACTTTATCTAACAAATAGCTTTCTTATTATATTTGCTCCATTAATTGTTTGGAAACTGTTTATATAGTCAGCTGAACACTCAGTATTCAAACTGTACTAGTTTTGTTCTGCTGTTGGCTACACAGAGATACTTTCAGATGAATATCATTGTATGCTCAAGATGTTGATCCACCAAGCATCCTACTCAATATCTCTCTGGGTAACCAAGAGACTGAGAGACTGAAGACACATGCACAGAACTCACCCATCACTGAGAGGGCTATGGATGGTCTCAGCACCTAAACTTAGGAGCTAGGAGAACTGATTTCCACAGCCTATCACCACATTTCACCCAGACCATTACATACATAGCTGTGCAGAGCCAGTCTGTTCTTTGGGATTACTCAGTAGGCAACTAGAACCATTCTGGTTGAGCTCCTGCCCATTAATTTGAAGAGCTTGTATTTCAAAACAAATTGAGGTGTGTGACTCCTTCAACTTCCTTCTCTAGCCAGGGAAAACTGATGCAATTACATGACAGATATGCCTCCTAGTTAAACACATGGTCTCGTTTCTAAGTACAAAGCTATTGGGAAAGCTATCGACTTGCCACCTGAGGAAGAAAAATTCTACGTAAGCTAGCACACACACAGTGGGACTCCAACTAGAAAGGAAAACCTGTCCAAGGAAATCTACATAAGCATATGTCTATAAGTTAATACTTCATATATGCTTACCAAACAAGACACACAATATGACATATATCCCTGCACACGACGAGTTCACAGAATTGTCTAGTCCAAAACTTGACCAATAACCAGATTCATTTTAAGGAAGATGCAAGAAAACATTTAATTGCGTATAGAACAGCCCTCAGATCCATCCTAATTCAAGAAACAGGAGATGAGCCTGAATTTCAAATCATGAAGAGCTGAGTCTGAACTTCAAATCGTGAAGTTTCCAAGAAGAAAAGTCAGAACTGCCACAGGCAAGGCCCCAGATTGCTTCACCTAAATCATTAGGAAAACAGATGTTCTTCCATGTCATCTGCAGCAAAATCTTGATGACAGTTGCTCTTACATATAGTATCTCACAAGACCCTAATTCTGTCAGTATTATTTTTAAACAGCACACAGACACACCACTGAATAACAGTTACAGCTTCTTATTAAAAGATTAAGAGATGCATGCAAGCAAATGACTAACTCAATCTACCAGAAACGCTGAGACACTCTTGGCCACTGAAAAATGATTAAAAAATAAACGCTTGATATCACTACGGCTATAAATATTTTTCAGTCTGACACAGAAGTGCTTAATGGTGGTGCAAGCCACAAAAAAACAGAAGACAAACAGTAAGTTATTTTTCATGTTCCCAGAGAAATGAATTTATGGTGAAGTGAAATCAGTATGCAGACACGTCTTTCTCCCAAATGTCAGAAGCATTAAAAAGAATATTTAATTAGGGATACAGAGTGAGATGCACTGCTTTCTACTTTTGCATTTCTAATGTTGCATTTTTAACCTTCTGTGTAAACCCTCCCCTCCCCCCCCCCCAAAAAAAAAGGATAAATTGCATAATTCAGGATTTATTAATTGTGTAAAATTTCACACCCAGACTTGTGAAATGCAAAGTCCTTGTGCCTGAATGGTTTCTCTTTTTCAACAGCAGCATACATTGTGCCTTTGGTGCTAAAAGAAAAAGAAATATATTTCACCACTTCAACTGCTTTCCGCAGTATGTCAAATGATTCTGGAAAACACACAGCTGCTATCTAATAAAGTGGCCACTATTCCAAGTACCACAAAGGGGGATGATAGAACACTCCATCTGCATTTTAATTTCTTTTTCCTCTGAGCTGAACAAGCTGCATCTCAACATTGTAATCAAGGTGTGAAAAACTTGAGTTTTGAGGTGCCCAGCTTTACTGGGATCTGTCCCAGCAGGGACACATTTAGCTATAAATCACCCAAGAGAAGAGCTTTGTTACCACTAGTATTTGTAGATCCAGGTAGTTTCTTGGTAGTATTCTACTCTGACCATTTTTGCTGAATTAAGAAACTGAAGTCTCAGTCAACTTAAGGTGACCCATCCTCTGTCTCCCTAGTTCTCACATACCTTTCTGCATTGCAGCAGACGCTGCCGTAGCAGACCCTCCAAAAGCACTTTGAACTCTTTCCAGAGTACTCTGAACCCTTTCAAAGAAAGTTTTCCTTAGGCTTGACTTGAGGACCATGCCTGTAGCATCTCTGAGGGCAGGAAATGTTAAACCTGGGTCCCATTAAATGCTCTGGGTTTTCTGTCCTTACCCTGTGGGTACCCCTGTTCAGCATAAGAATACAGCAGGTTAGGGAGATATCATTTAATGATTACACACATGCAAATGACTGCTCAGAGCAAAGAGCAGGGAAGAACCTTGCTCAAGGTGGCTGCAGTCTGGCAAACAGCCAAGTGCAACACACAGATGATCTCTGGACCCGCATCTATCTCTCTGAATTGGCACAGCCTCCTCCTTCCCAGGGCCACACTGGTAACAGCCAGGTTATTCCATTGCCTTTTGTGACAGGGCATCCCAGCCGAGACCTTACCAAGAGATACCTGCCCTTTCCAGATGTTTCATGCTCATCTGCCATCCAGGTTATTAAGTGTGTTACCCCTGCTTGTAGTTCAAGGCTATCAACATTGCACATACACATTGAAGATGTGTTTCTGCACCTTAACAAAGTGCCAATTCACTCTGAGGTCAGCAGCTGCCATAATTTCAGAAAGCTGCAATACTACCTTTGTCAGTCAACTGTTACTGTCATTCCCTCACATGGCTTGAGGACAGTTTATCTGCAAATGATTATGGGGCTTGAAGGCAGAGAAAAGCTAATCATAACAGATAAGATCATCTACTGATGTACCAGAAAAGTTTTTACCGTTGTTACAAGCTATAGGATATTATATATTCAGTTGTACCCACACATTAGTGATTTATTGTGCCCCCAGTGTTTTGGGGGCTGCTGACCAAAAGCACTCTGTCTACACAGCATGATTCCCGTCAGATGTTTTACCAGGTTACAGCTGTACAGTAATTTATTTGCACATTAGTACGTAGGTTTGGAGTGGTTTTGGAAAATTCTCCCGCATTTTTTTTATTCACAGCCTCTCCCCTCGTGTTTGCTAACTTTTACAGATCATTCTGAGATCCTCCATTGATTTTGCTCTTTGAATGATGTTTAAATAACTTCAATATATATACATATTATGTATACACACAAATATTGCCTAGCCTATGTAGAACTTATTTGTATGCTATTAAAGCATTAAAAAATGAAATGTTTGGGCAAAATTATTGTAAAAGTGTAGACAAAAATTAAGCAAGTCCACAATGGTTGTTTAGATTGAAATCACTAATGACACAGCTCACCACAAACGGAGTTATCATTTCCAAATGAGGGTGAAGACTTGCAGAACAAACACACAGTTTAATTTTTGCAGATTCACGTCAGGCAGAAGCAGTTTATTTCTAGAGCTATAGGAGGGAATGTGCAGCAGCAGAGGTTCATCCCTCAACTGTTAGGAATACTAACTTAACCAACCCTAACTGGGTTGGACTAGATGATCTCCAGAGGTCCCTTCCAACCTCAACCATTCTGTGATTCTGTAATGCCACGGTGCATATAAATTCACTGCGGATACAAGCTGCCCTGTGAAGGCACCTGATATGACAGAGCAGCATCTGCATGGAAAGAAACGTCATCACAGAGGACATGCCCATGTGTTCCCGGTATCTCAGAGCATGTGGCCAGGCAGCCTCGGCCCACAGCTGCTCAGTTCAGCCCTCCCTCACTTGTGACACAGCTCAGCCCTCCACCAGCTCCTGGCCCTAGCAAGCCTTGCCTCCATAAAACAATGCTGGTAAAACGGATTATTTAGCCCTGTTTCCAGAAAACGCTGAACTACTGAAAATGCCGAGTTCCCTCTATTGACCAATAAAAATGATATAAATGTTTCTCTTTAGGAGGCATCCTGTCAACTTGTCTATATAAACTACTTGCAGCTTTTCTTACAGAAATACAAAAATAATCTGTCATTACCGCATCACTAACGTCTTCCCAAGACTGACCTGTGTTTCAGCATTATTTCATCTGTTTTAGTTAATCTATTTCTACATTTTTATTAAATCATGTATTTATGAAGGAACCAATCTGAAGTAGAAGAGCTCTAACATGAAGAATTGTGTGTTTTTCCTACTTCTCTCTTTTTTCCTCCTCCTCTTAAGGCCACTATTTTGTTTTGGGTTTGGGAGTTTTCTCTGTTTAAGGATAAGACCAGCATTTATTTCACAGAATCACGGAAAGATTTAGTCTTGAAGGGATCACTGAAATTCATGTATTCTGACCCCCAGCTCAAAGCATAGCCAACTCTGAAGCTACACCAACTTGCTGGTTGGGTTTTGGACACCCCAGGGACGGAGGCTGCACAGCCTCCTTGGGTGAACCAGTGCCTGACCACCTGCCTGGTTAAAAAGTAAAAGTCAGTGTTTCTACTGACTTGCAGCACTGCTTGGAAAGAGAGCGTCCCTCTCCGTTGTAAAACTGGTTTTTAGTTCCTTGTAAGTCTTGCATATATCCACATAACATAATACAGTGCCATCTAGTTACCTGAGCCAAACATATAATCTGTTTAAACCAATGTTTAGGGCCCTCTCCACCAGCTCCAACCACAAATGCCAGCCTCATCCACCTGCATACAACTTCATATTCAAATGTCATCCTCATAATTGTTTGAAGAGAGGAACTCTCCCCGATTTGTGGAGGGCTTGTCTCCCCACCAGGTTGTTCTCAGTTTCTTGAAGAGTGGGCAAGTGAGAAGATGGGAACATGGAATTCCTAAATAAATGCCCTAGAATCTACAATGTGTGACAAATTTCCAGAAATACTTCAAAGCTACGTGAAGAGTCAAACCCACCTTTCAGGACCATATTGGAAAAGGCTGCCACTACCTAAACACAATTAATTTGTTATGGTCTGCAGTCCTGAGTGTGTTGAAGTTTGATTCACGATCAGCATACACATGACAGCACCTGAGAAAGCAAGCTAATTAGTCCCAACAGGGCCGGCGCTCAGTGAGTTCTGGAAGAGCTAGTTCAGGTAAATGTTAAGGAAGTTCATTTTCCTTAGGTTTCCTGAAGCAGAGCCTCAGGCATGGATCCCAGAAATGCTTCTTAAATAAATAATTTATCTGTAAGGTACAGCATAGAGCAGCTCAAGTTCAGAGCCTCTGGAAGAGGGACCCCCAGCAAAGAAAACGCTGGGCAATTATACCCTTACAATCTAAACTTCCCACCCCTTGGGCATCAGTTCAGGCCAATTGTAAAATTAGAGTCTGGGGTCTCCCTGTTACATTTTGGATCTCTTAATTTTCATTAGGTGAGCCATTTCTTATCTCTGGAGATAGTTGTTTGCCTTTTACTGATCAGACTAGACATCAGTCTAAGTCCTGTCCTTCAGTTGTTTTGCAGCTGCAGCTTGGGGAGAAAAATAAGTCCTTGGCAATAACTAAAACATTTTTCTATTTCTCATCATCTTTAAACATGCTGTTCCATTTCTTTACCTATTTCCAGGGATGCAACTCCTGTCAACAATCAGAAGCTCACTTTATCTTCTAGCTTGAACCAGCTCTGAGGCCTTCATTTGCTCAATTAAGTAGAAAGTACAAAAGTTCTCAGCTTGCAGCCTAAGCAAACTTGGTTACTTATGCTAAGCGAGTTATTCTAAGCAAGTTCTATACAAGCAGTTTCTGAGCAAGTTCTATATAAGCAATATACCAAACAGTTCAATAAGCTAAGGCAGTCTGTATTTTCTAACAGTACAGAACTGTGCACTGTGGATGTACCTTTGCTAGATTTGACATGGATAGAAATTTTCTGTGTGAAAGTCAAGCTGCAGAAGATTTTTAGCATTGATTATGAAGCTGGCAAATAAATAATACACTGCCAGATTAAATTCAGAAATTCTAGAACCTGAGAAGCTGAAGTTTCACTGAGAACATGAGTGTTTGCGTTCTGAGGCTGGAAATTTGCTGAGAACATTTTTCTTCCATTTTTTCACACCACCAGTGCCCCCTCCCACAGATAAGCAGCCAGCACGTCGGGAGACAGCCAGCCCACCTGCCCCAGGTTTGGGAACAAGCCTTGTCTGGAGGCCGCTCCTCTGCAAACATGGCATCTCCCCGAGCAGAGCGGTCAGTCATTTTGTCACAATCAAAGCAATAATCAAAATGAAATCTGAAATGTGGCATAAAAAGGGAGACTTTAGGCTTCAGAATGGTAGGTTTTAGGCCTTATTTTCTCATTCATGAATACTGATGTCAATTATATAACATTTTGCATTTTGGGCAGCCCCAGCATGGAGCCTGCAGTCAGGCACCAGGTATTTCCCATTTCACCATCTCTTGCTCGCAGGCAGCTGCTGACAAACCAGCGCTGCTGCCAGGCAGGACAGCGTGTCCCCCTTTTTCCTGATGGGAGAATGAATCGAGGGAGAACAAGGATCATAACTGATGTTTCTGAAACACCTTTATTAGTTATTACTGAGAGAACCAAGCTGCTATAACTACTTAGAGCACCTCCAGCATGCCGCAGCTCCATGCAGCATCCCTTCTCCTCTACTCTGCCCTGGTGAAACCGCATCTGGAATATTGTGTCCAGTTCTGGCCCTCAGTTCCAGAAGGACAGGGAACTGCTGGAAAGAGTCCAGTGCAGGGCAACAAAGATGATCAAGGGAGTGGAGCATCTCCCTTATGAAGAAAGGCTGAGGGAGCTGGGTCTCTTTAGCTTGGAGGAGACTGAGGGGTGACCTTATTAGTGTTTATAAATATGTTAAGGGTGAGTGTCACAAGGATGGAGCCAGGCTCTTCTCTGTGACAACCAATGATAGGACAAGGAGTAATGGGTACAAACCGGAACACAAAAGGTTCCACTTAAATTTGAGAAGAAACTTCTTCTCAGTGAGGGTGACAGAGCACTGGAACAGGCTGCCCAGGGAGGTTGTGGAGACATTCAAAACCCGCCTGGACACATTCCTGTGTAACCTCATCTGGGTGTTCCTGCTCCGGCAGGGGGACTGGACTAGATATCTTTTGAGTTCCTTCCAATCACTAATATTCTGTGATTCTCCTCACGCCTCCCGTCCCCACCCCCACCGAGGGACCCTCACGCCGCCGCTGTCGCCCTCCCCGCCTCCCTTGCCGGAGATCCCGCCCCGGAGCGGCCGCTCCCCCGGCACGGGCCCGCCCCGCGCGCAAGCCGCCAACGGGCGCTCTGTGGCGTCACAGCCGCGTGCCGGCGGCCCCGCCCGCTGCCGCCTGATCCGGGAGGCGGTGTCGCAGGCAGGCCGGGCGCGGCGGGCTCGGCTCGGCTCGGCGAGCGGGTCTGCCTCGGTGAGCGCGGCCGCGGGGTTGGGCCCTCTCGGGTTGGCGAAGGCTCCGTGCGGAGCCGGGGGGCGCGGTTCGGCTTTCCCGGCGGGCCGCGGTGAGGCGGCTTACTCGCGCGGGGCGGGCAGGCGGGAGGTCGCGGGGTGGGCACCGCAGTGCGGCCGCCGCCTCGGCTGCCCCCGGGCAGGGGCGGGCCGTGTCCCGGAGCGGAGGCAGCGTTGCGGTGATGGCGGGGCTGGGGTAGCAGCGTGCGCGGCGGGGAGCCGGGACGTGGGCCTGTGCAGGGTGGTGACAGGCGCCCGGGTGGCTCGTTCCTTGTCCCTGCCCAGGCGCCTGATATTGTCATGATACTCGGGTAAGCTGCTTCCTGTGTCTTGTCTTTCTTGAAAGATTAATGTCGGACAGTTTCGGCTTGAGTTGTTTGTGTGTGGAGAAATCCTGTTGGCAGTGATGGGAGACTGGCAGGCACGCTGCTACTTCAAAAGTATTAAATAGCAATCTTGCATAACACTGCATTTTCAGTCATGTCGTTAGAATCTTTGGCCACAGAATGGTAGATGGTGACAATGGCTTTGTACTTTGGTGCGGTGAAAGACAGCATAACTGCATGATGAAGGCAGTTATCTACCCTGCTAGTTTCTCCTTTTTAGAGAAGTGCTAACTAAGTACATAAAGCTAAAAGCTCTGCATTGAGACCATGTGATGGAAATACAGACCAAGGAGTCAGGAAGAAAGTTCATTTATTTGGACAAAAAAGGCTTCAGACAGTACTAATACCTAGAGGAGGAAAATGAGACATGCTGTCTGAGTGAATGTAGGTGTGAGGATACCAGCCTGAGAAGATGGTGTAGGTTGAAATGTCAGAAGATGAGAGTTTAGTGAAGTCTTCAGTAATTTTAAGAGAATAGGAATTACCATGTCAGATCAAATCACTGACTTTCTCTGCTGTCTGGTCTTTGATATTTAGTCTTAGGTGCTTAAAATTAGTAGTAGGCTACCACTTAATGAAAAATTTAAGGGCCATTTTAAACAAACTAGTTTAAATAAACTAAAAGTAACCCCCTGTATATTTATTAGCAAGTACCTGGCCTGTATTAGTTGAAATCCTTTATAACATTTGTTTTTGTTCTCTAAATTACTGGAAGTTACTTATACTTTCTTAATTGCTCTTTCCCTACATAAGCAAGGCTTAAACAATTCTGTGTGATAGTTCTCGTTTATCTTCTTCATCTTTGAAATCAGTGGCTGATAGAAAAAACAGTTGTCTTATAGGAAGAGCTCTTGGATTATGGGTTTTGTTTTGGTTTTGCTTCTCCTGCTGTATCCCCCAGGTTTCAAAAATAGTGAGTTGAAAAGAGTGTTCTACCTCTGTCAGGCAGGATATTTAATCCTCTTAATAAGCTTTAGGCTTTGTGTTTACCTTCTGCCAGTAAGATCCACCAGTAAGCTTTTTTTTTTTTTTTTTTTTTTTAAATATACGTTATTTTTTAATGAAGTGAGGTTTAGAAGGATGGTCACACAGGTAGGTGAGGTGTTAGCTTACAATATTGAATAGAACTCAAGTTTCCCTGTTGCACTGTAGCCTCCCTTGGTCAAGTCAGTTTAAACCACAGAGTATATCTGTGCTGATAAAGGGAAAAGGGCCAAGGAATGAGCTCAAGCACTGGATTGATCTGTGATTATCTACAGTGCCCATTAGCTCTTTTCTTAGCTCTGTTTTGGACCAGTTCTCTCCAAGACAAGTTCCTCTAAATGTTACTTAGTACTAAGCCAGTCTCTACCAACCATAGGAGTAAAGGCTGGTTTGTGGCATCCTTGCATTTAGTAATATACATTTTGGAATTAATTCCAGCTTTAAAACAGAGGAAATATTACTCTGCATTGTATAGAAATGGATTACAGGCAAATATTAAAACATGCAGGATACTTAAATACTAAAGAACATACATTGAAAACATTAATGATAGAGCACCTTTCTTGCATATGATCAGATTGCTACTTAAATGTTCCGTTTCAGAGTATTTCTTCTTGTGGTGGGAGGGAGAAATCAAGGTGACTTATTTACTTCATACCATTCATTATTTTGTATTAATTTTAATAAATAAGAATTAAATTCAGATGTTAAAGCTTTTAGTTATCGTAAGCTTAAAATCTGCTGTGAATTCCTTCTTTCTTTTCCAAGTGCTCTGCCACGCAATGCCTAGTTTGGTGGTAACTATACTGTACGTATACTACAAACATGGGATGTTTCAAACAATCTGAGATAAGTCGTAATACTCCCACTCTTCTGAATTGTTGACTTAGCTTTTGTACCTCTGCCTTGCAGAGCAATGAGCTAGTGCTGTAAATGCACTGATCTTGCTGACATCTCCATTTTCTTACAGGCCTTTTCTAGTGTCAGTAAAGCCTGAGCTTTAGTGAGAATAGTGGTGTTGACAATATGACAAGCATACAGTGATTAGTAAGTTAATTATTAAGTTGAAATGTAGCCGTGACTTTAGGATTTCATGTGATGATTTGTTATATTCCAACAATCACTAGCAAAATAGTTATTTAAAATCTGTCTTTGCTTTAGCCTTCTTTAGCAAAAATGAATCAAAAAACATGGGGCAAAGTAGACTATGGTACTGCATGCTTTTACCTTATAAACTTAATCTCCTTGATGGTTATTAAATACACACTTATTCTTATGCCAGTGCTGTTCTTCAGCTTAAATCAAAAATGCTGAGCCTGTTGGCAACAAGTGATTACAATCAACCAGAAAAACCTTCCACCCCAAGATTTGTTTTTGATGATGGGGAATGGGCAGCGAGCCTGGTGGCCTGAGTCCCTGCTGATCTGCTCCACATGGGCTGCCTTCTCACGCCATCCTTGTCGTATTCCTAGTGACGTGTCTGTCGCTTAACTGAAATGACTTATATTGTCTTTTGCTTGAAATTGGATTCTGTCACATGGTAAAAGTACAGATGCATTCCAGATTACATGGCACTTGTGCCATGTGGCTGCAAATGCATCAGTCACGTGTTACCTAAATTTTTATCATAAAGATTCTGGGAGTAGAGAACGGCATTCTGGGTTTGCCTCATTAAAATAGTTTCATGACCTGCACTTCTTAACTTTCTCTTTGTTGGAATAGAGGAAGGATATTTTCCAGATATATATTTATGTATTTTTACTTTATTAATAGACTAAAAGAAGAAGAGACAATAAATAAGTGTAGGTACTATTTCAGGATTTTTAATAAAGTTTGGATTTCAATAGTTCTTGTCTTCTTCTCTGACATACTTCCTTCTTTTCACCTAATATATCTATAGAGACTAATCCAACCTCTTAGCCTTTGGTTTATTGGCTTCATAAGCAAAACTTAGCTTTCTCTAAGGAAAAATAATTAACTGACTAGAACAAATCAGTGACCTTCTAGACACCTCTTCCTGTTCTGGTGCACTTTCCCTGAATCTGGCTTAACATTGTGTGAGGTCTCAGCCATGCTGTGCACACTGGCATTAATGCTTCCGTATGTGTAATGGAAGTATTTTTATTTTTGCACTTTGGATTTTACCTACCCCCATGTTTTTTGTAGCTTGCTATCACTGCGACTGACATATGTCTTTAGATTCTTCTCCTTTCTTCCATCCAGCTTTCAGATGAGAATCATTGTTTTTATTGAAAATGCATGACTTTCATTTTTATATAGTATCCCATTTTTGTTGTCCATGATCATTATTCTCTTCTAGTATAATAACTTGATTTTTCTGAATTGACAATGCCTCTCATCACTGTCAGCAAAATAATCCACTGGAATTTTTGCATTGTGTGTTGTAAACACTCTCTTAGGCCAAGAATGATTTGTATTTCCTGCATTTGGCCAAGACTGAAGATCTGCATTCAGTTAAAACAGTGATTTTTTTACGTATTTTAGAGTTCACATAAACCTATCGGATTCTTTTCTGCTTGTCACTTGTTGAAATAAACATGAGGCAGTTTGGGGAATACATTCTAAAACAGACATAAAACCTGCAACCTTTTGTATATATTATTTCAAGTTTTTGTCACCTGGGAAGCAAGGAAAGGAAAACACTTTGTTCTCACTTCATAAACACTGTAAAGAAAATAAGTGATTCCCTGTTTTCATTTTGTAAAGCATACCTTTAACTATTTTAAGTATTTCTTCCCAGATCTGTGTGTTGATGTTAGTTGAAGTTTATCGTGATTTGTTTAAATCTGTTGCATGCTTTCCCTTAAATTATTTAAATAAAAATATACTGAGTTTGTAAGTTCAGCATTTATTTAAATAAACAAAATGTTAACTGATTTTTTAATACCATAGAAATACCATAGAAATACCATAGAAATACTATTGACAGTAAAGTTAGATTTTTAAATTATTTTTTTACTCCACTGTTTGTTACTGATCTTATTAAACTTCCCATCTTAAAGTATTATCAGGTGTGTCCATGTTCTTCTCATATTTAGCTTTTAAGAAATACATGTCTGTGATGTAACTGGATGTGATGATTGTAAATTCCTTTCTGCCTTGGAATCATGTATTCTAAATCTGAACAGCAGTAGGATTTAACCATAACATATCAAATGCTGTACCAAGCAACCTAGATAGCTTTCTGCCAGTACATGCAGTATGGTCATAATTAGAAACCAATTAAAAGGCATTTTGTTCTAAGGTAAACTTTATTTGGCTTCATCTATTAATATTCTGAATAATTTTTATTTGCAGTAATGGAACAACTGCAAGATCCGGTTATGCAAGAAGATGCAAATATTAAAGCTATTAATGAAGAGTACAGGAAAGCCTTTATTTTTATCAATAAAGGACTGAATACAGATGAACTGGGACAGAAGGAAGAGGCAAGAAGTTACTACAAGCAGGGGCTTGAGCACTTGCTCCGAGGTGTTAGCATTCCATCGCAGGGTCCTGCATGTGTAGGATCCCAGTGGGAGTCTGCCAGGCAAATGCAACAGAAGATGAGGGAGACCCTCCAAAATGTTCAGGCTCGACTTGGCATTCTAGATCAAAACACCCCACCTGTACAAGCAAGCCCTGCTGCCATGGATGCCCCTGCTGGGGTACCCAAGTTGTACCCATCCATTCCTCCCAAAGAAAAACCGGAAAGACCACCAGCCCCTAATTCTCTGTTGGTACCAAGTCAGCCGCCCACAGCAGATAGAAGCATTGCAGCTGTGAGCCAGGGACAAATTCCAGCTGTGAGTCCATCACCTGCAAAACCTCTTTGTCTGCCAAATGAAGCACCTCCTGCCTATACCCCTCGAGCTACCAATGGCCATTTTACTGTGTCTTATGGCACGGACTCTGGGGAGTTTTCTTCTGTAGGTGAGGACTACTACAGTAAGTGTACTCAGCCACCTCCCCTTGAAAACCTGGGAGTGGATGCAGATGAGCTGATTTTGATTCCCCGAGGAGTACAGCTGTTCTTTGTGACTCCTGATGGGCAGGTTAGTGCTCCTTCGTACCCTGGATATCTACGCATTGTGAAGTTCTTGGATGCAGATAGTGAGACAGCCCAGAATCGTCCACCTGCGTTTCTTCAGGTAACAGCAAAATAATTTTCTTCTCTATTTAAATTTTAAGAACTGTCATAAAACTTTAAAAGACAATCTTCTTAAGTTCTGACTCTTCTGAGGCCTAAATATCTGTGATCATACCAAGGATGTTATAGCTATTGGAAAAATGGTTTTCTGCACATAACCCTTTTATGACTTTTTTTGCAAAAATCACCTCTGTGTTTTCACAGGGTTGTTGAGTGCTGACTGTTCTGGTGAATTGTATTTTCTAAAGGAGTTGATTTAACGTATCTTTTCGTTTCATAGAATTAACTTTCCTTTCCTTACGTAGAGAAGACATGTTGATTCACGTATTGTAACATGTCAGCATAAAATGGGCTTGTGCACTGCCCACTTCATTCTCAACTAGTGATAAGGTATTGCAGGTAGGACAACTGATAATTGGGAATGTGGAGGCCCATGTTAATCCAGACTCTGAACTACAAATGGTGGGGTACTATTTGGATTTTTTCAGTCTGTGCTTGCTTCATGTGGGCATGTTCTGTAATGTACATTGTGTTTCTGGACTGGTTTCTGACTTGTGGTCTGCTTGTTGCTGCTAAGACTGGCTGTTGGAAGTCTCATCAGCAAAAGGGAAACTTGGAGGAACAAACAAAAAATGCTTCATGGTTTTGGGTCAGCTGATTCACCTCCACCTGTGTTAGCAGCCTTCAATAGTTTGCCAGCAACAGCTATATGTTCTCTTTATCCTACTATAAAAATCTGTCCGGAGATCTACAGGAAGTTACAGGTGCTGTGAATGCTGAGTTGTTTGGTAGTGTGTTTCATCTGTTTCTATACCTGGGCCCAAGACTAGACCTCAGTTAAGAGTCTACCAGCTTGAATTTAAGTCCTGTGAAAATTAGTATTTTCTCTATATTAGACTGTCAGAACTAATCAAGAATATTTCCACAGTCATGTGGATTTCTTTGTTGGAAGATGGCTTAAGGCATTTTAACTTTCTTACTATATGGAAAATCAAGTTTGTGGTGCTTATCATTACATTCTGCCTGCCTTTCTTTTTAAAAAGATCCTTTAATTCCTTTATGTATTTCTCTTTTCTAGGTTTGTGACTGGTTGTATCCTCTAATGTGTAACCAGTCTCCTGTTCTGTGTTGCAATACTGGAGTCTACATGTTCCCTGACATGATGTCTCAGGTACCAGGATCCTACGTGGGAGTAGTGTTGTCTTCAGAACTCCCAGAAGCTGACAGAGAGCTGTTTGAGGATCTCTTAAAACAGATGTCCAACCTTCGCATCCAGGTAAATTCCTGGGCTGCATTTTTGAAGCTAAAAAGGAAAGGTGGAAATGATAGTTATATTCTCCCGTTTATGTTTAGTTGTGCAAAAATGCAAAGTTCTGTGTATTGCTTGGTAAGCTCACCAGTGAGAAATAGATAAAGTAGCCAAGATGAAGCAACCTACTAATGAAACTGTAGGCTCTGTGAGGTGGGAGGACAGAAATTTTAAAATACTAAATTGTAAGCACAGAGAGGAATTGGAGACCATTTTGTATATTTTCTCTATTTTTCCAGAAGAGAACATAGGACCCAGAATGAAATTTTATGTTCAGGAGAAAGTGTGTTTTTTCCTGTGTGTGCACACACATGCACACCATCTCTGTGTAGTTTTGATGATGCCATTCTTGGAATATTTGGCCCAAATGTGTGAAAGACCTGTGAAAATAGCATGTACCTCAAAAATCTACCTTCAAATGGAATTTCAAAATAATCTAGTTCCTTACTGCGGGAAGATAGTAAGAAATAGAGAAAATAGAAAAAACCCATAGTCTGACAAAGGTGCAGTAAGACAATGGTGACTGAAACTGAGGTGAAAAATGTTACTGGAGCACCATTTCCGGAAGAATGGTAATCAGTAACAACTTAAAAACTTATAGGAAGATGATATCTTCATGAAAGATAAAGCTTGATGATTCAACAAGATTCTGAAGAGAGTCATGATGAAGGACGAATTTGGAGCATAGGATGTGGGTGAAGTTCTGCTACGTTATAAATTCTCTGAGTTCAGCAGGGAATTTCACTAGCACAGGCGACCAATAATTTTTACTTAAAAGTACTACAGAATTGTGATCTGTCAATGCAGGCCTTACTGGATAAAATTCTGTTATTTTTCCTGCGTAGAAGTAGTTCAGATTGGATATCTCATTAGTTTCTTGTTGTCCTAAAATTCCATGTTTTTGTTAATGTTCCCTGCTACGATGTCACAGGTGCCAGGATCCCATGAGAGAGTAGGGTTATCTTCAGAGCTCCCAGCAACTGAGAGAGCACATTTTGAAGATAAATTTAAACAGATGTCTGTCCACAAAGTCCAGGTAAATTCCAGGACAATGATTCCAAAATTTTACAGTAAAAACAAAAAAAAAAAAACAAACAAACAAACAAACAAAAAACAAACAAACAAACAAACAAAAAAACAAACAAACAAACAAACAAAAAAGTCACTGAAGTACTTGTTAGAGCTGCTGAGATTCCAGACTTGGTCAAAAGCAGCAATGTATGCTGTGCTCTGTGGTTTTTAATTTTTTGTTTGTTTGTTAAGAGCTGGTTCAGTTAGTGCAGGCTACCACATTTTGCAAATTGGTAGCATATTTCTGGAGTTTTAAAAACTTTGTGATAAAACACAAATATTTCAAAGCCTAGTCTGATGGCCTTTTACTGTGTCTGTTTTATATAGTACCCATGAGGATCAAATTAACAAGTATATTTTAATGTGATTTTAGTACAGAGTCACCTGTCTTGTTAGAGAACCCATTTCTGGTCCTTAGAAAAGGCTTTAGAAGTCTTGTTGAATGTTTTTCTGCATAATGATCCAAACTGTGGAGTAACTAAGTTATACCTGGAAGATACTTTAGTGGTTTGGTGTTTGTGGTGTTCTTTTGTTGGTTTTGTTCTGTTTTTAATTTGTTTTTTATTTACTTATAGCTGTGTCATTTTTCCTGCCCAGCCCTCAAAGTGTTTTGGTCACATGCTAAAGATGTTTTTTAAACATGAGATTTCACAGTGCTGTCAAGTGGTAATTGATATAGTGCGAGTCAGGGATACATTCTTAATCTGGCAACTTTCCAAGACTTAATCGACTCTTTTCTATTAATGTTGTTTGGGGGTGTGTGTTTTTGTTTTGTTTTGTTGTTCTCTTTTGTCTGCAACAGCCATCTTTGTGCAATACCCTACTTCTATTTCCAGTAAATATTTCAGAGAAATCTAATAATTCCATGCAATATCAAATATTATTCTATATTGTGCATTTTATTCTGTTCATAGGTTTCATTTATGAATGCTTTCATATAGACTTCTAGACTAAGCTAAAAGGTTTTTTGTACTGTCTCTCATTAGCTAGCAGTGTTTTCAGTCATATGAAATGTTTATTTTTTTACTTTGGGGAAAGTCGTAAAAATAGAATTCTTAAAAAAACCCTAAGTATGTTATTTTTTTGCTTTCTCTAATTAAAGTTTAATTACACTTTGTCTGTGAACAGTGTAAAGTGATGTTACACTTTTCAGAAGCACTAACCAGACTCTGTTGGTGGTTGCTATGTTCAAATAACGTCTACTTCAGCAACTCTCATGTTTGACAAGAAATCACACAGAACCTGTCCACCCAACTTTAAATGGGGAGCGGCATCATGCACAGCTTGCTGTGTTCCTTGGCTGTGCCAGTCTGCGAAAGCATTGACAGCACACAGAATGAATACTCTGCTTTATTTTTGAATTTGGGAGGAAAGGATGGGGAGCAAAACAACCAGAACAGCTGCATTCTTTTAGTGCAGCTGGACTGCAATTCCCATACTGAATAACAACAGAGTTGACTTCCCTCTGAGAAGATAAAAGTGATGGATGGACATGTCTCTTACCTTTTTTTGCTAGTTAATTTGTACTGTTAAGTTTTCCCTACTTAATTACTTGACTATATGGCCATGTTGGCATGCAAGTCTTTTCATTATATCTGGATGAAGAAAGCATACAGAAAATGCTGAGCAGTCTGATAAGCTCTTTTTGAATGCATAGCAGTTCTATACGAAAGTAACTGAATCACTAATTTTCCACTGCATTTCTGTACACTTACCCAAGGTATACATAGCATTACCATTTTTTGATAATAGATCTGTATGATCTAAAACATTTACAACAGAAATCCTGATGATATGTTGCAAAGTAGATTCTCAGATGTTTACTTTCACTTGTTAGCCTTCCGAAGCCTCCAGTGATGCCATTAACTTGCCTCAGACTGTACATATCCAACCAGAACCCGAAGGAGCAGAAAATCAGAAAGAGTTGCCAGAATGGAGTGAGAGAGTTGCCCACGGAATTTTGTCAGGTACTGTTGTAATAAGAGGAGTGTGTTGAATATAAACATCTGTGAGTACCATTTAAAACAGCATTTTCACCTAAATTCATGTGTGCTGGTAGAAGCTGAGTGGTTGGAAGTAGTTGTTCACTGGTTCGTTCCAGTCGTAATTGTCTAAGGGATGCTTTGTTGGGCTCTATGAAAACAGCGCAGAATTTAAATCCATTGCCAACAGTCCTGTTCATTGCAAATGAGTTGGGCTCCTCACTTGACTGTATGGTAGGATATCAACCCCTATGATCCAAACCACTGTGACAGAACAATTTACTCCTGTATGAGCAGTTACATTGAAGCAGACATCTATTGTGATTTCTGCAGATGAACTTTTTTCCCTCTGAGAACCTTTGGAACATACTAATGACCACCTGCTGATTGTAGTAAATATGAATCTGCCAGGAGGGCTAGAGGGTTGGGATGTACATTTTCAGAATATTAATAGCATTGAGATGTGCAGTTTTATCGCTTCTGGCCCAGCTGGGGCTTGGATATCTATTAAAAAATCAAGTGGCTGTATTAAGCTGACATTTGGATGAGGGCTGGCAGTATTAAAGTGAATTGAAAAAATGTGGGTGGCGTAGGAACAGAAATCACTGCAGGAATTCATGCTGGCCCATTCCGGGAAGAGAATAATTGCAGACAGGGATGTTTCTAAAGTCAGTGTTGGAGAGACAGAGGAGGGAGGGCTGTAGGAATCATTGTCTATAAAACTGTACATTCAAAGAAACAGAATTTTTGTCTTGAAGGTGCATCTTGGGTAAGCTGGGGCCTAATGAAAGGAGCAGAATATACTGGTAAAGCTATCCACAAAGGAGCTTCAAAACTGCGAGAACACATTCAACCAGAAGAAAAACCTCTGGAAGTCAACCCAACTGTAGCAAAGGGGCTTCATGTAGCAAAACAGGCTACTGGAGGAGCTGTGAAAGTCAGCCAGTTCTTAGGTAAAAATTTCCATCTCATAGTATATTATATTTTGCCTTAAATAATATTTTGTAAAATGACAGCTGGTTTCTCTTGCCAGTGAGCTAGGGAAGCGATTGACCTGATGAAATCCAGTGATCAGTTTGTGCCTAGTTATCTCTTGTGAGAGAGATGCTTTAGGACTAACAGTTACTATATGGCCTTGAGGCATTTTTTTTCTTAAAATCCTAGTCTGTACAGTCTTAAGTTTGTCATGCTTTTCTAAGTTTCAGACAGAATGGTCTTTCTCTCTCTTTCTAAGTTGATAACAATGTATTTTCAAAGCTGTACTGTCACTGGTTGCTAACATACATATTGTACCACTAGAGAATGTGTGTGTGTGCGCATGCCTATAAATACGCACACCTGCAACAAGTCTATTAGACTGTGTATGAGCTTCCAGATAGAAATGGCTTGGTGCTTAGAGGTGCATGGTAACCCTAGCAGCTCTCAGTAACTTCATTCTGTTATTTATTTGCATTAATGTTTATATTTAGTATCCAGTGACTCATACAAACTTAAAAGCAAATTGTGCTGAATATTATAAAAAAAGCTTTGAAGAGCTGGAATGGTTGTGAGAAAGACTTCTCCAAAAGACAGGTCAGGAAAGAAACACATCCTGTTCCCTATCTGCGAGTTTGGGATAACAAAGCAATGAAAACAGTTTCTTGAAATTGGGAATGTATGCATTTATTTTTAAGTGCTTTTTAGCCATAAGACCAACTTTATTTATTTCTTAGGGATTAGAGCTGTGCAGAATCTGAAAAATAAGGTTGCTTTGCAATCACTTGGGTACTCGGGCATGGATTAAAATCTGTCTTTCAAATAAGCATATTTAAATAGACGCAACACTTAAGACTTCAGTGAAACTTACTTTTAATTAGGAGTAAGGACTTTTAAAGAAAGATGTTATATTCTTACAAATAATCTGTATACTGTTGTTTTATGGTAGTTGAGGGAGTATGTTCTATAGCAAGCTGTGTTGGAAGGGAGCTGGCTCCACATGTGAAGAAGCACGGCAGCAAATTAGTTCCAGAATCCCTTAAGAAAGATAAAGATGGCAAATCCACTTTTGATGGTGCTCTGGTGGTAGCAGCAAGTGGAGTTCAAGGTAATGAAAATTCCTTATATGTTTTTAGTACTTTTCAATGCTATGAACTCAAATAAGCTATTTATTTTTACAGGATTTTCAACAGTGTGGCAAGGTTTAGAAAGTGCAGCTAAGTGCATTGCTAAAAGTGTTTCAACTGAGACTGTAAAAACTGTCAAATACAAGTAAGTTATGTTTTTGTTGGTTTCTTCTACAACACACTGTCATTGTGTTTGAATCCTAGCAAAAAAAAAAAAAGCTTGTGACAATGCAGGGAGGCTAACATATACTGGAAGATGCTGTGGAGAATAAAGGAATATATTGAGATAACCTCAAAACATATGAAATGTGCCCCTCAAAAAAGGTGCAGTAGGTATAATAAAGTGAAGATTAAGCAAAAGCACGTAGGTTAAATGGAATTGGTGAGAAGTGCAGCAAAAAAAATGTTTGAAAAGGATTGCAGAAAGTGCTCTACATGCTATTAGAAGAAGGAGACAAGGTAAATCAGCATACAGCACTAAGTGGATTGGCATTTGGGCTTGTGATGCATTTCAAATAGGCAGCTGATAGTGAAGTTCTAGTCAGTGGTGCTTTATTGTAATGTTTGTTTTCAGTGGGAATGTCAGGAGGTGTTACATGGGAACTCTTTTCTCGTAAATTCACATTAATATTTTTCTTATAGATATAAAAATAGGAGAGATGGAGATCAGCAGTCAACAGCCACTAAGACTGAAAAACAATAAGTAATTACATGTTGCAGTTAATGACAATACCATGGAAAAAAATTTGATACTTGATCTTTAGAATCAATCTATATAAATATATGAAAATTTTACATAATCTCTCTCTTTTGGGAGCTGGTTTCTGTGTCAGTAACATAGATTTCTGTCACTCAAAATACTTCCATGAATGAGCTAAAGGAGTATCATCACAGTGTGTCTACAGCAACAAAAAAAGTCTAAAACTTTTCTGCAGTGCCTTTGTGGTTGGAATCATAGAGAGATGCTCATCATATGTGTCTCTTGGTCAGAACTGGGGGAAAATGGAGCTTCAGAAGTGATAGGTCTGCCAGAGTATGATACTGCTACTTTAGTGGGTTTTTACGGTAATATAAATAACTGGACTATCTACACCTGCCAAACATTTTTTTTTTTTTTTTAAAAAAAAAAAGATGTTACAAATTATGCAATTGAGACAGGTAAACTGCAAAATCAATTATCAAATATTATTAACTTGTTAGTTTAACTCTATTGGATAACATAGTCTCACTTTAAGTGACGTTTCTTATTTTACTGAAGTTATATAAAACTGGCTTATGGTGTTCCTGGGGTGAAATAACTAATCAAATTGACAAATACTGAACTTTTGCTGTGAGATTAATTCTGTGATCTGCAAATCAGATGTTGCTGATTCAAGGCTGTTACTCTATCAGAGAATTACAAACAAACCAAAAAAGCACTAATTCTTTTTATTCAGTTTTGTTGTTGGTTCCAGCCATTATGCTATGGCTGTTGCACCAATAATGTGGTAGATTTGTGGAATCTTTGATATTCTATGTTTCTCTCTAGCCTTATTTTGAGGTCCTCAAAGAATCTCTAGTCATAAACACAAGGAAAAAGTAACTCTTGTAACTTCTGAGATTGTGATGCTGCCAGAAATACTTCCCTTTGGCCTGGTTTGTCTGATGACAATGCTCTCTGGAGAAATGTCTGGATGCCCAGAACAGCTAGAGTTACTGCTCTCACTGTACTCTTGTCCTCCTTCAGTGTGTTCTGTCTGCTGGTGTAGAAGTGACCTTTCTTCACACTTGAGTAATTAATATGAAATTGCTGACTTGCCCCCTAAAGCATAAAGATTGTGGACCCACAGCCCAGTGGAGAGACCTGAGGTTTAATTTCATCATAACTTCAAGATAGCTTTGTTGAGGCTTTTGGGGTTGTATATGACTTCTTCCCCTCCTCCCCGCTACTTCCCCTTTGCCATTGTATTAATTCCACATTACTTCAGAGAAGTTTTCAATGCACAATGACATGGTTTTTTGTAGGGACCTTGCTACCTCCAACTTCTGAGCATAGCTGTGTCAATAATGCTTTGTAGCTGTTAGATGGTCTGGATTGGTTTGCTTTAGCACCTCAGTGTGCCTGCTTTTGGAACTGGGAATTAACAGTAACACACTGGCACGTTACACCAGACATAGTATCATATTATGCCATGTAGACACAGGCAAAGGCGATATAGGACAAGTACTAACCAAGCACCATTCTGGCAGTGGTGGTACTAATTGAGAAAAAATATGCCTGAGGTGATTCCGGTCCCCTTTTCTGTTACAGCTGAGAAGACAAGACAGTGTTAGCCCTCCCTCCTCAGGGCTGTTGCTCGTGGTACAGACTAAGAAGGTTTGGCAGCTGCAAGGGTCTAGCTGTGAGGTCTTACATGGGGGAATAGAGGGTATTAAGAATTTTACCGAAGAATTTAGGTGAAAAAGGGTTATTGCACACAACTCCCTCTCCCACCTGCCACCATTCTTACGGTTCTATAGCTAAGTCTTCTACTCTTCTCTTGAAAACTAGGGGGGAAGAAGGGAGAAAGACTGGAAGTTTTTTTTGAGGAAAAAGGGCAGAAACATATTGGTATCTTTAAAGAGTAATTAATCTGATAGAGGAGCAGCCTTTACTCAAATGCCTTGGTAACTTCTAATTTTATTTTTTACACATTCATGCTGTGAGCTTACTATCTGTTCTTGCTAATGCTTAAAATTTTGCTTTCAAGAGAATTCTAGTGAAGATAAAAATGCTACGTAAACTTATCTACAAAACTGTTATCTTTCTTAAGGTATGGAGAAGATGCTGGCCATGCTACAGACAATGCCATGAATTCTGCAATCAACGTTGGTGTGACAGCACTTAACATTGACAATCTTGGTATCAAAGCTGTTGTAAAGAGAACTGCAAAGGAAACCGGTCATGCTGTGTTAGATAACTATAAAGTATTAGACAGTGAGAAGAAAGATAAAAAATGAAAGCAATGGAGTATTTCTCAAAGCCTTACATCAGAGATGAAACTTCCTATTTAGAAATAACTACATTGCTAATCTGCAATTTAACACAAATCACAGTGTACTTCTCAAGCAACCTTTATTTAGTTTGACAGGAAAATGTAAAAGCAGGGAAGGCACTCATGGAAAGGAAGATGAAAAGTTGTCTTAATTCTTTGTTCCATGTTGAACGAGGCTATTAAACAACTGGATTAGAGCTTTAGACGACTGGAAAGATATGAGTTTGCAGTTAATAAACTTGCCTCTGTAAGCACTTTTTCAAAATATAAAATGGAATAATATATTAATAGAGAAATACTACAGTGGATATTTTTGTAATGCTTTGTATTTGTAAAGAAGGTGATGATATAGAACTACTTGGATTATTAATTCTGAAACAAATAGGACTACTAGTTTTGTTTTTTAACCTTCTTTAATAATTTTACTAAAACAGCCTTCTCTTATTTAATATGCACTACAATAACCTTTGTGTTTCAGTGTTTTGTAGGAAATTTCTCTTTACAGCTACCAAACAGCTAATCTTATCCAAAGTTTTTGTCAGAAGAAATAAAATATGAACCTCAGGTAACTAGGTAGTTAGTCCCTTTAAAACTATTTTTTTTTCCATCCAGCATATAAGCAAACCAAAGATAATCAAGCATTTTTTCTAAAAGAGGGTATTTACAACTCTAGAAAAATGTATTCTCCAGTTGACCCCTAAGGAATACGCAAAGATTTTTTTGAAATTGAGATTTTTTGTGTAGAGAGGATAAGTATGTTTTTGCATAAATTATTTTTCTGTGAAAACATTCTGTAGAGGACACTAGGAACTTCTATGCATTCTGTACTTTTCAGCCAATCTAGAAGGATTTGGAGTATATATATCATAGCCTCCTAATGAGAGGCAATTATGTATTTGCTTCAACAAGTAGTTCTAACAGCATCTTTATTCCATTAAATTCATAGTTGCACAAGGTAAGTCTTTAAAGAGTGTGAAGACAAGGCCTTTTAATGAAGAGATGGGTGTGAAATAGACTAGACGTGACCATGTAGGTTTTTCATCCTGTTCCTAGTGAAGTGTGAAATAACTCCATATGTAGAACCCTTGAGATTATTAATTAATTAACTGCTACTTAATTAACAATACATTATTGAGTTTTAAAGCTGATGCATGTTCTAATATTGGCTGTACCTGCAACAAAGGCAACACCATCAATTTACAGCTTCTCTCCATTTCATGTAAATTGAGAAAATACATAAAAATGGTTGATAGCAAAGGCTGTTTGCATCATATTGAAAAAATACAGTTACAACTAACAGGTGCACATTTTGTGGTAGCCACTGTAGGTGTTTACTTTGGATGAAAAATGTGAAACAAAGGATCTAACCACTTGAAGTGTAACTTTGATTTATGGAAATAAAGATGAAAGTAAAATTGGTTAATCTGTGCTTGACCTTTTTATGATTTGAAGCTACTGTATTGATCAGCAAGAGGAAAGGCTAGGACTTCTTCTGAAGTAGAAACAGTATTGGAGTCTTTCTATGATAGAAACAAGGTAATAAATTAGAGTTTGAAGTGTTTCAAACTAAAAAGGTCCATTAAAATACACTACAACAATTTCTGTTACTTCAGTCTGTCACCAGTTTAAGACTGCAAAAGACTTCACACTAGAAAAAGCATTTGTGTTGTTAGGAACTGCATTTACAATAGGGATGTATGTATTTTTATCTTCTTTCTCCCATTTTTATTTTACATATAGCTCATGCTCTTTAGTTCTATCTATAAACTATCAGAACAACAAGTTGTATTAAAGCAACAGTTAAGATCAAAGTATTCCAGGTTTCAAGAGAGCAAGTTGTAGCATACTGAAGAAAAAAATATTTAAATGCCATTGCTATCAGGCAAGTTTTGTCCTGTTCAACTCACTGTTGTTCTCTTCACACGTACTCATTTTTTCAAATTTGTTTCAAAGTAGATTAAAGCTATTATTTTTTTTAATAATGCCTACCCTATTTTACAGTTTTTAGTGTGATACATCCATGATCTTCTCTTCCAAAGCTTAGTTCTCACTGCTGAAAGTGCCATGCTGTTGAACTTGCCCTGGTTCAACTGTCACTACCTGAACCTGGGCAGCAAATCCACATGCTTGTCCCCAGTTCCTCTACCATATACAACAGCCTCTACACATTTACTGCCTTATCTCTGTTCTCCCTTTTATACACTATACACACTAAGCTCCCTATGCCTCATACCTTTAGGTTTATTTTCTATTCCCAGCTTGATTTTGTTTCTCCTCTGAATACTGAACATCTTTTGATGTGTGGCAGTCCTAGAAGTAGTCTTACTAATGCTGTTTACGGAGTGAACTGCTACTTGATTTCCTAACACATTGAGTATTTAATTTGGAAATGGCAAAGTCTTTTCTACTACAATATTGGTCTGAAAGCTCAAGATTATTTTTAATGACCTCCAAGTCATTGTGAGCTACTGCTGTCTCTGACATCTTTGTCATTCTGTAGGTATAAACCACTGTTCTTACCTCAAGTCTAAACCCCTGCATTTGAATGGATTTCTCTAGATTCCAAGTGTGGGTTGTTTACTTGTTTTGTTTAATGCTGATTTAAAAACACTTTAGGATAGCCTATTTCTTAATACTCCTTGACAAACTAAATCTGTAATCCTTTGAAAAGAATTGGTAAAACTACCTTGCACCAAAGCATGCTGACCACCTCAGTTATTCACTATAGAGTAGTGTAGGTTGGAAAGGACCTCAGGGTGTCCCAGACTAGAGAGATCTGTAGCGCACCATTTTTCTCAAAACAGGTCCAGATGAAGCAGAGTACTCAGTGCCAGTTCTGATAATGTTTTTATGATCTCCAGTGATGAAGACTTTACAAACTCTCTGGACAACCTTTCCCAGGTTTGCCTCTGGTAAAGGTAAATATTTCTCCCTTACACTGGGACAAAATTTTTCATAAGCACTTGGATGTATTGCTGCTTATCCTTCCATAGAGCACACTGGAGAAGAATCTCCCTTCTTCACCTTCACTACACCCTCCTCTTAAATGGCTGTTGACAGCACTAAGACCTTATGCCTTTTCCAGGCTGAACATGGGCCTGCCCCTGACCAGCCTGGCAGCCCTTAGGACTTCTTTAGGATCCTGAAGCCCTTGGGATTTGTTTGGGAGCCCAAAGCTAAGCCCTCCAGCACGTGGTTCCACAAGTGCTGACCCCAGAGGGGAAGAAACACCTTCCTCACTGTCCTGCCCATGCTCTTGCTGATGCGGTCCCACAGGCCACTGGCCGCCCATGCTGCTGGATGCACTGCTGGCTCCTGGGTGGCCTCTTCCCTGGGCCTTTCCATGTGAAGTTGTGTTCACGTTACCACCCCCAGCCTGCACTGCTTTTCCCATCCCAAGTGTTGGACTATGCATTAGCTTTTTGTCACATTTCATTAGGTTCCTTTCAGCAGCCTGTTTCTCCCTCGGAGGGGCAGCTCTGCCCTCCTGCATAGTGTCTGCTCCCCCCAATTCATCATTGTCTGCAAACTTGCTGAGAGTGTGCTCAGCCTTTTGGGTTGTTAATAAAGAATTAAGGGTATTGGCTCAGGTATTTATCCAAGAGTTGAGCAGTCATAATGCTGGCCACCACACTTCAAGCCTGATGGCCCAGCTAATTTTCCAGCAACCTTATTTTCCAGTTATCCAATCTATAATTCGCCAATTTGGCTATAAAGGTACTATGAGAGACTATATCAAAATCCTTGGTAAATTTGAAATATACAACATCCACTGCTTTCCCCATGTCCACACAGCCAGTCAGTCATACCCTAGATACTGGTGCTAGAGAAATAGCTACTTCTTTGTCAAAATTAATTGATGTCATAATCCAAATGTTTGTCATCAGCAACCAGTCTACTTTGCTTTTGAGCAACTAGTTGTTTATTGCCTTCACATAATCCAACGATACTTATTTGCGTTGTGACCAACCTTCCTAACCTTTCTTACTAAAAATGAAATTAAAAGCCTTAAAACAATGAAAGTGCCTTTACAGGTATCCATAGATCTAATTTTAACCAACTTATTTGGAATAAAGAAATGGAGAAAAATTCTCAGATGTTGCAACTGTTGCTATGCTAGTGCCATGATTGTTAAAAATGTTGGTGGTTTTAAGTTTTACACACAGAAGACCTCAGTCCATGAGACACTAAGATTCAGTACACTGAATTAGTTTGAATGGTAATCTAGGTCTAAGTCATTACTTAAATTATTGGCTCGGTATGGAATGTGTTTTCAATATGTATCTTAAAAAGGAAGCATTCAGTAAATCCTGAAGGCAAAATGAGCAGCTAAATTTAAATGCAGTTACAGTGCAGTACTCTTCTAAATTTCTTTCTTGATTAAAGTATTTCAGACAATTTTGAGTTCAATCCACACTTCAAGTGATAATTCACTGATTAGATGATAGCATCAATTATAACTTGAGACTGTCAAAAATCACCTCCTGTCCTAATATACATCAGACAAGTGAAATTAAAATGACTTTTTCTTCTTACAGTCAAGCTTCTCACTCTCCATCCTACTGTTCTACCCACAGACACTCCATCCTGCTGGACTGGTGCTCCTGCTGCGAGGAGTTAGGTCAGCCCATTCCAGTGTCACGAACCACCACCTTTGGACTGAAATTCACAAAATTTCAGGACTGACCTTGGGATGGCAATACTGATTTATGCTATGTTAAAATAATTGTAATACATAACCCTTGTTTTAAACTTTGAAGGCAGTGCCTCTCTTGCCCAGCGAGCTGTAGGGCTATTGCACTTGGCTTCCTGCTTCTGCAACAGAGTGACATCCAAATAACTGAGAAACTATACTCTTTGTTTTTTCGCCTAGTATAGCAGTTAAGCAAAATGACAGTCCATCTCCTTCCTGAGAAAGTGAACAGACAGTTTCTCTAGTGAGCACTAGATCCCATGAAAAGGCAAGTTGATGTATGAGCACACTAATCACTTCCAATTTCACCCTGTCCCTTGCATCAACTCTGGTGCTTTTCTGCACAGCTGGTGAGCCATTTCAGCTCACTAACCAGCAGAAACTGCAAGCATTTTCCCTGATATAAGTCTTCTAGGTTTCATGAGCTGTACTGGCTCATTGGACATTACACAAATGTCAGGGCTGGCACCGAGGCAGGCAGAGAAGGTGACAGCAAGACCCTGACAGAAGGGATGCCACTCTTGGCAGCACTGAATTGTTTGTTAGATTAATTCAGTCCAGCGCACAAATCTTTGTCTTGAGAAAGCCATGAACTGATCTGAAATTCCTTGTTTGAAAAACGCAACGTAAAACATTTTAAAGCATGAATCAAAATAATTAAAATATTAGCCAGTACATATTAACTAATTGACTCCATTGACTTGATCGGTGACTACCGACTATTCTAAGCTCTTCTGTCCTGACTCAGGTTAGGTTCTTGCAAACTACTTTATGCAGAGCACCGATCCCAATTGTCGAGGGTGCTAAAACACAGGCTAGGCACTCTTTTAAAACCAGGCCCTGTCACACTGTGCCTCCCTCCACATATAGGTCAAAGCATCTATTTAAAACCATGCTACTTTGCATCCAAAAGACGTGTTTTAAAAAAATCTCTGCATATTTGTGTTTCTCAGGTCATTAACAGCTTAGCATACCAGCAGTTCACACTACATGCTCAAAACTCTTTAACTGGGCCACAGCTGTATCCTAGAATCACAGAATGTTTGGGATTGGACGGGACCTCAAAAGATCATCAGTCCAATCCCCCTGCTGGAGCAGGAACACCCAGATGAGGCTACACAGGAAGGTGTCCAGGCGGGTTTTAAATGCCTTCAGAGAAGGAGACTCCACAACCCCCTGGGCAGCCTGTTCCAGGGCTCTGGCACCCTCACTGAGAAGAAGTTTCTTCTCAAATTTAAACAGAACCTCGTGTTCCAGTTTGTATCCATTGCCCCTTGTCTTATCATTGGTTGACACTCAGAAGAGCCTGGCTCCATCCTTGTGACACTCACCCTTTACATATTTATAAACATTAATGAGGTCACCCCTCAGTCTCCTCTTCTCCAAGCTCAAGAGACCCAGCTCCCTCAGCCTTTCCTCATAAGGGGGATGCTCCACTCCCTTCATCATCTTTGTTGCCCTGCGCTGGACTCTCTCCAGCAGTTCCCTGTCCTTCTGGAACTGAGGGCCCAGAACTGGACACAATATTCCAGATGCAGTCTCAAGGTTGGAAGGATCATCTGGTCCAACCTTTGTTGGCGAAAGCACATTTTTCTCAGTAATTTCGGGTGCTGCCGAGCCAACCCCATCAAACGAGGGGCCGTTATAGCAGCTACCGGCACAGCTGGTACCAATGGGGGCAGACGGAACGACATGGCGAAGGCGATGCCGACTGCCACGTTTCCCCGGGCAGCGAGAGCCAGGACGACTGCGGAGACTGGGGTCGCCCGCCCCGAGGGGTGGGGAGGCGGAGGGCCAGGACCAGGACCAGCGCTGGTTCGCCCACCTCCGGCCACACCGCGGCCGCAGAAGGCCGGGCCGGGCGGCTCCCCGTTACCCCACGCAACAGCCGCCGACGCCAGGGCTGCGCTTGGGCCGGCGGCGCCATGGGGGAAAGCGGCGGTCGCCGGGCGGCACATCCCGACCGGCTGGCGCTGGAGCTGGGGCGGGAGAGGCGGAAGAAGTGAGTGCCCGGCGGGCGGCAGCTGCCCCGGGGAGCCGCCCCGGAGGACCAGCAGGCCGGGGGCTCCTGCCGCCTCCCTGCGGCAAAATGGCGGCGGTTGTCTAGGGCGGGGGTTGCGGCTGATGCGGTGGGTGGGGAGCGGCCATGGGGGTCGTGTGGCTGCCGGCGGGTCCCGCAGCTCGGCTGGGATGTGCTGGGAGCACGGCTGGTGCTGTGAGAGAGCCTGGGGCATGGAGGGCAAGAGGGACAGCTGGTCAAAGGGCTGGCACTGGCACAAGGAGCCTGAAGAATTTGGGTAAATAATTTTAGCCAGAAGCGGTACGGAACAGGCATGGCTGGAGAATGGGACGGCGTGTCACGGTTTAGCCGCAGTAGGCAGCTACACCTGCTCGCTCCCTCCTTCCTTCCCTGTGGGATGGGGGAGAGGATCGGAAGGCTACAAGTGAGAAAATTTGTGTGTTGAGATAAAGACAGTTTAACACGGTTAAAAAAAAAAAAAAAAAAAGGAAATGGGTACAAAACCAAGTGATTAAAAAAAACCAAACCCACAAGCAAGGGCAGCCCTGGCAAACTCCAGCCCTCGGTTCTTTTGCTGAAGACAAAGTGGCTGTCCCTGCTGTGTCCCCGCCCAGCTCCTCCTGCACCCCCAGCCCACCCCCTGGTGTGGGGATCCGAACATGACTTGCCTGTGCAAGTGCTGCTCAGCAGTAATTAAAACATCCCTGTGTTATCAACAGTTATTTAATCACAAATCCAAACAGCACCATATGAGCCTCTGTGAAGAAAATTAACTGTATCCTGGCCAAAACCAGTACACTGCGATTGGAAACCACGATGGGGTAAGAACAGAAAAGACCTCTTTGGGGGAAGAAGATTGAAATGAACAAGGAGGTGCTCCTTAAACACACTTATTTGCACAATGTGGAATTAAACTGGAAAGATGGATTTCAGTCTTCTCCACTATCAGTAAATATCTCTGAAGCCTATAGGGAAGGTATGATATCTCTCCAGTGCATTTTGCAGAGAAGATGAGGACTTATTACTGCTGCCAGTTAGTTCCCTTGCTTAAGCAGCAAATGTTGCAGCGCTCTGATTATTGTTCATGCTCACACAGTGGGGGGATTCTTGGTTGGTTGTTTTTATCAGTTTGCTTATGAAGTTACACATTTCCCCCCATGTTAAAGAATATGATTGCCTTTTGAATGTTAATAAATTAAAAGTTAGAAAATGTCAGAAGCTCCCGTGCTGCCTTAAGTCTGTTCCTTGATATGTACATTTCCATACAATTTTCAGACATTCTATTCCATACTGATTTTTCCTCTGGACAACGTTTCTTTTAGTGTCTATCTAGGCTGCTGATTCTTTTCAAACTAGTCCTGCAATTGTGGACTATATAAAATGTTTATTTACTAAAGGAAATGGGGAAGCCAATATTAACAGAGTCAAAATGGCTAGGCAGATTTCTGCATTCAAAATGCCACAAAAAGGAGCCTGGACATACTTGCACCAACATGTAAGCAAATAATCCTTTTACTTAAGTCTGAACAGTAGTGTGTCAGTGTAATACATCAATTGTCCTCTCTATGCACCAATTCTTTTACCTGATACACGATCCTGATATTACAGGTGTTCAGGTAAAAAGCAGAATGATATTGGCTTTGTTCACTGCTCTGATTATTTTGTTTTTTAATTAGTGAAAACCTCGATCCTTTATGTACCTTAAATTCTTGCTAATATCTCTAATAATCTTCTGCAAGACTGGGCCCAAAGCCCACAGCATTGTGAAGTGGTGACTTATTTGCCAAGGAAAGGAAAATACCTGTTTAACAAATACTTTTATTTTGATGGCATGACAGCAAGATTTGCTGCTCCAAGTGGATTCTACACCAGTTTTCCTCTGTGTATGTTGTATTTACAAATAGACAAGGGCATTACTGCCGATTTCACAGAAGTTATTTATTCAACCTAACTGTTAATGACCAGGGTTGTTATACATCTAAACCAGTGGCATGTATAGGTGATGAAAGTAGAAAGGCTCTTAGAAGGTGTGATTCATCTGCCCCTCTGGCTGTTTTAGCATGAGATGACTCACCGTCCTGAGGAGCCTGTTTCTCTGTGTTGGGTACAAAGCAGGCTGAGGATGACTGGCTTGCAGATAGATGTCAGCGCTCCTTCACAGCTACCTCGCCCTTGTCATCCTTTTACTGTCTTATTTGATTATCATGCCATTTAGGCAGTTTGCTAACAGCCCACCCAGCACTCTCATTTTACATTCATAAAGAAGAGATTTTTACTTCAAAGAGTAAATTGAATCATCCATGTCCGTAAGGGGGCTGTTACCTATAGTACCTGCTGATTCTCAATGATTGTGGATGTAATACTGTGAAATCTTTCAAAGGCTTTAATGAAAGTCAGCTTAAATCTGAATTACTGTAATCAAGATTCAGAACAGGTTTGATTGGGAGATGGCATGGCAAGTGTTTCTGAGAGAGCCAGCATATAATACTGCAGCATACTTCTTAATAGACAAAGAGATCTTAAAGCCATATATTTATGCCTGTCGACTACTTACTAATGTTGATGGAGTTGCATGTTAATTCAGCTTGTGAGATTTCAGCTTCTGTGGCTCTCCTGGCAAGGAAAGCTGCAGTGTTTTCCCAGCACGCTGCTGACTGCAAGTGTCAGGAGTCTGTAGCTTTCAGTACTCTAGTCTGCCCTGCAGTGCCTTTTGCACTGCGCAGTATTGTTTCTGCTTTGTTCCTAGGTTCTGAAGGCATCTATACATTTTGACTTCTACAGGAATCAGTAAAGGTCTGCCATGTTAGAGAGCACAGGCCCTAGAACTGGTGATTTGCCTTGAGCTTCTCCTATAATGTTTCATTGCTTTTTTCTCTCTGCTATAGAAAATGGCTTCAGGCAGTCTTGGGCCTGATACGTGCACCACATACTCAGATTTGGATAGCAAAATGTGCACGAAAATGGCTTTCATCCCAAGTGGCTGTCACTTTCAAGTAAAATAACACCTGTACGCTGTTTTAAAAAGAAACTTAGCAATTTTTTTCTTTTGTCATTTCAATCACAGCCTTCTTATCTGAACTGCACCTTTTTCTCCTTTTCTTCACAAGAGCTTTCTTGTTATGCTTAGTACGCAAAGATGTAGTTTAAGTTCCCCTCATGACTTAAATTTGAGCTTTCAGGATTTATGGGCTTTATTCTGTGATGACTATAAATTGTCCATTGCCAAGGGAAAGATATCTAGCCCTTGAATATGTCTAATTATGTTTAAAACATGTGAAATTGCAGGTAAAGTCATACCACAGTCCCTCTAAGTACAGACCAAGTCTCTCTTTGGACAGGGGGCTATACACAGCTGCTTTAAATTCACAGTAACAGATACATGGTGTGACCGTAACTTCCTGTCACAATTAGAAATAACTCCAGAAATGCAGAATAATCTGATACATTAAAAAGCTGAAGTATTCACCAAGTTGGTCAAAGTGATTTGTTTCTACATCTCTTCTCAGTCAGTGCAGGATCTGTAATTTACTGCATATACACTGACTAAAATAGAGAGGTTCTACTCTGGCTACTTTCAGGATGCTATTGAATTATTCAGTGTTTAATAATAACTAGATTTTTTGTTTAAAACGGTTTCAATTGCCAAATGAAAATAAGACTTTCTGTCACTGTAGCAATTACAGTTTGACACCTGACAATTTATCATTTCTGTACACACTTTCATCAGAACAAAATATAATTGGTAGCTGGCTGGCAGTTTTGCTAACAGTGCAGAAAGAATTACAAAATTTAATTTCAGAAATGTTGTATATAGTCTTGGAATGGTAGCAAAAATGAAGAACTGAAAACATTGGATTTAAAGAACTCATTCTTCCTGTGTTTTCCCTCTGCACCCACCTAAGCACCTAGCTAGGATTTGTTTGAAAAGGAAAACAATTTCATTTTGATAGAGCTCAGCTCTAGTTACAGCTTTGACTATTTCTAATTTATAGTGTTATATCCTTCCAAAATCTCGTTTTGACACTCACCGTTGTTCTAATTTCCTCTTTTCCAAACACTGAGGGGTTGATAGGAATCTGCTTTACAGAAACCTTATCTATTTGTATTGGAATGATACCAGCAATGTAGTAAGATTTTGTCTGTCTTCTTCCTCGCCATCTGCCTCTTTCATTTGGAGTGGGAGAAAATACACAGCAGGTTTCAGATTTCCTTTGGTTTTTCCACATCTAAGATTTTTACTCCTGTGTTTCAAGCCTGTCATTTGCTGGGGCTTTCACCAGTTCCTTTTTGTCTCCAGGAAGTTACCAGAACTTCCATTATTTCTTTGCCTATGTCCCTGATACCTGGTTTAATGTCAGTAGGAACAAAAAGTGCATTGGAGCAAGGAGGATTGGAAGACCCAGCTCCTCCCTGCTGTTCAAGATATCCATCTTTTTGTGCTCCTGTGTGTTTTTTGCACTGAAAACTTACTTGCATTACCTTAAATTAACCTTCTTTACATTTCTTGGCTATTTCAGCTCTTCAGCCCTCCCCATTCCAGACATACCCCTTTCGTTTATTAAAATCAGTTGGTTTGCTTCTGCAGCTTTCAGTTGAAATCTGGTGTTTTAAGCTGTGGAAAAGAAGTGTCACCAACTGAATGTGAACATGAGGAGTGCAACCATTTCTTACTGATCAGCTCTGTCCTCAGACCTTTGATTCCTCATAGGTTATTTAACCATTGCTTGAAGAGCATTTCTTATTATGAACGTATTCAGAAAAAGAAGATCCATGTTGACATGAAAGCCCCCTTTAAAAAAAACAACACCACCAAAAAATAGGACCGCACAATTATTTTCTTGCATGTTTTAATGAACTAAGATAGGATTTTAAGGACATCTATTGTCATATTGGTATTGCAAAGCATTTTCCAAAGGGCCTTTTTTGCGGAGCTGCTTTCTCAGTTCTTTTGAAATACCTCAATTTGGGCACTGAAAAATGGAGGCACCCAAGAACCATTGCTTGTTTTTTGAAATCTTGGCCTTCCAAGCTTAACTTTAAAGGACAAAACCACAAACTGCTCTGGTGTTGCGTTGCGCTGTGTTTTTCTTGCAGCTGTGCTGGTGTGGGCTCACCTCCTGGCATCTCACAGGCAGGAGCATTTCTCCATGGACATCTCCAAAAAGCACCAGGCTGTTGACATAAATATAGTCAATAATTTAGTTAGCTGTAATTTCCTTCTGGCATGATTGAGATCATATGGATTTATTGTAGCACACTAAGCTACCATCTTGCTACTTAAAAGGGTGAGAGTCATCAGCATGTTGCACGATGCACGCAGGTATCTTGTGTACTCATCAGAGTAAGTCTTCTGCTACCTTCTACTTCTGGTCATACCTTCTAAGGCAGAAAGAGTCTGGTTCCCATGGTACTTTTCAATTGTCTGGCTGCCCAACCAGTGTACAGAAGCAATAAATGGGCGAAAATCTATTTTCCCATAAGATTAATGTACTGAAAAAACTGGTGGCTTTAGCTCCTGTATGTTTTGCTAACACTCATTTTAATCATTGGCTTTCTTTTCCGATAGCCATAATACATGGTATGGTTTGACTGGTTTTATTATAGGTACAGTTTAGAAAATAGCTATTAGTCAGTGAGCAGTGATTCAAAATGAAGAATGAATTCAGAATTTCAAATAGCACATCTGAGGCATATTCTTGTTTCAAAAAACATATTCCTTGGGCATCTCATTTTAGATGAAAAATTAAAGTCAGTGTCTTCTCTACATTTGCTTAATTCTGATGATATGCTAGACAGTTATTAAATTTTAGGTAATATTGGCCCTGTTTTTTTATGGAAGTAATCTTATTCACAAAGTAGAAGTGCTTCTGTTGTTTTTAAGGCACTGTAGTATCCATAGAGAAAAAATACATTAAAAAGCATGGACAAGATGATGTAATTACATAGGAAAGACCAATAGATCCTTAATCTGAAAATACATTCAATTTATTAGTTTTATTTTTAATAATGAGATTAACGTATGAACCAATTTATTGAATTCTCTAAATACCACAGGGAAATGCTTGAAGCCTCAATATTTGAACTGAGAAACACAGTAACAGAACTGGAAAAAAGACTTAGCAGCGTTGAAGATGAAGGTAAGTGAATTGCAACAGTCTTATTAGTTAATTAGGAAACACAGAAAATTCTTTTGCGTAGGCCCTATAGAGATACAAGTATTTTTATTTTTTTTTAATTTAAGTTTTCCCTTTTCAAACATGCCTACTATAGGTGTGATGATTCAAATATGACATTAAGGAATACTACATGCTCCATGTTAGCTTTAATTTTTAAGGAAACTATGAATAACATGAATTCATGGAGTTTGTTAATATTCTGCCCACAGTAAGCCCAGTGAAGAATTCCCCTGATTTATATTTTCAAACTGTTTTGTGTGCAAAAATCCTCATTGTGAGGATTGCTAAGTGGATACTTCCTCAGTCTCCAGACAAGAAGTGGGGACAGTTTGAAAAAATGCTGACTTTTACTTGAAATGACACAAAATGATCTGGGAAACAGAATAACCCTGTATTTCTTTTTAAGGTAATGAATGGAAAACCAGATATGAGACACAAATTGAATTGAATAAACAGCTGGAAAGGCAAATTAATATTCTTCACGAGAAGATGGAGCTTATTCGTGGCAATCCAGCAGGTAGAAATGGGTAGTCATAACTGGTTTTAAAAAGATTTAGTGATTATATGTTGAAATTGTATCAATGGGTCAAATTTTCTGCTTGTTTGTAGATAAATTGTCCATTGTTCGCACCTTTGATCAAATGCCTGTGGTGAGTACTATGGTGTTTAGTTGCTTAACAAAAAATCACAGTGTAATTGAAGAACTTGTATAATCTTTGGGTTTTTTTCATGACAGAAAATAGCAGCAGCCTGGTCTAGAAATCAAAACAATCAGTCTTCCTTACTTTTTTATTGTTTCAGATATGCAGTTGCTTATAAATTTATAGAGTAAAATCATTAAATAGGAGGTACATAAGACCTTAATCATGTAATGACTGAGCGAAGGTTGTGTGGTTGGAGCTGCATTAAGGCATATAAGGTGGAGTAGTTGGACTAACTCCATCAATAAATGGAAAAACGTTACACCTTGATCACAAAATCATGGCATCATTTAGGTTGGAAGGGCCCCCTTTGAGATTTCCTAGTCCACCCCACATACTCAAGCAGGGCCAGCTACAGCAGGTTGCCCAGCATCATGTCCAGCTGGGTTTTTAATATCTCCACAGATGAAGACTCCACAACGTCTCTCGGTGATGTGTTCCTATGTTGGACAACTCTCACAGTAAGAAAAGTACTTTCTTGTCATCAGGTGGAATTTCATGTGTTTCAGTTTGTGCCCATTGCCTCTTGTCCTGTCACTGGGCACGACTGAGAAGAGCCTGGCTCCATCTTCTTCATTCCCTTCCGTCACATATTTATACACATTGCTGAGATCCCCTTGGAACTTCTCTTCTTCAGGCTGAACTGTCCCAGCTCTCTCAGCCCCATCTCATCTGTCAGGTGTTCCGGTCCTTTAGTCATCTTCATAGACCTGTGCTGGACTTTGTCCAGAAAATCTGTATCTTTGTTGTACTGGGGAGCCCAGCACTGGACCCAGCTCTCTGGATGTATTTCAGCAGCACTAAAGAGGAAGGACAGATCACCTCCCTCAACCTGCTGACAACACACTTCCTAGTGGAGCCCAGGTTGGCCTTCTGTGCAGCAAGAGTGCATTGCTGGCTCTTGGCCATCTTGTTGTCCACCAGCACCTCAGGGTTGTTCATTGCCAAGCTGCTTCCCAGCCAGTCGGCCCCCAGCATGTACTGGTGCCTGAGGTTATTTCTCCCCAGGGACAAGACTTTGCATTTCCCCCTGTTGAACTGAACTTCACGTGATTCCTCTGCCTATTTGTGCAGCCCACTGAGGCCACTCTGAATGGCAAAATGATCCTCTGGTGTATTGGTCATGATTCTCAATTTTGTATTGGCTGTGATAACATAGACAAATGGTTGTGGTAACATTTTGTATAACACAGTAACAGGAAAATTCTTCATTACACAGTAAATACACTGGGTTTGCAACACCAAAGGAAGTGTCTGTTTTTATTTTTAAAATTGTATTTCTTAATATGCTCATATTTCATGGCCTGTATTTCAACAAAGTGTAAAACATTTTTCTGTAATCTTAAGGAGAAAATGGCCAGAAAAAAAGCAGCAAATATTTTTGCCATTTCATTTTCTAAAGTAGTACATGAAGTGAAAGCAATTTCAGATTCAGGACTGCTTTTTCCATAGTCTGCCGTCTGCTGAAATCTTTTACTTTGAGACCTTTTCTGCTTCTTACCCACTTTTAGAAATGAAGAAGGAAGATAAAAAGATTTGTTAATGCCTAGTAACATAAGCAGGAATAATGAGGATTATGAGGTAGGGCTCTGATGATTTTTATTCCAGTTGTTTATGCTTACAGACGTATTTCCATCTTACTTTTTTGTGCCTTAGATTCTGAAGATTAATGGGAGTTTACTCAGCCTAGAGGAGGCTGCGTGCCCTATTAGTGGGAGTAATTATCTGTTGTAAGCAAGGTGTGAAAAACTGCCTGGTTTTTGTGATCTCATCCATGGATTTGTGATAGTAAACATTCTCACCAGTTTTAGTACTGTCCTAGAGACCATGGTGTTTTCTAAGTTGGCAGGTTTATTTTTTAAAAAGAGTTAATTAAAAAGAGAACAAAATCTTTCCCATCTCACTTTTATATTTTATGGAGTTGATTTTAAAATACAACTGGGATTATATCTGAAGAAAAGTCTTGAAGAAAGAACATTGATGTAGAAAATTTACAGTAGACTCTGCTTCAGACAAATGTTATTCCTGTCAGTTTGTAGAGCACAGACTGGCATGCACACTCACAGTATCAGAAGTGTTTATTTCCATCCAATTGCTAGTACTCGTAATAAATCCAATTACACCTTGCCAAGCACTCCAAGAGTCATTACCAGTGAGATAATCTCCTTTACCAGCAGCTGGGCCACGCCAATCCAGTACATTTCTAATCCCTACTAAATACTGCCTTGCCTCCTCACCTATGAGCTGTGGTTCTCAGAGGTTTGGTTACTTTTGCCACAAAGGAAAGAATGACAGCACAGCAGGAAGATTCATACTGCTAGAAGGAGCCTAGAAGACAGTTTGGAGAGTCCTAGATGTACTCAGTGACACCTGAGGAAGTCTGGAGCCCATGTTGAAGTCTTTCCTTCAGCCTTCCAGCTTAGAGGGAACACTCTCTGTTTGCTAGCCAGAGGGGAAAAAGAGTGCTTAGGGATTTGAACTATCAAATGTTTCTTTTTTCCTTGTTTTGATTTTTGGGAGACGGAAAGAAGGGAAGAAAATGGATGTATTTTTTGGGCTTTGCTGTTTTTTGTTTTTGTTTGTTTGCTTGGGTTCGTTTTTTGTTTGTTTGTTTTCATTTTTGTTTTTACTGAAGCTGTCAGAGAAGTCAGTGTATATTTACAGATACTCTTGGAGAATGCAGAGCTGCTTGCTTTTTTTTTCCTTTTAAATTTTAGGACATAAAGTATTGGTAAGAAAATATACAGATCATTTTGCAGAGTTTAAGCAGATAGTCCTTTTATGTTTTTGAGAGTTGTTCAGGGAGTAGGGGGAATACTTAGCTTCTCCACAGATCAGAACAAAGAGCAGACGTAGTGAGTGGGTGTAGAAAAACAAAGAGCTTTGCAGCCAGTCATCAATCTACATTTGCTCAAAGTAAAAATGCTGAGGGTGGGCATACATAAAATTCTGTGTGTGTGTGTGTGCGCGTGTTAAATCAAAAGTACACTATGATATTCAGCTTTCAGCTTACAGTTGCATATGAAAATCTGTGAAAATACAGCAAAGTTATTCTTCTGGCAAGATTATACGATTTGTTGAATATGGCAACAGAAGACAGTAGATTTTGTTTTGAGCAACATATTTTGTAAACTAAGTAGTATTTGCAAGTCTTTTTAACCTGTGTTCCCAAGGGAGTTAGAATTATGCAGTTAGAGTAATTGGAAGTACCTGTAATAATTCTTAACTTCCTGAGCAATTTCAGCTCTACTTAACAGAGGAGATATCTCAAAGATACTAAAGAGATTTATCTCACTCAGCTAGTCATTTAAGGTCCTACCGTAGTCAATAGAAGGAGAAAAACATGTCCGTAGAGTAATTCATCCCATTTAGAGACAGATAGCATAAATTATTTTCTCAATATCAAGCACTACAGGGAAAGTAAAAAAAGATTAGTCATCAGGGACCCTGGCAGTCAGCAAGCTGTAAAAACCTGAATGAAAGAGAAGAATACAAATGCAAATTCTAGAGTGATGAACAAAGAACCACAGAGGATTTTCTGTGTTGATAAATTGCAGTAATTGTTGCAGATGGCTTGCACTATTTTTGCTTTGGAATTAGAATCATAGTGATGAATGATTCCTTGCTATTAAAAACACCCCTAAACCATTTAAATGTACAGTTATAATTTTGGAGTCCTTATACTGACTTGAGATAATTCTTTTGTTTTGTTTGAAGGTGTCACATGACAGTAAATGAAGAACCAATACCTTGAACACCCAAATTTTTCCAGCCAGGGTTTAGAAAATCATATTTGTGTACTGAGAGTGGATTAAAAACCTAAACTGTGACAAGCACAAGGGAGTTCCAACAGTGCAGACTGTTTGGTTCAGTAATTTTGTGTCCCAATGAATAATACAAATGTCATAAAGTACTTCAGAAATAATTGCAGAAGGAATGCCTTCTCTCTAAAGTGTTAAATGATATGAATTTTACTTGGCCCTCCTAAGCACACTGTATTCGTTTGCTTTTTTCATTAAATGAGCTTTGGTGAAATACATGCTGTCTGCTAAGCATAATTTTCTGTATAAGCAGAAAGGAAAATATTCCTTTCTCACCATTTCTGCAAGAAAGAATCCCTAGATAGTGGCTTTAGTGTGCAGATACATAAGAGCATACTGCCAAATCAGTTCAGAAGAGCACACTCCTGGTAGCATTGCCTTAGCAACGCTCTAGTTAAGATTAGCCAAGGAACCAAGGTTTCTGTGATAAATCACTATTTTTGGAAATGTCCGACACCATAGCTGAGAAAGTTCTGACGTTAAGGGCCAGATGTTACTTGCTTTGCAAAGCTGCCTTTCCGAGAGCACAGAGGCCACAGAACTGAGCCCCTCACACAATCACCTCAGGGTTTTGCCATCAGTTTTAAATTATAAGCAGAATGTGTGGCAGTGTCACACTGGAGAAGGTGTTGGCAACATCACAGGAGGAGAATCTTGGGTTTATGAAAACACACAGCGAAGATTTTGTGTTTCAGTAGGTGTTGCTAACTGCCTATAGGGAACATCAGCACTTTCTAATGGCACAGGAAATGTTTATAATTCTCCTAGCAAGCCACTGTTAAATGAATCTCATTGCTCTTGCTGGAGTAAGTCACGAGTAGCAAATGGTAGGAAGAAATCCGGTATCCTCTCTGTTCGTGAAACTCTGAAGTATTTTGGAGAAAGTTCAGCAGTCTGGTCTGACTGCCCTGAGCTGTATCTTGCCTCCTCACAGACTTCTCCTTCCTACTGCTTTCATCTGACCTCAGACGAGTATTTTGGATGCCTCCAAGAGACTTTTGCATTTTTTCCTTTCCTTGCCATGTTGGCGTTACTTGTTCCTCCTTGGTGGCCTTGCACAAACCAACAGACTATTTGATTCAAATCACTTTGTGGTATTCCCAGAGGCAGAATATGCTTAGTATTTCAAAGAAAACAATCAGGGAAAAATCTTGCAGTCAAGTGGCAATATTAATTGGCTGTTCTCAAGAATTCCTTTGCAGTCGACTGTGACCCAGGATATCTTCCAGAGAAAAATTATAAGGATGTAGCCTCCAGCTTTTTTTCAGGCCTATCCGGAGAGATACTGAGTGAAGCATTTCAGAGTCAGCAACAACTTGTTCTGTCAATCTGAACCAAAGGGATGGAGCTCTCCATTTTAACTTCCTCCTCTCCAAGTCCGCAGATAACCTATATAAGCAATGCTGTGAGACTGCTGACATAAGGACTGGTGGTAGCAGTGTCCCACACCTATAACACTGAAGGAGCCTGAACTTTCCAACAAGTCTCCAGGCTGATGTCTTTACCCTGGCCATTGCCAGCATCTGGTGCATTTGTATAGTTCAACTCTCTATCTGGTTTTGAACATGAAGGTGATGGCAACCACAAGAGGGCACCTGGCATTCAGACAAGTACAGGGAGCCTTGCTTCACTGGTACTGAAGTCCTTACAGTATCTGGTATATATATACTGAGTGCATATTGCATGTGGAAATATACTATGCTAAATAATTTTTATGTATAATTTTTTCAGTGATATACGACTAGTGAGCTTATTGATATCAACATAAAATCAAGTTCCTTTACAGTAAAACTAAAGATGTAGTATTGCTTTTTGCTCTTTATGAGTTTAAAATGATATGTTAAAAGATTCAGCTAAATCAGCTGATGAACATCAGCTCCTAGTGTTGGAGGGAAGGGAGTTTATTTTCCAAACAAAACTTCATTTGATTTAAAATGTCAAGTAGAATGGATTGCAAAGGATTCTTGTGTTGTGTTTTTTTTTTCTACACAACTGACAGATGTATTGTTTCTGTTCTAACTCATGGAGAAAAGTTAAAGAGGATTAGAGCTGAAGCAAATTGCCATGAAGATGAGCTGAGCTCTTATGAAAGCAAGTTTGAGCCTCTTGATGATGTAATGAATTTGTCACCTTGTCTATTGTGAAACGATTGATAGAAATTGTCACCTCTGTTGCCACTGGTAGCAGGGCAAGGAAAAATCTAGAATGAGAGCAACTTATGTGGGTGGCCTTAAAATTCAGCTGCGGTTTCATTCTGTATAATTTCATTTTCTAGCAAGTTTTAAGCCAAATGTGGAAAAGAACTGGAGAATTGGTGTTCCTTTTGTGAAACTCTGGGCTTTGGTCACTGTTGGGCACAAGACTTAATTTATCATTGCTCTGGGAGTGAATCTTGCTAAGCCTTGCAAAATTATGTTGCATAAAGAAAGTATTCATTTAAAATCTCAGTTTGTCTTGTAGTTTACCAGCTTGCTCCAAGTGGTTTGACACAGATGACTTATTGAAAACTAAGGATCTTAAATTCAGCTTAAATCCCTTAGTCAGCTTATGTCTTCTTTTCAGGAATACATTGTCCAGCTATTCAAGACTTAGAAGAATCTGTAATAAATCTAGCTTAAAACCAACATTTCAATATTCAGTTAAGCCACTTCTAAAAGCTTTTTTTTCAGAATTTTTCTTCCTGGTTCATCCTGGAGTTTTGTTGGCAATTTCTCCTTCTGGGGGAGTTCTGCATACCTGGGAGGCTTCTTCTGCCTCTCTCAAGCTCTCACTGGTCCTTGATTTGTACTGAGGCTTTTCTGTGCTCCAAGAACTCTGCTACAAGTCTGTGTTACTGCATGCTTTAAACTCTGTTTTCTGTGAGTTTTTGCTTTTGTGTTGTTTTACTGAATTAAACACTAAGCTGATCATACAACTGTAAGCATCAAGAATTGAATCTGTTTGTGTGACGTTTCTTTCTGCTTACTTCCCACAGAATTCAGGAAAGGCAAATCCAGTCCTCAGTGTCTTGGCTGAGTTCATGTGCTGGTGTTTCTCACTTCTTGATTTGTATTCTCGTGCAGCTTCAGATATATAAGGTTTCAGCTAATTCTTCAACTACTGCCTTGAAAGAAGGGCTGGGTTGTAATTTACAACCAATCCTGGCTGAAGTGGGTTTTTAGAACCTCTTTGAAGTTTTACGATTTAAAATTTTCTTGTGTCTGTTTTTGAAATTGCATTTTGTAGTGTTTAGTGACTTGGAGAGATCTTTTAGTTGAGTAGGAACATCTGTGTCGCTAGATTCCCGCAAGAACTTCAGTATTGCCATACTGAGCTCTTCATCATCAGTTAGTTGCTTGGACGCAGGAACCGAAGTCAGAAAGCTGAGTTAACTGCCTAGGTTTCCTAGGTATTAACTGGGAGAAAGGCAGCTAAACGGATTCACAACAGAGTGTATATTAGAGATGGAAAATCAATGGGAAGTTGGTAGGAAACGCCCAACAGTGGTGTCCAGAAGTAGGCATGACCTTGCAGCCTTTCTCACTTGTTCCTTCTCTATCTATGTAAATTTTGCATTTCTGACCAACTAAGAGCCTGGCTTCAAAAAGTATCTCAGTGCTAGTTAAGTATGATGGCAAGGGCACTCTCAAGATAAGAGATATCAGTATACAAACTCTTAGGGTGGCAGGGGACTAAAATGTAACTCATCTAATTTCTTTGTGGGTTATTCTTTAGGCTGTTCAACACAAGTGGATCCCTTCCTCTGGTAGCATGGGTGGAGAGTGCTTCTCAGGTTATGCCCCATTCGGGGATGACCACCAGGGATCTTTGCTTTGAGACTCCATACAGGCTTTCAGAGCAGACTAAGCAGCTTGATTAAGCATGCGCTTATGGGCAACTGAAATAGCAACAGCTCAGATGCCTACCTGAGTTATATGTCAAAAACAGATGTGAAGAATGTAAGACATTGCACAGACTGCTTTACTAGCGTTAGGATATTAAATTCTGCCTGAAGTGCAATTTAGACTCTGGTGCCCTTTTGATTTTGAGCTTCACTTCACAATCTGTAAATTGGGAGTAATTTATAACTTTCTTATTTCACAGGAGAATTGTAAGCACAGGTACATTACGAATTATGAGGCACCCAAATACTGTAAGGATGGTAACTGCATACTTTAGTCACATTATCAACCTCTTTCCATCTGCTTGCTCATCAGAAGCAGCGTAATGCACTCTTTGTTTCCTTGCCATTGGATAGTATCCTTGCTCTAGAGCTGAATGAGAGCCCAGGCATCTGCGCTGGACCAGCTGCATTGGCAGCAAGAAATAGACAGTGCTTCTGAAAAAGATGAAATGAAAAAAAAAGATCCAAAAGTAGTTTACTTCGTAGGTGAAAGAACTCAAATAAATTAGATGAGTACCATCACTGAGGAGATACCAAATTGCTGTGTGGTAATTAACGGCTGCAACAGCAAGTCTTGTTGTTTTACATAACACTGATGGACAATCTAGTGAGGAAATAAATAGTGGGCTGTGGATTTACATAGAGCAAATCTGGAGAGCAGCATGAACTTCTGTATTTACTGTATTTAAGCTTACTGTGGCTGTACCAAAATATGTTGTAGGTGGTACAAAATGTGTTGTACAAAATATGGTGTCACATGGTTATAATCTTTAATGTGAAGTCAGGTCAAGAAGGCAAAAATTAGTTTCCTAGCTTGACAGTGTTAAGACCTTCTCTGTCGTGTTTAATTCTGTACAGACACTGATGTTATAGTGAAATAGCACATGATCCTAGTGGAGTTTAGCCAAATCTGCAGTTTACTTTTTCTCCTTGAATTGGCCAATGTTCATTGTATTGACTGCAAGAACCTTCTGTATTAGGACAAAGATTTCAACTGCATTTAAAGTACTTCTGCCTTAATTAGGAAAAACAACCCAAACCAACAAACAAAAAACCCTATTTTTTTTTCACATCTCCAGTGTGTCTGTTATAACAGATTAAAGTTAATAACAGTTCAGTCATGTATGAAACATTAGTGAAAGATATAGCTCTTCTGTGTCTCTTTTTTGTTTGTTTGTTTGTTTGTTGTTTGTTGTTGTTGATTTTTAACAGTGAAAGGGGTTATTCTCTCTTGGCAGCGTATTTTAAAAGTATTGTGCCTTTAGCCATGCTTCTGCAAGTTCTTGACCTTAATGAAAATCATTCCTGGGGAAGTCTCAGTAACAGCCAGAATAATATTTGTGAAAAATAAGATTTGGAACCAAATGAATAACGTGTAGCACAGAAAATTATGAAAAATAATAAAAGTTGCAATGATCTGCAGGCACTAGAAAGGATAAGACTGGAGATCACAAACAGGCAGATGTATGTTTGGTGGATTTTAGAAGCCATTGGTAGGACTATCACTTTACACATCCAGAAAACAGAACAGCTTGATAATGTCCAACGTCAAGGAAATTAGTTATGGACTTGAGATGAAAATGCTCTTATAAGAATGACATAATCTTTTGTGTAATGACAAATGACATTTTCAAGTTCACTCTGGAAGAGACCAAATAAGATTATGCTAGGTTGGATGGATGCCCAAAAATGTAGAAGCTGAACTGGTCTGACCAAGGTACTGACTGAGAGATGGAAGGCACAGTTGTAACAATAAAGTGAAGGTCATAGAATGACAGAATTGTTGAGGTTGGCAGGGACCTCTGGAGTTTGTCTTGTCCAAACCCACTGCTCAAGCAGGGCCGCCTACCATGTCTAGACTTTTTTTTTAATATTTCTAAGGAAGGAGACTCCACAAACTCTCTGGGCAACCTGTTCCAGTGCTTGGTCACTCTCAACAGTTAAAAAGTGTTTCCTGATGTTCAGAGGGAACCTCCTGTGTTTCAGATTGTGCTCATTGCCTCTGGTCCTGTCACTGGGCACCACTGAAAAGAGCCTGGATCTGTCCTCTTTGCACCCTCCCTCCAGGTAATTATATATGTTAATAAGATCCCCTCTCAGCCTTCTCTTTTCCAGTATGCCCATGTGTGTTTTGTGTTGGGGATCTCAGAACTGGAAACAGCACTCCTGGTGTGGCCTCACCAGTGCCGAATCATAGAATGTCCTGAGTTGGAAGGGACCCACAAGGATTATCAAGTCCAACTCCTGTCCCTGCATGTGACAACCCCACACTTCACACCATGTGTCTGAGGGCATTGTCCAGTCTCTTCTTGAACACTGTCAGGCTTGGGGCTGCGACACCTTCCAGGGGAGCCTGTTCCAGTGCTCCACCACCCTCTGGATGAAGAACCTTTTCCTAATGTCCAACCTAAACCTCGCCTGGCACATCTTCCTGCCATTCCCTCAGGTTCTGTAGAGGGGAGGGATCACCTCCCTCAAAATACTTTGCCTAATGCAGCCCAGGGTAATGTTGGCTTTCTTTGAAACTTGAACATTGCTGGCTCATGTTCAACTTGTTGTTCACCAGGACCCCCAGGACATCAAGGGTATTGATCCCTTAAGGCTTAAATTAGGTTTGGGATTTTTTTACCATTAGCAAGCATTCATAAACTCTCTGATAAATAATATGATGTGAATACTGGCCTTCCAGATCTGAAGTTTGGATGATAAATAGGGAACAATTTCCACACAAAAATAAGGGGAGAATATTTGGAGAGAGTCATGTTATATTCTTTCATGTTATATTCCTTTCAATGTTTACCATTGAAATCTGGTAAATAAAGGCATAGCAAAGCATTAGGTCATGAGAAGAAAAAACTGATTGTTAAGGCAATGATCAAGTAGTCACTAAAAAGACTTCTGAAACAGATACTTATTTTACATGAGGGGCCTAAGCAGGGAAATGGAAGAACCTGGCTAGCCTGAAATATAATAACATTGGTAATGAAAACATGATAGGATAACAAGTACTAAAGGTATGCATTTGGTAAGAAAGATCAAAACAGAAATAGATGTGATATGTAGCAGATGTGGGAGACTTTTACATTAATGTTGTTCTTCATCATCTGTTTGGATTAAGTCATTTTGAAGATGGATTGGAAAACAATTTTTAATCACAGTAATATTGGGAAATAATATTGAAATATATATGGAAACAATATGAATCATTTAAATATTAGGACGCAAATATTTTCTTTTCTATATGTACATATCTGGCTCTTGGCTAGATTTTTATTTCCTACTACAGGCAGTGCAGGTCTAATTAATACAGTCAGCTGAGTATAGAGAGTTGTATCTAGATTTATCTAAGTAGGCATCTTCAGTGGAATAGTTGTGTAGACAGAGACTTGCAGATGTTTCCACGCAAGGTAGCCCATTGATGCTCCAGAACTGTCTTCTGTAACCCATGTCATATCTGCCACATGTGAATGTCTTGGACGCTCTAGAACATGTGAGATGGCAACTGAGTTGAGCTCTTTAGCTGCTCAGCTGAATGAATCACTGCACATCCTTGATTGTATTGACTGTGACTCTTAGTAGGAGCTTAGTTCACATATGGACTCTTAAATGTAGACTTCCTCACCTCAGACTGAATCCCATCCATATAGTCAAATACACATATAAATATAAAATTTTGATGGATTAATTTGGATATAATATTATTAGATTGCTTCCAGAAATTGTTTCATATGTGATACTTGTAAATAAAGACAGAAAACCAAGTGCTGAGGCACAGATCTCAGTGGATGTGATAGTTACCTTTTATCAGAAAATACTGGATAAAAGGAGGGAATGCTGGTTTAAATTTTGAAAATGTAGAATATTGTAGAAAATCCAGTCATAAAAATTGTCAGATAAAGTGATTGTAAATTCATTAATTTTAAATTTAACATGTATATATTGTCTAAGTTTTCAGTAAAGGCAGAAACAATAAAATAAAGGGCAAAGGAAGAAATAGCTAATGTCAGCAAATGAGTAGAAGAGCAAATGGCAGTAACCAAATCTTAAGGAAAACTCAAGGAGCTGGATATGCTTGAATTGAGGGAAAAGGGTAATCAGTACCTTACGATTCTGAAGGAACTGGCTTGCTACATCACTGGTTTGACAGCAAGTGGTTTTAATAAAGCTGTGGATGATTGTATTGTGTGCATCGGAGAAAAGCAAATATTTTTTTTTTAGTTTTAAGGCAGAGAAAGAGAGGAATCATTGTTGCAAAACCAGTCTGAAGTATGGATTTATAAAAGTGACTCATGGTGGGCAAACATGTTGACATTCTGTGATGAGACAATAGATTTATTGTCACAATAAATATAGTAATCTTGTTCACTGTGACCTCTGATAAAGATACTGTGTCACATGGGAAGTGACTGATTAATTTGGAGAAAATGAAAATTAGTAGATTTGTTGAAGGGGTAAGCAGCTGGCAAGTAAGAGATAATAGCCATGACTAGTGAAGGAGAGTACAAGCAGTGTTTTTCCAGGATCAGATTTAGGAATAATCTTAACAGTTAATGCATGACCTTGATACACAAAGTAAAAATATATTATATAATCTTTCTCCTGATACCAAGGATGTCGTGTAATAGGGATCTAGACGTTAAGAAAAAGGATGACACTGAAGACCTAGATTATTAAAAATGGGTTTAAAATGTAATAGTGTAGACCAAAGAATTTAGGAAATTGTTGTGAATTGAAAGCTGATCATCTGGATGTAGCTGCAGAGGAGAATCTGGGTATTCTAGCTGATCCCATGTTGCCTGTGAGCTCTCACAATGCAGTTGTGAAAAATGACAATACAGTCCTAAAATTTCTCTGTACAGATAAAGAAGCGTTACTGGCATTGTTCAAGGCAGTGAGATGGCTTCTGGAGTTCTGCATACTCCTGTATGGTTCTGTTCTCCAACCGTCTGGTCTCCAACCAGCCTGGTGTACAACTGACAATTAGATGAAAGGACATCGTGCTGCATGAGAGACTATTTTTAAAAGCTCAGCTTATTTATTCTAGTAAAATGAATGTTGCAAAAAGATGTTCCTGTTTTCTGTATGTGCATGCTGGGGACAAACAGCTGGGAGGAGGAAGAGCAGGTATCTTATACATCATTTCAGTACAAGAACCAACAGGTATAAACTGACCTTGAATAATCTGAGGCAAGGAATTAAAAAAGCCATCTGCTATTAGAACCTCCCAATAAAAATGTCTCTACTGGTTGGAGTGGATCAATTAATGAAGGGGATTATGAGAAGCAGTTTGCTGTGTTAAAAACTGAGATGGACCTGCTTGGGTGGGCATTTGACTTCTACTACGCAGCAAACAATAAACTGGCCAGTGCTAGTAACCAAATCTGGACTCTGCCACTGTTATTCTGGCTCATCTCAGTTGTAAATAAGGTATATGGCTACACACCTAAGACAGATAGTCTCCCCACAAAATACTGCTTTCTGGCCAAGTTGCTGTGGGTTACCTTTGACATCCCACATGCCTCTTCGGCCAGTCCAGCAGCTCTCTCAGCAAGTGGTTTGAGAATGGGTGTGCAGATGAGATCTGAAACCTTCCTCCTACTAAATAGGAGCCATCAGACTGAACTTTGGTTGGGGAGCAATTCTAGCTAGTCATCACAATGTGACTTTGCTCAGCTATCAAGGAGGACCAGTGTGGAAAACCATATCTGTATCATTTTAACACAGTGGGAATGTGTACTGCATAACTGATAATTGTAGCATATGGTTAATTGCTTTTGCCTCTGCAGTGTGCCAGCCAGAACCATGTAAACAAAAAGTGCACAAGAAGCAAACAGAATGACAAACATCGTAATGCTGGAAGAATAAGGCCTACTTTGATGGTATCTTTATACAGGATGGAAATATTTGTAAAACATAATTTTATTTATTATGACCACAGGGTTCCTTAAAGGAGGTTCTTAAACAACTAGAAGAAGAGAAGAAAAGTCTCCAGAATCAACTAAAAGACTATGAACTTAGACTGGAACAAGAAGCAAAGGTTGGTAATCACTCTTTGCCTCTAAACTGTAAAAGCCATTATGTTGTCTGACAAACAGACAATGCGTGTGGAACACACGATAGAATAGTTCCACAAAATATGTCACTGGAAAAAAGCTCTGCTGTATATTTGTTTCTTCCTGTATGATTCAACTTTTAAACTATTTTGCTTAATGGTAGCCTATATCCTTTATTTTACATGTAGGCTTACCACAAAGCTAATGATGAGCGGCGCATGTACCTCTCAGAGATCTTACAGGTAAGAAAAAAACTGTGTGACTTAATAACTTTTAAAAATCATTATGGTTTCTTAATGTAGCAACAGCATCTGTTAATGCCATGAGGTCGAAGTCTTTAATCACTTCATTCATCTACCAAATCCATTACAAAAGCTGCTTTTTAAAAATTTTAAGAGCTAGAAATTGAAAGATGGCTAGAGTTTGTTATTTTTTCAAACTTTTTTCTTCTGTATCAATTGGATAGTGTGATACTCAGGAATGACTGTCACTGAATCCCTGTCATAACTAATGGGGGTGAAAGGCTGTAATTAGCAGTGTTTCCCTGTGTTTGCACAGTGGACAGCTGTTTCCCTTACGTGGTTCATTGCTGCTTTGGGAAATCTGAAATGATTGCTCAAAACTTTCCAGCATGAAACAAACAGTGAGCCCAGGAGATGGCCATGATAACTGTTAATATCGCTGCATTAACAGTGAAACTGGGAGCTGCTGGAGGAAGAAGGTAGGAAATAAAAGATAATTTTATTACTGAACATGCTAGCAAGAGGAGTGTCCATGTTCAGCTGCCTAGAAAAACACATAAACATGCATGAAATATTATTTGAAGTGAGATACATGCACTGGCATGTTGCTTAAATGGGGCATTAGGGACAAGGATTTTGTGACAGATACTCAAGGTACTTAATGCATTATTATTTTCAGTAAGCAGTTATTTGCCCCCAAGATTGCAGAATCAGGTGAGAGCAAAATAATCATGTTCAGATTAATCTCCCTGTCTTTAGTTCTCTGAATGTTAAACAGCCAATCTAAAGTAAGTTGTAGAGGAATCCTCTGTAATCTGTGGAGAGAGAAGCATGTTTAAGGCGCAAACCGTCGCACCTTTTTTAGATCAAGATGAAATAAATTTCCCAGTGATTCATCTGTTTCTCTTCCTGAGCTATAAGCAGAACCTAGGTGAGCAGTTTAGATTAGACATCTACCTTTTATGTTGCTAATCTGAACAAGGCAGTCAAGCTAATAAAGTTGATGGTTGGTTGCAAGAGAATCAGTGGCTCGTCTGGTCCCTTCAGGTCCTCTTCTGCTGTGACTTTGATTTTATTTTTGCTTTTTCATTCTTTTAAAATCTACCTATGTGTGCCTTCCCTTTTAGCAGCTCATTTTAACAACAGAGATAGAAGGAAACTTACATTCAGTCCAGATGTATTAAAATTCCATTGGTTTAGAGTCTGCACAGAAATGATGGCAGCAGTTGAGTTAGAAGGATTTACCCATAGATTAACATTTTCCATACATTCCAGAGTAAATACACTACAGGATATTGTTATCTCGTCACAAGAATACATTCCGGTGACACTCTCTTAGTTACAGAGAATGGTTTTTAGGCCTTTTTTTCCTCATTATGTTTGTGCTTTTCTATAGCTCACAGTAAAAATAATAATTGAATGGAAGATTTTATTGGCAGGTGTTAAAAAATACCAGGAGTTTTGCATTTTTTCCTGCTTTGTTTGGATTCCTTCTGAGCCTGCAGCAGAAGCAAAAGAGGAAGATGCTTCTGAGCCGTACTTATTTTATTTACCTTTTTTATTATCAAGTGCTTTTCTGCTTTTTTTTTTTACAAAATATGTGTACCTTCTGAGTGCTTTTGTTGTTTGTCTTGTCGAGATCCATAAAGATATAGTCAATTTTAAATCATAGTCTTAAATTTAAGATTTCACAAACTTGAGAACTCACGCTAGAGGCACTGGTGGTTTATGGTGTATTTTCGTTTGCCTTTTTTGTTTTGTTTTCAATCTGAAAAAAAAAAGTTGATTTGTGATCAGGAATCCACAAATCTCAAAGCACTTTCTGGTGGTATTCAGAAATTGGTTTGAGAAGCAGGCAAAGAAGAACAATAGCAGATCTTTAAAAGAGCCCTTCTTTTAGCCCAGATTTTTACCACGAACTTTTACTAGCATAGTAGAGTCTGACTTGTGGTTGGGATTTATTTGCAGAAAAAAGCCCACAATTATAGATAGGTGCAGCTGGAAAGCTGCTTGTGCAACCATGGCTCATTTTACTTGGGGTAAGCCTGGAGTAAACTACCAGCAAAAACAGTGCTATGGATAATAATGGAACTCTGTATACATATAAATGTTTAAAAAGTGAAGGCCATTGTAGCCTAAGTTTTGCTTCATGTGTCACAGAATCACATCTGCTCAAATTATACTAGCCATCATTTTTAATAGTAGAGATCCTTAAGCGCAAAAACTTTATTTCCTTCACGGAAGCAAATCCATGCACATCCTATTCCATTTTTACACTTGCGCTCTGATAAGACTGTGTTTAGTTCCAGCTGACTTTGCTGTGACTGGGCCAGGAATACTTGCCTGGTGCATCATGTACATGGAAGCCCAGTAGAAACCATTGTCTTATAAGCAGAGAGACATGCTGCTTTTTAGTCACAGAATTTTTTCTCACAAATGCAAGATGTTTTCACACATACTATAAAATGTAGTGTTACAATGTAATATGTAATGTTATAATCTAAACCTTGAGCCTTGTTTAGGTAGCCCCAAAATCTAGCTTTTGGCTTTCAAAAGGATTTCACTGGCTTTGTATAGGCAATACGTTGTATATTGTGATCATCATATATTTATTACGTATTCCTGATGGGTTTGTTTAAAGGGGCTTAGAAAATTCCGTTCACTTACATGAGATACCCAAATGTGCACAGTAGTCAGGCAAGCCCTGAACCTTCTCTGTCTTCTGTTTTTCTGTCCATGGTGTGTCTGTCCCTCTGAGGGGCAGTTTCAGAGAAGGCAGCTGGGTGAGGAGGGAACCCTGTGAGCAAAGGAAAAGGAGAACCAACCAATTTAATCCTGGTCAAATTCTGATAAATGCAGTACCAAGAATAACAACTGTTTTGTTTTGTTTTGTGTTTGGTTTTGTTTTCAGTATGACCAGTAATGTAGACTTCCAGAGTATGCAAACTCTTTTTTTAAAGTAGTTCCTGTTCTTAATTAGTGGTTTAATCATTCAGAAGTACAGATAAGTCACGGTAATTTGTTTTGATTCCCATTCAGGGAAGTATGTTAGAAATATAATGCTTCTTCATTGAAAATGTGGACTTAACAGGCAGTATGACCAAAAATATGCTGATTATTTGATCATCCAGCTTAATAAGTAATGGTATTTTTGCACAGCAAGGGATTTTGGAAAGTCTTCAATTACCCAAATCAAAAAGGCAATATGTGCTGAAAGTATTTTATGGTAGTAAGACCACGTTGGGTCAAAATTAGTTTGGAAAAATTTTACTTCTTTAACTGTGATTGACACTTCCATGAACCTGCTTACCTATATTATTAAAGTGAGCATACACTATACATACTGGGAACATCTGAAAGTGTAATGAGCAAATTATAATTGTGTAGACATATTAAATTGTGTAGACATATTTGCTTCCCAACTTTATCCCTTAATTCTGTGTAGGCACAGATTTAATTTTTCTCTTTTTTTGTAAAAATTTGACTATTGCAGACCTCAGCTACAGTTAACATTGTTGAAAGGCAAAAAACAGATGCTCTGATGAGCAAAGGAGAAAACCAGAAATTGAGGTAAATTTCCTTTATATTCCTTTTGTTTTCTGGTTTATTATTTTTTGCTAGGAACTATGTTTTGAATATTGCAACTCTTGTGCTCATGGTAAATATCACTGATCATAATCCTACTGAAGAAGTATTAATGTTATCATCACTTTTGATAATGCTTTTCAATCAGTTTTATTTAATACTAAGTATGTTGCAATAATGAATATATATATATGTGTGTATGTATATAAATATATATATTTAAGTGGCCTTTTTGAAATCTTACAATCCCTCTGATGTTCTTCCCTTTCAAATTGTGTTTAAAATGGATCATTGTTTTCTATATTACTGCAGCAGTGATAGGAACAAGTATACCCTTTAGTCCATTAAGAGTAATTCAATTAAATAAAGCCTTGCTTGGTTATTTTTAGCCAATAGAGATTGTAAAGCTTTTTGTGGATTATAATGTGAGTGATTTTAGCTTACAACATATAAAGGCTTCATCGTTTAACAGATTTCTGTCTAGTTATATGGGTTAGAAATTTAAATTTGAAAAGAACCCACCTGCTCTGAGCTATATAGAAATAAAATGAGTTTCTGATTGTAGTGCTTGTGAGAAAGCTTGAAATTGGAGGAGATTTGTTTTCTTAACTGAACATGTTAAGAATATCAAGTACAAAGGATATAGGGAATCACACCAAACGTGTGTCAGACCCAGTATCCTGCCTCCAGTGGCCATAAGGAGATGCCTACAAAAGTGTATAAGCAGTCAGGTATAATATTTGCTTTTGGAACTCTCCCAAATATTTTATATTTGAAGACTTCCTGAGCTAGTATGGTCTTTATGTATTTAGTATCTCACAATCAATATTCTTCCATGAACCCACTTACCTGTATCATTAAAATGAGCATACACAATACGTATTGGTAACATCTGAAAATGTAATGAGTAAATTATAAGCATGAAATTGTGTACTTACCAACTTTATGCTTTCATTCAGTGTAAGCACAAAATTGCAGGATTTCGTAAACTGGAATAGTGGATCTTCATGCTCCAGGAGAGAATATTAGTAGAATATGAATTAACTTAGTACAATATGAATTAAAGTTTATAGCTGCAGTTTCTCAATATGTTGCTTCTGGCCCCAGTGATGTTTAACGTAACTCATGTGGAGAAGGTCAGGAAGCCAGAACTAGGAGAATTCAGTGTCTCTGCCGAGAGATTAAATATCAGCCAGATCCTGAGACTTGCTGAGGGTCAGCACTGAGCTCAGATTATGTTGGGGGTTTTTAATAATTTATTTTCGTAGACTTATTACTTACCCTGAAATTCTATGACAGTGTGTTTCTGTAATTTTCTTTATATCAAATAAAAGAAAATAAAATGTAAAAGAAAATAAAGTGTCCTGTAATTGCTGGTCTCAGAAGATGCATATGATAACAAAATATCTCCTTTCAACCCATTTTCCCTTAGGGGATTTTTTTTTTTTTTTAACTTTTCAAAGTCCGTTACACACATGAAGGAGATTGTTCATCTTTTAAATTGTCCTTAGTGGCGAAAGACCCACTTTGCAAAGCATTGGCTTTTATAGCCAGTGAGTTAGAATTTTCAGGTCAAACTTGGGTCTTAGTTGGCAACATGGAGATAAGAATGGAGATTTGGCATAGTTTATATTTTAAGAAAATACTAGAAGTAAGCACCTTTTATCATCACAAGGTTAACACAGCCATTGTTATATTCTTTTTTGTTTATGTTTTGACTTACAGCCTGAAGGTCTTTCATTCAAGCTGACATTAATGCAAAATTTCATTTAAATAAGATAAGACCTGCATGATTGAAAATAAACATGTTATTGAGAATAATTTGAGACTTTTCTGTCCAGAGTTCTCATTTCACATCTGTTGGCCTTTCAGAAAATGCTTGGCCTCATTGGTTTTCAAACCATACTAAGAAACTATGTTTCATATTTGTTTTAACTATGGGTACAGGTTCAGAAAACCCAACCTATATACTAAAGCAGCGCTGAAACATTTTTGAGTAGTAATTGTGAAGACTAATTGTTGATGTATTGTTTCCTGGCCATTCCTACAAAAAAGCCAAGTTCAGTGGAGGTCCTTTTTATGGTATTTCATTGGATGAGAAGAAGATAGGCAAGCTTAAAATTGGGAAAAAACAAAGGTGTCTTGATGACTCATGTCTCTGCTGCAATCTGAGCAGCCAACTTAATGTCATTCTGAGGCATATGGTGGGGCTTAATAGCTCAGTTTCAACACTGCATTGGCTGTGACTACCTGGCTTCTAAGTCCCTAAGTTTTGAATGGAAAGAGGTTTTGCTGCCTGCAGAATTCCACACAGACATATGCTGCCTGCTTGGTCCAGCTCTACAGTGATCTACAGATTAATCAACTGATTTTTAGTAATCAACTGATTTGAATTTGGATGATCAATTGATTATTGAGAAAACTGGGGCCTTGGGTTCTGATCTTCAGGTTCTGAGGAGAAGCAGCTCCATATCTCTACAGGGGCAGCTGTCCCTTCAAGATCATCACTGCTTGTAAGAGCTGGAAAAAAAGCATGTGTCAGTCTCAAGAAGACAAGCAAACCCTAGGGAAAACTTTTTTGGCTGTTTGCCCTGAAAGTTGTAGCTTGATTATGTCAGCACAACTTCTACCTCATAACAAAATATTTCTCTGGCTACCATCATTAATATAATGATGTGATGTTGTGATATATTTTCCTTCAGAATGCCTATTACTTGAGAAAATACATTGAAACCCTGTATATTGTCATTAGAGTATGTAAAGTGCTGTCTCTCCACTGTAGTAATGAACAGGGAGAGAAACAAATGTATGTTGCATAAGAGTAAAGATGCATGCTGCTTGACCATAAGATCATGACCCTTCTGGCTGGTGGAATCACCATTTCCCCCCCTGAGATTTGTTTACATTCCCACTTGTTTCTCTTAGAAGATCAAGATGAAAACAGCTCTGTCAGGGTTCATGTAGGCAGTGGGTGTATGTATCATGAGTACCATTTCAGAAGTCTGCTGGCAGCATTTCCTCTGTAAGACCATGGGTCTCCTGCATGGAAAACCCACAGAGAACTGTGACTACATCTATGTGAAGTTTTTTTCCATTTCCTAATGGAGATTATGCTACTGATGAAAATGTCTCCTTCACCAGTTATCTTTCTGTTTGTGCAGGTGTTTAGTATTCTGTTCATCTTCTTCAAATGCCATCATTTAGGTAACGGGAGGTAGTCAGGAACCATGAGATGAGGATTGAGTTTGTATGCAGTATAATTAGACGTTCTGCTAGCCTGCAAACCCAGAAATATACTCTTTTTTTTTCCTCTCTCAGGTTTATTATTAACAATAGTAATCAGTTATGCAAATAGAAAAAGTATGCATATCTCTAGCACTTAAAGCTTACAGGGAATGTGACACTTGATGACTAACTTCACCCATTTTATTTCAGAGGGAGATACGGTGTTGCAGGAAACCCGAAGATGGTTAATCCCCCAAAGGAATCAATTAAAAAGACTGCAGGAATGAAGCACCTTCCAAAACTAAAGCACTGATTTTAAACGAATGCCAAGAACTTCCAATCACTTAAAAAAAAAAAAAAAAAAAAAAATTAACTGAAAGTTTCTAAATTAGAAATGAATGTATTTGTGCCATATTGTAATACCAAACACAGATCGGCATGTCTTCTTGGCAGCCTTAATGTAAATGTTCCTCTGCCTGACAGAACTGGTCTTCTAGTTGCCATCTTCATTCAGGTGATCTCTGACCCTTTCCATTCTGGTTCTTATCAGTGATTCTGAGTACCAGGGCATTGGAAGCCTTGGAAAACATTTAATTTCTTTATGCACTAGGTAGATCCTTGAACTCTTTGACTGCACAGCAACTACTGAAAACAAGTGAACCTCTAACATTTTTCAAGAAGAAGAAGGCGGCAGACTGGTGGAACCTGAAGTATTATCACACCACCCAAACCAGTGGATCTCAGATAAAATTCCATCCAAGGGCATCCCCATTCAGTATAGGCACCAAAGAGAGACTCTCAAGTAGTCTGATGTTGCTACGGTTCAACAAGCCTTTCGTTTCAATTTTTAAAAGACCGTCAGCATATTTTACTGGCCAGCCTGATTTCTTACATTATAACGTACCATAGAGTTTCTTTACAGTATAAAGTTGTTTCATATTCCATGAGCTTTCTTACTTTACCAGAGAAGACAATACACTTCAAGTTTATCTTTTTTAAAAGCTGACTTGCAAGAGATGACCACTTTCTGTTTGCTTGGTTTAGAAGCAAAGCACCATTTCCAGCCACTTTAGACACTAGTAATAGGAAGAAATGAAAGAAAAACTGAGCAGCTTTTATTAAGGATTCTTCAGAGCCTGTCTTGTGGAGGGACTGTTTCTTTTACACACTACAAACACATTATGATACCAGATATTGGTATGATGTTGTTTGAAGTTTAAACTCTAAAATGAATCTTTGTATCCACAGTCTGGATTCCATAAAAATCTCTACATAGTCTTCTGTGGCACTGATCCATATATTTTTAGGGTCCTAAGTAGTGCCAGTCTTTAAAGTCATCTCTTCAATGAAAGCAGAACTGCTTTGTATTTTCACTCTTAAGCATGCAATTATTGTTGCAGTTTCATCACGTACATTTCAGTCATTAAACTTCAGCAGAATTTTTGTAAGTGGCAACAGGAAAAATGTTTTGGTAATGAAGCTTCAAGCCTCTGGGTTACATCTTAAAAGCTCCTCAAAGAGCAAATGTGATTGATTGACTGCCCTTTATTATTTTTAAGAGCATCCCTAGCTCTTTGCAGCATCTAATAAAGCTTTTTGCCTCTTTAAGAGCAGTACTAATAGTTCCTTATTACTGGCAGCATTGAAGTGATGCTGTAATTAGACTCGTACAAAAAGATCAGTGATGTCATTCTAAAATGCAGAGGAAGAAGACCTGCAGTATTGTTCAGCATATTCAGTATGGAAACCCCATTTTTTTCTCTTGCATAGTATGAGATTTATTACAGATATTTCTAATGTTGCCATGATGCACCTGGTATCATTCTTTTACAAGCAGGGTTGTCTGCCTGGCCAGTTTTTTCCCCACAGTCACGGCTGAAAGCACAGCACAGCTGATTAGGTTAGCACTCTTCTGTTCCTGTTTTTCACATGGAAAGTTTCCAGATTTTGATTGTGCTGGCATTTGTCATTGTGGAGAAGGAGAGGGGGAAAAAAATCACCATAATGGTCCTATTGGCATAAAAGACAAGGGCCATCTGCAGTAGTGGAGAATATCCAGTTCTTGGATTCATGCAGCAGACATTTACTACTGCTGTCTCTGAATCAAATGTTAATCAGTGCATCAAGTCTGGTCCCTGTAGCACCTCAACATAACTGGAAATATTGCACATTTTGGGACAGTTATGGCCTGAGAAGAGGAGCAGACTGTCCTTCTTAGTCCTGTTTTGGCTTGCCAGGAAAAAGCTCAGGGTTTGAAACTCAGTTGTATGGCAATTCAGCCCTAAAACATGTGTTTGACCATTCTACTTGTGTGTCAAGCTGTAATGTTTGATGAACAAAGTGGCTACAGTTCTATACTTTACTTTTTAGATTACTTGGTATTTCCTTTTCCTCCCACCTTTCTGGAAATAAAGGTACCTTGATGATTAAGTTTGATGGCTCAAGTTTCTTTGCAACAGCAAAAAGGTAGTTTTTGGTTTCAAAAATGTTGTGTTATTTCTTTGGACCCAAATGAAACTTTTACTCTGATAGCTTTCCCAAACCACGCTGGATTTTTTTGTTTGGTTTGTTGGTTTGGCTGGATGATTGTTTTGAAAGCCCTGGATTTATCTTGTGTGGACTTTTCTCACTACTACTATGCTGCGCTATGAAGTGGGTTTTGTTTACATTTGCAGCAATGAACAGTTAGATGTCTTTATACAATATCTTCTACAGGGAAATTCTGTCACCTCTAAAGTCTCTGTGAATCCTGTTGTGAACAGTAGACAAATCTGAAGACAAAAATGGGAAATTGAATTGCTGATAGTTGTGGTCAGTGGGTGAATGGAGCTAAACATCAGAGGCAGCTGGGATTAGAGCTGAAGGTTTGAATCTGGCCGAACTTCCTCCAGCACAGAAGGCAATTGGGATTCCAGAAGTACTGGCTGTAGTGTGTAAGTGCCTTTAATTGATGGGCTGAGAAATTTGATCTCCTAACTCTTGGGACTTGAGAGTATGCTTCACTTATGTGGTAACTCATGTAACTCCACTGATTTCTGATGAGTCATGATTTTGAGGTAACTATGGCATTTTAAGTATTTACCCATATTGTTGCTGAAAAATAAGATTTTAAAACTCAAATGCTAGTAAGGAAACATTTCTTATTTCCCAAAATACCTTTTTCTTTTTTATTTTTTAAGTCATATGATCTCAGAGGGTATTGAGTTGTGAATTTTCTTTTTAATATATCAGTATAGCACCACTGTGTTCCTCTATGATAGGATGAAGTTAAAATGTTCAGACTAGTTAAAATGTTTGGGGATTAGACTAGATTCTGTAATTTACTAGACAGGCATTGACCATGTCATTGAGTATTATGTAATTATGCAGCATAACCACAGCTCCAAAAAACTTGGGTGATGAGCTTCCTCATGTTCAGAAATTATTAACAATGAGCAAGATATTTCATCGCTTAAATACTTTAATGTGTTCTCCTTATAAATGGCTGACTAGGTGGTACGGTTCACAGGTTCCCTGATTCCTATGATATTCCATCTCCACTGGTAAAGATGAGACATATAATTTAGTCTTAATACATTTCCAGTAGTGGAAGATGCTGCACAGGCACTTTTATAAAAGTGATTTAGACACAGTAGCAAGCAAATAAATAAATAAATATATGAACTTCTATATTATTAAGCCTCTGCTGTTACTGCCAGTCTGGTGTCAAACATAAAGAGGAATTTGAACCAACTCTGGTTGGAAGCAGAAGTGTGTGGATGAAAATCACAGCTAATTGCAACAGTTTTGTCTCTTTACATAAAAGTGTCACAGTAACGGCAGACATTTTGAGACTGAATAATGAGGCTTTTCTAAGGTGTCAGTATGTCATTTAACTTGGCAGATCAGTTTAATCCTGTCTTCCAAAGATACAAATGTTGTATGTAGTTCTTTGTAGGTGACAGCTTGGAAACCAGTTCTCCTGAACTTCACTAGTCTGTCCCATAAATTACTGATTAAGAACCGTGTAGAATCCAATGAGTATCTCGCGTCTCCAGGAGCAGCATGCAGATCACACAGAATCACAGAATGTTAGGAATTGGAAGGGACCTTGAAAGATATCTAGTCCAATCCCCCCGTTGGAGTAGGAACACCTAGATGAGGTTACACAGGAAGGCATCCAGGCGGGTTTTCAAGGTCTCCAGAGTAGGAGACTCCATAACCTCCCTGGGCAGCCTGTTCCAGGGCTCTGACATCCTCACCAAGAAGAAGTTTCTTCTCAAATTTAAGTGGAACCTCCTGTGTTCCAGTTTGAACCCATTACCCCATGTTTTACCATTGGTTGTCACTGAGAAGAACCTGGCTCCATCCTTGTGACACTCACCCTTTACATATTTATAAACATGAATGAGGTCACCCCTCAGTCTCCTCTTCTCCAAGCTAAACAGACCCAGCCCCCTCAGCCTTTCCTCATAAGGGAGATGTTTCACTCCCTTAATCATCTTCGTTGCCCTGCGCTGGACTCTGTCCAGCAGTTCCCTGTCCTTCTTGAACTGAGGGGGCTGGAACTGGACACAATATTCCAGATGGGACCGGCTTTCCCTCTGCACAAACCTACACACTGCTCCACAGAAAGGAGGCTGTGCCCTCCTTTCAGCAAGAACCAACAACAGCTGAGCTGTTGGAACGGCTCTAACCTCTGAGCCCATCGTGGGCACTGCCTGTCACAAAGGTGGCTTCCACCACAGACCTGTCCTCCTTGTGGCATGCTCTGCATAGCTGGCAGCATCCTCTTAAAAAGACTGTCAAGACTCCACAAGTTTTCTCATGAAGGATAATCAAAATGCGTTTTGTGTCCTCTGGCTGGCAGGGCGGGTAACAGCTAGTTGGCTTACCTGTGCCCTTACTATTACTTTATAGAAGTTTCCCATGGTAATAACACAGTAACAGGAGTTGCACTCTGTCCACACACAGTAGGGAGCTGAGGACTGAGAAGGACAGTTGTCTGTTCCCCTTAGCACAGGACCATTTTGAGCATCTCCAGTTCTCCCTCTAGAAAGGCAGATTATTTGAGGGGGATGACCCCCAGCTGAAATTCCTTTGCCCGTTATAAGCAAGGACAAAAGAGGGCTGAGAAGACAGTACTGACTTGCTCCAGATGCTTTAGTGCACCCAGGTAGGAGAGACTGATCAGATGCTTGTGCTCATGACCAGGGGTACTTAGGCAGTTGATAAGTTGGAGCTGGACTTCCAGGTGTAGGCAAAGCAGTTTCTTCAAATTTGGCAGCTAGGAGTGCTCTGTTGCCACAGTCTGGCCTGTATTTGGAGATCACCACTACTCCATTGGGACTTCATCTCAAAGATGTCCCTGGTCCTGTCATCCCTGATGTAAGCAGCAGATCTTAATTTCCAGGCTGGTAAAGTTCCTACTCTCCGGTTCCTCACCCATCCTTTTTGTTGCCTGAGAGAAGATGAACTCTGCTTTGGGAACCCATCATCTGTAAAGTGAGGAGAGTAGTATGTTTCTGGTACTGAAAAGCAATAAGATGATAAATACACCAGCACTGGAAGGCAGCTAGCTGGTGAAGACACAGTGAGCCTAAGTAAGCCTGACCTAAATCAAGTGGGGGTTTTTTTGTCTTACAATGAAAATGGATAACTTTGGAGCTATGTTAGTGCAGAAACCTAACAGCTGTGGCTACTGAATCTTACTGAAAAGAATTACCATTAAAATTAATGTTGTGGTATTTCCCAATGAACACAGCCTGGCAGTGTCACCAGTTGCTGTGCAAATCATGTCAAAGGAAAAAAATGTCAGCCATGAAAAGAGAAGGAGCCCTTGTGAGGTGTGGCCGAGGATGTGCCTTTCTTCCACCACCGCTCTCTACAGCAGGCGCGTACTCCTGCAGCTGTCAGATCCCTCCTCACAACCAGCAAGTGTCTTGTGGGGAATCTGCTAAGGAATGATGTGGTGTAAGGGAGCGATGCAGGCTGGGGGGCAGAGGAATCCCATGCAGCTGAAGGGTTATTTGGGAGAAGGATAACGCAGCAAGGGTGTGGCCCCTGTGCTGATCAGGAATAGGATACTGAGACATCTTACAAAAAGTGCAGAAGCGGAAAAGAATTAAATATGAGCGTGGGAATCATCTGCCCCAACATTGGGGCTTAGAAGGCAGACATCCAAGTCTGAGCTAATCACTATATACTCCATGTGTAGTCAATGTGAAAACATAGACATGCTCAGGGAGCAGCTCCTCTCATTTTGTAAAGATACTTAAAATGCATCAGATGAAACATCTACAAGGTGTCTCTCCACTGACTAGAAAGAAAAGATAGGGTGATAAATTCAGAATAACCTGTCTAACATGTAGCTAGGTAGGTTGAACCTTGTTCTTGAAAAAGTCTTTATTTTTCTTAGTCCAGCTATGGAGAGTGGCACCCGAGATCACTGAGAGTCTGAGCCAAGAAGAAATACTGAGCTGCAATTTGACTTTCCTTTTCCTCTTGCAACAGGCTGGCACACAATGGAGGGCCTGTTCTTTAAGCACCATATTTACAAGGCCCATGGATCTATTCTCATGTTGCATCAGCACTTACAAGGACAAATTACCATTTTTCTTCCCCTTTCCTTTGAAGAGATTTGGCAAGCTCTATGCTCTTTTGTAATCAAAGCAACAAGCTTCTTCATTATTCTAAAAAGCCCTCTCTAAAGCTTATGGACCTCCTATATACAGGTTGGAAAATATAGCTTACACATCAATTTGCTGCAGACCATAGAAGAAATCTGATGCAATCATCATAGGAATCAATAACCTAGAGATCGATACTTTTTTGTGCATTCCTGTATCTTAAAGAGCTGAGCTAAGAATTTACAAATGACAAGTCAAATTACTGGCTGGGCAAATGCATTCTTGGAGGATTAAAATAGTTTGCAAGTCCTGCCAGGCCTGCAGTGCCTGACAGCGTAACTTCATTAGTGTAATATATTTCTAGGGCAAGGATAATTTGTCCAAATATACTTAAAATGTTTGGATGAAATCATCTGCTGTGCTTAAGACTGACATCAGAAATCACCTCTCAGGCCAAGCCATTGGTCTCTTATCGGCACCTGAACAGCGGGGATGGATGCTGCTCCTGCGCCACCGCAGCCGTCCTGGCTCAGAGGGGTGTGAGAACCACTTGTTCCTTGTGTGGATGGTCAGCAGACAAGTGGAAGGCTATCCACCTGTGCTATGTCTTCCACTCTGGACATCTGCAATGAAGCCCCAAATCTGAAAACTTAACTGTGTGATGCTGTGCTCATTGCTGCCTTGGCTTATGTTTCTAAATTTGTATGAATTCCTCTCCTGTGGCTGGTGTTTCTGAGTGCACCCACAGACATGCTGGAACTGGAGGAGTAATGGTAATTTCTAACAATCCAAATCAGCAAAATGCTTTCCCGTGACAGGAGAAGTACCCCTTTCCAACTCAATCAAAATTAGAAGACCAAAAACTTGATATTACAAAACTACACTCAAATTCCTTGGTTATGCTTGGATGCCTCAGCCATCCTGGGCTGTGTCTGACCCTGGTTCTCCTCACCAGGCCCGATGCCCAGCCACACTTGTGAGGAGATGTCCTGTCCCAGTCTCATCTGCCCCTGTGCCCAGGAAGGAGCATGGCGCCGCGCCAGGGCTGCCCCCAGTGTCCCCCGCTGCCCTGTTCCTGGCTGGGGTGGTGGGACTGGCCCTGCCTGCCTGGGGATCCCCTGCAGCTCCCAGCCCTCCGTAGCAGAGGTCACTAGCTGCTGCCAGTCCTGTCAGATTTGCACTTGTTGATAGCAATGACATAAATAACAACTTGCTAAAATGCAAGAGTGATTTACTCTAAGCACTTTAGCACCTGCTGTTGCTCATTAAGGGATTATCATGCCCCAGATTGTTACCGGCAGCCCTGGGGTTTACAGTTTTAGTGCACGGCACATGTGTGCGAGTTACCTTATAGTGGTGGGTTCATGCACTTACTCTGTCCTTCCCCGAACTCCCACCAGCCTTCGAGATAAAATCTCACATGTAACTTGAAGCCACATATTTTGGAGACGATTAGGAGAAAATTCAACAAGTATAGCAACACACATGCTTTTAATATTAGATATCAGCACTTGACAGCATGTTATGATTCAGAATAGCAGAGCATTCTTCATTGTTGGCTTTTTTTATCACTATGTGCACATCATTGCAATTATTTCCTGGAAAGACTGAGAAGAATACAGAGACAGAAGAGATGTGGACTTGTGCTAAACCCTCTGCAGAGATCTGGCATTTCACACTGTCCCCTTGGGCTGGCATTCAATGGGGGAACTTATAGCAGTTTTCATGGCTGATATTCCAAAAACCTTGGCAAAAATAGCTGTCTTGCTACTCCTAGTAGTCTCCACTGCCTACTTAAGTAGGCAGTGCTTTAGTTCGTTATTCTTCTGGTCTCTGTAGCACATGCTTTCTCACCATAGAAAGTAGAAATTTCACCATAGAAATTTCACAGCACTGCAAACATATTTCTTCATCTCATTTTATTAAAGCTGGTCACCTGCAAGTCTAAGCCATAGAAGAGTTCAGTTATGATTTTCTGACCTGGTAATCTCCCAGCACCATTTGTTTCCTGATGCCAGTGCCGGCTGCAGCTCTGCCTGCTATGCCCTTTTTGAACTATCTGCCCTCTCTCCTCTCACCATCAAAACTTTAACTAGAAATTACTTGAATTTTACTGCTTAGTATGGCTCCATGGATTATTTGTCTAGTCTCAGGAAAGTATAATTTAAGAGCAGTGTCCATGGAATTTACCAAGGAGGAAAGAAGGAATGGTCTGTGCCCAAAGATCAAGAAAATGGAAAAAAGAACATGCTATCACTACAGAGGACAAACAGCACCCTGCTGCTTTCCCAGCCATAGCTTTGATGATGTGCAAAAAGAAAAACCTGAAATAATAAATCAAAAATTCTAAATAATAGATTTATGCAGCAGAAGGCAAATCTGGTCCATACAAGCTTCAGCTTAAGTTATTTTGAGGGCAAGTTCAGAATTTCTATAAAACATTGTAGTATCAAACTTCATAGAAACTTCAATTTAAAGCAAGCATTGGCACAAAGCAGCGGGAGAGGAGGAAGGTTTCTCGTTAAAAGCCTTGGAAAGATTTACTTAAGAAATACTTTTGTGGGACTATTTTAAATCTAAAAATGTGCTCAGAGGCAAGGAAGATACTTCTGCTACAGAAGAAAAGCAGCTTGCTGAGGGTATAACTTATTTACTTGCAAAGATAAAGCTTAACAAGTTTAATTGACTGCTTAAATTCTCCTATACAGAAAAAAGGTAGAAGATGTAAAGTAAGCTTGTATGCTCTTGGTGTTCCTTTTGAGCTGTGGAGTGTAAGCATAGCTGAGGTACTCGCCCAAGACTGTTCAGCAGTACGAAGACTGACAGTATCCAGTGGACTCTTAAAAAAAGGGTGAAGCAGAAAATAATGTGGAATGCTTTGTTAAGGTTTACCTTGAGACCCAGATTTTCAAAGGAATTTACAGAGTAGGTTCAAAGAGCGTCCAAATTAAATAAGGTTTGAAAGTGAGGTCCCAGAAAGGGAATCTGCCACTGATGCTCTCTGCACATTAAATGGGGAAAGTTAGAAGTCAAACGATGAGATTTGCAGCAGTCAGATGCTGAATGTGGGGAAAGCCTAAGCCAGCCAGGAGTCCGTTTATCAGGATGATGAACAGGATTGGTGGAGAGCTCCCGTCAGCTCTGCTTGATCTTAGCCAAACCAAGTAAGAAAGCTTTTCCTGGAGATAACTTCCACTTCAGTCATTGGCCACTTCTTGGTGAAATGCAACCTAAACAGAAAATTCTGTGTTGTGCTCCATTTCAGATCCCCCAAATGTCTTTGGAAAAGTTTACCCTTTTGTGATGGTTTCTTGTTAATGGAGTTCTCTACAGTGCAGAAATAAATGTATCGCTAATGTTATTGCATGTACATTGCAACATACATGTTGGGAGTGATGTACTTACCTGTTCAGTTCTTCCTCTTTGTTGTTGCCCACGAAGCATTACTTTAAATATATCAGGTCATAGAATCATACGATATCCTGAGTTGGAAGGGACCCACAAAGACCATCAAGTCCAACTCCTGTCCCTGCATATGACAACCCCACAGTTCACACCATGTGTCTGAGGGTGTTGTCCAGTCTCTTCTTGAACACTGTCAGGCTTGGGGCCGTGACACCTCCCTGGGAGCCTGTTCCAGTGATCCACCACCCTCTGGGGGAAGAACTTTTTCCTAATGTCCAACCTGAACCTCCCCTGGCACATCTTCCTGCCATTCCCTTGGGTTCTGCCATTGCTTGCCAAAGAAATTGGTGCCTGTCCCTCCTCCTCCCCTGTAGACCGTGATGAGGTCTCCTCTTAGTCTCTTCTTCTCCAGGCTGAACAAACCAAGTGGGTCCTCCTACAGCTTCCTCTCCAAACCCTTCACCAACTTCATAGCCCTCTTCTGGACACTCTCCAGTAGCTTTACATCTTTTTTTATCCTGTGTTGCCCAGACCTGCACACAGTGCTCCAGGTGAGACCGCACCAGTGCAGAGCAGAGCGGGACAATCACCTCCCTGCCTGGCTGGCAATGCTGTGCTGGATGCACCCAGGACACAGTTGCCCCTCTTGGCTGCCATATGTTGGCTCATATTCAACTTGCTGTCAATCAGAACCCCCAGATCCCTCTTCACAGAGCTGCTTTCCAGCATCTCCTTCCCCACTCTGTCTGTACAGCCAGGGTTGCTGTGTCCCAGGTACAAAATCTGGCACTTACCCTTGTTGAACTTCATGTGGTTGGTCATTGCCCAGTTCTCCAGTTTGTCCAGATCCCTCTGCAGGGCCTCTCTGCCCTCAAGAGTGTCAACTGCTCCTCCCAATTTTGTGTTATTGGCAAACTTACTAAGTAATCCCTCAAGTCCAGAGTCTAAGTCATTTATAAAGACATTGAAGAGCACTGGCCCTAAGATGGGTGCCTGTGGAACCCCACTAGTGACTGGTTGCCAGCCCAACATTACCCCATTTACTAGAACCCTTTGAGCCCAGCCATCAGCCATTTGCATTGTGTGTCTATTTCCCTCTTCTTCTTTTTCACTGTCCTTAAACACAACTGATGTTAAAGAGCCTGAAGTTGTAAATTTGGCAATTTTAACAAAGCAGTGATATCAAAAATATTCTGCTTATGAGCTGATTGGTCAACCTGGTGACTCTCAGGAAGAATAAGTTTAGGCTTATTCAGTGGTGCAGAAATACTGGTAGGTTTTCTCTCCAAAGTATAACTTTTTTATTAAGTAAGCCGTTTCTTTCTGTTCACATCTTGTCCTGAGGTTCTAAATGAAGACTGTGGCAAAAGCATTAAAGGTGCCAATATCGTAGTTGAATGCTAAAATCACTTTGAGGCACCTGGCTCTTAACTGCTGCTTGAGTTTTTTGATAGAAAAGGTAGGAAATCAAAGTCAGCCTAGAGGATGTGCACTGTGTCTAGGATTGCAGCTTCCACACAACAAGGACATTATTTGTTGTGGAAAAAAATGAGAATACAGCATCAAATATTCTAAAATATGTATTTTATTTTCAGTAAAAAACATTGGAAAAAAATCTGTGGGGAATACTTAATTCTGAAGGGTTTGAACGATTATTAATTAATCATATGCTACTTATGAGTCTTGGTTTTGTTTTCGATTTTTCAGGTTGAAGACACCATTTCAGCTGCTGAAAACACTGTTTTCAGCATGGAGGAATATAGGCTTTGCTTTCTGTGAGTACCTATCACCATCATTATTACCAGTGTTCCCAGTACAATAGTGTTTGGTGGGGAGCACACGTTCTGTATGCCTCACCACCTGGGGGAGATTTGCATTGTATGAGAAAACTTGAGGCTAATATATGACAAAACCACAAAAATCTGCAACACATGTAGTTTTGTTCTAAGGTGACAGTTATCTAATTGAAAGAGGATTTTCTTGCATTTGAAATATGAAGATTTTATTTCTTTTTTGCTCTGTTGTACCTTTAACTGTCAGGTACCTTTTTCAGGACGGTGAGTGGAAATGGTGGGCAAGCTGCACAGCTATACAGACAACATCCCGTTCACCTGAGCTGAGCTCTTGGGAAAACATTTTTGAAAGGAGAAGTGGTTCAGCTAAGAAGAGGTGACTACTTCTAAATTTGCTTTCTGAAAGCCATCAAGTTACCTCGATAAACCTATGTAGCGCTGGGACAGTCTGTGTACTGGTGAGCACAGAGGAGGAAGCTCTGCATGGCGGGGTGGAGGGTTCCCAGGGACGGCCATGCCCCATTTACTTCAGAATAAGGCACTTAAGAGGGGACTATTGAACAGCCTTTGCTTTGGCCTACAGTCCCTCGCAGGTCGTCATCTAGCCTAGAGGTCTGTAATTCAAATGTGAGACTGCTGCTTGTGCCAGAAAGGCTCCGCACTACCACTGGGGTACTTACCTTTAAGGCTTCATTTTACTTAGATAGTACTGAATAGGGAATGGTGTTATAATTAGGACATTTGACTGGGCTGTAGGAGATGATGATGATGTGGTGACTCAATTTCTCACTTGTCTGTGGGATAATAACTGTTTCCTGTGGGTGTTGTAAGCACTATAATTCTGTCATGTTCTAGAGGTGTCTCCATCTCAACATGACAGGCATCACCAGTAAAAACTCATAAATGAGTCTGTGCCTTCTTACTCAGAAAGATGAAACAAGAAAATTGAATGAATGGTGGAAATTGTGCATGATGGCATTAAAAAAAAAAAAAAAAAAAAAAAAAAAAGTGGGATTATTTGAGTTTATTGGCTGGTCACCCAGCAAGATGTTAAACCCAGAATTCTATAATGACCGGTTTCCTGCAGGCTGTTCAGGCCGTGGGCTGCTTCTGTGGCATGGCAGAGCCCTGATCCTGTTTCTTTGTGACAGACATTTCCAGCAGTCTAGACCAAGTAAGTGGGAGAAATAGTGGTGAGTTAATCAGTATTTTTTATTCTCTCTTCCCGAAGGCCAAACCTCATCTCTGTAGCAGAATGACCTTCCAATGGGTAAAGTAGGCCAGTCCATCTTCACAAGCAAAAGGACAGCCACAAGTGGAAATCCATACTCTCTTCTGCAGCATGCCACAGGCATAAATTTGAATAAACATCTTTGAAATCTGTCACGTCCTGCTTCAGTAATTGATGGAGGAAGAGGACATTTTATCTTCTTTGTGTTACTGGCATGAAAACTGGACAAACTCTGCTATTTTGTCCTAGCTGAAATGGGTACAGAACATCTATTATAACTGAGTCATTGCCAAATAGCTTTGGATTAGAGAGATGAGCCTGAATGAAACTGTTGACTACTGGGAATATTTTCAGTTCCTTCCCCATGACTTGCTGCCCTGACCTGCATTTCTTCATAACTTTTCAAGGAAAAATATGGGATATCTCATTCATCATTCAGATTTCTACCAGATAGATGGAGTGATGGAAACCTCTCCTTACTGCCTAATGTGATACAATTTAAAGTGCAGAGAATATTTGTATGTTAAAACTGATTTGGAGCAAAGGGAAAGTGGTAATAATAATAATATGCAAAGTGACTTCACTTTGTAAGTGGTTCTCCACTTGAAGAACTTTTAAAGTAAGAGTTTATGCATTATATCAGCTACAGCTGATTTCAGTTTAAATTCTGCAGGCTTCTCAATCTAAGCACAGAGATCCACCCACAAGAAACAGCTTGCCGACTCAGACCTCTAGCTGAAGGAGTTAGCTGACTTATGTCAATCAGCTTGCCTGTATATACTCTCCCTATCCTCTTCTTAAAATAGAGGTACCTAGTTGAAAAATTATTTTCATGGGGCTGGAGAGGTGATAGGAATAATAAATGAATTCATAAACCTAATTGTGCATGATGAAATATATCTCTTGATTCTTATGTATATTAGCCATTCACATATGGTTGCAGAGTTCACATTACATTCCATTGAAATGGATTTTGACATTTAAAGGTCAAGTAGCACCAACATTCATTGAGAGAGCATGATCAAAATAAAAAGATGTAAAAGTGGGTCTCAGAAAGAGAAATTAAAAGAACGATAGTATGATAGCTTGCCATTTTGCTTGCAAGTTGTTCTGAAGATCAGTAGGAAAAGTTTTTCTTGCCATTCACTGTGAAATACAATTCTAAAAGTGGCATATAAAGAGAAACCTTTTGCTGAAAAATGGCTGCAGCACCTATCTGCAAGAGGTCAAATAGCCAAGGCACTTTGAAAAGCAGAGGAAACAACAAAAAAATCATACGGCACAGCTCTGCTTTTGCTGCCTTCTGCTTCCTTCTTCAAAGAGCTGGCGAGTGAACTAACCTTGCCTATGGTCCATTCTTTCCTACATCACTTCTCTTTTTACTTTTTTCTTTTTCTTTTTCTTTTTTTTTCATCAGGCAGGAAACTGGTAGTTTTAGGAGAATGTGGTTATTTAGCAAAGAGAACCAAGTGAGTTGTAAAGGGCTTCTGATTCAGCTTAAAACTCACCGAGTTGTGCTGGCAGAGGGCAGTGGAAATGCACACAGTGTCGTCATTTGCACACCATAAGGGAATTGAAACATTATTTTTCTAAGCTCTTGTCATTATAGCACTTTTATAATAGCCATAGTCAGTGCAAAAACCTCCAGGAAGAAATGTAAACATTTTTCTAAATTTGTTCTGTTGCATAAGAACTGAAAAGTGAAACCAACTTTTCCCTCATTCCGCAACAAAAATAGACCAAAAGTACAAAGAGGAGATTAAACTCTCAATTTTTCTTGAAGTCCATTTGTGGTTAACACACAAGTGTGGTTTCTCAGCTTCACACTCTCCATGTTTTTATGTCTGTAAATCACTGTTTGACATCTGCTTTTCCACGCCATCCAGCTCACCTGAGAGTCTGTCTTTGGCATGTGCTGTTACAACAAATCTTTAAACTGGAGTTTTTAAAGGCTGATATTTAGCTAGATGGGAAGAACTGCATGACTGTAATGACAGCACATGCTCTTTCTCTCACAGCTTTTAGAAGGACAAGAAGAGAGGCCTATCTTCTTTCAAGGCATTTTCAGACTTTCTGTAATGAGTTAGCAGGAAACGTATCCCCATGAAAACACACCATGACTGGCACTGCAAAGCTCCTCACATAGCTAACGTGTAAATCAGCAGGGCTGGTTTGAAACTTCACAACGTGTTGGCAGGGAAAAGAAGCAATGCACCTGAAATAACTTCCAATATGTAAGACTTCTAGGGAAAAAAAAATCACAGTGAACTTTCTCTGGTTATGATTTGTCACTGCATCATGGAGCACATCAAATTAAGTATTTTCAAACTCATAATTGATATGTTTAATATTTTTAATGAAGTTTCTAAATGCCGGGTTTACAATCCCATATTCAATGCAGAATAATGAGAAGAGTAAAGAGCAAATATGACAGATGACTGTTCCAGTGTCGGTGTCTGCTTTGTAAAAGACATAGAAGAGGAAGCAATACATTTAAGTTAATCTAACTTGAAAAATTCGAATCATGCTGAGTAGAGGAAAAAAGAGTAAAATACATGGAAACAAAGTAAAGAAGGAGCAACAAGCAATTCTAGAAGGTGCATGTTTACTTTTTTTTTTTTTTTAAAACACTGGTCTCACTTTGCTTTCTGATGCACCTTCTTGATTTTAAGACTTATGCCTGTATAAATTAAAGAAAATATTACCAATAACTAATTAATCCAAATGTGGCAACATACAACTTCTATGAACACTACATTTCAAGGAGCATAACACTTCCATCTATGAGCTTCTCCACTGTGGTACAAAGCCAGGCCATGTGAAGTGGGACTGTGTACCTTGGGAAGAGCTCATGCTGCTTTCCTTCTACCCGAAGAAGCCAAGATGGTGAATGTTGTTGTTACTGCATTAAGCAACTACTGCAATACAGCTTGCTTTCAGGGGAATATACATTATTTTAATTATTTTAACTAGAAAACACATTAAGTTATTACCATGAACAGCTGTTTGATCTCCTGCAGTAAATGAAGGGGAAAAAATGTTGTTATAATAATTCTTCAGGCACTATCTTTTTATACAAGGTATATCCAAGTTAGGATTTCTCAGGCACTCTGAACTCCTTGGATGCTTTACAGTACTATACTCCCTACCTAAAAACATTTCCCTGTGCTTAACTGATTTTTTTCCTCATATTTACACTGCAAAAACACTTCAAATCAATGAAAGGACTAGTAAGAGGCATCTAATGCCTGGACACCCATCACCACCAGCCTGCATCATGGCACAGGGGTATTCCTGACAGATGTGGGTCCTTCAGGACCTGCATCTCAGTTGTTCATCTTCACCACTGAGTGTCAATACTCTGAGTGTATGTAACATGCACAAGAAAAGGATTTTGGCAAGTATATAACCCACCCCTTGTCAGGAGTGGTTTTTCTTCGTCTTCACCTTCTCTGACAAACAGGAACACACAGTGAAATATGTTTCTTGGAAATTTATCAGAAATGACCATGCAAAAGCCACTGAGGGAGAATTTACACTCATCACAGCTGCCAAGGGAGCTACATGCCAACAAGAGAGGCAGAGCAGGACTGCAGCAAGTCACTAGCAATATCCTCGTCAAAGAAATGTTGCTAGTTTGCAATGCTACTTCATGAGACTCAAACCAGGTTTGACTTAAGTGACCTTTTGTTTTCCTTCCACGAACAAGCAGGAAGAATTAAATTTAAAGATGCTTTGGGCACTGGTGTTGGCTGTCAGTTTTCCTGAGGATCTTGCTGGGGACCTTGGCAGGGCTGGTTTATGGGCAGTGTTTTTTTCTTTACACAGGTGCCTACCTTCAACTTTCCCCCAGCCTGCAGCTGAGCAATGTGGCAATACATAAAGAGGAGTAAAGCAGTTGCAGTTAAAAAGACTGTAAGTTACCCTTACCTCTGGTGGTGAGTGAGTGCAGGTGGTGCTGATCTGGTCCTTCATGCCAGAATCCTATTTTCCTCAATGACTGTCTTAACTTCACCTCTCACCTCTGCCTCTCAAAGACAGTTTTTAAAGCATGCAGAATTACAAGGCAGAATCTTCTCCTTTCTCCATATTCCTAAGTTGAGTTTTACTAAACCAGAGGTTTTCATGAGTGAAGGCTGTGACTGCAGCATGACACAATTGTCAGGGATATCCCGGAATCTGGCTTGTCAGGATTTGGGTTTTTTGAGATTGTAAGCAGAGATGCACCATACTCATCATTCAGGCTGGAGGAAGGATCAATGTGTGGTTCAGAATACAGAGGGAACACTACTTCACACTAATGCAAGTTCTGCGCATCAGCCAGAGGCAAATATCTTGCTAGTCTGAACCTAGTGGTTTGCAACTGTTGCCAAAGTGAGCAAAGGAGAAGAAAGACTGCTCGGGACACACATCTGGAAAGACTGAAGAAAAAGAAAGTAGGGGAAAAAACCCTGTTTGTGCATGTACAAGAAGAGTGGAGGGGCTCTGGATCAACTACATTAATATGCTGCCAGATTTCCAGCTATCAGGCCATAGTGACCTCTGCTATGAACGCTGAACAAGGAAGGTAACTATTCTGTTATGCTCTAGACTTTTCTTGACTAAATTGTGTCACATGAAATCATGCTTCATTTCTTATTTTATGAATTCCAGAAATCTTGGAGTTAGAAAATGTGAGTTGTGGGGGTTTTGATTGTTTGTGTGTTTGTTTGTTTTAAGTTTTCTCATGTTAGGAAATTGTCAAGTTTATCAGCCTATAAGAGACATTATCCCTCCTCAAGTTAGGAGAATAGTCTTAAGATTCTCTCTCAAGACAAGAGAGTTGCTCTTAGAAACGGATTCAGTTTTGAGGCAACTGCATTTTTCACTGAAATTTCGATTATAGAAAAAACTCAGTTGAGTGCCTAAAGTTAATGGACATAGTTCTGTGTAAGGATGTGTGGAAGGAAAGGATATGGGAAGGTAAAAGTTATGGGTAAAGTAAAGACTGTGTAGCTACCTGGTACAGAAGGACATCTATTTTGTGGGGATATCTGGTTAATGGTTATTCAGCATAAAAAATGATGGTGAAAGACAGGAGATGTAATAAACCACACCCAGATACACAAACCCTAAAAAACAGTAGATAACAGAGATAATCCCAAAGACTGAGTGCTCAGATCACTGATGGATGGGTCACTGAAGCAGCTACTCAAGGTCTTGAGGAAGTTCAACCAGGACTTTGTAACTGATAGGAAGGGGTGGGGAAAAGGTTTACCATGGGTCTCATGGGAAAGAGCAAATTTATTTTGGTATATCTGCAGGGGCTTGTGGCATTGTGTAAAACTTTTAATGGGATGTTTGAAGGGAGTTGTGGAAAAGTGTGAAAATTTTTACAGCATGTTTAAGTGAAGGGACAAGGATGAGGAAAGGAGGAGCCAAAATGGACATTGAAGGAACAAGTATGTGAAAATGGAGAGGAGGGGTGGATAATGGATATAGGGGTGGATTTATACATAAGGCCAGCTGTGTATAAAGAAGTTGTTGGTCATAGCCTTGTTTGGCCAAGCCCTGCAGCTGATCACTGCAGTCTGTTTTATTTTCTTATTTAACACTACTAAAGCCTATTTTCCTGGCTAAGGGTGCTCTCAATTTTTTTTTTTTTTTTTTTTTTTTTTTTTTTTTTTTTTTTTTTTGGTATGTGCATAGGTGTGAGATACCAGAGTGAGACACAAGCCAGAACAGGGTGAGAGGTCTGCGACCCAGCTGCTGGAAAGACCATAGGTCTGGGGATGGGGCACTGGGAGCCAGGTGGTCTGAATGCTGTCTGCTGGAGGGATCAGAGGTCCAGATTTGTTTTTCTGTGAGTCTGGGTGTGAGCTCTGCTGGCGAAGTTTGAGCCTAAGCCTAGTTAGCTGACAGGTAAGAGCAGTCTCAGACTACTTGTGTTGTTCATGTGTATGTGAGAGCTGTTTGTGGTGGGCTGTGTCTGCAGGACGCTGCCCAGCCTGGCTGCGGGCTGCCCCAAGGTTGGGGGCTGTAACAGAAGGACTGTATGGGACAGGGACTGGGACAGGCGGGATCTTCAGTTCTGAAGTCATCAGATTCAGCTTCCATATAGCAACCAGAGACCAAATGTCTACAGACAGGCATGCTACAAAATGGACTCATGCAACACAAGGATTCTCAGGAGAAGGTGGGATAATGTTCTGCATAGGTTAGACTGTCTCCACCACAGTTCTTGCTGTGGTAGGATATGCATGGAAAGGACTGCAGGCATATGTTCTAGGGTACTGTATAGTTTGCTCTGAATTATTTAACGACATGAAATCAGTAAAAGTGAAATACTAAACAAAAGGTAACAAAAACACGCAGTCTCTCTCCTGAGGCTTGAGCTGGGCACAAAAATATAAGCATTAGTAAGAGGTTACAAGATCACTTAATCCTGCTTCTTCTGGTGCTGCCAGCAGTAATTGTCATTTGAAAATGCCCCACTAGTGTCTCTCAAGGACCTTCTTTCTCCCTTTGTTCTCCTCAGGGAATATCTCTTCTCATTAACCTTTGAAGAGCCTTACATCTTTCCCCAGTCAATGTTTTGAAGCACTGTAGAACACAGTTTGAAATATATGCACATACCTAGAGTTTATCAGGCTAAAGCAAATTTTGCAATTTGCTAAATTAATTTCCAAGACATTATCATATAAATGTGTTATGTTAAATGTCTGGCTATCTGTGCAGGGTAAAATACTATGTTTTTTATTTTATGCAGTTTATATATGGCATTACCAACATAAATATAAACTGAGAGCAAGATTTTAAAATGCATTGCATTTTCATTAAAGTAATGGCAAATATATACCTAGGTTAATCTTAAATGTAAATTATTGTTCAGGTAACCTTTTTTTTTCAGTTGAGGTTTATCTAAGTTAAGGAGCTCAGGGCTTGTCTCTTGACATCTTTTAATATAGCGAGTGAGAATTAAGTGTGTGGGTTTCCATCACCTTGATTACCCTTGCCATCAGCAGGAGAAACTATGCTGCAAGTAATAACAGCAATAATAAGACCATTTCCTTTTTTTTTTTTTTAAATTCAGGCAAGATAATGCCATTTTGCAGAGAGTAAAATTCATGCCAATAAGAAGATTAAAGGCTGTTTAGGCTGCCATCATTTGTGGTCCATGGAGAACCTGAAAGCAATATATTTTACTGGTGATACCTGCATAGCTGGGATAAAAATGCTAGTAACATCTTGTTTTCCTGAAATGGTTGTAGCTACCCATGCCTACAGGCAGTAAATAAAGCTAAGTATCACAAAGCAGAACAGACATCAGGCTCACAAATAAGAATGTCTGCTTTCAGAGTGAAAATGCCTGATCTAAGAAGCTTGGAGTTTCGAAAAATAATTGAGGAGATTTGTTCAGCCCTACATTTCCTCCTAAAATGAAATAACTTTACACAGCTGCCTTCTCAAAGCAAAATGGTGTATTTGAAGCTAAACTAAAGAAAAGTATCTGAAATACTGATCTTCTATTACATGAAAATACTTACTGCATGGGGAGCAACAAGGGATCTTTGACTTTTTATTACACTCCCCAGTTTCATTCAGACATTACTCAGTGGCAAGTAGAATGCAGCCTCGCAGGTTTGCAATGCTTCTAAGAACCATCTGAATGAAAATCTGTTTTCATTGCTTTGTTTTGCTTCTTCCCCCCCACCTTTTTTTTTTTTTTTTAATGTATGAAAGATTCAGTTCATTTAGGATTTAATGTAATTAGTCCTGGGGATTTAAAAGAACCTCAGGAACTTCATGAAGTTCAAAAAAAAAGCCAATGCAAACTCCAGCCTCTGCAACAGAAAAATCCCAAGCACCAACACAGGCAGGGAACCAACATCTGGAGAGCAGCTTTGCAGAGAGGACATGAGGGCTCCAGCCGACAAGTTGACCAAAATCCAGCAAGGCACCCCTGTGTCCAGTTTGGGGCTCCCCAGTACAAGAAGGACAAGTACATGCTGGACTTGGAGAAAAGAAGAATACTGTAGGATGGAATTCATCTCACTTCCCCTATCCTAATAGTCAGTGTGGAATACAGGTTCTTACCGTGATTTTGTGTGAAGCTTACCCAGTTCTCTTTAAGGGAGGTCTTCTAGCTGTCAGGGTTGGAGCTTTTTTAAGGAAACCTAGTGATCTACATGCTTTGATTTATCTTGAAGAAGTAATCCTACTAGAAACGACATTCATCATCAATGTGCCAGCTCGTGCTGATGTTCAGAATTTCTTGCCTTCATCACTCTTTTGTGTTCTTCATTTTTGCCAATTCACTGCATGCTGGCCATCTATTTACTGTCACAGAATCTTCCTTCAGTTCTAACAGCTGCAGTCCTGTTTCTTCAATTAACTATTTTTTTTGGACTTAGGTCTTCAACTTCCCTAAATTGGGATTCTACCATTTGAATACAAATGCCTTGTGATTACAGCAAAGGCAGACTATCTAGGCTTTTTCCGCCCTTTCACTGTTGAAGACTTTCACACACCAGTTACGTGTGCAAAGACTCTGACATTTCCATGAGCTAATCAGAATATGCATAAGGAGACTCAGAGGATTTTCTTCCCTGTACAAATGTTTAAGTGACACAGTCACATTGAGGTGTTTTATTCTAGAAAACTGAAAAGAGTATCTGAAAAAGTAGTTTTTTCTCATACTCTGAAATGTTGTAATAATTCTTTTCTATTTAAAAATAATTAGGATATATTCTTCCTGTTGTAGGGTGAAGTCCGGCATTAATTATTCACATTTACTCCTTTATTCAATTATTCTTTCTAGATAATTAAAAATTCCTTCCCATCCAACAAGAAGTCTGTGTTCCAGCTGAGTTTGAGTCTGCTAGAGGGAAAGGGTTTTTTTGTTATTGCTGGTTTTTAGTCAACCCCTGCTGATATCCTGTTGTCCAGTCAAAACAGAATGAATTTGCAAGAGGCTTCGAGCAGCGGAAAAGTCTCTGAAGCTTTGCTGTAAAATACTGCATACAGTGTCCTGGAAAACAATTGAGCTCACAGTGTTGGCCTATAAAATCATAGTAGCAAACTACTAATCATTTCAACACGGTAAGTCCAATATTGGTTTGAAACAATTTCATGTAGTTCTTGTGCGTTGTCAAAGTGAGAAGTGGATATAATAAAAAAAGCTAACATGATTAACTTACAAAAGTGTATAGAGTGAAGCAAATAATCACACAGAAGTTTTAAATGACTGATAAATATTTGGTTAGGTTTCATCTTACTGTGGTGAATGCCTTGTCTGCTTTATCTGAGAATATTGTGAAATGCCTAAGAGCAATAAGGTATCTAAAATTACTTAGTATCCACATGAAGAATTTTTGAGAAAAATATGTTTCCTAATTAGTTTGACTCACTAGATTGCCTGTGGCCTGTCAGTGCTGAGGTAAGGAATTGGCAGTTTCATGCACAGGATTCTTCTAGATTCTTCTAGAAGTCACTGAAATGGAATCTGAAAATAGTCTAGAGACACGTACAGTGTTGTCGCTACTGAATCCTGTGGAAGTCATCATGTAAGCCGGAAAAGCACAGAAGACAATCTAGATTCTGGCTGGAATGCAGGGTGGAAGGCTAATCTGAACATCACCTGCATTTTAAATTCAGCTTAATTAAATTCATGAACACAGTTGAATGGACACACTTTTCTATTTTTTTTCAGTATATAAATAAGGCAGTATGGCAACACCAGTCAGAAAAGTAATGTGGGAGTCTCATATATACAGCAGGCTTATGCATCTGTCATGTTTCAGGAAATGTGGAACCAAAACCATTGAGTAAATCTATTCCTTGTGAGATTTTGATTTTTTTTTTAATCTCTTTTTTTGCTGCAATATTGTAGACCACAGTCAGAGATACTGAGATTTATGTTTATGTCTCCTACATGGCGTCCCTATCAGGAAACAGCATTAGCAGGATGCTCTCAAAGAGCTGCTTCCTAATGGGCTGCCAATCTGAGATAGCAGAAAGAACTTGTTACTCAAATGAAAAGTTTGTTGTACAGTTTATTCTATATTATCTTTGTGTATTACTGTCTTCTTCCTGCTTTACAAAGCTTTTTACATAATTCTTGTCCTTTTTAAAGATTTGTATGAAGAATATGTGCTAAAAATGTCACTAAAAAATTAAGATTTGTCTGGTTTATGGACAATTCAGACAACTGTCTTGTTACACTACATATTAATTTTAAATAGTTTTATACAACCACAACATTTGGAATACACAAATGTTTTCCAAATATTAATTCGTTATCAAGTTATTTTTCTGTCCCTGTTACACTGTGAGCTTGAAAGTGTGTCTTACAGAGCCAAACATGTTTAGGATGTTAGACAAAAGCAGCAGGCCAAATCCAGGCAGAGGATGCTTAGCCAGATTGTTATGTATGGTTCAGAATGCTTTTGCTGTCTACAACTTAAAATCATAGAATGTCCTGAGTTGGAAGGGACCCACAAGGATTATTGAGTCCAACTCCTGTCACTGCTTATGACAACCCCAAAATTCACACCGTGTGTCTGAGAGTGTTGTCCAATGATTTCTTGAATACTGTCAGGCATATCATTTAACAATGCCACTCTATTAAGTTTTTAATAAATCTTCATTTTTGAACATGAAATCGTTCTTTTCTCTGTGGGGCCACCCAAGCATAGATCTAAGTTACTGGAAAAGAGAGCTGAGCTTTTGTTAAGGCTAACTGGAATGGAGCAATGCATGTTAATGATTAAGAAATGTAGGGCTTCTGCTAATCTAAATGACAGCCTGTTACCCAAACCTGATATCAGTTCCATGAGAAGCTGTATCTTGAGCCACCTATAATTTACTCCACTCTTTTTCAATGCTGAATTAATCTAAAATAGAGATAGTTTGCTCGTATCACATCTGGTCACAGTATCACAGTATCACAGTATGTTTGGGATTGGAAGGGACCTCAAAAGATCATCTAGTCCAATCCCCCTGCTGGAGCAGGAACGCCGAGGTGAGGTCGCACAGGAACATGTCCAGGCAGGTTTTGAATGTCTCCAGAGAAGGAGACTCCACAACCCCCCTGGGCAGCCTGTTCCAGTGCTCTGTCACCCTCACTGAGAAGAAGTTTCTTCTCAAATTTAAGCGGAACCTCTTGTGTTCCAGCTTGATCCCATTACCCCTTGTCCTATGGTCACAAAGTTGGAGGTTGAATGCTATCATATACATCTTAAATCCTCATTACCCTCTTTTATTCCTGAACCATTCTTGATTTTGGGACTGCAGTAGCCCCTGAAACTGTTGAGCAACCCAGGAAAGAAACACTTATTTACCTATTTATTTAGCTAAATTATTCAAGCACAGCTTAATTTATCTGAGATTTAATCTATGGAAACCACAATTTTCAAACAGTTCATAATAGCATGGAAGTTTACAAGCTTCTACATAATATATCATCATTTTTGCATTAAAACCAATTTCTTTCAATGTTATTTTCTAGAAATATTCCTTGATCTAATGGAACTCATTTTAGAGCTCTACTGGAACAAATCAGTTACCTCTTGAAACTTTTTAGCATATCAAAACCACCAATTTAATTTCTAAAATAGATCATTTTGCAAAGTGCTCTCATAGTTTCTGAAGATTTCTAGAGTAACTGTAGTAGAACATCCCTTTTTAAATCAAATAATTTTTACTCTCTGATGGGGTCTTGTTCTGCTAAAACAGTCAATTTGATAATAAGACCTTCTACTAGGAAGTAAATTCTCAGTAACTTTGAGATATGTTAATTAAATTTGCTGTTAAATTTTATATAACTGTGAAATATAGTATCAAAGAACACAGTTGTGTTTCTGCACCTGTGGTATGCAGTTAAAAGCATCTTGGTACTATTTTTTTTTCTGTAATCTGCCCCGTCTCTATGAGTTCTGACGGCTCACAATGGTTTTTTCTTTAATCAGTTTTCTCCTCTCATTGAGTAGGTGGAAGAGAGCAAAAAAATCTGATCCCAGCATCCCCCTCTTCAGCTGCCTTTGAAACAGAGCTCACTGACATCCTTGCTCTTTGACGTATCCATCACACCCTGTGTCACTGCATGGCTGGAAGTATCAACCTTCACAGGGTGAAGTGCCCCAGCACAGCTCGTACCCAAAACCTGCAGAGGTCTGGAAACTTAGAACAAAATTCATTTCACTTACCTTTGCAGCCTGTTTTGATGTGTCTGCTTCCCTACGAGCACTTTATGGGAAGGACAGGTGCATGTGAAAGGGTTCTGATGCTACAGTGCAAACAATTTTTTAAGCATCCACCTTCTTTGCGACCACTCTTCTTAGGTCTTTGGAGGATGTGTTCCCATAGCTCGGAATAAAGTCAAGGGAGGATCTCCCAACACCAAGCTCATACATTTTTGTGCTTCTTGCACCTACTTGTATGAATAAATTAATTTCTTTACTTCTCAAAACAAGAGATAAAATATTGTGACTTATAATTACACAATCAGTGAAGCTGAAACCAAGAACCCATGTGATGTTTAAGTGGTTGATTCCAAACAACGTGACTGATGTTAAAGGAAAGATGCAAACAATCGGAATTAATTCAGAGCAAGATGGTGAGCTTGATTTCTTTGAAATTGCATTTCTTGTTGAAAGTCAGCCTTAGCCTGCAATAACAGGAGATGGCAAAATCATTTCTATGTGCACTTATTTTTAACACTAGAGAGAGACTGTCAGAGAGAAACTGTCAAACAAAAAGAATTTTATATGGCAGCACTTGAATGTCTGAGGAAAAGCAATAAGATGCATATTGTCATTTTTCACCAGTGACTTGTTTATTTTTTTTCAGACTCTCTGAATGGTTAACAGGGAATTGTGTATTCATAAACTATTCTCAAGGGGTACTTTGTAACTACTGAATATCTTAGTCCCTCAATTGCTTTCTGTGTCTTTGCTCCCTGATCATCAATGCTGTATAAATCACTTCAGTGGTAAGCACTCTTTTAGACTGAAACATTTAGTTGCCCACAAAACAAAATCTAGTTGCAGTTCTGGGGATAATTCAGTCCAAACCCCATTCTCGATAGATATATACATGAGCCTGCGTGAGCTCTAACTCCTACATTACATTCTTCCAACCCACTCGCAGTAGCTTTGCAGCCTCAATGTCTCCCCCAAGCAGGTAGCACATGCCTTCTGTTTCATACTATAAAAATATTGCTCTTGATAGGCTGAAACAAGATCCTCATATTTTTTTTCAGACAATTTCAACTAGAGAAGTATAAGATATTAAAAACTACTCTATTTCTAAGTACCTGGGACACCATGTTGGTTCTTGAGGAGGAAGCCCAGGGCTAGCGTGGATGCAGCCAGCTTGTTTGAGTGGGGGAGCCTCCAGTGTGGACATGAGCCCTTCTGCAGCATGTAGCATGGAGCCAGGGATCTCCCTCTGCTCAGTCCTGGGAATTCTGTCTCAATAGGGTTTTCAGTGCACTTAGTAGGGAGAGGCGGAGGTGAATCTGCAGACGTACGCCCTTTTCCCATTATCACACAGCACTAACTTCCACAGGTTACTGGTCTGATTAACATCTAATGTCAGTTTCCAATTGTTAGTATAATAGAACCGTTAATTTTGTAAATGTCTTAATAGTCTACACATAACCTAATAATGGCAAGATTAAGAACTCCCTGATTACAATCTAAACTGGGACTAAGAAGAAAAAGGATATCTTATACCCAGAGGCCTATAACACTTCCCCTCAGCTTTTAAGGATTTTTTATATGGCATTTGTATTACAGTCACGTGTAAAGGACCACCACTGCATCTTCTCTCCACTGCACTATACTGTGTCACACAATAAATGGCAGCCTTTGCTTTAACAATGTTAAGATAGGAAGCACATGCTTGCAAGTATTGCACAAATCACAACACAGCAAACATTTTAAAAGGAAAGCCTGAGAAACCAATGGGCTGTACCCCTCAAAGAGCAGGTATGTTGTATACATTATGGGTTTAACCCTGGCTCTTTATGAGGTAGATTTATGACTGCTTGGGATAGGCTGAATTCCCTCTAAGGATACTGCTGCATATTTCTATTTTTTTTTTTTTTTAAACAAAGCAATTTGATTACCCACATTTTAGCTCATTCTTGTATCCAATAAAACAAAAGGATTATATGTAAGAAACTCACAAGAAAAAGAGAATGGAGAAGCTAGGATATACAACATAAGAGGACTTGTACAAACACTAAACAGTTAACCTCACTTATCTTATTTTGCAGTGTGTCTGATGTGTGTACATGGGTGTACAGATATATATTTTTCTTTTCCTGTTTGTCTTTCATTATGACTGATTGTCTCCAAAGTGTACCTTCTTATATCTGGCTTGTAGGCAGTACCTTGTCTTTCATCTTTATATAACTCTTCTCCCCCTCAGTTTTCAACACGGCAGCCTGTTTCTTCCTCTCAGCTCCCACGTGGCAATCACTCCCCTTTGCTGCACGGATATGCAGTCTCTCAATTTTCAGCACATACACTAACTTTTCTTAAACTCAGGAATATACCTGTTCTGCTTTTGTTCTTCGGGGTTCTACTTGTTGCAAAGTGTGCTGGGACTCGTTATGTACCTATTGTTTAGGATATTATCACATAAACTCACTCTGCTTACAGTTTGAAAGACATACCGCACCTTATTGCTTTAAGTTGGCAGACTGTGAAATGTAAATGGGACTGACCAAACATGGGCAGTAATTAGTGCTCTTTAAAACCTATAATCACAATTTCCAATTTATCTTGCACATAGCTATGAGAGCATATCGTAGCAGATCTATATGGGAGCACATATTTCCTCTGATAAGACCAGTGACTTTCCATGCATATTATCATCAGACACAGTCATAATACTATAACGTGTGCCATACGTTTTAAGGGTCTGTCTTTGTTTCCTCTTTTTCTTCACCCAGCTTTGTGCTGGCTTTATCCTTTTTCACCTAGAAGCTTTGTGTCTCCTCTCTAGTTTGAGAATGAAAAGGTATGAACAGCACAGACTCTGCAGGGAGTTCAGGAAAATCGCTATTACAACGTTGTTTCCCGCAGTTTTCATGGCTTCTTACACAGACAGAACCACAGAAAAGATGCAGAATCTAGGGCAATTCTTCCAGCTTTCCACTATACATTATGTGTCAGTGGGGAGGCTGAAGGACTCACTGTGCATGTCCAGCAACAATGAAGCAATCCCTATCTAATGAGAAAAGAGGAAAAATAATTTTTTTAAATCCCAGGTGCTCAAGTGTTCATTTCACTATGGAGTTCAGCCTTAGTTTGCGCAGGGACACTTCAGCTCTTGCAAAATACAACTATCAAACTCTAACAGTATTATTTTATTTCATAAGCCTACCAAAAGCACATGTTTTGCTTTAAGTACCTTTTCTAAAACTATTAACACAACTTAAGAGTAATTATAATTCTGATTTTTTATATCTTTCTAATTCACCTTTGTCCTTTCCTTCAATTTCTTTCTTGTTCTCTGTTTCCTTTTGGCACTGGAATGGGGAGAAAACAGGAAAAACTAAAACTTGTGACTATCTCCTGGGATGAAATACTCCCTGTTTGCTGGACTATTTCTGTATCCAGCCTCACCACAGATCAGATAAAATAGAGGTTCCCTGGAAACTACAGTCTAGGAATTACAACTTCGAATAATGCTCCTGCATGCGATCTGCCTGTAAATGTGACATAACTTCAGCAATCCAGAGGACAGTGCTGATTATTCTGTTGTCCTGCTTTCATTCTGAAACATGAAGTAGCATAAGAAGACAATTCTCCTGCGAAGATTATGGATGTTTGGGGAATAAGATGAGCTGCACAAGGAAGATGCAGGCATTGCATAAAGGGAGTGCCTGGCAGACATCTGCCAAGACAGAGGTTTTCTTCACTGGTTTATCTTTGTTGTCTAAGGATATGAAACTTGGAGAATTCACCGAGGCTCAATTCAAAATTAGCTCCTCTAAAGTATGGAGCAAGTACTGGCAACCTGAGCATCTTTTTGTCTGAACTTTCAAGGTGTTTTTGGCAGCGCTGAGGTGGGGACCACCCATCCTCCCCGAGATGCTCTCTGGAGGATCCCCGCCAGCCTGCTGCCCTCGGTGGGCAAGCCATGCCCACCAGCTGCCTCGTCATCATCTGCAACCACTGGGAACTCTAATCAAATTGGACAAGAGGGGAGAGCTTGAGTACACTGAATTCCTTAAAATGTTATGAAATTAGGCAGCTGGGCAGAGAGAAAGTGTATTTGTGCTGAGGGAAAGGTTAAGCAGCTCATTCACGATTGGATATCAAAGAATCAATACAGGCAAATGTGCTACTCATTGAACTCCATTCATTCTGCTGCTCTGGGAACAGTGTTTTCAGCATCTGTCTTAAGTGTGAGGGAACTTTCTGCATCTGATGATAAATTGTGTTTAATCGCTTTTGCATTATCTGTGACTTTTACCTAGCTAAGTGATTATCATGGTATTGTGCAATGGATTAATCAGTTTTTCTGGATTTATTCCCTTTTGCAGACTTGATAGTGTTTTACTGAAAAGAAAAAAAAAAAAATAAATAAAATAAAAAAATAAAAACAAACGACTAGGTTCTTTACTAAGAATGCAAATTTCAAAAATTCCTAGCTGATATTTTTATTTTGCTTTTTGAGGCTTTTTTTTCCCCATGTTTTGTTCCTTAAAACATTTAAATAGTTCAACTAACATGGGAAACAAGTAAAAATATTGTAATTCCTCAACAGCTGCTACCTACCAAGTTCTGTTTTGTACCAGCTTACATAATCATCAAATCTAAGATGCTGAAACTGGACCTAATACTCCTCATAACATATGCAATAATTTTCAATAGTTAACTATTAATGCCAAAGGCCATTTTGTAAAAGTACTTAAGAATAAAGAAAAGGTGTTTGTTTGTTTTTCTGAAAGACCAGCTGACAGATTTTACATTGCTTCAATTTTCAATGAAAGGCTTTAGACTGCTGCCAAGCAGCAGTGGAAAGCTATGCTGATTTTAAGAAGGAAGCTAGAATAGAGAAAATATTTGTATACTAACATGAAAGAATCATATTTAAACCATCTGAAACTAATACATGCAAAGGATACTGAGGTTGCATGTTTTCCTCCGCTATGTGCAAGAAATAATAATTTATATTAAATTCCTTGCCATCTTAAAATGATCGAGTCTCATGTTTTCTGCATGCTTTAGTACTTTCAATGTGGGACAAGTAATTATCTCTTACATAATAAACCATCTGCATGGATATAATTAAACATTTGCTCAGTTGTATTTGATATTAGACCAGAGAAAGAATGTGGTTATGTAGCATTTAGCACGCAAAAAATGCCAAAATCAGCCAAAAATCCACCTATAACATCCTGGTTAGTTGCTAAGCTTTTGAAAAGGTCTTGAATAGATCTAAAATGTGATGCTGCATAACTCGGGTTGACATGGTAACGTGCATAGTAAGGAAAACCTCAGCTTTATTAGCAACTTCATTCTAATTCCCTCCCCTTTTCATATGCTTCCCTCAGTTTCTGGAGTAAATGTATCTTAACAGTCTCTGACTGTAACTCATAATTATTTGGCATAATTAAGATGATGTGCTAGTCTTTTATTTTGTAGGCAGGAGAAGAGTAGTAGGTCTATGAGATGAATCCCTGGTAGCATTTTTTAATGACCATGTCAAATTTAGTGCTGTTCTGAGAGAGATTATGTGTATTGCTTGGTTAATAGGATGCCTGCTATATTGGGACTGATCTCGCAGCACTCTGCCAGAGGAAACAGACAGAAAATAAGAAAATTTCTCCATATAGCTACCACTACCCTAATGAGCATGTGAACTGTCAAAGGCCCATGACCAGGGCCATCGGCTCTGAAGGCTCCTTTTGAAGCAGACAAGACCAGAAGGGCCAGAGCTTGAGAACAGAGGTTTACAGCAGGGTAAAAAAGGGACCTGTAAGACAGAGGCAAGAGCAAGTCTGCAGGAACACAACTGAGACATAGTAATCACTTTTGGGATATTTGGATAAAACTGAGGCTTCATAGATGACCATCACAAAATTGTAGGTCTTACAGTAATATAAACATATCTTTAGATTGTTTTAAAATAAATCTCTCTAAAAGCTTTATTTCTTCTGCAAATTAAACCATACTTTGTTTTTAACAAGGATTCATATCTTTATACATTCCTTAATCATCTTTTTCTGTGCATGAGAGAGAACTACAGATCGGTGTAGGATGTGTCTGGCACCTTATAGCATGTGACTGAGAGGAGGGAGGGAGCGAAGGAAGGAACTGCAGAGCTCGGATATAATCTGAGGAACACAACAGAGCATGGAAGCAAGGTGTTGGGCTGCAGAAATGCACAGGGTGTAGGCAGAGCCAAAGAGGATAGGAGGGATCTCTTGTGTGTTCACTGTGTGATACTTGACAGGTCTACTGCACACAGAATCCCCAAGGTACTCAAATACATCCAGCCTTTTGGGTAAGTCATGGATAATAAATACAGTAATTTCAGCTCCGAGGTTGACTGAGGGATAGGAGAACGGTGAGATTTCACAGAGGATAAATAAAAGCAGAATTGGAGTGACAAAAAAAACCCCACCAGCTTAACTGAAGCTCTTCCTGCAACCATGACATTGGTCACTCTTCGACCCTCAAAATAACTTACCACTTGGAAAAGTGAGGTGTTATCACACTAGACAGCAGTGTTATGGAGTGAGAAATGAGTGTTTAAGTTAGTCATCTCGCTTTACAGGGGAACCTTGATTTACCATGGAAATACTGACATCACCATGAAAGATCTTAGACAAAGGAAATCTAATCAAGAAATTAGAAATAGTTGAAGAAAAACTGACAAAAGAAAGACTAGGAAAGATCTTCCTCTTCTCTGTTAACTGTGTAATTAACAAAATTGAGAAATGGTTAAAACTAGTTTCCATGAGTGCTTCTGGGTCCATGGTAGTTCTCTATGTCTACTTAGCATCCGAGTCCTTCCACAATGGCGTTCCAGAGCATCAAATGACCGTCATTTTTTAAACTGGCAAGTGGGTTTTTTGTTCTTCAGATAACTTGAAATTTAATAACCCTCATAAAATTCAACTGAGGAAACAAAAAAAGAATAATTGTTTAGTGACAGTCTGCCCTAGGCCTACATCATGAAAAGGGGATAAAAGAAAAGAGAAATTTAAATATCTCTATCTAGTGCAATATCATTGATTAATTGTTAAGCTTAAAAAATGTTAGTTTTCCACATGGACTTGCTTTACTGAAGCTTCACAAACTTAAACCATGCATGATTTAATGTCCTTTATTTTAAAGCTATAAAGCGATGTAATTCTGTTTATATAAAACAGTCCTTCATAAATTTTCAAGGCATTTGTTACAGTAAACTTTCCTGTACTAAAGTAAAATTAATGAGTTATTCAAAACAGAAGACTCTGAATTACACTTTCACGGTGAATTAGGTTTTGCTTTGTTACTATCTGAGAGCATGTGGATTAACTTGCTTAATACTACTATGCTTCCTATCAACAATGGTTTGAATGTAATCTTAAGATATGTATTTGAGTTCTTTCTGGCTATTAACAGTAACAAGCCCTTTTCATCACAATTCATGTTTAAAGCTATTATGTGAATGAATTTCATGATGAATGCACCTAAACTTTCAAAATGTAACCACAGGGACAAGCAGAAAAATAATTATCTGGTGCTGGCAAACTGCAAGCTACCTTATTCTCTTCTAGGCCTCATTAGTTCCCTCACACAAATGTAGTTACTACACAGATGATGATGGCTTTATTTCCTAACAAATGACCGAGATGACAATCCACAGAGTTTTTAAATCACAGAAAACATCTACCTACCCCAGCCCAGAGCTTTTGCCTTACCTTTTCTAACAATTAGTGCTAAATAGCAGCTCTTAAAGATATTTAAATTTGATTCATTCTATATCATTGTAATTTAAACTGGCTGAAGTGTTTTTAAGGTTAAGTGTTTAATGTACTTTGTGGTAATTCTAGTGTGGTGCAGTAGAACTGCAGGTATCTGGAACTAACCAGAAAGGTAGTGTAGTGTGTTGGGTAGATCTCAGTTTTATATTTAGACTTCTGAAGTCTGAGTCCAGTTTTAAGCATTTAAGTTCTTCCTTTTGGGGGAGAGGGGAGAAAGCTGTCAGTTATGATTACTTGCCTTCTCCATTTACTAGCTATTTAATTATCTCAAAGAGTTTCTCTAACTTACACACATCTCTCTCTGTGTATACTAGTTTGGTTATCTCTACATCCCTGACACATTTTAGGATGACTGTGGGAATATTATATTTTGGTGTGATTTTACCTTGAGCCATGTTACCACAAGAGTCAAAACTACTCTTATAGTATCATTGCTAATTAAAACACTCTACTCTATCAGACATAAATCTGTTACTGCTTCTATATTTACCTTATTTTTTCCTTTGCAATGATCATTTTGTAGGGTGAACCTTACAGCAGTGCTCAACCTTCTGGTGGCTAAGCATACTCAAATTAGCATCAACAGAAACATTATTAAAGAGTGTTTCTCTAGATCTTATACTTCAAATAATTTGGAGATAATATTGTTTGCTGCTTAGCATCTTAAAATAACACTATTTATCTGTTCACAAATGGTATTAGACAGGCTGAAATCTTTAAGATTACTATGATAGTTTGGAGGTTGAAGCTCCTCTAAATTAAGCAGAATTGGACTTTCAGCCATAATGTAGATGAATCTTTAACTAGATGTCATGGAATCAATTCTACCTGCTGTTGTGCTTAGCCATAAGGTGGTTGAGTGAAAGCACCATCAGTGAAGGAGTGTTTTCAGACCACATAAGCAGTAGACCAGGATCCTTCTATTGTATAATACACAGCCTGCCTGAGGAAAGAAGTGGTAGTCTAGTGTGAAGCAACAGCTGGTGCCTCACACCCCTAACCTGTGAATGGACTGCAGAAGAGGATGGCATCCAAATCACCGCTCAGAAAAAGATGTATGCTCTCCAGAGGACCTGATTCTGGTTGTAACAGGAGGTGTGGAACCCAGCAGGCACTGCTTGACAACCTCATATGGCCAGTGCATCAAAAAAAAAGGTATCTAGAAGGCGAATAAACTATTATTTCATCCCCTGAATTATTTTTGGGAAGCATGTATTTTTTAAAAATAATGTTTGCAAAAATTCTGTCCCAGCCCTAGCCCCTAACCTAATTTATTTTTAAAACACTGGTAAATGAAACTACCACATATGCTGTTCTTATGTCCTTCAAAAAACTGTGTACATGTTGTGCATTTATATTCATAAAACATTCCAGCTTTCTTTCAAAATGAAAAAGTCAGTCCCCAGAACCTCAGCTTAAAGCATGTAAATACTACTGAGATTGAGTTGCAGTTATTGTGAACACATATATTCTAAATAATTTAAAATGCTTCTGCCAAAGGTTAGCAATCAGCAAAGATTATCAATTTACTTTAATTAGTTTGAACCAAGGACAAGAAAAATTCAGATCCTGCACTCCAGAATTATTCTAATTCAGCTTCTTGGAAAGCTGGAAAGGAGGAAGATTATAGTAACAGTTTGCTCAGATACATGTTTTGCTGTACTACATGATGATGGAGAATATTTTGGAGATGGATAGAGTTGTTTCACAGGTAGCATTTGGCCTGCCACCCGGATAGTTCATTTATAATTGATAATCCCAAATGACAGGGTTTGAGGTTCAATTTGTTAACCAATACAGGCAAACAAATCAAATCAGATGAATGGGTCTTTAAACATTCCCTTAGTAATAGCTGAAATAATAGTATCTCAATCATCTCAACAATATCTGAAAGAAAAAAAAAAATAAGAGACATAAGTCTGACAAACCATGCTGGAGGTCTTTTGTTGACATAGTTAAAATACTCATGGAGTATCAAAAAGTGAAATTTGGACAACACACACACAAAAAAATATGACCTTGATTATATAATTCTGTCTATGCTGGAATCAGTAGCAGGTAGATTAACCGAAAGCCTGATACATGATGTAATCAATACAGAAAATGATTGTGTGATCAGTGCCAGTGAGCATGTCAAATTGGGTAGATCTCTGGGTGAGATTGCCAAATGTGATTGATAAAGGTGGCTGCATCGACATATGCTTCTGTAAAGAGACAGACATACAGCAGTACATCAATCTAATTAAGTGGTTAGCGCTATACAAAATCCCTGTAACACATTATAATTACTTAAAAACCAGCTAAATGACAGATCTCCAAAAGCAACTATAAACAGCTAATCGTTATCCCTCAAGTAACTCGTAGGGTTCTGTTCTGTTTTCATAAGTGAGCTTTTTCCCAGGGTGCTTCTGGCATGGATCGCAGGACCCCCCCTCGCCCAGCGCACCCCTGGCAGTGCCCAGCTGCTGGTGCAGCTCCAGCTGTGCCAGTCCCTGCTGGGAGCTGGCACGGGCTGGTTGCTGACATGGGCATATGTGACCGCGCCAGCACCAGTTCCCTTGGCCTGGTTTGGCATCCTGAAGGCTGAGCGCTTCACTGACATGAAGTAGAATGAGCTCTAAACACACCCTTGACACTGCCGCCTTGGGGGATTGAGCCCCACATTTCAGAAAATGCTGTCCTCTGCTACTGCATAAATTTATGAGTTATCTGAAGGAATATTTAAAAGCATTAATGGTAAGGTTTGCAGATGACATGAAATGCATAAAGCACTAAATAATGCAAAGAAGAAACAGGTTTTCTGTAGGGAAATTGACATATTTTAGTAAACGGGGATCATTTGAACATGCTTTTTGAGACAGATGAATGCAAGGTCATTCAGCAGGAACAAAGAATGTAGGTCACGTTTAGAAGACTGGAGACAGTGTCCTGGAAAGCAGTGACTCTGAAAAGGATTTAGGGGTCACAGTGGTTAGCCAACTAAAGAGAAGCTCGCAGAACAACGTTCCAAGGCATTTAGTACAGCCTTCAGATACAGGAGTGACATAACTGTATCCAGTTCTACTGCGCACTTTTGACTAAAGTGCTTAAAAATTAGAAATATTCAGAAAAGCACCGTTGGAATACTGTTAGATATGAACAAAATGATTAATGATAACAGAGATGATAAGTCCAAGTTACTTACTTTATCCAACGTGGGATTAAGAAGTAACTGTATTGCTGTTTATATAGATGAATTACAGAGGGCTCAGGAAACACACAATATTCTGAAGTCTGTCCAAAGAGAATTTTGTATTAGCAAAACAGTGCACTCTTTTAACAGGGTGACTATGTAACAATTTATAAAAGCTTTGCTTCTAATTAGAATTGCATTGTTTTAATTTGTGGACAAACACACAAAAAGGTAAAGGAAAGCATCTTTTAAAGTGCTTTATAAAGAAAAGCATGGCAAGCATGCATGATAAAGGCAAAGCGACTGTATGGTATTGTGTTGTGTCTTCATGTTAAACACAAAACTGTAAATAAAAAAATAACACTTTTTAAAAGGTATTTTCCTATTAGGTCTATACTTCAATGTTGATTTATATTGTATTCTTTTCTTTTGACCTTTTTTTTTAACATAATCAGAATGAAGGTCTTTCTTGAACATCTGTGGAATATTTTGCACACTTAGGCTAGATGTAAATAATACATGTCAGAGAGATGTAAACACCAATGGGAGAAATAAATTATGTACGTGAACACAGGGCGCTATAGCTAAAGTAATGAGCTGAAACATAAGAAACTTCCATTAACCTGATAGAAAAAGAATCTTTATAATTGGAGGAATTCACCTTGGAAGAGATGTCTCCTTTGGGAAGTGGAAGTCCCATTACTTGAGACACATAAAATGAACTGGACAAAATAATACTGAAGAATGTTTAAAGATTCTTCTTTGTCAGGACCATGATAGTCTCTTTTATATCTAATCTTTGCGATATCCTGGTTTTTCTTATAATTTAAGACTGACATGAATATTTTATATGATTGTTGACCTACAAAAGAAGTGGTTTAAAGAATAGAAGTTCATGGCAAGATTATGAGAATTCTTTTAGTTTCCAGTGTCCTGTCCAATATACAAACATTACCAATATCACTGTATCTGTTATGTCTAAACATAGACCAAGAGATTTTCAAAAACAATAGACTCAAAAGCAATAGAGCTGGTGAAATAATTTGGAGGTTTTTAGAAACTTGCACCTGAAAAATGATGGCCTTTAGTAAAATTCCTCAGCACCCCATTGACCACAGAGGAAGAATTAAGTGCCTTAGAGGAAGATCTGTGAAAACTAAGGTAGGTAGTAAGAGCGTGCTGAGGGCAGAGTTGTACTTTGAATTCTCAGGCTCCTTGATGTTCAGGTATTTTTATACTGTTACTCTTTTGAGCCTAGGTTTTCCTGAAGGTTTTAGGTGCTCATTTCTCTTTCAAAAACTAAGGAAACAAGTGTAGACAAAAGACTTCTGTCTCTGCTCTATGCAATACTTTAGTGATTAAAGAACTCCTTCAGAATGATGAAGACACAGCATCAATTAATTCTTCTCCTTCAGGGAATCTCCTGTCTCCTAAGAGCCTGTCTGTGGACTACTCTAGGGGAGTAAAACAGAAGTGGAGAGCTCTGTCCCCTTCTTCTTTTGAGCCTCTTACAGTTTTTGTAGGCTGAAGGCTTTGTTTGCCTTCAAACAGATTAAGCAGGAGCTTCTGTTCTGATTAGAGGTCTATCACTGGGAGAAGGGCACCCTGGGCTTAAGTCCCTGCTCCACTGATTGTTTCTGGATTTATGGATATAAAACACATAAATTGTCTGTAATACAGACACACAAAGCCATCTTTTGTCCTTCCCAACTGAGTGCCATAACCAGGAGGTTACAGACTAATTCCCTGTCTCTGGTCTAATGCATTTTTAATTCTTTCAGAGTACAAAGTGGAGCAGCTTCAACAGAAGGGACAGAATGTGTTTTCTTCCCTTCCATGTCCCCCTGGACTGTGGGCTGTTTACCTGAGAGAGTTGAAGTCTTTGTTGCACACAGGAAAGCAAAACAGGTCCTGCACCTCGAGAATGTTTTAACCATCAAGATTTTTATATTAAAATGTAGATTAACCAAGCCTTTGAGGAGAAAACATCGGTTACAAGTGAATTTTAGTGTGGAGGTTGTCTTGGCAAGACCTGAGGGGCTCTGGTGTAAGAGGAGCAAGTCGGTCAGATGAAGTCTGAGACGCCTTTGGGCAAATACATCTTCTGGGAAGCTTAAGCACAAAAACTGTAGCACTGTTAGTCACCTCTAAGGTCAGCTGCGACTATGCAAGCAGTGTGAGGAACCCTGACTCCAGTTTTAGTACCCGAATTGTAGGTCAATGCCACCTTCAGAACTCAATCACTGTCATGGGGCTTTGGTGACTGAGCGGGCTCTCAGCATTTCGGGACCATGCGCACCTCGTGGAAACATCAAGTGACACATTTGGTAAAAATACTTCTAAAGGCGTTTTTTGGACGCCGGGCCAGAGCCTCGCAGGAGCGGCAGCAGCAGCCCCCCGCCAGGCACTGCCCTGCCCCGATCGGGGCTCACCGGGGCGGAGGGAGGCAGCGGGCGGGCAGCGACCCGCGGTGCGGCCAGAAATTACCTCGGGGGGAGCACACTGGGACCGTAACCAACTGTCCCGGCGCATCCTCTTCCCCACTCCCCCCCGGCCCGGGACTGCCGGGAGCCGCAGGCGGGCAGCGGGCTCCCCTCCCACCCGCGGGGCGGCTGCGGCGCCTGCCCCGCGGCGCTGAGGGAAGAGTGGGCCCGCAAAGGGAGAAAGGAGAGGGCGAGACGGCGGCGGCGCCGCCCTCTGGAGAGAGCGCCAGGGAGAGGCTGGTGTGAAGAGCCGCATCTCAATGAGGGCCGGGCTAATGCAAATCACTGCAATCGGCAGCAGCAGAAGAAAGGCGAAGCAGCTGCAGCCCAGGCTCCCCAGCAGCGCGCTCCAGCCAGGGGAGGCGTAACAAAGGCAGCGGAGCCGCTTTCTGCGGCAACTACTGCGATTAAAGCCGGGTGGTCGCTGGGGGGGGAGGGGGGGAGCTGCCGCTTTTTGGCCGCTTCTCACTTCGAGCCGCCACCACCGTCTTCTCTCCGCGCCCCGCCAGCAGGTCTGAGGCAGAAGGTGCTCACCAGGCTGCAGAGAACAGGTAGGCGTCCGGGCCGCCCTCTCCTGCCCGGGGGCTGCGGCGTGGCTGTCGGGGCGCAGCCACCGGGCGCCCGGTGCGGTGCGCTGCACCTGTGCCCATTGTGTGGGGCGGCGGCCTCCGCCGAGCGCCGCAGCCCTTTCCGCGGGCGCGGGAGGTGCGGGCTCCGGGCGGGGGGCGGCTGGCTGTGCCAGGCTGGCTATGCCCGGCAGCCTGGGGAACGCACGGGGGCTCCCCCGGCACTGCGGGAGTGCGACCGCAGGCGAACGCACCGCGTTTTTGTCAGCGAGCGGTTCCCACTGCGTTGCCCGACCGCACCGGGGCTGAAATGCTCGATGCCACCTTCCGCCCACTGGTTGTATTTCGAACACGTTTCCACTACTCCAGCAGAATAAACCCCTTTTTTTTTTTTTTCATTGAAGCTGCTGCCGCATGTATCCACGTTTCACCCCCCTCAATGACTTAATAGTCTGTCTGCTCTTTGGTCTCTGAATGATCTTCGTTGGGTCCCGGTCACATCGTTGAATGATTTTTATTTATTTTTTTAAAATCAGCCTGTATGATTGTTGTATGTAATTGCTCGCCCACACCTGCATTATAAATAATTCTTTAACAGATGTATAGGCTGTGAAGTATCGGGCATGGTGTTTTTTCCAGGGGTGTGTCCTTTCGTTTTTCTGTATGTATATGAGCATATATTTATAAACACACACAAATATCTGATCGGATCAAATTGTTTGGGATTTCTTTGTCTGCTCTGACCTTGTGGTTTGAACGTGCTTTTCTGTAAATAGCAGGAGTGTGGTGTTTAAGGGGAGCTCTATTTCTGTTTTAAAGGGCGTAATTGGGAATTACAGCCATTATTGATTAATGCATAAGTGTGTGGAAGAAAGAACAGTGACTCGCAGTTCTTCCTCCTCCCATCTAAATTAGTAGGGCTACAAGTCTCTTAAAAAAGTGTATCTTCATGTAAACTTTTTTTTTTTTTGATTTTTTTTTTGTGTGTGTGTGAGGTGGCTTGAGCAAATGAAACAGCAGACCGAAGAAATATCCATTTTCTTAGCACAGCCATAGCTTTTGAGATACAGTTTCTGAATTGTGAGTTCTGGGATTGTTTAAATCTGAATAACAGGTTCTCACTGGAATTAGAGATGAAGAAAAACAATTGACATAATTTTGTTAACATGGAAACGTTGTTGGGATAATCTTGATCCTAAGCTGTAGCCACTAAGTGATATTTTGTATTTAACCTACAGAGAAGTGTGAGTGAAATGCCACAGCAAATGTTCTTTTCACTGAAATGGGGTGTATGAGTGTATGTATACTGGGCAGGGAAATTAGTCTTTTTCTTATGTAAATACATATGTATGCACATACATACATACTGCATTATATATATGCACATTAGATAGCTTTGAAGTATTTACAAATATAAATCTTGCATAAATGCAAAAGCTCATGATCCTGTGCCAGTGTAACAAAACAAGTTGTAAGCTGTAAACCAAAGCAGGATAAATAATTTCTGCCAAGGCCTGGCACTGGCTGTGGTTAGCCGTCGGCAGGGCTTAGCCATTGGTACCTGTTCTAGTCAAGCACAGGAACTGCTCTGAGAGGTTGCTGAGCACGTCCCCTGCAGCTGGGGTGTCAAACTCATTTTCACCAACAGCTACATCAGCCTCATGGTTGCCTTCAAAGGGCCACATGTAATTTTAGGACTGTGTAAATGTAACTTACTCCTACATTTATAGGAGTGTGGCCCTCAGTGAAAATGAGTTTGACACCTCTGCCCTACAGCTTTGCAGCATCATGGTCCAGCTGTATAATTGTTGGTTTAATACAAACATCTGTAACCTAAAGAGCATCCTCCCTGTGTTTTACAGCTGGTCTGAATATATTTTTTTTTCTTAATGGTCACACAATTATGAGTGGTTGAAAGAAAGCTTGTGCTTGCTATTTTTTTTCTTTTTATTGGAAATCAATGAGACCACTTCTAAATGAGGTCTATGTATCTGTGCTATAAATAAGCTTACAGTGCTTTGCTGTTCTGTAGACAACTACAAATCTAGGTGCATCCTAAATTAAAAGAAATGTGTTTTGAACCTAATGATCTCTTGATCATTCTATTTCTTTTTGTTATTTTTATTCTTTTATTTTTAAAGACTAATGTGCAAATTATAGTATTTAGGCTTGTGTTGGTTGTAAAAAGGAACAGAAGTATCTACTTTCTTAATTTCATTTCAGAACATGTGAACTTCCATGTATATGAAATGTATTGAAAAGCTGCTATCAGTTTAGTCAGAGCTGATGGGATTTTGTCACTGTCAAACATGGGCCACACCAATTGCCCATTTGCCCATTGACAGTGAATTTATCACTCCTTCAGTGATAGTTCTGTAGGCAAAAGAAACTGTCAGCCTTAATCAATTTGAATATTAGATCTAGAGTATTAATAAAAATTCTATCAAATTTTATAAATCACTGAAGTAGCTTGCTTGCTGAAAAATACTAGTTTCCTGTCTCCCTCTCTCTTTTTTTTTTTTTTCCTAATTTCATGACTCTTGAACACTTCTGTTGGTTCAATGTATGCAAAGTATTTGCACAATTGCACAACAGGAATAATTTATTACAAAGATTAGGCTGTAGGGAGACCAGTAGTTGGAATACGTGAGTACTTTTGAACAGGGGGCTTGACCCACTAAGTCCATGTACTGGCAGTGGTAGTCCTGATTCACATCACCAACCTGCAACATCTATTCCTCTGAGAAGTTCTTAATTTCTGTTTGACGACTGGTTGCCCTTCTGAAATGACACCTCTCAAGACCACAGTTGGAAAAAACAATTTAGTGTCTAGAAGGTAGACTGAACTCAAATTTCACCTGAATATAACATGAGAAAAAGTAGAAAGTTGATGCGTTTGCTCTTTTTTTCCAGTAGCTCAACTTTGTCACCTCATTTTCAGACCTTACTGAATTTGAATAAACACCTTAATGTTTGCATATCATTAGCAGTTTGTTTCATGAGTGGAGTTTCTGCAGTGTATAAAAGCCTAACTAATAAACTAGGTTTTGTGGCATGGCAAGAGAGTTAGTTGTAAAATGGATGTGGGAACGTAGCATGCTTTCATTCAAACATTTTTCTCAACTTGGAAAGTGGTCCTCTGTAAGTGCCATGTATTAAACATGAAGTCTCAAAGTAGAGCTCTCTTAAAATGTGTAAGTTCCTTAAACTTTTTCTCTTCTCTTGTGCGTCCCTTAGGTTGAATTTCAAGATGTCCTTTGGGAGAGATATGGAGCTGGAGCATTTTGATGAGCGTGATAAAGCGCAGCGATATGGCAGGGGGTCCCGGGTAAATGGTTTGCCCAGCCCTACTCACAGTGCCCACTGCAGCTTTTACCGAACCCGTACTCTACAGACCCTGAGTTCTGAGAAAAAAGCCAAGAAAGTTCGTTTCTATCGTAATGGAGACCGGTATTTCAAAGGGATTGTATATGCCATCTCCCCTGACCGATTTAGATCCTTTGAAGCTCTCCTGGCTGATCTGACCCGAACTCTCTCTGACAACGTGAATCTGCCCCAGGGAGTGAGAACAATCTACACGATTGATGGCTCCAAGAAGATTTCTTCCTTGGACCAGCTAGTAGAAGGTCAGCAGTAAGATTTGGATGTGTAATGTTGTGTTTGAGTCAGTTTTTGTCTAATCTCTTAAGTTTTCCACAAATAAGTAATGGTATTGTTCTTATTGATAAAGAAGGGGTCTCCAATGGTATAACTAGAATTGTGAATATTTTAAATTGTGTAATGAAATATTGTTGGCTTGCTACTTATTTCCCTCTTGTTGAAAGTGTCTGACCTTTCCCTTTCTGTTAACCTAGTGCTGACAGTCCTAGATCTTGAAAATTGTACCTGCTGCTTCTTTTGAACTTGCATATTTGAAAATGCCAAGGAGAGTTTAGTCAGTTACGCTTGGCCAGGTCCATGGTGCTGATGAAACCTACATGAAATTAACTTCTGACAGATTTATTTTATTTTATTTTTTTAATCTATACCTAGTGAAGACCTCCAGCTCTTTCCTACAAGTAAAAATGCCTTAAGTAAAATACTGTCCTTTCATGGAGTGGCATGAATGAGTCAACCTGTTAAAAAAAACAGTGTTGTCGCCATGGTTCAGTTGAGGTAGACTGTAAACTTTCTCCCCTATAGCATTTCTCTTTTCCTTTGCCCCAGTCCATAGGAATCTTTACATTGTTTTCAAATAAAGCTAATATACCTACAGTATAAAGCATTACCAGTGATTTGGTCAGAACTGACAAGTCTTGGTCACTGTCAAACATCAGAGATGGTAGTTGCTAATTTGTCCATCAACAATGAATTTGTCACTCCTTCAGTGATAGTTTTGTTGGCAAAAGAAGCTGTCAGCATTAATCAATTTTAATACTAGTCCTAGGATATTAATAATACCTTTCACAAGTTTTACAAAAGTTGAAGTAGCTTTTCCAACATAAAGTGCTTCTGGCTTGCAGTGGGTTTCTTTTTGTGTGTGTAGGCCATAGCTCCTAGTATAAAACAACAGAATGTAGAAAATCTGAAGGCACATGGCCATAACTGAGGTTGTTTTTTGTCTGTAAGGTTTAAATGCAGGTGCTGGACTGTGTTCAAAGAAAATAAAGGTGGAACAATTTTTTCATCATTGCTTTCATCTTGCCTCTGGCCCCAGTGTGCCACGGGCAAACCTGTGAAGCATGAACCTATAGCCACTGGAGAGCCAATCTAGGGTTGTAACAGAGAATGTAATTTCTTGATGGTTTTCATTTTTAGCACCAGGTGAGAGAACTTGCAGTATCAGGATGTAATAAGAGGATCAGAAGAGTGATGATATGGGAGAGAAGAAAAAAAGAGTAACGCTGAATAAGGTTCCTGAAAGAGGAGCACATCTTTGCTTAGCAGGTGTTCAGCCACTGTTGAGTTCTCTGCTTTAGATCTTGTAGCAGAGGAAAGCTTTTTAAGGAGAAGTTTTCAGAACAAGATATTCTTGATAATCCTCCTTGCATAAAAAGGAGAGTAAGAGACAACACGAAGATGCTCCAAAAAAAAAAAAAAAAAAAAATGAAGTGGTGGGATTGTCCATGTAAGTTAGGGGTTTTGGGGTTAGAACCATAGGTTTAGTGAAAAGGAAACTGGTCTTAAGATCAGTGTTATGAATTCCAGGGCAGAATTAGAACTGCATTTGTCAGGACAGAATTTAATTGGTGGAGAAAATCAATTTCTGGGAGGAAACACCAATATTAATCAACATCTGTTTAAAAGCAGTGTTTGTGCTTTTTCTTCTCAGTAGCAGTATAAATAATTGTGCTTATTTGATTGGTATGCTCATCAAGAAGCAAGTATCATTGATGTTAATGTTGATTTGCACAGTCTTTTGCTGCCAGTCAGAATCAGCTTTTGAAAAGAAAGAACTGAAAGCAGAAATAAATTCAGCAACCTATAAGACTGATTTATTTCAGCATCCTAGAGAAGAATAATTCCAGTTATAAATCAGTCAGTCAAAATGAATGACACTATCAAAACATAAGTTTTATTTTAAAGGGCTTTAGGATTTTTTTTAGTTCCGTGGGACTTTCTTCCTTACCTTCTCAGTGAACACATCCTCTCTTCCTGTGTATAGTTTAAGTTGGACAGTTTTATTTTCTTATGCCATTAACACTGGGATTTGCAGACATTAGTTTTTGTGTGCGAGTAGAGAGCTATGTCCTTGTTCTGCCCGAAAGTGGGCTTCTGTTTATTTGTATAAATCTGCAAAATGGGTTATTTTGTTCTGTTACTTCTGTTGAGCTTCACTGTAGAGTACAGGTTCACATATTATTAGCTTGGTGATGGTTTTTATGTAAGGTCCTTTCACTCTTTACTGTACAAATTTATTAGAGTTTGGCTAGTCTGGTACAGTATTAATTAGCTTGAAGCTGTGCTTTGTGTTTAAATAGCTGGAAAATCACTTGATTTTTGCCTCTTGCCAAATGACATTTGTGCTCAAACTATTGAAATACAAAGCATTGCTTTTGTCATGTTTGCCATGATGAGATTATTCCCTTACCGTTTGAATTAATTTAATGAGATTTATGAATTTAGACTTTTTTTTTTTTTTTTTGGCATTGATTTTAACAATTGCATTGTAAGATAAATGTGTAAGGCTTTGATTTGGTGGTATTTTTTGCCTTTATGCCTGTGAGGAAGTTACTATGCTCTTGTCTTCCCATATGGTACTTGAAGACAGAGAAGTAACTAGCTCCTGGGGGAAACAAGGCAGCAGCCACTGTCTTTCATCCCATGGCTAAATACATAGAACTGCATGAAAGATAGTCCCAAAGGAACAAAGATTGTAAAGGATCTGTTTTGCTTCAGTAATGTTTAGTTCTGTCCTGCACACGGCTCAAAGTTGGTGGGGGTAGATGCCGGTGCTATAAGTAATTTTGAGGTGCATGGATGCATTTTCCCTTTGTTTGAAACTAAGGACTTCCATAGTTTGTTTGGGATTTTTTTTGTTTGTTTGTTTTTTAGACTTGGGGCATGTGAGATTTGTTGAAATTTGATAACAAGGGGTATGCACTATTGTAAAAAGTGTTACATGCTCTGTAACTCTTCTTCTGTCACCTTAGATGAAGGAAATAATACAATAATACCTTCTCTTTGTCAGACCTGGACTATCTCACCTTTAAAGAATGGTTTCCAAATACAGAATGACTTTATTCCCTAGGTATGACATATAATCAAAGCATGTAGAAACAATAAAGATGAAGTTGCTCTTAAGGCTAAATTGTCTAGAAGCAAACGAAGTCTCAGGAAAGGACTAAACGCCTTTTGCTTTTCCAAAGCGTACCTTCTTTAAAGCTGAAGGCACAGATGGACAGATGGTTCTTACCCCCAAATTACCTTTCAACAGTGTAACAGGAACAGTAATAGGTTGTAAATGAGCATGATAACTCTGAAACAAAGAGTGTTATTTACAATTTTTACTCCCAAGGTCATGCTATGTGGAACAAAGACCACAGAATCAATCCATAACCAGAACTGCATCCCCTTTATATTAATTTTTGTAATAATATTACCACAGAGTCTTGAGTATGAACCAGAATCAATTATTTTAGGTTTCCACAATACCTACCACAAAAGATGAACCCTGCAGCAGAGAACTGGCAATCAAAGACAAACCAAAAAACCCCAAACCACAAGATGGATAAGAAAGTACTGGAAAAAATAGTCACATGCCAATATTGGGTGCACTGCCAAGCTATTGTAAAGATTTGTATGTGTGCACATGTTTTGCGTGGGTATGATGTCAAAAATGGTTTAAGGAATAACCTGAAGAAGAAAAACTAATATCTCTCTGAGATTATCTCAGAGCTGTAATTCTCATTGAAGGAGCAGTTTTAAAGAGCACAGGTATACCAGTTTTAAAATCTGGTAATGGTAGTAACTATCTAATCATTTTTGAGAGATGGGAACCTCACTGCAGTGGCAGAGGAGAAGATGCCTCACATGAGGACTGTGAGAAGGCACTTGTGGGTGGAGGCAGGCAGTTTATGTTCAAAGAATAACAAAATCACTTTGGTTGGAAAAGACCCTCCAGACTGAGTACAGCGGTTAAACTAACACTGTCACTAAACCACATCACGAAGAACCTCATCTATAGGTCTTTTAAACACCTCCAGGGATGGCGACTCAACCACCTCCCTGGTCAGCCTGTTCCAATGCCTGATAACCCTTTCCGTGAAGAAATTTTTCCTGAAATCCAATCTTAACCTCCCCTAGTGCAACTTGAGGGCATTTCTTCTCTTCCTATCACTTGTCACTTGGGAGAAGAGACCAACACCCACCTCACTACAACCTCCTTCCAGGTAGCTGTAGAGAATGGTAACGTCTCCCCTCAGCCTCCTTTTCTCCAGGCTATACAGCCTGTCTTTTTTGTAGTGAGGGACCCAAAATGAATACAGTATTTCAGGTGGGGCCTCACCAGTGCTGAGTACAGGGGGACAATCACTTCTCTAGTCCTCTGGCCACACTATTGCTGATACAAGCCAGGATGCTGTTGGCCATTTTTGGCCACCTGGGCACACTGCTGGCTCATGTTCAACCAGCTGTCAGTCAACACCCCCTGATCCATCTCTGCCAGGCAGCTTTCCAGTCACTCTTCCTGAGCCTGTAGTGCTGCCTGGGGTTGTTGTGACCCAAGTGCAGGACCCAGCACTTGGCCTTGTTATACCCCATAAAATTGACCTGACCCCATTGATCCAGCCAGTCCAGATTCCTCTATGGAGCCTTTCTACCCTTTAGCAGATCAACACTCCCACCCAACTTGATGTTGTCTCCAAACTTACTAAGGGTGCCCTCAATCCCCTCATCCAGATCATTGATAAAGAGATTAAACAGAACTGGCCCCAATACTGAGCCCTGGGGAACACCACTCATGACCAGCTGCCAACTGCATTTGACTCTGTTCACCACAACTCTTTGGGCCCAGCCCTCCAGGCAGTTCAGCCATCCAGGCCCTGAGCTGCCAGATTCTCCAGGAAAATGCTGTGGGATACGGTGTCAAAGGCTTTACTGAAGAATAGGCAGATGCAGCAAAGGAGTTCCCTGCCTGTGGAGTGTTCAAAAGGCAGTGTTTCTTTACTTTGATGGGCTGTGACAGTGTTCCTGACTTTGTATGTGGATCTTGCTGCTCCCACCAGCACGTTGTTTCCCTTGTCTCAGCGTTTCCCTCTCTACCTGCTACTACTGCCGCCTCCTTGGCTCTGCCACCCTCTCCAGTGGTGCCAATGAGTAGCCCAGCCAAGCCAGACTGTAGTAACTGATGATGTGGTCTCTGATGTGCTCTGGAGCTAATGCTCTTTCTTCTAAGTCAATCCTACCTCAGCAGCTGGGAATTTATGTGCTGGCAAGATTTGTATGCATATGTAATATGCTTTCAAAATAATAATATTAAAGCATCTGTTTATTTTTTTTTGGTAGAGCTGACGGTATGTGGACATTTGTTTAGAGGGTTGAATTTACACTGGATATTTACCATGGACTTCATCCAGGGCTATCGAAGTTAGTGAAACTTGGACTGGATCCTGTGGCAGAATTGCCTGCAATCCTTATATTGTTTAATAAACAAACAGCTGAATAATCCTCTTGCATAAAATGGTAGAGGGTTGTTCTGGCACTGTTTATTTGATTATTTGATTTCACAAATTTGAGAAGATTAATCCATTAGCCAGTTGATTCACACTGTGTCCTTCTTAACAACTTCTTGGAAGATTCCATGGTTTCTTATTCTAGGTGCTTCCCAATTATTTTAAGTGTGTCCAATGTCTGTCTTGCTTGTAGCAAAACTGTGGAAATTGGGGGGGGGGGGGGGGGGGGGGGGGGGCAGAGGAGGAAGAAGTATGTCTTTATTTTTTTACTTGGCTTTTGATGAGGAAAAAAAACATTTTTAGTTTGAGCTGAGCAGAAATGATGATGTGTGAAAGAAGTCATTTAAAAGATCTGAGGAGATCTGATTTAAAGTTTCTGGTGCATCTGATTGCTACGTGTCAACATGAGTAGGTCAGACCTCCTATAGATGCTCCATGTCTTTTGCACTGTTGCATTTTTTCAAACACTGCAGAAAGACAGGGCAGCAGTAATGTAGTTTAAGTAGGTTATTGCTCTATTAACAAACACATTTGGGACCTATCAGGTAGTAACTTATATTCAGGTCATCTTCCTTTTGCAATCTCTGATCTGTGTGCTGAGGGATAGTCAGAACTCTTTGTCCTTTCCCCCAAGAGATTGCTCTTCTGCCTTTAGCATGTACAAACCCAAAGGGTGGAGGTGAAGAGGAGCAGGTGTGCCTATTGCATGGGATGCTGGAGGTGCCAGCCCTTTTCCTCTTCTCTTCATCTGTTTATTGCCTCATCTGTTGGGGGAAGTGGACCAGAGTGAGTGACAGCTGCACTGACCAGCCTTACCAGGATGCCCCAGCACCAACCACAATGTGCAGTTACTGGCAGCTCCTCCACATCTGGTGGGCTCATAAATTAACTCTCCTTTCCTCATACATACTCTGCTACAAGGAATCAACACTGTTTTCGATAAATTGGCAGTCCTGCTGCCTCACAAAGGGGTTGGTTGTTCCCCCTCTGCATGCGTGGCTCAAACAGGTTCTCCATTCCTTCTCCAGGGTTTTTAAGACCAGCTAGCTTCTTTATGAAGCTATTTTAGGCCAAGTCACCTTTAGCACAGAAAAGCAATTGAAATAATCCCTTTTAAGAGATAATGCCTTGTAGTGAGAATATCAGCAAACTAAAGGAAGGAAACTGACTGCTAATACCAATATGCCAAAGGAGGAATCAAACATTTGCATCAGGAAAGCCCTGGTACTTACAGGCAATGATTCAATGTCTCCTTAGCAGCCACCTTGTACACAGATATTATTTTTCAAATTACATTACATACATGAAGCATGTAATGAAATTCCGTCATGATCTATAAGAACTATCCTTGAGCGTTACATGGCTCTACTGGTTCAGATGCGTTGTATTGGACAGGTGTGTAACTGCAGGTAGTAGGTTTTTGTGTCTTTTGAAAAAAATGTATTTTTAAGCATAAACTGAGTTTTGGGATCTGTCCTACATGATTAGCTTTCTGATTGGCTTCTTAATGCTAAGATTTATTTTAATTTTTTCACGTGGGATTTCCTGAAGTGTTGAGCAGTTGCATAATTTAAATTGTAGGATTACTGATTCAAAACTGGCAAACAAGCATTATGTTTGTTTTTTTGTTTTTTTTTTTTTTTTTTGTTTTTTTTTTTTTTGTTTTTTTTTTTTTTGTTTTTTTTTAAAGGTTAAGGTAACTTGCTCTTCATTTGCACTGTTGCTGTGAGGAGGTGGGGGTCTGTCAAGAATGGAACACTTCCTAACATTTAGTAATTAATTTTTTCCGTACATGTCAGATATCTCCAGACAGCTGAGTTGTCTCCCTTTTTTTCTGATGGCTATTGATAGTGTAATGGAGTCAAAATTTCATTAGTGGCAGCTGATTGCACTGTGAAACCCTCACTCCCCTCTCCTGGGGAGCTGCAATCTAACAGACATTTTTGGTGAGCTGTCTTTCCTATTATTTTGTTTAATCCAGCATCTCCAAAGATTCTTTCTTCAACAAGTGTTCTGTTACAAATCCAGCGTTTGCAGATGGTCAATTTCTTTCTCGAGCTGCCAGTTAGTCAAAGCTGGTGTTTGTGGGCTGTATTTGTGCTTAGGCTTGACCCAGAGTAAGAGCTGATGGTGTTCAGTGGGATTTCTCAAGCAGATGTGTTTTTCTGGTGCTCTGGAGCTGGAGAAAGCAACTTGCTGCTGGTGTTGGATATCTGCAGATCACAGCTTCTGTCTCCCTACAGGCACAAGTCACAGGAGTGAGTCTGTAGTCTGCACAGCAGTTATAGCCAAATGTTGCAAAAAATAGAAACTGGAAAAAAAAACCATACCTGTGTCATCTCCTGATAGTCATGGTGAGGAAGCAATTGCTAAGGCAGAAGGTGGTTTTGTTGGACTAGTAAGTCATGCTACTTGTGAAACTTCTTTGCTGTCTTCCTTCCTTCAGGTAACTGAAAAAGAAGTGAGGATGAAAATCCTAGTCCTTTGAGATTTCCTCTGTCTACAGACACCATGGATGCTGAAGAATTAGATTAGACATTTAAATTTCTGTCTTCTATGAGGGTGGGTCCCACATTCAGGAAATTTAAGCTTGGATTTAGGTTTATAGTGTTTTGAGCGCCTACAATGTGCTGGATGTCACCATAAAGCAGGGTTTACTGATCTTAGGATCAGATAAAAGACACTTCTAGGACATAGGGGTTTTGTCCTTTTAGTTTTTATTCTAACAGGCCTGATTCTAAGGACCCCTATGAATGAGAACTGGTGTCCTTGGCTAACATTCCTGAAGGTTTATAAGCCCTAGCACTTTGCTTGAAGTAGAAACAGTCTTAAATACTAGCATTATGGGAGAATTGTCTGTATTTCTGTTTTGCTATCTAAAATAGCTCTTACTAAATATATTTCATCTTAGAAGGCCTTGTATACCTGCAAGATATTCTGTAGCTAAATATGAGCCTCTTCAAGGAAGACAAATATATCTTGGTGCAAATATTTTTATTGATGTAGTACTGTTGGAAATGAACAAAGGGAAAACAATCTGATGGTCATATACACAAAATTACTTTTGTAATAAAGAGCTGACATGTGCTCTTAAATGCTACATGGAACCCAGCTGACCTTTATAGCTGATATTAAAAATCATGTGGAAAGCTATCCTTTCAAGAAGGGGCACCAAAAGAGTTCTTAATAAAGTAAATGTAAACAAGAAAGTAATGTAAATATTCTGGGTTCGACATGCATGGTCATTTGTTTATGCACCTGCTCTTCAAGAAGTGAGTTTTAATACGAGAACTTGTTTTTAAAGGAATAATTGTTATTTCATGCAACTAAACTGAAAAATTTCTCCAAAAGCACTGAACCTGAAAATCTGATTTTTACTCCTCCCACTCAGAAGAATTTGCTGGTGGATTTTAGGTCTTATAGTGGAGATAATAGATTTTGTTTAAAAATTTCCAAAGGAGACTTCTGCAAAGTATTTCATAGAATAGCTAATTATTGAGTGCAGTCATATTCATAGTAGGATATTTGTTTATTTTTTCCTTACAAAATACTATTAATGTATGGATATGGTTACTGGCAGCTCCTCCACATCTGGTGGGCTCGTAAATTAACTCTCCTTTCCTCATACATACTCTGCTACAAGGAATCAACACTGTTTTCGATAAATTGGCGGTCCTGCTGCCTCACAAAGGGGTTGGTTGTTCCCCCTCTGCATGCATGGCTCAAACAGGTTCTCCATTCCTTCTCCAGGGTTTTTAAGACCAGCTAGCTTCTTTATGAAGCTATTTTAGGCCAAGTCACCTTTAGCACAGAAAAGCAATTGAAATAATCCCTTTTAAGAGATAATGCCTCGTAGTGAGAATATCAGCAAACTAAAGGAAGGAAACTGCTAATACCAATATGCCAAAGGAGGAATCAAACATTTGCATCAGGAAAGCCCTGGTACTTACAGGCAATGATTCAATGTCTCCTTAGCAGCCACCTTGTACACAGATATTATTTTTTAAATTACATTACATACATGAAGCATGTAATGAAATTCTGTTATGATCTATAAGAACTATCCTTGAGCGTTACATGGCTCTAGTGGTTCAGATGCGTTGAATTTGGACAGGTGTGTAACTGCAAGTAGTAGGTTTTTGTGTCTTTTTAAAAAAATATATTTTTAAGCATAAACTGAGTTTTGGGATCTGTCCTACATGATTAGCTTTCTGATTAGTTTCTCAATGCTAAGATTTATTTTAATTTTTTCACGTGGGATTTCCTGAAGCCAGCATTCCTTGTGTGCTGCTTTGTCTGTGGGGTTGTGTTTGGTGCCCTGAAACCTTAAAATTTGTGTCCAGGAGTAGAATTTAAAAACCTGCTTTTCTTTTAACTGTTGAACTATGAGGTCTGTTTCCTTAGGGTAGAGATCATTAGGAAAATCTTTGGTTCTTATGTGCTTTTTGGCATAGGAGGTACATCACTGTGTTTTGACCTGTTTTTATTTTAATATTGTGGGCTGAACTGCTAACATGAAGACCTCTATGCTGTTGCCACACATTGAACCCAGAATAATTAAAGCATCTTGGATATTTTTGTGGTATTCTTCAGGATAAGATTTTGAATTATTTGTAATGGAGTTTAACTGCAGGCTGCCAGAAGGTGTGGTCTTGCTTCATCTGGTATTGTGATTCTTTTTTATTATATTTTTTATTATTATTTTGTTCAGCCAGAGGGTGAACTGGAGCAGCTTATTGCAAAATTAGTATTGTCTTTGTTATGTTCAATGAGATCAGCGAACTGATCTAACACACCCGATATGACTGGCAGTGCAGTCACCCAGTCAAGCCCAAGGGAGAGGTTGGGAACACCCAAGCAGGTGCCCCTTTTTTGCAGCAGCCTGCAGCTGGACAGGATTAAGGTATTAATGAGCAGAGACATGCTGGTGTTTTCTGGTCATGTTATATTATAGTTCTCCAGAAATTGTGGTTATCGTAATTGTAAAAATATTTTATTGTAGACAGTGTTCCAATAGAAATACAAGCTACACACTATTTTTTTTTTCTTTAAAATATGGTCTATTTGTTGTGAGAAGGACTCTGTAATTACTACTCTCTGCCTTCCTTTCCCACCCGTATTAGATATTGAGTCAGTAGAATAATACAGTGAGATTTGTTGCCTAGAGGTATCCTGGGTTTATGCTACTTAAGACTTTAAATAGTCAAGTGTTGACAAATTTCCTCTGACACTTTCGTTCACCTCTTATAGAAAGCTATTTGTAACCTATATTTTTTGATAATGTTTCATTTTATTTCCTCTGAAGTGTTTGGGGCCCGCTGTTTTGTTAGGAGCAGGCCATTTAAGCATGAAGGGTTTGGGACTACTGTGATAATGCGCTGGGGCTGGGCAGCTGATTAGAGATGAACACCACTTACTGACAGCAGCGATTCCCACTGCAGATGGTGTTTTCTGAAAAGAAAACTGCTACTTTCAAGGATTTTTTTTTTAACAGCATTTTCTGAGTGGTTAGCTGACGAGTGATCTTTAAAAGTTATTTTATATTTTGTAGCATCTGAGAAGGGAAGAGATCAATATTTTATAGCTGTAGATCAAGAATGATAAGAATAATGTTTAATAATTTAATTTGATTTCTACTCTCGTGTTTGTTTGTTTTTCCTCCCCTCTCCAATCTGACTTACTGGTCTGACATTTTTGTTTTGACAGGGGAAAGCTATGTATGTGGTTCCATAGAACCCTTCAAGAAACTGGAGTACACTAAGAATGTAAACCCAAACTGGTCAGTGAATGTTAAGACAACTTCTACTTCTCGTTCAGTGCCGTCTCTCGCCACTGCTAAAGGAGGTACTCCAGATGCAAAAGAGAATAAGGATTTCATTAGGCCTAAACTAGTCACTATCATCAGGAGCGGAGTGAAACCACGAAAAGCAGTCCGGATTCTGCTCAACAAGAAGACAGCACATTCATTTGAACAGGTTCTCACTGATATAACTGATGCCATCAAGCTGGATTCGGGAGTGGTTAAACGCTTATACACACTAGATGGAAAACAGGTAAGAATTTTCATTATGATCTTTCTCAGCATGAAGAAAATGCAGTTTTCCAATAGGAAGAGAATAGCACATTAGTAAAAAATTACTTTTTTCTAGGACATAGAAGCAAGCCTTCCACTGCTTATAGTGTACTTAAAATCTGTGAGCAGTTCAGGAATGTATCATGAAGCATTACTTGGCCTCAGTGATGTTCTTGCCATTTATGATAAATAATAGCTCTAAATCTGTCAGTCGAAAGTGTGATGTGGTTTTGGCTCTGCATGCCGGAAATGTAGGATGAAGGATGTAATTTTAAAGAACCTCATTCTGTTAACTTATTTCAGCTCTTTCTTGCAGCAGTTTTGTGAGTCATTATACTTGCCTTTCCATAAACTGTGAGAACAAACAGTGATGGCACATTCCACCATGATAAATGCAGGACTACTGCTGTCCAGAGTGACCAAACAATAAGTCTTAGTGCAGCTAGAATGGATTATCAAGAACGTGCAAACTTAAAAAATGAGTGAGCTTTTTCCCTTTTGCAGGAAAGCAGGTAGGGTTATATGTGGTGCCCACATTTATTGAAGAGTTTCTTGTAGGTTACATATTTTTTCTGTGACATACATTCAAGCAGTGTCTCTTTTTTGCTGACTTATTCAGTTGTGGTAAGGTGAGATTTTGAGAGGCTTTTTACTGAACTTGGGGATAGAGGGACAAGAAAAAATATTACAGAGTAATCCTACTTCTTTTTTGTCTTTCACTTTATTTGTAATTTATCTATGGACATGTATTAATTATAGAAAAATTGGAGAAGCTGTTAACCTGGTGAAGGGCAAGGCTAATTTCAGCATGACCTGAATTGATTTAGAGCAATGGTGACTCTAGAGAAATAAGGCAGATACTTGCATTTACAAATGTAACTTATGAAACTGAAGAAATGATGGAGGTATAAAACATGGGTAGAAAGGTGAGCAAGCAGTCTGAGAAGCTAGAAGCTGCTGGGGACCAAGATATTTCTGCTGTAATATGGCTGTGTTTTCCAGATTGTAGGTTCAATGGTTTACAGCTATACAGCTAACATTGTAGCTATCAGGACATGATGCAAAATATGCTTGACGTAGGAAAATACTCGGTCGGCTAGATCCGGTGGTGCTACTGACATGTCTGCAGTTACTGGGTTTAATGTGCAGCACAGCTCTGGAAACAGCTACAGCAGCACCTTCTGATCTCGGAGAGGGCTGGTTAATGGAAAAGCTGCTTATTCAGGGCACTGGTTCAAATCAGGGCCAAGTCTGGATTGACCAAAAGGTCCTTCCATCTGCTGTTTCGTATTGATAACCTCTGACACCAGTCACAGACAGTAGTTGAGTTCTTGATGACTATGTACGTGCCTGTAATGATCCTGTTACTGTGACTTCATTGGGAACTTTGACCTGGAGCAGAAATGTTGATGTAAGGTTCTTCTTGCCTGCAGCAAAAGTAAAGTGTGTGTCTGGAGAAACTCTCAATTCCTGTCCTTTTTACATTGCCTCATGCTCCAGGGAGCACTAAGGCTGGTAAACTTGAGGAAGGAGTTGGGATTTTAAAGCTGCAGAGAACAGTGGTGGTCTCTGCTGTGACCCTGACCCAAGTTCCTGCAGTTCCTGCAAACACTCTCAGTAAAAAAGGATGCCGATCTGTTTTGCATTGTATATGTAAATAAACTGGTGGTTTAGCTATGAAGAAGTGCAGACTGGAAGGATGCCCACATGGCCCGTTGTCTCCTGGGTAATGTGCTCACTTATTTTTTTTATTTTTTTTTTTAATATTACAAACTCTGCTTTAATGATTGTTGTTAAAATGAAAGAAATACCTTTACACCTGTTTTATGGCTCTAATTGCTGAAAGTAAATAGTACTGTCCTGCTGCTGGGGGGAAAGGGAAGACCAGGCTTGCATGGCTCTGATATTGCCAAAATTCAGTTGTCAAGCCGTGGGATTTGAGATGAGCTGAAATCAGTGGTGTACTGGGACATTTGTTACCTGCCTTGTAGCCTGAAACCCTTGTGTTTAAAGGCTCTTCCAGGACACCAGTGGCTTCCCACATATTCATTCCTCCCCAACCTGGCTCTTGCAATGGCACAGCTGGGTGCCTGACCACACTGGTGGGCACAGGGTTTAGGGGAAGGGGTGTGTGTGTGTGTCCTGCCAGTGTAATGGTCGCTTTGCTCTCTGCACATACAGAGCAGCTTTGCTGGCAGAAAGAGAAGCGAATGACCCGGCGCTCTGCGGGAGCAGCCTGTTGCTCACCCCTGCGTGGGGAACTCATTGGTTTCCTGTGCTGCTTGGCAATTGCAGCTCCATTTTTCTCTGCCAAAAGCCTGATCTCCCAGATGGCACTGGGGGCACAATGATGGATTTCTTTATTACTAAACTGTAGCTGTGAATGATTACTGGGAGGAAATCCATGGTAAATCCAAAATTTTTCCAGCAGTGTTTATAGGTGGGAACTTCTACTGTTGACTTCTGTTGGAGCTTCGACAGTTCTGGAAAAGCCTGTGTTCACTGGTTAAGTCTAACAAATCTGTGATTAATTCTTTCATCACTAACTTAAAAAGCAATAAAATCTTAAAGCTCTGAGCCTGGAAAAGTAATTTACTGTAAGGATAAGAGAATAAAGCCCTCCTAAGATTATTCTTTGGGAATGTAACTTGGAAGAAAGGCTATTCTGTACAGTCATCTCTTTTGAATTATTTTTTGAGGTCAACACTGAAATTGTCCATGGCAGAAGTTGACAGAAGTCCCATATATTGTTAGTGCAGATGGGCAATGAGTTATGTATAGCATTGTTGGGTACTATTGATAGATGCTTCAGGCTAATCAAAAGAGAGTAGGAGTCAGCATCTTGACTGGGCATCTGAGTCAGGTGGTTGTCCCATACTGACACTACACATTGAGGAATTGAGCTTAAATGCTCTCCCTCCAACAGCCTGGCTAGTTGTGATGTTTTGATTTGCATCTCAAAAAGTCATGAATAAATATTGTGCTGGTTAAAAGTAATTTAAATGCTGGCCTATAAAATTTGATGACAATGTAAAGAGCTGGTCTTAATGAGACAGGTAGAGCTTGGACAGTCAGTACCTGATGAAAATTATGATTGCTAAGAAGAAAGTTCTTCTATGATGTCCAGTTTCTTTGTCCATCCCCAAAATTCCTTCTTAGTTTTGGAAAATCCATTAATTTTTGGTGCACTTGGTGCTTTGTGGGTGTTCCTGAGAACTTCAAGGAGCTTAACTAGGGGTGTTGTAATAGCTCTTTCCTTTTTCTAATGCTGGAATAGCAAAAGAAAGGGGAGAGGGCTGAAACAATCCCCAAGAAAACAAACCCTGACACAATGAACTGATCTTGTTCTCATCAGGTCAGTACCAGTTCAGGGACTGAAACTTATTTTCTAGTATTGGGTAGGTGTTTACTTTGGATTTCATGCATTTTAATTTAGTTTTGTTAAAATGTATTTCTCCTTGTTACAAGCAGAGTGACTAGTGGTTTATCTGCATTTCCTTATAACTCATGTCAGAATCTGTATTTTGACTTCAAGTTTTCTGAAACTTTAGAATGTAATTTAATTTGTGCAAAAAGGGGCACAACATACAACTGTAGTTTGATTGTATAGCACATCAGTGGCCTCCATTTAGCATACTCTAGCAGTTAAATTATTAATGATTCCTCAAGGATAGGTTTCATACTGTGTCTAGAATAGTATATGTGTATTTTTATGGTTATACTTATTTTTTGTACTTGTACAAGGAACTGATGCTGTTTGTACTATGGAGGAAGAGAGAGAATCACTTCCCTGTAAGATAACTGATGGATCTGAAGAAGATAATGGGACTCTCAGAAGTGTTTAAGAGTCTTATGAGTTCAGGCCAAAATTAAAACCTGTCCAGGGGGAGGTCTTGAAGTGTTGTCCTTCCCAACTTTGCTGTGTAAGGAAAATAAGTATAGAATGAGTAGGTGTAATGGCTGCCTGTAGGAATTCATATATGAAGGCATACACTTACCGTGAGTATTACTCATATTTTTTAAGATTAAAAGGTTGAGTGTATGAAAAGCCACTGTTAGCATTGACCCTTAATATTCTCAGGTACTTGTGCCAAGAAAGAACACTTTCTCATAGCTAAAATATGTCTTGCTTTACTGTAGCTGCACCATTTCAGTTTGGTTTTTAACCTTCCCTTAACAGAAGGTGTCATTTTTTGTTTGATGTGCATTAAAATACGGTTTTGTAAAAGGCACTGCGTGGACACACAATGCAAACATCAAGGGTACAAGCTGCCCATGGAGACAGAGGCTGGTTGCTTCATTGCAAGCTGATTTCTCTGTTTTCTGTGTACTGATGCACTTCTAGAACAACACCAAAGACTAAAATGGGAGAATACTAATGAAGGTTACATATAACAGCAAAGTTGTGAAACAGTGCAATTTTTAAAAGTGTAATGGTATGTTTATTTGTACAAGGTATTTACAATTTGGATGTTTAGACAAAGACTAAAGTTTGGACAAAAGTGCTTTATGACCTTCTAAGTCCTCCATGTGCTATTGGAAGAACAAATATCTAGTTTACAATGAGACCTACTTATTTGAACAGGTGGTTTGTTTAGCTTAACTACATGCAGTCAGGCAAATTAATTTTCAGTTTATATGTTATGCTGTGGATTTGTCAATAGACAGCTAAGTGGTTGGTGGCAGAGATATCAGAATAAAAGTCACTATCTGTGTTGTGTGTTTTTTGGTTTTTTTCCTAATATATTATTTTAAATCAAATTATCTTTTCAAATATGAAATACAGGTACTGGTACTTAAAGACATCCCTTACAGAAGAGTGTGTGAGAGGCATAGGGTGGAATAGGAGTGATGCCCTCCATAACCTTGCTTGAAGCCATTAAAATAACTTTAAAAAAATTTGTGGCTGCAAGGAGAGGGAACATCACAGTGCTGGAAATTCTGAATCTTCTTCATCGAGTGTAATGTGTGTTAACTTTTTTTTTTTTTTTTTTTATTGGAAGCCTCCTCTAAACAGGGTATCTTATGACACAGACAAACTCCCTTTCCTATGAACCCTTCTCTGTCAAGGCACCTAACACCTTCAGTTTTTATCAGGGAATTAATACTACTGTTTTAAGAAAGTACTCTCTCAAAAAAATAAAAGCAACTATTTGCACCCATGCCTAAGCTGAGCCTGTGCTTTTTTATTGTTCTTAGCAAGTGGAAAACATTTGGTAAATATGTCTGTATTCTATAGTAAATTCTTGGCCAAATCTACCCTTCGTAGAATGGATTGATTTCTCAACTGTCTGTCTCTAGACCTGGATTGTCCTTGGTATGGAAAAGCCTCCATAAAGCAAGGTAGGTTTTATTCATGAAAATACATTTGCTACTTAGCATTTGTGTAGTGTATGTTATACAACAATCTAGGCAAAATGAATGTTAAACAAAATGAAATTTATGTGCAGCAAGTGACTTGTTTTGTGTGTGCTCTGTAATTTTGATTCACATCAGCACTGGTAATCAGTTCCATTCTTAATACAGAAGGCACATTTAATTTTAAGGGTGATTGGTTGTGCATCTTCCTTTTATTTGTTATTCAATTGTAGTTACAATCCACTTGAGATGCATGCAACTTAAAATTATTTGTACTTTGAAAAATGTGGACAATAAATGCTGTTTTATCATCTGTATGACCCCTCTCAAGTGCAATAACTTTAACTTCTTTTGTTGGAGTCTCTGAAGCTCCCTGCCAGCCACAGGCACACAGGGTGCTGTTGGTTGACCAGATATCTGTGGTGAATTCTCTGGGGAGTAGCTGTGCAGATACTGACTAACTGGGAATGAACATTAAGTAAGATGCTTTTTGCACATTACACAAGCATTTTAACAGTGAAGCAACAGCTAGGGAAACTGGTGCTTATGTTTCTGAGGTAGTACTTTAATATTGCACCTGGGGACCTGAAATTCATTGTGCTTACACTGTACAAACTGTTCCTTCCTCAGGGGCTTCTAATGTGAATGCTAGATGGCCACAGCCCTCAGAAAAAAATGGTGCTGCTTAATATTACACATGAAGTTTAGGGCACTATTTGGGAGAAGCTGACAGACCACCATGTTATGTAGCTGTGTGAGAGACACTCTCCAAAAACAAAGATCATCTCTCCAAGCTTTTAATCCACCTCACTTTCCCTTCTTCCTGCCTGCAGTATATTTAGTAAAAAACGTTTTTCTTTCTCTGGAAGATGTATAATTTCTGGCTTTGGTATTTTGAAACCAATTTTGGGGAAGGACTTAAAAGATGAGGACTTTTTCTCAATACTGGGCAAAAGACCCCTTCTTCAAGACATGATAGACTGAAAACAAACAAACAAAAAAAAAAAGGCAATATTCAGACACTGATTTTTTATCTCAGTAGATCTCAGTAGATGATGACGGGCTCTGGAGATCTTGCGAGAGTCTCATGATTCCTATTGAGAGAAGTGGACTTCCATTACAAATTAGACTATCAAGAAAAGCATCAAAATCTGGTTCAAAAATAATTCAAAGACATGCTGATGTAGACAGTTTTCTAGCAGGTGGTTGTTATCCTGGTGTTAGAGGTGAGCTGTGATAGGTTCTTGAACCCTTGTGACTCTGGGCAGGCTGTTTTGATGTCATGTTATGACATTGACTAACAATTTTAATTGTTACTCAAATAAAGTCTTCTGTAAAGGAGTGATCAGAAGCCCGTTCCTAATTGAAAGCAGTGTGGTCATTTATTTGTCTAGAGTCCATTCCTATTAAGCTGAGACTGGCGACTGTGTTTCTCAGTCTCTAAAGGCTCTCTCACAAGAGGAGTCTCCAGGGTTGCTAACTGGCATCCCTTAGAAACTGTGGGCTGACTTCAAAAATTAACAAGAGAAGATGCCATCAGCTGTGACCTTTAGTTTGAATTTCACGCTGTGCGAAATAAAAGCTGTTTTTCAGTAAGGCTGAAAACTTGTGTATCTGCCTCGGTGTGCTTTAAATACAACAGAAGTTGAACTTACTATCCTATAAGGATAGCCAGCTCCTTATGAGAGAGTTTACCTACAGTCAGAAGCCTTTTTTAAGGAAGAATAATTTCCAGCTCCTCAAAGGTGTAGTATCGTATTTTGTAAGTGTGAGGAAGGGTACCTCAGTGGGAAGGAGATGGTGGTATCATTCAGAACTATCAGTTACTAGAATAAATGTCATTTTTCCTCTACATCTGGACTTTGCTTCTTTGTTTTAAATGTACAGTAGAACTAAGAAGAGCTTCTTTTCTTGTGAAATTCTGTGTTGCGTATTTGCTGACTAGTGGTGTGGGGGAGACAAGGCAAAGCAAATACAGCATCCCCAACTGTATGGTGGTTTTAGGTGAGGGTTATTTTTTTTTTTTCTTATTTGTTTGGTGAAAGAGGACTTGGAAGAACGCTTGCAGATTTCTCTGATGATGCTGTATGACTATTTTGTGAAGACAGGTGTGAGATTACTGGTGATCACTGAAAGAAGTTTCCACTGCTCAGAAACATGCAGTCCTCAGGGCCAGATAGATCCTCTGTCAACAGCTGAAATCTTTGTGATGCTTTCAAATAGCAGTCATCCTAAACTTCCTCTGTTCTGCTCCCCAGTCCTGCTAAGATACTGTATTTCATGGCTTTTGCTGAACAAGCTGAGCTCAATAGTTAGGAAGTCTTCGTGGTGTGTATTGTCAAACTGTTGTGTTCACTGCAATGATTTTATTTTTACTCTCTGAAGCTGTGACTGTTAGTAATATTTCTTTTTTTCACTGGCATAAGTAAGTGTCGTGTGTGCATTTCCTTTCTCTGGAGTGGTATGATGTAGCAAGACTGTAAAAAGGGTAATGAGTCTTGGATTTGCTGGGTTGTTTCTGTTCCTTATAAAACTAGCTGTTACGAGAGGATTAAGAATTTCCAGCCCTTTAACAGAATTCATCATCAAAAGTAAAAACTATTTTCCTTTAATGGGTTTTTGTAGCACATGTGTCTTTAAAACACCACAAAGTGTAATTGACACTGGCAAAATAGTCCCAAAATGACTGATGGTGGAGGAAATGGTAGTGGCAGCCCAATTTTGTACCTTGCTTTTCTAATTAAGCTTTGATGAACCCAGATTCTTTTCTGAAAGTCCAGACAACTGTGAAGCATCTTATTTTCAATACTTTCCAGTTTCTCAAGCCAAGTGCTTTGCTGTCTCTTGCAGCGAGTGGCAAGGAACACACGTGTCTTTGGATAGCCTACCTATTTGGTCTGGAGTTGCCTCTTGTGGTTCTTTTTCCATAGACAGCAAGTCTAGGGCAATGACATACTTCTCAGGTACTCATCAAGTTAATCAAGATGAATCCAGGTCTCTGCCTCTAGAAGGATTCTTTCTGAAATGAACTCTGCTGTACATAGAAATTTGAGATGCAATTCTGTTTCCTTGCTCTGTGTGTCTGAGGATTTCTGCTGTGAATTTCAGTAGAAGTGGGACTGAGACTTGGAGGATGTTCAGGGACAACAATATTAAGTACTATTAAATCAGTGATGTATAATGTTTTCTGCCTCTTCCCCCCTCCATTCCTATTTAAGCTTGAAACTAATTTGTTCAATCCTGTAGGAAGTATTGACTTAATCTCTTCTGAATCTATGTCCTCACTACCATGTGCCAGTTCATGGGGGCAGAATGTCCAGACTCAATCAGATTTAGGAACTAATACAATTACCAGTCGCCTAAAATATTTCCATTGTACCGAATGAGGACAGTAGAGCTTTGAAAACAGCTTAGACTTTTATAAATAAATCAAACTCTTTTGAGACTGTTTTGCTGATGTCACTAGGGAATGATATGTGACAAGGTGTATATCACATATAGTTTGTTCTTAAATTTTATTAAGTACTTTGTGTTATGTTTCCCAAAAATACCCTTTTGAAAAAGGTCAGACCATCAGCTACAAGGAGGTGTTTTTGCTTGAGAAGGCTGCTGAGGAGAGAATTGAGCTTTTTCCATAGGACAGAATGCTTGAAGTCAGAGAGAGAAGAGCAAAGAAGTCTCTGGGGACTTGAGGCATGCAGGCCTGGGTATGGTACTTCACACATCGATAAAAATGAGTACAAATGGATGTGAAATTATCAGAGATAAGCGAGTTTAAGTTTAGAAAGCAAGATGGAAGGCTGTACTATGCTCTCACTGGAACCAGCGAAGCATTATAGGGTTTTGAATTCAGAGTTGGATGTTGCTGAAAATAAAACTCATGTTAAGTAGTTAAGGCTGATTACCTCTCCCAAATCAGTTGTTCTGGTGGATTTGGTTTTCCATTAAATGTTGGATCTCAGAAACTTCCTTTAAATAAAACTCCTCTGAGCTTTAACAGCTTAAAACTGTAAGAGACATTTACTCATGGAGTGACATCTCAGTTTGAACTGCTTTTAATTATCTTTTTGGCTCAGTTTAAGCAATGACTTTCTCAAAGCTGCCATACAGTAGGGGAAGATTGAGGACATCTTATGGAATAGCCAGGGTAGAGTGCCTCTGATTAAAAGGGAAGGAAGACAGACATCGTCAGAAATGCACATGCTGACTTTTTAAATAGAAGAATGTTCGGTATTTAAAATACCTTCACCTGCTTTTCCTTACAGCCAGGTTATATGTCTGTTTTGCATTAAATTGAATTGCAAACCGCAGCTGCTGCTATAGAACACGTATCCAAAAGCTAAACCTTTGACACTTTCTTTATTCTAGTTGTCACTGAAATATCCTACTGTCTCATGTTGCCTTTCTTGATTTCTTATCTGCCTCTGAATCATTTATCTGTTTCTGAAGGTTTTCTAGCAGATTCCTTCATTTTCTTTGAATTTTTAACTGTTCTTCTTGTGTATTTCAGTATTATCTGTTTTTTTTTTTTCATTTCTAGTTGCAACTCCCATTCTTTTAAAATCTAGAAAATTCTGGGAAATGGCACTTTCTGTGGAGTTTGTTCTGTATATGAAATGGTCTCCTGAGCACAACCTCTAGATTCTATAGTCCAGCTCTTCTGTTATGTTTGTATATCTTGTATGCTTATAATCAAGATTTCTTTAACCTTCTGCTGTTTCTCTATGTATGAAACTGTGTTTGCATCTTACGCCCACACAAAATCTGAGTTAGAGCTAATGTAATATATGGAGTGTTTAAGTGGCATACTTACATGCTCCTTGGAGAGGAAATAACTTTGAGAAGGAGGTGAGTGTAACACGCATGTGTTGTGGGAAATTATCCTGGCACACTAGGCACTGATGATGAGAAACCCTGTGTTCACACGAGAATAAACTCATGCGTGCCATAAGTCTGTTTCCGTGCTTAAGAACAAAAAGTTTAAAAATATAGAAGCTCATGATCAGGTCCATATATGACATTGTTGATTCTGTTTTCCCTGAAAAAGAAGGTGGCTTAGAAGCTTTAGGGGTAAAAATGGGTATTTGGATGTTTCGGTTTCTAAACCAGAACACATCTGTTCTGGGGCAGATTGAGGAGCATTGCGAATACTCTGGAGGAATCTGTTTAAATAGAGTGTGATCTTGATGAATTGGGAACATGGACTGCAATCAGTGTAAAATTTAATAAGGCAAATAAGAAGCAGTTAATGTAGGAAAGAATAATCAAATGGCCTATCAGAAAAGAGGAACAAAAACCAAATGAGGGTGCAGTAAGCATATGTGGAGGGTTTTAGCACAAGAAGTGTTGAACATTTCATTGCTATGAGGTGATAGAAAAATGTATGTATGTAGGAGAATGAGACATAAAAGTAAGAAGTATTTAGTGGTTGTGCAGTTGATTAGGATCTTTGTGAAAGCATTTGTTGGCATCTGCTTTTTTCATCAGGAATAGACAAATACAATTTCTGTACTTTATGTATAAACAATGGAGTAATATTAGCCTCGATTGCTCTCAGTATGGTGAGCAAGGGTTGGGAGAGACATAGTAACCAAGGGGATGGAATAGGAAAAACAGGGCTATTCTAACTGGGTAAGAACTAGGAGCATTGATACTTGAACTTTTCACTTGTTTTTGGTTAAGTTTAGCAACAAATAAACTTGAGATCAACATTCAGTATCTGTACTATAGACATGGCAAGCAACTAGGTAAGGTCTCACTGGTGCTTCATTTCTACAATGCAAGATTGAAAGGAAATGAAACCTTTTATAGTAATTTATAAGTATTTCAGTGGTTAATAAAATGTCTGACATTTTCAGAGTATTTGTCAATTGAATACATTTATCCAATATCTTTTGTTTTTGGCAGAAAGCTATTCAGTTGAATGTTTTTTAATCAGACCGTTTCATTAAGACACAGGCAAGAAATAATGCTGTGAAGCTAAAATTAATTTTAAAACATTTACTAGATTTTAAATGTAGGACCAGAGAAGCAGATTGGAAAAGACATGTAAGAGTCATTATAGATGAATAGCATTTGTAGGAATAACACCTTCCTGAAAAATGCTTTGAACCCAAATTATATTGCAGCTTTATTTAAATCTCATTTAAACAGCAGTATTTAAATGGGGGTCCTGGTATATAGCCTGTTGTGTTTTATACTTCGGTTGTTTGTAGGGGGGAGGGAGGTGATGAGAACGAAAGGACGAGACTTGCCTTTCTCTGGCAAGTCTTCAATGACACTGTAGGAGGAGTAGCTTTTAAATGTGGCATCTCTGTAAAAAACAAACCCTTCTGTCTGCAGATGGAGGAGGGCTGTCCTAGAAAAGAGAATTAAGCTCTGGTTTCACTCGTGTTGAGTCCAAGTGAATGCCAGTCATCTTTCACAGCATACAGTAGGAACTGCTCTCTTAAATGTTACAGAAGGAGGGGGAGAGGAACAACTGAATGTCACAGTGTACCTCTGTAGGAAGAGGAAAGCTTTAACAGTGCTGCTTCTCTTATAGGCAAATAATCACAAGGATCACTGAAATAAGAGGTGAGTGCTCTGAAAAATGACCTACATTGTGGCTCATACTGATTGAAGCTCTTCACTACTGTCTCCAGTTCCTTCCCTGGGCAGGGGAGGTTCTCCCTTGCCTGCAGTTTCAAACTGCAGCATCTTGTCCTGCTGTGGCATAGGAACAGGAACATTATGATATTATGCAGTCATCAAGCTTAACTTTTTAATTTTTTTTTTTTAATTTTGTTTTTTAAGCAGCCTGTCACGACTTTAACATCATTCTGAAATCTTGAAAAGACAGGCAGCCTTACAGCTCCAGATTTTCTCCCCCAAAAGAACCTAGGTAGAATGTGTGGGAAGTTTTTGTATCCCAAATCAATGGTAGTCTGTCTGTACAGTAAGTGTTTCTGTTCTTTGGGAACAAAACCTCACTAAAAACATGTACCAACATTCCTTAGCTTTTATTCTGTATTGTTTTAGATTACTCCCTGGAAATAAGTCTTTAAACTTTGTACAAAAAAACTCAGAGCAGATTAGCAAAGGTGACAAGTCATTTCCAGCTTGTCAAGTAGAGCTGGAACAGTTTTCTGAGGTGCAGTGGGTGTGTGCTGCATTAGAAAGAACAAAGATGCTACTTCTGCCTGCAGTCCTAATCAAGCTAAAGCAGAAAATGCTGGATAACAGTTAAATGGGAGGATTATGCAAAGTAAGACTGACACATTTTGCCTTTAGTAAGGTGTGCATAATTCCTTTTTAAATTAGTACTTAATTACTTAGATATGTAGAGAAGGAGAAGCTGATTGTTTATTAATAGCAGTGGACATGTAGGTGAGCATGTAACTGGATAATCTGCCCTCTGTGAGGGGAGCTACAGAAAGAAGTTGAGGGGAGTTGTCATGGATGATGCTGGAATGGTGAGGCCAAAAACAGCACAGAAGGAACAACAGGGAGAGAGGATTTTGTAGGAAGCCATGCAGAGCTACTGAAGGGACACAAAAAGATCACGCACCCCCTTACACAGAAGCCTGTGTTATATGTGGGTCGGGAAATAAACTGATTTACAATCCCATGAAACTTATGGGAGCCCTGGGAGTTTATTGGTAGGCACTGCAGAGGGAGAAGCAGCTGTCCCCTGCAAATTCCAAATAACGCATGCCAAAGGAGGGAGGGACCCTAGAAGGGCAGATGTGCCTCCATTTCCAAAAACGTTAACAAGTCTTCTGCCATCTACATAAACTGTGATATATCTGAGTATTTATGTTAGATCTTTAGCAAGTCTGAAAAAAAAAAAATTAATTGCAGACATATCTCAAGAACTGTAGCTGAAGCTAAGTATGGGATTTTCAAATAAAAATTTTAGTGGACAAAAGCCTTAGTAGCCTGTTTTGTCTTGTTAGTGAAACCATAATTTCGGGTTGTCTTCACTTTAGGCAGCTCTTTTCTGTATGACCTTAAAATCTTCTGTAGGCTTCATGTTCTCAGACTTCCTTTCTCAGAAAAGATGTGAGTGCTGTGAATAATGTCACTCTGAGTCAACTGGCTAGTACTAGCAAGTTTCTAGTATTGTAAGACATCCTACAATAGAATAATTAAATTAGCTTGTTGTTTTTGATACTGCTCTCATTCATAAAATTTCATACCCTGTGAAAACTCTCTTCATACATCTTATTTCATTCACTTGCTTCTAAATTGTCATATGGAAGAGAAGCAGGACCATCAGCTACTCACCAGCATTGCAAAACACCTGGGTAAACTCTAATCTTCCTCATTTTCTCCTTTCCTATAGGGAAGGTGGTGTGTGGCAAGGGGTGGGGAGGCAAAGTGGGTGTTGGTTTGGGGGTGTTTTTTTCTTTCCCCCAATAAATGTGAAGTGATTTCATAGGATCATAGAATAGTTTGAGTTGGAAGGGACCTTCAAAAGTCATCTAGTCCAACCCCCCTGCAATGAGCAGGGACATCTTCAACTAGATCAGGTTGCTCAGAGCCCTGTCCAGCCTGACCTTGAATGTCTCCAGGGATGGGGCGAATTTCTTCATTGAGGGAGGATATGATGAATCTACATCAAAAATTGTTTGTGTGTTTTTTTTTTTTTTTGTTTTGTTTTGTTTTTTATGACTCTGCATACTTGAGGTTTCATTCGTTTAGAGATATCTGCATAAATCTTTGCTACTCAGTAATTTGCCCATCTGGGAAGTGCAGGTTGGAGCTCTTTTGTGTGCCAATGTACACATACACCCACAATCCAGCACTCTCATCGCTTCTCTTGAGAACAAATTAGGAGTTAAAATTTTTTCTAATTCTTGTTTTTTCTTGTATTTGGTGTTGACTATGAACGAAAACTTGGCATTGTGCTATCCCAGTTATTTTTTTTTCGTGTGGATTTTCACCTCCTTTCTTCTCCCTGTCCCTTGTTAGGGTGGCTCAGGTATCCCTCAGCTTTGTGAAGTTTGGCTCTCCTAGGAACTAGTACTGTGCAAAGCACACCTGGGCTAGTCCTTACCTATGGCAGCTGGCTTTATAAGGGAATAGTTTTCATATATGTAACAGCATATACAGCTTTGGAGAGGTAAACCTTTCTAGAAAGTTTGGGGTGGTTCTCTGATTTTGCACCATCATGTATAAATGCAAACAATCTGCCAGTTGCTTTAAAATATTTGTTGAAATCTCTTCAGGCTGTGGAAAAAAAATGTCCTAAACAGAGTCATTATTTTAACACTGCTGATGATCTTTAAAGCTATTGAAGTGTGTCACCTTCATATTAAATTTGGAAGTCCTTACTTTTCAGGGGTACTAGGGAAATGTTTGTTATTGCTCATGTTTCAGAATGACAGAGGATCCTAACACAATGGGTGTTGTAGGATGAGGAATGAAAGACCTGTTCAAATAAGCAGTAAACTGCAAATTCTTGATTTCATATATTTCACGACAGCTACCTTGTTCCAGTAAGTTAATCGTTTGATGACATATTGGCGTTCTGATCTTTTCTGTGGGTAAAGTGAACTCATGTAAGCAATGAAGAATGGGTTCGTCCTTCACCATTTTGAAAGCATCTTCAAAGTATAATGCTGTCAGATATCCAGGTGGAATTTTATTGACTGACTTCCTGAGATGAAGGGAAGTTCCAGAAGACATATGACCAGACCTTGCCTTCAGCAGAAGAGAATTAGGACTGCCTAGGGCAGAGTGTACCTTCACCTGTTTCTTCGAAGAGCGGAGAATGTGCAACCACGTGTTTCATTGAAACAACTCAACAGCTGACATGATAATAAAAACTTTTTACACTTTGGGACACCATCAGTAGAGAGACAATAATGTGTGCTACCCACCTTTTTTGGCTGTTTCGAAGATGGTGGTGTCTCTGACTCTTATAAGGCACCTGAATAGACAAGTAGTTGAAGTGTAAAACCTCTTCTGACGTAGCTGGATAAGTTTCTTACGTTTCCATTGAGTGAATTTGGTCTGCACTGGTTTGATGTCCAGTTAAGAGAACTCAGATTCCTTATGTCTAGTTCTACATTCCTGGGTTTCTCTAAGGCTGAAAAGTTGTGGTAGCTCTCTTAGAGCTCCATCATAGAGGGAATGTCAAATGTACCTCAACCCTTCAAGCCATACAGGTTAAATTTTAACCTCTAGTTACTTTTAAAATTCTCTAGAGAAGCTGTATGCGGTAGTATTTGTAAGGTTGTTAGGGTGAATCTGCCTGTGGCGGGAAATAGGCTGATGATGTGTAATGTAATGCACTGGAGAAAATTCTTACAAGCACCCTACAGCTCAGAGATTATTTCACTGTTGCATTAAAATTAATGGAATCTGTGCAGAATATGTTTGTTTATGTAGCAGGCAAGGTGATGAACTAAGGGAACTCAGGGAATTGTCTAGTTGGGCTGCATATTTTTTTTCCTTTTATATTTCACAATAACTGATTGACATGCAGCATTTCTCCAGAGCAGCTGCCTTCCTTTAGCTCCACTGAGTTTTACACACCTGACAATCTTGGTGATAATCACCAGTGAGAATACTGGTTTTCACAGTTCATTGGATAGCTGAGGATGAGTACAGTTGTATGACTGATTTGAGTTGCAGAAAGCCTCAAGAGGAGACCAGGAATTCTGCCCTTGCATTTTCCTTTAATCTTACTGAGGTGTTCAGTTCCAGTCTAGTTTCCCATGGAAATGAAGTGTACGGACTATTTATTTCAGTCCTTGCCTAATACATTTTGAACCTATTGGTCTGCTTAAGTCAAACTTGAAAGAGCATTAGCAATTTTGAAGCAGTTCCAATGACTTTGTGGAGTTTTATGGCTGGCTAAAACAGGCTCAGGTTGATACCCTCATTGCTGCAAGCGGACCTTACTCCTTGCAGACGTGAGGCAGCGAGGATTTTTCTCGCTGATGCCGTGTTTGGCAGAAGCCAGCTGGACATGGAGCGCAGAAGCACCGACCAGCCTGTCAGCAAACAGTTACTGCCTGACCTGAACTTGGTGTAGGTGTCACAAGGAGCTGTGAATCACCGAGGTTAACGTGGGAGGAGGAGAATCCAGCCTGGGCCCCTCCGTGGGAACCTGCTGTCAGCGAGTCTGTCTCTCTGAGCAAATGCACTCAGGCTCCCTTCATCTCTCTGGCTCTTGAGTACATCATGCTGAGGAGTCAAGTTGCCTGGCCAGGCAGCTGAACCTACTGGCTTTCTCTTTGAAAAGAGGATTTGTTTCCTTTCCTGGGAAATGCAGCATGTGGTGGTGTTTTGTTTTTTTCCCTCCATGTTCACTGATTAAAAATGTGTGCCTTGAGCATGTTCTCCACACAGGCACATACACAAAATGTGCATGTGGTTAAAATGCATTTAGGGGAGGTTTATCCCTGGCATTGCTCTCGTTAGTAAAGAAGATGAAACATTTTCTACTAATAAATATTTATTAATGAATAAGAAACACGAATACATGTTTCTGAACTCAAGTGAGCTATGGTGTACACAATTGTTCTGCCTTTTTGCTATGTGAACGCTTGCTTTATCCAGCTTGTGAATGTTCTGGGCACACCCCTAGTCAGTTGTTCTGTGCCTCTTCCCCTCAGCCCTACTTTGCCCTGAAAGAGACAGCACTGGTTGAAATGGGAAGCGCCTCTCTTCAACTGCAGCATAAATCTTCAGGTATATTTGCTAACTTGAACAAAAGGGAGAAAGGGACTACTCACTGCTGATGCAATGAAATATTAGATTTCTGTAAACCAAATTTTACAGAAATAATGAAAGTTACACTTATTAATTTAGTGTGGTGTGGGTTTGTTGGTTGGTTGGTTTGGTTATTTTTTTAAATGATGGGAATGATGTAGGAAGTCACCGAACATACCCTCCCGATTTAGGGTTGCCTTTGCAGTTGCTTTGTTTCAGAATTTATATAAATTAGTCTTTCCTGTTTCCGTGGCAACTCAGTTGTCTGCATCGGTTGCCAGGGAACAGCTTCTGCCGCACAAAGGACAGGGAAACTGCTACAGAGTGATTTCATTCTTGGCGCTAATAGGCAGTGGAAGTGAAAGCCTGATATTTGGTGGAGTCTGGCCTCCATATTGACTGTTAGCAGGAACTTTCTTTCATTTTTTCTTCTTTTTTTCTTTTTTTAAGTGTAAGTGGGATGTTGGTTTCTCTTTGTAAATTAGCCATCACAAATTTCCTGTTACACACAGCTACAGGAGTCCTGTGGGAAAGGTGTAATAGCCACATAGACATAAAGCACAGGAAGATGCATCTTTTCAGAGCAGTTTAACCAATCACATGATAAATTGTGTTACTCTCTGGTTAAAAACTAAAATTATTTTTACAATGCAAGATAAGTCTCAATTCTGTGATTTGCAGAGAGCAGTTAAATGCTCTCTTTCTACATATTCCAGCAAAGACAAGATTAAAAGTGAGCACTGTTAGGATGACTCTTGGACGCATGGCTCCCTAGGCTCTCTGGAACTCAGAGTATTTTCTTATTTGACCTCTGGTAAAACTACAATCTGGATTCCCATCTGATCTTTCTTTTAAGAAGCGCAAACTGACACCTGTCATCAGTTCGTCTGTTTTCTAAGATGAATGCAGATAGAGGGAGCATATTGTGAGTCATGATTCTACATTAGTGTAAAAGTTTATTTTGAGGCTGCCTTGCAGCCGTCAGTTCTGTGGCTGTGAATTTCTGAGTGCATGGTCTCAAAGTAACTAAGGAATTCATTTTGAATTTGTTACAAAATAATATACATATTTTCAAAGCAGGATTGTCTGCCTGCAGGTGTGTAAGAAAAGAGGCCAAGGATCATTCTTTTCACCTGTAGCTAAGATGCCAGGAGGAGTTTGCAATCACAATCCAGCTCAGAGAGTCCAAAGAGAAGCTGAGTGATTAGAAATCTGATAGCATCTCTTGTTCTGTGGCTTAGGCAAAAAGCTAAATTACCTGCAGCCAGTGCTTTGGTAGGCACAGAGCAGAGCATAGCCCCTTTGAGTAAGTGTGGCCAAAATGCACTTTTATTACTTTCTAGATTTTGGACACTTTTTAAAGCCCTTTGGTCCCCAGTACTAGGTCTGCTTACATGAACTGCTATGTTTGCAGGTGAGCTCACAGGAGTTCTTTTTGACTGGACTTAGCTTAGTTCAGAAATGCTTTGGCCTTGGAAAACTGGAGTTCAGTCTCTGAGGTGAGTCAGTGTCTCTGCACGGTATTCTCAGCTTGATGGATGACTGAGTGAAGTGCAGTTTATCTCTGACTGTTATCACCTTTATTACAGAATTTATTATTTTTTTACATTTCTAATATAAGTGGAGAAGTGCTCAGACTTTTCCGGTGTTGTAATAAAAATTGTCTGTTGTTTTCTAGTGAGGATGTTTGTTATGAAGCTATAGTACATTCAGCGCAGATAAACCTACTGCAAATCAGAGTGAGCAATAACTTGACTTATATCAATATTTGAGAAGCTAGATACCAGGTTACAAATATTGTATTGCATCTTAAGCAAACCATATACAATTTGCAAGTTAGGTGTAAAGCAGGGGGCATGGTGGTGCTATTTCATAGTGCAAAATGGAGAGCCCTCAGCTCGTTTTTGCTCCTAGTTAGCTGTAATCTGAAAGATTTGAACAGGGAAGACAGAATGCACTGGAAAATAAAGAAGTGAATTACCTATCTTTTAATGAATGCCATAAATAGCAACCTATCCTTTGTACTTGCTCTGTCTTTCAGATACTGTATTCCATGATACAAGCCCTACGATGTTCTTTAAAAACCATTTGGGGATTATTAAATGGGGAACATTGAATTCTCTTACTGTGTAATGCACTTACAATAGTTTGCAGTTGTCCAAATAGCTTTGCAAGTTACTTGGGGCATGATTTACTTAAAAATTATGTGAGTCAATTAGATACTTAAACATACTTAATGCAAAAGTTATAGCACAGACTGATAAAAGCCAGGCAACTAGATTAAGTATTTGACCTAAACTTGTCCTTTTGAACCAGATGCAGAGCAGCACTCGGGCTGTAGCCTGAGTGTGAATACTTTGAACTGTACTGTTGTTCTAATCTCTGACCAGACATGCTGACTGGAGAGCCTGTGATAACTGTTTAAGTATTTATTAAATAAAAACTTATATTATAAATACAATTTGCAAGGGAGAAAAGGACATTGCAATGCAATTGAGCACTACCTGAGTTAGCATTAGACTTCTATTTAAATGAGATCAGTCATCTGGATTGTACAGAACCTGGCCAAATTGCGGATTTTTTTGTTCCTCCTCTTATGTAACAGACTTTAAAATCCTGATTTGATACAGAAAATCCACACAAATGTTTTATGTAAATAGCATGTCCTATATTCCATCTGTCTGTCTTGCCTACACTGCTAGAATCAAATAAACTACTGAATGCACACATGAATACCAATTTCTACAAAAGTCCTTACTTTTGCTGTCTCTATGATGGCCAAAAATAATGTATTCTAGAAGAGGCCTTGGATGTGAAAACTCCGTATTGCCCAGTTTGGTGTGGATTTGATGAGAGGGGGTTGCTCTCTAACTTGCTCACGTTGCCTGGTGTGCTGGCGCTGACCAGGCTCTATGCCCAGCCGGGCCGTGGCTCTGCAGCTGGCAGCACCAAAGCTGCATTAGCCAGTCCTGTCCTGTATCTTCTCCCCAGCTTTTGATACCATCAAAGTACTCTTCTTGTTTTGATCCTGGGTTGGAGAGTGTCTGTGTTTAATAGCCCAAGTTTCTGACAACTCAATCTCATAGGAAGGAAGTGTATGATTATTTTAAGGTGTTTGTGCTGCCCAGTGTAGCTTACAGTCATCCCAGTCTGAGCTAAGAAACAGTCTTTTCTTACACTTCCTCCAGAGTATCTGGAAAGAGAAAGAGACACTAGATTTAATCATGGATATTTCATGGAACATCTTAAAATTCAAAAAACTAAAGCTTAGCTACAGTCTGTGCAATGTGTTGGAACTGGGCTGTGAGAAAATCCTGTAAGCACGCTGATATTGCCTTGAGAAAGGAGTTCAGCTGACCAAGGAAATAACTTCCTAGAAATCTCTTTGGATAGGTTTCTCTGTAGAGGTAATTCAGAAGAATGTTGTCACAGAATTGAGACTTTTTGGAAATATCACTAAAAACCAGCATGTAACTGGCGTTTCCTTTGTGAGTAGTTGCTGTCTAAATAGAGCTTTAAATAATACACTGTTGAAGTACAGTTACTCTCAAACTGTATTGCTGTTGATTTAATAAAGACATTCACACCAGCTGTGTGATACAAGGGAATCTATACACTTAAGAGGTTGTTGACCCTTTTTAGCATTGAAGGTTTAGTCCAATCAAGCCTTGTGGTAGAGATTAAGAATATAATACTGGGTTTACATGTAAATACAGAAAATGGTGCAAAAAGAAAAAAAAAAGAAGTCCTGTTTTGTGCAAAGGGACTCTTGGCTTGATGTTCAGTACCCCTTTAGTCATCGCCTGGCTCCAGATCTGCTCTGATTTTGGGGCAAACTTTTTGGGGCAAATTTTTTTAACCTCAGACTGCCTCCTCAAAAATTAGGTAAGCTTTGGTGGCAAAATGCATGGCTTCTGCGTTTCTGCACGAGTTGCTGAAAGTCTAATCCTTAGATTATTATTATTATTATTATTATTTTTTTTTTTTTTTATTTATTTTTTTGTGAGAGTCTGTTCTGCATGCTACATTGTTATTTAAAGCTCTGCAGAGGTGTGTTGGACTTCCTTAGGTATTCTGTATAGAAGGACCCTCTATAAGCTCTTTAAAGCTGGTCTGCCCAGTGAATACATACAGGGAAGTGTTAGTCTTGCTGGTTTTTAAGTGTCACAGAGCGATGTTGATGTTCCTTTACTTATTACTCATTTTCTTGCAATTTAAAACATCATCTCAAAGTTTGGTTGCATTAAACTAGACCTCTTATTCTGATTAACAGAGACAACTCATAGTAAATTGAGGTGCCCTCAGCAAGATAAGGAACAAGGACTTAAATTTATTTCTTTACTGTAAACTTGTGCAGTTTTTGCCTGTGGGACGTTTTGTTTTTTTTTAATATGTGTGCATTGTGAGGCCTTAATTGTTTTGACTCATTAGTCACACAAACTACATCTAATATTAGTGATGTTTGAAATATGCACACAAGGAGAATACACTTCCCAGAGTTCAAAGTTGGCTTAGAGGGATTAAGTCTACTTTAGCTCAATTTCTGGTGTTTATTAAAGCATATGCATAGGGAAAAGCTCCAGGGTAGGGTATCATATGGCTGTGTTTAATCAGCCAAGCTGGAACTTCAAGGTTGCCCACAAATGTTGCTTTTGGTGATAGAGATACAGATGATATTGATAGTTTTCTTGCCCTCTTTGAAAGGGAGCAAAGAAGGGTCACAGTAATCACAAGACTTCAGAGATACTTGGTTTCTTTTGAACACAGACAGGCTTGACTGTATTTTCACTGCTGTGGCAAGAATTCATCCTGTGATTTGAAAGTGAAATCATATTTATTTTTACAGCTTTTTTTTCAAGGGGAAATCTTGCAAGAAATGGGTGTTTTGGGCAAAATGCTCCCTTTTCTCATTCACACTTGTTTCTTAAGTTGATGGATTTAACTGTGTTTTTAAATTTGGGTTGGAAGTCAGCCTGGTACACTGTGGCTCAGTTTGCTGAAGTTTAGCAGAAGCAGGACAGTCCTCGGGGCTGTGCTGGGCAGCCGACAGATGTGCAGCCACTCGCTACATCTTTATCAGCGCAGCTGAAAGAGCTGGGGGCACCTGCGGGAGCTCTGGGGGAGGATGAGTTCCTGATTCTGTTCACCATCACCACGGCAGCTTTGGGAGGGTGGCGTGGGCTCAGTTTGGGAAGCCCAGCGTTGAAGAGTAGGGAATGGCAGGATGTTCTGAGCAAGCTGGATGTCCCCTGGCAATGTGTCTGCCACTGGTGTTTGGCATAGTTGTCCTTAGAGGGTGTTTTGTATGGCTTCAGTGAGTTAAATTACTTGGGTTGTGCGTGAATCTTTCGATGTGTGTATTTTTTTTTTCTTTTAATTTATTTAGTTTACAGTTTCTTCATTGCTGATATTAAAAAGGGGGAGCATTTTAATCTGTTGCTTTGTGTATTCAATGTAAGTCATCATGTTTCTACATTACATTGATCAGTTTTACTTAGGGGGAAGATCTCTTCACAAGTATTCAGCCTTGATTTGCCTTTGATCTATGCAGCAAACCACAATGCTGCTCTTCATTGCTTTCTCATGATCGCTGCACAATATTTTGAGAATTCTTCTGCTGTGAATCATTATTTGGCAGGTACATGGAGAGCTCCAGGACTGAGCTGAAAACTGACAACTTTCCACATCCTGCTGATCTTTGCCATATTGCCAAGCAGTGGTGGTCTCTTGTACTGATGACTTTTGAGTCTTGTGTCAGATATTAGACAAACTTTTAATCTTGGTTTTGGTCTAATTGTCAGAAAAAAATATTTGGATTTAATAAAGTGCCTGTGCAATATATTAGTGTATTTCTCTTGTCATAGTGGTCCTCAGATAAAATTCCAGGACAAGAAACTGTTTCTATTAGCATGACTACTTTCTCAGTGTTCAAACTTTAACTATATCAATCTCTTAATCCCAGGCACTTGAAAATGGAAGACCAAATAATCACAATCATTTTACAAACTGGTGTGCTTATTTTAAAAATGAAAAAAAAAAAAAAAAAAAAAAAGAAACTTCCGTTTCCTTCCCCTGTCACCTCTTTTTTTTTTTTTCCCCCTCCTTCACCAGATGCTCTTCCAGACTTCCAGCTGGGGGTAATTAACAGTTCCCTGGTACTGTATGCAGTGTATGCTGAAATCTAAATTGAACAACATGCATAACTGCCTGAAACCAGAAGCGGGCGCTTTGGAGAAATTATGAAATACTGCATGTTTCCTGATTAAAATTGTGCATTGGAAGTCTCCTTGGAGGAGGACTTAGGTTCTCCAATTTCCAAGCCAGGATATTATGATAATGAAAATACAGCATCCTGCATATGGAGTGCAAAGGTGAAAACCGTATGTCCTACTGCAGTGCCTTGAAACAGTTGTGAGAACATGTGAGACTGCAGTAGAGTTTAAAATGTAAGTAAACCCGGTGTGTTCTTCCATCTCCTGCTGGTAGACGATCCAATGATGCAATTTGACTTCACAAACCAGTTTGCAGTGATTTACAGGGCTTCCTTGTCCTTCAGCCCAAATATTTTCTTTTTACGTTATTTCTAAGCTTATCCCTGGTTCCTGAGACTTCTCCAAAATTTTCCTCTAGAGCAAGGAAGGTAACATCCAGTCAGAAACAAACTGTTGGAGATTCCAGGGGTCTTTGAAATGATAATTTCCAGATACACCAGAAGCAAACACCGATCAGGCAACACAGTGTTAGCAAACAGATTTGGTGGCAAATACAGGAGACATCCAATCTGCTATTTAGTGCCCCCAAAACAATTGGTGAGGCTTCTGTGCTGAGAGACTGGAATTTGTGAGGCTCCTGCAGCTACTTTTCAGAAACCTCTCTGCAGTCTTGGCAAGGTTTTTAAAGGTGTTTATGTGTACTTAGCTGCCTGCAGCTAGTATTCATCTGAAAGCCTTATTAGATGCTTAACAGCATCATTAACTACCTAAGTACCTTTTAAACTATTCATCTTCGCCGGAAGGATCACAAACTTTGCTGTGATGGGTCTTTTAAACTTAGCTCTAATGCTCAGGTTTCTCAGCCTGTTCTAAGACAAGTAATGTCAGGCTTTTCCATTGTACATTAAGATGCATAATCCATCCATAACCATGACCATTTAACAAAGCAAGATGTAGTTTGATAATTTGCAGAGGAGTTTGCTGGAGAAACTGTTTTTAATGTGGGAAATGTAGGATAACGAGAAAGGATCCTACAAGTATGTAGTTGCAAGAGAAAGTTTAGGGAAAATGAGGTGTTTTTCAAGGACAGAGGAAGGCAGCCCAGAGACACAAAAGGCTGAAGTAGCCTTCCACTCCTCCATCAGACTTTCTAGACAAAGCTTCTTTGGTACTGGTTTTAAACTAAAAGACGGTAGATTTAGACTAGATATAAGGAAGAAATTTTTTACAGTGAGGGTGGTGAAACACTGGAACAGACTGGAACAGGTTGCCCAGCGAGGTGGTAGATGCCCCATCCCTGGAGACATTCAAGATCAGGCTGGACAAGGCTCTGAGCAACCTGATCTAGTTGAAGATGTGCCTGCTCACTGCAGGGGGTTGGGCTAAATGAGCTTTGAAGGTCCCTTCCAACCCAAAGTATTTTATGATCCTTTTCTAGCAAAGTGGTTTGGGTGGGAGGGGAGCAGCCAGCAGCTGGGGAGCAAGAGTGTAGGGCAGGGGAGACAAACTCATTTTCATGTAATTTTAGGACTGTAAAAAGGTAGGAGTAGTTACATTTATACAGTCCTAAAATTACATTTGGCCTTTTGAAGGTAACCACGAGGCTGATGTGGCCCCCAGTGAAAATGAGTTTGACAGCCATGGTGTGGGATTATTTCTCTAAGTAACTGGACATACCTAAACTGATGAACTCACAGGGCTCATCAAAGTCTACAAAAAAGTAGTGTGAAGCAGAGTAGCAAGGGGAATGGCTCACCTGAAGTTCAGGTTGGACATTAGTAAAAACATTTTTGCTGAGAGAGTAGTACAGCACTAGAGCAGTTTGCTCAGTGTATCTTCATTCATAGAAGTTTTTGGAGCTTGGCTATATGGTAGCCATGAGAAGGAAATGGGAGTCTAGACTAAACATCTTCAGATGTCCTTTCCAACCAAATTTCTATGATCCTGTGAGTACTTACTTACTTTGTGTTTTGTTTCATCTGTTTAATTTTTATTGGCCTATATGGATAGGCCAGCAAGCCTGGCTTCTGTCATGAACTGGTGGTGAATGGCAGTTGTCTGTTTGTTGTCACATTGTTGTCAATGTGACAGACCAGTTGCCTCAGGGAAGAGTGTGCCTTTGAACATTAGGTACATGGCAGCTACTCACCTGGAATTCTGCATATTAGCCACTACCTGTGTAGAGGTTTGACAGTCTTGAGATTTCATTCTCTTGTATGTTTTGTAAATCACAGCTGCTGGTACTTCCTCATTTTTGTGCTTGTGTCTGGTTTTCTTACTGGGATTAGTACTTCCCAGGAAACCTCAGTGATCTGCATTATCAGTCAGTTTGCCGATGGATGGACATGTGCTGTGATTCAAGATTTGTGCAGGTGTGTGCAGTAAAGCTTTATAGAACATGGATCATGTAAAAATAGGAGACAGCACACTCTAATATTGGCATTCCATGATCAATAGACTCTTAGTTCATATTTTTTAAAGATTACAACAAAACTTCAGTCTTGCATCTGTTTTGGAAACTATTTATCTTAGAAAGAAACATCAGCAGTTCTCTTTGCCTCAAAATCCTAATGATAACTACTTCGTATTTGATGCAAATTTGACTTCTAGATAGATTAATTTCTGGTACATGTTATTAAAGTCAAATATGTGTAAAATAGGGCTTTTTTAATATGAACTCTTAGCATAGTATGTTCATATAAAAATAGAGAATACATAAATAGATATCATACAAAACACTCTATGTTAAAGTTTGTTTGAACTATATATATATATATATATATGTATTTAAGTGTGAGCTTCAGCACTGGTACCCATTTTTGGTGTATTGTAGAAACATTTTAATTTCTGTTTAGAAATGTGCATGTACATGATTTCTAGGAGTGCTACCACATACTGCTTAAAGATGGCATACACAGATGGTGGTCTACCTCCCTTCCTTTTTCACATCTTTCTGTGACGTTATCTAGATACCTTCAGTCTTCTGCCAGAACTGTTTCAAACAAGTCTCTTGGACTAGCCGTTTGTTGGTTATTGCATCTCTCTCTTCATACTGTCCTTGTGGCCCTTCTATATGTTCTGTATATTCTTGTGGGTTTTTTGTGCTTACCTTTAATTAGGTACTTTCCTATTTGTCTCTGAGCCGCTATGGTAGTCATTACAAATGTGGTAGAGATTTGCCTGGTTTTGAAACTCAGGATGATTTTCAAGATGCTAATGTTCAGTGTCAGAGAAACAGATTTTTTTTTATTACCAGCTCAAGCGAGTGAGGTATAATTAACATGTTTCATCCAGATCGAGTCTCCAGAGCTTTGCTATCGACACAGGGCAGCATCCTGGAAAGCAGTTTCCTGTTTGGCTGAATTTTCTCAGCAGTGCTGCCAAAAGATGCAGTTGTGTTTCCTCTTGCCTCTTGTGTACCAGTGCCAGGAGATGGCCGACTGGGATCCCAAAAGCACTAATCCCTGTGCAAACTGGGGGCTGGGGAGAAAGTGCTGCAGCTGGCCAGAGGTGAATGGGTAGGCTGCGAGTAGCCACGTGACAGCAGCACTCTTGGGCTGGCTGCAGCTGCTAGTGAAACCACATCCTAGCAGGTAGCTGCTGAATGTATTAAGTTATGTTCATTTCAGAAGTCTGTGCTTTGGTCAGATTCAGGAGGCTTTTCACAACAATTTTAAGTGTCGTGAACTTGGCTGTAGCTTCCTAGTTGAAGCTAGTGTTCAAAGATTTTTAATATGAAGAAATCTCTTCATGTCAGAGCTGTAGAAAATGAGGCTCCCCACATCAGGGAAACATGAGACTGCTACATGGCATGGGAAATTTTACTCCAGGTACATCATACCTTGCCAGATTTTGGAGAAGAACATTTACTTTTTTAGAAGTGGGTTAATATCGTTGTTTTATATATAAAGGGGAAACAAAAGGAAAAAAAGACAGGAGGAAAGAGATGGCCTTTGGTCAGAATGTGATGTTAATTGATCTCTAAGCCTTGATGGTGCATTGCATACCCCTACCGAGCCCACCTCTGTGTATGGAGGGTGGGGAAGAGGCACACCCTCCAGCTCCATTCCCTTCAACTGCAAGTCTTGAGCAGGGAGTTCCCATGTGACTGGTAATGTTCCATGTACAGTGAAGTCATGTGAGGTTTGCCTTTTATATAAAAGCTTTTTGGTTTCCTTTCATCAGTCTTCAAAATTCTCAGCTATTTGCCACTATGTGCCTCGGGGAGAGGACTTCAAACTAGATATACTCGTTACATGACCAAAACAAATAAAGATTATGCAGCAACCTCTGTTTGCTAACTGAGTGCCCTTTACAGCTTCTGAAATGAAGATGATGTGCTGGGTAAAACATTGCACTGGAGCAGCAAATAACATTATTTTTAGAAAATGATGGTTTGGTGCCAGGGAAGCTACATGAAGATGGGCACAGTTGTGATCTTGTCTATAAATAAAGCAGTGTTTAAGTAATGAACAAGGAGGAAATGTCTTCTATGGTTTCACAGAGATCCCTTGTGGAAAGTTTAGACTCTTGTGCATTTAATGGTGATTAAAGCTCAGGGAGTTTGCAGCCCATTAGAATAATTCCTTCTTCTTAGACAGGAAAGCAAGTGCCCGCTGTGGGCCACAGAGCTGGGCGATGGCAGGACCAGCGCGGTGTGCTTCAGGTCACAAGGAGCTACAGGCACACTCAGTCAGGGCTTCACTGGAACAGTTGTGTTCATTATTTACTTTTTATCCTGCTTGATCACCTCTGTTACTGCAACACACTAGGATTTTAAGGCCATATAAAAATAATTTCTCTGTTGATAACATAGGAGACTGAAAAATACATTGTGTTGCCTTTTGGGGTAAAACCATCTTGATCCAATATAACAAGAATTAATTACAAAATACATTTAAAATTGTATCCTTTTCTTCCTTAAAGAGAAAGGTAGTAGCTGCTAGCATCATTTTTGTTTAGGTGTTTTGGTTTTCCTAGGGCTAAAGAAGTCTTTTTTGGTTTTCTTGTTTTGTTTTTGAATTTCAGGTGTTCTACAGAGCTGGGTTTTCTGGCTCTGTGCAGGATGTTTAGCTTTGAAGTTAGGAGTAATGGTTGTTTGTACAATTGTTTTAAAGATGCAGAATAATAAAAATCATGGAGTCCTTCACTTTTCAATTATGTGAAAACAAATATTTCAAGTAACTTTTACTTTGTAAGAAAAGGCAAAGCAAAAGGGAAAGCAAGTTTTCCGAGGCTGATAAACTTAGAGTGTAATAAAACAACCACTGAAGGCTTTTCTGTGGGTGTCTGTGACTTGTCCTTTATTTATAGCATCATACAATGAGGAGACATGTTAAACAGCTGAGACCTCTGCTTCTCTGTCAAATTTGAGTGAAGCCAATGTTTTTAATATATTGTAGAGATAAAAATATGCTATTTGCAGGACACAGTGTGTTTGCATAAGGTCTGTTTCCTTACAAGATTTGATTGTTTAGGATTTTTTTTTTTCTTTCTTGTTTTTATCCAAGTACTTGAAAACCTCCAGATTCAAGTACATGTGGCCTTTAATATAAGGTTGTACTTAGATCTAACTTTGTGTTGGAGTAGTCCAAATAGTGTATTAGGATCAGGTTTTTTGGCTATACCAACATGATTGCACATATGTTTTAGTGTGCTGGCACTGCTTTCTAAAACTGAAGTAGCTGTGGACATGCTGCCATTGTTCTTGAAAATGAGAGTGAGAATTGCAGGCTGCTGAGAAGCCTGAGATCACCATTTTTTTGGTATTCTGAAATCCCCATGTATTCTCTCTGTTTTCAGGTTATCTATTACTTTTGAAGAGGTTTTTCTGTTTCTAATGCTGTTCGTGGCCTAAAACTTGCTATACCAGGAATTTTGGTGTCTTTGAAATTCAAACCAGAAAAGTAAACTTGTATTTCCTGCATGAGTGACCAGCACCAGTTAACACAGAACCACAGAGCAGAATGGCTGGAGTCTCATTGGCCAAGGCTAAAGTACAACACAGACAACTGCATGTTTCTGCAGGTGTCATTTATGATACTCAGAAAAAGTTCTTACAAGATAGGAGCTCTAGCTACCATTTTGCAGTATACGCATTTTTCAACACAGTTTTTCTAAAGAGTTCAGAAAACATATTGTATTAGGGCCCAAATGGTGAGTCCCTAACAAGCTGTCATGTTTTCTGCCCTTTAATAATTTTTGTCTCCCTCTGGAGTATATTGAACTGAGAAGTTATACTTTTGGGATGTGGGCTCTTCAGAAGTGGAATGTGAATGGGGGCACAGTCAAGAGCAAATTATGATGGTGTTTGCTGTTTTTTGCGAGGTTATGATGTTTTCTAGACAAAGATGATTCCTGTTTGATTTCAGGTGATAATACTGTTTAGGTAGAGAAATGAATCAAGTGAGAATCATTAGTTACATTAGGGCAGTGGCACAGCTGTGACAGGCCAGCTCTGATGGAAGCCACACTTCTCGGAGTATTTGTTCACCCTTGGTACCAGCTGGCAGAAGGCTGGTGCATCTGCTCATCCCATCAGCAGCTGCCCTTCTGGGTCAGGAGCTTTTTGGTACAGAGCTCTGGTGACTGCAGCCTTTGTGGAGAGTCACCTGAGGTAGCAAACCATAGGGGTTTCTGCTTCTTGCTGTTTGTATGTGTGGTATTGAATTGTAAAGGGGGAAAAAAATGCTGAAACTAGATCCCATGCTGCTCTTCTAATGCTTAAATAAGACATGCCATTCCTGCTAACGTAGAGTGATTTTGCTGTTTCCACTTACTGGATCTCTGAAGCATTGAGGCATAGCCCTTAGCAAATCACTTAAGATGTCATAATGTGGCTCTGCTGTAATATCACCAATTTGTACTACAAAAACTCAGCAGTACCTAAAGTGTCTGCAAAAATGTAGAAAATCTCTCTCTGTTGAAATTGAAGGAAAGTGATAGTTTTACAGCTGTAAAAGTGAAGGCCTTGGGGATGGGGTACTGCCAAACTCTGTCATTTAATTGATGTGCTTTTGGTACAGCCTAATACCTAGCTAGAGGAGAGTAACTCCTGCAGTCCTGGGCAAGAGGGAAAGGGCTGTTCAGAGCAGGAATTAACCAAAGTGGTGTTAGTCTTTCTGACTTTTGGAATAGAATTTGCAATCTTGTTTTGGATATTGAAGTTTTCTAAATCAGAAAGGTGAAGATGAAGGTGGCAAGGAATGGTGCTGTCTGCCATATCAGAGAGTGGAGACAAAGTATTCTCTGAATTAGAGAGGGCAGAAAAAAGCTTATATTCAAAGCAAGCACTGCAGTGGAACTGTGTGGCTTTGATAGACAGGTAAAAGAAAAGGATTAGTTAATGGTGAAGCAATGCATTTCAGAAATAGTGAAACAATAGAGGAGTTAAGAGAAACTTTTTCAAAGACTGATACCACTGAACGAGACAGGGCTGAGAAGTTAGAGCTGTGAGTGGTGTGTGGTTGAGACAAGAAAGAAGTGGAACAAGAATGAGGAGCAAAAACCTCTGGTTAGTGTTGGATCTTTCAGGTAGGAGTACAGGGCTGGAACAAGCTTGATATGTTTTTGGATGACTGCATCTATAAGGATGCTGAAGAAGACAATATACCTCTGCCCCCTCTTTAGAATAGGGTTACTTTCCTGCTGATGCTTGAAAGAATCTACCTGTCTGGAAGCACCCACCTTCTCCCAGAAAAGAAGCATTTCTGTTTTGATTGAGGGTCTTTTTCCCTTCTCATTATTAGACTTACCTTTTTTCCATTACAAAGATAACCTGAGTTCAGCATACAACCAGGAACATGCTATCTCTGGTGAGAACTCTCTTGTTGATGAGCAGCAGTTCCTACACTGTCTTGCCACACACCTTAACCATGGTCATTGTAACTATTTCATAAGAAAAGCTTCTTCATAACCATGCTTCATAAAATAAGGCTGTTGAAAAGTCTGATTCAGTTTGGATTCCTCTTCTTTCTGAACTCCCTCACAAAATCCTACCTAACTTCAGATTTTTACCTTGATTCGGCAATTTCTAAAGTTCTCCAAAGCATGGGATATTGTCTAGGTACTGTTGGCTTAAAAGCAGCAAAAGTCCAGGTAAGTTTCTTAATTTATGCTTCTTTGTGGGGTTTGAGATCCTTTGCTTATTTCAGGGAAGTTACTGATTTTGGAGGAAGAATATGATGGTGACAGTGGGGGTTAGCAAGTTCATTCACTTCAATTTTTATTTCATTTCCTCTTTCTAACCAGGAGATTAAGTTTATTTAATTCCATAATGCATATTCCCGTATGTTTTCATACATACATTTTTTTGTGCCTTATTCTTTATAATGGTTTATGACCTAGAATTTTTATGAAGCTATGTATGTATTCAGCAAGAAGATTATTAAGAATTTAAATTCAGCTCCCAGGATCTGTAGGCTGAGAATTGACATATGTTGGAGGCCTAAGGAGAATGGAAAGAGGAGCTAAGGCAGCCCAACCCTGAAAGGGAAGGAGGCTATGCACAGCCATGGGCCTGTGTCTTTGGGTGAGATTAATTTGTCTCACTTCACATGTTTGCAGCTTAGCCTCCTCTGTTTAAGCTAATTGTCTAGACCATTGTAATAGCCAGTGAAAAGAAACAGACATTTCTGAAGCATGACTCATGTGATCTTTTGTAAGATGAGATGAACTGGACCTGCAAGAGAGGATTGTTTCTTTGTAAAATGGAGCTTGAGGTAACCCGAGCATATGAAGACGGAAAGACACAGCTGGGCAGAACATCACCAGGGTGCAGGAGGAGACGCCTGGCACTGGGCACCGTGAGGCACAAAAGGAAGAGAAGGCGGCTGGGACTCTCTGCTACTTGGGAATCCACCCCAGGAGAGAAGTGTGCAATAGAAGCCTTAGAGAAGCTGTTGCTTTCCAGTTTTAAGGGTGTTGGCTTTTTGGTGTGTTGTTTGTTTGTTTGTTTTTTCTTTTATTTTTGTTTTTTGTTAATCCCACTGGGGAGCAAGGGAGTTCTGTAACAACCATGTCAGCACACCCACAGCAGCAGAGCGGTGACACAGTGCAGGGAGAGAAGAGCAAACCGAGGACGCTGTTTGCCCAGGAATTTTAAACAAAACAGGCTGTTTGGAGGTGTTTAATTGCAGTGTTGGCAGCTCTAATTTTCCTGTCCTTAATTTTGTGGTAGTCATTGTCTGTCGTGAAAATGTGGCTTCAGAACTCTTGCAGCTTTGTGTGAGAATCTGTATTGCTTTTTCTCTTCTAAGCTGCTAGATATTATGCTTCAGAAGAAATTCTACAAATTTGGTTGACAGCATTTTATCCACATACTGGTTTGTATTAACCATTAAAGATCTTCTGTTTGCTTTTTACCTCATGAAGCTTGGGGCCACCTCTTTGGATTTTGGGCACACTGATTTGAGTACTTTAAGAACATTTTTAATTCAATTACTTAAACAGAAGTAATCTGAATAGTTTGGTTTTGTTGTTTTGGGTTTCTTTTTTTACCATGTATTGAGCACCTTTTTAAGGTGCTTTTGAGAAGACTACTCAAAACTGAATATAACAGAAGAGAATGCAGATTGGGGATGGCTTGGATTTTTTTGGTACCATAAAGCTGGAAAAGTTTTATCTTTTATTGGAAAAATAACAGCTACTAGGGTGGAGGTTATTTCAGAGTTTCACTTTTTATTCACTGTGATTGTATGTATCTCAAAAGTAATTGACAACAAGAGAATTACATTTTCTGGTAGTTTTTCTGGCCTATGAACATCTAATTACATTTGTTAACCATCAGTAAACAGCTGTCAGAGCACATGACATGCTGATGTAGTTATTTTCACTGTTTATCTTGTGATAGGAACATGCATACAGACAGATCAATATAACAATCCCTATTAAGTGTTTCTGTTCTGTAAGACTCAGGGAATGATGGTAATGCAAATATTCTTCTGAAACCATCCTGCTGATAGTTTCAGAATTTTCACTGGTCGTAGTGAAAGAGCCAAAGATAGGGAGGGGAAATCTGCCAAGAGCTAAATTATGCTCTGGTTTTGCATGGTGAGTATCAGAGAAGGTAGTCTGGTAACCCAGCCTTTCCGGAGAAAGTTTCTGAAAGTGTCCCTTCAAACTCTTCTGAGTGTCCGTCAAGTCTCAGATATTCTGGAGAGTAAAGTATCATTGAAATGATAATTCTTACCTTGGGCTTTCTTAGGGAATAATGTCCATGGACCACAAAATTGTCTCTTCTTTGTTTTTCTGAAACTCTGTTAGGTGTTTATTGAAGTCTCTTTCCTAATGATTCCTGACACTTTATTTCCTATTTTAATTGCTTGCTGAGCTGGAGGCTGATATTTTCCTGCAGCTGTCATAACTACCAAGATCTCATTGCTAACAGGTGATAGTTTACAAGCTCACAATTTTCTTTCTGAAGTTAGATTTGGTTTTCCTATGTGCATAATTTGTGTTTTAATGACACTGAGCATTTCTAGCCATTTTATTGTGTGTTCAGTCATTTTTCATAAAGTCTTTATTTTCTGTAGTTTGCCTTTTCATTTATTACCTTGACTAACTTAATATTTTTGATTGATGTTGTCAATGCACTCCTCAGCCCTTTATCCAGAGCAGGAAGGCTGTACATCCTATATATTTCAGCACAGATGTCTCCAGAACTCCACTGTTGATGGCAAGAAATGGAAACATGAATAGGAGTAAGTGGTCAATCTTTCAATTAATTATTTGCCTGTGCATGAAGGACCTTTGCTCGTTTGCATACTCAGGGTCCTTAAAAGCTTTTGTTGGAAGTCTTTTGAAATTTGAAGGATAGGAACTGGATTAACCTTTTCCACTGGCTTGGGGATAGAACTCCAGAAGCCTTGTAAGTCAGGTCATCCAAAGACAAAAGCCATGCTGACTCTTCCCAACTGGATCATATTTATCCAGATATCTCCTAATTCTGTTCTTCATTGCACCTTTTATTAATATATACAGCACAGATCTCCTGCGGTCTCTTAAAAGTCTATCACCTTTGCCACCACACAGTCCTCTACTACCAAGATACTTTTAATTGAGAAGTGACATACTGTTGTGTTAGTAATTCACTGATTTCATGCTTGAGTTCCTTCAGAATTCCTGGGTTGAGTGCCGTCTGGTCCTGGTGAGCTGTTAACATTTTTTTTTGTTTGTTCCTTCTGTATCTGCTCATATAATCATCGCAATTTCAAATGCATCCTTGGAGTGCTCCTGCAGAGAGGGGTCTTGGTAGGGGAATCCTGAGAAGTAGCGTTGCAATATTGTAGCAATAATGTGGCAAAACTTAGCAAGACTTTGTAGGAAGAAAAGGTGATTTTATTTTAGTACAAAACTGGCTTCCTTACGCAATGTCCCACCTGCATACTTATAAGCACAAAGATACTTTTTTCACCCAGTTTAGCATTCCAGCACTGAGATGTGCATATCCAAGTTGCTGGTCCAGGATTCTCTGTAGTGATGTGGAAGACAAGGGATTCCAGCTGTTGAGTTCTCATCGCAAGTTCCGTATCCTTAGTTTGCAGACCTGTGGTTAGTTGCCATCTGTTTAATGATTAGTCTCTCCATCCTTTCTCACCTCTGCATCATTATGAATTAGTTGCAGTCCCTTGTTTTAGACTTCCTGATTTGAGTATCCTGAAACAGTACATGTAAATGTGCTGCAGTCTTGCTGGTGTGGTAGCCTAGGTGCCATCGACAAATGACATTCTTATATTCCCTCTTCTGCTGTTTTTTCTGGTGTTTCTGTGTTCAAATATTACCATTTATTCTCCATTCATACTGGAGTTAATATTTCTATCACTGTCCCTCACAGAGGCTCCCCAATGTCTTGTATTGTTACCGTCACTGCAGTGAATCTATCTGGTGTATTTTCTCTAATGCCTTTATCTTCTGAGTACTCCTTTACTACTCTGATCGTGAGTTGTCTCCCAGAGTTTCTGACAGGTTCCCTGTCCCTAATGTGCTTGAAGAAAGATTTATCATTATGCTCTGCCAGTTGTACATCAGATTTTTTTGTTTGTTTTGCCTGCCTTGCTGTGCTTTTACATTCAATTTACCAGAGTTTATGGTCTGTTGAGCTATTTTTTCTATTTGGGCTTGACTTCAGCTTTTTTGAGGGTAACCTCACTCCTTCACTTCTATTCTAATGATTCTGGTTTCCTTTCCTCCTTTCTTGGATTTTACTGAATAGGAAATATGAACCTGCCTTGTCTTTGTGATCTTATCACCGTTAGAAATCTCCACACTGCTGGCAAAGATTCTGGCTTCTTTGGATTCTCTTAACAAGCGTCCTTGCTTCTCATGCTTGCAGTCTCTGAAGCTGAGTACAACTGTAGGGTTTTTTTTGCCTGTACTGCTCCTGCTGGGAAGCTATTGCATGTAGGATTTTTCAAAATCTTTTAGCTCAAGAGCCGCTCTATATTTAGGACCAAATCAAGGGCTGCATTTTCTATTGTGGGCTTCCTCCCCAGCTGCTCTGTGAAACAGTCACTGATTTAATGCAAAAAAATGTCACATCCTGATATGATGGGATGTTTGTGATCTCCATTGAAAGGAAGTGAGCTGAAGTCTCCCATTATGATTCTCCACTTTCATCATATCACGTTAAGTGTTGCTATTCTAATTAGGCCGTAGTAAGTACCAAATACGTTTCTGTTTCATCCTGGAATCTAGTCCATGAGGATGCTGCTTTAATTATGGAAATTATAGGTTTATATATTTGAAATAAGGGGAACTGGACATAATTGTAAATCAAAGTTGTACTTTATTTAGCATAATGATAGAATGGTTTGGGTCAGAAGGGACCTTTAAAGATCATTTAGTCCAGCACCCCTGCCATAGGCAGGGCCATCTTTCACTAGACCAGGTTGCTCAAAGCCCCATCCAACCTGACCTTGAACACTTCCAGTCATGTGGCATCTACAACCTCTCTTGGCAATCTGTTCCAGTGTCTCACCACCCTCACTGTAAAAAAATTTCTTCCTTCTGTCCAATCTAAATCTACCCTCTTTCAGTTTAAAGCTGTCGCCCCTTGTTCTGTCACTACAGGCCCTGGTAAAAAGTCTGTTCCCATCTTTCTTATTAGCCCTTTCTAAGTATTGAAAGGCCACAGTAAGGTCTCCCTGGAGCCTTCTCTTCTCCAGGATGAACACCCTCAACCCTCTCAGTTTTTCTTCATAGGAGATATGTTCCAGCCCTCTGATCATTTCTGTGTCCCTGCTCTGGACCTGCTTTAATAGATCCAGGTCTTTCTTGTGCTGGGGACCGCAGAACTGGACACATAACTCCAGGTGAGGTCTCATGAGAGCAGATTAGAGGGGGAGAATCACCTCCCTTGACCTGCTGGCCACTCAATTCAAGTAAGTGGAGTAATTTTTCTGACTGAAGTGCTGAATAAGTAGTTTACTGAAGGAAAATCAAGGAGAGGTAAGAGGAGAAATTGTTCTTTTTTGTGTTAAAGATGCCTTTACTTAATCCACTAGGTAGTGTTTGAAGCCCCATAAGATACAATAAAGAAAAAAAAGTGATGCTAGTTCTCTTTAGATTCCTCAAATAGGCTATTTCTCTGCCGTGCATGTTCCCAAGTACAGGGCACAGAATTCAGGGGGGCTTGAACTACTCTGGAAACTTCCAAAAAATAGTATTGTAGAACATACAGTCTAGCAGAATTTCAGCACTTCTTTTGATGAGCAATGCTGAAAGCAATTCATGTGAATACCTTCTGTATTTGCTTCTGACTGAAAGGAAGGAATGGGTGGAGGAGGGTGGTGAATTGGATGAAAGTGGCTATTAAGCAATGGTCTGGAAAACGTACTTCAGAAAATCAAAGAAATTTGTCAAAGTCTGAGGACAGAAGATTTAGTGGTTTCTTAAAGATGTGCTGTCATGGCACAAGTACAAACTGTTTCTTTGGGAAGAATAGATAGCCATAATTGCCACTGCCTAATTACAAGTTATTCATTAGTCTGAAACTGAAGGAGCCATGCAAAAAGGGGGTACGGGGTCAGCATTTGAACATGTCTTATAAAAGAATAGTACTCGTGTGTAGAGACATTATTAGGACTCGGTACAAAACAAGATAGAGCTGGCAAAGCTGCAGCAAGGAAACATTCTGTAAATATATTAGTAGCAGAGAAATCATTAAAGAAAGAATTGGTCTATTAGGCAGAAAGGCTAGAAAGTTGTCAACAGATGTTGGTAAAGAGGCTATAAGCACCATTTTTACTGATCAGGATCAGCTGAGTGGACAAGCATAAGAACCAAGATGTCGCAATGCATCCTAGCATACATACATGGAGGGTAAAGTTTGGGGCCCTTTCCTAAATACTCTTATTGTCCCTTTAGGTAAATGAATACAATGGGTTGGTACTATCAGGGACCTTATTTGAGAAGGAAGCTGAATAAAATAACTGAAATTCTTGAAAACTGAAAAAGAACCAACTTAGTGCCTATTTCTAAAGGGAACAGGGGGTGGAAGTATAGAACTACAAGCCAGACAGCTTAATTCCTGGAAAAATACTGGAACAAAATTTATAAGCATTTGGAAGAAAGTGAGGTCGTAAGCAACAATCAACATAAATTTGTCAAAGACAAGTCATTTTGAATCAGTTTGTCTTCCTTCTGAGGCACAGCAACATGCCTGCTGGATATGGGAGCAGTAGATTTGATAAATCTTGACTGTAGGAAAGCTTTCAATGTTTTTCTAGCACTCCTGTGAACAGGGTGCAGAAATAATATCTAGTTGAAGGTTCGTACAAAATAGACTTAGAACCAAGTTTAGTGTATGATTATACTTGTTTGTTTTCAGCTGCAGAGAAATTCCCAGTTTTGCAGTAGCCTGTCCCAGGTCTGCTACTAATTAATAATTCTGTGTACAATAAGAACTTTTAACTAATACCTGTCTTGCAAATCATATCAGAGATTGAAGCTATGTTAGGGTACAGGTTTAAAATTGAGGATTTCTTTTTTTCACACTGCAAAAGCTAAGTGTGAAACTGGGAAGAATAATCAAATACCACATGGGAATCGTTTGCTAGCTAAGCAGGTCTGAATAAAGAATTTAGTGGTTGTATTTGATGCCAGCTGAACACTAACTGGGAATGACATCTTGTTGGAAAACATTGCTGTTGGCTGTGTAAGCAGAGTGGTTACATGCAGCACTGGTCTAGCTCAGAAAATATCCAATAAGGAGTGAAATGAAATGTGCCCTTCATGGGGCTTCAGGCTTCAGAAAATATGTTTGACTGGTCGGAGACAAGTCAAATGCAAGAACACGAAGAATGAGCAAAGATCTGGAAAACTTCCATGACATGGCCCATGGCTGTGGCAGTCTGTGTCTGCAATTCTTATTCACATTACTGAACTGATGCTACAGTTGACTGTGAGTTACAGTAAAACTTGTATATAATCATGTTTTTTATTTTTCCTCTTCATCTAGTCTTCATAAAACTGCATTAAAAAAGGGGGGGGGAAGTCCTTATTCTGAAAAGGTCCTTAATGAGATTGCAAAATCCAGTACTTAAAAAAATGAGAAATACCGTATCTTGTGTGCATAAGTGTATTCAGCCTCCATGTGTGACCACAGGCTGATTTTATGCAGTTGCATATAGTTTTCCTCATACAGGTTTCTCCTCTCATTTACTGCATGTCACGAATGCACACAAAACCAGCAAAGGTGTGTGATCATCCTAATAGTTCTTGCTATTGCTGTTTTTTGGTTTGGTGCAATCTGGTGTTTTTAATTTTTGGGTGTTTTTTTTAACTCGTGATTGTACTTGCATAGGACGCAGTATGTGTCACTTCTGTCAGCTTACTGCAAGGCAGTAAAAGGAGTTTGAAAGGTTTAATATCCAATTGATCAAGTTCTCATTGTGTAGTTTTATTATCAGAAGATACTTAAGGAACCGTTGCCCTAATGTGGTTAAGGAGATGGAATTGTACTTTACTGCTTGTCATAGTTTTCCATGATAGCTGGTGGTATATATCAGTTAAACTATCTCAGTGGCCGTATTAAAAACAGAATGTTCACTACTTGCAGAAGATTAATGTAGTGCAGTAGTTTTTGTTCTTCCTATTCATGCCATAAATAATATTTCGTTATTGTGGTGTAAGGAAATTCATTTAGTTGTATGCTGTGCTGATAAAAATATGATACAGTGATGTATATGAGCTCTTAGGTGAGCAAGGTCTTATTCTGATCTCTCTGCAGATAGTGTAACTCCAGTACAACTGGGAAGAAGTCCTCATCTGTATTTTGTATATAGAAATGGACAACATTTGTAATAGGCACTTACACTGTGTGCTGAAGGGCAGGGGCCATAGATTTTTGGAAGGTGACTTTATTGAGTTTTGGACTGTCTGTTTCAGTCTGACTCCCTGCAAAAGAGAGAATTTTCTGTTTTCTTGTAAAAGTGAATGATTTATGCTTGCCATTCAGCCCAGAGAATCATAAGTAACTATAGAAATGCAAAGTGTATCGGATTTGTGGATTACCATGAAAGAATACTAGTCTGAGCAAAAATTGAGAATAACTGCCCTATAGCATACAGCTCTGCTGGATGGCCGTATTTAAAATAATAATAAAAAAAAGGCAAATCTGATTTCTCTTTACCCCTTTTTATGTCAGCCAGTTTGAAACAGGAGATGTGTGGTGAGAGGCTGTAATTGCTTGTCAGGTGGGATAGAGGAGTTTAGGGAATACCTTCCCTGTGAAACCTTTGAGTAATTTAAAGGTTTCTGATTGTTAAACTGAAATCCCCAATTTCAGCCATCTTCTATATGATATCCACAGACTGAGAAGCTCAGGATTGGCGGTGATCAGAGCGATGCTTGTGTTCTCTCCAATGTTTCTCTGTAAGTTTCCAGGGGCTTATACTAATGAAAGCTCCTGGTGTGTCTGCATTGCTGTCAGGAGCGTGGCTGCAGTTCCCTGTGCATACCAAGCCAGCTTTAAGCCATGCTGAGCTAGCTTTAAGCCAGGTCAAGGCTTTTCTCTAGTCACAACAGCACAGGTTTTAACCCTCCCTTGCAGCAGCCTCTGCCTCTGGTACAGGCGACAGGAGACATTGCATAGAAGACCAAAGCCCCTATTTTAGCAATGGGAGTGGAGTGAGCATGCAATGGAGAAGCTCCTGCACAGTCTGTCTTGGGGAAAAGGAATTAGAAATTTTTGTATATTAAACAGGTTCCTTTCATTACTTCCATCTGTAAACATTCTAAATTTTTAATGGTTAAATACTAAGCTTCACTTATTCATGCAGATTGTGCATGAAGGCATTTTAATGAGCTTGTCAGCTGAGTGACCTCTGACAAAAGGAACTGTGGCTGTTCTTGCAGGGTAGCTTTGTAGGTTGTCCTGCAATAAACAACAGCCAAACAGAAGAGGATAGCATTTGAGTCAATTATGTTGCTTGATTTTGTCAGCTGGCATATGGTATTTGCAGTCCTTAAATTGGTTTAAAACATAGATCTCCTGCTGTGCTGATAGCTAAATCTGATTATTCAATGATCTGGCTTTTCCTGTAAGATACCAGAATTAAACAAGGCAGCATATTTATTACGACATGCACCAGGACCTCAGCAGTGCCTCCTTTAATGAGGAATTTGTGAAACCAGCTTTATGGGATTAAAGTACTGGAGGTGAGGTTTGACTGTTCCAAAGTACCTGCCATTTATGAGGAGGTAATAAAAGGTGTCTTATGTACTGCCCTAGACTTTACTATAGCTTTACTCTGAAGCAGTAGCAAATATCTGCTTACCAGCTATTGTGGAACAAATTAATAATCCTCACTGCAAGCTTAGACACAAAACTATGTGCTGCAATATTTGACTTTCCTGCAGTGTTCATAAAGAAAATGATGACTATGTTCAGTTCTGATCTCAGAAAAATTTGCAGATAGACATGGAAAACATGGTGCATTTGCAATTTAAAACTTCCTTCAGACTCTTTTTCTTGCACAATATGTTGTGTTTCTCAAGTTCTAAATTCATTGAAATGATGTTAATCTTTTCTTTCTTCTTATGTGTGGTGAATATTTAGGTGATATCCATTACCCCTTGTCCTATTGCAACTGGCCCTGCTAAATATTTCCTATAAGCCCTCCTTAAGTATTGAGAGGTCACAATAAGCTCTCCCTGGAGCCTCCTCTTCTGCAGGCTGAACAACCCCAACTCTCTCAGCCTTTCCCCATAGGAGAGGTGTTCCTGGGGAGCAGTGCAGGTGTAGGTATCTGGTGATGTGATAGGCTTCAGAGATTGTGAGAAAGCTCCAGGTTAAGCTGCTGCAGCAGCTGCCAGGGCAGTGAACCCAGCCTTTGCCCTGAGGACCCTTTTCTTACCCTTGCAAGTTTCCCTGAGGAGATGAAGCTGTCTGGAGCACCACTAAATGAATTCTCTGGGGGACCGAGATCCAACTTCTGTACTGCAGGTTGAACCAAATAGAATCCATGTGCTTCTTCTAGCCTGTTTTTGTATAATATCTAAAGCTTACAGTGCTGTGAGTACAAATATTTGCAAATACTAGTTGCACAAAAATCCATTCTTGTCTGTTAAAACCACCTAATTTTCCCCTCAAATACCGTTCTGTCTCATTTATTTCCATGAGTGTTGGCATGCCAAACTTGCTGGTTACTGTGAAGTTGTTCTGCATGACTTTATTATGATAACTTCAGTTTTCCTTCTCTCTCATATTCTGTGTTTGCTTGCTAAGCCCTGCATTTTAAGCATCACTCCCACCAACACTGAGACTGAACTGCTCAAGAAAGTAGCAATTCATTGCTTATATGATTAACCCACCTGAAATGGTTTAACATGAGGAGGACTTGACTTGTAAGTTGTAGACTCTTTGTTTGGCTTCAAATCCTAGGTCAAAAATGGTTCAATATGGTTCAGTCCTTAGTTTTCACAATATCTGAGTCTGTTCTGAAAATGTGCATTAGAAGACTATGCTGATACTTCCTCTGGCCTTTTCTTTTATAGCTACTGTGTGCACTCCTAATAATGTAAAAAGCAGTGCTGTAATGAAAAATAGAAATGGTAGTAGATCTCACTTTGATAAAAGAAAAAAATTGTATTGTGTCATAGTGTGACTTTTGTGATACATGAAAGTTTTTACTTGCTATATTTAAGTAATTTACTGTTGACAAAATTATGCGTATCTACTGACTAGGAGGTAACCCACTGAGAAAATACAGCTGTCAAAGAAATCTTTTACTGGATCCATAAAGCTTGAGTTGCTACTCCCATTTCATAAATTTGCCTTGTGTGTGTTAGCCAGGAAGGGTGAATTCTGCCCTCATAATAAAACACAACAGTATTCCAGGTTGTTAGCGGATTTTTGCATCCTAGACAATTCTGATTAGCTTGAGATACAATTGATTAAACATAGCATACAGACAAGGTTTATACTCTTTCCTGCCTGAAACAACAGTGCCTTTTGTCTAGAAAAACAGAAGCTCCATCTAATCTCAGCTTCAGGAGTTGATTTTAGTGAAATATGTTTGGTTTTTCCAAACCGCGAATCTGCAAGTCCTTCCCACGCCCAGATCCACACACATAGATATGTGAAAATCAAAGGGCATAATCTGGTAGAAATTCTGCTGTCATTATATCATATAGAAGATGATGACAATTTTGGCTGAAGTTCATTTTTCTAACAGGCAGCATCTGGCTTTTAGTATTAAAAGTATGCCTGTGAATAAAATTCAGATTATTCACAATGTGTTATCATAAGAGTAATTTTCAGCAAAATTTATCTTTTAGGCACTGGCTGGAGTGATTCATTGCCGCTGATAATCATTTTGCCTCTTTTGCCGAATCCGTTGTTTTAGTTCTAAAAATGAATCAATGAGAGCAGAGCTTTCTATTTATAGCTTGCCCAGCTCAGGTTAATGAGCTAAAGCAAAAAATATACACAGTATTGGTTGTGAAATTATAGATAATTTGTTTTGAACGGAAAGCACTCTTCTCAGAAGCAAGGGAGCTTTTAGGGCTAATCAGTTACTCTTTTTTTTTTTTAATAGAATATCTTTCATATAATTTCACGTCTCAGAATCAGGTATGTACTAATTTGGGAATGAAATGAAAAATAGACATATGAATCACAGAGTGTTAGGGTTTGGAAGGGACCTTTAGAAAATCATCTAGTCCAATCCCCCTGCTGGAGCAGGAACACTTAGATGAGGCTACAGATGAGCTATGTATTTTGGAGGACAGTGTTCCGTATTCTGTCCTTATTTGCCTCATCAAAAAAAAAAAAAAAAAAAGTAATACAACATAAATGAAGTTTTAGGAAGCAATAGAACAACAGTATCTTTCTTAGGTTACAGTTCTGTGTCTCTTTACTCAGACCTTCCAAACATATTGTGTAATGTTGGGTGTTTGGGTTTTTTTTTTTTTGGTGTGTGCTGTCTGAAGGTGCAAGATCCTTCACCAGCTGGTTTTGAGACATTGTGTATACTCACAGCTGGCTGTGGATGCCTCATCATTGGAAATGTTCAAGGCCAGGTTGGACGGGGCTTTAAGAAACCTGATCTAGTGAAAGATGTACCTGCTGATGACAGGGACAGTTGGACTAGAATATCTTTAAAGGTTCCTTCCAACTCAAAACACTCTATGGTTCTATCGCCTATTTAAAATATATAGCTCCCATCTATCTGTGGCAGTTTGTGTGAACCTCTCATCTGAGTTTAACATTGAGTACTGCTGTAATGCATTTTCAAAGAGATCTTGGGTTGACCTTCTTTCTTAGGGCATATTATGGACTGTCAGTTCTGTTGCCAATACTTTCACATTTAGATACAGATGAAGCACTTAACAGTAGTTGCTGTCTTCTCACTGATACCTCTACTCAAAGGGCATTCTCCATAGTTTTGTGCTCTAATTAAGGCTGCTCTCTTAATGGGGTTAGGCAGTTGAAACTATGGGTAAAGCAAATACATGTTGAATAATTCTGCACACAACAAATAGGTAGAATGTCAGCAACTATATTTCATCTACATCTTGGTCTCAGTACGGTAGTTTATGGAGAAAAGTCTCGTTTTCATCATGTCTATTATTACAATGAAGAGCTGGTCTCTGCTGGAGGTTGCATTGCAAAATAGCAGGGAGGGAGGGGGAAGGAGTAGGAAGAAGGTTATGTGTGGGCTTACTGTTACAGTTCTGGGTCATGTATCTAAGTGTCTACACCTGAAATACCAGTGATTATCTTACACTAAACTTTGGAGGAAAAAGCTTCATGTCAGCATGGCCAAAAGATTCACTAAGATCTTACAGTAAGTTGTATTGCCTTGCCATTAGTGAGACTGGAGGGAATTATTCACTTTCTCTTCATTCATCTTTTTTAGATTTCTGCCAGGAAGAGAACTGAAAACATGATTTTCACTTTGCCAGCAGTTTTTGAAATAGCTGTCTTTTTGTTTTCTTTGATTTTAAAAGAAATCAGTCTTTAAGATGTCATAGATACTTTTCTTTTTTAATTCAGCATTATAAATAGTACTCGAGTATGAGTCAGTGCTTTGGTATCTGCCTTTTATCAGCTCCTTACCTTGCTTAGAAAAATGCAAAACTGAGTTTATCATGTTGTGGATGCCAAATGTTATTTACAGACTTGATACTGAGGGCTGTTAGCAGCCCCTTACAATAACAAGACTTTAAAACTGAAATTTAATTTCAAGGACTGCTTAATAGAGTTAAAGGAAAATGAAGAGTTGAAGGTGTCCCATGGGATCCTTACAAATAAGCATCTTGTGGTGGGTGTGAGCCATGTGGTGGATCAGAGGCAGAGGGCTGTAAGGGCAGGGGAACTTTTGGGGTGAACATACCCTGTAATTACATAACATAACCTGTGATGATGCTACTTTTCTCTTTGTGGTTTTCTGGATGAGTCATCAGCTGCAAGAGTGAAAATAAGACACTTGCCAGAAAAGCTTTAGACAATTAAAAAGAATAAAAAGCACCCGATCTTCAGGTTTTCAAGCTAGTTCTCCCCAGCATAAGAGATTTAAATTTCTGTGCATGACCAGAACGCCACAGACTTTACCACGCTGTAAATTAATAACAGAAGCAAAACATAGCTATAGTAACTGACATTTAGGTTTTCCTTGCTCTTGAGTACATTAATATTTGCGATTGAAAATTATAGTCCTTCATGTTAGCTGGCTTTCTTAACCAATAATGATCTGTGTTGTGCTTTGCGAAGTGGAACAGCTTCACTTAGGGGTTAAGTGCTGCTGCCCAGAAGAGTTTGACCTGGTGGTTAAAACATTTTTCTGAGGATAGGGAACTGTTTCCTTTAGACATTAGATTATTGCTTGTCTACTACTTTTGATGATTAAAAAGAAGTACTCTTGTTTCTTTTCCCTAATGAAAAGGCTTTGGCTTGTGGATGAATGCTTGGAGTGAAGCATCTAAGATGGGCAGATGTGGTTTTTAAGGTACATCCCTCCCTCCCCCCAGTTCTTCGTGTTTCCTGTTAATTGTTCAGATACTCCAGTGAGTGCATTTAGTCATTTCAGACACTGTTCCTGAGAGATCTTATGAAGTACTGTAGAGAGATCGCATAGAGACTTTTTCTCTCTAAGATAAATGCCTTATTAGCCTTGGCCAAGGTTTTGCTCCTCTTGAGTACACCTGAGGTTGTTTATGTATTCATAATTTTTACCTGCCTATTGAGGACCTTTCTTCTTGCATACAGTTTTCACTCCCCTTGCCACATCAATATTTTTTTGTTTCCTTTGTCTCTAAAGATGTAGTCACTAAAAAAACACACTGAAGGCAAACCTGTCCGGTTTGGAGATATTGAAGCCCAACACAGGTCTCGGGAATACTGTAAAGATGGAATTTCTGTGAGTTGTCCATGAAGTGCTTATGTACCCAGCAATGTACAGGTTCATAGTTCCTATCTGCCAGTTCAATATCTGCAAAAAATAAACTATTGCAACTATGCAGTGTACACTTGGGAGTGTACTTCTGTTCGTAAAAGTTAGAAATATTTTTTTCTACATTAAAATTGCACTATTATATTACAGATCTTGATCTCCTCCCTGCAAATAGTCAGCAAAGTTTTATACTAGAAGTATATGAACAGCCTGAAGTTGAGAAATATCTACTATATTGCTCTGGTTTTTCATTTAAGGAAGATGTGTCATCATGACAAATGAATACCAAGAAAATGTTAGATTTTTTCTCTTCCTCTGTGTAGTGCCTGACCTTTATTTGGCGCATACTTTCATAACTGTGCAACATTGAAATAATGTATTTTGGTTTTAGGTTTCCATGTTACTAATGTCAAATAACTATAGTGTTACAAGAAGAGGAAGAAAAAAAGTTGGAAGGAATTAACTGATTAACTGCCATTTACATTGTGACCCTTACAAAAGTTTTAATACTCCTGCTGCCGCAGTCTGCAGTGGTTTATTTCCTCTTGGGGAAACTCCTGCTGTTTGCTGAAAGTAGGAGCTGGAAACCTGTTCCCAAACACTGATTGTATCCCACAAATTAATCTGGTACCATTTATCCAGTTCTGATCCAACACCTATGTCATCTTTTCTTCCAAAGAAAAATATTGCTGCCTAGCCTCAGTTGAGTGCTGCTCAATTTTTCTGCTGCACTTTGGAGCTCTTTGAAGCTGGGGGATGGCTGCAGCAAGCTCCGTGCTTTCCCTTCCCAGGCATTCTGTGCAGAGGAACATCAGAAAATATCTATCTTGTCAGTCTTGAAAAAAAAAAAAAAAGAAAAAGAAAGTTCCTCTTCCTTCTAGAGAAGGAAAGAGCTATGCCTACTTCTCAACTGTGATTTTTCTGCTGTATGGTCAGAAGTGGTGTAGGAGGTCAGTCAGTCAGTGGGAGGTTTTCACTGGCAAGAATTCAAATCATGTATTTGATCTGGAGCTTGTCACATCCCTAAGGGGGAAGCTCCACCAGGACCTGAAATGACAGGACCCATTAGAGACCACAACACTACTCCTAACTGAGTAGTTGCATAAATTCTGAAGACGTTGCCTGAAAACATACTGCCATGTTATTCTGCAGCCATACTCTTAAAGACACATGGTTTATCTACTTCTACCCAGGACTATGCTCTGGACATGTAGCAGTTCTTGCAATAATGAGTCATTTGAAAAGCTCGTCAGGCACAGGATAGAGCTTGTTGCTGGTTGCCAGCCAGCTGTTGGCTCCCTTAACTGTGAGTAGGGTTGAGCATTGTGGGTCCCAGGGTGTATGCACGCTGCCTGCCCAGGCTGCCCCTGCTCATGGGCTGGCATCAAGTAAAACTTCTTGGTGCCATTTGTAATTTCCCATCTCTTCTTCTGTATCTTTCTGCTTTGTACCTGTCTGTAACTTTGAAGGCTATAGTAAATATTTAAATAAAACTAAGGTACTCTTACCATAATTTTTGAGGCTGGTACTTTTGAATAAAAGGTGTTTCTAGTACCAGCTTATTAAAACATTATGTTTTAGAATCATAGAATCATTTCAGTTAGAAGAGACCCTCAGGATCATTGAGTCCAACCATAACCTAACCTAACTAAACCATGTTCCTAAGAACCTCATCTAAACACCTTTTAAACACCTCCAGGGATGGTGACTCCACCACTTCCCTGGGCAGCCTGTTCCAGTGCCTGACAACCCCTTCCATGAAGAATTTTTTCCTAATATCTAATCTAACCCTCCCCTAGCAGAACTTGAAGCCATTTCCTCTCATCCTATCTCTTGCTATTTGGAACAAGAGACCAACACCCTCCATGCTACAACCTCCTTTCAGGTAGTTGCAGACAGTGATAAGGTCTCCCCTCAGCTTCATTTTCTCAAGGCTAAACAGCCCCAGCTTCCTCAGCCACTCCTCATTTACCTGCTATTAGTAGTGGTACAAAGTTGAAATATTCACCACATAGTTCTTACTTCAGCTGAAGGTCCGGCTAGCAACCATGTCACAACTTGGACCCTGTTTGCAATCAGTATATTGTGTGCTGCCTGGTTAAACATTGGTTGCATGATGTGTGGGAGGCTGATGAGCAGACTGGGCTCACTCTGTTATTTCTACTTCACAGCTTAAATAGTCTGACAAGCTATTTTCCCTGTCCTGAATTTCTCACCGCGTCATTATATTTTTAAATGTATCCCCAATCATGTAACCTTCCTTTCCGTGTCATTGGAAGCATTTCTTTTTCCAAAGCCCATGTCCATTAGTCAGTCTGCCTAGCAGGCCATGAAGAGCCATTATTACTTTAAAACTTCAATGACTTTTCACTGAGAAATTGGATGCCAGTGCCAGTGCCATGCTTTATTGGACCCACGATTAGACAAGAATGCAAATTCACTGGGACACTTTGTGAAGGGGTAAGAAAAGGTTTCAGGGTGGATAAAAGCAAGAAGTTGAACCTCCAGGAAGTTGCTCAATTATACTGTTTTCTCCTAAACTGAAGAGCTGTCACTTTCTATATGTGATTTTTTTTTTTGAATACGTAAAAGGCAGATGTGGCTATAAGGAGAGTAGTACGACATTTTAAGATACTTTGATCAAAATCTAGTAGGCAGAGAAGTTAGCAACAGAATTCTTCCACAATTTATGTTTTGCTTTCAATCTCAGTTTACTGGTAGAGATATATTTGTGCGTTAATTGAATAATAAAAATTCAGCAAAGAATTTATTAGATAACCAAGTTTGAATGCAGCTCTGTAAATTTTCTATATGTCTCTGAAATTAAATGTTTTGCTAAGGAAAATAGCAACATAGATTGAAGTTTTGCTTGTTTCAGCTACCTGCTGTGTCTCATTTGAAAAGGCCTGGGGGTAGCATAGCTTCACTAGTTGACATTATATGAACATATGCAAAATTCAGTTTTTGCGATTTTGTGGTTTGGGATTATTGTTTTACAAAAAACAGCTATATCCTTATCCTGCTGGTTCCCTATAGGCTAGGGACTCAGGGATTAATACACAAGAAACTTGAGATGCTGAACAGGATTCAACAGCGTCGGCCTTATATGAATTACAAACAGGGAATATTTTCCTTACATTCCAGCAAGCAAAGGGAGGTGCAGAGGTAGAAGAGAATAAAGGAAAGGGTGATTTATCTCACCTAACACTAACTGTTTAAAGTTCAGTGTCTAGCCTAAGCTAACTGTTTAGAGATAAGTAGATATATCCACAGGGCAATTCAGTTCCTCTCAAAATAGCCTGGTAGGACTGATGCAATGAATTACCCTTGCAGGTTTGCTCTCCTCCATTAACTATGCTCTGTCTTCAGACAACAAGCTGAAACCTTCTTTGGCTTATATGGTAAATTTGTTTTCAAAGTCACAGTCTTTTCTAATCATTCTGTTCTGTAAAACCAATCCTCACAGTGCCCTCCCTCATCCCAAAATATGCTCCCCCTACCCTCTCCTGTAAGGCCTTACGAGTAGTGAAAATACTAAGCAAATCTTAAAATCTGTGGTTGTATTGTTGTTTGAGCTCTCTAAGAACTGGACACTCAAAGTGGCATATTGGTCTTCTAACAGTGAGTAGTCAGAGTCTTATTTCTATCTCTTTATTTGGTAGCATGGTAGGATTTTGGGGGTTTTCTAGGGGTAGGAGGGCTGGGTAGAGAGAAAACAAGGCATCTCCCCAGGCAGAGGTGTAAATGCAGTGCTGGCTCACTGCATGCTCTTAAGTCGTTTTTTTAGTCATATTCTGTAGCATAATCCAGAAATCATAGTCTCACTGTTGTTCCTGAAGGACAAAGATGAGTTTTCAACCTACATCACGACGAGCTGCAAAACCAACACAAAGACTCAAAGACCCTTAGCAGTTTACCTGTTGTGCCAGTACTCTGTTTTCCTGATGTTACAGAGAGAAATTTCATGACTACCACCAAACCAAGCTCATGCATTAGTTGTCTACAAAATAGTATTTTACATGAGCAAGGGTTTTCAGAGTCCACTAAGCCTGCAGACTCTTACCTGCCCATACCATAACCTTTCCTTTATAGAATCCAAGTCTTGGAGACTGTATAGCTGCCATACCAAATGGCTTGAATAATTAATCTGCATAACCTGCATGAAACAATGCAGTTACCTGCCAAGATAAAATCTTCTAGCAACCTCCCTGACACCTGGCACCTTTCTGAAAAGGTCTAGTCTGTACTGTGCATGCAGTCAAGATGGCAGATATGGGTTCCCCAAACAGGTCTCTTGCTGCTGTGGCAAAAGACCGTCCGGAGGCAAATACAAGGGTACCAGGAAATTGCTTCTTAATGCTTGTCAGCTCATCATGAATAATTGCATAGAGAGCTTTGGGTTGAAAGGTCTGAAGGTAAATTTGCTCTGATGCTGTTGCATCCCTTGAGGTAAAGCTCACAGCCATGCTAGAGGCCAGGAAAGATAAAAGGAAGCTCATACAGAATCAATTAACACAATCTAGTAATCTCATATGCACATATTTGACTCACCATCCTACATCTTCATCACAGATCAAGCTCTTGTCACAGACTGACTTTAGTGAGCTGAAAGTATTTAAAAAACACTAAAAAGAGGAAAAATATGCTGGAGAGTGGATTATTAATTGTGACAATTATGCATATTATTTTGACTGCTTATGTGGAGATAAGAAGACTGTTTGCAATATAGTAGGAAATAAATAGTGAGTTAAAGTATAAAAATAATTTCAAGACAGTATTTCTAATATAGGGTGTGTAATAAAGGGGGAGGAATGAGGAGCTGCTTCCAAAGAGCAGTATTGTGGATTAAGGCGAGGGGCTCTGCTGGATATCTGGGACATCCTGGGTCATCTAAGCCCTAAGAAAGGGGATGAGCTGGAAGCAGGCTCCAAGTATTATGTGCTTAACCTTTTTTCCTCTGCTTTTTGTGTGCTTTAGGGGAGAATGAACAATATTGATTTGGAAGGAAGTTGCCGTTTTGAACTGTTTAATCAGTCACTGATAACAACTAAATAAGTCTTACAGTTGGGCTTGTCACAGATTCCCCCAATAACTGTGTAGGTGCAAGGTGGTATCTACAAAGACGTGAAGGCAGAATAAATTTTCTTTGAGGAGCATATTGGTAAGACAATTCTCATTAAAGTATGGCATCTAACTGTAGAGTTATGCACAGAATCCCCAGAAGTAGTAAGCAAAAGAACATGGATGAGTATTTCTGTGAACCTTCATGGCATCCACATTGCCACTGATGGTATCATGGTGTATGGCTTAATTTCTCCTAAGGACAAATTTGCTTCTCATTCTTTCCCCTGCCTGCTGGGCTATGGTCTGTATTTCAAAGGGTGCACAAGTGATTCTCCTTCAGAATTTAATGCAAGATCTCCCGAAAAGAGGAGACAAGGCAGTGTTTTGTTATTTTATTAGTTTATTTTTTTAAGTGAAAAAGATATCTTCTAGCAAAGATGACCTTGGGTGCTTTTGAAAATTGTTCTCTTACATGCTAATGTGGAATTCTGCATCCCTGATTCAAGTCTCAGTGCATTTGATGTAGTACATATAATTAAAAATATGGAATATTTGAAGGATTTTACATCAGTCAGAGGAATGACTCTTCATAAGTTAGTCTTGCATATCAGTGCCTGTATGTATCACACTGTCCCCACAGTGAAATAAACCACAATTTTATTAAATATGACTTTGTCAGTAGGGTATGTTTTGAACAGTCATCCGAGTTCATATTTTGCTTTTTTATTGGTGAAAATTATACACTTTCTAGTGTTGAAAGACCAACAACCTGACAAGTAACCTTTTTTTCCCTTTCTTTTTTTTTTTCTTTGCCTTTTTACACAAATCTGAAAGTTGTTCTCCTTGCCAGCTGTCATTTGGTTCGCTTTTTTGTGTACATCTTGAGCTACAGTCTGCAATATGGAAATGTTTTAAGTGAAGACTGTGGCTCCGTGTTGCACAAATGAGGAATGCAACACCCATCATTGTATGGTTTTACTCCTTTCCATTTTATCGGAGTGCTGAACGACTGGTGCTATAACCCAGGCTGGGATAATTCTGTCCTAAATCTAACCACCGTCTACCCAAAAAAAACCTCAACAAAACCAAAACAAAACCCCACTCTGTAAATTCACAAATGCAATAGTAGAAGCAACCTTGTGCAGGGAGGAACCTTCTTGTTTTGCATGGACAAAACATCTATTAACAGATTAGCAGCAGTTCCTGTAATACTGTAGAGACTGACAAATGGTGTAGTTGTTTAATGAGGGGAACAATTCTGAAGCTGTTGGCTAACATGTCTTCTGTCCTTGTTACATTTTGAGCAGTTTAGTTTCCAAGACAACTGCTTATGTCAGCATACAGATGTGCTTAAAGCTATAGGAAGATATTTCCAACAAATCCTGAATTTAGTGAAAAAACATAGAGGACTAATTTCCATGCTTTCCAACATCTGCAGAGAATTCACGATTTCCTGAGCGCCAGCAGCACATCACATTAACACAGAGATTTGCCAGAGAAGTGTTTGGAACATCTGTCTAAGTGAGGCATGGTATTTACTGATGGAAAAAATATACCTTTGATTAGCTCTCTTTATTGAGAAGACTAGAAAGTGAATAACGAAGAGATCATAACCATTGTTATTCAGATGTTATTGTGGAGAGGTTTTTTTCTTGTTTTTTTTGTCTTCTTGTTAGAAAGAGAAGACTGGTTTATTGTAGAGCAACACCTTGGGAACACAGTACACAGCACTGTGGAAGATGCAGTACTTGTTGATGGTGCTTTTGCTGGGCCTATATTTGTCTGTCAAGTAGGTCGCTTTCTGAACTAACTGGGGCTGCTTTCTTGAGGGAGTAGAATGAGCCAAATAGGCATCCTAAAACTGTTGAGCTGATGAGCTGTTACTGTAATGGCTTTAGTTGAAAACTGCAATGAAGTACAAAATAAGCACTATTTTCAGTGCCTTGTAAACCAATAGAACTTTGTCCATAACAGAGCACAGTGATGATCTATTAAATAGAAAATGAAAGGAAATTATCCATAGGTGCAGAGATTAAAAGATCAGAAAGATCTGTTGTGGTCACCTACCCTGATCTGCCATGTAAGCTGAACAAAGTGGTTTGCTCTTCTCGTTTTGGCTCCTGGGCTTGTAACCATATTTGAATAGCATCCACTATAGCATAAACACTGATATTTAAGAAGTTTCCGGTGATTAAAAAATCCACTATAATCCTGGATAATTACTATAAGTGGCTTAATATTTTCCTTTGTTGAGAAATATTGGTGCACGTTTTTATCTGAATTTTTCCAGCTCCAACTTCCAGTAATTTGCCTTAAGTCTTTGTCAGCTAGACAGAAATTCTTAAATAACTTTCTGTTTCCTGTGTAGCTGCTTAGTCTGTAGTCCTTTTTACCTTCTCTTTGACAAGGATGAATGGTTGGTTAGATCTCATAGAATATTGTAGTAAAGGGTTATGTTCTGATCTCTCAGTTGTTCTACTGGCTGTTCTCTGAAATCCCTGTCTTACTGCAGTTGTCCTAGAGCAGACAATGTTCCAGGAATGTCTGTGTTAGTCCAAAACATAGAAATAGCCTTGCCTCCGTACCACTGTTTGAGATCCTGTGTACATCCAGATGCTCTATTTGCTTTATTTTGTCTGAACATTGCATCAGACATAGTACAACTCACTTAAAGCAAGGTTTGCCATATTCACAAAATATCAAATTAGTTTAACAAGTCCTGTTTTCCATACATCTGTCTCAGTTGTCATTCTCTATATTTCCTTCTTTTAATTGCTGGAACCCCACATCAGCTACTGTATTATTTTACCAGAACCCAGTGTCTGATCAATAGGACTTTCCAATGATCCAGATTACCCTATTCAACTCACCTGAACATTGGACTGGACCCTTTTCCCAGTCTTTCTGGACTTTTTAATGCTTCAGAGAACCTCACTCAGCCCCTTTTACAAGTCTTAAGTGTAAGGTATCTGTAAGTTTACTGATTCAATCCCCATATTGGAGCAGCTATTGTTTAGCATCTTTCTTTGACAATAACAGCAGGGGCGTTATTTCATCATTTATGATGAAATATTTCAGCCCATATCCAGTTTTATATTGCTTAGCTCACTTGAAAAAGTTTCTCCTTTTTTGTTTTCTTTTTGCTTTGGCGTTGGGAAGGTAGCTCAGAGAAATTCACCTTGCCATTCCTTCTTTGTGTCATCTTTTATGTTTCCATGTTGTGCCAGGCTACTAGACAGCAAACTGCCTCATTTCTTATCCCTACAGTGCTACTAGTTTTAAACCTGCTTATCAGAAAATTCTTCTGTGGTCCTTGTAGTGTTAGTTATCATCCTTTGAAATGTTTGTTGTTTTCTGGTTTATAGTCCCCAGTCGGTACTGCTTTTTACTTGCTGGCCAGCAGCATGCTGAGCATAGAAGAGGAGGGAGAGCCTCCAACTCTGTCTCCAGCAAAGCTATGTGCTGCTCCTCAGCTCTAGATATCACCCCACAATATTCCTGACAAAGCTTTGCTGCTCTTATCCACCGCTCTGCTTGAGCCAAAAGGGAAGAACAACTAGTGACTGTTCAGTCTCTGAATGTAGTGACCAGTAGTCAGGAGTACAGAATCTCAGGGATGGTTTTGATACGTATGATATGTTGTACCAAATACACACTTAAGAAAACCAGTTACTAAAGAAATATTCCTCAAGGAAAACTTTTCTCTGGTAACTAGAGGTATGGATAAAAAAAGTGAAGTACTTGCTTTGCTTCCATCTAGTATAGGACCACATTCCTCTTCCAAGAAGTTCAAGTTGCACAAGAATTCTTGTAGATCAGAAATCACCAGACTGTGTTATCTTTGCTTCTGCCTAAGAACTTAATGAATGCACATAGGAAGATGGTTTTTAAATCTTTCGGTATCAGTTTGTTACACAAATGTTTGCTAATGGAATGAAAAGTGTATTTCAGAAGGTTCAGGAATATTAGGAAACCTGTAAACAGTTGTACCAACAGCATCAATTTACACTTATGAGAGCTAATATTTATGGAATTGTTCCTTCTATTGAAGAGTTCATTGAGAAAAAAATGGCTTTGGTTAGGGTGGAGTGTTTACTTTGAAGAGTGACAGTTTTAGTGTCTTTCCTTAGAATATATGTATACTGTGCTGCGTGAAGGGTAAATTAAAACCTAATTCCTAACCTTGGAAGAATTGTGCATCGGTTGTGATTAAGTCTCACAAGAAAAAACAGAAGTTTGCGTAATTGAAGAGGTGGTGCTCAGAATATTAAGAGCAAGTGGAGTCTTCATATGAAGAGGGGGAAAGGAACTTCATGTCTCACCTCTCTCCTGATGCTACTGGCACTGAATAATGAGATAGATTCAAGCTAAAACTTCTAAAAGAAGGTAGAAAAAAAAAGCTTTCTAAAATTATATATTGAGATTATTTGAAAAGTTTAGGAAGTTATGAATTTTGAGAGAATTTCCCTATCATGTTTTGCTTTGCTGTGAAGATTGCACGGCTCTGTAAATTGTTCTCTTGCCCCTGTTCATCCTCTCAGCTGCTGTAAGCTGATGATTCAGGATGGTTCAGTAGTGTCACTGGAACAATCCTGTATATGCATGTACAAAACTGAAGAGTCAATACTTATAAAACACATGCTTTTGTGGATCTTCTTGAAAGAAATCTTAGTTTTGATGCAAATGGGATGTGGACTATTTTCATTTCAAAGAACAATAAAAATACAATTGAAGAAGCAGAGAGATTACATTAATTTATTATTTTTGTGGCGATTTTTCCAAGACTTTTCCAGTTCATGTTTGTGAAGAATTTTTCTGCTGTGAATACAAGTAAGTACCCTTTGACATGGATCACAACAGCAACTTGCAGACTGAAGCTTCAGGCCTGTAAATGATCATGAGGAATTTTTGTTATGTGGAAGATTCTGAGATGTCAGAGTTTTGTACTTAATTGGGACAAAATATCAATCTCAGTTGAGGATGTAGCACTTCAAAAACATTGACACTGTTTTTGTTTAAAATATTGATGAAAAGCCTGTGTTCTCACAAAATGTTTTAATTAAACCAAATCTTCATTTCCCAATGAGAAAAATTCCAATGTTTTTTCAGCCTGTTTTACACAAGAGCACAAAACACTGCATTAAAATCCACTTGTTACTGTAGGAATTAATTTTTTCATGCATGACAGAATTAGATTTTGGGTACTTAATGAGAATCTGTTTATCATGCATAAAAAAAACCCCATTTTGTTGCAAACTTGTTGGCTTGCAAAAATAATGTGACCAGGTTATCATTTTGCTATCCATTTTGCACCTCTGTCTTCAGTCCTTTATAAAATCAAATGAGATAACTGAGCCCCACTGATATCTCACACTACCATCTTGGATTTTCCTGGAAACAAAAGCCAATATGTTTTTCAAGTATTACATAAGTGCTGCTGAGGAAGTAGATCAGCAAAGCCCTGTTTGGAGCTGTTAGGTAGGATGGTACATCCTGCCTTGTAGGATTTTTTTTTTTCCTTTCAAAGCAGGAATCAGAAATACTTGGGTTTGCTTATATTTATATTTATATTTACAAGATAACAGTCAGCTACAGATTTCCATTAGGTTAAGGGGAGCTGTTCTGGAAATTTAAAGCAGTTTTATGCTTGAGTTTTAATTATTCCAATACAAATGAAATTGAACTACTAGGATTTTATAACATGAATCCAAACCACGCTACCACTCTACTTTGGCATGTAACCATTGTAGCTAACCCTGTCTTGTCATGCTGTCCATTATAACAAAATCCATGCCACAACATCCTCCTGAAAAACTTTTGCCTGGGAAAAGTTTCAGTGACGGGACCACTCTATTTCTCCTAGCTGAAGAGTTACTAAAGTGGCAGGAGCCTCTGCTTCTCTTCACTGAAGCCCTCTTTGAAGATAGAAATTTTTCATTATCTTACTCCTTTGTAGCTACTTAAAGATGTTTCTGCCTGTACAAGTTTATCCTATCTGCTGGAAAACCCCAATACCACCAAGCCTCGAACAGCTGCCTCCTGTGCTCTTCTCCAGGCCACAGAAGTTGGAAAACTATGGAACTGGAGCTGAAAATTGTCGATACTTAGAGGCGTTCTCCAAGAATGGTTTATCACAACACAGATCGAATGACTTTATTCTGATTGCATTGAGGACATCTGACATTCTTTAAACCTCCGTTGCCTGTGTAGTAAGGGGACCATATGGTGACTTGTTTCCTCTGTAGTTATGAAGACCTGATTATTTTTCAAGCTACTTCTTTAAGACTTTAGCTTTGAAAAAAAAAATAGACTGGACCCCACCCAATGGACTAATTTTTAGTTAGACTAGGTTAAAGAGATCTGCTCAGAAATAAAAATTTATCTTTTAATGACAAACCAAGGATTTTCTGGTGTATTATTCTAGTTTTTTTACATTAAAACATGTTTATTTACATGTAGATTTTGCTGTGTGATAAGATCCGCCTCTTCCACCTGCAGACATCAGAAGTGGGGCTATTCTACACCACCTTTGCATTGTTTCACTGGATTTATTTTTCCTCCCCACTGCACTCTTTGATGGGTTAAACTTTAGCTGAAATTATTTTTCATATTCACATAGGAATGTTAATGTTCTTTGGGTGATACTACTCTTAAATCTCAGAAACAACATGTCAAGGCTTAGAGTTTTGGGGTCATGAAAAGAAGACAAGACTGTTGGGCAGTTTTTAAAGGAAGGCAAATGAAGTGATGGTGTAAGGTGCTATAGAAGAGAGTATTCTTCCAAACTTGGATGCCAAGTAGTTGCCACTATTGATTTATTAATGTTTGCTGTGATTCAGTGCTGTCCTTTGGAAAATCAATCTGTGGCTTTGGGATGCTGCAGGAGAGCTGCACAGTTTATCTTGTCAAAGAATATGAAGCAGTTTTCTCTCAAAACTGAAACTGATTGCCACTTTTCTTTGAAGGCATGTGTCCCTTTGAAGGGACTGGTATTGTGGGTTTAGACCAGTTTCCTTAGACAGGACTTGTGGAGATTATGGGACTAAGGATGGCACCTAAATTGGGCACATAGCTGTTTTTCACTGCACATGTGTCAGTGCTTTGGACTGAGTCAAAATGCAGGCAGTGTGGCTGTAGAATAATCATAATTAGAAGCTTTTTGGAACAGAGCTGCAGCTCTTTGTTAATCCTTTTCACTTCTTAATATTCTTGTCAGCTACAGTGAACACTGCTGCAGATTAGCCCTGCTGCAGCTTTCTGCACTGGTAGCTTCTGCTTTTCAAGCTGCTGTTCAGTCTTGCCCTGGTAAAAAGCATAAGTCATTTGTGTATTTAGTGCTTAGAGAGACTAAGGAGGGCCACAGTTTGTGAACATGTTGCAGACCTCACATTTGATGGACTAGTTTAACAGATAGCTACCCAGTATAGCTTAACACCAAGGGTGAAGACTTGGAGTTAATGATGTTACCTAAGTCATCGCTCCAATATCTTTCATATATAAATCCGCTGCATATCATGTTCTAATTAAAGCAAAACAAAACAAAGAAAGAAAACCCCAAACCAAAACAAACAAAAAACCCTCGACAAAACAAAATAAAACCAAAAAACCCAAACAAACAAGATCACTACCACCACCAACAAAACAAACAAAAAAAGCCTGTCCCTGTCACGTTTTTATAATTATTTTGGGAACTTTGTGGATTAACTTGTTCTGAGTACTATTTCTGGCACATAAAGTTGTCTTTTTAGACTTCAGAAATGCTGGAGTTGCAGCTTTAGAAGTGATGGGCATGGCTGCTCCCTGAGTTACTCAGTGGGTTGCAGTACTTGATCATGACCTGCCCCTGTGCATCTTCTGAGGCAGTGCTGTGTTTCAGGGCTTTGAAGTCTACCAGTTCATCTGTAGTCACTTGTTCTGTGGACAGCCAAAGGAGGAAAGTCCTGGTAGACTGTTGGTCATTAAAACATATAAAAAGTGTGGGGTCTGCTAAAACACCTTTTTATTTTTACCTTGTTATGTGATATCTGTTTGTGTTGGTTGTCACTGTTGACTTCTCTAGAAAAAGCCTGATTTAAGATCACCAGAAATAACAGTATTTTTGAAGTATCCCTAAGTTGGAGCTGACACTTTGCAGCATTTTTTTCTAAGACTTCTTCCTGGGAGCTAAGCATTTTGAATTGAGTTTGAAAGGTGCTATTAGAGTGTAATTACTAGTGGAAGTTCCAAGCAAAATGGAAGTTTCAATTATTCAGACTTCTTGTAGGAGGTAAAGCTGTGGAGGAGAGATGGCTGTACTGGTAATTAGTAATTTTTTGAAAGAACGTATAAAAATAGATACAATGCTTTATGAAGTTGCATACAGTGAATTTTGTAAAAGAAATTTAGGAAGAAATATAGACTATATACACAGATACTTTATTTAAATGTACATGGATATTTATTGAAATGTAAACTTCGACTTTAATCCTGAAGATGCAGGGATTCCTACAAAATGATAGTGGGAGATACACAGCGTTAATTAGAAATATAAATAGGATTTGGAACTCAGGTTAGTTAATTCTAAAGGGAATCTTGCCTGAAAACTGGAAACCGGTGGCTGAGAGGGTCATTTGAGTAACACCTGAAGGACAAGGCACACGTAATGAAAGATCAAAAAAAGAAGAAAGCTTGGGGCAGAGACAGAGCAGGAAGAATTCTGTGCAGAGATGCTGACAAGTTTTAGGTGGAAGTGAGCAGGTAACAGGGGAATAAGGGAACTGGAAGAAAGGCCTTTAATATGGATTTCGCTTTGAGGTAACACAGTAATCCAAGCTGAAGACCTTCACCTCTGTGATATTTCTGTGTGCAGAGGATTTGTCTCTGAGGTGGCAAGTTCTTAAGGAATGGATGTAGGGCTAATGAAGGCTAAAACAGTTTAGTTTGGATTCCAGAAGTTCAGACCGGGCCAAGATTAAATTAAAGCTAAGCCTGGAGTATGGATGGTTTCAAGATTTTCAAGATTTTTAGATAAGTTCTTTACCAACAACTATACTGAGAAAACAGATTATTTTCACTACAGGAGTGTTTCACTACCATCACCCTTGAAGCTACAGTAAAGAATGGTAACAGGGAATGAAAAAGAAAACCTTTCAAAACAAAATAATTGTCCTCTGCATTGATTAAAAAAAGATTAACCATTCCTGACTCTGATTTGCCTTTATTTTCTTTATCTTTTCCCTGTTCTATGGATTTTTTCAGCAGAAATGTCATCCTCTGCATTTTTTTGTAGGTCCTAATGCTTTTGCAGTTATTTTGCATGTCGAATAATTTTACGGGAAGGGATGAGCCATGCCTTCTCAGTGCTGTTAGCCAAATAAAAACAACTTGTATTCATTTTCTCAGATATTCCAAAAGTTATGTATCAAAGTGTGGCTTGTCTGCATTGGCTGCCTTCCTTATGAGACAAAGCTTGTTATTAATCTTCCTCAACCTATGTATGTGCTTGGGTTGGTTTTGAGATATGTGAAAACTTATGTGGTTTCATCTGTTCTTTGACACATCTTGATATTAATTCTAGAAACACATGAAGTACACTTATTAAGCTATTGCTGATTTTAGTTTGCTGCTTCAAGCAGTGTTTGTTCGTGTTCTGTGCAGCATTGACGAAAAGTCAGTCCTTGGCAAGGTGAAAACAGCTTCCTGGCTTTAATGAAAGATAGCAGTATGAGTCCAGGTCTTGTTTTATTTTCAGTTTTCCTCATGCTTTACAAGATCAAGAAACATTTCCTGTAAGAAGTGTCTGCCTTCAGAAAGTAGTGCTGTAGGTAAAGCACTGGACTGAGCAAAATATGGGAAACTTTGCAGTACATGCTTCCTTAACAAATCAGTTCATGTGACTTTCTGTTTCCTATGTGACATATTATGTATATAAGAGGCAAGCTTTACAGGTCAGGGGCTGTCCTATGTATTCCTATCCTTTTCTTCTATATGGGCTTGTTGCCCCCAGCTGACATGCAAAATGGATGTTCTTGAGTAATCTTTAGGGATGTTATTCTCTGATCACGTTCCATTTTTATAAAGCATAATGGAGGTAGTTTGTTTAGGGTTACTTTTTATAGTGATCAGCTTAGCTCTTTACTGAGATGCACAGCCCTGAGGGCTTTTTGAGGGCTGTCTAGAGTGGAACAGAACGTATTAGGGCTTCTGCACACAGCCTACGTTCTCCACTGTGCAACTTTCTATGGAACAAACCGGGCCCTTTGTTCAGCACTGGAGGGATTTGCATCCCTGTGCCCCTCTCAGGCTGGGTCAGGGTCTGCAGTCTTGCACATGGAAATCTTCTGTAACCAAAGTTGTGGGCTAAATATAAAAGTTTTATGAAAATAAAAACCTGTCGTGAAGTGTAATTCCTGACTAAAACCTCTGCTTTTCTTTCATTAGTTAAATGGGTTCTGTTCTGGCATGTGACTTTGAAATGTGTTGGGTATCATAAGGACTTTCCTCATAGTTCGAATTGTAGAGAGTTGATTGCATCATTTCTGCTAAAATACGATACCTGCAATTTATAGTTAAGGTTGTGCAAACATTGTGGCCAGTGTTCTAAGTATAATTGTTTCAGGATTTTGTTAAACCTGTTCATTAAAGCTACTCTTTCCCATCATCCTAATGAGGTCTAAAAAGTTTAGACAGTTTTTATCTTTGTTCCATCTGAAACCAAATTAAATCACAATTAAAAGCAGTTAGCTGATAGTTGCTGTTGAATGTTACAACCTCTGGAGTTAAAAAAAAAAATCTCTAGCTTGTCCTGGTATGTAAAAATCCAGAGTAAAACAGGCATTGGGATGTCACCATGACAAATGACATGTGTCATACTTTCAGGTCAGTCTCTTTGCTCAGGTCACTAGTGCTGTCATCAGCGCCTGTGTTTATAGGCTTTTCTCTTGCCTCCCGAAGCTTTGATGAGCTCAGCTGTCACGATCAAAGATGTGTGGTATATAAATCTGAATGTTAATGGAAGTGTTTGGAAATTTTATGATCCCATCTTTTTAATGCCATGTTCTTCTTCTGATATTACTGGGTCTGTCTGGCTGAGTTACCCTGTCTTTTTCTGCTCAATGAAGAAGATCCAAACAAAATGTCATTTCTGCTTCCTACGTCCTTCATTCCCCTGGAACACAAGTAAATGCTGCAGTATAATGTGCTTCAGTTACATAAACACTGTTCCTCATCTGGTTAATTTTACTTCCCATCTTGCTGCTGATCTCTTCGCTAGTTTCTGTCTCCAGGTAGAAGTACTTGTGATGCCCACTTTGTATCTGCAAAGTAGTTAATTATGGCTTAACATCTAAGAAGCAGGAATGCAACAAGAATAATTGCTTGTCTGCATTATTGTGGAAAGGTCTTGAAATGCGTGCCAGGCTAATTTAAATCCTTAGCAAACAGGTTCTCTGTGTGATGTTGCAGATACACAATTACTTGGAGTACAGCAGCAGCTTACTGATATGATGTTGGAGCTTGGTTTAATTTAAGCTAGTGTATTATTATCCTGGATCATGCTGATATGCCAGTTGTCTTGCATTCCAAGTGACAGCAACTGAATGCTTTTGAAATACAAGGACGATGCTTTAATGCAAAAGCATTTTTCTGTGCATTTCCAGCACAAATATTTTAGGGATCATGAGAGATGTAAATTTAATTTTAGTTTTTTCAAAACTAAATTAAATAAACTTTTTATGTAAATTTTCTTAGGATTATGAACTGCATTTCAGCAGAAGGACCACTGGGCAACCATACAGAAATTTAGGAAATTTAGAAATTTACTGTTGTTCTCTAAGTTCTCATAGGGTACAAATGTGTGTGGACCTCCCCATTACTCATAAATATACCATAGCATACCTGGCCAGGTCTGTTATCTAGCTTGCAGGTGTTAAATACATCAATTTGTACTTAGGAAAGAGTAATCTACATTCCAAGAAGCAAAGAGATACTACAGTGTATGTTGGCTGTGCAAAGTGTGGTGGCTACTTGCTCCATCTGTGCACTTCAGAAGCGTCGATCTGAATTTGGCACACCATGCACACTGTAACATCTTGCAGGATGTCACATTGCTTGTGGTGACTCAAAAACTAATCTCACTAGCAAGAGAGTGGTCTTTATTCTCAGTTTTAAAAAAAATTGTTCTTACTGACTCCATTTGGATTTTATTCATAATTACAGAACTTTACAAATTTGGAGATAAATACAAGTAATTTGCTACATTTTGAAAATCATCATTGGAATAAACTGGCAAGTTGAAAGAATGATAGATAATGAAATAACAAATATTAATTTAAAAGTCAACAGATGACCTGCTAATCCATTGGATTAATCCAGGTAATGGCAGCAGTTTCAACTAAAATTAGGACTGTAGAAAAAAAAGGCAGGGAAAAAATTCCCATTGTTAAGATTTGGGCGGCAAAGCTGCATTGCTCACATACTTGAAATGTAACAGATTACAAGATGTCGTAGGGCTGTTTTACAGACAGAAAGGGTGATAAATTCGAGAAACATAAAATTACCATAGGAATAAAAAAAAACCAGGAGAATCTGTTGATCTTCTCTCTCTGTGTAAGAATGCCTGCATTTCTGAAAGCACATACGTACTTTTGTTTGGGCTTTGAGATGTCAAGTGTTCCTAAGGATTGAGACATTTAAGGAGATAATTAGGGGTATAGCAAGGAGGACATAGATCATATACAAGGGAGGTGGAAATCACCAACAAACAGGGACAAAACCAGCAGTATCATATGGGATTTGACTTGTCAACATAGGAATCCCAATACAGGACACAGGCAAAATGCTATTGCTTAAAGCAGAAAAAACATACTGCCATACCAGTGAGTTTATATTCTCAGACTGTTTCCCCTCTATGAGCACTGGTGGGAAAATGTAGTAATTTGATGCTACTGAGTAAGAAATAACAAGTTTTAGTAAATACAGAAGAAAGGTTTGCCTGTGTTAAAGGACTGCCCTTCAGCAATTTTTTTTCAACAAGATTTTAATGTTAGATTTTACAGCTGAATGAAAAATTTTCAGTAGGTAGTTATTTCAGATAGGAAGGAGAGGTCTTCCTAGATGTGCAAATGCTGTCAAAGAGACAATTAATGTACTTCAGAATACACTTGGCACAACTTCAGAATCAGTACTGGCTTTTAATTTCTTTTTCACTTTTGCATCAGCTCTTGTAATGAGAGCAATATGAGTTGATAAACCCGTATTTCTTTATGCAGCGTGAAGCTTTCAAAACTGTAGCTGTTGTAAAGTTCATCACAGAACTGACCTAATTGTCTCTGTAAAAGGGACTATGTGATGAGGGTGGTGGTTTCCCATGAGAGACACAGGTCACCCGGAGAGGCAAAGGTCCACGTGCAGGGCAGCTTTTTCAGCAATGGGTGGCCAAGAGAGGACATTGCTGTAGTGAGATCAGATGGCACTACTGTCTCAAGACTGAACTACAAAAATTACTTTGAAGCCCTGTGCCTTAAGGAATACATATTAAGGCCATCGAGTATCTGAAGCCTTTCTTGGCAGGACAGCCAGTTACCAGGGAGAGGCCTCAAGTACTTCGAACTGTGGAGCTAATCGGGTACTGCAGGGACAGGCATGACATAAGTTGGCATTAAGAGCTGGAAGTAGTAGCTGTGGTGAAGTCTGGTGGGAGGCTCCCTTGTCACTCTGATAGTGATGCCTAGGACACGTAAAACAACTCCCTTTTCCCTTTTTCCTGTTTCAAAAACAATAAATGTTTCTTTCATGCTGCTACTCTTGTGAATGGCTCATAAGCTTCCTCTTCATATGAGGGGTGTAGCCCTTTCTTTCCAAGAAAAAAGAGAACAATCCAAGGCCTGTTCCCTGAGAAATCATCTCTGCAAGACTGGGTAAGTGTGAAACGTGAGCTTCCTGTTGGCTGCAGATACTTTGTTACTTGCAGTTTCTTTCCAGCTTTGCCTCACAAGACTTGCCTCACATGAAGACTTTCCTGCCTTCATTTTCACTAGTATATATACCCCTGACTGAAATAAAATGCCATTGCATTGTCCTGATGCCGCATCTTGTGTACCTGCTATTATTTAAATAACTCTTATAAAATAAATACTACCACAAGGAGTCTTCGTTTTAATGAACCGCAGAATTAGTTTTAAGCTTTTGTGTCTGGTTAAAAAAGAAAACAAAACACAAAGTAGATGAAATACCAATCCATTCTTATCTCTTCTACAGCCTGTTTTACAAAAGCTTTTAAATGGTGTTTACAAACATTGCACTTCTGCTCCTTGATGCAGCAAATTGCTGAGAGTATACAGTGATATGTAAAGGATGGGTGGGGACAAGGAAAAGATCCTTCAAGAGTTTGATAAGAGTAACTTCAGTGGACATTGAGGCAAAAGGGAAAAGTGGAGTAGGCATGGAGATGGGGATGGGAATTCCAAGACTGAATACAGTGAACAAATGCTTCCTGTCTGTGAACTTGGAGAAAGGCAGAAAATGAAGCAGTGGTTGCAGAGGCAAGAGAAACCAGAGTATCCAATTTTACCTTCATTCTTTTCCTTTGCTCTTTCTGGAATGCCCATTTCAGATCTTAAATCCAGAATCTTTTGCTCACATGAGTTTAGACTTCGTGTTGCTCCATGTCTAAACTCCTGCCTTTGACAGTGCTCCTTATGGAGGCTTCTCTGTCTCAGAACCACCTGGCCTTGAAGCAAGCAGGCACTGGTAGCTGGTCACCTCTATTTCTCTGCTCCTGCCTTCTCCAGTAGACCCCCCCCATCCTCTTCACTCCTTCTTTTCTATTAAACAGCTTAAGAGCTTCCTCTGTTTAACCTTTACCTTGGTTAATTTTTTTCCTTAATAAAAGGGCAATTCATTTGACTTCTGTACATTGTCCAATTTCTCATATACCCATCCATTCTAATAGTCCTGATTCACCTTGGTATCCCCTGTCAATCTTCTGCCTCTTAACCCTGTCACTCAGCTTCTTGCTACCTTGAAGTCCTTCAGTGCTGTTGATTTTGCTGCGGTTCTTAATTCTCCTGTAAGCACAATTTGTTTAATCTTTTTCCCATTTAAAACTCCTTGTTCAGTATTCATTAAAAAGCAATGTAACACTCCAAGTCATGTGCCAGGCCTGGTTTTGGCTGAGCTTTATTTTTGATCCAAAATGGTGATAAAGCATAAGACTATCAGGAAATACTGATAAAAGTATGAAAAAGGTAAAGTGTGGGAATATGCAGAGTTAAAAGCACTGATTGCTACAACACCAGCAAAACAACTTTCCCAAATCTCTTTATAAATAGGCTGCAATTCAGTTTTTAAAATTAAAGGTACAATTAAAGTGGCTGTGTATAGATACAGGTGGTAGGAACTGGTTGTGCTGTACCAGATAGATATAAAAAAAAAACAAACCACAACTTTCTTTGTACTGGGGAAAAAGCTTTTTTTTTTTTCACATGGGAACATATAGAAAAATGATAGCTTGAAACATCATTACATCATTTCAAAAATTGCATTTATTTTTCTGAACAGTGAATATACTCTACCAGAGTTGAATGTTTCTGTGATAGTGTTTGAAATATACCATTACTCAGACACATGCCCTGTGCCAGCCACATTACTTGTAAGCAATAAATCAGCTTATCTTCAAACAAATGAAACCTGACAGCTAGCCTTTCATCACTGCCTATCAAATGAACATGTCAGACTGTTCATCTCATTAACCTCCTGCTTAAGTCAGAATCCAGTCTGGGTTTCATATGAAGCGAGGTCACGGTAGCCTTTTGGCATCCGTTCTTTAAGGAAGTTCCTAAGGGTTCTCCTTCTAGGAAGAAAGATTTGAAATCCCCTTTCAAGTCAGCCCAATTCCTTTCACCCCATGGAGAAATTTGTGGGGCTGTCAGAATACTTTGGTGGTAATGACAACATGGAAATTTAAGCAAATGGCTTTGGAAAGATGTGTGTATATCTTGTCCACGTATGCAACTGTAGCATTGTGATTTATATCATTTAAAGAAAAGTTGAAAATAAATTATTTTGGAAGCCAGTCTCTAACTGCTGAACACAGAACAACTTAGGATGAGGTGTTTTAAGTTGCAGTAACCTGTTACCTAGACACTGGGTAATGGCATATGGATCAGTTGCCCCCTTTCTGTGGGCAAACGTGGGTGGATGTTAGGGTACATGGATATAATTTCTGCAGACGTGAAGAGGAAGCAGAGAGCACAAAGGAAAGTGTTTCTAAGGAACAGTTGTCTTATTAGGAATTTTCAGCTGAACTGTGTTGCATGTGGGCCAAGCAGTATTGACTTTATCGTGCTAGGTTTTGGACAATACATGGTATAGTCCCAAATCATTTACAGACTAAACTGGAATGCAGACTGATGAGATAAGAAGTGAAGTATGAACAGAGCTGTCAAGTCTTTTACTGTACAAGTAAGACTTGCAGAACTGACCCCTACCTCACACTTCCCTGCAATCCTCTGCACTGTTTTGTGGTCTTTGACACTTTTGCTTTCACTTGACTCAGCCTTCATCACAGGCATGAGATCTAATGTGTGAGAAGATGCCCAAGAGGTCCACAGGGAAGTCTGGAGAATAAAAACATGTAGAATTTTAGCAGGCAAATAGACTGGAATGCAATAAAACACCACTTTTATTCCTGGCAGAAGTCCTGTGTTAGCACAAGTAAAGAAAATGTCATTGGTCCAAAATAAGTGTGAATTAAAAAAAAAACCAAACCACAACACAAAACAACAACAACCAAAAAACCACAACAAAAACCCCAAACCCAGCAACCATGACAGCAACAACAAAAACCAAGCATACAAAAGCCCAACAAAACAAAAAAGAAAACCTACAGTTTGGGAAGCTTAGTTCAATTTCTAACATAAAAAAAAAAATCTTCAGTTATTTGGAAATTATAGATCATAAATATACAGGCTTAGGTTGTTCTATTTTGGTTATGACTGTGCCATTTCTTGTACATGAAATACCCAGTATGAATTGGTTATAAGTTTTCTTACCTCCTCCAAGTTCTAAATTCTTTTCATGGTTCATTTTTGTGAAGTTCTATATGTCAGCCAAGAAACTATGATCTTAGATGGTTGGAGTAATAGCTGGGTAAGTAAGGGAGCATCATGGAAGGTCTGCTTAGCTCATGGTGAATGAAAACCTGAGAAACAGATGGTGGGAGTAAAATCAGATTCATAATGAAGTCCCAGAAGGTTCTGTGCTAAGACTTGCCCTGTTCATCATGCTCATAAGTATCCAGGAAGAGGGATCAGTGTTGAACTGACAGCTTTTCCTATTGGGAAAGTCAATGCTAAAGCTTGTGGCAAAGACTTACACGAGTATTTAATGATATTAAACAACCGACCAGAAAGAAAGCACAAATTGTGACTTCTTGTCAGCAGATGAGAAGTGCTACATCGAACTGAGTATTCAATCATGTCTAAATCAGTTGTTTCTGTTAAGGAAAAAGATCTTGAAGTTGAAATGGATTGTATTTTGAAAGCCTCAACTTCAATATCAGCAGTGGTCAGGAACACAAATGGGGTGTTAGAAGTGGTTTGGAGACAAAACAGCACCATAACAGCATACACACTTTTAAAGTTGTGCACGCAGTCCTGCCCAACCCTGTTTTTCCTCTGGCATACAGAGGAGAGTAGAGAATACAGAAAAAAGACCTGAAACTTCTTTTTAGCATGGTGAGGAAAACCAACAAAAGGGAAATGGAGTTGAGGTCCATACAATCATGGATAACATGGGAAAGTTAAACAGGAAATTATTGCTCATCATTTCTCATTGCATGAGCAATAGGTGATAGATCTCAACTAGAACTGTTTCCTAACAGTTTTAACTTTTACTTCTGAAGTCTGAGGTAATTTCTCAGAGAAAAATGTAAACCATTAAAATGTTATTAAATTCTAAACTCTGTGTACTGTTAATGCAGTGAGTTAAACTAACGTGACAAGTTGACAGATTACTTTCATTCTGAGCTAGCATAATTGATCATGGTTTTCAGTTCCTCCTTAGTTTCCATCTCAACTTTAAATTAAAATGCATATGACCATAACATACAGGTCTTATGTGATGCCTGTTATTTAAGCTGAAGACATACTTGAAAAGTCCTGAAAGTTACAGTTGTATGTATAAGTAAGTGTGGGTTTGGGAGGATTAAAAGACCATTTTTAATTTACAGATAAGGCCAGAATTTTTGTTTAAATATAAAGCTACTTGCTCTCAGAGGCTCGACTGTTGCCCTAGTGTTATCAGTTTCAGAGTTAGCAAAATTAAATAGATTTAGGCTGGTTCTTCAGTGATGGTACTCTGTGTCTCAGATTAATATCTCTCATTAGCTTCACATGGCAGTAGAAATATATTTTTTAATTGAGGTTGGGTATTCTGAGGGAAAAAGAGAAGTTCTGCTCTTCCTACATTGTTGCAGGCACACTGGCTCAGGGGATGCTGCTGTCATTTACGTACTCTGCGTGGCACAGAATGATGATTCAAAGCCCTTGGCTCTGTTATTTAATTTTCTTTTAAAGATGAATTGGAAAAGGAGAACATGTAAGGATATTTGACGCATCCAGAGAAGGGAGTCCAAATGTAGAAACAGACTCTGGTTTTACAAACTATGCCAAATTTATGATGTTTATAATAGTCCTCTTAAGAGATGTAATAAATATTTTTTAAAACTTCTTGTTCTAAATCCATGTTTTACTATGAAAAAAATACCTTGTGTACAAAGGAAGAACTTGCAGCATCCTGTCCTCTTTATATCCAAAAATAAGAATAAGAATGTAAAACCAATTTGTTTTTCACACTTTGTGTCTGCGCTCCACATGGAAGCGGGGGATCAGCAAACATGAAGATTGCCTTTCCAGATGAGATGACCAAAAAACCCACAATAGACTGATTTGGAGGTAGACTTTTCTCTACACAACAAAACTGTGAGTATCTAGGGATCTTATCAAGTGTTTCAGAGAAGTGACGAAGTCTTTACATTATTTTTATCAACACAAGAAGATACTCGAGCAGAACTCACAAGTTTGCCCAGGCTTTGGATTTCTGTGGCTTTGCAAACGTTCATATCTGTGCTGGTTAAAAGATATGCTATAAATACATTAGCTTTTGGCAGCATAAGAGGGAAAAGGATATGTGTTCTCCCAGAAGTGGGTAATTGTATTAATTTGCAGTGTGCGTGCTATAGTTTTGTGGGAGAAAAATATCTGAAAGGGCCCCAATGGGTCAGTGGCTTGTTGAGTCAGACTCCCTTCTCCAAGGCAGGACCAGCTACTAGCATATCTTTGTCTAAGACTTCAACCGCCAAGAGATTCTGTGACTTTTCTGTGGAATCTTTTCCAGTATTTTACTGTTCTTCCTGTCAAAAAGTTTTTCTTGAAGATTAACCTTGCTAAATCTTCCTTGCTTATAATTAAATTTCTTCCTGTCCTAGCAACATATCCTTCTACCATGCAGTAGTCCTTTCTATATACAAATACTTAAGACCAAGTCATTTTTTCCTCCAGACTAAACAAGTCTAGTTTGCTAATTTTTCTATATGTCATATTTTATACTTTTGTCTTTGTCGTTCTTGGACTCAATGAAATATCCTGTCACTGGAACTCTGTTGTCCACAACATTAAATCATCTGAAGCACCCTGGAATGCATTTTAATCTGAGTTGAGTAGCACACTCCTGCATGAGGGTAATATTCAATGTACTTGTAAAGGTGACACCTGAAGGTCCAGAGTAACACTGCAGAATGATTAGAAATCTATAAAACATGATTTGCAAGGCACTTATTACATATCGTGCCTATCCTTATCCCTCCCCAATCTGATCAGTGATGACTTTATTATATTTATTTTGAGGTTACTGATGGAAAAAAAAATACTGTTAAACATCATCAAGCCCAGTGCCAGTCCCTGTGGATACCTGCTGGAAATGCTGCCTTTTCAAGGCGATTTCCCAGTTACAAGTACTGATTGAGAACTGTTATTCAGCCACCTTGTTCCAGTTATCATGTACTTCACTGATACTGAATACTACTAATTTTTAAATCAGAATGTTATGCAATAACAACTCAGACGTCTCATCTAAGTTTGCCTGTTGTGTTTATGTAGTTACCTTTATCAAAGAAATTGTTATTTCATTGGAGAATAAAACCAGGTTTATTTGACAAGATATAGTTTTCCACAGAACAGCATTGGCCAAGACTAATTATATTCTTGTCCTCTAATTCTTTATTTCCCACATGTATTACATTTATCAGGACTGGTGTCAGGCTAACTAGAGTATATCAGAGTATATCTGCCAATGTTATCTGAAATGACCTTTTGTTTTTTATTGGTACCCTTCCAGTCTTTAAAAGATTCTGTAGCAGCCAAAGATTTATGTATCAATGAGACAGACTATTTTTCAGCTAATCTCTTCTAGACTTTTGGATGATACTTATCCAGCTCTTCCAATTTTAAAAGGTTTGCTTTTGTAGTAGATAATTTCTGATACTCTCTCCAGTTACCAAGGGACTGGAACACACTCAGTCATGACCTGATGTAGTAACTTTTCTGCCGCTTCTTGAATGCAGGATAGACAAACTTTTTCTGCATCTTTATTAATCACTTTGCCATCCTGATCCATAGAGGACCTATACTACTGCTTTTGTTCCTAATTTGCTTAAACATTTTCAGTATCTTGAGTCCTTAGAGGTGAGAATTTTCTTTTGTCTTATTTCTTTACTGGTTTTCTATCCTTTTACAGCTTTTACTATGCTATTATTTATTCCTCTCTTTTCCATTTGTGTGATTTGATAAAAGATATCTTAAATTGCTTTTTTTAACCACCAAACCAAGAAAGGCTTTTAGCCCATGTTATCTTACTTGACCAAGCCACAGGTTCTGGACAACTAAAAAAATAGTTGTAATATATTACAATAAATATGTAATATATTTGTAATATATTTGTTACAATAAATATGTAATATATTTTACCTATAGTTATGGAAGTAACATGTAGCCACTCAAAGCTCGGGAGCATCTTCTTTAGGAGCTGCAAGCATCTGTTCCTGCATTCAGTTCAGACTTGTTTCTGTTCTCCAGTAATTTTCAGGTTGTGGTAATGCACTTACATTGTCAATTTACTGTTCTTTATCCAGAAGACAAATTTAGTATTCAATAAGGTTGTTTTTACGGGAAGTTTATTGTGTGGGATGTTTTAAAAACAGATGCAGTGAAATGCTGCTGCTGGTTTCATGAAAAGTCAGGCATGCATTTCCTATCTTGAAGTGTGGGAGCGTGAAAGCTCGGTCACTGTGCAGTGGTGGAAAAGAGTATTGTTCATTCTTGTGGAAGGGAAGAAGAAGAAAATGGCAATTGAGATAAAGTCTGATTCCATACTGATCTCTGGAGAATAAGTGTTTGGGTGGCTGGTGAAGCAGACAGGGAAAAGGGCAAGTGAGGTTGAGCTGCTCTAAAATGTCAGGTGTACCTGGAGAGGTCTTGAATCAGAATGACACTTTCTGGCATTTTAACTGCTCTTCTAGAAAAAATATTGCAGAGGGGGAAAAAACAGACTGATAATGCTTTTTGATAACTCTTTGTTGCCTGCAATTATGTTTTTTCATACTGCTCATATTTTTTTGTCTGCCTTTCTATATGGATTTTAAAAATATATATTCAGAACGGAATTAAATATTTTCAGTAGGGTTGATCAGAAGCTAGAATTAGGGATGCAATTTGATGACTTACTTAATAAAACTGAATTTCTAGCTTCCCTGTGCTTGAAGATGTTTTTTTGCATTGGAAAAGAGCCTAGACCTCAGAACTGAGATCTATCACAAAGGCAGTGAAGAAGTGCAAAGTGAAAAGAAAATTGGCTAAATCTCTCTTAAGGTATAGATGATTGAGGCCCTCACAACACATTTTTGCTTTTAAAGTAGCACAGATACAAAGGAAGTTCCTGTTGCCAGTGCATAAAACAGGCTTCTTGTATGTGAAAACAATCAGGCCTATAATATCTACGTGTCTTCTAACCAAACCATTTATTGGCAGGCTGAAGGTGTGGAAAATCATGGCTCTTCTCCTTGAGATGGTTGGATGAGGTGGTTGCCTTGCAATGTGGGAATTTTATGGCGCTGTTCCACAAATCAACCATTTGAAAACCAGCACATGAGCTCCCTAGGCCTTCAAAGGCCTGTGAAGGTGAAGAAGGAAGGGCAGCTGGAAGGGCAGAACACAATCTTCTGCTGCAGAGCCCCTGTCCCATGGGCCAGTCCTCAGTGCTGCTTCATGACTCTTTCCACATGAACTGTAATGTGATGTGTCTGCCCTTCACAGGCACCGACTCGGTCTTTTAGGAATTGTGGAAGGGCAGAAAATTACCAACATTTGAGAAGTTTAGCATGGCCTCACACAGCAAAGCAATGTGTGTTCTGCTGGTACCGTGGCTCACTGACAGCTACTGAAGATCCACAGGTGCTCCCTGCCTCTTTCAGACACAGTAGTCATTGGGTAGACTAAAGTCAGCAAGTTTAGGTGTTCTGAATTTATAAGTTCCCATGCACATAATGATGTGCACTGGCTTTGTCCACCATTTCCTACTTTATTAACAGTATTGTGATCATAGGGAAAAAAACAACTATGCATGATCAGCAAAATCCATCCAAATGCAACTACCTCCACCCTCGTTCACCGTTTCGCCACTGCCTGACAATTAATATTTACACAGGGATCCCATTTTGCTCCTCTTTCTTCTAAACTGTACCTTTTAGAAACTACTATTTTGACAGGGATGTAAGAGCCTCAGTATTTGCATTGCTGTCACAAGAGCACACAGTAGACATTTCCACACTAGTTTTAAATCAGCAAACTTAAACTGGAAGCAGCATCTCTGCAGCAGCCCAAGAGTCAGTAGGGGCCACTTTACCCTCCCTGGAAGTCGCTGTTCCCACAGGGGAGGCATGTCCCCCTTGCCACCGCGGAGAGACAGTTGTGGTGATGTCTGCCACGGACTCCTAGCAATCCCTTCTCACCTGATTTTGGTTTCATAGTTGTCAGAGTTAAAGAAATAAGGAAATTATTTTGAAGCAAAAGAGTGAGCATACAGAAAATAAAGCAGCTCTGAGTTCAGGGTCAATCAGTTAAGATTCAAATCTTATGCTTAATTGTAACAAAATAACGTCACACTTCTCTATCAGTGTATCAAGAAGTAGCTGGAAGCCTTACTGGTAATGACAGCTAAATGCATAAGAAATACCTACTGCATATGCTCTGTTTTGTTCTAGATTGTCTCTCTAGCTATTTTAAACCTCATTATAACTTGAAAATTATCTTGCATAACAGCATGCACTGCAAGAACTGAAAGGGTTTGTGAATAGAAAATGGCAGTCAAGTTCCATTGCAATCAGCAGTGCTGTTTTTAGGCCAGCTGAGTGCTACTTCTCAAAGGTTTTCTATGGTTAAAATGGGATTGCTATCAGTGTGATGGTAGAATCTCACAGAAAGAAGTGAAATTTCTTCTGGCATTGCTTGAAACAGGCTTAAAATGTTCCTGCTGAACTGTGCTGGGAGTCCGAACAGAGTTTCATGTCAGGTGATTAAACTTTTTGCAAGTTTAACTTAGTGAAATGATCTCTTCGCTCACCATTTATGCTGCTTTTTAAGAGGAGCAGAGTCTTCACAAGAAACAAAATATTTGCTCCTAATTTTTGAGAAATATTGGGATGTAAGAATATTCTTAACATCCCTCTCTTTAGGAAGCACTTGGAGTTTGGTAATGAGCCCAGAGGCAGTATTTTTGGAGAGGAGCAGTAGTCTAGATGCTTCCCAGCCCTGAAGACCTTCTGAGGCACCTACACAATCTGAGAACTGCAACCCTTTTCCTAGAAGGCAGAGGAAATCACAGCATTGGTTCTTGCTGATGCCTCCAGTTGCCCTACTTAGTCAAACAGTAGCCACATCTGGAAGGGCAGGTCAAGAAGCTTGTTTTATAATTCAGAAATACAGGGAAAATGGAGACACTGTCAGAAGATCAAGAGCCCAGGGAGGTGTAAGTGGCATTGATTTACAGGGCTAGATTGCAATAGAAGATGCTTGGCAATTAGTCTTTCTGGTTTCTGGTGTGGAGGAGGAGCCAAGACTGGAGCCATGTAGAAGTGAGAGCACATGTTATTAAAGCATTGGTTTTCAAATGGATTGCATCCTGTGGCAAAAATTATTCCTTGAAGATGAAATTCTGACAAATGCAGTCAGATTGTGGTAGGTTCCTTAGCTAGCAGCTGCCTCTCTAATTTCCAGAGACATGTTGCCTGGTCTCATCACTACAAAAGTAACTTTCTTTCCTTTATTGTGTGGTGACTTCTTTGTGGGAAGGTAAATTTAACTCACAATCTGATTCCCATGTCTCTTTGTCCTGTCAAGAGACTCCTATATGGAAAGATTTTTGGAGGTTCCTCCATCAGCACACAAAAAGTGGTGTGTGTTTCTCCCTTTAGAAGAGAAGGGTTATTGCACTGAGTGCTTCCTGCACAGTTCATCACAGATAAAGTGCTCTGTACGTGGTGCTGTGTCTCTTCACCTCTTCCAAGAATCTACTGCATGGACTAAATGAAGGCAGCTCCTATCTCTTACTGACTAGCCTCTAATCCCATGTCCCCATGGGCAAAGAAGGAACATTTCAGGTGGTGTCTCCTGCTCTCTGCAGTCAGCATTATTCTCATGAGACTCCTGTGCTCTCAGTTAGTAGCTTCCTTCTTCTTATCGCATGTTTCCAGAGCAGCCACCTGACAATTGTCCGAGAAATAATGTGACAAAGCCTGTGGTCTCCAGTTTACTTTTCTAGTGCAGGGGAATTATGTTCTGTGCTGCAGAAACTGCTTCTGCCCTTGAGGTCACTTGGCTAGTTCATTTGACAGGACTTCAAACATTGACTAGATTGGCCCCACCTCAGCGAAGAGCAGGTATTTATAATTCACTTCTTCAGGCTCTGCTTTTTCAGGGTGGCTGCACCTGTTTTACTGCCAGACCAAAAGAATAAGTTCTGCCACCCCATCCTGCTCGGTATTACAGTACACTTTTGTTGCTGACTACCTTGGTTTCAGTTCCAGCTGTGACTGTTTCTGGTGGCTTTCTTCCTCTCACTGTCCTGTCTTTGTGATCTTGAAAATTTGGAATTGGTGGGATCTTATAAAGACAAATGTCCTAGCCATGCTTGTGCAGTGAAGGAGCTGATGCCTTTTTCCATACAGCAAAGATATTTGCTTAGGTTAGTGATGCCATTTTAGCAACGTCCCTTTTATGAATCTATCTGAATGCTCTACAGTGCAGAAAGAACAGGCAAATACATAGGGAGAAGAAAGAGAGGAAACCTGGCTTGTGTCACAGGATGCTGTTTTCTCTGACATAGGATGAGATGAATGAGAGGAAAGGCATCTGTGTGCCATACACTGAAATGGTTGCAGGTAAGGCTGAAGCTCTGGAAGTGCAGGTCAGTTCCAATGTGCCTGGAAGGAGATTAGCGTTTAAGTTGTTCTGCTTTATTTTAAATATGTCATGCTGTCAAGGGTACTTAGAACATGTCGGATAGGTATCCTTTTTTTGAGTTTTATACTTAGCTTTTAAAAAAAAACAAAAAACCAATATGACCTGAATGGCTGCATATTAAGTAGCCATTTTTTTTCTTCTCTATACTGTGTGCAATGCTGTCTTACTGCTAGTAATAGTTAATGTATAAATGCATTAATGCATTAGAACCACTATTTGTTTAATATTCGTAAAGACAGTTCAGAGATGTTGGCAGGTGTTATCCCTGTTTTACAGAGGAAATGGAAGCATGAGAGATGAAATACAGTGCCTCAAATATTCTCTGATTCTGGATAGCCAGAGCAGTGTGTCTGTACCTTGGCTCCCCACTGTGCAGCCCTTTTCGACAGGCGCTGTAACAGCACAGCTTCATTGTGTTCGGCAGCCTCAGCCGCGACACCCTCCTCTTCTTTGCCGTCTCATTTTGCTCAATACATACCTGCTAACTTTCCCAGCAAATGAAGAAAGGTCTTGCAGATAATAGCTTTCTTCATTATCCTCTTCCAAAGGACACCTGCTTGGGGGATGAGGTCGTGTGTGATCATGTAATTAAAGCCTGTATAACGTCCATTCCCCAGTAGAGGACTATGGGGAGTGCGGCAGCCGCAGCTCCTGGCTCCCATTCTAGTGCCGCAGTAGCATCTGGTGGTTGGAGCGGCAATTGCACGTGCAAAAATGAGGCTTTTTGGTTTCTTGTGCCACAGAACTGGGAGGGAAACACCCTCCCTAATGTTGCTTTCTGGGGCTAGAAAAATTGCCCCTTGGAGGCAGAAAGTTATAAAAAGATTGTGTGATTCTCATGTGCTTCTACAGGATGCACATTTGAATAATGCACACCCACCTTAAAATCTGAGCAAATTGGAGTTTTCACAGGGAGAGAAATGAGGCTTTTCTTTGACCCAGGTGTGGTTCCTGCTCCAAAGGGTGGAAGGGCTAAATCTTCCGTATAAAGCAATCGAGTTGAGTTTTATCCTAGCTGGTAACAGAGAAACAGCTGCATAGCTGCTGCTGAAGATTTCCCTGCTGTTTTCTGGGACTGACACTGGTGTGAAAAATGTCAAATGGTTTAAGAACTCAACATGATCATCAACAACGATGATCTATATCATAGATAGTGCAGCCAGCTCTACACATGGCATAAATTCTCACTTCTGCACAGAAGAATTTAGGAAAAGCAGGTTTCATGAGACAAAAATAAGATCTCTTTCAGAGGAGAAGTAGTAATTTAAAATCAAAACAATTCTTCCTTTCAGTGGTACCATCATAGTGCTTTGCCTGTCCTGGTTACAGTATATCATCAAGCAGGTTGGAAACTACAAAGATTATATGTATGTTCTGAAAATGCCCAGTGAGCTGTTTAGCCAGGGAGCCTGGCTTCAAAGCTGGTAAAATGCTGTGGTCAAAAACTGTGTGCTTGGCCCCACATATGCTTAGTGAATATGAACCGTGTGAGTGAAGGCTTGTGATTCACTCATGGGAATGTCACAGACTCTGAGCTTCTCACCCCTAGCTCCCTTGGCTCTCCATGGGGCTTCTCCCACTGTGAGACGACAGAAGGGTTTCAAGTCTGGTCCTTTGAGGGGCTTCAGAACTAATGGTACCATAGATAGCCCTGACTTTCCCATCCTGTTGCAGCCTCTTCCACAGTTTTTCAGCTGAGAGATTTCTGAGTCCTTTGCTGGCTGACAGGTTGTGGGGGATCACCCCAAGTACTCAAGCCAGGAAGGAGAACAGAAAAATAGATAAGCTGCACCAATGTGGTCACTAGATAGAAATATTCGGGAATAAGTGCTGCAGTGTGGTTCTGCAAATGAGCAGTTCCTAGTTTCAGCAAGTTTCTCCTATTTTGTTTTTTTAAGTTGGGGAGGATCTTCACAGCAACATAGTTGAGCCTCTTCTGCTTTTTCTGCCAAGCAGGTGTTGGTAGAAGGCTTTAGTTGTGATGGCCCATGGTTCTGTTAGTGCTGCACACTGAGTTTGACTTCAAGCTGTGGCACAGTGACATCCCAGTGGTGTGACACAGCTGCTCTGGGCTGTCCTATCTGCCTTGTTGGGCCATGTTGTATAGAAACTTGGTGCTTTCTGTTAACTGTGCTTGGCTAAAGTTGGGGGAGTAAGCCGATTTCTCCCAATGCAATGTGACTTCAACTTGAGGAAATCAGGGTTTCTATGCTTGAAATGCTGCTTTCTGCCCTAGTATCACAGTATTGTACAACTTAACAATCAAAACTGTGTTCTGTGGACTTTAATTATTTCCTAACAGGATAATGTTAGCACAGACTTTTTTGGAAGGTCATGTGTTCTTGCTTTAACATTATGTCATTGAACAAAGGTTAAATAGTCTTCATTGATATCTTATTCTAGGTTTAAAGCAGAGGATTTAGGTTCTTCTTCAGTGCTCAAGAAAAATTAGCTTCCTTCTCTGCATTATGCTTTTTATTGAACTCAGGATACTTTGTAAATTTATAAATAATGTATCTGTACTGTAGCTCATTGATTAAACTTGAACAAATCATATGGTGACTTCTGGAAAGACAGACTGAACTTGAGCTTGGAACAGAACCTACAAGAGTGAATTCCTAGGTCTAGGGCTTAAATCTATATAGCCCAAATGCTACATACAGGACTATGAACCTTTGTTCCCTCTTAGGACTCAGTACACTAATTAGTCTGTTATGGCTGCTAATTAGCCCTTCCTGCATCTGAGTTTCTAGTCCTGAACTTTTAGGGCTGTGATTTTCAAACTTTGCTGTTACCTCAGAAGTGGTCAGTTATATAAATTTACGGCTTCTTGTTTTGCGATGGACATTATCTAAACTTGCAGGGGTTGTTTGTTTTTTTCATGCTGTAAGGTATTTAAAACAGTAGTAAATATAGGATTGTGTTCATTAAACGAATTGGAAGCTGCAGGTTTCAAAGGGTCGAGTTTATTGTGCATTGCAGCATCTAACTGAAAACAATACCAGAGGAAGCTGTCAGACAGCAAGGCTTCCTTCTGCACCAGGTGAAGTGGGGCAGCCACAGTGACTTTTCTGCTGGAGGACCATGTACGTTCCCTTATTAGTGCATTCAGACTGTGTTGTGCTGTCTGCCTGCCTGCGGAGTTACTTCTCCGAATCCAGCTGGAAAAGGTGAAGGCTGTAGCAGGTAGGCACCCAGTGACAAGTTTATATAAATGGATGAGACAGCAAGCAAAGCAAAACTATAGGTTAAACAAGTATTTGTGAACACTACGCTTAGGAATGTCACACTGTCTTTCAGATGATTCATGTACTCTACAGTGGGGGTCATTTTAGCTCCACTAAATATCACCAAAAGTATAAGACTTCTGTGTGTTTATCTTAGGAAGTTACAAAAAAGTACTCCATGACATTGTATCTGGAACACTTGGTTCCACCCTGAGGTTTCTTGTTTTTCTTCTTGAGGGAACAGAACACGTGTTTCACTCTATCAGTCTTTTAGTCTTTTTCACTCCATCAGTCTTTTAGCTTGACACTAGAATCCTGACTGTGCTGTGGTGAAAGGTGTCCATGCCTGTTGCTTTTATTTCCTCGGAAAGTTACAATTTGTGCTTGTGACAGGGAACGCACTGTTGTGGTTATTATGGATCTGTGCTCGGAGGCAAACGAAGGACATGATGAAGAGACAACATTTCCCATTTCCTGCCAAAAAAGAGAAGAGTCAGGTCTGAGAGACAAATCCATTTTCTGACAGTCTGTGCCCCAAATGTCTCACTTCAAACCTTTGGCAGCTACTAACTACTGTGGATTGTAATCATGGGCAGATTCAATTGCAAATTCAATTTTGAGTTCAGACTGGAAAAGTTCCCTAAATTGAATGTGGTGGATCAAATTCTTAGAGGTTGCAAAGGCTGGGTAGTGGATTCCTCTTCTCCTCCATCTACCCCATCACCGTCTGCAACAACAACAAAAGATCCTGGCAAGCTTGTGTTTATGCAGAAAAGGTCATTTAGTAAACGCGCTACTCCATGTGAGGCAATGTGCACAGGAGGAGCTCAGCACTTTGTCTAGACTGCCTGCATATTTCTTGACATGAATAAGAGCTGGCCTTTACTGCTTGCTTAATCTCATCCCTATGTTATGCTTGGATAAAGCCTCATCTGTGAGATACAAAGAGACTTTATGGAGATGCCTTTTTGTGCAGTGGAGTGTGTGGTCATTCCAGCTTCATAGTAATCTGAGAAAGTAGGTAAGATGGTAGTAGTATGAAAATGGCATGTAGCGTTAGTGGAAAAAATGAGCTCATTATCCCATTTCCACGTAACAAAGTGATCTCTGTTCATCATTTCTCATTAAGCTTTGACCTCTTGTCACACTGGCATTAAGCCTATTACATGAATTAAATGTGTTCTGTAAACTCAGGTCAGTTCTTAATGGACAATAAGTCAAATGATGAGACAGGCAATTGGTTATAACTTACTCTGACTGATATGCATTTCCCAGGACAACTCCAGTGCTCAAGCAGCAGGAGCACGGATGTTGTTAACCAGGGCAAATGTGAAGGACGTCCCACTTTCATATGTCGTGTTTGGTTTCTGTGGATCAGATGCATGCTAACTCTCATTCAGACAAAAATGTCTTTCGAGTCATGTACATATAAACACTTTCAACCTCAAAATCAGCCAGAAAATTCCTCAATTATATTAAATTTGAATGCTGTTATGGGCAATGAAAGATAATGAGAAGGCATTGGTCACAGACTCCTTCCTTCCAAGGAGGCTAGGCTTACGCCAGCATTCAATAAAGAGTATTTTATGTTCTTCAAATTACCATAAATTTGAAGGTGTCATATGTGAAAGGGCAGAAGATAGATAGTTTCTTTTAGACAGTGCTACTTGAAGCAATGACAGTGCATAGACTTTTTTCTCCTTCTAGTCCAGGACTTAAGACTACAGTCACCTGTCAGCCAATGATAAAAGAAAGGCATTTTCTTAATGGGAATCAGATACTGGTTTCATACACAAGAAGAGTCAAAAGTACAATAATTTACATGTTCCTATTAAGATACTAAGTCATTTTTTTTATGATTTATGCTTGTGCCTGTCCTAAGTTTCTGAAAGGCATTTAGTGTCATTTTTACAGTGTAAAAATGCTGAATGTCACCTACCTTTTTCTCCTCCTGAAAGTCTCCTGCCTACCTGAATATTTAAAATGTGTCTTCATTTCCATACTTTATTTAGGCACGCTATTAATTGAGGGGGAAAAAAAATGTGGGCCTTCAGAACAGCTACTGGGATCGTTGTTTTAATCCCAGGGAGTTTTATGTATTTTGTGTGGTGGCAAATGCACTATCTTCTAAAATGCACGCACAGATTTTAATCTGCTGTAATGCTCTGGGTTTCAGCCATTTCCTTACTTCAAATGAATAATGAATAAGCTGTGGTTTGAAAGCTAATGGTTCAAGATGAAATCAGCAGTTCATTGCAACATGGATGATTTTCATTTGTCATCTCCATGGAAACATCTATTTATCACGACACTACAGCTAAGACTAACAAGAAAGTAAGCAATTGTTGGAATGCAGGGCTTTTGCTGAGAAGCAGATTTAGTGAACAAGTGATAGGGATTACACAGGAATGCAGCATTATTTTTGAAACTGGATTTTTTTTTTTTTTAAGACTACCTAAATCTTTCACCTCAAAGGATAGGGATATTTTTGTGCTTTGAAAGTTGAAAAATACCAGTAGATTGAGGAACAAAAGGTGTAGATATCCTGGGAGATCGCTCCCATTCTCATCTGTTGTTGTCCATGTGCCTGAGAGCAAATGGTAATGTCAGAACTATAGAGCTGTGTGCCCCTCCCCTGGATCCAAAGTAAGGCAGCATGGCACCCTGCGGATAATATGCCAATGACAAACTTAATTGGATTTAACAGTTAGTGCCACTTAGCAACAGAAAGAATTTTCTATTAGGTAAATTTATGATAGAACTGACTTATTTCAAAGTTTTCCTTAACTGAATTTGGGATAATTTCTGTTAGTAGGAAACAGGGGCTTGCAGAAGATGCACGAAGGTACAGTAGGTATCATTCCTTGGGACTGGGCTCACCTTTTATTTTCTCAGACAGATTATTCTTCTCTCTTTTGAACAGTCATAATAGTGGAAGTCACAATCTGGAAACACTGTTCAATACGCCATTCCATAACAAGCTTGAGTTTTTAATTTTATGGAGGTAATGCAGTGGACTGAATACATTTTTCTAGTACTCTTAAGACACCTTTAATTAAGTGTGAGGATGTAAGCTCAGAGCTTGAGAGGCAGCAGAAAGATTGCCAAAGGCTTTTTTTCTAACTTTCGTTTATGATGTATTTCAGCTTTTTGAAGCAGGGAACAGGTTTCCTGAGCTGGTGCTGCTCTCTCGCAGGAATGCCACGTGCCCTCACTGGGGCAGGTGATGCCAGAGGGAAAACAGCCTTTCTCTCTGCCTTGAGTTTGACTGAAGTTTCCACAGCCAGATGAAATAGTTGCCCCTCTGCCTCAGGAACAGGGTCAGGGATAGTTTGGCTTCTGGGACTAAGGTTAATCAAGGCAGGTGGCTTTGTAATGTGATGTCCAGGTAAACTTGTCCACAGGGCATAGGCAAAACTGGGAGGGATTGGTGGTGGTGAGGGTTGTTTCCTGTGAATTATGGACACACAATCTGTTCTGTTATTTATATCTGTTCCACTTTGTTTATGAAAATGGCTTATACTAAGGTCAGGTATTTATTTTTTGCCTTTTCAAGGGAATGAGCAGTTTTGAAGCATGCTCATAGGCCCTTGTCAGGGGCTTTTGCTTCTAAACCTATACAAGGTATGCTTATTATCCTTTACAATTAGTTTAAAAAATCCATTGAAAAAAATCAGAAATTTCAACTCATTTTTTCAGAATACTTACTATGTATGTGGCAGTTCCACAAAGGAAGCATACATCTACTTCTGGTATGTTAGGAGTCCTTGTGACATACGGAAGCATTTTTATGTTGATAAAAATAGTGCAATTTATTGGTTACACAAAGTATGAAGATATGTACGCCTGAATTGATATCCTCAAGCCATGGTGATAATGTTCTCCTGGAGTGCCTCTTGTCCCATGTTACTATAGAGATAGAAGATGCTTCAGCAGGACCTGATTGTTTTCAAATATGTAGCCTCTCCTGTTATATCCCAAGGGCAGAATATTCTTTCACTGCCCAAGAGTGAAAAACAGGCGATGAAGAGTAAGCAGAGAGACAACAAGGTGGGAATAAGGCAATTGAGACAGCGGATATTAATGGGATAAAGAGAGTGATGGCAGTGGAAAGTGAACTGAAGGAAAAAATCATAGAATCAAAGAATGGTTGAGGCTGGAAGTGACCTCTGGAGGTCACTTGGTCCAACCCCCTTGCTCAGGCAGGGTCACCTGGAGCTGCCTGCCCAGGACTGGGTCCAGATGGCTTTTGAGTATCAATGAGGCTGGAGACTCCTCAGCTGCCCTGGGCAACCTGTGCCATTGTGCGGTCACCCGCATGTTATAATCTGTTTCCTGATGTTCAGAAAAAAATGGGAGAAAGTGTGAAAACCAAATTTCACACTATGAGTGGTAGCTTGGGTGATTGCTCGTAGGCAAGCACAGCTTTAGGAAAAGCTAAGGTCATACATCTGAAATGTCAGAAAGTGAGAAAGGCTTTCTCCTGGGTAGAAACAATAGATTTCTCACCTTTAAAAAAAACATAAGTCACTAGTTTTGAAGCTCTGCAATGAAAGCTTCCTTGAGGATGTAGGCGAGTTCATTTATGATCCTTTCTCCCCCTTTATTTCTCCATTTACATGTTATTTTTCCCCATAAGCCTGTCTGGGTAGAAAGATGCAGGCTATGAAGCCCTAAGTCTCTTGCTAGAGAGCGTACAAAACTAAAATAAACCTAAGCCAGCGGATGCTCGACTCGCCCCGCAGAGAGTGGGCAGGGGAAGGGGCTGCGGTGCTGGGGGGATGTCGGGGGGGTTGCCGGGGCGGTGCCAGGCGGTGCCAGGGCTCGGCGGAGCCGCAGCTCCCCCGTGTGAGCAAGCGGGAGGCGGCAGCGGCGCAGGGCCGGGCTGAGCGGCTGCCTCCCTTCCTCTCCAGCCTTTTTTCTTGGGTACAGCTGCGCGGCTGCAGTTTGTGAGGGTGCTGTCAGCAGGCAGCACTGCTTTCAAACAAATACTCAAATATAATAACGCTTTTAACCGTAAATAAACTTACGGAAAGTCATGATAAACCAAGCCTGTTCATCATACACTGCTGAGCTTGGGTGAGCAGAGCATTTGAAGTCTGCGCTGGGTAATTAAAATTGAGTGAAGACCTCCCGAGCCCCTTCAGATGGACAATGAACTGTTTACCCTCGTTTCGAAGCAGTATTCATTTCTCTGAATATTCATGGCTGGTTAGGAGGGAAGACAAGGCTGCTGGGTGCTGTTAGGGTGATGGCTCTTTTTTTAAGAGTGAATTAGTTCTGAACTGGCCACTAATGAACTCAGTAAGGTAGACAGTAATCATTACTTTTAAAATATGCTCCAGGTAGTAACTTAAAACTTTATGTTCTTCTGAGCTTTCTAGTTGATTGAGTCATTGTGCCATTCTAAACATTGTGTGGTTTTCCCCCTCCTAAATATTTTTCCATCAACTTTTGGGTCACTTGAAGTAAATTAATACATTACTTGTGTGATCAAGTTTCTATTTGCAGAAGCAAATTGTAATGTAGTCTGGAGGCTCTCTGGATATATCTTATGAATCTCTATTAGTGCTCTTTTCCATTTCTTTGTCTCTATTTTGTCCCTTTCCTGCACTCATTTGCAAGTTTAGGAACATTTGAGACAATTAGGGATGCCATGTAAATGTATTTGTGAAGATTAATGAGTCTGCTTTTTACTGAGGCTCTGAGTTTACACCTGTTGGCAGTGAGATATCTCTTGGAGGAAGTTTTGCTCCTGCTCTGAACCACCTTTTGGAAAAACTCTTTCCATTGAAGAAATTTCTGTTCATGAAGTTAACTTTTGTGAGTCCATTCCCTCTGTGTATAATAGCAGGAGAAACGAAATACAGTTTATTATAACTTAGTTTAAAAGGAATATTAATTCCTACACTAGGTTCAAATCATATATTGCCAAGTAAAAAGACCTATAAAACTCCTTTCTGTGTCTTGACACTGGCCTTATACAGATGCGTCACTGGTGGTGCTAAACTCTGTGGCTCCTACTGAAAGCTTATTCTGGGCCCTTGCAGGTTATTTCTATAACAAGTTACTGCTCTGAAGTAGACAAAAGGAATTTTCTATGCTTTCAGGTTCATTTTTATTATAAGGGAAAATGTGTCCACAGCCTCTTGGCTTCTGCAAAGAAGGGTTATACTAAAGGCTAATCGTCTTGAGCAAAAGGCAAAGTAACTACCTCTATAAAAATGCGAAGAAATTGAAAGAAGTATCTTTGGGGACTGAAAGAGTAACGTGATTTTAATTTATGGAGAAGGCTCCAGTAAGGGTGTATGTTTGAAGTATTTTGGCTGAGTCTGTTGCCTGTTATATATTTGCTGGAAAATTGTTATTATGTAGTTAATACAAAACAAATGCATCTCATATATGTGGCTGCCTAACATATATTGAGAAGAGTAACTATGCAGAGCACCCTTGAACAGTAATGCACTTGGCAGCCCTCTGCAAGCACAGTTGTGAAACTGATTTTTCTGTGTTTATATTCCCCTTTTTAGGTTTTCCTTTAAGCATCAAAAAGACTTAAACTTTGGATTCCAATATCAAGCTGTTACTGCATTATCTCTTAAGAAAGAAAAGCATCACATATTTTTTCCTGAAGCATTACTTGCGCTTGCTGAAAGTAATTAACAACACTTCCAAACTAATGAAGCCAGCCAGAGTAATTGGAGCCTTACCATTAATATAAGTGAGAGTCCTTATCCCCTGTCATGTGCCTAGCGTTTGTGAATGTCATTTAAGGAGTCCTTGAAGAGTCCCAGGGCTGAGACTGGTTCATAATTACTTCCATCCACATCAGAGTGTGTCACCATCTGTGGGCTGTGCAGTCAGTTCCTCCTTGCTGCTTTTGTCTGACTTGGTAATTATTTTTTTTTAATTTCTGCATAAAGCTTCAACAGTTAGTGTATCTACAGCTTCATCTTTACTGTCAAATTATGAAGACACTTACCTTTTTACCCTTTTGGTTCTGAGCTGGCAACCCAGTTCTTTCAGTTTCTCTGTTAAGAAAAACAAAAAAACCCAAATGAAACCAAGACACAAAACACCAAACCAAAATAAAAACACAAAAAATCCCCAAACAAACAACTACAAAACCATATGCAGGCACAGGAAAGAGATTCAGGCTATGACATTTCACAGACATACCTAAACTTAGGAGACATAACCAGTTTGGACAAACCTTCATCTGTTTGTTTTTTTTTCTTGTAGGCCAGACATTTTTTGGTTCATTATGTTGGCAGTTACAAATTATATCCTGGGATCCTTACATATGCTGGTACACGTGGGATGTGTAGATAAATGTGTATGGATTTAAATCAGTTTCTGAGTTGTTCTGCATGCAAGCACTGAGCGTGGGTGCCGTGATCGCCTGTCCTGAGGATCTTGCCCTTTGTGCTGCAGAAAAGCATCAGTGAGTGAAAAGGAAATTCAGAAACACAGCAGGGTGTTAGCACAGGTAAAATTGCTTTTGGTGCAAATTTCCCTTCATGACATGATACTGTTTTCTGTTATTGTATCTTTCTCTCTGCCACCTAGCAGCCTTCTGAATCACAAATACACTAAATGCTTTCATGTCTTATAGCCTGACTTCTCTCATGTTTCTTTATTGCATTGTCTAAAAGATGTAGGATCTCAGAAGTAAAGGAATTTGACCTGAAGGCTATTAAATTTGAGTTCATAATAGGTAGTTGAATCAGAACACTGGCGATACAAACTGAAAGACAGAAGATTGTAAAGTTGTATAAGGAATAGCCAAAGAGAGAAATGGTTTTCTGGACTTCTAGGCCTCTGATTCAAAAAGTTATTTGGGGCTGCAGTGTCTGAGCACAGATTGCTTAATCTTTCTGATGTGATATGTTTTTTTTGTGTCAGTTCTTCAAGTGTGTGTTAAATATATACGTCATTTGCAAGCACATCTGGCAAATATTTTTTGGATTACTGTTGCATGTAAGTGATGCTGCCCTGCCAGCAGAGATGTACATCTGCATCAGGGTGTCAGTTTGATATATCTTATTATGTCAAAAAGAATCAAAACACTTCTAAATTCATTTGGCACTTATTATGTCTCCACATGTTTCCTCTAAGCTATGCTACAGCTTAAAATAAGTCACCCTAAAGGTGCACAGATGAGGATGAACTTTCTAGTAATTAAGTACAAATCCAACACTCTTCGCTTGTGGAATCTGTAAATACGCAGCCATCAGGTCAGTGATGAACGTGGGAGGGTTGTATGGCAGCCAAATATTTTCCTTTATGTTTTCTCAGGCAACAATTATATTTTAATGGTATTTCAGTGGTACCAGTATTTTCTAATAAATTTAATCTTAAAATTAACAACTCAAGATATCTATTCTTAATAGAAGTACCTCCTTTCACAGTGTACAGATGAGATTAAGACTGCAGTTTAAATATTAAAAAAAAGTTTTTCTAGATTTTGAAGGAATTGTTTTCTGTGTCATCATGCTAGAACTTCCTGATGTTCTTGAGAAAGCTTCTATTCACCTCTCATTGCTACATTAATTTATTCTGTGTTTTGCTGGCCTGAAACTTTACCTGACTCTTCATGGTGTTGTTTAGCTAACTCTTGGCAGGTTTCTTTCTAATTCTCAAATGTTTGAGTAGTCAGTTTTGACTCTATCACTGCTTGTAACGTCTTTTTTCCTAGTGTCAATCTGAGTTTTGAGTTTTTTGCTTGCTTTATTCTATGGTGTCGCCTCTAATCCAGATGTTCCATGTCATAGTAATGGATTTGTAAACTCTGCTCTTTTTTTTTTTTTTCTTTTTTCTCACTATATTCTATACTGAAAGACTCATAGAATAAGGTAAAAGTCTGCGTTGCAGTAAGAAACTTTTACATGAGAAAGCAATATCCATGTTCAGGGTGCTTCAGAGATCTTAGCGGCTGTAACCAGCCCACCTGCATAGCGGAGACGCTGTTCTGACTGAGGCGTCACTTCCACAGAGCTGGGCTTAAAATTCCAGGGTTTTGTGATTATTGCTTGTGTCTGCCCTTTCTTCATCCTTAAGCTTTTGAACTCTTTCACGTTGTAAATTTTTGTATGTTAAATTCTCTCTGCACATTTCCTACCTTTGCTGCTCAGCCCTAATGAGCCGAAGCCCAGTGAGAACAGCTTTCCAGTTACAGATTACACATGTAGACTCTGTTTATGTTGCTTAGTAATTTTTCTGACAGTCATTGTTAATGGAAATATCTTGAATTTATAGTGATTACTAGCAAGATAAAATCTCTGATTAATTTCCCAAGAAATGCTATTGAGGAAGTATATAATTTAAACAGTGGCTTTGCTAGATAGATACTTAATATATTAATATCAATGTTTATTTAACATGTTCTCTATCCATCTTGTTAACATCTGTTTTAATAATAGGAACTATTGCCAAATAGTTTCAAGAGTGATGGTGATGAGATAGTGTGCATCTGAATGTCTGTTTGGATTGGACTTTAGATTTATTATCCATATTCTGCATTTAGAAGAAAGATAATATCTCAATTTTCACTTTTCTTGAGCATAAGGAGCTCTAATAGTTGAATCATTTGATCTGGTTATTGAAAACATTACTATTATTGTTCAGCCTAACTGACCCTCTGGAATTTGAGGAAGGTGTTTAGCCGTTTGAGGTTTTGCATTTTCTGCTATTTTATTGCCCTTATCGTTACATGAAATGCTACATTATCAGCATACATGTGTTGTTTTTGTACTGGTTCCAGCTGCAGTGTGTAGTGACTTGTTGAAACCTTGACATCTGTTTTCCCTTTTCCTTCTTTTTTTTTTTAGAAGTCAACCATGTCGCTCTTTTTCAGTGTTGCATGTTGAGCCTTAACTTTGCATGTGTATCTAGCCAAAAGGCATCATACATCTCAGTTATGTTCCAGACAGTATGCGATGGAGTGCTGTCTTGCATGCATTTTATTAATGATTATGCCTGAAAGAAATGCATTTTATGGCATTATCACCAGAGTCTGCCATGAGTCAGTAAGCTAACACGAGAACATTGTATCATGGACATTAAGGTGATGCCTGCATTGTAGCACTGGGATTTGGAAATTAAAGTGCTTTAAAAAATGTAAAAATAAGTCTTACATCTCTAAATGTCTTTGGGTGACTATATGTTATCACACAGTCCTTCTGCTACTTGAATCACTGGCTGAAATCTGGTTCTGCTGCAGGCATGAGGCACAATAGGTTTGGTTCAGATATTACTAACTCTTACAAATTCCATGTTTCTACCTGCTTCTGCAGTGCGTGCTCTTTCTCACACACAAGAACAAGAAAACCAGAAATATTCTCATGTTGATAAAGATACGCTGTGAGGCAGATTACTCCGAATCTGAAGACCAGTCCAAACAAAAGGAAATCTTTGTTTCTAGAGGCTTTCCAGAAACTGCCTCCTTGAATGCCACCAGGTGGACCTGATGACATGGTAGTCTCCAAACTGGATGCTTTCGTAACAGTGTGTGGACTGTAACTTTCACTTTTTTTGTGTATCAGTCAGTGATGTGTATAACACAATTTCTGTTATAGAGGGATTTGCAGTATCTAAAGCAAATTTACAAACAGAAGATTTCCATCTGGATTTGGATCCAGACAACTAGGAAATTATATTCAGACCAATTCCCAACTTTGGTTGAAAAATTGTTTTGAATTCAAGGAGAAATTGATGTCATAAGGCCTTACTAATTTACAAATATTTGGAAAAAGCAGATTTTGAGAAAAATCGATCATGTGCACCTTATTTTTGAAATTTATGAGTTGTTCTGGTTTTAACTCAAATAGAGTTAATTTTCTTCCTAGTAGCTGGTTCAGTGCTGTGTTTTGGATTTAGAATGAGAATAATGTTGACAACACACTGATGTTCACAGAATCACAGAATGTTAGGGATTGGAAGGGACCTCAGAAGATCATTCAGTCCAGTCCCCCTGCTGGAGCAGGAACACCTAGATGAGGTTACACACGAATGTGTCCAGGAGTGTTTTGAATGTTTCCAGAGTAGGAGACTCCGCAGCCCCCCTGGGCAGCCTGTTCCAGTGCTCTGTCACACTTACTGAGAAAAAGTTTCTTCTCTAATTTAAGTGGAACCTCTTGTGTTCTAGTTTGAACCCATTACCACATGCTTTACCATTGGTTGTCACTGAAACGAGCCTGGGTCCATCCTTGTGACACTCACCCTTTATATATTTGTAAACATTAACAAGGTCACCCTTCAATTTCCTCTTCTCCAAGCTAAAGAGACCCAGCTCCCTCAGTCTTTCCTTATACGGGAGATGTTCCACTCCCTTCATCATCTTTGTGGTTGTTGTAGTTGTTGCTGAGTAGTTGAGGACTTTTCAGCTTCTCATGTGGTGCCAGGTGCAGAAGAAGATGGGAGGGGAGACAGAGCCAGGACAGCTGGTGCAAATGGGCACAGGGATATTCCATACCATGTGACACCATGCTCACTATATGTTTTAGGGGAAGCTGGCCTGGGAAACTGCTGCTCAGGGATGATCTGAGCATCAGTCACCAGGTGGTAAGTGATCATATGATGCATCACTTGTTTTGTATATCCTTTTATCATTATCAGTGTTATTTTCTCTTCCTTTGCCGTCCTATTATACTGTCTTTATCTCAACCCAGGAGATTTTTGTTTGTTTCCATTCTCCCTCTCATCTCACTGTGGGGGAAAAGTGCAAGCAGCTGTGTGGTGCTCAGCTGCCAGCTGGGGTTAAACCACAATATGAATAAAATCCAAGTTTGCAAGACTAGAGGGGACAATACATTAAAACTACTTCATAAATAGCAAACCCAGTAATTGCCTTAAGAGGAAATGGGCTAATATAATGCATTTATTAAACACAGTGAGCACGGCTGAGTACAGTGTTTGATTTTGTCTAGCAGTAGAAGCTTACCCTGAAAAATATTTTTATCTGTACTTTAAAAAGATATTTCCTTCCTATTTCCACACCTGTAATTATAATTTCCAGAAATTGGCAGCTGACTGCATTTTTCTTTTGAATAAATTCATTTTACCTAACTGGTCTCTACCCCCTCACTTACCCGCTCTAAGCAACTAAAAGGATAGGATTAAATCATCAGCTGAAATTTTTCATTAAGTGTGAACAATGAAAATTCATGACTGGTCTTGTTTGTTTTAGAAACTTTACACACAGACGTGAGAATCTAGTCCAGTACTCTGCTGTTGCTTGCAAACATAAGAAAGCTGGGGATTTTCATTTTTTTAGTATATCTGGCAAGGTATTTTAAGAACTAATTTTATCTCAGTCAATGAATAAAATACCATTTTCACATATAACATGATTGATGATTGAAAAGTGACTCAAGTTTTTTACTATTTGGCCTTCGAATTACAGGGTTTTTGAAGAAAGGTGTTCTTCAGACAGTGAAGTCTTAAGTGTCACTGCTTTTTGAAAAACACACTGACAAGTGCTTAGGATAGTTTAAGAGACTTCTCTGAAACCAGCAGCTTTTATTCAAATCCGGTTGCAGGTGCACACGATTGGAATGGCAAATAAGTAAAAGTAAACACCATCCTGACACAGAGGATATTAAACATACTAGTGTAAGTGGATGAATAATCTTCCTTAGGATTCCTCACTCATTAGATCGTGGGCAACATATTCTGTTCTTAATTTTTGTATTCCTGAGTATTTAACAGTAGATTCAACAATAATAATGAAATAAATAACTCACAAGTTCATGGTAATTCATTTATCTTTTTCAGTAAAGGACAGCTTGTATAGCTGAGTAAATTGTTTCCTTTGTACGTACACATTCCGAAATTCAGATGCTTTTCAAAAGAAATCCACAGAGTTGTGAGTGATAGTATCATGTTTTCCCTGGCAATAATTCGTAATATGTCCCAGTTTTATTTACCTTGTCTTTGAAACTGTTTCAGTACCTCTGAGAAGATACCCAAATATATATATAGAAAACCCCCTTTGCTTTGCAATTACAAATTACAATAATACTACTTTCCTGTTCTTAAGATTACGCATGTACACTATTTACTCCTAAAATAGTTGCCATCTGTTTGGAAAAAAATACAGGAGTGCTGCTGGAGTCTGCATTTTGTGTGTCTGACCACTAAATGGTAGTGTTGTATTGCAGCTGAAACAGGAAAATACATGAATATGGCAGAGAAAAAAATTAATTCAGATGTAGTTGAATTCTGCTGTTGAAGTCTCAACTGTTTTTCTATTGACCCATTAATTGTATCTTCTGCTGTTAAATTGGCCATTCTCTCAGTGTTTGGTTGTACTGAAAAGTCATCCTCTGTTTAATGCTAATTTATTTTATATGTGTGAGGAGCTTTTTTTCCCTTTCTGTCCCTTTACAAGCTTTGTTCTGCCGTTTGAAATGTCTGTCACAAGCATGCTGATCTGTTGTGCAATTGCTGTGAGATTAACAGGAGTGTATTTTATGGTGACTAGCAGGATTTGGCTTCCTTCAATGCAAAAGAAGACTCTAGTTGATGTAGCCATGAGACTCATTATTTAGGAGAAATGTTTAGCTGGACCATGTGTTTGACTTTTATAATCAAGACTGTCTGGGCTCCAGGGCTGCAAAGTTATCTCCCTTTTAATTGTGGTGTAGGAATATGCACTGTGTATTTGACAGGGAAAAAGAATGCTTGGGATGCACTTGTGACAGATGGACACCCCCCTTCTTAATCCAGCTGGACTTCTGAACCTGAAGGTTCACTTTCCTGTTTCTTTGCCAAAAAGATTGCTGAAAAATTGCTCTGGTCCTTGAATTACCCCTAAGTATGCTTTTCTGCTTACTTGCCTGCATAATCTATCCAGTAATTCAGCTTTATCTTTTGTATTATTAACACAAAATAAAAATATTTATATTTAATTAGAATATTAATTTAAATATAATGATAAATTATATTATGAATGATAATACAGGTTTTTTTGAGATAACACCTGTGATGTTGGCTTTCCCTGGATTTGGGAGTAGTTCTGACTAGTACTGCAATGTACAGATACCTGGCTAGCTGCTGCTTCCAGTAGGTGTTACTGAGCAGAGCTGCTGGGGGAAGAGAGCATCCCTCTGTCCTTCCTTAGTACCAACACAAGAGGCAATAATAATGTCTGATCCCACTTTCTGTGTCACCCTGGACCAGACAGTAGAGGACATAATTCGCTTTTGCTTTGCTTTATGCTCTAGCAGTCTCTTGTCTGCCAAGAAAATGCTATGGGTCACCTGCTGGACCACAAAACAATAGTATACAGCTCTGATTCAGAACTTGGAGCAAATGTCCATCTTTTTGTTGACACTATGGGGGGCAGATTGGATCAAAGATTATGTGACCTGTTGTACACAAGTCATTGCTTGTTTGTTACTGTTTGAGATTTGCTGCACATTTCATAGTAGTTTAAGGAGTAAACAATGCCACAAGGTGTTTCCAGTCAAAACATAGGATATACCTGGCTGGAAATGCAAATTCTTGATTTGTAGGAAATGCCACACAATAAAAATTTTGAAGCCTCAAAAGAAGCAGAGTTAAAACTTACTATTCAGAATTTTTAAACTAGTTTTAGTCCTGGGATATTGCTTTGGAATTGAACAAGTTATGGGACCTTGACTATGGGTACCCATATAAAGAAGTGCTAGTGTGATGTTCTTACTGTGATGCTCTCCTTCATCAGTTCATCTCCTGTAATCTCTTCAGATGATAGCAAAATCTCTGCAGCACACAAACCTTGGATTCTGACTAAGTAATGGCATCTGTCAATAAGTTAGGGAAGTGAAGTGCCCAAAAAGGAAGATGAGTCAGTTTGTAGATTGTTACATCCATACTGGCAATCAAATAAACATAAAACATAAAGATAAAATACATAAAGCATGATGAAAAGTTATTGCTTGCTGTGCAAACTGTACAGATCCAGGTTTCCTCGATGTAAATTGTGTATGATAGTCACTCTCAAAACAGGTGTAGCAGAAATAAAAGAATTTCTGAAGAAACTACTGAGAGCTGTGTTTTTCTGTAGGTAGCGTGAACCTGCAATGCATTCCAGTTTTGCAAGGGCAAAAGCTATTGCTTCAATAATCTTCAACCATTAGAGGGTGGATGAAGGTGTTTGTTCACCTCACATCTGAAAACTGTAAGATCTGAAATGCTCCTCTAAAATGCCTACTCTTAGTTGCTTTGGATGTACTGGAATGCTAAAGAGCAGGAGCTGAATAGTTAAAGAGATACATTGAATTAAGGTTTCAGTAATAGTAACAAAGTATTTGAGACACCTTTTATATAGGGAGCGAAGGAGGAAAGTAATATCTTCAATTTCGGCTGTAAAGAAAAAGAAGAACTCACTAAGATTATGGACTTGGGAAGCCAGTAGTTTTACAGCTTATATTGTAGGCTCTGAGGTTGAAAATGTAGAAAGTGTAGTGTTTCCTGATGGCTGTAATCAAGGACATAGTACAGAATAAGAGAAAGGAGCCAAAGAAATCATAGAGTGGATTGAAACTGCAATGAAATGCACTGATTGCAGTCTTTGCAGCAGAAGAATAACTAAATATTGTACTATGAAAACCAGAAGGGAGATTTCCACAGAAATTATGCGGCTCTCATAAACTAGAGTTAAATTAAGAATGAGGAAAAAGCATTTAAGAAAGAGGCTGCTGTTGACTTTGCAAATACTATCCTTAGTGGAGTGATGAAGAGATTGTAAAGAGCCACAACTTAATGCCTGTCATGCTCTTTAGAGGGTGCTGAAGAGGAGGATGTGGGAGGAGAATTACATTGTGTTGCCTGAGTTTTAGCCACGGTACCAAGGGAATGGAAAGAGTGTACTCAAAGAATCTATATGTGGGGAAGAAAATGGAGTCTGGTGGAAGAGGAAATGGGAATTGCCTGGGGAAGGATATATTGTTGTGGTGTGTGATATAGAGATAAGTTTAGAAGAGAGAACTGAAGTGAGAGAGCAATGGTAGTGTATTAAGTTAGAGGGGGCCGCAAGAATACACATCAGCGCTGGAGACCTTCAGAAGCAAGAGATGCAGAGGGAAATGGAATTTTAACACTACAAGCTTTGAATAGTGGAGTGAGGGGACAAAAGAAGCAATGAGATGGTTAGAAAATGAAGGGCAGCAAGTTTATATTTGATGCAGGAGATGCAAAAGTAGGTGAAAGGAAGAAATGCCCATTCTAGGTTTGGTGATGCTGTCTCTGCATTTTTACTCTTTCCCATGTGAATGTGTGTTATGTTGCTCCACACTAGCTACTCAGTGCGATTGTGTGTTGGTGCTGCTGTCAAAGTAAGGTAACATTTGATGAGGAGTCTTTTTTTGGGTGTGGATAGGAGCCACATTCTCACTGCTTTTAACGTGTCTGGTGTGAAGCAATTTTTGACAGAAGTTTCAAATGGCCATGTTAGTGATTCTTATAGAGAAACCTTTCATGAAACTGAAAATTAGTGCTTCTCAGCATCGCATTCATGCATGAGCCCCTAGGTTCCCTGTTGGGAAATATCCCTTGCTGTCCTCAAATTCTGTAACAAGGAAGCTTGTTGACTAAATTAGTTTAATATAATACAAAAATTGTTCAGGTCTCACCTAATGTTTCTGGCCAAGGTAGAGTAGTTTCAGCATGTTAGAACTGCCAAGTTTCTATTGACTTTATCTGAGCTTGAGAGGATTAATATTAAAGTTTTTAAAAAGGTCTGTCACAAATCAAACTTGTTCCTCAAAGAGTTATGGTCAACATCTCAGTCTCCAAGTGGAGACCAGTGAGAAGTGGCATTCCTCAGGGGCTGGTATTGGGACTGTTGCTGTTTAACATCTTGGTTGATGACAAAGACAGAGGGATTAAGTGCACCCTCAGCAAGCTTGCTGATGACACCAAGCTGTGTGGTGTGGTTGATATGTTGGAGGGAAGGGATGCCATCCAAAGGGACCTGGACAGGCTTTAGTGGTGGACCCATGCAAACCTCATGAAGCTCAGCAAGGCCAAGTGCCAGGACCTGCACATGGGTCAGAGCAATCCCAAGCAGCAATACAGGCTGGGCAGAGAATGGATTGAGAGCAGCCCTGAGGAGGAGGACTTTGGGGTGCTGCTTGATGGAAAGCTCAACATGAGCCAGAAGTGTGTAATTGCAGCCCAGGAAGCCAACCATATCCTGAGCTGCATCAAAAGAAGTGTGTCCCACAGGTCAAAGGAGGTGATTCTGCCCCTCTGCTTTGCTCTTGTGAGACTCCACCTGGAGTACTGCATCCAGCTCTGGGGTCCCCAGCATATGAAGGACATGGACCTGTTGGAACGAGAACAGAGGAGGGCCACAAAGATGATCAGAGGGCACAGCAGCTCTCCTGTGAAGACACGCTGTGAGAGTTGAAGTTGTTCAGCCTGAAGAAGAGAAGACTCTGGAGAGACCTTACAGCAGCCTTCCAGTACATAAAGAGGGTCTACAAGAAAGATGGGGAGGGACTTTTTACAAGGGAATGTAGGGATAGGACAAGGGGTAATGGCTTTAAACTGAAAGAGCATAGTTCTAGATTAAGTGCAAGGAAGCAGTTATTCTCCATGAGGGTGGCAAGGCACCAGAAAAGGCTGTTCAGACAAGTTGTGGATGCCCTGTCCCTGGAAGTGTTCAAGGTCAAGTTGGATGAGGCTTTTAGCAAGCTGGTCTATGTGTGAAGTTCACAGATGACACAAAATTGGGAGGAGCTGTTGACACTGTCCAGGGCAGAGAGGCCCTGCAGAGGGATCTGGACAAATTGGAGAACTGGGCAATGACCAACTGCATGAAGTTCAACAAGGGCAAGTGCTGGATTTTGCACCTGGGACACGGCAACCCTGCCTGTACATACAGACTGGAGGATGAGAGGCTGGAGAGCAGCTCCATGGAGAGGAATCTGAGGGTTCTGGTCAACAGCAAGCTGAACATGAGCCAACAGTGTCCCTGGCAGCCAAGAGGGCAACCGTGTCCTGGGTGCATCCAGCACAGCATTGCCAGCCGAGCAGGGAGGTGATTGTCCCGCTCTGCTCTGCACTGGTGCGGCCTCACCTGGACCACTGTGTGCAGTTCTGGGTAACACGGGATAAAAAAGATATTAAGCTGCTAGAGACTGTCCAGAACTTGGTGAGGGGTTTGGAAGGGAAGCCATTTGAGGAGTGGCTAAAGTCACTTGGTTTGTTCAGCCTGGAGAAGAGGAGACTGAGGGGAGACCTCATGGTGACTACAGCTTCCTCACAATGGTAAGAGGAGAGACAGGTGCAGATCTCTTCTCTCTGGTGACCAATGACAGAACCCGAGGGAATGGCAGGAAGATGTACCAGGGAGGTTGAGGTTGGACATTAGGAAAAGGTTCTTCACGCAGAGGGTGGTGGAGCACTGGAACAGGCTCCCCTGGGAGGTATCACAGCACCCAGCCCTGACAGTGTTCAAGAAGAGACTGGGTAACGCCCTCAGACACATGGTGTGAACTGTGGGGTTGTCATGTGCAGGGACAGGAGTTGAACTTGATGATCCTTGTGGGTCCCTTCCAACTCAGGGCCTTCTAGGATTCTGTGGAAGGTATCCCTGGCCATAGCAGGGGGGTGGAAATAGATGATCTTTAAGGTCCCTTACAAGCATTCTATGATTCTGTGACTGTGAAGGTAATGACACAACTGCAAAACCTGAATCTTCATTTAGACTAATTTTCTTCTAAGCATGACATCATTTAGTGCAAGACAGAAAAACAAAATGGAGGATACTAAAGTATAGTGTGGAAAGTCTTCCTTGTCCTTATGAAAAACCCTTACTGACCAAGGCAAAAATATGTTCAGACAGAAAAACAGGTAGTTCATTCTTAGTAGTTTTTTAGCCAAGTCTTACCAGGATAAAGATCATAAAAGCCAAGTTGTGTGTAGCACAGAATGGATGCTGAGAAACACACAAATTGTCGAAGTATGCCGATACTACATCTTCAACAATTAAATGAATAGAGCAACCTCTGCATTGGTGACAGAGCAAACAAAATGAAGACTGGGAAGTCCTGAGCTGGTGCTGATCAACAGGTAGTTGAGGAGGAAGGTGTGGGGGGGGCCAAGCGTGGCTTCCCTGGACATGAGGATACTGGCTTGCTTTCCATCCGCTCCTTTGAGACAGCATGACAGCAAACTATTTCTGCTGAGTTTGAATACAAAAATTAATGTTTCTGACTTTGATGATCTCTTGTATTATCTAATTTGGGAGGACACACATGCTGTTTCAGAGGCATCAATCTGCAATGTGGCCTCACAAGCCAGCTGCTAAAGACAATGTTGCTGTGTAGCTTCAGCCAGCTTCAACCCCTACGGTAACATCTCCTCTCCATTTACAGAGGGCACTCTTGTAATAAGAATCTCATGATAAAATGCTCTCCTTCACTGAAAAGCTGTCACAGCTTGATGATGCAGTTGTCACCATGGAGATTTCACTCCAACAGAACAGAACTAATTCAGAGCCGTTCATCTTCAGGAATGTGTAGCAGATACCTCACAGTGCCTTCAGCTAAGCCACCATCTGAGGAGGGATCTTGGAGCAGAAGCTGAGAGAGGAAGTACATATATGCTGATGATAAATTATATTTTTTGTAGATTCCTGGATCTCAAGAAGTGGTATGTGTGTAGCAACAGATAAATGTGAAAGGGCATGAATAAAAGCCTCAGAGCCTGAGCCGACAGGAAGGGAAATAGACTTGCCTTAAACTTGAAGGAAATACTCAAATACTCTGTGATTTCCTGTTGATTCCTTTCCCTCAAAAAGGATATTTCTTGCTATTATCCCATAGTCCACACACAATGAGGCTGGCTGAGGTTGCTGGAAAAGAAAAAAAAGGCTCGATATAAAATATTTTTAGAAACAATGAGTATTTTTCTTTCCCCCTTCTGAAAGCCTTATTGATATGTTTGGATTTCTTGTTTCACAGCCATGACCTAAGGAGCAATTACACCAGTATGGAATGATTAATGTCTGAGTTTCCTGAAGCCAAGAAATCCCTCTGAATAAGTAATGGTTGTTTTACAGGTCTTTCTGCTAAGAGAAGCTCTACACAGTAAAGAATATATTACAAAACTGAACAAAGCATTGGGAAAGCAAGTCTGAGAAGCAGCCCTATACTGGCTGGGAGATAAATGTAGTAATGTAGCAGGTCTGTTCTGTTCCTGTAATTCTGCTAGGATTATGAAGTTAACCAAGGCTGTGTTAATAACTATACAAACAAACTGTGTGGATTTATAAGCTCTCAGGAAAATCCATAGCTGTCACTACTGACTGCCAGTAGTAGATGTTGCTGAAATCAGTTTAGGATCTAGTTTGAGATGTTCCTCCATGAAGACAAAGAGTGGGGAAGTGGATAAAATTGAGTGCTGCACAGGTGGTAGTTAGTGGAAAATATAGTTTGGTTAAGGAGCAAAACAGAGGGAAGACATCAATAAAAATATAAACAACGAGGCGCTTTGTTTTATTGGAAAAATCAGTCAGAGGGGAAAAAAATGAGAAAAAAGGTAGAATGAAGGTATAGTGAACTCCTTCAACATATGAAGTATTAAAGAGACCTGCCTAGGAATTAAACATTGAGGCTGAGTGAATCAAAAGTAGCAGGAAAATGAAAAACAGCTCCATAATAAAACTCATAAAACCTGACACAAAATTAATGAGTCAGAGTCCTAAAATCATGAGTCATTTGAATACTGAGGTTTTTCCAAGCATAAAGTTTTCTTGTAATGTCTTTTTCACCATCAGGGAAATGATAATCAAACTTGACATGAGATTGTTTCATATTCAAATAGGCTACTTCAAAATAGCTTTAAAACTTCCCAGCTGGCTAGTACAAGATGAGGTCTGGAGAGCATTTGCCATCCACTCTCTGCCTGTCCCCTCCTTTGGGACACTCTTCCCACACCAGCTTGGTTATGTCCCTCTGCATGCACTGCTGCCTTGTGGCTTTCTTCCTTCCTTTACACCTTAAGTATTCCTTTTGCCATCCTCCATTTCCCTTTTTCTTTTCAGAAAACCCCTTTACCCACTTTTCATTTCAGATTTCCTTAGATTCTTCTGCATCTTTTTGTTTCACCACCTCATTTCTTTGTCCTTGGTTTTCTTTCCAGCTCTCCAACAGTCATGGTGCCTGAGGGTATCCCATCTTGAGGTTTTCTCATTGCTCATCCAAAATAACTTTCAGCTTTGAGTCTAATTAAGATGTTGTTATTAAAAGATGACAAGCAGTACACCTCCCTCTTGCTTTTCTGCCCAAAACCCCAGCATTAAGATAACTGTAACAAAACCAGAGAGTTAGAAATGCTGGTGGTGTACTGTGCTGGTTGGCACTGTGGGCTATTCCTGAATGAAGAGGAAAATTTGAGTTTCTGATTCTTATTTATTTAAAAATGTCAGTGTTGTTGTTAACTTGACGTGGTCAACTTTAAAACAATAGGAGAGTATTTGATTTGCTGTGACTGGCATATGCAAAGAATTTTTTTTTTTTTCAGTTTTGTGTGTTTTTGTTTTAAAACATTAATTCAAAAAGGTCCCTGACCCCACTATAGCCAGAATACAGCAATTACAAAGGTGATTTAATCTGTAGCTTTCATTTCTTGCTTCTAGGGAAAGCACTGATTCAATCCCTCTTTCCATTCCTCCCTTCTTCCTTCACTCCCTCGTCTCCCTCTCCCCCTCTTCCCCTCTGCCTTTCCCTCTCTTTTCCCTCGGTTCCTCTTTCCTTCTTTCCCTCCCTCTGCACCTCCTCCACACCACTGCTGACTGCTCTTTCTTGCTTGCGGTGAGAAAATAAAACCAGGCAATGGCTCTACAAGATGCTATACTTATTCTCGGGTCATCTGTGCTCCAAAATGTAAAGCATAATTTCTCACATCTTTTGTAGATGACCAGCTTCAAAGAGAAGACTATTAAGACCTTAAGTGTTTCATGCCAGTTCAGGAAAATAAAAGGCTCCACAGTAGTTTCATGGTTTCTCGTTGGTTCAAGGTACCTGCCTGTATTAAAAAAAAAAAAAAAAAAAAAAAAAGAAAGAAAAGTGAAGGTAGTTTTTAATGAGCCCATACATCTGTGCTACGGTGCAAAGCCAGTCCTGAAGCTGGACTGGGAGCCCATCTTGCTGCCCTGTTCTCCTCCTGGCACAGCTGAGCCGCTCTCCTGCACACCCACCGGTAGTTGTGCCTGGCCTGTCTGGGTCCCTGGGTCCCTCCTGGGCTTCCAGCAAAAACACCAACCCAGTGTCTGACATATGAGATGATTTGGGGTTCTTCCTAGGCAAGCATCCATGTCTGCCACTGGAAGGGCATGTAGGATTCTGAAGTTGTTTGCTAAGGCAAGGATTTGGGGAGGGGATCCAGGCTGTGCAACTTGCTCAGGTGAGTTTAGGCATGACAAATTCTTTTGCCTCTCCTCTGGTTTGCATCGGGTATATACATGACAGCTAGTCTTTTTTGTGTGACTTGTATATTGCTTGAAGGCTTTACTAATGATTGATTTGCTGCTGTTTGTAGTCTGTCTCGCCCCCCATACATAGGATTTTAATGCCTGAGACTCTCTGGCCTCTGATAATGTTACTGTTGTTTATTCATTCCCCTGCAGAGTGTAAGAGACACCATTAACTTTAAATATCACATATTTGCCAGAAAGTGTTTGTTTACAAGTTTCACAGTATATTTAATACCAGGCGTGTGCTAGAAAATATGTACTTTTTCAGTTTCTTTTTACTTAAGGTAATATTTGACTGCTCTTTCATAGACTTTGTTTCCTCCACTGTGAGAAATGTCCTGGTGGAATATGAAAGATAAAAACTTCTTTTGTGAAAGATGAATTCTGTGACTTGAAAGCAACCAGAATGTTCAGGGAAGCTTTTGTAAATCACTGTTTTAAATTTGACTAATTTTAAAGCTGATCACGTGCAACAGGGCACAATGACCTCTTAAGCACTGGCACAGTCCAGTATGGGTGATACAAATCCTTGATCTTCTAAACCATAACTTTTGAGGAGCTGTGTTCTCCAGAAGTGAAAATGGGTAATGAATATCACGTCCTGTTGCTTAGCTGATGACTACACTTGGAAAAAAAAGTGCTCGCCAATTTCTTGCCGCAAAAGCCTGGAAGAGGGTGCTGTGTATTTGTGAGAAGCCTTTTGAGAAGACCTATTAGTGGAACCTCTGAGGAGTGTGAGCTGAGGAGCAGAGCAGGCCAGGGATGCTGAGACAGAAAGGGTGGAAAATCAGGCAGAGGAGAAAGCAGACAATGAAGGACATGTCGAGGCTTCCAATATATAAGATAAAAAGATACTGGAAGCCTGAAGAGAAGTTATTCCAGGTTTGGAGCGAACTGATGCTCTTGCTATGAGCTTTCTAGGACCTAAAATTGTAATTCCCAAATTAATAAAATCTCAGGCAGCAAGAAAACCTGTAAGAAATGTATGCAGGGTTACATACACAGTTGGAAACTGAAAAAGAGGTGAGCATAAGAACACTTTAAATTATAAGTGTAAAGTTTAATAAAAACCAAGGACGTCTAAGTACCAATTGTTTTTCTATTTTGCTAATCCTGTTTTCTTCCTGATGTGCATGTAAATTGCACTTATTGAACCTCAGATGCTTTAATTATTGGCATAACTGAGCCTGCTTAGATGTTGCTACTGCCATTTTAATGTCTTGTTAGGGCGTGAATGAAACTTTCCTAACTGGGCAGAACGGAGTATTTTGAATTTTATTAAATCCATACGATTTTTTTTTTATTCAAATATGAATTTAATTTAAATTCATTATTTTTATCAAAATAGCTCAACTTTGTGCCTATTGTCACTTATTATTTCTTCAGTTCTAATATTCTGCTTAGCATAAACACAAATGCAAAGGTTATCACTCCCCAGAAGAGTGGCAAACTTGGGAGGCACACAAGAAATCACAGGATTTGTAATGTCATTCTGCAAATTAGTAGTTTTGTGCATGCTGTGGGAGAGGTGGTAATTTCAGAGGAACTTGACTGAAGGGATGTTTGAAGCTTTGTGGGAGTATGGAGTGGGAAGATAGGCAGGGTATGTCTTGTGGACAAAAAAAAAAGATGGGAAGTTACTGAGTGCATATAAAGGTTGCTGAGGCTGATGCACTACTAGAACATAAACTGAGTAGGAATATGGTAAAAAGCTTCATCAAATATTTACTTTTTGATGTTCGTGTTCAGGTACTGTGTGGTGGTAAGATGACAACGTTGATAGGAATAAGGTTGTGGTGGAGCTGAATTTAAAGTTATGTGCATCGCTTAAGGAAAGTGTCATTTTGGGACTACCTTTGTTTCTTTCAGGATTATTATTTCATTTAGTTCTTGTTTTGAGTTTCTCTCTCTCTTTTTTTTTTTTTTTTCCCCAGCTGCTACTGCTCTACCTTTAAAATAGATTTAATGACAAATCTTCCTCTGCAAGCAAGTCACGACATGTACTACTATTTTTTTTTTCCCTAAGATTTTCCTAGCATAGGGGCTCCTAACTGTTGTAGATGCCAAAGCCTTCAGGTGTTTTTCCAGGAAGCATGACATGAATTTCACTACCCCTAGACATCAGTCACTGCAGGTTGGGGGAATGCTTGTTTTTATGTCAAAGTCTGGCAAAGTCTGTCTAGTCTCATTAGCTAATTCTTTCACTTGTGTTTTTGTAGGCCTTAAATGCTGACTTCCCCCCCACCCCTGCTTTTTAGGAGGGGGTGGTCTGATTCAGCTGGGCTGTTCCCAACTATTTTGTCAATTTTTAGGAATTCTTTTTGGGCTACTTTCCTGTCTGTATGGTGTTGACTTGAAACACTGTAAAATTATTTTGTTCAAACATGAGTGAATTATTTATTTGCAAAACATTATATATAACAAAAGCAAACATAGCCTTTTAAAATTTTCTTGTAAATATGAAGCAGAATCAGAGCTTATAATATTGTTTACCAATTTACTTTGTTTTTTTTAAAGGTAGTCTGATACCTAACTTGTTCTTAAAATTTGTCAGAACTGCATCAATAAGTCTAAAGTGAGATTTTTGGACAGTTACTGGTTTAAGAGCATTAGTAAAAATAAGTCATACAACTAGAAACATTAAGCAGTTAAGTAGTGCCTTGTGAACTAAAAGCTGTTGTAAGGAAATCTCATATTTACACATGACATTACTGCAATGTAATCCTGACTATTCATATTTGGGACTAGAAAGGGATTAATCTTTTACTCAGTACTAGAAGAATCATTCCCAGCTCACCTGATTGCTCAGCTTGGTGCCTTTGAAGTGGCTTCTCATTGAATCTACTGGTGAAGATGACGGGTGTGTGATGGAGACTGAGTTTCATTCCCTGTACAGGAGATTTTGCTGAAATAACTACATTTAATTCTGCATACAAAGCTGTAGCCTCATTTCATGGCAATCAAAGGATAGAAATGTGGGCTCAAAAGCAAATTAATTGTCAACTGCTGAATGGTACCTTGTGCATAAACAAAAGGCATTTACCTCATGTCCCATTAATGCATCAGGTAATAAATGTGACAGTTATGGCTTTTTGTCTTATCTTTCTCTTCCTGCAGTGTCTATAAAAGTGTTTCTCACTTGTAACAGGTGGTCAGAGAACAGCTTTGAAATTTATCTGGAGGTGAAACCCTGTTGATTCCATTAAAAGTGAAGAATTTTCATGCAGATGGAGACAAGGAGGGATTTATTATTCTTCCAATTTTGATGATGAAGTATTTCATACAATGCCTTCCTTTCCTTTTTTGCTTGTAGGTGATGTGCCTTCAGGATTTCTTTGGCGATGATGACATTTTTATTGCATGTGGACCAGAAAAGTTCCGTTACCAGGATGATTTCTTGCTGGATGAAAGTGGTAAGAAGATGTATTTTTAAAATGCTTACAACCAAAGTAGAGGGCAAGTTTCCATATCATGCTAATCTATATCACTTAAGTTGATTTCAGAAAGAGGATAAACAATTTTATCCTTTGAGTTCTGAATACTGAAAATAAGAGGTAACTGAAAGCAACAATAAAGCTGCCAAGAGAAATATATCTGCCTATTCAGCATAAAACTTTACTTCAGCCTGAATTTCATATACTGTAGGAAATAGCAATGTCTTTGGTGGAGTTCCTGCTTTGTAAGGTCTTTCTTAGTGCTTTGTCTGTATTTTCTCTTTGAATTTATTCTGCTTCTTTATCACAATCTTTCAAACTCAAAGTTCTGATGACTGAGGTTTGGGTAATGCTTCACAGGTAGTATGATAAAGGAAGATAGATACAATTCTGTGTGGAAGATAAATGTGATCAACAAATGCAAACAATCTCATCTTAGAAAATTCGGGGAGCTCTCTGTTTTCTCAGAGACTAATACAATAATGCAATCAATGGATGTAATCCTCTAAGGAAAAGACATATTTGATTTGCAAATACCATTATTGTTACAAAGAATTTTCTTAATTTGAGAACCACAGTAGTAATTAAATAAACTATAAGCTTTGTGCGTTTTGAAAAAAAAAAAAAAAAAAGGAGCTACATTTATATTGGGTTTGTTTTTGTTTAAAGCAAGACCCAGCACAGGTTTTGTTCCCCGTGCATTCTCTCAGTCCAGGATATGTTCGAAATCCATTGCTATCAGCTCCTCTAATCTTTTTTCAAAATATCAAAGGTCTCAAAGAATAGCTGACTGAAAAATCAGTCAGAAAGTAATTTGTTACAGTAGTAACTACTTCATAGTCATCATGCACATGCTTGTTTGACTTCACCACTTCATCACTGGTTTTGATGCAAATATATGTTCAGAATGAAAGATGATCCACTTGCATTTCCCTGACTAACCTGGAGAACTGGAGGGCTTCTTGATTTACCTGGATCCAGACAAATGCTCCATTAGCTGTTCAGGAGCAGGATTAGCCAGCTTGCATAGACCTTATGTTGTGAGCTTAGGGATGAGTCTGAAAAAGGAGGTGTCTTTGCTGCTGGGTCAGGCATTGACATTTTGTATCAGGCACAGACAGAAGCAAGCACACATTCTGCCTTCTTCTAGAGGACCTTGTAATATGGAAATAAAAATCAAATAGTGCACCAGATTTGCTCTTTGCAATAAAGAAATTGCTGTAGTAGCCTCTAAGGTAAAATGTACTAACCATAAAAAAGTAACAGTAGCCATCTTCAGGACAGGAATTAGAAAGGTAAGGGGGACATATTTGGGCAGCAGGAAAGGTTCCCAGGTGGCCATGTGGCCATCACGGCTGTCCTTGCTTTTAGTGAGAGGAGAGCCAGGTAGTCAACTTCATAGTCTGGATTCACTTGTGTCTCTTACCTGAGAGATGGCACAGGTGGCTGCCCCATGTCTCCTCACACTGAACCCTGTGTCTGATTTTCCAGAGGTGACTTGGAGGAGAAATGCTGACAACAGATTTGTCTAAGTCCCTTTTTCAAGTACATAGCTCTTTTCTGGAGGTCTCATGTCAAAGTACAGACATCACCTGACTCTGCCTACTCTTTATTTCTCTGACATATTGTGATCTCTTTGAGTAAGCACTTTCTCTGGAACATTGGTGGGGGAAACCATATTATGCTGAACTGAAAAACCAAACCAAACCAAAAGACAAAACAGCAACAGAAGACAAAAACAACAGCAAAACTTAAAATCTAGGCCAAAAATACAACTTCAGTTATTTGTTGTGTTGTTTGCTTTTCTGTAATACTAGGTAAGGATTCAGTGAACATTGACTGTCTTGACTATGAGAGCAAAGAGGAGAAAATCAGACTCCAGACTATGTCTCTAATTCCTTTGTGAAGTATACATCAGTTTTGCTCTCTATTTTTTGGGAAGTTTGGTATCAGAAAACTTGTTTAGCTTGCTTGATATTAATAGCTGATGTACCAAGTGATATGGATCTAGTCAGCCTTCTCTGAGGTAGGAGCAAGATTTAGAGATAAAATTTAAAAACGACTGAGCTTTTAGCTTGTTTTGCTTGGCAAATGAAGTTCGTGTGATCACACTGTGTATCTGTGTGTTCCTGATAGTTAAATCTAAGAACAATAAAATTATTAGTAAGTGCTATCAAATGGTGCAAGGCTTGGAAAGCCTGTCTGTGCTTCCCTGAAAAGCAGTGTGAAGCAACACTGTTCTAGTCTCTGTCACTATGTCCCTCCAGTGTTTCCCAGTTTCAGACAGATTATATTAGCAGTAAGGTGTTGTAGCTTAAGGAGTAAAGAAAAGCAAAATTTGAAGGTGAGAAAGAGAAGTAGAGAGAATATATACTTACAATCAGGGCTCTGGGCTTTTGGGAATTACTTACCAGGGTGGAACCCTTGTTCTGTGGTCTGGGTTCAAAGCTCCTGATGCTAAAGGGAAGTAAGAGACAAATTTCTGGGACTGGAAAGCCCATCACCTGTACTGGGATTCATTTTAGCTAACATTAGGTATCAAGAGAGTAGGTACCTGCAATTCAGCCAGTTCCAGTAGGTTTCTTTCCCAGTAAATAAAACTTAGACCTCTTGACAAGGTAGATGGTAGATGTTTGATTGGCTCAGTTGAAGGTGGATGTTTAGAACAGTTCATGTGAATTATCCTTCAGAAATTATTGGATGCTTTTGCAAAGGGATCTATATCCCTGATTTAGCTGTTCTTGTCTACATTATATTTCTCTAAAGCTGTTGAAAAAACTTTTCGGATGAGATTAATTTCGCTCCATCAGAAAGGAAAAGTCCAAAGACTCATCGGTCTGCACTATTTCTAGTCATCTTTCTTTGTCCTGTTCACATGATTTGGTCCTAACACAGGATAACACCTTGTAAAGGCCATGGGATCAGCAATTTAGAAAAACTAGTCTAGAAGTCAGTGAGTCAATCTCTCTGTCTAAGTGTGGGATTAAAATTCCCCATTTCATTTCTGCCATACTTGTCTAATATGCCCCTTTAACACCTCTGATGAGGAGGAATCTGGAACCTTCTATGCTGGTGGTGAACACTCCTTGGTGACCTTATTAATGTTTATAAATATACAAAGGGTGAGTGTCACGAGGATGGAGCCAGGCTCTTCTCAGTGACAAACAAGGATAGGACAAGGGGTAATGGGTTTAAGCTGGAACATAAGAGGTTCCACTTAAATTTGAGAAGAAACTTCTTCTCAGTGAGGGTAACGGAGCACTGGAACAGGCTGCCCAGGGAGGTTGTGGAGTCTCCTACTCTGGAGACATTCAAAACCCACCTGGACACATTCCTGTGTAACCTCATGTAGGTGTTCCTGCTCCGGCAGGAGGACTGGACTAAATGATCTTTCGAGGTCCCTTCCAATCCCTAGCATACTGTGATTCTATGATGCTATTTTTCAGCCGTCTTACCCCACATTCCCTTGCTGTAGATGAAGTCTATTGCTACTTTTCTAATGTACTGTGAAAATGGGGAACAGATGATCTCTTTCTCTTTGAAAAATCTGTGGGCTGCCATGAGCCTCCATCAATTTTATCTTCTTTAGGCTGAACAATGAGTTTAGCCTTTCATTGTTTTAAGTTCAGACTCAAACCTGTCATTAAAAAGAGGGAGTGTTCTCCTTCTTTGTATCATCTCCCTTCTTTGTTTTATGTCTTTCAGGAAGAGGCATTGCATATCCCCTTGGCAATCAGTTGAGAAAAGTCAGTTAATTAGGGCTCCATCAAAGAGCAAAACAAGCAGTCGGCACTATACATTGCAGTTTCATCTCTCTTCCTTGATGTGCAGATGGTTTTCATATTAAGCACACTGTTTATTGAATAAAATTCAGAACCAATAGATAACATCTCTGTCATAATTCCTAGCAATCATCTCCATATCTGACCTGGTTGATAATGCAATAGCGACACACACTTCCATCAGGAGAACTGCAAATGGGACTTGAAGATGTGTGGGAATAACCATAAAATTAAAAAGTAAATACTCCTTGTTTGTCAAGCACCAGTGGCAGTGCTATTTTCATAAAAAGATTTTTTGTGGGAAAAACACGCAGGAAAACATTGCACTAATGAAGCTCACATTACATAAGCCAGCTTGTAAGCACAGAATATGGCAGTGGCTGCTTCAGGCATTGTTAGTTTGCAGTTCTGGACGCTCTCCCAGAAATCCCAGGTTTTCCTTAACCGATGGTGGTTCAGTTTTCAAAGAAGATAAGAAGTCAGAGGATGGTTGTCTATAGCTCTCAGCTGCTTGTTGGCAGAGATTAGGGTTTAAGGGCTACACTCACAAAAAATACTTGCAATCAGCTATTATTTAGGCACCTAACTAGGATTTGGCAATGTAAGTAATTCATGGGATTGGCCCTAAATGAGAACATCTCCTTGGCTTGCACAGATATTTCTTTCTAAGTACTATAAAACATGAGAGTTTTTGAGGCTGCAACTATCAGACTTAATTTTTTAAAGATTAAATTATTTTTATATTTAGTTAATGTTGGCTGAGTGCTTTGGAAGCTTAAGGATGATGGACTTCATCACGTACTGAGATGCATTATGTAAAAAGGCTGCAATCTCAGTTGACCAAAGCCAGTGTCTGCCTCCAAGCAGAGCGTAACCAACATAGAATGTCTGGATGTGAAAACAACTGCAGATAGCTTGTCAAGAGCACATATTACTGTTGTGGAAACAATGATGAGAATGACTCTCTTCTAGGGGGAAATTAAGACTGGAATCTTTGAAACCTAATTTCACTTTGACTTTACTGGCCTGTGTTAGTCCTCAGCTCAGCATCTCTGTGCCAACACTATTACTGCTTCCTCTTGCCAGCAGCAGACAACGTGCCAGGAAAATCTGAGTCCTGTGGTGTCCGCACACGTGCGTGTGTGCATGGAGCCATGCACACGCCTCTGATTCAGTAACCGCGGTTAGGGTCAGGAGTATCATGTTTGTTCCTGTTAATAACTGTCAGGTTTCTGTAACCTCGATTACTCTGTCCTTCCTAAAAGAGGGAGGAAGGGGAAATCAGTTATAGTCTTCGTCTCCTCTGATTTATAGGACAGAGACTGATGTGTTAAGCAGTTTTTGGCTGGACGTAGGAGTGGAGAGCACGCTGGCTGACTTACCCTGCCCTCATCAAAAACTCGTGCTTTGGCATTTGGAAAGTAATGGTGGGTTCTGGGGACTTTGAGATATAACTTTGCTTTCAACAGAGGCATAAATATAAAGTGTTCCAGTGCAGTGTGATATTTTCAAATGTCAACAACTGCTGGGCCTTGGAGACAGTTATTCTGTGTATGAGGCAGAAACAAACGCAGGCAGGAGGGACCAGTCCTCTGGCTGTGCATACTGTTTAGACTAACTGTTCAGAAAGGGCAGAAGAAAAGAAGCTGTTTTTCCTGTGGATTTGCATCCAGTGCCCACTTTACTTTCCTACTTCAAGACCTCTGGTTTCGCCTCCACCCTCTCATTTTGCCCTAGACCCTTGCACAGCACCCTCTGCTCCCTCCCTTTTGGCACGCCGCTGCTTGTCCTTGTTCCTTTCCTCACATTAAGGGCAAGTTAATGACATCTCTCTTTTATCCAGCAGTGTGACAGTTTCACAGCTTTACCAAAACCAATGGGAATATCCTGTCCCAGAGGCCACCTGTGTCCAGCCGGGCCAGAAGTGCCTCCTTCCTTCTCTCCCTCCCCATCTCCCTCCCTTGGCTGTGCACCAAACCCGGCTCTGGCTGCGGGATAGAACTCAGCCATGCGGTACCGTGTGAGGGACTTGCTTCTTTCTGTTGGGTTAAACTCTTGAAAGGAGAATGATGATCCACAGTTAAATACTAAGAACAGGCTGTTAGCATGAACATCAGGTGGCTGTTAATATAATATCATGTGGCATTCATTAAATACAATCTGTAGTGATGCTTGAGTTGAATGAGCTGTTCACATGAAAAGTGCTTTCATAGAACATCTAGGGTTTTTTTCTACACAGGATTTTTTTTTTTTTTTACATTGGTGTTTTTAAAAGATATGTTATTGATTATGTAAGCCCATTTCCTTATCTGTTGTCTGCAAGCTATTTGCTTTGATTATTCCCTATGCTGTCTCAGAGGTCTACTTATTGGAGACATTCCTTCTCACCTTTCTGCCTAAGCATCTCTAGGAGTGAATGTTTGGTCACTTAAATCATAAATCTTTGCTCTCTGTGGCTGGCAGATTTATAGACATGAATGAGGACATTAGAGCTTTCAAGAAGATTATATATGTACTTTCCAGTCTAGATTTACACTGAAGTGTCTCTCTCTTCTTTCCCTTTCCCCATCTCCATACCATACATGCGTGTATATTTGCATAGTTATCTTTTTTCATCAATAATGCTATGAAAACTTTGCTTGTATATATAACCAGTAATCGTGATCACTTAAAACTTATAAAACAGCCTCTCATTGAAACTAGCCAAACAGTAAGGCTGCAGTTGATGCTAATTCACTCTGCTCATTGAACCAAATGTTCTTCAATACTTTTTCTGCAGTATTTGCTTTCTTTGATGTCTGTTAAAAATAGTATGAATGAAACACCATCCAATAAATTAGAACTGGTGGAAATTCCCACTTCATTTGCATAGGAGTTTTGAGTGTGCATGTTTCTTCAATATTTTTCCGTGGTAAAGCTGATTTTGGCTATAAAAATACTGAAAACTTTGGGTTCAGAAATATCAAGCATTTCTCAATAATATGTGCATATAACTTAAACTGCATTTTAATTGAGAACTTACAGTATAAACCTTCAAGTTGTTTTAAATAAAGGTGAATTGTTATTAAGCATCATCATTATTATAATCTGAATGTACTAGAGGTTTTACTTATAAGAGGTGTTAATATGTAGTTGATAATAGAGTAGACAGAATGTCTTTATTGATTTTATATAGCTTTATATTTTTGCTCTTTCATTTGATTTTTGTGTTGTAATTTCTTGAACTGAGTCCTGCCCAGGGAATGTTTCAGGGGAATTGGTTCAGGAGAAAAGATTTTTTCTTACAACACATTTGAAGGTAGCTTCCCAAACTATGAACGTCTCAGTTGTATATCCAAATGCAAAGAGTGCAATTCAGATTTTTATTACGAGTTTTATAAACAAACTTTCTGTTCTGGGAAAGTAACACAGAAATTTGTAGTCATCACAGGCTGGATCTTAATATTTCAGTTCTTAATTTGACTGTCTTATATCTCTTCTTTCATGGAAGCTGCTTTATTTTACAGCCTTTGAGCCTAGTCCACAGTTGGTATAATAGTCCGTTTTAGCCCACAGGTTGAGCTTGAGCTTGTATGTTCAGTCTGTGTCCTCAGAAGATGGTAGCTTCCAAAATATCAGCTTATTTTTTGAGTTTTTTTAAGGGGAAACTTTATTTTTTACTTTTCAAGTTCTAGGGATTATGGAAACAGCAGGCAGTAGCTGTATATTATAACCCCCTCCACCAAGTCTGTTAAGTAGTTTGGTAACAAGCATAGAGGAGCTTAACATCAGAGATGTTTAGAAATCACCTTTCCCATATGTTTATCTTCGTACTTTTCCTCATCTTGTTAATTAGCTTGGTAAAATGGAGTGTACAGTGCTGGTTTTGACTAGTTTATTTGTATTTCAGTTTTTCACAGTTTGCAGATCCTTTCCAGTGCTACAAACTGTTAGAATCTGTTGAATTTCTGAAAAATATTCCTTTTGCAGGAGATTCTTTGGGTGAGCAACATACCCTAATTTTCTCCAGTTGTTATGAGTTTGTATGAGACAGCTTTGAGATTAGTAGTTCTTGTAGCGTCAGTGCTTTGTTATTTGGTCTGAGAACCTGAACGAACTGTGCCATCTGCTAAACCGTATTAGGATGTGCCTTGGAGACCTGCTTGTTTGTTGAGTTGTATCAGAGAGATTTTGTGTTGAGATTGGACTTTACTCATCGTTAATAAAATTGGACTGGCTTGTTAAACTGACTGTCGGAATTTTCTACTTCTCATACTGGATATGGGCCCTTTACCTGGAATTTTGTCATGTCTTGAGTTTGTCATGTCTTTATAATGCCAGAGCTATTCGCAGATTCTTTTATATTGGCAAAATCTTTTGAAAAGAGAATAATTATTCAAAATCCGGAGTTCATTAACTTTTGGATAGCAGAAACTTTCTGAAGGCGTATGAGGAAAATGTATTCATCCTTAATATTCATTAAAGACCTTTTAAAAAAATCTTATCAAACACAAGCCACAGTACAGCAGCTGAGAGAGAATCAAAACCAACCTGGATAATATTTCAGAACAGTAAAATCAGAAACTGAGTATATCAGTGATAGGTATTAATATTTATATACTCATACATATGAAGTGAGATGCTGTGTAAACAGACACAAATATATCAAGTATAAAGGGTTTTACTGTCCTGCTAGTACAACCAGTTGAAGACCTCTGTAGGGTGGCTGTATTGGTCTGCACTGCAAAACTGATTGTTCACAATATGTGCTGCAATAGTGGTTCAGTGCTGTTATTTGCAAAATGCAACCGACAGAAATTTCCCGTTGAAAAACTCAAAAGTGTTACCTGATGGTTCAGGTTACTTCTATGAACAGACACCTTAGAATAAACTTTTTTTGTAGCATAGCTCCCTGCAGGAGGACTGACTGCTAATATTATGCATAAAGTAATCTAAGGCTGACTAATCATTAGGAAGTCTCATATTGCCATGGAATTGAACACCCGTAGGTGGTAGGTCATGCAGCTCTGATTTGGATTCTTTTATTTTTCAGTCAGAGCTTATTAATTTTTATTTTTTTCTAGAGGAATTGTAACACTTGTTCTATGTGTTTGTTTGTTTGTTTTTTCTTTTGTTTTGGGGTTTTTTTGTTTGTTTTCCTTTGTAAGAAAATCTACTATGGACTTTAAATTTATTGAAGCAAAAGAGGAGCTAACCTGAGATCTCATTCTTTTAACTGAAGAACCTGGGTCAAGGAAAGTTTTTGAAAGATTGCTCATTATTCCTAATAGAGTGGAGGGTGGTTAGAAGACAAAGAAATGTAAATAGCTTAGTTTTTCCTGTTACTCTGGAATAAGAAAGATAAATATTTCACAGCTACATAGAACTGTTAAGATTATGTAGCACAAATGGGAAGACAATTTACAGAATGAAGCAGTTTCTGATGAAGACACTGTGTTTAGGAAGAAAAAAATCCTCCAGGAGAAAAAATTTCACGAAGCTTTATAAAAATTGTTTCTGTCTTTATGCACTCTTTCTGTTTTGCAAGTGCATATTAATGTCCACAGAATAGGTGACTTGAGAAAACGGGATAGACTGATTTTTGCATAGCAGCTGCTGTGCTGCAGAGCTGGAAGATAGGATATGTTGTTTTCTGCTAAAAGAAAACAAACGGGGAACCATGGGGAATACACACCAGGGGGCCTAACTTTGGAATCAAATAAATTGCTTGAAATTGTCGTTAAAAATAGAATTATTAAATTTATATGTAAGCATTTAATGATAAAGACAAACCTACGTAAATAAATCAGGATTGATTTCTTTAAAATCGCTTTAGAGAGGACAATTCTCCTGAGATTCTGCTGGGCGTCTACTGGGATCACAGCTCAGACTGGATCCAGACAGACAGCTGCGTAGTTTTTACTAGTGGGAGAAATACTAATATATTATGAGAAGCTTTAAACTTCCTAGATGCAGATTAGAGATGAAATGTCACTAATGCTAACTGGGAACATTTATTCCATTTAGATTTAGTGTTGTTAACAATAATAATGATATTAAAGGAGAGCTGGCTTAGAAAGAGCATTAGATATTGTAATCCTATATTGATTTCATTTATGGTGAAGACTCAAGAAAACCCAACCAATCCAGCTTTTTTATATATATATATATAATATTAAGAGAGAAAACTTTGAAAAATCAAGAGAATTAGTGAGTGAAGTCTGTTGGACTTAAGCGTTTGGGGACTTGAACATTGGAGGAAGCTTGGAATTTCAACAAAAAGCAACCCAAAAGCTGTCTTAGGTTTACATCTGTCCAAAATGGATTGGTAAGGATCCAAACTCAACTGGCAAAAAATGGAAAGCCTAAAAAGAATTGGTCAGTAAAGAAGCCTATACCAAAACCTAGACAAGAAAATGTTCACATAAACACATTTGACAAAATTGTGCTGATTTTGATCTTGCACAGTGTAGTAATGACAGATCTACTATTTCAATATTTTGGCCTCTGTATTTATAAAAAATGAAATTTATGGTGGGAGAAAAATGCCCTGTCTAATCAGAATCTTTGGATAAATGAATATTACTCAGAGAAAAATGCTGAAGTTAAGTCAGTTGCAAAATGCATTGTCTCGTGCAAGTCAGGCCTGTCACTGTTGGGAAAAAAATAAGTTTGTATATACTGTTAAGATAGTGTCAGAATTTAAATCTATGCATCTTCCTGTAAAGCAGAATAAAATTATATTAGTAGAGCTTGTCTGTCATTTCTTTACTCATCTGGTTTCCCATACTCAATAAAAATAGGCTCTTTGAGTTTTTAGAAAAGACATCAGCCTTATTAACCAACTCAACCATAAGCTTCAAAACACTCCTCTGAACAATCTCTGAAGTATGCTGTGATATACGGAATGAAAGATGGTTTCATGGGCTATTTCCAGCCTAACATTCATTTTCAATCTGCAATTATTTAAACTTTCTCAGAAAGAAAAAAAAAAAAAAGTCATTGGGACTTTACACACCTCAGTAAGTGTTGTGGTGTTAGCAGATGTTCTTAGTAAAGCCACGTTTTCCAGTTATCCCGCTGTTAGCCTATTGCCAGGATGACTCAGCCTGTTTACTTTAGTTTTATCTAAATAATTATAGAAAAATTTAATTGCCTGAACCAGATAGCATTCAAGGAGAACCCATTAATATTAGAGGCAAAAGCTGCCTAGGGATTTTAAAATCAGAGACAGTCCTGAAGTCCTTGATATTTTTTAACTTAGGAAGCTAATTTCTGGATTTACTGTTGATAGGTAAAGCAATGTTGCGGTAAGTCTGCTGCAGCTGGAGGCAGCAGTACCGTTGGGGAGGTAGAAGAGGCAAAAATGTGGGTGGGCTGGCAGCTGGATGTGCCTATAGATGGCAGGCAGGTTGTGTTGCCCGTGTTGCAGCACAGCTCAGTGTGCGAGGCATGTGTGTCCAGGTGTGAATGTTGATTTAATGTCGGCATATAAAAGTGTTTGGCTTTAGTAAGAGTGCTGTATTTAATTGTTGGGTGCATGAGGATTTTGTCTGTAAAAATATACTGTTGAGGAGCCCCATATTGTAGTAAGTTTGTCTGAATCTCCAGTTTTGCCTGTTTTCCTGTATCCATTTGTAGACTCCCAAGGCTCTGATTGATTTGGTATTTCTCTTATATTGCAGCTCAATATTTTTTCTTGTGTGTATGAAAATTTAATAAAAACATTCAAAATCATTAATATTTGGAACTGTAAGCATTCTTTTTGTTAAGGGCATGACAAATAATGTTGTTATTTTAAGTAGCCATTAGAATACCAGGTGGTTTTATTTCTTCAGACAACATCACTTTATGGTTTTCTTCTTTAAAAATTGCTGCCTACTGACTTTCAATACTCTTATTACAGGCAGATTTGAAGCACTAAGTAGAGAAAAAAAATCAGTCTGTAATATTCTGAATTCCTTGAGGTGTGTTAAGTAACTATTTGATGCAACAGAGCCAGCGTGTGTCTGTTTAACTCTCTTTAACAGCAAGCCTGCTGCAGTGGACACTTACATAATAGCTTGTGTTTAAATGGAACACAAACGTGGTTGTTACAATTCCTTCTCTATTTTTTTTCAACAATGTTCTGAAAGTTTCATCTCCTTTTCCTACCCATCATAAGCAATCTACACCTACTTTCATGTTCCTGCCAACCAAAACTAAATTCAGACCAGTTACATGGGTATGAATTTGGAATAATCGCGTTAGTTAGGGAAGTGTATGATTGGTGAGTTGGACTAGATTTGGATACAGTCTCTTGGATAGTGAAGACCGAGGGATGGTGTGAAAAGAGCTTACACTCTTTTAAACGTATGGATGGATGTTTGGTAAAGGACAAGATGAGAGGAAAACCTGCAAGAAATGCAAAGTAAACATGCCAGTAGTTTCACGGTAAGTATTGTAGGTACAGAATAGCCAGCAGCAGAGTAGCCAACATTTTTTACAGGATTCCAAGATATTTTATGTTCTTGTCATGGACAAGTATATAATTAGCCTAAAACCCTACACATTGATTGAGCTATACTGGGTTCCAAAACCAGTGACTTCCTGGTAGACTAAAATAGTCTGATTCTTACTGGCACTGGTCCACATTTTCCGCCTCCAAAACAAGTGTCCTGATATTCTGCATGCAGGAATGTGACAGCCATGAAACCGAAGAGGTAGGAAGCAAGAAGGAGCATGTGTCTACGGTCTAGTGGGTAAGGACTTACATCACGGAGACAAAGCACTTCCATTCAGCTCCCTTCTTCCTAGGGTAGTTTGCAGTGTCTGTATCCACCATCATTTATAAGCAAAAATACATAAACATTAAACCTTAATTGTTATCTATTTTAGTTAGTGTCCTAATTGCCAGGTAATGGAACAACAAACCATTGTGGGTGCTCTTGTTCACTCGTGCTGTCCCCATTGACTGGCACAGCTACGTCCCATGTCACTTTGTCACTCAGGTGAACCCCAGTCTTGGGAATCTGTTTTTTCCTCCATGAATCCACTTCGAGAGTGAAGGAAACTTAAACTATGGGAATAACAATCCAGCCCCAGGAGGCTTCATCTTTCTTGAGTCACATCCGTAAACCAAATGCAATAGCTCCTCAATCACGCCAGTACTTTCAATTTTGTGTTCATAGGTATCTTTGTTCTTATTATCAATGAACTTTAACATAGTCATTTCACATACATCAAGTAAACAGTGATCTTCAGTTAGCATGATGCCTGTTTTTTCATTATATCATCTGAGTGACAAACAGAATTTAGGGTGACTTTTATTTTTAAAACTGATGAAACAATTTCCCTCATGTTATGTGAAGTAAATATTTAAGTTCTTAAAATTGCTTCTAGAGTTTCATGATCTACCCCTGTGTTTCTTCTTTCTCTGGCAGACTGCTTTGTTAATAGACTTTTGTAGAGCATGTTATCCAATTCTGAGTAATTTCTATTGAAAAAATAAATTAAAAAAAGAAGAGTAGAAAAGCGTTATTTTTAAATGACTTGTGAATGACCATGTTTCACATTACATAACCACATCTTGATCAACAATAATGTCCCTATAGCAGTTATTTAACTGTTCTTACAACTCACTGGGACATCAACACCGCAAAGAAGGATTTCCGTACAAGCTAGTACAGATAATAAAAAAATCTGTTACAGGTAGTTTGAACAAATTTGTCTCCAAACATTGAAAAGATTAAAATATAGAAAGTTCAAACCTAATATAAATAGTGTGCTGTTATTTCTTTTCTACCTTATGATATTTAAATATATACCTTACTCTTCATCTCCCCATTTATGCCTAAAGTTTCTAGAGTCCATGTGAGGTTGAAAGATGTAGTTTGCATTTAAATTTCAGGACTTTTTGGGCACAGGTAGCATGTGGGCTTACTAAAAGACATAAAATTCTTGCTGCATTGCACTTGTATTTGGTAACTGATCTGCAGAGTGAAGTAGCTTTGGAAGGAGCAAAGCCTTTGTCAGTTAATATCAGGGTTGAGAGTTCCATAAAGTGATTAAAGAACTGATGTATCAGCAGTCTCTTTACACAGGAATCATGGTTATTCATGAGCTCTGATGCTGAGAGTCTTACCATTTACTGAGTCTCTGGACTCCAGGACTGTGCTAAAAAGCTTTCAGTCATCTCAAGTATCCAAGAATTTGAGTCCTCTGTTAAGAACAGCCTTTTCAGCACCTGAGTTTGGTTCTCACTGAGGTCAAAGTTGTTAATTCTCATTGTAAAAGTGATGCTATAGTTTCTTAGGTAAAATAAGAGGTTCCTTGATACTGTGTACTGTGTTGTGTTAGAGGTGAATCTAATTAATAGCTTTGTTATGAGATTTTGTATTCCTTGTATTTTAATTGTGTTGAGCTCTAATATAATTTGCATTGCATTGTGCTTTAACACCTTTAATCTTTAGAGAGGTAGGATACTGAGTATTTCCTCTTCTTACTTTTATGATGTCATTATTTCCAACTGTGAATTTGATCCAGGTGCTTATTAGGCATTTGGAACTCCTCCTAGGTGACAGGCACTTATTGATGGTGATACATCTATATACAGCAGGAATTGCTTGTAGTACAGAGGTAAAATAGGACTTCCTTGAGTTGTTTAAAAGTAACTGGAGAATATGGGTAGAGTGCAAAATAGGAATCTTTGTGAGCTCAAGTGGGATATCCATAAATATTCTTAATGTCTCTTCTTTTTAAAGAGGACAAATACTTCTAGCCTGAGACTGTGCCAGGTTAATTCTTTCAAGATCTAACACATGAAATTACAGGATATGAAATAGCACAGAGAGACCTTGCAGATTATTTTGTTTGTTGCAGTCGCTTTCGCACCATTCATTAAGAATGATTTCTGAATGAATTCATGATGCTGGAAATAGATAGATCCTCTTGAAATACAAGACCCAAATAAGAAGGTTCAATGGAAGTGATTAAGAGAGCTGTACATATTGTCAGTAACGGAAACTGCTTCAGGTCAGTGTTTACCAGCTTGTAGGCAACTCTGAGGTGGAAGCTCTGTGGGTAGTTACTTGTTCAAACGATATTGCTGCAGTCGAATGTAAGTGAGGTTTCTTTTTCAAAACACCTAAATAGTCTTAATGAAACTACAAGCATTTTGTTAGGTTTTGAGAGTTTTTGCACTTCAGGGAGAGCTTTGCCTGCATAGTGTAGGGCAGCAGCCTTATTTCTTCCAGCAAAACAGTCACCTGCAAGATTTTAAAAATGCTCACTTTCTCATAACTATATTTCACATTATCAATACTGTAAACTGAAGACAACTTGTATAGTTCTTGTTGTTGTCCCAGAATATTGACATATCTGTGGGGTTTTTTTCTTTATAATTGGAATGCATAAGAGGGACACACATTCTCCACACTCTCAAGTGGATGGCAATAGACCAGCTTTCTGTGATGTACATTGCAATATCTTTGTTTTCACTTTAACTTTTCATATAGTCTTTACGTATTTGAATGGAACAAGGAATCTCACTGCAATACTACATAAAGTTGTTCAAGAAATAATAGAATAGTATGGTTCAGTTGGAAGGGTGTGAACATTTCTGCTTTCTTAGGAGACCAAACTTCTCAAGCGTTTTTTGCTTATATGGCAAGTTTGGAAAATAAGTCACTTGTGGACATAACTTGATAAAGAATGTCCACAATTAATAAGATTATGTTAGCATGTTAGCTGTGACAGAGTTTCCAGATGAGCAGTTTCTCTCCTCAGCAGATAACAGGGAAGACTTCTAAACGTGCTTACCTTATAATCACAGAACGGATGCTTTCTGAATGAGATTAGAACATAATTCTCTTTTAAATGACACAGAAGTCCCTTAAGAGCACCTGCCATTCCTCTGAACAGCTCGTAATGTTACCTGCTCTTCCACAAGTGTTCCTAGCTTTGGTGGCCAGTTTACCCCATGTTTTCTACAACTTTTCTTCCTTCTCCTTCCCTGTACAGATGAAATAGCCTTCCTGGTCTCATCCATAAGACTTATGTTTCAAATCTTTCTTCAGTGCTATTACTTGCCTTTCTTCTGGTGAGCCTCATGATGCAGTTAAGTGGATGGGCAACTGAAAATATTTGATGCTTAATATGAAGGGGAGATTTTTTTCTTCTCTTTTCTAGATAACATACACAAATATTTTTCAGAAGTGTTGAAAGCTGTTTCCATGTCTTTATCTCCCTTTTAGGAAATATTTCATGATGTTCCATCAAATTCACTGACAATGATACTTTAAAGTATCATTGTTTACCACTATCTGCAATGCGCAGGGATGTTCCTATTTCAGGGCCCTGTACAAATTCAGACAAACATCAGTAGTTGAATTACACATAGGCTTTTTCATGTCTGTGAGAAAGCTGATATGAAACTCTGGAAGCATAGAATCATGAATGGTTTGGGTTGTAAGGGACCTTCTAGTCCAACCCCACTGTGATAAGCAGGGACATCTCCAACTAGATCAGGTTGCTCAAAGCCCTGTCCAGCCTGGCCTTGACTGTCTCCAGGAATGGGGCATCTACCACCCCTCTGGGCAACCTGTTCTAATATTTTACCATCCTCATTGTAAAAAATATCTTCCTTATATCTAGTCTGAATCTCCCCTCTTTTAGTTTAAAACCATTGTCCCTTGTCCTGTCACCACAGGCCACATCTGTCCCCATCTTTCTTGTAAACCTTTTTACTGAAAGCTCACAATAAGGTCTCTCCAGAACAGGTTGGCTTTCTGGGCTACAAGCACACATTGCCAACTCGTGTCTAGCTTTTCATCTGCCAGTACCCTGAAGTCCTTCTTGGCACAGCTGCTCTCAATCCCTTCATCCCCCAGCCTGTATTGATACCCTGCTCTGACCCAGGTGCAGGACCTTGCACTTGGCCTTGGTGAACCTCATGAGGTTCACATGGGCCCCCTTCTTGAGCTTGTCGAGGTCCGACTCAATTTGTCCTTTCCAAGGTACCCTTTAAACATGTAGCTCCTTTTCATTATGCTCCAGCAAGAAATACAGAATTTGGCACAATTTTTAAAAGTTTGAATGCATTGTTCCTACTGCAGCATGCACTTGCTGTGCGTTTATCATTAGAAGGAGCGTTGTTGTCAAGCCTCCCACTCAGAAGGTGTTTAGACGCCACATATTGTGTTTATTAGAAGTGCCTAACTGGACAGAATATATGACTGTCACTATTGCTACTGTAGTTGAAGTTGGCCTCATTTTCTTTAAAGTTGCCTGTGATCTGCAAACCCACTGATGAAGAAGGAAAAAAAGAAATGAAATGAAACAGTAACATATATCTCCTGGGTATTTCAAAGCCACAGACCACTAATTAAGATCTCAGACTTAAATATCTGGTCCTTGGGGGTATAAAGCAGTGCATAGCTTATTAAGAAACCATAACTTCACAGATAAAGAGTGTCAAAATAAAAGCATAATTGAACAGGGCTGTTTAACTTGGATGTTAGTAGACTCTTATTTGAATAAGTGTTGGCTTATACATCTGAAAACTGCAATTAATTTTTCCAGCATCTTCATATATTGTCTGTGTTGTTAGATACTTCAGTTGTAAGATGCCAAGTGTCATGGAAATGATGCATGCCAGCCACCACAACAGGGTTCGACTCTTCATTTCTGCTGAATCAATGAGCCTCCTATAAAGTCATTTTATTAATAGCACTACAGCTTGAGCTGTGTACCTCTGAAGAGGGACCTCGTACAAAGAAATCTGGGTAATTACACTCTTACAATCTAAATTCCCCAACCCTTATGTGACAGTTTGGGCCAGTAGCAATATTAGGGTCTGAGGTCTTCCCGTTTTTCATTGAGTCCCTCCATCATCTCTAGGCAGGCTGTTTCTTTTCTCATCTCTAAGGTTGCAGCTTCTGATAATGAATGTAGATTCCTTATCTTGTGGCTTGAACCGGCTCTGAGACCTTCTTTTACTTGACTAGGTTAAAATTCAACCTATCTAGGTAAAAGTTGGTAGCTTGTGATCTAAGGCTTCAGCAAATTTAGCTCCTAATGCTAAGCAAGTTATGCTAAACAAGTTCTATATAAGTAGTATAACAAATAGCACAACACAAGAGATTATCAAATTTGGTGCAACAACTACTGATGTGCATTATGCACAGTGTTCAAGCTGTGCCATCTTATATCTCCTCAGCCAAGGAAAGTGTCCCATGTTTGTTGGCTCACCTCATCACAGGACAGGGGAAGATTCATCTTGTGTGGAAACGCTCATGAGAAGCTGTTAGAGCTTGATGCTCAAGACATTTCATGCTAATACTCTTTACTCTGTCATCTTCACCTTTAAAGTATTTCCAAATGAATCAATTAGTGCACTTATTTTCCCCTATCCTCATATTGTAACCAGCTGAGTGGTAACGTGTGATCTGTGATAGGGAAGGGCAGAAATAGAAATGTGTGGAAATAGCTAAAATTGGACTATAATAAGAGCAGATACACTTTAAGGAAGGAACTAAAAATACCTTCTGAATAGACATATGTGTGTGTGGATACACAAATGGGAACAAAACAAAGCTTTAATGGCCAGTATATAGATTCTGTTGCTTAGGGATTTTATTCCTTTAATGATGTATTGATTTTCACTTCCCCTTTTCAGGAGTTTTTGTTAGAGTGTTGGGTTTTTTTTCTTCTTTTAAGATCAGAAGTAGGTGTTTTGGGTTTTTTTGGTGTTTTTTGTTTGTTTGTTTGTTTTTTCCTACTGTTTGTTATTTGGTAAAATTTTACTATTTTTAAACATCTCTTTCATATAAACACATGTAAAAATAAAAATAAATACTTCAACTAAAAAATAAAAAGGTAAAAACCTCTTCAAATCAAAGCACTATGTAATAATACTGTGCAAATATTAAGCAAATCAGGCTTGCAAATGTTAGAGAATTCACAAGTTATAGTTGCCTATCAAACTGTGTTTTACTTCATCATTATTTGGTTCCCTCAGTGCTTCAGCGTGGCTGCTTCCTCCTTCCTCTGCCACCCCTTGTAGGACAGCACAGGGAGGACAAAGCAGTGAGTCTCCTATTCTCCTTTCCATGCCTGGAGTAGCAGTAGCCTGGGGATATCCAGAAGTGAAATGGGAGAGAATGTCCTGCTTCTCCCCTCGAAGTTCCAGCTAGGAGATACTCAGTGGTGGTTATAAAACATGGCCCACCAAACCACAAGCTAAGTGGGCAGAAGCTGTAGAGGAGATGGATCCTCTTTGGTGTGGTTCTTCATAACCTATCTTTGTAAGGTCTGAAGAAGTCTTTAAATCCCATGGAAACACTTCTGAAGGTTTGTGTAAATCACGGAAAAACTAAATTTGATCAGTGAGGAGTTTTGTGGAATATGGTGTTTTCAGGTCTGTTCCCATCCTGCTTCCTCTTGTTTCTTTAACCTGACAAACAATGAACTTTCCCCTAACCATCTCTACCTTTTGAGAATCAGTTGAGGACTTAGAAGTTGAGCAAATAAGCCTGGGGACAGACAGTAAACATGGAAGATTTCAATCCACAGTTCAAGCTTTCATGAAGTTTTATAAGCAACTGCAAAACAGCTTTTTATAATGGGAGGTATCAAGCAGCTTCAACTAAAACAATGAATTTAATGTTCAGTTGAAACAAACTGTAATGTTCTACTTAATGTAATCTCAATAATGTGTTTTGCAGAAGAAAGGAGGGTTCATGATGTGGTGTAGGCTATATTATACATGTGAGCTGTGAAAAAAACAAAATTTCTTGGCAACAAATATCTTTTAAATGTGGCAATGTTCTAAATATGAGTCACAGAATGAAATAATTTAGTGGGTTTTTGTGCATTTCTTGACATGGACTTCTGCAGAAGTACAAAATTTTAAAATTGCTATTTTATTTTAAAAATGTATTTTAAATAGTGCCACTAATTACAGCAGCAAGAAAACCATTGTGTGTTTTGCATTGGGATGTTGCTTTAACATGGTGTCTGGAGGACAATGCAACTGTGCCATCCAGGACTTCTCATGCAATTATTAGCCTCAGGATTTAAGTCCTTGCAAAAGTCAGGTGTTAAGAGGTGTCTGAACATATAAACCATGAAAGCAAAAATAAAAGCTTTGATAGAATTTACTGGACATCTTTTATGTCAAAGAATTTTATGAAAATGTTCAAAAATGTTCAGTGTGTTATCAAGATCTAGGAATGCAAGCTAGTTTTGGTAAAAATAAATATCAGTATTATTAAAATATTTTATCTTTTATGACTTTATGGAGGTGAAAAAGAGTTTTAGGTAGCTTGATGTTTGAACTGTTCAAGAAAAGGTCATTTTAAAAGCAGGTTACATTGAACTCAAAAGCCTTTAAAATGTAGGAATTAGAAGGTAAGATAAAGCCATGTAGATCAGGTTATTAAATGTGGGGCTTGAAGCAGAAGGCAATCCTGGCATTTGGTTTTAAGCCAACAGACATCTTGAGACTGAAAAAATAAGTTACATCTGACCCTCTACTAAATTTCTGTATTTAGTAGCTCTTCTTCTCATAATGCCAGTGTATAAATTGGAACATGGCATGCATTTGAAAAATTAAAGTTAGTCCATGATGAAAGGAGAATGTGTTTTCTAACACAATGTGACTTATTTCCAATTTTCATTTTTCCTGTTCTGTTCAGAGTAGAAAAATAATCATAACAACATGATGAAAAATAACCCTAAAAGATCTTTGCAGAAATATTTATAATGATTTATTTAAGAAAATATGGGGAATATAGGAAGTCTTGTTAGAAGTTTTATGTACAGCCAAATACAATCATAGGTGCTTCATGGTAACTGAGTTAAAATAAAGATGTACAAGCTGAGAACGTGCACTGAAATGTGCGTATTAAACATCTGCTAAAAAAAAAAAAAAAAAGATATAGAAATAAACTGCGAAAAATCTGTTTTCAGTTGTTTTTGCTTCTAAGACATTTAGTCCTCCAGACGATATATGTAAAGTTGAATATATATCAAGGTCATTTTATTAGGGGAACCATAAAACTTAAGATATAGTATTAAAAGAAGGCTAACTATCTCTTGAACTAATTTATTCTGTTCCTTTCAGGTTCTCAATAAGATGTATCAGTAGAAAGTTATGGAAATCAGAACAAAAAAAAGAAGAGAAAAGTTTCCTAAAAGTGACAGGAAAAAATTGATATGACAGGATTGCTTCTTGCTTTGTTTTTATAGCATGCTTTGAGAATAAATTTTCTTTATCAATGCATATGCTAAAAGAATCCATTGCTGCAGCCTCTCTCCTTTGCTGCCTTGCATTTGAGGATGAAATACATAGCTCCGTTTTTCATATAGTTTTGTTTTAATGAACCTGCAAAATTACTACATTTTTGACCAGTAAACCTGAAGAAAAATTACCCATCTTAGGGAAAATCGAGCTTCACTAGCATGGCTGCAGGGGTTCTCATTACCATGTGCAACATGGCTCTTCTTACTTCAGGGAATGCAGCTGATAGTTTCCAAGGTGAGTCTCATAATGTGAATTTGGGTCCTGTATTTGATAACAGCTTAAGCCAGTTGGTTAGTATTCTTTCCATGTAAGATAAAAAAGGTGAAAACAGATAAGACTATGACTTGTCTCTGTTGCTTAGTACATTGTAGAATAAATTTGGATGAGTGAAGCATAAGGCTTTTGCTTTATGTAGGTGTTCTCCACTTCTATGGTACCAATACAGTAAAATCACCACATATTTTCCCACCCCCTACGTACATAAAGAAAAAATAATTCATGCTTGAGATGTAAAATTAATTTTGTGGAGATCAGCAGCATGCTTCTATGCTGGAATTCTATTGCTTCCATAGAGATTAATTTTCTATTTCAAATTGCTAGGGGAACCATAAAATATTTAGATACCTACGTATGTAGAAATCTTTTGTTGGTTACAATTGGGTCCAGATATAGAAGATCTGCAATTAACTTTGTGGACTGGATCCATGCAGATTTAAAGAAAATGAAAACATCTAAAATGAACAGTGTAGAACTTTCCATATTATTTAAACTAACCTTCTGATTAAAATGAAATTAATTTGTCATTTGCCGTAGTAATAAAAAGCAATGTCTTATATTAAACCAAGGATGGATGTAGAGTTCTATTGATGTGAAAAGCTTCCTCTCCGAGCTGAACTGGAAGACCAATACACATCCCTTGTATAACTTCTCCAGGTTTTATTTGCCCCTTTATTCACTCAGTGGTACAATTTAGCAAAAGAAAATTTAGCACACACCCTTGAGATACATTAACATGTGGACAGTTGCACAGAAATAGGCAAAGATAACAGATTGGACCTAATTCTTTGTAGTCTGCTTTGAACTACAGTCCGTCTACAAAAGTCTTGCAGACACAGTCTCTGCTGTGACAGTTAGCTGCTACATACTTCACCAAGACTCTGGTGTCAGTGGTAGAACTTCAGATATCCTAGTGATACATTTACATTTCTGTCCCCAAGAATCGCTGTTCTCCATTTGACTCCTTGACTTTCTCCTGTCCTGGCTCCCATGCACTAACCTCTCCCGTCTTAAGAGAAGTTTAATGTTTCCTGTGAATTTTCTTCAAACAAGGAGTCCATTATTTGATGCAGTGCACCCAGATGTTCCAGTTGGACTCTGGAAGGGGGTGGTGGGTGAAGAGGAAGTGAGAATCAGAACCAGTTGAACTTTCATAAATGGCTGTTCTGTTGTTATGTCTTTTGAAAACAGAGTATGTGCCCACTGTGTTCCATAAACACATGCATTGCATTAGGTACAAGCCAACACATTTCATTCAAGCACATCTAAATATTAGAGGAAAACCAGCAAGGAGTTATGGTTTCAGGGAAAAATTTAGGGGGAAGAAGAAAGAGTTCTGCCTAATTTGGTGAGTAATGACTAGATTGGTAGACATTTATTGGGTAATACTGAAAGAGCAATCAAATTTAAGTCCTCTAATTAGGAAATAGAGAAAAAAAAAATAGAAGAGAAACATATACAGCAAAAAGAAAAAAAAAAAGAGGATGTATACAGCAATAGCTGTAAAAGTGTCTATTGAATTGCTCTTCATAATGAAGAGAGGGGAGCACAGTATCTCATTTACACAAGGTTTCTCTGAAGTTACAGAATGCAATAGTTGTGCCAGTGTAAAACCGGGAATTATGTTGGTGTCTGTGTGTGGCATGCTCTGCACAAATGTTCTGAGCGGATGTTTGTAATACTTTGTCGTAAGTGGATGTATAACCCTTTCTCATAACATTATTGTGTTATCCTCACCTGCAATGAATTCAAATAAAATGTATTCATCAGTGTATGTGTGTATGCTACCATATTAATAAAAATTTGCAGGATGATAGAGATTATTTCAGCTGCCTAATTCAATATGGGAAGTCAATGAGATCATAAATCATGGAACAAATTATCTTTTATCTTTAAAGATGGTGGAAACACTGCTGTCAGATTTGTTTGAAGGGACATACACTTTTGCACCTACCTGTTCTGAAAGCAAATTAGTCAAACAGTTTTCCATACGGATGCATTTTAATTTTCAGATCAAAAGTTACAACAGCATTTATACTGTTTAGGGGTCTTTCTTCATTTCTTGTTGTCATGTCACTCATTAAATAAATAAATAATTTGAAAACCCTTTACATTCCAATGTTTTAAAATTCTAAATTATTTTCTTGGCTGGTAGTCTTTAAAGTTCTCATTCACAAGCCATTTCAGAAGTTTGAGAAGTAATCACACAATCAGCTCAGCTGTAGCAATTGTCCAAGTGCACGTAATTTAATCTTCTTCTATTGTAGGCATGGCTAATCTAGTTTGCATTAACTCACTTTTACCATGCGTATATGCAGATAATTGCTGTGACTCAGCTGACACTTAAGGACTCTGCGAGATGCAGCAACCTGATCAACTGCTTGAGCCCTTTTTTAAAATATTTTTTTAAAACAAACCTAACAAAGAGTATTTTTTTTTTCTTTTTAAAAATACTGTTTCTTATTTGATTGGACCTGGATCCATTTTTTGTGTGTGGTTGGATCAGCCAGGTTCTTCATGTTAATTTGGGGTCACGAATGAGAGGGTTTTTACAAAGACCCGTGTCCACAGCTGTGGCTCGTCCTGCTGTGAACAGAGAACTCAGAACTCCTCCTCGGTCAGAGACATGGGGAGCGTGAGCCCTCATCAGCGAGCTCAGCACAGACGAGCACTTTGGAGCCACAAAACAATCTCCTGCCCACATGGGAGTCTGCAGGAAAGGGTGGGAGGTTGACGGCTTTTTGGATCTGGCCCCATTTCATCTTAATCTGCTCTGGTTCCTGGTCTTTTCAAAGTCTCCCCATTGTGCGTGTGATTTCTGCTAAACATGCAGAGAAATTTTTAAGATCAAGACCATATGATACAGCAAGATTAATCTACCCTTTGGCCTTCACCTCTCTCTCCCACTGGGGGAGAGGTTTGGTCCTGCTAATTTGTCATGTTACTTTTTTTTTTTCCCCTGCCATAATTTTTTTTCCTCCTCATGGTTCACCTAAATTGGGGATTTTGGCCCAAACACTCTCAGCATATAATGAAGATAAATAGAATTCTTCATGTCCAATACACGAATTTTGAAAACATAATTGTTTATTTCACCCAGTTTCAATGTGGAGAATTTGTAACTCATTTGTAGAATATAACTGTTTTTTTCACTTTTATTATATATTGTGGCTGAGTGAATCCCTGTAGGTCTGTGAAGCAGATGTGTTAGTACAGCCGGGTATAAGAGCTTCATTCCTTCCCTCACTTTCTGCAATGCAGTCAAGTTTCGAATTGTTATGATATGTAGTAATTAAATATGAATAAATAAAATATCACCAGATAATGAAGCTGCAGTCCCCTATGTCATGTTAAATCATTGATGAGGTGCCTGTGAGTAGGAACTGTGGCTGATGATGTCTTCTACCTCAAAGTCTCTGATTAGTTTTGGGAACATTTGTGTAAATTTTTCCAGTATCTTTGCATCAATAGTCAGGAAAAAAAAAATCTTTTAGCTCAATAAAATATATATAGATCCTTATATTCTTCTTCCTCATAATTCCATTATTTTCAAGTCTTCTGACAACTGAATAATAACTGAAAGTGGACCAATTTTGCAGATAACAACTATGTAATTCAGCTGTGTTACCTTGTTAGGTATCAGCATATAATTTGCAAGTTTTTTAGAATAAAGAGTTAGGTTTTTAGGGAGGAGATGTGGAGTACTTCTATTTATGTGTATTTGGTTTTAAAGTCATATTTACCCCATAAAAATATTAATTTCAGTGAAGGAAAGGAAGAAATAATGAACAAAGTTAAAATCTTTGTTTGCCTTTGTCTGTTTCGAAGCAGCCCAGATGTTAATTCAGGTATTTTAGATCCCACAAATCCTACTCCGATGGAAATAAGGTATGAATTCAGTATTTATGCTCTTCTGAATATTCCTCCTGTCCCTGCAATGGCTTTCAACCTACCTAAAACATTGCTTCTGTATCTATATCTATTACTTTTATATCTATAAATATTTTAGATTTATAATACTTAATTCCAGACTTTACCATTTGCCGTGTTTTCCTTTCATCCATGAGAGGGCCATAGAATATCTATTTTATGAGAAAGCTGTCGTATGGTTTCATTAGATGTGAATATTAGGGGAAGGAGCTCCTCTTTGAGCAGGAAAGCAATTTATGCATCAGGTTGGCTACTTTAAAAGGTGCTGCTTGTTTGAAACAGTTCGGGAAGTTGGAATGCTGCTGCTCTCCTTCAGCTCATCACTTAGGATGTATAGTTCAGTCCATTAAGTGTTCCTTGCTTCTGGCTTTAGACCATAACTGCTGCAGAAATATCGTGGTCCAATTGCAATAAACAGGGTGATGAGACAATCCAAGTATTTGAGGATTTGGTTTACCATGTTCTCTTGTGATTTATCGTTGTATTTGCACCAGTTTATCTTTAGAACACTTGTATGTTTTTTTCCATATGTCTTTATTGTTAGAACCACTTTTCGGTAAAGCAAGGTCTCTAGTACTGATGTATGATTGATGGACTGATCTGTCACATGAAGATAGTATGGAATATAATAATTAGAAAAGAAATTGGACTGGGACTGATTAGTTTTCTTCAGTACCATCACATAATTCCTGTTACTACTACAGATGCCCAAGTGAGATTTAAATAAACCCTCTCACACAGTCAAGCAGTCTGTTGCAGCAGCACAGAAGTTAGCATATGCTAATTTACCTTTCTGAGCTCCATTTTTGTGTAGTTACGTTGCTACCAGTACTCCAGTTACATCTAGGATGGTGCCTCCAGATCTCTACACTGCAATCATGAAGCTGGAACAGGCTGCCCAGGGAGGTTGTGGAGTCTCCTTCTCTGGAGACATTCAAAACCCACCTGGATGCATTTCTGTGTAACCTCATCTGGGTGTTCCTGCTCTGGCAGGGGGATTGGACTAGGTGATCTTTCGAGGTCCCTTCCAATCCCTAACATTCTGTGATTCTGTGAAGTAAACGTGCGTCATTAAAAAACTCCCATTTGTTCACAGTGTTCTTTCAGCCTAGGCAAACACGCCTGATCTACACAACAGAGTTTTGGCATCCAAAATTACCTTTTATCTCTACAGGTTTGCATGCAGGCACATGTAAATGTGGAGTAAGCAAACAAAGCCCAGCTTGTGGCATCTAAATAGAACCACATGCCGCGAACCTCAGCCAGCAACGCAGCTGCCAGCAAAGCTTCGGCGCGCACGCATCCCAGGAGCAATGTCAGCAGCTGTGAGCCCAACAACATTGCTGGCAGTGATGTTTTCCAGTTTAAGCCTGGCCCTGCTTTACATCTCTTGCCCATCTGTTTGTTTTGCATTTCGTTACATCATCCCGATTGCAATATTTAAACTATAAAATCATCAGAGGATCACACAGAGGGGGCATCTGTCTTGTACAGGTTGCCTCAGGGAGCGCTTTCCATTCATAGGAGTTGGTGTCAGAGAAAGTGCAGAGGCTTTTTTTGTGGGAGGAACAGACACATGGGAAGCTGGGACTGACACTGACAAAACCACAGGGAGGTTAGAAGTAAATTGGAAAGTTAAGGCAGGGATATTTTGTCTTCAAATATCTATATTTCAGTTACGAAGCAGATTTGTGATGTTCTTTAATAGTTTCTTGGGTTCCAGATACTAGTAGAATAGAAATTAGGAATTCTAGAGACTAAATTTTGTCATTGGAATTGTTCCCTAAATCAGTATGTTGTGACTTTGAACAACGTTGCTGTATACGTGCTTATGTTTGTGAGAAATAAGTCATATTATCTTGTAGAACGTCTAGAGGAAAACAGGAGTGTGTCCTGTGATTAAACCTGGGTTTTAAATTAACTTTTGGGTTCAGCTGTCTTTTGAATTCTTAATATTAGTTTTGTGTAAATATTCTTGTAAAAAAATATATTGGAATGACTTCTCACAGGAAATTAAGTGGCTTTTTGACAATATTTATAGAAAATAAGTTAGTAAGCATTGGCTTTGCATCAGGTCTTTACTGGTAGCTGTTCCTTATCTGTTCAGAAACAGCTTTTGAATGTTGCATTTCTTCCAAAACTAGGAATACTCCTTTAAATATTGAATAATCCCCAACTTCTAAATGCATGGTTTAGAGAAGTAAGACTTTAAATAAAGAACATATCTGAGAAAATTGTGGGTGAGTCACAAAGAATAATATGGCAGGACTTCTTAAATTAAGTATTTTTTCATTTTTCATAGTTGCAACACGACTTCAACTCAAGAGCAGCCCAGTGTTCTGTCAACCCATATGACAGCCCTCTTTAAGCCATTAGTAGAATTTCATCTTTATTTAAAAATTAGCAATGGATATGGTTCCATATTTGAATTTCTTTAAAATTAATGGAGGGGATACAGGGATAGAGCTGTTTCTTGGACACCACCTTGCAGAACAAAAAATTACATGGGTCCAGGAATTAAAAAAACAAGAGACCCCTAGAAAATATTCTTGATTTCTGCATTGTTAGGCTTAGCATACTTTGTCAATCATAGTAATGGCTTTCATTTCATGGAAGAAGAGTCACCTCAAACTGGATTTATCTAATATCATCTAAGTTTTTGCAACTCAGTAGTGAAATAATTTTGCAAAAAATACTCTAAAAACAAGGATCCACTGAAATGTTAGATACTATCACAAATGATAACTGGAATTTTGTAAGGTAGAATGCAAAGCATGGATTCCAACAATAACCTGAATGTGTATAAATAAAGTCTTATCAATGCATAGTTAGCACTCTTCCTGTCTGTATGGGGATATAGCGGAAGATTTGGCGAGGAGGTTAGTTAAATGTAAATACGCTCAAGTGACTTGCACCTCTCTGTAGAAAAAGCACATACATCACACTAATTGTTTTACTGGCCTTGTGTGCTTGATGAGTAGAACCTCTGTGTTAAATAACATAGGCCTGTGAGAAACGCTAGGCACCTTATCACTATGTCTGAGATTCCTGCTTTGTTGTGAGAAAGAGCGGGAGGCTACGCCTGCCTGAAGCCTTGAAATACAGGTGAGCTCAGCAGGCCCAGTGATCTTCCAGCAGGGCGGAACTGACCAGCGCCTGCGTCCCCGCTGGTGTCACCTCTGCCTGGGAGCTTAGGTGTGGCTTAGGAGATCCCCCAGTAGAGAGGCAACTAAAATAAAATTTGCTCTTTGCAATGCATTTGTGGCCTCTGGCTCTTCTTGTGACGTGCCTGCGTATGTGTACACACTGTCCCCTTTTGCCTACCCACTACTTGTTGATTATCATTTAAGCATATTAAGCTGTGATCCTTGCTTTGAATGTTCACAATCCAGACTGCTTCAGAAGATGGTGTGAACTAATGTGTTTTCAGTTGCTTGGCTTTTTTTTTTATCTTTATTTTTCTTAATGACAGCTTTTTTTTTTAATTGGGCTAACATGTGTGACTTTTTGTTTTGTTTTGTTTTGTTTCATCTGGACATGCTTATATATGGGCTTAAGAATGAAAGATGTGTTTCTAGACCAGTCTGAGTTGGGGAAGATGTAGATAAAGCCATAACTCAAACAGCTCTAGCGTCACAAAATCAGTTTAGATCTGTCCAGTGAGAGTAAAAAATGATGCAATCCATGAAGTTGGTAAGAAACTTCTTCTCTCAGCATTAATTTCTATCATATAGTTCATTTGTAAGGAATGTACATACATCTCTATGCTATGAGGGTATGTAGGCCAACAAGATTCTGAATTGTCTGTGAAGGAGAAAGTCTGAGCTTTTTGAGAGAAATCAATTCTGCTAATGCCCCGTGGCGAGAAATTCTTAAAGCCAATCAGTCTGGCTTCTGAAGACAAATAAAAGATTTATGTCTTAATAGTCACCCCACTCAGGAAATGATAATGATTTTAATTCATCCATTAAGCAAGCACTTTTCCCTTGCTAAAATGTTCTTGGACTTTCAGTCAGTGTTACATTAGGGTGCCTCTCTTCCTTTTATTTATCTTTCACCTGAATACAGACAGAAGTGCTGACACTGGAAAAAATAAAACTTTTTAGTACCTTCAATGAGTCATACTAGGCAGACTTAAACAAAAGAATCATAGAAGGGATTTGAAAGGTCCCAAGGGAGGATCTTTTGTACCTAAATTCTGGCTAACTTTTCTATGTGAAGTTGTAGTTAGGGAAATTTAACAAGTTCTAGTAAATGGGGTTACATCAGGCAGGTGTCCAGTCACTAGGGGGGTTCCACAAAGAACCTTCAATGTCTTCATAAATGACCTGGACACAGGACTCGAGGGAATACTCAATAAGTTCACTGATGACACTAAATTGGGAGGTGCCGTTGACACTCTTGAGGGCAGAGAGGCCCTGCAGAGGGATCTGGACAAATTGGAGAACTGGGCAATCACCAACCATATGAAGTTTAACAAGGGCAAGTGCCAGATTTTGCACCTGGGACACGGCAACCCTGGCTGTACATACAGACTGGGGGATGAGATGCTGGAGAGCAGCTCCATGGCGAAAGAACTGGGGGTTGTAGTCAACGGCAAGTTGAACATGAGCCAACAGTGTCCCTGGCAGCCAAGAAGGCAACCATGTCCTGGGTGCATCCAGCACAGCATTGCCAGCTGAGCAGGGAGGTGATTGTCCCGCTCTGCTCTGCACTGGTGCAGCCTCACCTGGGCCACTGTGTGCAGGTCTGGGTGACACAGGATGAAAAGGATGTAAAGCTACTAGAGAGTGCCCAGAATGTGGCTACGAGGTTGGTGAAGGGTTTGGAGAGGAAGCCATATGAGGAGCAGCTAAAGTCACTTGGTTTGTTTAGTATGGAGGAGACTGAGGGGAGACCTTATCACAGTCTCCAGCTTCATCAGAAGGGGAAGAGGAGGGGCAGTTGCTGATCTCTTTTCTCTGGTTACCAGTGACAGAACCCAGGAAAACATCAGGAAGATGTGCCAGGGGAGGTTCAGGTTGGACATTAGGAAAAGGTTCTTCACGCAGAGGGTGGTGGAGCACTGGAACAGGCTCCCCAGGGAGGTGTCACGGCCTCAAGCCTGACAGTGTTCAAGAAGAGACTGGACAACACCCTCAGACACATGGGGTGAACTGTGGGGTTGTCATGTGCAGGGAACAGGAGTTGTGTGTCCCTTCCAACTCAGGACATTCTATGATTCTGTGTTCCAGTACTTCCTTATCCTTGCAGTTAAAAAACGTGTCTCCTCATATCTGAATTAATCTACCTTTTAGAAACTTAACATCACTCTTCTTTGTCCTATTTGTGATACAACCAACAATAGGAATTTATTCTTCCTTCCTTTTGGCAGTCTGTTAGGTATTGGAAGCTGCTATTTTGTCTCATCACTTCTGCACTAAGGATCCCAGTTATATCAGTTATCCTTCATTGGTCGTGTTTGTCAGAGTTGTGATCTAAACTGTCTGAAGGTAAAAGCCTTGTTTCTAAATGGGATACACAAAAGTGCATTTGTTGTGTTAACTAACATTTCAGTAGCCATGAGAAGCACAGAAGCACTCAGGTGTCCTCCAGAGAGTGCTCCTGTTCATACCAAGCAGGATGATGATTCCTTTTACTGCAGTAGTTTGCTTCAGATGCAGACCTACTGCAAAAATTATGACCCTCTTTTCAGACATGCTTCTCCAGTTTTCAGGATTCTTCCAAATATCATTTATGTTCTTTTACAATGCTTACAGCTTTACCTACGGTAGTGTCATCTCCAGATTTAAAATGCTTACTTAGCTTACTAATAAAATATTGACTAGTACCAGGCTCAGAAACAAAGCCTTGGTAAGCTCCTCTCTCTGCTCATACTATCCTAGTTGGACAGTAAACCATTGACAACTACTCTGGTTTTCCAATACCCATCTTAAAAGCAGTTTTTGTAGATGGTATTTTTATAAGTTGTGGCTTTGGTTTCAAAATCCCGATTAGAAAAGTTTTTTTCTCTAATGTGCTCCTCTGTTATCCTGTTATATGAAGGCTACTTTGACACAGTTTGCTCCTGACAAAACTATTTAGACTTCTCTGTATAATTTTAATATCTTCTAAGCTTTAAATGGTTTGTTTCCTTTATTGTTTTGTATTCTCACAGAATCATAGAATGGTTGAGATTGGAAGTGACCTCTGAAGGTCACCTGGTCCAGCCCCCTGCTCAAGCAAGTCTGCCAGGAAGCAGGTGCCCAAGATAATGTCTAGATGACTTTTGAATATCCACAGGGCTGGGGATTCCACCACCTCCCAGAGCAACCTGTGCCAGTGCCCAGTCACCCTCAGGGTGAAAAAGTGTTTTCTGATGTTCAGAGAGAACCTCCTGTGTTTCAGTTTGTGCTCATTGCATTTGATTATGTCAAAACTGAAAGAAGCCTGAGTGTCTCTTCTTTATACCCTCCCTTTGGATAATTTTTTTCCATAATCTCCAGTTAGGATGACTGTTCTGCAATTCCTAGTTTTCTGATTTGTCACAGTTTTAAAGATCAGCACTCTCTTGCAACTTTACTTGTCCTTCACAGTTTTCAAAAAGTAGCATCTTGTAACTCATATATTGTGTCAGGTGTGTCCCTAAATATTATTCACATCTAGCTCAATAAGGACTCTGTCTAACCTTGTCCCTTTTTTGTGTGTCTTGTCTTCTAATCTTGTTGTTGCTAAAGTTATTTTATCTGCCTGATTGCAGTTAGTCTTTTTAATGAAAATGGAAACAAAAAAAATTAAACAGTTGGCTTCTCATATTAATCTGTTTTAAATGGATAGTTTATATATCCTTTTTTTTTTGTGCAAGACTCCTTGCTAATTTAACTAATTAGCTGTGTAAGTACCATGGGCATTTGGTTTGTGTTTAACCACTGTGACTATAATCTTTTCCCAGTATAGCACATTTTGTTTCTTTGAAGAAAAAAAAAAAAGGCTTTTAAAACTTAATGCTGCACAATAAAGTTGTTAGATTGATAAATGCATTAAAAATGTGCAGATTTACTTGAGAAAAACTTCAAAGAGAAATAAATAGGACATTCCGTTTAAATGCATATTTTCTCCCTCACCACAACTCAGTTACATGGAAAAATCTGTAGCTTCAGGAGACCTGATTAAAATGTGTTAAAAGTTAACTGTTTTGAATGGATGTTTCTCAGTAATACTTTTAGCTGGCATTTTCCATGTGAAGCCAATGTTCTGCAAATGCAGATTTTTAGTTTTCTACCCATGGAGAAGCCTCAAGCTTGTAAACTTTGAAAAGAGTAATTTGAAATGGAAGATGGTCGAAAAGAAGAGATGTCCTTCAGAAAGCAAGTAGTAGTAGCAAAAACCCAGAATTTGTTGGACGCAACATTGTCACTTCTCTTAGGCTAGAATAAAAATAAAAATAAATTAAAAAGTAGAATGCCTGTGTACTTGATGCTTAGGATGATGTTAATATTTACCATATGGATTGGACAGGAGGTAAAGGAAGTAAAGAACAAGATGATTTTTAATAGGTAATATCACAAATTTTACCTCTTGCCCTGGACAGGAAAGCAAGCCATTGATCTTGCTGTACAGATAAGTAAATACTAATAAATTTGTACCATCCTGCATGAATAAAACAATGCCAAAAAAAATGCCACCCAAATTGTGCAGATAAAGTAAGGCACTTGAGTGATGAATTTTTCCCCTGACTTCACCAAGGGTATTTGAGGGATATCTGTTGTTACAGCATATGCCGAGTAAACAAGCTTTTGTCACAAAATGAAGAGAAAGCGATAAGCAAAGGCAGGGCACATTTCTTTGTTTCATGAAGAGTAATGCTGAGGCCATACATAAAAATAATACAGTTGATCAACAGTTGAAATCAACTGTGTCATCTTAAGCATTTCCAGTTAAAAGTAACTTTCTGATATTTTGGTCAGTGCACCTAGTGTGGTAAACCAGCAGAAGGAGGGGAAGGGTCCTGAATAGAGGGACAAGCTAATAAACATTTATATCAGCATGGGAACAGCTGGAGTGAAGTATAGTCAGCAGTGATAATTAAAATCTCTGGAAGTGAAGCAGAGTATGTGACAAGACACACAAGACATACATGTCAAAGATTATATATGTACTAGCAATGTGTTTTAGCTAATGACAAATAAAATTCCTGTTTCAACTTGGTCTTTAAGTTTCTTAAAACTGATTTTTGATAATGCAAAATCAGATTCAGAAGGTAATATTTTACACATGCACATTCATTCACATGGATTCAGTAGGAAATATTTCAGATTCATTTAGGCAAGCAGGTTTTGAAGATGTTTTCTAATTTTGTCTGCCTACAATGCAGAGTTAGAAAATGATTAGAAATCGTGCCTTGTCAGAGAACCTGTTGCAGTGATGAAAAATGTTTTTTAACTCCTTCTTATCACGAGAGTGGGCTAGAATTTTTCGTGATATCAGATTTCTCCTCTGTTGAAAAGTAAGCTGTAACATCATAGAGATAAAGCTAAAATATTAACATGGATGTTTGTGTGAGATGATTCTGACAAAAAAGGTTAGCAGTTGGAGAAAAGAGCAAGATAAAATCTGCTCATAAGATCATGAAATGCAGCAAAAATCTTCTGTTCTTGTTTGCATTAAGTAAAAAAGCCCATACCGATCCATAGTGCTTCTAGTTAGGATATGTTCAAGAGCCCTCTAAATCTATAACTTATATCTGGTCATTCATGAGTAATTTTCATCATTTGTAACGTACAGGTTCCTAAGATAGGTCACAGAAATGAACATGTTCCATTGACTGCAGGAGGATCATGAGGTGAATAGTTCATACATATGCATCATATTTTTAGCTATCTAGTACTAGATGAGTTCAATCCTACCAACAGTGTCTTCAAGTTACAAAGACAGGAGCATCTTCAAAGGTCAAGTAGGAAATACTTTGAGTAACATTTTGATTATACGTAAAATCTGTTTACCGTTTTATAAAAACTTTCTGGGCAACTGCACTGAATTTAGCAAAAAATAAGCACTTTGAAACTTACACATTAGAGCAGAAAGAGATATTAGTGATAATACATAAATTCACTAATTCCTTCCTTATTTCTGATTTAGAAGGCGTATGTAGTAGTACATATGTCTGAAAGCATTCTTAGGTTGGGTGAAACTATTTGGGTTCCTAAAAGCTTGCAATTTTCTCTATTTTATTGATTTGCAAAAAGGCATAGCTGGGTTTAATTGTTCATATTTTATTGTATGTACCTTGTGCCTTGTCATTGAATACTTATCCCAGTTTCAGAAATAGAGAATGGCTTTCCACATGAAAGAAAATCTCCCTTTTTCTATATTTTATACCCCAGTCAAAGCATGTTTCTTGGCAGAAAGAAAAAAAGAGAGATTTAGCATTTTTCTACCACAAATACTTGGCACACAGTTGAAATAGACATTATTCCTAATCTTTATTGTGAGTGGAGAACTGGTGTACTGGTAGGTTGGCAGTGGTTTGGACTAGATGATCTCCAGAGGTCCCTTCTAACCTTAACCACTCTGTGATTCTCTAAGAAAAAAAAAAAAGATAAAATCATAAATTGTCTCAAAAAGCCCCAGACAGATAGCTTAGTGCATATGATAAAACTTTAAGATTTTGTATTCTACGCATACATCACTGTCCATCTGCGTCAGGAACATATTGAATGGGAAGACACGCAGAATTGAAGTAGGCACAACCAAGATGATAAAAGATTTGAAAGTACTTACACCTCTGTGAAACATCCTATATCTCTTTCATTTCTGGAAACTGTATGATAGTTACCCTTTGGAAGATGTCATTACAATTCATAGCTGCCACTGATTCATCAGCAGGATTGGGTGAATTGCGGTATATATCAATGCCCTAGACATGGTGGTACCATTTTCCTTTTGCTGAAGAAAGTGAAACTTAGTTCTACAAATAGAAGATTACTGTTTTTAATTGAAGGCATGAATGCAACTGAAAAGTAAAATCTTATTAGCTTAGCTGCATTAAGAATTAGCAACATGGAACTAATTCCTCTTAACATTAAAAACTGAAATTAGTATTGCATTTGGGGTGGTGATGTACTGATTGGCCTGCGGACATTGCTGGTGAGGCTAATGTCTTTAAGCAGCAGTAAAAGGTACCACCCTCAGGCTGACAGTGAAGTGGCTTACCAACCACCACAAACATCCCTGATCCTCCCTCCCTGCTTATCTGTAGGATACAGCTGTTGCTGAAACCAAGTTAAATATTCTTGTCTTAGAGAAACAGATTGGCGGGGATACAAAAAAAATAAATATCCCCTACATACAGACCTCAAAAAAAAGCTAGAGACAGCAGAGAGTGATACTTTAGGCCAGTAAGAACTCATGAAGGCCATACAGCCAACTTCTGAGTAGCTGACAAGTCAGCCTTTTTGATCTCCTGGTAATTTAGATAACTTCTCACAGTCTCCTCTAGAAACACGTAAAATTTGTTAATTTTATGACACATTTATTGCAGATTAGTTACTCTCTGCTGGTTTTTTGCTATTGTAAAATCTAATGAACATAGAAGCTAATGAAACATTTTGGAAATGGAACATCACAGAGCTGGAGACTGGAGGCGTTATGATTCTGCATGTTAGCATCCCTTAATTACCTCATGCTTATATTTCATACATTTGACAACAGGAAGAATCAAGAGCTCACAACTAAATATGTTGAGGTTCCTTCTAGTTGTATCAGTTCCTATTGCTCATTGACACCACCGTGCAATGTCAGAAACTTCATGTTCTCTATCATTTCCCCACGGTGTCTCAACGATGTCAAATTGTAGCCTTGGGATACTGCCCTCTTTTTCTCAGCCTTATTGTTGTTAATGTCCATTAAATGCCTCAGACCTCTGTGGTAATATTCCATGCTATAAAGAGACTGCAGTGTTAAATTGTTAGTCTCACTGCCGATAGTCTGTACTTCTCTCTCCTACTTTGTAGTTCTGTCTGTAGTTACACAATAGAACATCTTATTGCAAGATATTTTGGCTGGAAAAACATCCTTATTTATCCAGGAAAGTTGGAAAGCAATAAAGCTTGTGATCAGACCTTAAAGTTGGCCTTTTATTGCTTCACGTTATATGGGTATCATCATTTTGTGCCTTTAATCTTAGTTGATAGTGAGAGGAAGGACTGAGGTTTTGTGATACACTTCTTGCCTGACTGAACATACTACAGAAACACCTGGTGTTTTCTTCTTGGCTGAACATGCCCACATGAGTGAGAAAGGCAGTATAACTCTCTTCCGCCAGGAGTTCAGATTCATTTCTGATATAGTTTTGGCATCAAAAGAAAATCAGGGAAAGAACAGTCTTATTTCATGGCATACTAAGGACCTGTTGTATGCTTATCAGAATACCGTTGATGAGGAAAAGATATGTATTTATTTTCTTACCAGTGTAGATTCTGTGTAGAAAATACGGGTTAAAAAAGCTTGCATTTTTGATTTGTTTTCCCTTCCTCTTTATGTAAACATAGATTTTCTACAGCAACAGGCAGATTATGGTAGTATCTTAGAGGAGAGAAGCAGTGGTTACTGAGTGGGATCTTTGCCTGCAGTAAAATTTTATTTTCCAAACTAAATGTGACAACAGAATTGCATACATAAACTGTTCATGGGAGCTGAGACCTATTTGCTACAAGCAGCATGGTTACCTTCTATCCACGACTGGAAATTCTTTCAGACTCTCTAATTAGTATTGCCACAGTCTTTAAAGGCATGAGTTGCCAGACCCTGGTGTGTGCAGCGCTGAAGGTTTGTGCACATGCACAAGCCCATGTCATTTATGAATAAGCTTGTAAACCCATAGGAAATGTGTCACTTCGCAATATTTACTTTGGGGTTCATGGTGGTGTTTGATCAGAGAAAATATATACTCATTTGAACTACAGTCTTAAAACTTCATGACCTGCAAATTAGTTTTGAGAGAAAAAATGAAATTGTGTCAAAGAAGTTAATAACAGAGCTTGAAAGGGTTTGTACAAATGGAAAAACAGGGAAAGAGAGAAAATTTCTGTGGCGGAGACTGAAGAGAGAGTTGCCCTGACAGTGAAGAGTGCCAAGAGCATCCAGGGCTGCATGAACATGAGCAGAGCCAATAAAGACAAAGAAGTAATTGGTCCCCTCTGCTCAGCACATGCGAGGCCACATCTGGAATACTTTGTCCAGTTTCAGGCCCATCAGTTCATGGAAAACATTAGAGGAAGTTAGAGAAGGATCATCATGGTGGTGGAAGGCTGGAGCCCTTGTCCTGTGAGGAAAGGCTGATGGAACTGGACTTGCTCAACGTGGACATGACTTCACACGGAGCTATCAGAACCCCCCAGCACCTACGGAACAGCATCTCTTCTCCATCAAGAAGATGGAGTCAGGCTTCTCACAGTGTTGCATGTTAGGAGGATGAGAGATGATAGGGATAAATTGAAACAAGAGGTTTAGACTAATATAAAGGAAAACATTTTCATTGTGATGGCAGTTAGGCACTAAAACGGGTTTTCCCAGGGAGGCTATGTAGACTTCACCATTGCAATTTTCCAGAAAAAAATTAGACAAAGCCCTGAGAATCACAAAATGATTGAGGTTGGAGGAGGCCTGTGATCCAAACCCCCTGCTAACACAGGATCACCTAGAGCTGGTTGTCTAGGACCATGTCCAGACAGCTTTTGAATGAGATTTCACTATGTCTCTGAGTAATCTGTGCTAGTTCAGACAGATCCTCCTGTTTTTTCAGTTTATGCCCGTTGACTCTTGTCCTGCCACCGAACACTGCTGAAAAGAGCCTCACTCCATCTTCTTCGCACCATCCCTTAAGGTATTTGTATGCATTGGTTAGATTCCTCCTGACTGTTCTTCAGACTGAACAGTTCCAGTTCCCTCAGCTTTTCCTCATGTGAAAGATGCTCCTGTCACTTCATCATCACCATATGATCATCTATGTTTCTACTTCAGTAGTGAGAGATTTTATGTACAGCTAGCTGTGAGAGGTGGCTTCCTCCTGGGATGATATGCCACTAGCATAGGGATACTCAAATAACAGTTCATGGTCTATATGTAGCTCATAAGGACAATTTGCAGACCGTTCCTAACATCACCCTTTCTAAGGAGCCTGTTAGTAGTGAGGGGTGGTAAAATGCCCTGGTGGGTGCAGCCACCTGCCAGCCTCTCTCTTTCCCAGAAGTGGTAGGAACCCTCTACAGAGGTGCAGTTATCCTCTGCAGTTCATGTCACCCACACTGTGCTTGCCCATGTGTGACAAACCCCAGATGAAGAAGAATGACCTTTTATTAATTATTTTCTTCTAATTTCTGAAAATGTTGAGTGAAATTATAACAGGGCTATCTTGGGTATTGTCCTAGACAGCACTGTATCCGTAGGATAGAAAGATAACCAGGACATACATTGAGTTGCCTCCTCTTTCCTTTTGTACCACTTTCTGCCTGTTCCTTTCTAACACTATGAGGGAAAATACACATTCAAATGCAGAATCTTATCTCTAACCCCGTTCTAACTGTGTGTGCTTATAAGGTATTCAAAGAACTTGAATGAGTATGAATACTTACAATAAGATAAGAGTTAAGGTTTCATGCATAGCATAAATTTCAAGAGAGGGATATAGATTTTTTTTTCTTTACGTATTGGAAACAGAGGAAATTTTTTACAGAGTAAAGTATATTACAGAAAGTTTTATATTACAGGAAAAATAGTACATAAATGCTATTTTCTTCCTAGACTCTTAAGCTTTTACTCTTAGCTTCATTGGGTCATTATACTTTAGTCTTTTTGTTTGTTGACCATTCGAATATTCGGTTCCCTTCTTGACTGATTGCTGTAAATGGGGTCCAACTGGGATTACGTCATAGTTTTACAAGATCAAAGAAGTTGGCTGTTAGGTGTTTGGTCATTTTAAATCTTTGTTTACAAGAAAGATAAAGAACTGTTTTGCATTTGACATGTATAGATGGTTTCTGGAGCAGACATTTATGCTAATATATCAATGTAAGATTCCTGCTGTAATTACGTAGTGGAACCTAATTGAAAGCTTTCATCTGATTCCTCCTGTTTTGAGTTGATAATTTCCTCTTACAATAGAGCAAATGTTTTTCTCTGTTTCTACTAGTTGTTCAGTATAAAATGAGAATAATCACCAATGAATCACATAAAATGTCAACAGAAAGAAATTACCTGCTATTGGTCGTTAGGTAGGTGGGAGGGTTTGGGAAGAAAAGCTTTGGGACAACCAAGGCATTTCTCTGGCCCTCTCAGCTGTGCTCAATGTTCCCTCAGTAATGCATCAGTTCTTGCTTCCCTTTCTTTGAACAGCTTGATGAAAGACAAACAGTTAGGGCAGCCAAGAGAAATACACTTCATGACATCATTCACTGGTGGATATGTTTAAGTTAATCAGTTATGCTCAATTTTATTTCTATGTTCTCTAATCTGTCTAAAATATGTTACAGGCTCCACTGATCATCTGTGAAGACTAAATAATGTGCAGGCTTGTACACGATATTTCCTGACTAGGGAGAAAACATTCTTGTTTATTTCTCTTAACCTATGTTGAGGAATTTTAACCATGGGAAGAAAAGGGGGAAGAGGTCTGATACAGAACTAAATGTTTACTGATATATTTTTAAACAAGTCAAGTGTACTGACATTGTCAGGTGAAGACAGTGTAAACACTGCTGCAGACTGCTAATTGTGTATTGGCTAAGAAGTGGAAATCTCTTTTTTTTCCCCTTACTGTATAATGTCTGGTGATTAATTTAGTGTCTGTTATGAGTGCAAGACATCAGTGTTACGCACACAAAGTTCTTTCATCCTCAGGCCAAGAACCGTTTTTCAGGTGTAATGCAAGAATGCCTACAGAGCTGTGTGGGTGTATATAAACTCTAACCTGAACATCTTGCAGTGTTCTCAAGTGGGAGGGTAATTTCGCCTCTTCATTGATTTTACTGATGTCTCTTATGAGCAAGTAGTGCCATTTCCCTCAACCTGTGATGAATTGCGTGTGCTATACAATGTGGGCTGTTGCTCACCAGAGGATTAAGCAGGAGCAACAAACCTGCTTCACTTTCTTGAAACCTTTCATGAGTGACAGACACCTGCGTCATCTCATACAGTCTTAACATTTTGATATACAAAAGCAGTCTTCCGGTTCTTCTAGAGGAGACTGCCTAGGTTGACAAAAATGCTTACATTGCATTTGGATCGTTTACAAAAAAGCCACTGCATTACTTGTGCTGAAATCTTCAAAAGCAAATAAATTTTATCTGTAGTCTCAGCACTGTTAAATTAAGCTGTCCTAAGTACCTGCAGTAACCATGGTATCTAAAAGTCTAGATTACTGCAGCAGTTCTTTGTCTGGGATGTGGTACATACTGTACTTGGATTTTAATGGAGCCATTTATACAGATTTTATATTTTCCCATAAAACTCCTCAATGTGAATGAAAACAAGCGTGGGCTAAGTGTTTGTGCTTTTCAGTGCTCTTTCTGTTACAGAATCTTGCTGCCTTTCTTAATTGCTAACTTATGCAGTTTTTTTTTTTTTCTTTTAGAATGTCGGGTGGTGAAATCCACTTCCTATACCAAAATAGCTTCGACATCACGTAGGAGCACCACCAAGAGCCCGGGCCCATCCCGACGCAGCAAGTCTCCTGCTTCTACCAGCTCAGGTAAAGCAAGCAAGAATTTTTTCTTAACAACAGCAACCAATCTGTTTCAATACAATTGGCAATATGCTTAAAATTGCACGTTTCTGTGGAAAAACATTGTATGAATGAAATAGCTGATGGTAAAAATTCACTTGTATTCACTTTCTCAGTTGCATCTAAGATGAAGTGTCTTCTCAAAACAAAATAATTTTTCAGTGTTTTATAAATCTTACTCTGGCATTACCATAATTCGTTTTACTTTATTTTCGATGCATGATTTTGCTGGCAGTACCTAAAGACTGACAAAACCAGTAAGTACAGTGTAGAAAGTAGTCCAAGTTACACAGCACAGGGTCTGTGTCTGCACAAGGTTGATTTCATTTGCATTTTGTTTCTGACAGAGTTAAGAGGCAGCAGTGAGGAAAGGATAGGGTTGGGGAGGAGAAAGGGCTAAAAAACAATGCAATTACATGGTATGTGAATGTGAGGTGCAAAGATGGCTGAGGAAGAAATATGTCAGGGTTGACCTAACAAGCCAGTGGTACAGGCTGGAGAAGACACAGCTAAAAGATTTAAAAGTTCTCTCTGAAGGCCTTGCTTTGGCTGACTTTGCAGCTGCTCCCACTAAATGGTCTATGACTAGTTCCCCCCTGCAGCTTTTTCCCAAGCAAAGCAAATAAATAAACAACAAAAGTGCATTAGATATTTTGCCAGTAGTGGTGCCTGAAAGTACAAACAATACTTGGTGTGGGCCAGTTGAGTGGATCCAATCCAGCATTTGCAGTATTGCTTGTGAAGTGGATTTTGCAAGAGGCAAACTTTAGAGCTTCTGAAAGCCACCTCACTCCTGCCATAAGCCTTCTACCAGCAGGGAATCAAGCATCATTCTTGGACCTGCATCCAGCACCGTAAGGCCTTCATGGGAAGGTGGTGACCAGAATGACCCCAGGCTTCCTAGCTGGTTTCAAAGAGGAGGGGCATGGACCAGCTGAAACCATATTTATCATAAGAAGACTAAGCTGAGAAAAAAATCATCCTTGCTCAGGGAAGGAGGAAAGTGGGAGAGACACAGTGAGAGACAGAGGTATGGATGTGGGTAGCAGAGCTGGGAGGCAGTGTGCCTTCTTCACATCCAAGAACAGCTGAAATAGATAAATTTGAAAAGAGGTAATAGGAAGAAGTATTGCTGTGAGGATCAAACCAAGAGTAGCTATTTCTTAAAAAAATACTAAGTAGCTTTCTTTGTAGCTAGGTGGAACAGAGGTAAATTAAATTTTAGCAGTGGAGGCCCTGTTTGGTGTGTGAATGTTATGAACTCCTTCTGGTTTGCTTTGGCTTTTTTGTTTGGTTTTGTTTGTTTTTTTTTTCTAATGAATATTCATTTGGGAGTACAGGTAATGGACACTGAACTGTATATAGACATTTCTATGAGGAATAACTGTCCTGCTATGCATAACAGATGTTTCTGACATTGGACTAGCAAATTTTTGCCATGTTGACTGTGTGATGCTTTGTTGATTTTGGTCCTAAGAGAAATAGTACTGTTTTTAATTAAACACGCAGGAGAAGTGTGAGTAAATCTTATTTTCCTGAATTTCAGTTTTTGCAGGGTCTGAGCAGAATAGCATTATGTGTTTAATCACTGCAAAAGATCAGGAGATTATTTTACAGCTTGTGAAAAACAGGAATGTCTTCATTATGCTGCAAAACCAAATACATTATATACTTACATTTATAACAAGAAAAGAAACAGTGTCATGAAAATATTGAAAAAGCAAACTATTTTGGATGGTTCTGCACTAATGACAGGTTTACCCATCTTAAAAATATCTTATGTAAAAAAAATAAATTTACAAGAAATAGGCACATACTAGTTAGTTGAAAGATGGTCCATGTCTTTGTCTATGTGACATAGTCATACGGACACTGTAATTAGGATTTTCTTAGAGAAAGACACTGGACAAAGCCCTAGAGGAATGTATAGGATGGTGACAGAGGAGCCTGTCAACCAGTGAAGAACTGGCTGGGCAGCAGGGCTCAGAGTGTTGTAGTGAATGGGGCTGCATCTGGCTGATGACCAGTTGCCAATGGTGTTCCTCAGGGCTTGATTCTAGATCTGGTTCTGTTCAATGAATTTATCAATACTCTGGATGCAGGAGTTAAATGCACCATTAACAAGTTTGCTGATGATACAAAACTGGAAGGTGCTGTTGACTCTCTTGAGGAACAAGAGACCTTTCAGAGGGATCTACCTAGATTGGAGCATTAATGGGGTGAGATTTAACAAGTCCAAGTGCCAGATTCTGTACCTGTGATGGAGTAACACAGGGCACAGCTGTAAGTTTGGAGGGGAGTGGCTGGAGAGCGGCCCTGCAGAAAGAGATCTGGGGGTGCTGGTTGATAGCAGCTCAACATGAGTCAGCTGTACATGCCCTGGCAGCCCAGAGGGCAAACCCATCCTGGGGTGCATCACACGCAGCACGACCAGCCAGTCAACAGAGGTGATTTGTTTTGCTGTGTTCAGTGTTGGTGTAGCTTCACCTTGAGTGTGGGGTACAGTTCTGGACCCCACAATTTAAGAAAAATGTGAAGGTCCTTGATTACATCCAGAGGAGGGCAACAAAACTGGTGAAAGAGCTGGAAAGAGTGTCCTGTGAGAAGTGGCTGAGGACTTTGGGCTTGTGTAGTTTTTAGAAAAGGAGGCTGAGGGCTGACCTTATTGTTCTCTACAGCTTTCTGAGGAGGTGGAGAGAGCTTCAGATCTCTTCTCCCTGGCATCTGGTGCTGGGACGCATGTGAATGGCTCTAAGATGTGTCAGGGAACGTTCAGACTGGACACTGGGAAACACTTCTTCACCAAGAGGGTGGTCAAACACTGGAACAGGCTCCCTAGAGAGGTGGTTGATGCCCCAAGCCTGTCAATGCTAAAGAGACATTTGGACAATGCCCTTAATAACTTACTTTAACTTTTGGTCAGCCCTGAGTTGGTCAGGCAGTTTGACTACATGATCATTGTAGGTCCCTTCCAACTGAAACAGTGTACTGCATTCTATTCTATTCTATTCTATTCTATTCTATTCTATTCTATTCTATTCTATTCTATTCTATTCTATTCTATTCTATTCTATTCTGTTCTGTTCTGTTCTGTTCTGTTCTGTTCCGTTCCATTCCGTTCCATTCCAATCCATTCCATTCCATTCCATTCCATTCCATTCCATTCCATTCCATTCCATTCCATTCCATTCCATTCCATTCTACTGTTGCAGCTTAAAAAGGGTAAACAACTGAAAAAATTTATATAGAAGTTAATTTTAGTGGGGACAATGGATCTAATTTGGTTGTCTGTGCCTCTTGTGTTTGATTTCTGCAAACAGTGAAGTCAAATTGTGTGAATTTTACAGGAAGGCTATTTCTAACTTACATACACAAGTATTTAATAATAATGTCATAAGATGAAACAATATTTTACTCAGTGGGCATTGCCCTCAAGAATTGTTTGATATTAGACACTGCACTAAAAGAAACAACAGTAGAAATAAAACAGAAACAGTAAGATATTGTTAGACAAAAAAACAAAGTCTTCTCCCTCTACTCAGCATTGGTGAGGCTGCACCTCAATAGTTGTGTTTGACTTTGGGCCTCTCACTACAGGCAAGATGTTGTGGTGCTGGAGAGAGTGCAGAGAACAGCAATGAAGCTGATGAGGGGTCTGGAGCACAGGCCTTATGAGGAGCAGCTGAGGGAACTGGGGCTGTTTAGCCTGGAGAAAAGGAGGATGACCTTATCACTCCCTACAACTACCTGAAAGGAGGTTGTAGCATGGAGGGTGTTGGTCTCTTTTCCCAAGTAGTAAGTGACAGGAGGAGAGAAAATGGCCTCAAGTTGTGCCAGGGCAGGTTTAGATTAGATATCAGGAAAAATCTATTCAGAGAAAGCATTGTCAAGCCTTGGAACAGGCTGCCCAGGGAAGTGATTGAGTCACTATCCCTGGAGGTGTTTAAACGATGCATAGATGACGTTCTTAGGGACATGGTTTAGTGCCAGTATTAGGTTAATGGTTGGACTCGATGATCTTAAAGGTCTTTTTCAGCCTAAATGATTATATAATTGTATGGAAGTTCTCACATGAAATGCAGACAATATGTACAGATTTCACTATTCTGCCATCCTGTAGGCCTAAAAATCCTGCCTGTTTGTTGAAATGGTGTACCAGTGACATCAGCAGAATAGAAGAACTACCATCTAGTGCAAATATGAGCAGATAATTTTTCCCATGTTGTTTACATTAAACATCTCAGTATTAGAGTCTCCTGAATGACTAGTACATAACTAGAAGTTATGCTTTTGTTGTCATGTTGTTAATGGTAAGTGTATACATATATATGTATTTTATTTTACGCTTTTAAACTGCTTTCAGTTTATTGTTAAATTACTGTTATTCAGTAGGGATAAACATAAAAATACTCCCGAAAAACAGTAGATTTTTTGCTTAGATCAAAGAAAATATATATACATTGAAAAACAAAGGTGTATCATTTTGTGGAGAGTTTTATCATAAGAGAAAGTTGAGAAAAGTAGGGATAAAGCATTATTGATAGTGTACCCTTGAGAAAAAGCTAAGCAAGCTGTATGGAGAAGCACATGTTGCTAATTCAAAAGAATCTGATTCCTCGTTTGACTCTTGCTGTGTTTTGAAAAGTCTATATATTCTTGCTGGGTAAAAGGAACAGCTGCCTGCCTCTGTCATCAATTCATGCCCATATCCAGGTAATATGCACCGATAACTACATGGGCCAGGAAAAGGAAAGCTGCATAGACAATGTTAAAAAATGTGAAAATGTCAAAGTTGGATATTAAAACTGGTAAAAACCTAAATTGAAGGGGTGTCCTTCAGTTATTCTTAATTATCTCCTGTATGCATCTATGGTATGGGATAGTCTTTAACGCAGGTCTTCAGTATTATTTTTCTTCTCGTCCTACACAGGCCAGCTGATTGGGATTCATAAGTTTTATTTTTAATGAAGGTTCAGTTTTTGGGTTATTTCCCCATGGTTAGAGAAATGGATGTGTAAATGAGGCTAGGACATATAGACTGTCTGCTGTGGTTTAAGCACTTAAATACCACAATCAAGAACTGTTTCACTTCTTTGACACAGAATTTCAAGTGGTAAATTAATTAAGTCAACCTTTGGCTTGAACTAAATGTTTATAAATGCAATGAAGTCCATGAGACCCTTCTTCTCAGAAAACTGTGATACAGAATGATGAACTCTCCCAAACTTGTTTCAGTAGCTTCTGAAGCTGCTTACAGAAATCAAGGGGTTATTTTGGGGGGGTGATTGTTTTTCTGGTTTTCATTATTGTTTGTGCCTCATTTTTGCATCTCTAAGTTTGGAGCAATACCGTTTTACCAAATATAGTGCTTTGAAGATAAAGTCAGTAACGTTAACAAAAATTTTTAGATAAAATTAGACTTGAAGTCACTTGCCTCTGATATGTAGAGCTTTCTATTTTCTGTCTGATCTTTTTGTGGTGGCCCCTGACTCTGTGTGGGAGCAGGGAAAGGACCCTTAATGTCCTCTCTCCTTGGTGAGCCCCCAGCCACTGCTCTGAAGAATCATTTCCCTTCGTCGTCTCATCTGGTACTGCGGGCAAAGGACTCTTAGTGACATTCCCGAAAGTCCTAGATAACTTTCACCTGTTGGACTCTATCCATTGCCTGTAAAGTCAGTGTCCTTGTCGAGCCTGAAAGCCCCATACAGAACCTGCCTCAGCAGCACTGTTGGGCTTTGCAAGTGCACAGCTGTGGGAGTGACAACATGGCAACAATGGGGGAGAAGATACTGTCCCACGGGCTGTGGGACACAGTGCCATGGCAGCCAGGGGGAAAGGGTGGAAAACAGGCTGCAGGGCTGCAGAGAAATACCCTGAGCAGTGCCAGAGGCTACAGTAGCACTCAGTGCCACACGGGTCTTTTACAAAGCTGTGCTCTGGTTAGCTGAGGTCTGGGAAATTTGTGTCAGAAGGAATGGGAGACACACACTCCTCAACCTTTCTTGAGCTATACAATCTATAGTCAGCAAAAAAGCTGCATCTGCTTTTACACCATTTCCTGAATGTATGCCTTTCTATAGGTGGTGTCCACCTTTCTTCCATCCTGCCTTTTTTCTTTAGAGAGCATATGCTTAATGTGCTTAAATTTTCCCAGTAGCCTCCCTGGCTCCTGAGAGCAGATGTATACTATTTTTATGTAAAAACACATAATACTTTTTTCTTACAAGAGTACATGCAAGCTAGGAAGATCTGTGGAAAGGGCTGACTTCTCCATTATTATATGTTTTTTTCAGTTTTTTATTTACATCTGACACTGTTTCAAAACAGTACCCCAAGACATAGTTCTCGCTGCAGGAGGATTACTTTCTGTTTTTTTCTTGCAAATGCATTGAGGTATTGTCTGCTTCAAAATGCTTTCAGCCTAGATAGAGAAGAGAAGCAGGGAACAAGGCAAAGAAAAGAAGCAGAGAAAGGTATCGTGACCTCCCAGGAAGGCAGAGAAATGAAGTCTGGTTCCAAGTGCAATAGATAATCCTGCCACTACTTATTTTTCCTGATGTCTTCTTAAAGCCTGTAAAACACTTTGATGTTTGTTGGCAACAAATATTGTTCGGAAAAGGACATCATAAAAGAGATGTTGAATTTCAGTGAGACCGGGTATGAGGCCATTGCTGGTGACTGAAAAGTATGGCTGTCTGATGGCTATTCTGTGGCTGTCAGCTTCTGTCGACCTTTGGTGGCAGCCTCGGTGCAGGTGAAGAGGTAACAGATTTGAAGAAAGCAGCCCTTACTTCTTCATGATCATTATTTTTAATCAAATCAAGAGCAGCATGAAATGCCTGGAATTATTGTACCCTTGGTCCATTAAATAAATGAAAGACACTGAATTCAGATGAACTCTGTTTTAGCCTCTGAAATCCCAACTCTAATTTTCAGCACTTGCTCTGAAAAAAGGTAACTACTTTCTTTTTTTCAGTTTGAATACCTCCTTCAAAATGATTTCCTTCTCATTTCTCCTCCCCTCTCAGCTGTCTCCTGTTACCCTAAAACTATCACCCAAAATATTTCGGATGCTTGAAATCTTATTTGTAACAGCCATTCAGGTTTGGTGTTAAGAAGTGTTATTTAGGAGTTTTAGTTATTTAGTGTGACAAGTGCCTATTTCAAGAGTAACTGGGTTGCTATGTACCTATTCCGAATGACAAAGGGAATATATGTGAAAAACTGATAAAGTAGGTCACATTACCAAGGTCTGTGTGTTTTTAAAAAAAATTTGCACCTGGGCAAAGAAATTGTGAAACTACTTGTCAAACGAAAACCTGATCAAAACTGTAGATGTTCCCAAAAGGAAAAGGTGTTTTATGATATGTAAACTGGATCTTACAGAACACTTCTCCAGAGCAGATGCTTGTGCTTTTCTCAGCTAGTTAGAAAAAAAAAGGTAGATGTGTTCCTCCACAAGAAGATATGTTTTCATTTAGTCTCATAGTTCATCCTTAGGCCGTTATCCAGAAACAAGCCTTCTTCAGCCACCTGACTCAAGAAGGGCTTTTGGATCCCAAAGGAAGGAGCGTGATGTATCATATTGTCTTTGGCAAGGTCACATGTTTTTATTCACACTGTTACTGGTACTCAGCTGACAGGTTTTGTAATAAATATGCTGAAGCGAAAATTTCCTGAAGCCAAGAGTACAAACCCATGGGAGTGATGGAGTCATCCTACAAATCCAGGGATTTCCAGATGATTTTTACTTTGATCCTGGTTTCCTTTTTAATTTTTTATTTATGGTGTTTGTATTTGATACTAATCATTAAAAATGAAGTTTTATGATTTTATAGCTTGTAGTAAAGATCAAGAGTTAGTAAGAGAAGTAGATTTGGTTAGACTGAATAGTCTAGCTCTGTTAAAGGACTGAGAAGTTAAATGCTGAATGAAGAAACATCCTCAGAGTTGGTGCTCCATTCACACAGGCCGATTTGAGAATCCTAGTCTTTCCCATTAGAGAAAACAGTTCTAAAGAGAGGTTTTCATTAAATCTTACATACATGTAGATGCTCTCTAGATTAGATAGTATGTAAAATTAGCAACCAAGATCATAGATATCAGCTCTAATGAAGTGCAGACAAAAAAACAAGAGGCACTTGACCACTTTCTGAGGCTACAAAATAAAATTCCTCTTGGATTCCAGGGAGTTGTGTTTTCAAGGAAAGCTCTGAGGAAGGAAGTCTTCTGAGAGCTTGGGCATGTCTGCAATATCTATATATCTGCAGCACTTCTTTGCTTGATTGTGCAGACATAGCTGACTTCAGGTTGAAGTAGAAATGCCACCATAGTGGCCACTCCATGGAGAACAGCGTGGGCCACTGCTGAGCTCTGCACTGCTTGGGTTACATGTTGCAGCTACCACAGGCACTGGTGACTTACAGGGACTCGGATATTGGTGGCTGCTGGGATGGCAATGTAAACCTGACCTGCAGGTGATCCCTTCTGCTGACATTTCTAATCTGTTGATCATTTGATGAGGTGAAAGCTCTGTCTGGGTCCGTTAAGCATTGTCTTCGATGGCAGAGAGCTGGTTTTTTTTGTATTTGTGTGACTTCTTGACATAAACTCTAGCAAAGATTGAATGTAAAAAGGACAGTTTAGCAACAGTTAAAATAAATGCACTACTGGTTATTTGGGATGTTTTCTTAACCAGTTGCATGCTAAGGTAAAATCTAAAAAGGCTTGTCTTTGCTGAGGAGTGATATGAGAGTGCTTGCTTAATGTGGCACTCTGGGGAAGCTCTCCCCTTTAGAATGAAGACAGAGATGATGAGATGTAGACAAGTAGAATGCAAAAGCAGGAGGAACAAAAAGGCAAGGTATGGTTTGTTCCCTAACTACTTTGTAACTACATAATGTTCTTGAGAAAAAAAAAAAGGTTGTTTTGGAAAGTACAGTGACAAACTACAGAAGTAACTGAGACAATGTCAAGTAGTGTTCTCACATCGCCATTTTCTGGCTAACAGTTGCTGAATATGACCTGCACGTGATGTGTCTTCTGTAACTAGTTTCTTAGTTTTGGCTGTTCTAGTCATGAATAAGTAGTGTCTGTGAAGAAGCCTCCACTATTCCTTTCCCTCAGTCTTCTCTTTCCTCTTCACACACACTTTTGTGTTTGGCAAACCACTTTTGTAAACACACAAGGGTCATCTCAATGTGTTTTGTAGAATACAAGATGCTAACACATCAACAGGCAGTTTTATATAAGAGTATGATTTTAATACAGTGCAGTGGCATTGGCAGCTTCTCAAACTGGCACTTGATACATTAATTCAGCTTTTATCACTTTTTATTGCTTAACAAAATATACCCTATCAAAACATATTTATTGTAATGCTATCAAAGTAATTTTTATTTGCAGGGTTTTCATAAGTTTATAAACATCTTCATATGGAAACCTATTTTCCATTTATCTCAGTAAATGATGGTATCCAGCTTTCAGGTTCTATTTTGTGGGATTTTCTACCTTCACGTGTGTGCCAGGTGGTGGAAAAACAAACGCAAAGACAAGTTCTTGCCCTGCTATGCATCCCCAGCAAGAGAAGACAGTAAGGAGGGGAGTTCACAACTAAGCAGCTGCATACATCTACTCAGAACAGCCACAATAATTTTGTGATTGTTTTAGCTTTTTAATACATATTTCACCTGCAAAATTTTGAATGGATAAATCTTTTTCATGAGACGGTGGGAGGACAATGTGTGTTAAGCTGAAGTCTCTGCCCCCTGCTATTTTATGAATAAAAGGTGGCAAGAAACCTCTTGCCTCACTCAATGACATGATTAATCGCAACAATGCTTACCAATTTCATATGTCTTTATCTACATCAGGGTTTCATATAGGAACATGTGCTGTATCAGTTGGTGAGAAATGCAGTGCAGATACTGGACAGGAATGCGTTTTCCAACCACAGTACATTCCACGTAAAAATGGATTTTAAGGCAGTTTAGACTATATCCCTGTACTTATCAGGAATACATTATTATTTCATATTATATATTTCATTCACATATTTGTTGGTATGTTATCTGATCATGGCAAGCATATGTAAGAATGGTATTGTGATTGTATTATAAATTGAATTCAGGACAGGATCAGAATCACAAAATAGAATCATAGAATGGTTTGGGTTGGAAGGGACCTTAAAGATAATCTGGTGGACAGGGACACCTTCCACTAGACCAGTTTGCCCAAAGCCCCATCTAGTCTGGCCTTGAACATTTCCATGGATGGGGCATCCACAATTTCTATGGGCAGCCTGTTCCAGTGCCTCACTATCCTCATGAATCAATGCAGTCTGTTCCTGCTGCACAGCACCTAATATCAACTCTTTTTGCAAATTCAGTATAGTAACTCTCAAGAAACTAAAATCAGAGGTGGGATGACCAGCAAGTCATAAAGAAGACGATAAAAAATGAGGCCTCCTGCAGTGGGCTGGGGGATTATTAGGAATTACGGTTTCTTCCCTGTTGTGATGTCTATCTTAAGCACTACATTAATAAAATTCTCCAAATATACAGAGCACCCAGAAAACAGACAACATAATTTGCTAAGTAATAAGTAGACAAATGGTAGACGTGACATGACTTGTCTGATGTTGTGCAAATGCATATAGAGAGCTGGGAATAGAACCCATGTCACCCAAGTCCCTGTTCAGGTTGACTCTAATGTAGATCATGTGGCCTACTGTCATCAAGAGTTTATTTAAGAGAGTTCTTCACTTGTAATAAAATCCACCAAAATAGGTACGTGGGGAGAATTTTGATGATTTTGCTTCATCTGAAGCATATCCTAAACCTCCAGGTGCCTGCTTTGGAAGTTTACACTGCCGTGGATGCTCCCAGTACATTGTTCATTAAATCAGTTTTAGATGATTGCTTGGGGATTGTACGACTTGTGCTTTGACAGCAGCTTGGCTAAAAGAAGGTCTAGAAAACTACTTCAGATGTAGAAGCCTACACAAATGTACCTAAAGATTGGTAAAAGGAATCTCATCCTCAGTGCTAATTGTCATCTCTAGAGTTTCCTAAACAGCCCTGTATAAGGAGTCCTTGTATGCTCACAAAAATCCTGATATGTGTTTTAGGGAGTTAGCACCTTTGTATTTCATATATGGGTAAGGAGGTGAGGAAACTTCACTTGATCCATTAATTTGAGACCTTATTGCAGCCTTTCAGTGCTTAAAAGTAGCCTATAAGAAAGATGGGGACAGACTTTCGAGAAGGGCATGTTGTGACAAGACAAAGGGTAATGGTTTTAAACTAAAAGAGAGGAGATTCAGCCTAGACATGAGGAAGAAATTTTGTACAGGGAGGGTGGTAAAACACTGGCACGGGTTGCCCAGAGAGGTGGTAGATGCCCCATCCCTGTAGAAATTCAAGGGCGGGTTGGACAGGGCTCTGAGTGACCTGATCTAGTTGAAGATGCCCCTGCTCACTGCAGGGGGGTTGGACTAGATACCTTTGAAGGTCCCTTCCAGCCCAAACTATTCTGTGATTCTGATTGTGCTCTTAATTTCACATATTAAAGATGGCAAACAGACTTATCAAAATTTTCCTTTTTAAAATAGGGAGAGCATGAGAGCTTAGCTTAAACACTCTGGATACTCTGGTGATGGCAAGTCAGTAATTTTTAGGGTTTACCATACTTTGTTTTTTTCATCTCAAGCAGGTAGTCATCAACACGGTACATGTAGGAAATACATCAGGAGTCAAATACACCGTTGCATCTATTTGTCTGGTTTCACTTGGCAGCCTCAAGTCTTCACGACAGAATAATTGCAATAGTAATTCTAAGAAAACTTGGGGAAGGAGCCAATCTGTAAGGAATAGGATCTTTTGCCTAGTGCCACAAGGTTTATTAAAGTGTATGTGTTATCTTTAATTTTCTCATAATAATAGGACTTAATCTTCTTGATTTAAAGAGAAGGCAGACCATAAGTCTTGTTACTGAGCGGTCTTCAGAGCTAGCTCCATGTGAATACTAGTAGTTTAGTATTAGTTTCTAAATAATACCATATTTGTTTAAAAGAAGCCCTTTAAAAGTTTGAGATTCCAAAAAACTCATTTTTAATGTCCTCCTGTGGCCCTTTTCCTAAATGATTTTGGAAGCGTTGCTAATAAATTTGATTTTAGTCATTATTGGCCAGACCTAGGGGGTGTTTTACTGAATACTCTATGAACTTCAGTGAATGTGTCCATATGCATGTGCTCTCCCCCACACACTTAGTACAACATCTGAATCAGTGCTGATACGTGTGAGCCATTGTCCTCTGGACAATGAGAATTTGAAGCCTAGATGAGCGGAATGGTTTTCTATAAAAGCAACATACTTAAACCCAATTAGTGTATCTTGGTGTTCCTATGGTTATACAAATATATTGCATCTTTACCTTAAACAATGCCTTGTACAAAGTGGTGTTCAGATTTGATCATTCATAGCACCTAAGCACTATTAAGTGATCATTTTTCATCACACCTTGTAATGTGTTTTATTGATGTGTGTGCTGTGGTAGGTATACATGTTTCTTCCTTACAATGTGCAGAGTCAGTATTAGCCAGTGAGAACAATTATGTAAAAAGTAAGAAAAATCTATTAAAAATGCCTACTGTGTTATCCAGAGGAATTAGCATTTGCTAGATTGCCAGTCAGCCAAGGTTTTACAAGAGTTATTGTCATTTTGATTTTCGGATGAGTCATTTGGTATATTGCCCCCAAAGGCACCTAATTATGATTCAGTGCACAGCATATAAAATTGCTTAGGCTTTCGGGGCTCCGTAGAAAGCGAGTGGGGGTTGCGGTGGCTCAGCGTTGTGAAGCAGCAGCATTATGCTTAATTGACACCTTTGATGTAGCCCTAAGACAGCACCTGCACCTCCCACTGCTGCTCTGAAGACGTCAGCCTTACGCAGAAAAGGCTTCTGCTTATGAATCCTGCATCGCATTCAGCTCACTCTGTGAGCAGCCCCAGCTATCCCTAACTAATCCCATTGCTTCTCAGTTTGGCTACAGCTTGGCTTAGTACAGAGCAGGAATTTTGCTGCTTGCTGTTATCAGGTTAAACAGTAAGATTTTTGTCCATGTTAGAACTCATAGAAGGTAAGTCAAATGCCTTGTTGATATCCTAGTATGTAAATATTCTCCCAAGATTCAGAATCTGGGAATCTGATTGTCAGTTCTTTTTTTTTCGTGGTGCTGACAAATATGGACTATAGCAACTGCTTCTTTAGGAATATTTACATATATGTATGATACACGCTTTGTAGTCTTTATGTCAGTGCTTTGACGTGAACATTGTGTGTGATTACTTTGTAGTAGAATTCTGTCCTCTGCTGGTATTGTTCTGTTAATTTAGTGGATAATGCCACATGTATGCAAAAGATGCTTCTAAAATGATAGGCACTGACATATCTGAAGGAACTTATTTCTTTGAGAAAGTCATACTTGAGGTGTTGCCTCCAATTTATTTGCCTCTAGAAAGCCCTTCTGGGTTAAGTCTGAGGTGGTGTTTTGGTCAGATAGTATTGCAGGAATCTCTTAGAATGAATGAGTGAGGAACAGCAAGTGACCTATTTGTTCTTACAAGCAGTACTGCTTTTTATTTTTGCTGGTTAGCACTTCAAGCTATAACTAAATGGAGTGAAAAGGTTTACTTATAACAAGAGTCTGTTAAGGTTAACATAGCACCTTGCTCTTCATCATTTTTAAGCACAGGAACAATAACAATGTAGTTTAAGAAAACATGATCATTTTCTCTCCCATTGATTAAACATTCTTTTCAGATTTGTTGAATATTTGTTTGCACTCTGTATAAAAATTGGCATCATAAGCCAAAACTCTGAGGAAACAGTTCTTTTGAGAACTACTTAATACTGAAAACATGAAAAAATACAAATGAATATGTTCAACATAGAATGAGAAGGAATATGTTGATTTAACTATTTCATTGCTTTTAATAATGCTTTGCATTTATTTTTTCAATTTATTGTCCTTTTAGTGAATGGAACCCCTGGTAGCCAGCTCTCTACTCCCCGCTCTGGGAAGTCTCCAAGCCCATCTCCCACCAGCCCAGGAAGCCTACGGAAACAGAGGGTAAGGACATAAGGAAACTGATTTCTGATCATGGCTAGGGAGAATCCAACATAGCCATTATCCAATAGCCTTCTCCCCACTGGTTCCTTGTGTGTAGAGTCATAGGGTGGAAGAGCCTGGCTACAGTCCTTGGTGTGTTTGTACAACACTCTGAAGTGGAATACAACTGTTCTGTGTCTGTCAAAATGCTAAGTATTCTGGGAATTGGTTTATCCTTGAGGGGAAAGACAGGGGTATCTGTGTCCTTTTTTACAAAACTTTTTGTTTGTTTGTTTGTTTTAGTTTCCTTTCTCCAAGTGTTTCACAACTGGAAGGAACTGTTCACATTGTCAAAGGCTTTTTTGTTGTTCTTAATTTGCCATGGGCATTATGTCACTTGCAAAACCTACAGCCAGCTTTGATTTTGAAGCAATGTGAAAGAATGTGGTGTGGAATTTAGCTGTGAATTAGCTGTGATATTATAGTCTTGTGCAGTGAAAATACTATCAGTAGCAAGGCAGAATAAGACTTGTCAGTCACTTTGCTTGACTGGAGTTGTTGTTAGCTGTAGGTTCCCACTAGTTATCATGTATAGAGGAACCCACAATGTGCCTAAGCATCCAGAATCAAAGTAGTACCTATGTTACTGCTGTAACCCCCTGACAAAACATTACTCCTTCAACCCAAAAGGCTTCACATGCTGATTTAATTAATTGTTTCTGTTCAAAAGCAATGGGACATATGTCTGTGTATCTTCTCTTCTGCTATTTTCTAAACTGTGATCAGTTCTCAATGGAAGCTTCCCTAAGGCAGTACTCCGTATCTCAGACTTGTTTATAAACACAGTTTGAACACATGTTTTTTCTGCCCTTTCTGTTTTTAAATAAGGCAGAATTCACGTCTGTCAAAGTGAAGGGATTACCTACAAAATTGGCAGTGCTTGACTTTAGGGGCTGGTGTTTGCCTGATTCCCCGGATATCCAGATCAGGAACAGCTGTAGCACAACTCCCTTATAGCCTTCTTCATGTCTGGTGGATGCCATGGAGCTGAGGAGCAGTGCATGACCAAACCTTGCCTTAGGCTGGGATACAGCCAGGGGTTTCTGCCATGACTTGATTATAGATACGGAAGCCAGCTGTAATCTTGCAGTACAGAGATAGCCAGTGAGTGGCAGCTTGGAGCCTCAGGCTAGTGTCATGGTTTCATGATCTTGTACATGGAGACTAAAGGTACAAGTTTCAGTTGGGTAAGCTGGTACTAAAATCATCTTGAATGCGATGTGTTGCACACCTGTTTGCTTTTGCTCTCAAAGCTTATTATTGAATCTTTAATAAGTGACTGAAGAGGGAAGTAAGAGTCTTCTAAATGAATTATACATCACTGATGTAAGGATATCTGCTTAGGTAGATGATGATGATGTATGCAGTGGATTTTCATTTGCTATAAGGCTGTCTCTTTTCATTGGCAACTTCCCTAAACAACTTCTCTACCACTGATGCTTCTCTCCCCATAGCAATGTTTTTCTGTTGACATTTGTGGATGGATGAGTGCAAACCATGCAGTCAGCACTATTAGACATAAGGAGTGTTTGACCACAAGGTTTCTGACTTTCAAATGTGAAGACAGTGAATGGCTTGATCTTATACGGGTTCCCTATGTGGAAGTGTAACAAGATCACTGAGTGGCAGTATAATGGATGCGAAGGGCTCTGTAGTGGTAACATAGTTACATTGCTAACTGTATAGAAAATAAATATTGAAGTAGATTACAGGAGAGATAAGACATTATTAAAGAATTGAATTCTCAGATATTCATATCCAGTCCCCTTGACCTCAGTAGGGGACCTTTCATGCTTATCTGGTTTTATTTTAGACAGATGGGGTTTTTTTACCTGACAAAACATGGAATAATTCATGTAAAAAGAGATTGCAATAATATAAAAATGCATTGCAATAATATTATTTAAGTCACAAAATCAACTGGATGGAAACTTTACACTTGCTCTGAGAATTTATTTCAGCTCCTTTCATATTTAACTTGTGAAGTGAACAAGCTAGAATTTCAGTATAAAAACAAATGATTGTGTCATTAAAGGTCATAATGTGTATTCCAATTACTAAATTAGTTCTATGTACAGCCATTAAACAGTACTTACTAATCTTAATTTTCTTGTTAGCAGTAAAATGATGTTCTGTTTTGTTTCAGCATCTTTTGTGTGTTGCCATTTAAATTTTTATGTAGAGGACAGGTTATTTTACGTACCGTATTGTCATAAACCAAAATTCAACCCAAAGCATTTTGCTTTGTCTTCAACGGCTTCAGCTACAGGGCTGACAAGTCAGCTGCAGGGGAAGGTTTATTCCATAGGAGCTTGTTGAAGTGTCAGTATCATGTGATAGACCTACAAGAGAGACTCAGTTCCCTCCTTGTCCCCAGTGTTGAGAGGTGAGGTGTTCCTGCCCCGTGCTTGAAAGGAGAGTGTTGGCTGCTAGAGCCCTGCTCTGGGGTTGAAGGTGATGACTGGGTTTCAGACCAGTCTGCGTTTCTCTCTTTACCTGGAGTTTGAGAGAGCTGCTGCTTTAGAACTGAAATAAGATGCTGGGTCCTGGGAATGCCAGCTCAGCTGTATAATTCATTTTTTTCTCTGCCCCTCTCTCCATGTGGTTGGAGTTAGAGGAGCACCTGTTCCCTTGTGCCATCAGGTACATGGGATACCAGTGGTGTATACTGGGTCTGGATGGCGATAGGGAACATTGACTCCAGCCTGGCCTGATTCCCCTTGATGTAACTCATCACTTAGCTCTTCAGCATCCCCATCCAAGTGCTATGAGGGAGTTGTAGGCTTGGTGTGTCAAAATGTTGAGTGCCACCCAGGACACTGGGCAGGTCGACAGTGTTTCTTGTGGGAAGTACAGGTGAGAGAAGTCATGCTTTTGAATTCAGACGGACAAAGACAAGGTAATTCCACAAACTGAGGGATTTCTCCCTGTAAAAAATAGTAGTGATGGCAGTATTTTCCAAAGAAAATATTTCTTCTAATTATGGAGTAAATTAGGCAGTTTAAAATAGGGATCAATCATCTTACTGACATTTCATTATTCACCTTTAAAAAATAAATAAATTCTGGCCTTAGATGAAAGGCTTTCCATTGATAAAAATAAAGCAAAAAATGCTACATATTCATGAAAACAGTACTCTTGCAAGTAATAAAATTTTGTACACTCAAAAGACAGAACCTAAGAAGATAAAGTTTTATCCTTTCTTACTTGAAATTCGGAAATCAGTTAAAGTTATATTTTTATAATCCTGGCGAAATTCACGCTAGAAAGACTAATTTCATGAGTATAATAAAAGGACTTGAAAGTGAACTAGGAATCATATATCAGCTATCTGAGCTAACTGTCAACCAGTTATCAGCCTCTGAGTATTTTGTCTTGCAGGCTATGTACTGTTGTTATGCTTTCTTGTAGTTTAACTCTTTCTTTATGTTTATTCTTAAATACGAAATTGACATTCTGGTTTTTAAATTGTTATGTACCTAATTGTGTATATCCACAGAGGGTTAAGACATCTGAAGTTCAGGTTTATAGTGGTTGAAGTAGAGACTTACTGTGGCACATGTGCTTATAGTTCCTACCACAACAGAGTACAGTTAATGACACAGACTCAGAAATGGTGACATTGCAATCATGACAATAAATTTACATAACAGGAACCCCTACATTTTATTTAACTAGCCTTTATAATAGCTTATGAGCTTATTTTCCCACTGTCTTGGAATTAGAGTCATTTCTTCAGTTAAGATATAAGCATTCTATAATTTATACCTGATTTTCTGTTGCTTGCCATTATTTTAGATGGTTTCTTTTCTACTTTCCTAGAGACCACAGCCTATACAATAATAAGAAATTAGATTTAAGGTACATCTTGACTAATCAGACAAAGAAGATTAATTTTATTTATATAAGGATTTTTGAGTTTTATGTGGCCGAGAAATGAACATTTTTAAAAAGCTTCAAGTATTTAAAAGTATATGAATAGGCAGAGAATATGACCCTGAAATATTGAGCATGATTTTGCTTTAAAACAACCACAGTTATTAAAATAAACATAAAAATATTCCTTAAATATGAAAAGTCAGTTCTCACAAATGTCTTCATTGTAAGTTCTGAATGCATATTTTTTATATTTAGAGAAGTAAGCGGTCAGCTGGAAGATTCTATTTAAAAGTTTGTGGTGTTACACTCCCTAGCAAATAATTTTTTTTTCTGTACTGTATATTAGAAATTCCAAACTCTATATGCTCAAAATGAATTTTAATAATTAAGTAACTTGTTAATATTCAGAATTAGACAGTCTTGTATGTTTAAAATTCTTCTTTTGTCTAGACTGTTTACAACAAAATGTATTTAAGATCTGATTTTCACTCTGCCAGTCTAACATGTCTGCTACTGTATGTACACGTGCCCACTGGTAGTATACACGGAAAATAAGCATTCTAGGGAACTAAAAACCCCCTTAAGGGACTTAAATCCCCTTTATATCATGCCTGCAAGTAAAACATAAACCTGCATACATTACCGAGATCTTTGTAAATTTGAAATTTGTAAAGGATTCATTTTAGGTAGTCCTTGTTTTACTGTATAGCTTTTATATTTGTTTGAGTTTTGTCTCAATTATCTTTCTGTGATTATAAACAACCCCAAAAGCCCCAAGCCAAGGTCAACCCTAGAGCTGGCTCCATCAGCCTTCCCATTCTCATGTGTTCTTGTATTTTGTCTTGTAGTTGTTTTGTTGTATTTCGTAAGAAAGTTTTATACTTAAACCATCCCCAGAAACAGCTTAAAGGTATCAGAGCTTGCCTATGAGGCATGGTGGGCACCTGCATATTGGTGACTCTCTAAGCCATAAACTATGTTTAATTAACCTTAAGACAGTAATCTGTCCTCTAACACTTCTCCTCACTGATGTTCCTCTTTCATTCAGTGCTGTTGTGTATTGTGGCAAGGATTGTTGTGCTGGGCAGATTGGGCAGGGCCATGTATCACCCCTAACCCCCCTGGCATTTGGGGATTATCTGATCTGTCAGAGGATGCTCGGAGTGGGTGTTGAAAAAACAAAGTGGATCTGTACACTCAGACTCTCTCCCCACTGTCATGAGCTGGTTGCTTGGCTACCGTCAGGAAGAGCCGGTGATGGGGGTATTGCACATGCTGTCTTTTTACACATACACTCAGACACGGAAAAACTGTGGAAAAGAGATACCATTGTCAGTACAACATAGGTAACGGCAGTATTCAGCATCAGCATTCTGGGGCTTGAATGTTACTGGATCCGTGCTGTATCACTGGTGGGTGGCAAGTTTTGATTAGCTTATCATATAAGGCAAGCACTTACTTCCCTACTGCTGTTTGTGAAACAGCAAAAAGATAGATACGTCCCTATTAAGATGAAGTTCAAACTGCCAAGTTTCCAGACAATTAGAAGACTCTTCAGAACAGACAAATATTGTTTTAATAGTGTTAAGCAGGAAAGAATCAAAGAAGAAAATAATTGCCTCTTAGAATATGTTGTACGTTGAAACTCCAGCTTTATTTATTAACCGTCTATTTATTGATTAAAAAATCATTATATGTCACTCAACAAAAAAAAAATCTGATTATATAGAATATGTGTATTTTATGTTAAAGAGTATCTTCTGGTCCACGGTAATAGAAAAGAATATAAGAGAGTTACAGTGGAACAAATCAAACACAATAAACAAATCTATACTGCACTTCATCTTACAGGACCTGTATCGCCCACTCTCTTCGGATGATATGGATTCAGTAGGAGACTCAGTGTAAAAGAGAAAATGGAACAATGTTTATGGTTTGTGATTTGGTGAAGGTTTAACATTTTTAAAGAGAATAGCTGCTAATTTACAGTAATAGTGAATCGCACAAAAGAGTTTTGCATATTTAATATTAAAAAACATGGGGCCAAATTAATTCCAGTATGTGGGGGTATTTTGGCTTTTTCACTGCATTTTAATGCAAGAATTTGTAAGGAGTGAGCCATTGAATATGCCCATCAAATACAAAATAGCTATGTGCACACTTTAAGGAACAAAGAGTAGATAAGGTGAATATAACGCACAAATCCATAGTGGGCACATTTATGAATAGTGCTCTTTTTATCATCTAAGATACTGATTATATGTTCTGTTTTTAACATAGGTATCTTTATTCATTTTGCTATGAACAGTTAATGAAGGCTTTGCTTTTACCAACAGATAGGTAAAACGTAGAAAAGAAAAAACCTGCCATATTAAACTGCTTGCACCATGCTGGCTGATCCCGACACGCACATTTGGAACATTCTAATTTTAGTCTTTTTGTCTAAGTGAAAAGAAAATGAAGAAAACCTGTGTCGTCACAAGACAAAAAGTAAATTCTTTCAAAGCATTTGTGTTCAGGTTCTCTTTCCTGCGTTACATCTGATGACTGTAAACAGAAGGGTGTTCACAGGCAACATGAATGTCTTACCTGGCAAGAGCTGTGAATACTGATCAGCTGTGTGCTGCAAGTGAATATGGACAGATTTCTAAACGAGGAGATATGGGGGCTTCCTGGCTCACAGTGTCATCTGACACACATCTGATGACACCTTTTGGAAAAAAACACATTTTGCCTGAGAAACTAGTGATTCTTTTCACTTATGTTAAGGACATTTTACTTGCTATAATAAGATGTATTATGCATTTTAAAATGAAAGCCTACAGAAATGGTGTTACTGTAAATCATCCTCCTATTGACCTAATTTCTCTGTTTTCATAATTTCTAGAGGTGGTTATTTCGTACAGCATGAATATGCAAAACTCCTTTAGTGTTAAAGTAGGTCATGCATTATAACCAGTTGCTTAACAAATATCTACTAATTTTATTTGTTTTCTGCTGCTTTATTATTGTGAGAATCTTAGCTGACTAACATACGTAACAGCAATATTTCCCACTGTATGTTGAATATTGCTTTAAAGTTTATCTGTTGTATTTAAGCCCGTAGTATAATCATCACACATTTATGCTGTCTTATAGTGTTCCTTTTATTATCTCAAATACTAATGATTTAAAAATTATAAATTAGTGTGGTTCTGATCCTCAGCAAAAATCTATAGAGATTATATTTTTGAGCTACTTAGTGATGACTTAATATATTTTGAAACCAGGAAAATTTACCTAATAGCAGAAAATGTTTAGCTGCTACATGCCAGCTTTTAAATGCAGTGAAATAATTCCTTTACACTGAATTGTGCATAATAAAATTCACCAGCTGGAAAATGCTGGCATGCGATGTTACGGCTTCACTATATCCTTATTGTTTTCTATATGGAGGATATTTGCAAAAATAAGTAAAAGGGCAGCAGAATACAAAACTTACCTTCTCTGTTTTCAATACTTGCTTCCAGTATCACCTGGAGAGAAAGTCATTGATTTGGCAGGTTTGCTGAAGCAATTAGGTCATTCCCTTTTGCAATGCATATTTTGCCATTCCCGCTTCAGACTTCAGATCTGAAACTGTTCCCAGCAATAGGAACAGGTCCACCCCCCTACACCCCATGCCCGGATCCTAAGACTATCCTACTCTACTGGAAAAGTTCACAGCTGTGAAGTTACTTGTATTTTTGCCTGCTACAAGGGAATGTCTTTGTAAAATGTATTACTTAATCCCAAGAAATGCATATTATAGAAAGATGCATTGGGATCAGTTTCCAAAAATTCAGACAGCTCCACCAGACTGAACAAAATACCTACTGACATTTTGAAAATTGTTTTTTCTTGTAAAGAAAATAAATTCCAGGAATTTTGCTTTTCCTCCCTTCTGCTACATAGGCTGCTGCTGCTTAAGGCAGTTTACTAAGAATGTTTGTTCTGCACAGGGAGCAAGATTTCCAGAAAACCTGAATCCCACGGCTTTCCTTAGCTGTGGAAAAGAAAAATGGACCTTATATCAGTAATTGTTATCATAGTGAGTTCTCCATCAAGACTGTTTCAAAGAATATGCTAGTCCATAACATTTAATCATTTCAACATGTGACTTGTACTAAGGGGCTATTCAGGGGCAATACGTATCATTACTATTTCGTTTAAGGAATGAAAGTCCCTTAGAGATTGAAAAGGCACACTGTTTATAGACTTTGAGATCCTTTTTGTGTGGAATGTAATTCCCATTATACATGAGCAGAAATGAAATGTTTCTTTTGAGCAAGACCAGAAGGTTTCAGTTTATGGGTGAAACTGAAATTATCTTTCTTGATGCTGTAGTTCTGCTTGCAGCAGCGCAGGTTTTAGTTTGTCCCTAGATTTCATTGACTTCATTAAATAACCGAATAGCTTAAGCAACTTCATAGTGTTTGAACCTCTTATAGTTTTCTGTATGCTGCATTATTTGTGCCTACTCTAAGGTGATTATGATGTAGCTAAAGACTCTTGTATAGATTGTGAATGCTTTGCTTCCCTCTGAGCTTAATGAATACTTGTGATTATTTCCCTAATGCTTCCTGCAACTTTCTGGGTTTTTTTTCATCTTTTTTCTTCTTCTTTATGCAACGAACAGTTCACATGTGAAGCACAGAATGTCTATGTTTATATTTATATGCACATGCACACACACACACACACATAGATTAATGGCTTTGAAACCCATGCACAGTTATGTCACATTTGTGGCTTTAAACAAGTATGTGGGGAAAATATATTGATGGGAAGATGTTCATCAGGTGGGATTTGCTGTATCTCTGTTAATGCCGGTACTTGCTGAGCAGCTCTCCCGAGGAAGCCTGTACAAGTTTAAGAAATCTCATGTACAAACAAGGGCTAAGTTCTACTCACTTTAAAGTCAGTGGCAAAACCAGGACTGACTTCAGGGTGGGAAGGATAGGACCTTACGCACAAACATATATGCACAGACAAAGCATTAATCAGGAATTCAAAGTGGTATTATTTCAACAGGTTCAGACTTGTGTCTCCTCTTGAACTGCACTTTTCTGCAGTGTATTAAGTCATGCAATATTAGAAGTTATTTTGTTGAAATCAGTAAAATCATTAACATTCATTATCCAATGTGAAAATTGCTTTTCAATTTGTAAAATAATTCAGTGACAGTGCATTATATTTAGCTATTTTTCTCTTTAAATCGTTTTCACAGGGAATAGATGGCTGTAAAATGAAAATTCTTGGGCATTAATACAGTGTCTATAAATGTATATTATAAGAAAGAATACATAAAGTTAAACAGCCTTGAAGAACACCTGGGTTGAGACTGAAATAAATAATAGTGTTTGCCTTTACAGTTTCATACTTTACACTACAATGTGAATTTTATACAGTGCAGTATGTTACAAAAAATATCCTCCAACTCTGAATGTAAACAGTGAATTAACAGTGATACAAAAAAGAACCTCTGGTCAACCCATGTTTACTGTTTTGTCAAAAGTAGTAGAGAAATGAGCAATCAGAAAAGCTTTATGGTGCTAAAGTACCTACTCACTTGATGAACACTTAGATTAATGTTGTCTGTGCTTTTTCTTGTATCCAGTGGACGGTATACAAGCGAATACAAGATTGTCCTTTATTTAATCTTCACTTTCAGTTTATCTGTTAGTGACGGGATGAGAACTTGTAACTGTGAGCGATCAATAGGAAAATAACCTGATGTCACGCAGCCAGCAGTAGCTTTACGTGCAGAGCACAGCCAGCAAGTGGTTGTCACACCCTTTGGAGCGGGGTGAGCTGCCCCCCAGGACAGCCCTCCCTTCGGAAAGTGCTGCTGGCCCCACAGAGCAGAGGCTGTTCCGAGCTGCCTGTGCAGCCCTCACACCTTTTTGGCGGGCTCAGGTTGCCTCTTTCACCTCGCACCCCATCTCTCAGACTGTCTGAGCACCCTAACTCCCCGCGGAAGGCCATGGGTACGTAGATACACGCGTCACGTACGCACACAGTAGAGAAGGGTTACAAACGCACTGCACACATACACACTCCTATGCATTTTAGTGTCTGTATTTGCGCATGTTGATTATATTCACATTTGCTTAAATTAACCCTCAGCAGTGAAGTATGAAAAAAGCTGTACTGTATTCAGCGTGTACTCGTTGTCTGATGTTATATGAGGTAATTAGTTTGTGGTTTGCCCTGCAATACAGTGTTTTGGAATTTGGACTCTAGTGAAAGAGGAGCTAAAGATGTTTGTGCTAAGGCCTCTTCTTTTTGTTAGTTGCACTATGATATTGTAAATATTGGCACATCTACAACATAAGTTTAAGATTTTACGAAGTTACGCATTCAATTATTTTTTTTAAAGAAAAGTGCTTGGATATTTGCTTTTTAAAATATACCATTTTTGTATTAATGTGATGCAGGAAACCAAAAAGAAAGCTGTTGATTTATCAACAAAAATGTAAAACTTGCAAAAATAAATGCCGATGAATGTTTTATTTCATATAATCAGCTGAAGAAAATCACCTTCATTTTTGTGCCATTGTTTCATCATACTGTGTTGTACTTGTGTTTCATATTTGACCATGTCATCCTGGTTGCAATTTGTTGTTTCTCTAGATTTAACATTACTGTAGATTATTGTAAGCGATGTAATAAATATATTTAAAAAATACACACTGTTCAGTGAGTTTATTTTGGAAATGTGATTAACAGGGTCTAAAAAAATGCTTGCAGTTGGTATTGTTTGTTCATTTTGGATCAGCATTGTCCATCTAAGAGTTCATGTAGTATAGCCATATGGGATTCATGCATCCTGGTGGGTTCCTTTAAATAGCAGATGCATTCAGTGCATTTTAAAATAATAAACTCTGGGCTCTAGCGTATAGATGCAAAAGGTGCTTCAAGGAGGTTTCTAACTGGTCTTTTGGAGACAGTAAATATACCTGCCTTGAATTGTTCATGGCTAAGTTTGGGTACACGCGACAAGACAGATTTGAAGTATGAATTGGAAAATCACTGTAGTAGACTATCCAAAGACAGGTACCAGCTCCCTGCTGACAGCTCAGCTACAGAAGCATCCTCTGAAGACAAGTATTAGGAAAATATGCCTGTTAAAAGCTAAGAATACTGAAATACACCCACGGTGTTTTAAAATAAGTACCTTGCTTTCTTAATATATCTTTCCACTCTTTAAAAATACCTATTGATAGCCTGGTTTGATTTTTTTGTTTGGCGGGAGTGCGGAAGAGAGGTGTTACACTTTCTGACATGTCATCTGCCAGTCTGATGCTTCAGCTGATGTTCAGACACTCTCCTAGAGGGATCTGTGGGCCTGATAGGTTTTTGTTTTGAATCCCTCTTGGGTGCTAGTAAATAGGTCTGCCTAAAAAAGGTGTACAGACATAGAAAGGAAACAGTGCTATAGAAATGAGGAATAGTAGGAATAAAATAATTGAGGTTTCTGTCTCTACCAAATAACAGGAATACCAGCAGAACTTTTAAAAAGCAACTCAAATAGATTAAATGTAGAAGTGGTGATTGTGCTATGCCCTGAATTAGGTGGAAGAAATGAAAACCTCTTTTGATGACCCTTCAATTTTTATTCTGTAGTTGAGTGGAAAATTTTACCAGTGTATAGCTTTAGAAAAGGAAAAAGGAAACCTTCACATTGCATCACTGCACATGTAACTTTTTTATGTTAACCGCAGTATGGATACAGTAATGACAGGTCAACTTCTGATACCATGAATGTGATAGGGTTTTTTTATATATATCATCAATCTTTTCTGGAGAATGCCAAAGGTTGTGTGAGCCTACAGTCTGAATTATGGCTCAGCTTTGGAAGCAGCTGTTAGGAGCTAGCGGAGGTTAGATTTAAGTTTACTGTTAAATACCATATAGGAAACTATGTTGGCCCTTCAGAATTGCCTTGTTACACAAATCGAGTGAATCTATAAACAGTCAATGCTGCAGCTTAATAAGAGGATCCTAATAAAAACAACAACAACAACAACAACAACAAAAACATACTTCAGCTTGAAAATTCAGTCTGTCAGTTCCATTTCCTTGCAAACTCTCGCATTTGTCCCTCTGTCCCTCAAAGAAGAAAACCAACACAGGTTCCTGAATGACACGTGCTGGATTATTGCTTGCGTTGTTTGAACTTTTCTCCAAGATGTGTGAATCCTGTATTGCATAAATGAATAACAAAACCAATAATATCCCTATGTAGGGCCTCTCTCAAGTCAAGTGTCTAACAAGACAGGGCAGGATGTAGGACTGTGGATAAGTGGCAGGTTTGCATGCATTTTTACTGTTCCTTTCTGGACAAAGCAGTTTATAAATAAATTTGGATCTTATGTGTCAGTTTACTGCATTGTCTGAATTTGAAAACAATTGTATAATTTCTTTTTCTATACATTGAATTCCATTGGCTTCCGTTCTTTCGATGTGAAGATTATGGATTTGATGATTCTCCATGAAGTGATTTTTTTGCCAGCTCTGTGCTGTTTACATTAAAACTTTTGTCCCTGTCTCAGCTGGCTGGGCCAAAAATGTAAGCGATTAAACAAAAGAAAATAAAAAACATTTTTTGCTGGATAGACTTGAGAGAGGAGTTTCAGTGTAACCCTTTGCTTCTCTCAATGAGTTTGTCTTCTTAAAAGTTGCATAAAAATATATTACTTTACTGGTTTAAAAAAGCTGTCCTCTGCTCTACCTTTTGTTCTCTGGAAATGTACCTTTTTGTTGTATCAACTGACTTATTTCTTGCTTAACACTGCTATAGGAATTTTTTGAGCCCTTCAAAATCCTTCAAAGCTAATACCTGCACTGAACTGTTGTCTTTATTTTACGATTAACTGTGATGATCTTTAGACTAGGACCTAACTATATCAGAAATTCATGATGGCCACCTTGCAAAGATTATTTAAAACCAGATTGAACACTAGTACAGGCTCCAAAACAGGATGCTTAACTGTTTAGTTTTGTTCTGAATGCTGTTTGTCCTTGCTGAGTTGAACTTCATCATACACATATAACTGACACACATAGCTTTTTGTATTTCTTCAGAATAGGAAAATCTTAGGAGGCATCATTTAAAAACATTAATAGTTCCCCTATCTGGACCCTACTTAATGAATTTACCCTTTGTTTACTAATTTTGATCTTTGCTTCATTAAGCCCGTTTCTTAAAGAGTACAACTCTGCGTAAGATCCAAACTTAGTGTTACACCTGTGTGCATTTCTGCTACTCACATTTCATCCAGATGCTTCCTTCATGCTAGGAAAATACAAAGGAATCTATTGTTGAGGGTCTTTGTAGACTCCATATGCGCTAATAAAGATTTTGAGAGGTTTGGAAAATATAATGCAGTGTTTGGGGTTTAAGATTCAGGAGTCTGAATTGCATTAACAAACTTCCGAGTCATACTTGTTGAAGTTTCTTTTCATAACTGCTGATAGTGGTAGCCCACAAGAATAATTCCTGCTGTTTAGTTCAAGTGGGATTTTAAGATTAATTTAGGACAAGGTGAGTATGGGGAGAGAGAAATCTCAGTAATATTTATTTTACTGCCTTTTTTCAATGGATTTACACAATTGCCACTGAGATACAAACTATTTAGAGAACAGTTGCTAAATAAATCTCCCAGTGAGACGTGGATGAAACTCAATAGTGCTAATGTTTCCATTCACATCAATGAGACGTGTGGTGTGCTGGCCATGTGTTATATAAACCTGAATAGGATCTGAAATCCTTACACCAAAGACCTGATTTTTTTATGCCATCGCTTTTATGGAGGTGTGCCATAAAAATGACCATGTGCTGGCAACCTGTGCAACTGGACCCCTTTAAATCTGTGTCAAAGTGATGACATTTCAAGCACCTCGGCATCTCTTAAAATTAAAACAGCTAATTGCATTAAGGTCTGTGTGTTGAAGAGATTATGCTCTTGCTTAGAGTTTGTTTTTCCCCCCTCCCCATCTGCATTATCCCTGATGGGGTCCACATCTGGGAAAGCAACAGTGTGGACGACAGACTGCCTCACAACTGGCAAGCCAACTGGAAGGAACACTGAGACCCACAAGGATTGCTGGACCCACAGGGCTTTCAGCTTGTGAGAACAACGAGCTCATTAAAGTCTAAATAAATTGAATGTCCTTCTAGCTGAAGTAAAGCTAAATAAATAAATGCCTGCGTGTTGTTCCAGAGCACTGAATAAAGAGGACAATATTTGTGTCGTGTTTACCTAGTAACGTCTCTTTAATTGTGAAAGGGGGTCCATCAGCAGACCTGGTGAACATATGCAAATATACAGTTCCTGATTTCTTTTTAATCTGTTGCTTTAATAGGAGGGGTTCCACAAAGGTAGTGAAAAGCATCTGTTTTCTTAATTTATTAAAAAAAAAAAAAGTTTAAAAAATCCCAGTATGTATTTTTAGCAACTGTCTTCTTAGCTACTGCTTCTGTGTCACTAGCGAGCTGGGTTTCTGCTCACAGGTGGGTGCTTCCACGTAGCTCTCACTGAAGGGGAAGTGTGCTTTGTTTGCAGACCTATGGGTACAGTATATGCTACCAATGCATCACCTCAGCTATTCTTCAGTTATGAATATCATTGTAGCCTTCCCTTCCTTATGTAGTATCACTAAGAAATATGGGCAGTTAAAAAATTGATCTTTTATTTCCTCCGTTTTATTTCCTTTCCTTCGGTTTTCTATGGGCCAATTTTTTTTTCTGTTTGTTTAACTAAAATGAGGCTAAATACATATTTAGGGAACTATAGCTAAGACAGATATTCAGGAGTGCATTTAATTTCAGTGTGTGTAGGCGATTAAGACTATTTGTATTTAAAGTGAAACAGTTACTGAAGTGATTTGCTGAAATGGGCCCTCAAAGGAGTCTAATTTTAGAAAGGACTGAGCAGCCGCAGTTCTCAGCTAAACCTCAGCTTAAGGGTCCTTGAGAAATTAGGTTCCCAAATAAAAATTTGAGTCTCTTTAGGCACCCGTTCTGAGAAGAGGTGGCCACTGAGTTAGGTCTCAATTTTCGTGTCTCCCGTTCTCACAAATGAAACCAATGGGTGCAAGACTCTGTAAAAAGACCATCAGAGTGCTAAAGAAAGCTACAGCAGTGCAGTCAGCAGTATTAACCTAACATCTGCTGAAAAGTGTAATCTTACTATCTAAAATGCAAAAAACTGAATAAAGTAGTTGTTTGAGAACCTATTGAAAAGCTAGCATTAACCTTTTTTTTTTGTGTTATTCCCCTTAAATATTGTAAAGATTAATTCCCAATTTTATATGTAACAAATATTAAACATATTTAAATTGCAATTCCTTTAAGAAAATACCGTGGAGTGGGAAAAGAAGTAAGAAATTGGATGCCTAGAAAAATAAACATGCACAGCAGAATGAGTAGAGAAAACATGTTTTTCTGCTTATTTTACAAGTAGGAGTGTAGAGGAAACAATTCTCTCATTATGTATGTATAAAAATAGGCCTTGAGAGTGACTTCTCTAGGCATGAGAACTTCTAGCATTTTCCTGTTACTCTGATCCTCATCTGCACGTTTGTTCAAAATGAACCAGAGGTAAGTTTTTACTGAGACATCCTGCAGGGTTTAGCATAGGAATAGCACATACATAAACACATCCTAATCATGAAATAAGGGCAGCAGTATCTTAGCGAACTGCATAAAATCAGTCAATGCTCACTTCTGCTGTCAAGAGGCAGCAAAAATAGTCCAAAACAAATTAATGCAATTATCAATTCTAGTCAAAGCTCAGAAGAAAGACTTGGATGGATGAAAAGAATGAGCTAGGGTTGATTAAAAGGAAAAAAAAACAAACAAAAAAAGCAAGGAATCTCTTGGTAGATGCGATATGCAAGATTTCAGGATTATTTAGTGAAAAATAGGCCAAGTTCTGCCTGTGTCTAAATTGTCTGACCTTAATCTACTGAGGGAGAAATTAAAAGTTAGTCTGCTCAAATGAACTCAGCATATTGGCCAGCTTTTAACTCTGCTGACTGCCTTCTCCCTGGCTCCGTACTCTGCAAAAATCCCAGCTGCTGCATCGTTAGTTATTCTTGCTGCAGTCATCGGCTGTGCTCTGTTGTGGCAGAGATCATTCCAAAGAAGCTCTATTAAATTTGTAAAGTGGATTGGCACCCTGATTGTGGGCATCTAGATACTTGGCAAACACAGATAAGAAACTGATAGTGTGAGCTACATGCAGCACAGCATGCAATTTCTGTAATATATAAACTGAAGGACGTAATTAAATACTGCAGTGTTTTGTAACCTTTCAGCATGCAAACTATGTGAACCTGAGAAAGTTTTAGTTTTGGAAATCCTCTGAAAACTTCTCACATTGCAACACAAGCACCTGAGGAAACACTCAGTTTTGCTGTAAGTTTAAAGGGCCACTGTTACATTTGTAGTTTCTTCTGATTTCCTTTGAAGATGGGAGAATCCTGAAGATACATTTGTATAATTTTTACACAGTACAGCTTTGGGTGAAATCCAGTCCATCTCATATCACAGAACAGTTTCATCCATCTAGATATGTGATGAAGCAGTCTTCCTAAAGTACCTGCCTAGGGTCTATGTGTAACTGAAAGACATCAATAGGTGCTTTGGAAGGCTTCCCCTAGCACTATCCTACCTGCTATTCTTTTGGTGTCCAAGGTGGATGGTCACAAGTCTCATTCTAGATTATAGAGATATCATCCTCCTGGCCCCCATTAACTGTATAGACAAATGTAGACATTTAATGTACAAGTACTTAAAACCAAGGTACAAACTCACTCCTCAAGTGAGAAATATCCAATCAAATGCTTTTCCAAAAAAGGAAACGTTATTCACCCTGACATTTTGTTTTCTTCATACATTACCACAATGATTTCTCCCTTCTACGACACAAATGGGGAGGATTTCACCAGAGGGAGGTTTGCAAAAGTGAGGAATTCTGCCCATAACAAAGCCAACTTCAGTCGAAACAGATGTGCTTCTGGCTCCTGCTGGGTTAACAAATGTAGCTGAGAAAAGTCTCCTGCCTGCAGAGGGCATACAGCTCCTCAGTTTTCCCTGCCAAAATGTGTGTGGAATAGGGAGAAACTAACAGACCATACATAAATGTTTTGCTGCACATGATGGGTAAGGCATGTGTCCATGTATGCGGGGGTACCAAAAGAGTAATTTCAGTGGAAAAATTGGACTCTTCCCAGGCATCCACATATCCCTTCATCAAAGTAAATTGATACTTTACATAGGAAACACTGAAGCCTCTCCGGGATGTGTCTCCAGCAGGAACATGCTGTGAGTACTCATGCTCCTTAAAAATCATCTGTTTTCATTTGTGTCTCTCCATTTCCAGAGCTCCCAACACAGTGGCTCCTCTACCTCATTAGCATCCACCAAAGTTTGCAGCTCTATGGATGAAAATGATGGACCTGCAGAAGGTAACATTTGAAGACTGACATTTCAAAGCAGTCAATGTAGTGATAACAGCAGCTGTGTAGGAAATGAGTCATTCTTCCTGCCGGAGAAGGTGGGAGCGTTGCGGGCTGGATGACTCTCCTTGAGCAGACTTGTCAGCCTTAGCAAACCAATTAGGTTCACTCGGGATCAGATTTGATCTGGACATCCCTATTCAGAGGTGTTTTTGTTGCAGGATACTTCAGGTATTAGTTCTGCAGGTGACATAGTGCTGATGAGATTATTTTACTAAATTTTTGTCTCGTCTGTTATGGTACTAAAGACCATACTGTATCCTGGGTCTTTACTCAGAAATGGTTAGTCTCACACTCTACTAAGGCCTTGAGCAAGTTGGCTAAGGGATAGTGTCTTCTCCAGTACTGCCAGTTCACACGCACATATACGTTAAGTGTGTGTATATGCTCCTGTCCAACAGTAACTCTTCAAGCTGCCTGCAAGTTCAGGCAAACTCCAGCCTCATGTATTGTAACACTCACTTCTAATACTGAACTGGAACAAAGAACAGATAAAGATAGAGTTAAAAATGCTGTCTTAAAGAGTGTCCATTCAAGTCACATTTCTGAGAGGCTTTTTTTTTTTAACGTTATGATGTTTATGTAGTAGTTTCTATCAGCTGCAGTTTACAGTCAGCTTTTAGAGGCATGTTAGGTATTTGTAACACACTATTTCAAATATGTTTAAGAATAATAGTACATGAATGAGCACTAAAACACATGAAACTACAAACTTTTCTTATGCTAAGACACTGTGTAACGCAATTTTACCTAAACATCTGGCGCCCAGGTTGCATGCGAGGTAGTATTATTGAGAACATTTGTTTAAAAACTAAATATTTAATATTGGGGGAGGGGGAGAACTGGCACTTAGCACATGAGGAGTTTTATGGATGTCTCAGTTTACAGGATGTAATAAAATAAGTGCTTGAGTGTTGGACTTCTTTGGTACATATATTTAATCATGCTGTGTCAAGGAGTTCCAGCCTGTTTTGGAGGTTGGTCTGCGCTTGTGCAGATCACAGAGGCCTTTCCATAATTAAAAAAATACAATTTTGGTTTTGTCCTGCGGGCATGTTGCAATGGGAATGGTAAACTGTGTAACACTCGAATGGTGGTATGTTTGAGCCCCCAGAAGTCTTATTTTTCATTATTGTATCTGTGTGAAACCTGTTGAGTATATACAATGTCAGCAGCATGATTTCACTGTACAGTAAGTGAGATACTGACTCTGAATGGTTTCCAGGCTCCAAAGCCCTAGACTTAAAATGCATGTTATGTGCAACATCTGTGTTTCCTTCACTAACAATAAAAATGTACTAATGATTCTTTCAGAAGTGTTGGAGGAAGGTTTCCAGGTTCCAGCATCGATAGCAGAGCGATATAAAGTTGGAAGGACTATAGGAGATGGAAATTTTGCTATTGTGAAGGAGTGTATAGAAAGGTGAGGAGGATAATAAGCATGTTACTGTAAAAGCAATCATTAATGTCATGCTTTTTCTAGATCATGTCTTTATTTGTAGAGTATAGGACATATGTAATAAGGTAATGTCTTGGTGCCAGATGGAAAAACTACATGAATGTCCTTCCATGAAAAAAGAGTGAGTCTAAGGGACAATCTATGAATTTAATTCTTTGTGGGTTTTTCTGCTGCACTCTGCATTATTTTTTTGCATTCTTTTTGTTAAATCTTTCTTTTTACACTGAAATAACCTCTTTTCTTGCAGTATATTCTTGCAACTCTCCTTTTACATTAGACCAATGAAATGTTTCACATGTAGGAACATTCTGTAAAGATGTCAGAAAGTTTTGTGTGTGTGGTGTGGTGGTGGAAAGCACAAAGAGCTGATTTCAAATCCATCTATTCTGCCATCTGACACTGAGGAGGAACCTCTTCAGCATTTAATAAAACAGGCACCTATCTCCTGCTTGCCTGCTTTATGCCATTATATGAGGTACATTCAACTTTAGGAGCCTGCACTGCAGACATCAAAATCTAACTTATTCAGCGCTCTTTACTGCTAAGAGGAGAGAACAGTCACCCTTCAAGACTGATTTTAGACATCCACTCCAGGTTAGAGAAGTCACAGGTCACCTCGAATGTCAATGTTGCTGAAAGTGTCCAGGTTGACTAGCACAGCTGTTGGTTTCTAAATTTGGTCAGGCAAGTCATGAACCAGATTTAAACTGTCTCTACGCAGTGTTAATAGTTTGAAAAAAGAAAAAAAGAAAAAAGGAGAACAAAAGACAGAAATGCTCTGAGCAGAACTGTAGATGCCTTTTGATGGTTTTGTTAAAAAATAAGAGAATATGGAGTACAGAAAGACAGAAGGTACCTCTGCGTGGAGTGATTGTAAGATTGCTCATGATAGATAGTAGCAGTGTAGAGAAGACAAAAAACTGTCAGAACTAAAGATGTCTAAAAGAAAGAACAAGAGAGATGTCAAGGACTGATAATGAAATTCCACAAGTAAAGTTTTATATCTCCTATTACCATATCATACAGAGGAGACTCTTACATAAGGCTATAACCTCACCTTTGGACTCAAAGAAAGAACTTTTGCTCTTTAGCCTCTTAGAATGTGATATTAACCCTAGAGACTAAGCTGAGATTAGATCTCATGGCAGATGATGATAAATTAACTTGGCTGGTTTTAAACTAGAGTCTCTTTGGAAAAAGACAGGTCCTGCTCTGCATCTGAAAGTCTGGCAAGTCACAGACCATGAAGACAGCTGTTGGGGAAGGGAGAAGAGTGGATTTTGTATCAGCTGACAGTGTGCTTGCAGGACTTAGCCAAAGCTCTTGTGGGGCCTTTAGAGCTCTGTCAGGGTGAGCCTGCGGTGGAACTGGTCATCTGCAGGGCGACAGCTGTTCAGATCAAACCCCAGGGTCTGAACACTAAACTGGGGGAATATGGAAACCTAAAGGAAGCAAAGCAAAACAGCATGAAAACAAGAAAGCTCTGTTAAACCCTATGGAGGGAGCATGACTGATGAAAAACACGGGTGAAAACTTATAGCTAAAAAAAGATAAAAAGGCAAGCTAAAAGTAAAGTGAGTAGTGACAGAGAGAAACATTACAAGGCAAAATAAAGGTTGAGGGTTTGATTCAGCTGAGAATGCCAGTTGTGCTGAGACAGTTCAAATGTGCTAGTGTACATTTTACAACTTTTTTCTCAAGCTGAGAAAAAAGACATGAACAAAATTAGATATAGGTCCCACCACATCTACGAATAACACTGATTACAATAGCCTTGAGAATTTAAATGAAAACTGTTTCCTGTCCTCTTGTCTATCCACCTGGTCCCAGAAGTATCCAATAACACAATATATGTAACAAATATGTGCTTAAATAACATAATTACTCCGGTATTCCCAGATACGTAGTCTTATGGTCTCTGAGCCATACCATTCCATGGATCCCGTTTATATCAGAGAGTTAATACTTTGGGAGAGCTTGAAAATTAAAGTAGAATTATTTCTTTTAGTTTCCCCATCTAAAGCAGTATACCCTTGCCATCACAATGGATGAAGGAGAAATTAAAGGCTCGGAGAGTAAATTGAAGCCAGTACATGTAAAACCCCTTCAAAAACATTCTTCACAGTCTTTCTAAGCAGAAAACACCTCACTTCAAAGTCTGATATGTCCATCATTTGCAGAGCCAGAAATGATGGGGTGATACTTGGGATAGAGGACTTTTCCACTTTCTTCTGACATACAATTCCTGTGTGCATTAGACTTCAAAGAAATAGCACCATGAGGTGTTAAGCAAGTAGGAACAGGTCTTGTTACACATCTTCACTGATCACATGGATGCTTCGTCTCGATAGTTGTGGAGACCAGCCCGTGTGCACTGTTAAACCACTCTGACGCTTCAAACGCATTCATGGGCATTTTTCTTTAACAACAAACAGTCCAAATAGAAACAAAAAAAATATCTTCAAAGCTTTCACATGGGGATTTCTAAATCCCATTCTGTGCATTTGTGAATGCATGTGCACACACACACACACACAAAAATACGTTTAATGCACACCCAAAAACAGTGAAGATAGACTTCTGTCTTCGGTGCAGTGGAAATCTCCGTGAACTTTGTAAAAGGTTAAAACAGTCAGGGAGTGTGGCACGGAGCCCTGTTATGAACTAGAGGACTAACACCATGCCCTGCATTAGTGCTGTGGGTCCAGACTTTTATCCAGCCATAATGTGTTTCCTACTTCGTGTGGCACCTTTTTATTGTTTGGGTTGAGTGATAGGTGAGAGCTGATATACCCATTTCACTGTGAGTTTCTGGCATGGCCGTACATATTTTTTGGTGAGTGTATGAGTTGCAGCGCTGCTGACAGCCTGCGGTTCTGCAGCTTTTTAGAGGAAAGGATTTGCATTATCTTAGCTTTAATTTTCTTTTTACCAAAACAAAGAGCAGTCAGAGTTGTCATCTGCTCATTACGTATCTGCTCCATCATATGCGCAATTTGTCCTGTGGTGTTATTTTATATGTGTTCATTTTTAACTTTCAGATACTTCCAAATTCTGACATTTCCTCACTAGCTCAGATTTCCCAGTGTTTTGGAGCACGTGGAGTCTCCCATGGCCAACAAAAACCATCAATTTCCTTTCTCATGACAGAAAGGAAGAATTCCTAGGGCAACCAAGCAGCTTGAAAGAGACTTCTATTGAAAGAGAGCATATTTTCTCTTAGTTTGAACGACAGATTTCTTACTTTCTAATAGTCCTTCTCCTACCTCCTCCTTCCATTCCCCAAAAATTGTGTCCATATCTCTTCTGTGCCTTCTCTGAGCTGGGACTGTAACCACCAAACAGCAGCACGGGGGAAGTGCACCCCCACTGACTGTGGCCCATTTCTGGGGACTGTAGCCTTAAACCCCTTGGTGGGGGAGTAGCGATATGAGAAGTTTTAAATTCTTCCTTGCTAAAGTCTTGAACAGCCATGCTGTACTTTTTTTTCAAAGTCATAAATGTTATCATCCAGTGAGATTTCTTTCCACAGTCTTTTAATTGATGTCTTCATACAGACTGTCTTTGCTCCCTGCTGACCTGGGAACTCAAAGAGAATGATTATTTTGAACTTTTTTCTTTTTAGGGAGGTCCCCATTTTCCCTTAAATTAACACCCAGTAGTACATGATTGCTGGAGGACGTCTCTATGCTTAGATATGACAATGATAATGCCCATTTTCCTAATTCAACGCTTTCAGTTTATGACTCACTTTGCATGTCCTACTTGACAGACTCTGCATACTTCTAGGCACGTTCATTTATCTGTTTAACTTATTATATATCAATTTATGTATCAATTTAACTATGTTTTGCTAAATAAAGAATGAAAAAAAAAATATCTCTCCATATGCTTGACAAGCTATTTTTTAGTTTATTTTTTAACCGAATATGTGTTTAAGGGCAATGTATTAGACTTCTGTAAACTCTTTAGATTTTTATTACAAAAATAAAACATTTCAGTAAGAGCTTTTTTATATATAATACCCATTCTTCATTTAACCTTAGAGTGAAACTAGAGCTTGTGTAATGAGCTTCTTGGTATCCTTCTTACAGCAAACTTTTGGTTTTGTAACTCAGTTAAGAAATGGAAGTTGATATGGTGAACTTGTCTACAACCTTAGTTTTCTATGCTAGCATTCTGTACAATAAATATCCATGTATGATAAATATTATATGGTATTAAAAAAAAAAAGAAAGAAATGTGTTCTCATCCTGAACTACTTCTTTATAATTTCTTATTGTCTCCAGAACCTTTAATATTCTGTCCCATAAACATATTTAACTCTGATAGGTATCATATACTCACAGAATACATAAAATATTATTCCAAGGATTGACTTTTTATCTTAGCAGCTGCAAATGCTGAGACAAAACAAATGACTCTTCATTTTAATTAAAAAATAGAAATATATTTTTTCCATGACTTGTATTTTTATATTTCACAGGAAACAAACCTTTTTTTTGTTTGTTTTTAGTGAGATTTGGATCTGTAAATACTATATAACATTTTTACATAAAACAGCTGAAGAAATAGCAAATAACACTAGAAAATGGAAAATATCAAGTGATTTTGTTTCAAAAACTTTGAAATGTCTTCATTAAAAAAAAAAAAAAGGTTAATACTTTTTCTCAGGCACACATATTCAATAAATATGGCTCAAGTTCACAATTCAAGACAGAATCATGCTTCATTTCTTGGCAAAACAAATACCTGAATAGAATTCTTGCCCAGACCTACTGTGCTCAAATGACAAATGTAAATTTGACTGGGAAAAATATTCAATGTGATTGAACATGCAATTTTTTCTTTTCTCTTTCCTTAGATCAACTGGTAGAGAATATGCTCTGAAAATAATCAAAAAAAGTAAATGTAGAGGAAAAGTAAGTACAAATAGATCAAATGAGACCAAGATTTTGTCTTCTTCCTGGCATGTGTTAGAATCTTTTTGGTTGAAGCCTTTGTCTGCCCTCTGGAGACCCTTGAAATAGCAGCATAAAAGACTGCAATGTGCTTTTCTAGATGGGTGTGTTGATTATCCAGTCGGTTGGTTGTGTGTGGGTACACTCACTCCCCTTGCTCTATAACCCTGTAATTATGTCCTCTAGCTTTCACAACTTCAGATGTTTTTTTTTTTTTTTTTAAAAAAAAAAACAACCAACCAACAACAACAACAAAAAAACAAACAGGAAAATAGTGCTAATAATTGTAACGACACTGGTCACTATGTCTAAGCAGTATGCCAGGTTAATCAAATTGATGTCAGTTTTGTAGTAAGTGAGTTTCTGTTAGCTTTTGAAATATATAACAAAAGATTCTCTGAGAAGATGCTGTTGTGTTTTTAAATTGAAAGATTCTGCACTGGAAAAAAAAAAACAGAAGCTTTCATATTTAACTTTTCTCTGCCTCAGAAATGTGTTTTCCTCCATTTCTTTTTCTGTGTTCTGCTCTGTTCTTCTTTCAGTTATCATACTGTTGTTGTTTCTAGATGTTTTCCTTCCATGTTGCTGGAGGTGACGTCTGTTACCTATTTAAAAAACCCCAAAGAGTCAATGCAGGTCCCAATTCTCTCTGCACTTTTCTCCGTACAATGGAGGTGAAAGTTTTTCCCACCAACCCATAGTTATCAAAGATTTATTTTGTGTGGCAGGAACACATGATCCAGAACGAGGTATCTATTTTAAGGAGAGTCAAGCATCCCAATATTGTGCTTCTGATTGAGGAGATGGACATGCCAACTGAGTTGTACCTTGTCATGGAACTCGTAAAGGTGAGTATTTTGGAGATAAGCTGCTTGCTAAGAATTGTTTCAACTATACTAAGAAATTTCATTGATACTGAAGCTGACTAAAAGTCATAGAATCATAGAATAATTTTAAATTGAAATAATACCTAAAGATAGTCTTGTCCAGCACTCTACTGAAAGATATTTAACCCACTGTAAGATATTTTTGTAGCTCTCAAATATTTCTAATATTTATATGGCTTTCTGCGATCAGCACTCAGAAGTGCTCAATGGATAGTACTTTGGAGATCACCAGTTTTAATTTGCCCTGCAAAAGTATTGTCTATAAAAAGTTTTCTCTGAAAAAAAAGCATCTGCCTTGAGATGAACTCAAAATACACCCGGTGTAAATAGCTGTAAATACCATCCTTCAAAATTGTATATTCTTTGATAAAATAGAGTTTAATTAAATTCTATTAATTTATGTTACATTTAAATGATATTACCTGTCTTTTTTATCTGCTGATTTATATTTACACCTTGTCAGGCTTTCCTCCTTGCTAATAACCTAAATTTAAGGAGAAGGGGGGGAAGTGAAAGAGGAAAACCTGCTATTTATAGCAGGGTTCTATTCTGAAAAGTGTGTTTGCGAATGCAGCATTTTATATTTGGGATGCTATTTATTTCTTCATAGTAACTGTGATGGAATTACATATTAAAACTGGATTATGAAACTCAGACCAGGTCATCTCTTGCCCCTATACTGTCAACAGTGCAGTGCATGAAGTATGAATTTAGCTCTTGATTCTGGTACTGAGACACAAGTATGTCACTGTGCATAAAAGGTGGTAGAAATACATTTGGGTAAATTGTCCAAATTAGGGCAGAAAAACACAGAGAACATTTTGTCTTCCACACTTACTTTAACAGAATGCACCTGTTTTTTCACATTCACTGGTGGCATTAGTGATTCTACTTCCTTCCTCAGCCATTCCATGAGAAGGGATCTTTCCAGCAGCCCCTTCCATTTCTGTATCTGGATGAGCACATTCTCCTGAGGCAGCCTATCATGCTTACACTCGGGAAATCCACAGTTTTACGTGTTTCAGGACAAAGGTTCCAATAAAGCTGTGCAGCAACAGCAATTGTGTTCAGGCCTGTTGTCTGTGCATGCTCAACATTTGTGAGCAAATAAGGCACTCTGCACACTGGCACCCCACCCAAGTTTCTTCCACTTCTCTTAAAGTGTGGTCACCTTCGGTAGACACCCTCTGTATCCGTGGTTAGAAACAGGCACCACGAGAGGTTGTGAGAGAAAGCCCTTTTGGCAGAAAGGATTGTTAACTGCTTTACTTTGGTTTTAGGTGGAGATCAGGGGATGCTCTTAATGCAGGCACCTCTTTGAGATATTAGACAAGATGATCTGAGGTCCAAGTGTTTTTTAAATAACTTCTAAATCTCTGGGCTGGAATAGGAAAGCAAGGAGAATTAAATATTTTGTGTTTCATTCCATTATCCCCCGTGCTCTGTGGCAGCAGTGGTGACACAAGCTGTATTCGCACTGCAGCACTGGGAGGTTGTCAAATGAGGCCCATGGGTGGATGGCCACAGATTTTCTCTGTCCTTGTGGCAGGCTAGGACTGCCTTGTTATCCATGAGAAGCTCAAGTCATGAGCTACATCTTAAGAGATGGCAACATTGTCTTCCTAGGTTTGAGCCTGCCAGATGAACTACTTGGCTTGGGTGGTGCTGTGGAACTCATAGTCCCACTAACCCTACTGTCCACTACCTCCAAGCTCTGAGGAAGCACAGTGAGACATACTGGTGGCAAGAAGCTGACAGGGTACCCAGCATCCCCATTTTGTCTCTGTGGCGATGCTAAATCCAAAGAAAAATGCAAAATACTGGCACTCTTTCACACCACAAGTCCCTTTGTGTAACCAGTCCCATAAGAGTTTCCCCACCTTCTTCATAGTCATAGCCCTCTCTTGCACTCGGGAGTGTAAAGTGAAATAGCACAGCTTCAGATCAGATGCCATGAGCCATCTAACACTATTTTAATCATGATTACTGCTTTTCTCTATGATAAGTGAACTCACTCTGAGATCCATGCTACTGTATGTTTTTTCTGGTGTCCATGAGAGACTGTTCAAAGGTACCTCAATACTCTGGCACAGCATTGTAATCTAATGTAGACACAGCTTAAGCCTGCAGTGACAAATCCTTCATACCAGCCCCATGAGGTGTGCTAAGAAGTAAAAGCTGTGCCTTGTCTAACGCACCAAGGTGTAAGCACATAGTTGGTTTTGTGGGTGCAACTTGCTGTGCTATTCATTGAAAAATGTTCAAGCTGTGGTATTTGATGGATTTTTAATCCAAGTCCTACTCGTTTAAATAAGAAAGGAGGGGACCGAAAACTCTTACAAAATAACTAGCCTAAGACATGTATATAAAGAAAACCATCCATTATATTCACTTTCTGGCAAAAATCTGTTTCCTTACCCTCTTTCTTCTTTATTCTCTGGGATTGCTGCACATACTAAGATATTTATGCTTTAAGTTATCCTATAGAATGGCTTTATAGACATCTCTGTAGTTTAGATATCCTAGAGAGCACTGGTTTAATGTTCTTTACTTTTGTGTGGAATAATAGAAGAAATTTAGAAGAAATATCCTGGGAAGTCAACTTTGTTTCTTTGTAACAAACATCTGTTCCTTAATATTTAATTGGGAGAAAAAGCCTTGTTGTACTGTATGGGCAACAGGAAAAGTATTTCTGGAAGAACATTAATTGTTAATTCACCAATTGCTGACTGGTACCATTTCATAGCGTCCACTGTTAGAATTGATTAACCATCTGCTATTGACTGACTTTTGAAGACCTGACTTTAAATCAAACTCACAGACAGGAAAGAAACTCAAGGAGAAAAGGCTTGGTACTGCAGAGCACGGTTTCAGTTAATACCACCCTGCATTAATTGGCAGTAACATGTTTGACATAAGTGGCTGCTGCAAATACTGCCCTCACCTCATGGCAGATAGGCCATTCATTGCTTTGTAAAGTGTAAGAAAAAGCACTTCATAAATACAAATATAAACACATTGCAAGTGGTGCTTGTAAAAGGAAGCAAGGACCTGGTTTCTGGCACATTGCCTTTTTACACAGCGAAACAAAATTGTTATTCAAACCTAACAGGGGTTTGGCCAATTTAACAAGCAAGATTTATTGCAGAGTTTCCTTTACTGCTCCAGGATATGATTTCACTTTTGCAGAAGAAAAGAGAGATTATATCATTTACATAACAAGGTAATAAATAAATAATTGGTTACTGTACTTCCAAGTATACTTCCTCATGTGCACAGATGATAAAAACTGCATTCAGATGTTACTGGTCCCATTTCACTCCAGAACAGGGGATTTAAGACTGAAATGTCATCCTGAACTCACCCCTTGTGCTGGAATAAATGATAGTGACCTGCTGTGTGAATTGGCTAAGCAGAACCTTGCAGGTTAAAGTGCTCTTCAGGGAAAGGGAAGGCTGAAAACAATTCTGCCTGATAAAGCTGTCAGCTCTGTTAACCCTTTCCAGGATATCACCTCTCTTCTAACTGCAGAGAATCCCACAGACTGAATATATACTTTATTTTCTTAGCAGCCTACCTGGTAAGACACTTTGCCAAGTAAAGTAGGCTGCCGAACTGCAGAAGATGATTCTGCTTTGAATTGTCTTGTCCGTCGGTTTGTGTGCTGTGCAGCCTCTATCTCTTTCTGAGTTTAGGTTTCCCTCTCATGTGAACATTTTTTCTTTTTCTTCTGACTTTAGGCAGAAATTTTCCTTTCTCTTTTTAAAGTTCAGCTTCTTTCCTTCTCACCCCTCACATCTTAGCACAGGCTGTTTTCTTTGTTTGGAGGCAGATCCTTTGCTGATGTTATTGACACTTCTCCTGAGCATCTGGAACATATTAGATAGGACCAAAGATCGCTCTAATCCACTACCTCATGTTAAAAAGCAGCTGGTACAGGGGCTTCACAGGAAGGAGCTTAGGGAAGATAGATTATTTATCCCACGTATTTTGCCACATGCTGATATCTAATACTTAGGGATCAGATAATGCCATGAAGTACATTGTATTGTACTTTTGCCAAATATTTGACCTTTCTCTCTAATCCTCTATCTGGTTTTGCTTGGCCTTTTCTTCATCCTTTTCCTTGACACTATGTATCTTGGTGCATCTTGATCAGTCACCAGCGAGAGCAAGAGGTTTTAATGTGGTCCAGATTTGACAATGGTTGGCTGTAAGCAGTTTCCAAAGCTGGGGGTTTGCATCAACAGTGGGAATAAAACTGCACTGGCAGATTTCAGCTGCACCTCAACAATGTAATATTTTTAATAGTTTGTTTGGTTCTTTTTAAAAACAAGTAATGTCTGTTTTCTCGGGTTTGACTCTTTGGTCATTGTCTTTTCCTACCTTTTTCTCTGCAGCCATGATTCCTGGAAGAATGCTTTTTTTTCTTTCTTCTCCATCGTCCTTTCTCTTAGTGAAAACAGTGTTTACTGTGGAATTGAGGCTGTTGATACAATCATGAGAGTTACCAAAGCTGGGATTCTTCTGTTGACTTCAGAAAATACCAACCTTTCCTTTAAAATAGTCTCCTGTGATATATTTATTTTTCTAGATGTTTTGACTGAAGCAGGGATTTTTTTTTCATTGTTTTTTTCAGAATTATCATTTCCCTCCTTTTTTTTTTTTTTTTTTTCTTTTCGTCTGTGTTTCCTTTATGATGCTGTTTTGATTTTGGCCATAGGCCCAATACCTCTGAGCAGTATCTCTCAAAAGATGTTTGTTTTTTCCGCTGCTCTGTTAAGCTTCCTCCCTAATCTCTTCTTCAAACTTATTTTTTGGTCTTTCTCTAAGCACTTACATGTTCTTCTTCCCACTTGCCAGCTCAGCTCTAGAAATACAGTCCAAATGTCATGGCTGCCTCAGATCCTGGTGAAGGTCATTTAAACTTTGAGGACTTCCATTCAATTTTCTCTTCCTTTCCTTTCCTTTCCTTTCCTTTCCTTTCCTTTCCTTTCCTTTCCTTTCCTTTCCTTTCCTTTCCTTTCCTTTCCTTTCCTTTCCTTTCCTTTCCTTTCCTTTCCTTTCCTTTCCTTTCCTTTCCTTTCCTTTCCTTTCCTTTCCTTTCCTTTCCTTCCTTTCCTTTCCTTTCCTTTCCCTTCTTTCCTTCTCTCCTCCTTTCCTTCCTTCCTTTCCTTCCTTTCCTTCCTTTCTCTCTCTTTCTTTCTTTCTCTTTCTCTTTCTCTTTCTCTTTCTCTTTCTCTTTCTCTTTCTCTTTCTCTTTCTCTTTCTCTTTCTCTTTCTCTTTCTCTTTCCCTTTCCCTTTCCCTTTCCCTTTCCCTTTCCCTTTCCTTTTCCCTTTCCCTTTCCCTTTCCCTTTCCCTTTCCCTTCCTTCCTTCCTTTCCTTCCTTTCCTTCCTTTCCTTCCTTTCCTTCCTTTCCTTCGTTTCCTTCCTTTCCCTCTTTATTGTTTTTCTTTCACTGTCAGTAGCATTTGACTGAATTAGACAGCACAATCAACTGGAAATGGCACAAGCTACCATCTGTATTTGTAGCTGTGGTGAAATATTACTGGTAATTCTCAAGTGTCTTCCACTATGACTGCCTGACATATATACTGGAAAGTTCTTCAGTATTAGCTGCAAGAAGCATCACACTACAAAAAGCTTCATATCCTATGTAGAGAAAGTGGTTTCTGAATTCCACGTTTTCAGAGTTTTATGAGATGGGAACATATTTTTAAAATACGCAAGCAGTGATGACAGATTTCTGGGTTGAGTTTTTCTCAGAATTCCTTCATTTTTCCAGAGTTCAGTCGGACTTCAGGCAAAAATTTGATGTCAGCCTGTTTGTGATTATAATAAAGAATGGCAAGTATTGGTACATGGCATCATGACAGGCAAGTATGTAGGCATGCCAGAAAATTGCAACCGGGGCTCTGAACACACAGGCTGGCAAGGTCTGGACATGGTACAAAAGCAGCAGCAGGTGGAAACAGTTTGCAGTAGTGACTCCAGCCTCTTGGCTGACCAACTAAGCCATGACAAATGGCTCTGAATTACTGATATGTTCAGCTGCCATTATGGGGAATGTCATCACAGTACCAGTAGTTTATAGCTGCAAGGAAACTGTGCTGCTCCTCCCTCCTCCTCCTTCTGTATAAATGATGCTACTTAATCTTCCCTAAATTTTTCAGTCATTTCACAAGCAATATTGCTTATATGCCATGGTCATTTTGCTCCAGGGAGGAGATCTTTTTGATGCTATTACTTCCACCAACAAATACACAGAGCGGGATGCCAGTGGGATGCTTTACAATCTGGCCAGTGCCATCAAATATCTTCACAGCCTGAACATTGTCCACAGGGATATCAAGCCGGAGAATCTACTGGTAAGTGAAGATTCAGCTTTCAGTATTGTTGATGACTTGGGAGTGTGTGAGAGAGGGTCTGCGCTTCTCCCTCCTTCCACACACTCACCAAGTTTATTTCAGTCTTTTAAGTCATTGGTCTTTTAATTTTAACTTTAGCATTGTAAAGCTTTCCTAATAATAACAGCTATCACAAAAAGTACAGTACAGTAAGCCGGTATGTCTAGACTGTTCCCCAGGACCCAGTGGCTGAGTTGTTCCAGTGATCACTAGAAGTGACCTTTGCGTAAACTGAATAATAATTTCGAGCTTCTCATAAATACAAAGATACTCTGTTCTCAATAGACTATTCTGGACTTCTGCAGCTGCCTAAGTAATTAGCAGCAGTTCAGTTTTACAAACGTGGTGGGTGTAAATGTTGTGTCCTAATCATGTAGTACATCAGAGCACAACCAGGAAGAGGCTTTGGTGTCCTGTATTTCCCCGCTGCATCTCCCAAATAATCCTATAGCACATTTTATTAAGCCACTTTCTCAAATAGACAGCCTAACTCTTCTTTTTTTGGGCTGAATCTGTATGAAGCCTATCCACTGAAGAAAATGAAAAGCATACCCTGGCAATTAATTAGTCCTTCTTCTGAGAATTCTGCACTCTTGAATGCAGCAATTGTGTTCTCCAACTGACACAGTTTTATTTCCTCTGAGAAATTAATTTCTCCTGATTATTCCACTGTTCTCTGACTTTTCACAAATTTGCTGTCATGCTCCAGCATCAAGACATTCTGATTTTCCATATATTCTGCAACCATAAATCAATGTTTAAGATACCTAGAATATCAGTTCTCTCAGCTGTGTGCTCTCTGTCATGACTTAGTGCATTTAGTCCTGCTCAACACTGAAGATGCTTTACATGAAAGTTGACTCAAGTACATCTTACTAAACTTCCAGAGAGAGGGCTTTTTAAAGTTGAGGTTCTTCTATGGCAGGTGCCTTTGTAGTTCTGGGTGAGGAAGTAGCCTGCCCTCATTTGCCAGAAACTGCTAAAAAACGTTGGGTAGAAGATTTCCCAGACGCTAACGATTGATATTCCTTTTGCAGCTCTTGTGCTGGTGTTCATTGGTGGCTGCCTGCAAAAATTACAGCAATCACATGCCAGGATTCATTAATGCTGTGACTTGGAGTGTGCAGGAAGGTCTTGGTCTGGGACAAGGCTTGCCCTGCTGCTGTCTTGACATGTCTCTAAATGCCTAAAGTCTGCCAACAATAGAGTTAAGCTTTAGGGGGAAGAGAGAAAGGTAGACAGGAGGTGGGGGCAACAGGGAGAGAATTAGTTTTCCCTGCCCAACTGTTTGTGGTAATTAGCCACTACCAGGAATGCTCACACTCTTTGTATTGTAGCTGAATTGTTTCTGAGTGATTTTTCCAGTGGTGTGCTTAGGGAAAGGTCCTATGTTGGTATTGATACTCAGCAGTGAGGATGAAGCACTTAACCTTTTGCAGCATCCTAACTCTCAAAAGCCAGCATTTGATTCACAAATTATATTAATTCTCTCAGGTTTATCAGGTCCTTGGAAGAAACTAATGCTTTTTTAGAAGAGTGCTTGGGAAACACTCACCCGAGTTCTGACACTGTCTCTGACATTGGCTCTGTGCCCTTAGTGTCTCTTGACCATTGTACTTTTAGCTTCTTCTCTGTCAAATTGGTTGGATAGGTCCTTGTATCACAAGATTGCAATTAGGGTTATTTTTGTGGAATTTATTAAAAATATGCAAAATTACATTTGGGCCTTAGCCTTTCTGTTGCTAAAGTCCTTCTGCTTGCCTTCTGTAGCCTGCCTTGTGCTTGCAACTCTGTAACCCTTCACCCAAATGGTCATAGCAGTGTTTTTCCCTTGTTGTGATGATGCTTTCACACCACTAAAATCATGGTCTTGCACCTGCAAAACCCGGTAGTGTCATTACAGCAGGTTCTCCTGGCCAGCAGTGTGAGAATCAGCCCTTTCCCCCCACCCTTTTCCTATGCATGGGTTGTAGCTTTAAGTTTAGGGGAGCCTATAAAAGACCTACCCAAAGCAGAGCAACTAACCAGGGTTGCAGTATCTGATCCAGTTAATACAGGCCCCAAGGTTAACAGCCCTGTTAGCAGGAAAAAACAACAGGAAGGATGAGCAAGGCCTGGCAAAAGCTATAGAGTTACTACAGGAAAAACAGGGGGACTGAAGTGGAACATGCTGTTTCGGAGAGGGCACCCAGGGGAGGATGCTCATCTGGAGCCTCCTTATTGCATCTCTTCTTGGCTCCTAGGAGAGCTTTCACTTTGACCTTCCTCTTACTCTCCTTTGTTTTTTCCTTTTCCCCAAAAGTAACTTTCATGCTTAGAGTTAATGTGTGCATTCAGCTATAGACCCTGATAATAAATCTTTGTGTGTGTGAACCTGTCTCAATGTCCTACGTGCAACACCAGGTATTTCTGTAGGTGCTTAAATATTCCTTATTATCCTTCAAAGCATCCAAAGCCCAGTTAACAGTCAACTGCACAAGAGTTTAGAGTATGCTCAATACCTGTGACTTTTTAGTGTTTTCTTTGTTCTCTAGAGAGTGTCTTCCATGTTTTAATTGGAACATTTTTCATAATTGCTGCTATTTAGCACGTTTATTTTGTCAAGTCATGGGATGTCTTTATAGCCATATAATAAACCCTAGAGAACAACTTCTCTGACTGTTGCCATCTGCACTGATCACAAGAGCAGCTTAGAAAATACTGACAGTCTTTATAGTAATAGGATACATATGGTGGCACACAATTATGTGTGGCTGCATTCAATTAGTGTTGTACAATTACACAGTTTTATTGCTTAGTTAAAACAGTGAAAGCACTACATAGTGGGCAATTTGCACTAATCCCCATTTCTTTAATTGCCCTTCAGTATTTAAATGCAGTGGAACATATATAGTGCTTTTCTGAATAACAGGACTGTTAAACTATCTTTCACATTCCTTGACTGGCAAGTAACAATGGGCTCCTTTTTATATAGACTAATAACAGGGTGGGGGAAAGTTACTTTCTTCAGTTTTACAAGTCAACTGAAGTAGTTTTCCAAGGAAAGTAATTCCTGGAAACAGATGAGGCAAAATACTAGAAAATACACAGTACCAAACCTTCTGCATTGGTAAATATTGCTGAACAAGCCTCTTCTGTAATTAATTTTTAGGATTTATGAGTCATACAAGGTGAGGTCTGTTGAAGGAAGGAGCTTATGAACGTTCACTAGGTTAACACAACTCAGAGAGGGCTTTGTAAAAGATAACCATATGAAACAGAATATGAGATGCTAATTAGACTGGATTCAGCTCTTGATGTCTAAGTGCACACTTTACATTTTTCAGCAAGTGAATATTTAAACCTCTACTCTCTAGCCTTTAATTAAAACTGTTGTTGAAATTAGATTTATTACTACAATTTCAGAGAGCACTTTCTTTAGTTTCAGGAACCAGATGTATTTAACAATCTGTGTTTTTAATAAAACCATAATTGCTTTATTCCCAGTGCTTTTCTTTAAGCCTATCTTTTTTTTTGGTGAAATAGCAGAGAAATGTGAATACATATCAAATTGCTGGTCCCCTTAAAAATCGTGTTGTATTATTAAAAATAACATAAAAAATAAAAGAATTTTGTGTATTCTGAGTGTCTGCTTATGGCTGTATCACCTGGTAGCAAGGATTCAGGGCAGACAGGGCTTTTCTCTCTAGACAGGACTAACATTAACAAAGTAGAAACTTCGGGGGGGCTGTATAATATAACTGATTGCTACGAGCTATAGTAGATCTGTAGCAAACAGTAGTGAGAGACTTCAAGATTTCAGTTTTGCACCAAATTAACTGTTCAAGAGTCTATTGTAGGATTTATTTCATTTTTGTAAGAACAAATCTAGGATTTTCCTCTGCAAACAACTGTAGATAAATGTGATTTCTGATGTAGGAGCAGCTGATCAAGATGGGTATTAAGGTATTTCGTTTTTTATTGTGAAGTATGGTATTTTCTAGTTTTGCTGGGTGTTACAGCTGATATTCGTTACGATACCACTGTTGGTGAGCTAGGCTGCATGGACCTTGTGTGCTTTGTGATGCATATATATTTTAGGAAGACTTCCTGTAGACTGTTCCCATTTTTTAAGGTGCTGTTATGGCAAACAGCTTTAAATTGCATCACAAACAATTTCAAAATGGAAGCAGAACACAAACCAGCAGTTGGATTAAAGAAAGACTCATAGTCTAGTGTTTAATTAAATCTTTTTATTTTAAGCATTTTTTTGGGCATATATTCAGTGTTTGCAGGTTTGGGTTTTTCTTTCGCATTGAGCCAGCTTTTAATATTGTGTATTTTTTACTGGACTTTCTAGCTTATTCTTATGTGTATGTCTTAATCTCCTTTAATCTCCCTTTGCACCCATAAAAAGATCCTGTTGCTGCTGTGGAGACTGTGTTTTAAGAGAAGATTTTCATATGAACTTATTAACAGCCCTACCTCTGTCCCTTGATGATGTTGGTCTCGTACCACTATGACACTGACTGGTGTTGAACAGTCATCCAAGGAGAGGACAGTGTTTCTGGGTGCAATAATCTGGCCAGATTTGTACCTTGTGACTTCAATACATGGAGAAGACTCTGTTGTTGCTTTCAGTGCAGCCACTGTTGAATTATCTAAGCAGCTGAAATCCCTGTGTGAGCCTCCAAGATCTGTATGAGTAAAATAAAAAACAAAACAAAACAAAACAAACCCTGTACTGTGAATTGTCTGTCAATGGGAAGTTAACCTAGGAACATCACTGCTGGAAGGCTAGACCTTTGTTTCCAGGCTTTAGCTTCTAGCAAGCTTAAATATTTCCTTTGTTGGCCAGGTAGTGAAATCTTTCCCAAACACCCTGAGTGCATTCAAAGGAAGTTGTCCTAATTGTCCGTGAATTTTCAAAGCGTGCAGAGAACTTTGTTGTAGGCAAGGAAGAGAAAAAAGACTGTAAATTAGAAGGAACAGTTCAGGCAGTTAGTAAATTATATAGTTACTTTGATGGTACTGTGTTAAACCTTTGAATTTTTTTCCCAATTTAGGTTTACGAACACCAAGATGGAAGCAAGTCTCTGAAGTTAGGAGACTTTGGCCTAGCAACAATTGTGGATGGACCTCTTTATACTGTTTGTGGGACCCCAACATATGTAGCTCCAGAAATCATTGCTGAAACTGGGTAAACCACTTCTAGTGATGATTCATTGATGTGTAAACAGTGAAGCATCTTCTCACCAGTGTGCCAGATAGGAGTTCTTGCAATTAAGATTTTTGTGATGCCTTTGCTTGGGTATGATGCAGAATCATGACTCACAGAACAATTTAGTTGGAAGGGACCTCTGGAGGGTATCTTATCCAAACCAGCTCAGAGCTGAGCCAATTTTGGAGTTATATTAGGTTCCTCTGCCAGTTGTTGGCCTCAAACTTCTCAGTTTAACACTGAGTTACTAACTAGCCATTTGCAGATTACAATAAAAGTGATTCTTAAGCTGTGCCTAGAAACTGCTAACTGCCATTTACTTACTTTTATTTCTTTATCACACACTGTCCGCTTCTGATTAGTTCCGTGGAGTAAATACCGGCTGCCTTGAACAGCCTGTGTCACCTTTGCAGGCTTCATGTTGGTAGGCGTCACTAACTCAGGAATACAGAACACCCTCTGTGCACTCCGGCATTCTGATCCGATATGCGCTTAAGATGTAAAAGTAAAAACAAATTGAAAGCAGAGTTAAAATCAGTAGGTAGGACAAAGAGAAAGTTCAGATGAGAATATATAAGAAATTATTAAGAATTCTGAAAAATTTTATTCTTGAACGGTAGTCCATGGGAGCTGAATGTCTCTAACCCTGTCTCTCACACTTCTAGATATGGCTTGAAGGTGGACATCTGGGCAGCGGGTGTGATCACTTACATCCTGCTCTGTGGTTTCCCTCCGTTCCGTGGGTATGGACTGATCTATTCAACCATCTTTGTTCTGGGAATTGGTCCCTATGCTGCTTGTGCATTAAGCACAGAGATTCCCACTGGAAAAAATTCTCTGCTCGTAGGGTTTGTTTTTTCCCATGCTTTGCATAGTAATTTATGCAAACCCCATAAATGTCTGTGATTTTACTGTAAAATTTCTGTCTCATGTTTGTTTGTTTTAGTTTAAACTTCATTACATTACAAAACAAGAGCCTCCATTACGGGTTCTGGGTGCCTTTGCCTGATGCTTAAAATACACAGTGAAATAAGCATCTTCATTCATGGACCAAATACGACATATTTTGTGGTCGGTAAAAGGTAATCAAAATGTAAGCCACTTAATAAAGACGTGTCAGATCTCTTCGTCCCCTCAAAGCAAAGTTGTTGACAATCCTAAAGGCAAGCAGGTTACCTCAGAAAGAATGCACCAAATGCACTTTGGTTTATGATCTCCCTATTCACACCCATGGTTGCATGCTTGGGGGGAATCAACAGCTTCCAAAAGCATACTAAGGAATGGCCAATTAAAAGCAATTTCAAGAAGCCTATTGAAACTAGATCTGGAAATAATTTCTTTGTGGGTTTTGTTGTTGTTTTTGTTTGGTTTTTACTTTACAGAAGTGGAGATGACCAAGAAGTGCTTTTTGATCAGATTTTGATGGGACAGGTGGATTTTCCATCTCCATATTGGGACAATGTTTCTGACTCTGCAAAGGTGGGGTTTATAGTTGATGATACTTTCTTCTCCAGTGTTATTTCCAGTGCTAGTATCTAATGAATGTTGTTCTTTCACAGTGATAGGTCTTGCACGTATACCTCAGTGACATTTGATATGTCTCACACATCTCCTGCTACACTTATAAACTCCTCTGGGTCACCAAGTATGTTGTCGTTTGATCACTGTCTGTCTGTTAGACTCCAGGTGGTTCTGTAATGGACCCCATCTCTATATGGTGCCTCACACAACAGAGACATCAGCAGTCTTTACTGATCAAGAAAAAATTTAAGTAACTTTGCTTGACCTACACTTCCCAGCTTGAAAGCTCCCTGGGACTGTGCTTTCTGTGTACCTGCGATGGGGACCAGGTAGCAACCTGGAGCCTTTGAATATTATATAATAACATTATAGAGATGCTGTTTCCCCTTATTAATCCCATTAGATTATATGTCTGTTGTTTCGTTCTGTCAAAGAACCAGACTCATAGGCCTCACATTGCCTGTAAGTCATTATTGTTGTCGGTGTGGTATGAAATGGAGACTTCTTCTGCCCACCAGTTCATGGGCCGTAGCCTCTTGGCACATGACACGAGAGGTAGAGCGTGAGGTGTGCTAAGGCAGATATAGTGCATGTCAGATACAGATACTGACAGAGTTCATTATACTTGCAGAGCTGATGCTTTTTAACTCTCATTAGTACACTGGAGCAGGAACTTAACTCTCAGATTTTCTAGGGATCCAGCGTTCACCATAGAGATAATACATATGTGTATGTTAAAATTTAAAAAAGCCAAAACCATAACACTAATCATATGGTCATCCTGTAGATAAGTGTTTAACTTCTGCCAGCTTACTGCTGTAGCCTGTGAGGCAAATCTGTTTTTTTCAGTGTGACAGTGTTTAATTAATCACCAAAAAAAAATGAAATTTGAAGGCGGATGCAAGTGCTGAAAGTAGCATTCTATATTCTGAATGTTCATTCTTCAGAGAGTTACATTCTGCTTTTACAGATATGTGGAGAATTACCAAGGCTAGTGTTTTAGCCTGTTAACTAAAGAGATTATTGAATGAGATACAGTCGCAGAGTCGGAAGATGTCTTCTAAACCATATCATAGTGTTGTAGCAGGCTTTATTTCATAGCATCATTAATGAGAATTTTCAAGTCCTTTGCCAAATGTGTTCTCCTGTGAAACTCTTTCTTCCAAATAGTCTAAAATTTCTGTATTCAAGCATTGGCCTATTCATTTAACTTCTACTTGTTACTAAGAATTATTAACTGTGGTCTTTGGTGACATCACTTTATTTGCTGTCATACTGCCATCCTATTTTCTGTGCACTTGATTCACTGGTGGAATTAGATATATGTGTATTTACATGCTAGTTGAAAACTATGTGATTGCAGAGGAAATCAGGGGATGAAAGATAATGATTCTAAGTATTGGGGGGTTTTGCATCTTCTATGGCTTGTATACAAGAGCTTGAAGTAAAATTCTGGATTTTCCTGCAGAGAAATTGGCATTTTCTTAATGGGAAACTAACCTAATTTCATGTGACCATCTGTTTTGTACATTATGTGTTAAGTGCTTTTCTCTTAAACAGTGACTACAGAACTGTAACTCAGAACTGTCCTCTAGCTTTTCAAGGTACTGTCAGATATTGATTTAAAAGTTCAGCTTGACGTTCAGCAGTTCATAGTTGTTCTGGTTTTTAATAATCTTAACATATTTCTGCAGTTGGTAGTTCACTCTCTCTTTGAGCATCTGTTGAAGAGCACTTCAATGAATTAAATCTGTTGATTTGTTCTTTAAAAATGTTCTTTAAATTTGACCCAGTATTCTGTTTCTCAGGAGCTTATCACAATGATGCTTCAAGTAGATCTAGATCTGCGATTCTCAGCCTTGCAAGTTCTTGAGCATCCTTGGGTTAATGTAAGTATTTTCAGGCTTGTAGATGCTGCTTGTAACTTGGCACCTTTGAGCTCTTTTCTGTCAAGTCCTTTCTATGCCCTTTCGGAGCCGGCACATTCTAAAAATGCCACAGATTTAGCTGGAAATAAACTGAGTTACAAGCTGTTTTGTTATATTGCGTGTACCTTGGAGTGTTCACTATTTTATGCATGCTCAGCTACATTTTCTCTGAAAAATTTTGGGCCAGGTTTTCAATGTATCTCAGCCACACTTGAAAAATGTATATCTCTAACAATCAGCTTGTGGGTTCAGTGACACATTTTGCTCTCCCAAAATCAGACGGACTCAAAAATCTGACGGTCATTAAGAGCTATTGAAATAGAGTCCATAGTGTTAAGTCTACTGTGTTCAGCATGAAACAGGGAAACCTTAGAATCATATTTAGCTTCTGACATTGAAATCTAAGTATATTTATGTGCAGCCATAAGAAGAAATAATGTTTCACTTTGTTTGTTGCAAGTTTGAGTGTACAGACCTCCCTAGGACACTATTTTGTCCCTCAGTTAACAGATCCCTCAGCTGCTGTATCCAAAAGATTTTTCTCACTAAAACTCTATTCTAAAAATTAAAATATATAGTAAACTCAAATGTTAATCTTTTTTTTTTTTTTTTGATAGCATTCTCCATATAACCCAGCATAGTGGTGATCACTTAAGTGTTTACAAAGTATACCCTTTAGTCCTGCAGGCTTCCTTATTACCCAAACCTTTTCTTTTTTTTTTATTGTAAGTGCACTTATCATGCACAGCACTTTTGCCATGTACAAAGACTGCAAGGGTCCATAACAATGCTGAAAATATTTTCATTTTTAAGATGACACTCAAGCAGCTGAAATATTAATTTTCCTTGGTGCCAGGCGCTGTCCTTGGACATGGTGTTCTGTCACAATTTATAATGACTTTTGGTGGCTGAGGTGTCTCTCTGTCTCCACGGGAAGACAGGTGGGGATTTCTGGAGTGTTGCTGAGGAAGAGATGGAGGTGACTGATCAGGAGCCGCAGGGCAGTGTCAGTCTGCACACTGCTGCTGAGGTTATTAAACCATCACTTGTTTACACCACAGAAGGATGTGGTCACTAATCCTCCTCTTTTCCTGAAAAATGCATTGGAGCTGTTAATCCTCTCCCCAGACACCTTTTTAATTTTTTTTTCTTCAGTTACACCACAATGTTTTTTAGGAAGCCATTTTAGTAAGATGTGTTGAGAGCTGCAGCTCTCTGTCAGTAACGTGATGGTGATGGTGCGCAGGTGACGTGACAATCTGCTCCCTGCCCTTGCCAGCGCCTGCTGATGAGGAAGGACAGGGAAACAGGCTGTGGATTAACATCTTCCAGCACTCCAGAGCTTCAGTAATCAAAGCTGAGCTCTGGTTACTGAAGGGTCCTGGAAAATTATGGGGTTTCTGTGCAACAAGTTAAAACATGGAGTCCTTTGCTGGAGGATTCTGTAGAGGCCAAGTATAAATGGATTCAAAAGGGAGCTGGATACATTTTTGGAGGATCAGCTCATTGGTACCTATTAAAGATGGTGGTCTGGATAAATCTTTTGGCTCACAAAGTTCTGAAGTGCTTGATTGGCAGAAACTGGAGGATACACCAGGGAAAGTTCCAAGATCTACTTGGCTTCCTTAAATGTAGCATTTCTTAAACAGTGACTACAATGCACTGTAGGAAACAGGATACTGTGTTCAATACACCTTTGGTCTTGCTCTGCTGCACTGTTCATAGTTTTATCCTGATTATAATTATTTGCAATCAAAACCTGCAGCAGTTCTGTCTATAAATAAGTGAAGCAAATATCCCGTCCACAGGTCTGTAATTTCTTCTTTTCTGTCCAACTACTGCTCTTAGCAACTGAGACAGATCAGTATTTTGTCTTCAGCAACATGCTAATGCCAGTTCATAACGGAGATCAAAACCTCTTTTGAATTCTCCTATGTATCTTCCAGATATTTTTTCTGGAAGGAGAATGGTTAGCGCTGGGACCAGTTCAGGAAAGTGCTTGAACACATTCCAAACATCGCTTCTATTTCAAGACATCACACATGGAAATGCTTAATACTAGGCATAAAATTAACTTGATGGCACTAAAATCCTAGTTCACTTCAGGAGAAATAAGAACATGGCTGAGTTGAAACAGGTGCTTAAATGCTTTTGTGAAAAAGGGATGCTTCCCTGAAGTGGGTCTGAGAATCGTGCAGTAGAGAGCAGGGACAGTCTGCTTGTGCACGGAGGCAGAACGATACGCTGGCCTCACATCCCCCTACCATCACCTGCTTGCCCAGCTGCAAGTCTGCCACACAACCTGCCTGTACCTCATTTTTCCAGCTACAGGACAGGGAATTAATATACTCATCCCTGTTTATAAAAGGCTCTGTGATCTGTGTGTCACAATTACCTGAGCAATTACCTGCAACATTCATAAAATACTATCTTTCTGAGAGGAAATGGCACACGAGTTTTCACCTAGCACTCCTATTTGAATACTTTTCCGTGGCTTTAAATTCTGGACTTTACTTTCCCTTTCCCTTTTCTTATTTTGGTTTTGAACCTACTTGTAGAGCGGTAAACTTGCAGCTAAAATACTGGACAGTTGGCTTGAAAAGCAGGCATCTGTTTTCTTTGGCAATTTTAAGAAACATTTCTCTCTTTGATGAAACTTTTGATAGAAGTGTTGTAACTGCTTACACTGTATAAAACCATTTTGTAGATTGTAAATAAGCATTCTACTTTATAGCTGCTTACTATGTGATTACTTGGTAAATTGCTGAGATTCCTGGAATGTGCTTTGACAGTTTCAATAGGAGCCAACCCTCATTTCAGTTTCAGTTTTTGCTATAAAAATAGCTGAAATCCTCTTTGAAACTCTAAAACTTGTTATGGTCAGAGTTAGACCAGTAAAGCGGTTCCTATGTCAATAATATCCCAGCTGTTTTCAATTCAAAAAAACAAAACCTGAAAAGATGTTGGCTGTTTGCCACTGTCACAGATGGAGACCTTGAATTCTAAATGCAATTCAGCAGCAGTTCCTTGCCCCCTCCATTTAGTTTATTTGGATTTGTCTCTCCTGTGCAGTACACTTAGACCTGGAAACAAATCCATCAGTTTATACTTCCCCTACAGGGACCCCAGCTCTTTCCTTTACCTGCTCAAATTCTTTGCAAAACCAAAGAGTTATAAAAGAGGCTGGAAGCTTGAGGTCTAGCATTTTAAACACTGATGATATTGATAACCTGAATTATACTTACACAAGCTACAGGACAAACCCACTTACTTTTTGTTATGTAAGTAGTAAATATTTCCTAATACAGCATTGACCAGTGATTGCTGAAAGGGATGGATTGCAAATCCATCTCTGTTAAAATAATCAGTGTGAAATGTGGAGTGTTGTTGATGAAGGAGAAAGATGGCACACCAGCCTAAAAAGAATTAGGGAAACTGAAGATTTTACATATTTTCATAACCATGTCTGCCTTGGAAATTTGCTTGCAAAAGAAATTAATAACCAAGCAATAAGCAGTAATAAGCTGAACATTTGTAAGGAGGTTAATTTGAAAAGACATTTCTTATTTGGCAGCTGTGTTACTTTTGGTTACACCCTAGGACAATGCCCAAAGAAAAATTTCCTTGTAATCCTTTAGTGAAACGGAGTCCAAAACATTTTCCAGCGCTTCTATTTGCTCTAATTTTCTACTCTTATTTATATAATGGCCTATTCATCTGATGCTTTCAGACCTGGAAAGTAAAGGTCTTGTGACTGATACGTGAAATGGATCTGAGTGCTTCAGGACAGTAGGAGTCTGGGAATCCTGAACTTCATTCCATCTTTCTATCACCTCTTTTTACTTTGAGTGGCAATATCTCCTGCCATAGAGAACAATGGAAATATGAAAACAATGTGTACTAATTACTCAACTGATACCCTGCTATTTTTTTTTTTTATTTTATTTTTATTTCATGCTAATAGATCATGAAAGGTATTTTGTGGAGCCAGATTGGAAAAATGTATCTTAAGATCTCAGGTAGTTTGCATCGTCCAGGTGAAACTTCAAATTCTGGACCAGAGTTTTCAAACTGTCAAAGGATTTTGACTACTAAACTTCTGATATGTGCTCAAGAGAGTGCTTCTTTCAGAGCATCAGTAGTTAACATTTTCTGAAAATTATGACCCTTCAACTTCCCAGAGTTAAGCATGAAAAATCACTAGTAATCTTTAAAAGATCTTATCCCAACTGCTAAAGCCGAGATGAAATTCTATGATCCTAACCCACTGCAAGAAGTAGTTCCTATAGTAAAAGGTTAAAACAGGGGGAAGGAACAGTTAGCCTCTTCAGGGGCTGACATCCTTCCCATTACAGCAACCTGATGAAAGTCTTGTCAGCAGTGTTTAGCCTGTTCTCCAGTTCTACCATGTACCCTGCTGATTCTGGTGAATCTGATTTTTATTTTTTTCACTTCTTCTCTTTTTAGATTGTAGAGCATCTTGGTTTGTATGTAGTTAAACAGCTGTCATCTCTCACCCTCGATATCTATCCATTTTATTGTTGGCTGAAATGATTCCAGGAGCCAGCTAATATATATTAGCTTGTTTATAAAGCACTTTGGAATAAAAAAAAAAAAAAAGATAACTACTAAACTTCAGGTAGCACCAACAGCAGTGAGAAAATTTAATAACAATAGAGTAATTCCCATAAATCCCTATGCTGCATCTTAAATTGAGCTGGAAGATATTTCATCTAAAAGCTGGAACCCACTACATGTCTCTGGCATGTTGCCGCTGGAACTGTGGGTGTGGTGCTTCACCAATAAAACATTACCACAGTCTTGGTAACTATTGTCTTCTCCATAATTTAGTCTTTTGACAAGACAACATGAACTTTTGGCAGGTATTCATGTCAAGAAAGTCAAGAGAATGATTTCCCCCACTCCTCTAGTGAAGAAGAGTTTATTTTACAGACTAGCTTTCTTCTGGGAAAGGCAGGGTCAGCAGAAAGCAGGTTATTTTTAGGGGTCATATACCACCAAGCCAAGACTCCCCAGTGCTAGACAATAATCAGCTACTGGGTCGTATTGTTTTGTTTTGTGTTGTGCAGCTGTGTGCACTTGACCATATTTTGCCAGCTGAGACATTTTGTTAAGGGGTGAGTGAGTGATTTCTAAACACAAACTCCCCAAGCTAAATAAATAACAAACCCTAACCAACCTCCCTAAAATTCCCATATGCTCACTGAGCTCATGATTTACTGCAACAACTCTGTAACTCTTTAAGTGCTCTCAGAATTGCTGCAAAGCCAGAGAAAAAGTGTCTGTCATCTCTCTGTATTCTGATCTTTTTTCTTATTTGCCTGTATTCTGCTAGGATTTTGGTTAAGTGGAATTGAAGAACTTTTTCAACCGAGGATTAGCTACACATATCATGTAGTGCCAGCATAAGATGACCATTGCGGATGGCCGTTGATCTGATATCCTGCATATTCTGCCTATTCTGCATTTTGTTGCCTGTTTCACCTATTCTGCATATTAATGCCTGAAATCTTGCATATTCAGCTAGCAGGGAAGTCCCACTGGGTGGTGGCTTTTTGCACTTTTTTCAGGCATACGGGTCTTACTTGCAGTTTCTAAAGAACTGCTTTCTTCTCATGGGCTTGAATTCAATCCGCTGTCTTGTGCAAAACTGCAAACTCCTTTCTTTCTGCTAGGATTTCACTTCAGCATGGAGGATGCCTGCATGCCTAGGTGCAGGTACACAAGTGTGGTCTGAGGAGCAGGACGTCTTAGCCAGGAAGAGGCTCCTCTTTGGTCCAGCCAAGTGGCTTCTGGGCTAGAGCTCGCATACAGCTGGCTCGCTTGGTGCGCGTCACAGCAGAACATGTGTCTGTCTCTGCTTGGCCATACAGTTGTATGCCTGCTTTCACATCAGGTTTAGCTCATGTTGAGAACACTTGTCTTTTGGCAAGGAAGAAGAGGCCACCCACAGCTGGTTCCAGCCCTCCCTTGCTTTCCCAGGCAGTCTGTACCTCTGTCTGTCCTTTCCCCACAGCATCCCAGGCTTGTGTGCCTTGGGACTGGGGGAAGGAATCGCAGTCCCTTGTTATCAGCCAGCTGGTGATTCCATTTGTAGAGGTGGCTCTGTTTAACCGTGGTTTTGGTACAGTGCATAACCTGCAGGGAATGCCACAGCAAGCCGTAAGCCTGCACGTAGCCTGGCCTGCAGACATATGTAATGATATATCCAGGTGTTGGTGAGGCCCCGCGATCACCTGCCTTGGGGGACTCAGCTGGGACATGTCTCAGCTCCCATCTTGCCTGGCTTTCCTCACTGTGGGACAAACTGGGCCATGGCTGGAACATTCACCCAATGCCATGGTCCCAGAGTCTGCAACCTTTATAACACCACAGGGACATTATAGTTGTCTCACAGGGCTTTCAGAGATCCGTTTCTGCATCCTACCAAAACAGGGTTTCTGCTTTCTGTAATTTCTTGGGCTCTTTCTACTTTTGAGGTCATTATTTTTAAATTTATGTGATAAGTAAACAGAATCATAAACAAGTCTGAGCTTATCAAGCTTTGAAATATTAATGGATCTAAAAGTAACCGGGCAGTAGTAGTTAAGACATGGTAGAAAGAATAATAAAATATTTAACAATTACTTTTAATTAACATTACCTAAAGTTTGAGAGGAAGGTGTTGGGTAAAGGAGAGAGAGGCTAGTTCATGACATAATATGATGTTCATCTTACAAATACCTTAGATATATTAATGGAGACAATGACTGACCCATATTTCATTACAAACTTCTTCGTAAACTTTTCTATATTGACAGGTCGATATAGATCAGATACACCTTGCAATTCCTGTATTTCACCTTTTCTCTCTGAAGTTTTGTTTTGCTCTGTTTCTCTGCAGGATGATGGCCTTCCAGAGAATGAACATCAGCTCTCGGTAGCTGGGAAGATAAAGAAGCATTTCAACACAGGCCCTAAACCGAACAGCACAGCAGCTGGAGTTTCTGTCATAGCAGTAAGCATCTGAAATACACAGCTGAAACACTTAAAAATGTGCCCGCAAGACAGTATGCGTTTAGGACATGCTACCAAAAGAAACCAGAGAGGGTTAATCTTTAGATAATTTGAGCATTTAATTAATATAAACATAGTTAAACTGGTATTCTGCACAATTTCTTCATTGATTCTCCTTGTGAGTCACATTGTTATTTAACAGCCCTATGAGATCCAACAGCACCCACACTTCCACATTTTACCAGATCAGTGAACCTGACTCCAGTGTAGATTCAACAATTCGAACTATGGGATCATGACATTTCACTTTGTAGCAGAATTATCACATAGATTGGGAGCACATAGAGGTTGTAGCAGAAGGACAGCAGCACTTTGCAAGGAGTGGAAATTACTTCAGAATTGTAACAGCAAATCTGTACAGCAGCCTGAGATTCTCTTCTCTGAAAACATTAAAGAGAGCTATGATGCCTCACTGTTACCTTCAGAGTTGGTATGAGTCTAGCCACTTCAAATTTAGCTGGGCAGTAGCATTTTATTGTTCTGCCACATGTCAGCTGCTTCCCTTTAGGCGGAAGGACTTAACTGGGTAAAGACCTAATGGAGCTCTTTGCTGCCTTCTGTCATGTTGCAATTCTGGTCTAGGCAGTCCAGCTGTTGGAGCTTCTGAAACCAAGCTTGACCAAACTTTTGACCAAGCTTTACTGAGGTTTCAGTGCCATCCACAGTGCAGCATACATCTTGTATATTTGTATTTTTTCCCAAAAGATGAACATGTGTACTAGATGTAAATGCACACAGAATATATTCAGTGTTTTACAAGGTTATTCATACTAACGCCATTGAATAGCAACATGCACATCCTTTGCATTTTTGATACATCTGCCTGTGTTTGTAAGCTTTTCTTTATTACTCATGGTAATGTTAACACTCCAAATAGTCACTAAAAATAAGCAACACGTTAAACATAACCATTCCCATATCAGATTACTCAGTGTTCATTCCCAGCTTCCATAAATTGCAGGTGGTGTGACTGCATATGTACACTTTCTTGTACTGTTTCCACTTTCATGTTTCTCAGCTCAGCCCCTCCAGTGGTGAGTTAAATCAGCATGAAGTAAACTCAGCTCAGCACATGCAATCTGGCTCACAGGTGTGAACTGTTTGTGCAGCAAAATGGATGCTCTCTCAGACTTGGTATAAGTACTTGAAATTTCAAGCTGTGCCTGTCTTACATTTTTTCTTTACTCTTTCCTACCCCAAACGTCCTCAACATGGAAGCAAGTTGTTCCTCATGCTTTTCCTAGATTTTCTCAGTCATCAGCTAACATAGTCAGCATTTTTTAATTTTCATTTTTAAGCAATAATACTGCAACAACTCTCCCACAACTAAAGCATCACATACCCATTGCTCATCTGAAACGCAGGTATGTTCTGTATAGCCTAGCTGAAACCGTGTTCCTTTCGAATGGACTGCCAGCACGCTTGTCCATGAGAATTACTGCACAGATCCTCCACGCTAATGACTTGAAAGCTTAAAAGCGAGAAATGATGCCTCTGTCCTCATCCATCCCTTGCCTCTTTATGTTTTTAATTTCCCCACCCTCCTCTATTTTTTTTTTTGTTGCCCCAGTTGCTCTGCCAAGGAATTGTTTACAGCAGTTTGATGCTTGAGTAACGAAAAAGGCACTGTAGTGAAACTTTCCATTGCAAAACATTATCCATCAGAAATATATATGTGTATATGTTTATTTATATTCTTAAAGGCTCTTATTTATTTTTGAGTGTTTGGAAAATTAACAGATTGGTTTTAGTGATTATCTCTATGGGGGAACATCATACTCTGGCATGATTAATCCTGCAGCTTGTCCTGTAAAGTAAAAATGTTTAGAATACTTTTACAGAATTCAGAAAGTAGTTTGATTAGCTTGTGTCAATTATTTTCTAAAAACTTGGAAGAGAAGGGAAGTATAGACCTCGTTAGTGTTTTGGTAATATTTCAGAAAGCTAGATAATGTTAAGAATAAATTACCTTTATTTTCTAAAAAACCAATTCAATAAGTAAAATAAAGCCAAAAGCAAAACAACAAAGCCTTAGGTGTTGTTTCTGCATTTGAAAGCATACTAAATATATATTTGACATGCATGTCATTAGGGTTTTATGTTTGAGAATCTTCCCTTAACTGTACAATCTCAAATACCATAGAAGTAAATTTTATTAATGAAGCCTGCTCTACATTTAGAATTTTCAAAGTATGTACAGATGCTGTAACATATTGTACAGCACTAAAGATGTGCACTGAGTATATTTGCTACAAAAATACTGTTTTATTGTGCCTGCCTGTATGTTTACTGTAACTTTTTGAGAGTGCTTGTGTATATAATGTATAGAGATGCCTTCTATATATTATATAACACATCTGTGTCGGTGTGTGTTTGTGAAAAAAATGTTACTATGTGTATATATTTATATAGCTTAATAGTATAAAATATAAAGATTAGCATTATTTTGAGTTTTATAACTCTGTTTATGTATAGAGATAGCTAATCTGTGGTATTTAGTTCTTCATGTGTCCTCACACTGGTATGATATTATATGCCTGTTTTCTTTGCTGGTAAGAAGTAACACACCTCAAAGATCTCAAGCAGTATTTATTATATGCACCAATTAAAACTCTAATATAAAAACTAAGTTCCTAAGAATGTGTTTGTGGTCAGCTTGACTGTGAGGAAGTTTGAAGCCACATGTATTTTACAAACTCCTACTCTGGCTGCCGCTTCCTTCAGCAATGTCCAAGTACATTGTATTGACTGCTTTGGCTCAGGCTTACATCTGCTTTGTTGATGTGGTAATCCCCAGTAGAAGTTGTCTCTGACCCTTCAGGGCAGAGACATCCTACAAGTTCTCGTGCGTGTCCAGACTTCAAGTTTGTCCACATTTGGAAGGATTTGTCAGTTTGGACAAACTACCCTAATGAACATGTTGTGCTTGCCTATCAAAGTAGTTCCTTTGCTGATGTAGCAGAAGATGATTCTTCAAACAAAATTAACTATAGAGGCGAAGAGACTTCACTGTTGATACCTTAATACATCATTAAGAGTGCTGCCAACATAACTGTGTCAGTTGGGAAAAAAATCCCTTATATCAACATCGCTTTGCCAGCACAATTTTAATTGGAGAGCCAGCTTTTACAACAGCAAGAGAATTAACAAGTCCATGAAAAACCCTGCTTGCTGATGGGAAAGTATGTAGGAAAAAGATCACTTTACTTGCCATGTTCTTAAACTCTTGTCATAGGCATTGACTACCGCTCTCTATAGGAGACTGGGGTTCAGCTGCATCCCTCCGCTCTCAGGATGGCTGTGTTGCTGTTAAACATGTGCCAAAATAGTTGCAGGATCAGGTTTCTCATGCGGCTTTCCAATAGGAACAGTATTTTGTAGTTCTGTGATGGTGTTTATAAAAGATAATTGAGTAAAAATATAAACCCGGACATCTACTAAATAGTCTTTTTTAAATTTGGGGGTAGAATTTTTCCTTCAATTCTCCAAGGATGTCATCCAATTTATTATTTCTTTGGCCACAAAACAATGCCCTGTGGCTGTACCCTCTGGACTTTAGTGACAGTGGCTAAAGTGACCAAGAGCCAAAATATTTTTTAAAGAATGTTTCTGCAACCCAGAGGTGTGCTGTAAATCTTTGTATTAGCTGAGCATCATTTAATTTGTGTTCTTGTCTGAAGTGTTAAAGCTTTGCCTATATGTTGTCACTTTTGTGCTTGTATTTTTGCCGTTGTTAAGACAGAGGAGAAGACTAGTGATAATCTTCTGTTTGGGTTGTATGAGGTCTCTGTCTTGGCTGTGGGAGTAAACTCCCACTGGAGACTCATAGAAATGGAGTAGGATGGCAAAAGAGAGAAGCTGCTCAGAACGTTGTTGCAGCTCTGCCCCGGCAGAGCCCTCACTGGGCTGGGGGCAGTCTGGCAAGGGCCAGGCAGCGGTTGGGTCACTGCCCTGCATTCTGCCCATTTTAAAACAAAATTGCGCATTCCAAGTGGCATTTTTAGCGGTGGGGTTTTTTGAGTGGTGTGGAAGAGAAGCCAAGTTCAGTGCGTGAGTTTAGCTTGGCCTAAAGATGAACCCATGGCCAGGCTGTCACTTCACATCTATTGCCTGCGTTGCCCCTGGTTCACTGTCCACAGTCATGGTAGTATTTCCACACTGACAAAATTGTTTCAACTCCTGTTAGGAAGCAAGTCTCCCCATTTTCTCTATATTACTTTTTAGCTATTGGATTTTTAGGGCAGTATTTTTGATCTGCTTTTTCAGAAAACATCCCTTTTGTGTCTTTTATGTGCATAATACAAGGAAGCCAGTAGATGGCAATAGTAGACCAGTGTAGTTAAGCCAACAGAAAATTCACTCTAGATCCAAGGTTCTCATGGTTTTAAACAGGAAACGTCCTTTAAATAATTTTAAATAAGATGAAAGCGGTATTGTTTTAACAAAATGGAATAAATTATTAAATTCTACACTTGCAGGGGATTCATCAAGAATAATTTAAATTTGCAGTTAGCTCCTAGCTACCCTTGAACTGGTTGGTAACTAGAAATGTGTTGAACTGCTTCTCTGAATTTAGAATTAGAAACTGTCATCAGTACTGGAAATATATGCCGTGCTCTTATTCAGCACAAAATGGCCTTTTCTCTTCATAGGGCAAAATGTGAAAATCATCACAACTAACAGTCTTAAAGTGGGCAGAGTGTCTCCCTCAAGACATTTTCCCCCCAAATTTAATTTAACTCAGTTAAATAATGTCTCCACTGTCTGTTAGTGCAGCACAGAAGGGTTACAGAAAACAACACATTTTCTTTGTTCCTTTGCACATGATTCTGCTAAAGATAAACTAAACTTCAAAAAATTGTATTCCTTAAGGAATATCACGATTCCTGGGCACAATGTTAAGCTCATTTCCATTTTGACTTTAATTGGTGCAATTTTAAACCGAATAGTTTTGTACTGTTATCTTTTTGAGCATGAGGTGTAAGCTGAAATGATAAACAATGTTATTCATGGCTCTGAGTAGTCCTACTCTCCAAGGTTAACACATTTTTAGAAATGAATTACCGTGATTGATGGGGTATCAAAACCTGATTCTTTTCATCTTTACACATTCCATGATTATGAAGCAGTCTAATTTAAGCCTCGTGTAGTCTGTCTAGCCTGCTCCTTGTGGTGGTTGCACTGCATTTTTTTTCTTAAATTATTAAACCTCTCAGTTTAATTGCAAAAGATAATTTTCCATTACTAGTATGTGCAACTTAAAAGGGCACTTCTGTCTTTGGAGGTAATGAGATATTTGTCAGACTTTCAAATGAATGCATTGTGCAGTAAGTAACCTATTTTGCAAACTTCATTTTAGTTTGAATAAATTGGCTTCTAATTTAGCAAGACCAAATCTAGAATTAGTGTCTTTTTCTTTTATTTCTTTACTTTTTTTATTTTTCATCTGTGGTACGTAGCTTTAGGATGTTAGATAAGTGCCTTCTGAAAGTGAAAACAGTAAATATGCACTAAATAAGGAACAGCTTGCTCTGGAGTCTGAATTCTTTAGCCTAATGTCGATCCACTGAGTTGCCCCGTTTCTCTCTGCTCAGCTGGACCACGGGTTTACCATCAAGAGATCAGGGTCTTTGGACTACTACCAACAACCAGGAATGTATTGGATAAGGTATGAGATGGTGCAGCGCCAACAGTCAGTGTTTCCATGGCAACGTGCTGGCAGTCTCCATTAACCAGTTCCTTCAGTGGATAAACATGCTTTTTGATTTGTTATCCGGTCCATATGCTGCTTTATCAGTTTCGTTTTAATCTTGATTGAGATGCCACACCCCCTCATTCCCTTTCTTCACCCATCCCTCACACCCACATTGCCAGCTTTCTCTTCATCGCACATGCTCAGTCTCAATTTCCCCTATAGTTAAAAGGACAGTGTATATAGAAAATCTACCAGATATGCTGAAGTACGCACCCTCCCCCTCCCTATTGCTTGTTAAGGCATCTGCTTCCCCTGCGCTCCTGTTCTGAAACACACGGAGCAGCAACAGGCTCTCAGCATATATTTTACTCCTTTTCCATGTGAGATGTGGAGCTATATACTGTCATTTTAAACCCACTAAACACAATCCTTACCTTAGATTGAACAATGCATTTACATAACGCGGGTCATAGAAACTCTCCCAAGTTCAATGAAATACAATGCATTGTATGTGCTGGTAAGCTTGTGTTTCTAACAATGCATTCTTTCTCTTTTATTTTTAAAACCCTTCTGAAACTTATTTATTTTGATTTGATTTTTTTAAATATTGCATGAGTCTTTTGAATATATTTTTATTCATTGTGTAACTGTGCCAGGGTTGTCGTTAGATGGCTTAAGCTGTATGATAAAGTGGGAATTTGGGTGGGAAGGGATTATTCTGGAGTCGGGGCAAGGAGGGATCCAGGTCTGATAGCCCACGCAAGGCCCCTGCACCTCCTCATTCAATCCAGAGCTGTGGAATTTCCATGAAGTGGTTATTTGCTGCTTTTTTCCTTCTTATTGCTCACAAGACCTGCATTTTTATAGCTGGATTAATTTGTATAAGTTTCTTGCAGAATCTGCATTTTCTAACACTGCAGTGACTGAAACCTTTAAAAACTTATCTGTGAAGTATTTGGAAAAACCTGGCAAATCAACCACATTAGCAAAACAGCAGAGATGGTCACTGCAAGCATTTCTGGTAAAGTAAAACTCCCAACCTGGATCATTTCACTGAGTGCATGGATCAGGCTCCTGCAGTTTCCATAAAAGCTAGCAGTTCTCTGAGCACACACTGAGGTTAAGTAGGTTCTGATATGGATGTTCTGGGGAAATAAAAAAACAAAACCAAAAATAATCCTACTTTTCAGGCAAGAAGTAGAAAAGTAGTCCCCCGTTCATCAGCTGAATGCTGGCTAGCAAGCATTTGTGAAACATTTTCACTCCAAGTGCTTGAGTGTGTAGCCTTGAATGTGTAATTCCAGCCTATCGCACTTGTGTTTGTAGCTACAAACCTAGCACAACCCGCAAGGACATAGCAAAACCTGCTTGATCTATCTTGTCACTTAGCATCATGCTTCACAGGTTCTAGCCCTGTGGTGCAACCAAGAGACAGCGGCGCAGCATCCGTGCATTTGGGTTTTGAATAAGTGGGGAGAGGGTCCTGAGTGCCCAGCTTTAGCTTTGACAGTATTAGAGGAATTTTTCTTTTCTGCTTACAAAGGAAAGACAAAAAAAAAAATCTGTCTTTCCATTTGCTATACACAATGCTTGGATCTTTTAAAACGCCAGCTTCAGGGAGAGCAGACCACCAGAAACAGGAGCCTGTGATAAAAGTGAGCGTGTCCTCTCAGACTGGCCTTGACTCAGTTTAACTGCCATAGCCCAGATTTTGAGACAAACCATGTGCATTTTGAGGAGGTAATGGGGGAAGACTCTAATTCTGCAACTTGGTAAATAAATAAATCCAAAAAAAAGAGAAAAAGGCCATTTGACTAAAGCGATAGTAATGGCTGCCATCAGCATACAAAATGACACATCCCTGAATAATGGGCTGGAGCAGATGGGCGATAATCTCTCTTATTCATATACAAACTGCTCTGTTTTCCAGCTGGGGGCAGTAACAACAATATTTATAATTAGAGCTTTCTAAACAGGGCACCTAGTGTGGAAAGGCAAATTGAGAGAGCAGGACTCCCAGGCGGAGATGCTTAATTAGGAAATGCTATAATAGGGGGTACCTCCAAACCAGCACTGCCTGGTGTTTGGTCCTTTCATCTCCAAGAAACAAGCAATTGCTGTAGTGACCAATATTTTGGTCTAAATAAAACCATTTCGATTCAGCGAGTGTTTACTTTTTAGTAGTAACTGTAAGTGCAAATGCAAAGCATAGGAAAAGGTTCATCAGTTCGCATCTATAAACCAGATAATTTATCACAGGCCCATGAAAATTAACCTGAATTCACAAGTACAGTGAAAAATGGAAGTGGCTCCCAAGGAAAATGTAATGCTCCCTTTGTTAGTGTTAAACTACATTTTTCTACTCCACTTCTTTGATCATTTTCATCCCTAGTTTCTAGCAGTCCTCTAAACTATCTTTTTAAATGGCACTGTTTCCTCCTTCAGTCAGCCAGAAAACCTTTTCCTTTCTCTGCCTAAAAGACTTGCTTATTCAAGGTGCCTCAAAGTCCTAATTTTCTGAGCACTCATTATGCATCCTGTTTTATTGCCTGTCAGTAAGATATGTGCAAAAGTGACATGGCTCTTTTGAGATACTTAAATACAACAAACCTTACGTACAGTTACAGCTGTAGCAGCTACGGGATATAATGCCTGAAAAATCTTACAGTGTTTCTTGATTATGAGGAACAGAAAAAACACAGGGGCCAAATCAATAAAATCATTCAGAACCCCGTCTGCTACATATTTTAAAAGCAGGCAACCTAATGCTGTTGGGACATCAGCCCTGCTATCAGAAGTGCAGCAAACGCCAAAATCAGTAGGGAATGAGACTTGTGCGTTCCAGATAACCACCCCCACCTCCACCTCCCCGCCCCCCTGCAAGCCTGCACTGCCCTGTGGCTGGTAAAGTGTTGTTCTTGGTAGCCAGGAATGCCAGCCTTGGTGCAGGTGCGTAATGTCCATGGTGCCATCACATCTTCATTCAACCCAAATTACCAGTGTCAACTAAAGTCTAAGACAGCAGAGATCACTCATCTCTGAGCAGAGGTACTATGTTTGGAATTTCCTTTTTTTTCTTTCCTCCAAACTCATCCCATTCTTTGATAGAAGAGTGGCACCGACTTTGTCCTTCAGAAATATCATAAATGATAGATTTACTTTCTTATAAGGAACTTGTCTGTAATATCTACTTAACCTTTAATCATTGGTTTGTGTGATTCAAGTTTTTTTGCCTTCTTGTAGCTAAGCCAGAATATTAAGAGTGAAAGTATTTCAACCCTTCCCTTTAGCCTCAAGTGTTGCAGTGTCCAATCCACAGCCTTCTTCAGCTGCATTACCTCTTCCTCCTAATGGCAGCACATTTTGAAGGCAATACTTTGCATAATTTACCAACATTTTTTTCAACCCTGAATTTCCCTATTGGTTGTGGTTTATGTCTGAATCTTTATTTTAATCTGCTACAAACTGAATGGCCTGAATTTTATGCCTTTTCTGGGCTGCTTCAAAATATCAAGGGAGCACCAGAGTGGGTGTATCTAATATAAAATATTAGTAGAAAATATTATTATATGTAGTATTATACATGAGATTAGTATAAAACATTAGTATATGTTATTTTATATATATCCACAGACACTACATAAAAGCTAAAGGAACAAAATGAAAACCAGGAAATGTGTGGGAAAGTCATTAATGTTTTTATCTATGCAATGACAATAGCAAGGACACGAGTTACATGGGATGCTTCATGAAATCGTCAACCCAGTCAATACTGAATTCATAAAATACTGGATTTTTAAAACATAGTTGTCACTGTCACAGTTTAAAATGTATTTGAATAACTTATTTGAAATCCCATAGTTCCATCTTCTTTGTTAGGTTCCCAGTTCCCATTACTATGCATCTGTTGAGTTACTTACACCTATCCCAAGTGGATCCAATACACTTTCAAGTCAAAAGTTACAGTCAGACCTCTTGACAATGGGACAAGGAAGTTGGTAGTCAGGCTTGCTATCTATAAAGTGCCATTTTTAATACTGCAAAGCCCTTTGTAAACTGAATATTGTTAAAAACAGGCAAACATCTAAACTCATTTAAAATCTCTTCTCCTGTCCTTTGACTAAGAAAACCACAACTGATTTACAAACTATAAATAAAATTCACCCATGCAAACAACTTGGCACAAAGTGTTTTCCACGTGTAATTGAAACCAGCTGGGGAATTGTGTCTCTAAAAAGGGAGAATGTCAAAGAGTAAACACAAACTTAAATACAGAAATATGAATTTAGCAGTTATATGTGTAGAATACTTTTCTTTGTATTCACTTACCGGTACAGTACAAAGCATACATCAAATTGATTTTGTTTTCTTTCTTTTTTACTTTCATTTTAGCTAAATTCCATGCCAGAAGTTACATGGTGTGCTAAAGCACTGGCCTTTTGTATTTGGAGGTCTAGGTTCAAATCCACTCGATTAATTTGTGCCCTCGATGTGGTCATTTGCACGTCTCCAAATCACCGTGTAACTTGACTTAGTTATAGCTTGTGCCTGAGGGGCTAAAAATAACCTGTGTCTTTCATTCCTGGACTGAGGTGCATTGCTAAGTTTTAAGTACTCTCCGAAAAGTGTCTTGAATCATGAATCAATCACGCACACACACATATATATATATGTATATACATATACATATATATATATGTATGTATCTGGATATAACCTGAGAAAACCATGGAAAAAATAATAAAAGGCCGGACTGAAGGGCTGCCTGGCTCGTGCCACAAGCATTGTTTAATGGTCATTTTTACAGTAGGGAAACCTGCTGTTACATATCTCAACATATCGAGGTCACTAGCCAGAAGCTTAAGGAAATAGGATAAAATTATCAAGGTGTGAACATTTAAACACATGCATATACATACGTGTATATAAAAGAATGCACTGGAAGAAAAATACCAGTGTTTCAATACGTGTGTCCATGTAATTCCACACACTAAACAAAGCATTACGAAAATTGCAAACAAATTGCAAATACGTTTCTGCAGAATGAAAGCAAGTGAAGGGAAGTGTTTCTTAGATTAATGCGTGAACAGCTGCATCCCCACTTCAGTCTCCTGGCTGGTATGAATAATGGATGGGCTAAGAGGCAAAATGCACAATAATGTTCTTTTATTAATGAAATGAATATATATCTATATTTGGTGGCCAACAGTAAATTAAGACAAGTGAAAAGAAAAACAGTCGCTGCTTGTGTTCATAAAATGTAGTTATTTCAATTCAATAATTACTGACCTGCCAGAGAATATCATTCCACAGCTATAATCAGGTGCTTCCCACTGCAAATCCAACATTTATATCAAAGCTGTTGTAGTTTTTTAATGTTTGTTCAGAAATACGGAGTTCAACATTTTCTAATAAAAAAAGAATTTGCATGGCTCAGGAGTCCTGCAACATCAAGAAGTAGAAATCAGGACAAAGATACCACCTGCAGCAAAATCCTAGAAAAATGGTAGCTGCACCTTGGTATACAGGTGACAGAAACCATGATTTTAAACTAATGCTCAATTATTGCAAATCAAATGTTTTTTAAAAAAAGTCTGGTTAACCATTTGGTACCAAGTGTCAGGATTACTAAATGTTGATGCAAAATACATAAGTGTTTAATGAAGTGCTTCACACCCATCAGCACTGAACTATTAGAGGCAATCCGCGTATCTGCTGGATAAGAAGCTCTACATTTCCTCATATGGATTGTGAAAGGACAGCTGCATATCTTAACTAAGGATGCTATCCTTACATTTTAGTTGCCATTAATATCATATAGCGCTCAAAGTTTTCGCTCTCTCACCTCGAGCTGGGAAAAAAAAAAAAAAAGTCAAAATGTTATAATGAAAATCTGGGATTTGCAGCCCTGTGAAGCATAAGTGCACTTCAGATCCTCTTATTATTTATTGAAAGAGTAGCTTAAAGTAGAAATGCCCTGGAAATCCGTAATGGACTGGTTCACGCACTGATGAACAACCCAGCTGAATAGTAGATGAAATAATAAATCTGTTAAACCAAGGCAATGCATATAAGAGGCCTTTGTTACGAAAACAGTAATAATAATGAAAAAGCTGATTTTTGAAATATGCCTACATGCACAAGGGTGTATTGTAGGTGAAAACTGCACTTATAAAATACAGGCTGTCCACACTTAAATGTATCTTACCATCTCCCCAGTGTTCCAAAGCATTGATCTACAGTATTTTGAAATTCTTTAGATGTAAAAAATAACCATGAAATTAAAAGTAGCATTTGTGCAGAATGCACAGTGACCAGTCCGCCTGGGATTGTCATAGACAGTGGAAGTGCAAAACATCATCGTAACGTTGAGTAGAATAGGCTCATCTTGCAAGTTCTGTAGGGCTTGTGAATGCTCTGGCTGTGGCCAAAACTGACCCATTTTGTGGTTCTGACATGTGAAACACTAAAGGTTAAAATACGACCTGTATGTTTTTACTCTTAGTAGATAAATGCTCCCTTCTTTAGCTCTCTGTGACTTTATACATTTTTATTCAATAAGCTCTTTGGGTGAGAAAGGCCGGGAGAGTAATCACAATAATGCCCCTGAGTCTACAAGCATGCCTTTATAAAGGCCATTTAGATCAAATTCAAGGGGGACTTGGGATAAAGATGTAAAAACATAGTCTTGCAATATCTCAGGAAGTTTCCGAAGGGTTAGGGAACCAGAAATAATTGGACCTACAAACGACAGCATACAGTGCTAGATTAGGTAGGATCTTCAGGTTTTTTTGCTTATCATTTTTGATTAATGAAGCAGAGAGTGCCTTTATGTACATTTAAACAAATGTATTTAAACAAAAGCACCCAAAACTACCCCAATATAGTAGAAAAGTAGCATCTTGGGGTTTATTTTTTAAAAACATCTTTAAAATGATGTCCTGATATTTAATTATCTAGCAATATGAAATTGGGCATTTTCATAATACTGTTATTTAAAAAAACGAGTTAAATAAAAAGAGTATTCAAGAGTATTCACTTCTGTGTAGTTTATCTAACTTCAAATACATTCAGCTTTTAAATATACATTTGCCATTCTCATGGAGCAGATTTTAAAAATAAATTTTGAATTTAATACAAGTATTTTTATTTATTCAGCCAGAAATGTTTAACTTTCTCCGAGGAGAGTATCTTATACCACAAGATGATGTGATGTGGTTTAAACTTTAAATAAATGCTTATTTCCTGTAAGCATAAAACATCTTTTAAATGGAAATCTGTATTTTATAGAATGGTAATATATGCCATTCTTTTCAATTTTCACACAGAATTACATACTGTATGCAGTATATTCACTGTGTGTAAAAGAGCTAGGTATTCTTCTGTTTCACATTAAAAAATAATAAAAAACTGAATTGGTTCAAGGCTGCAAAACCTAGAAGGCATTGAAAAAACTAATTAGAGCTCTTAACCAAAAGATTAGCAGTGAACAAAGAAATTCTCAGCAGATGAGAAGTGTTGGATTTTCTAGCAGTTCGTATTTAAAACACAGGGATGAATTTATTGAAGCTTATTATTTTGCCCCTTTAAAGTAGTGCTATGTAGGTTCTAGACACAAAAATAATAGTTCAGTGACTTAGCCTAATTAAATCCATTTGCTATAGTAGCTCTGTGCTCTTGTCCATCTCTCTGTCTCTATTACATCATTACTGGATGCTGATTGCATTATTTTAGAGCAGGGATTGCCATAATGCTATTCTGCACTGGTATGATGGATTTAGTTTTCATTTTGTTCTCAAAAATATGCTGGCTATAAATACATCTCTCCTCTCCTATGAGGCTCACACTATAACTGGTAAATTTTCTAGAGAAATCAGTCAGGAGTATCTCAAAAGCAAACAATAAATCCTTTGAAGCTGCATAACGTTTTGGTTCATTCTTATAAATAGAGATTTTTGTACTAGGGACAAATTTGACAAGCCTTAGCAGTTAAACCTATTAAGTTCTCAAAGTTATCTTTGCCTCCAGTGCCATGATCATGATCATGATCAGTGCCATGATTTGTTTGCATTTTGTATGTCATCTTACTGGCCACCTGCCTTTTCCTGTGTTGCTTTAAAAAAAAAAAATCACAGACCATGTTTTAAGAAGGCAGCCCTGCTTCAGAAGGCAGTTAACTATGTGTCAAAGTGCTCTTGCTGAATCAAGGCCATCCTGTTGAACTTGTAATTTTACAGCAATGTCAGGGACTGCAGTCTAATACCCTGTCATCAAGAAAACAGCAAAACCAAGTCCCATTCTGGGTTGCAGTTTCCCCTTCGTAAATGTGCCAAGAAAAGCAGAAGGAAGGATCTGGCTGGAAGTCATGGCCATGTTACTAAGGCTTGCATTCTCAGCAGTGGCAGAAGCTCATCAAACTATAAAGCCCATCAAGTGAACATTCTTCTTCCCCATTTCTAAACACTCAAGATAGACCTAGACAAAAGTAGTGGAGTATTTAATTTGGTAGACTTTGATTAACAGGAGAAGACAGGGTGCTCAAGCTAACCAGGTCTTTCCGTCAGAGCTCTTTAGCATTCTCCCTAAGAACATCCATTGAACGGCATGAGGAGGTATCAAAGAGCTGGGCTAGTTCCCTTCATTGTTTGTTTTTCTCTCCTGTCTGACAACTTCATCACAATCCATCTTTGTTAGCCTATTGCACTGACTTGAACATGGGTGAGTGTGTATCAGCCATCATTAGGTCAAATCAAAGACAAACGTACATCTCTGCCTTGCCTGTAGAAACAGATTTATATTTTGAGAAGGGTGGGGGAAGGTCAGTTGGTATTTGGCTTGAAATTTGAATCTGTTAAAGGGTGAAATTAATAGCGTCCAGAAGTAGAACATATGGCATCCATATATATGGTACTGTATCTGCTTGATGATGTCACGCTACCTCTTAAGGTTTGGGGAAATACACTTTTTAAAGCATTTAGCTATGTTGTGGGCTCAACCTTTCAGACCTGACTGAGACAGAACAGGTTTAATTTGGTCTGAACATTTATTATCCCTGGTATTTGCAGACCACATAAAACCTCATGGTTTTCATTAGCTTTGCATTTCACACACAGCCTAATTTCATTTATTCTTATTTTATGCCCCTGCCAGACCACCGCTCTTGATAAGGAGAGGCAGGTTTTCCGACGAAGACGCAACCAGGATGTGAGGGGACGTTATAAGGCACAGCAAGCTCCACCTGAACTCAACTCCGAATCGGAAGACTATTCACCAAGTTCATCTGAGACTGTTCGCTCACCTAACTCACCCTTTTAATAAAACACTTTTACTCAAAAGTCTTGGCTTTAACCCTTTGAGACCCTGAAAATCCTTCAGGCCTGTGTGAAGTGATTACAGCTGATATATCCAGCAGTAAATGCTGGGATGGTGGAACACAAAAGGGTGCTCACAGAACCTTTGTAAGAATAATTTCCTAATTGATTGAAATACATGTTCTCTCTTTAGATTGCAACTTGCTGCTAATCTGATCCTCAAAGGGTTAAGGCTATTTTGCTTTTCTATTTAAAGATAGAAGCAGTGAATGTTTTCATCAGTGAAGCTAGGAACTGCAGTATGTAATTTTAGCACATGTTAACCCTCTGAGTAAATGATCACCTTAAATCTTGACAACCCACATTAGGGCTTTATTCTGGCTTTTTCGCTTTTATACGCACATATCTTTTATAGTACTCTAAAGTTTGTTGCCTATTTCTGGCCAAAAAAATATCAAACACATTATTTCTTAGGGATTACAAATATAGGCTTTAAAAATGAAAATAAAATTAAACAGTATCTTCTACAGCAGCTTGTTCTAAACCTGTATCATACTTCCACACGGAGTGACTGTTTTTGGAGGATATTATGCAGGCTAAATGGGAAATTCGGTTTAGGACAGACTCACAGTTTACAGAAGATGACATAATGATGGCCACCAAAGTTTGCATCCATATTATTTGCTGCTAATGACAATGCAGAGTCTTGGGAAATGGCTTGAGGACATATTCTGTCATGTAATTGTATGTAATGATCTAGTTGAGAAGTTCCTGGTTCTTTTGCATCACATTCAGAAATATACAGGCATCCTCTCAGCATGACCTCATTATTCCGGGAGAGTCACTTTTAAAGATTAACGTCGGTGAGAATTACCCTTTAAATAGATAGAATATTTCTAAATCAGGGAAAATTCAAATAATTTAATATATATTTAAAGCCTAAACTGAATTAGCCAAAGTTTGTCGTGGAATGGAGAAACTAAAAATTATTCACCAGTTCTATTTGTAATGTTTAATAAAATGAGCATTACACAGAGTATACATATTTCTGTTTTGTTAAAACCTCAACACCGCATTTTATTTAACCATTATCCTAAAGTTGACCTCCACAGAAATATTATGCTTTGTAGACATTTGCTTCAGATGTGATAATTTGAAAGAAAAATTATTATAAAATCACTTGGAATTTCACTTGAATGAAAAAGGCAACTTCCAAAATGGTATTCTAAGATAAAAAAACCCCAACATTATGAAATTTATACTTTCTCTTATTGCTCTTATAAAATTGAAGTTTTCTCTTCTAAAGTTGATTTTTTCTCAAAGTATTTAAAAAAAAAATCACATTAATATGGTTTCTTCACTCTCATTGCCGTTTTTTTCTTTCTTTCTCTCTCTTTCTTTCATATCATAGAGCTAGAAATATTAATATGCTGCCCAAAAAGCTATGCAAGCTTTTCTGATCTTACTGGGAAGTATAACTAACTATGGGAGGAACAGGGCAAGTTGCCCACAGTATCATTTCCGTTCTGATTTGTGTTTGCTCATGGAACTGTCCCTACGAGCAGCTGTGGCAGCAGATGTGTACCTGCTTGTTGGAGCTGGTGTGATGCTCTTTTGTGTTTCTGGTTGGAAGTGTCAGTTGGACCATATTAAAAGAGATACTGAAGTTGTTTTTTTCTCTCCATCCTCTAAAATGCATCTTTCATTGTCTCAGTCATTACAGTATATACATTAAAAGCTCTGAAGATTTCAAATACAGGGATTGTAGCTTATGAGTCTTCACACAAGTACACAAGTATTTCATACAGAATACAGTTAATTTCACCCAATGTTAATAACCTAGAAGTGAGACATTTAGTTGAAACTAGACCTCTGGACTTCCTTGGTGATACAGAGAGATGAGAATTTACAGATTTGATTCATCTCACCTATCATGGGTGTGCATTTTAGGCAGGCCCCATGCTTTGATTCACCTATTGCTCTCACTCCATTGACTGTAGAAGGAACTGCTGACAGAAGTTTACGTCAGACACCAAACTTGAGATTGTGAGTTTAGTAGAATGAATCTCACCCTAAGCCATCAGGACACTGGTCTCTGAATGTATGTCCACAGGCAGAAAGCCTGTGCACAGCCTCAGTTACCTTGGAACCCAAGTAACCCAAGTGAAGCAAATAGGTGTCGTCTTGGAGAACTCCACAGGGTCAAGAGGTTAAAAGATAAAGGAACTGCTATACTAAGTCTTCAGATTTTAGGGTTTCAGAAAGGGCTACATATGTGGCAGATCCTTGACTGTGCCCATCCAACCTTGAGTCACTGTGGAGAGCAGACCCGTGGTAGACAGCGCACAGCCACCACCATTGTGATACTAAAGGCTATAGTTTGATAGCATTTGGGTAGGACAGAGATTATTTTTCTATGGACCCAAACCCTCAGTCAAGGTAAATTTCCCCTTGCCACCTACCTACATCAGGATCTGGCACATGCTTTTGCAGCATTTCCCCTCCCACATCATATCACAGGCTTCCTTTTAGAAGAGCTACAACTCAACCATATAAATGCAAGACATGTATTTGGTAATAAAAAAAGGTCCATTAATACCACATGCTCCTTGACTCTTGGGAAAATTTGGCAGTTTTAAAGCAAAGGCTGATGTTCACTCTTCTTAATTAGAAAGGGAAGTCAGGAGAAAAAAATATATATACTTCACCTTATGCATGAGAAATATTATTAAAAATATAATCTGGGATTTTCCTGGCAACAATGCTTTGAAACACAGGGCTATTATTAAAATAAGAAGTTTGGCTCCTTCATCTTATGCCATCTTGTGCTATTTAAAATGTACATAAAAATAATCTTAGATCCTGAATTCCCTACTCACCACTAACAAGTTTCTGATCTTTTGTTCATGTTTTATGAACATAACTAAAAAATATTTATTTTAACTTATTTTTAGATCTGTGAGAGATTGGGTTTCAAATTGCTGATAGCCCCTTTTTAGGATTCAAGGAAAGGTATCCAAATATTTAAACTGTTTTAAAAGTGGTTTCCATAATGATTTTAAATATACCCATATATATATATTAAATATAAACATATATATATGCATATATATGTATATGATTTCATGGAAATAATAATAGTTCAGGCTTGTTTGGCAGCAACTACCCATTTTCTTGTCTAACCTCTCAGTTCCTGGGGGTAAGTGAAGACAGAATACATGGCCCTAAACATACTTGGAACATCAGTAAAAAAAAGAAATCAAAGATAACAGACTATTTCTAATGTGATAATCTGTGAGAGCACATAGAGTACTGTGGTCATTTTACTGTAATACATACCAGTCCTCCTGACTTCTTTCTTCATTTTCCATTTAAATCATTGCATCATATTGGTGCTAAATGTGACAACATTTTTTTTTTTTAATGCTTATTACATATAAAAGGCAAACTTCCTCCCACAAGCCTATGTGGTTAGATGAGATGGATGGCAGTTGTGGTAGGCACTGTCACCAAGGAGATGGAAAGAAACACTTCAAAAGGGTGATTGAGGTCATCTAAAATTTGGTCCCTGGAGGTGCCTGTCCGTCTGATCTTAGTATTAACAGAAGAGTAGAATGGGGTCACTTCCAGCTTAATTCCTCTCAATTAAATATAAGTAGAGATAATGTGGACTCCAAGCTAAGTGCAATATTCTAGAGAACTTGAGTGCAGTAAGCAAACTTTTATGTCAAAATGTAGTACTGATAGGTGATAGCACAGGTTTAGTTAAATGGTACAGAGCTGGGTGTTGTCTCATTTAGATGTATCCATCTAAGGGTTAAGCATCTAATCTAGGGCAGTCATCTAAGCTTCCCTTATAGTTGCTAGAGACAGGCTTCTCTAGTGGATAATTAAAATTCTAGGATGGATGCATTGCTCACTAGGTGAGGTGCCTAGCTCAAATATATTTAGAACATAATGTATTAAGTAATTAGATATAAATTAATATTTCTGTAAGTTACAATTTTCATAGCATTAATATACAAAAAGTCCAGAATACTATGGGTCTACTCAGAGGGTTAACAGAAAAACACTAGGCATGCTGATTACATTGGTGTATCCAAACTGCTTTGCTTTTTTAGCCAGTGTTTGCTGATTTTTTCAGAAAATTCTTGAAAAATTTCAAGTTTGAAATAATTTAAGTGTTGTTGTTTAAGAAATTTCTATAACCAAATTAATCTTATTTTTAGCTTAACTTATCACAGGAATAATATGTATCATTGATGCAGTGTAAGTCTGTAGTTATCAATTTTATTAATTCCACAAGTGATTCCAGAAACCTCTCTTTTTTTAAGTACTTACTATAGAGCTTACAATGGTGGCATAGGTGACTGAGACTGTCTTTCTTATTGGTAAACAAACAATATTGTAATTTCAGGAAAGTCCTAAGAATCAGCTTTTCAGTTTGGTAGTGTACTAGTTAGGGGAAAGCTATTCATGACATTCATTGTGTAAATCATCTTTGTAGATGAAGATTGTTCATATTAATGAACACATTCTTTTTTCCTTGACATTGTAGCAGAAACTGTTTACTTGTTAATGAACAACCAATACATTAATTTGCTTCAGACTGTTAGAGGGGAAAGTGAGATTCCAGTCATTGACAATGTTATTGCTTTACAGTAGCCCTCATCTAATTTAAATGTGGTGCATACTACAATAAGCAAAGCCAAACCTGTGAATAAACTCCTGAAAAAGCCTGGTGGGTCTTTATTCAGTTGGGTGCTCACATACAGCAGCATGTGACAGCAGGAAGGCTTTCAAGAATTGTCGAAATGAAAGCGATATATCCACAAATAAGAGTTAAATTGCAATCCTTTCCCTATGGGGCATATATGTTTAAAAATGAAAAAAAAAAAAAAAATAAAAAGAATAAAAGAAAAATTGGCTCAGAGGTTTGCAGTGCTACTATATTACCACAAGGCAAGTACATTAAATCATTGTTATTTGCTAGCCTGGGGTATATGTTAGAAAATGGCATCTTTTTTATTTCGTTTAGATTGTGGGCAGGGAGGGCTTTCCTAATGTTATTTCAGTGCCCGCTAGTGCTGCCATGGTTAAGGCTGTGTTGGTATTTCCATTATAAACTCTTGGTCTCAGAGGTTTTTAATTTGATCGTAAAAATTTGCTTCAGGCAGAAACTTGGCATACAATTTTTCAGCTCAGAGTTATTCTTTTCCTAAAATATGAGGGAAATCAGCTTGACCTTTTCAACATTTATTTTCTAAGTGTACACAAACATTCACACACACATACAAATGGGAGCGGCTTCAACAAAGGCCGTTTTATGCAGCTTATTTCAGATGTGTTACGTTTTCAGGCAGATCTCGCAGGTCTTAACTACAAAGCTGACAGCTCAGAATTTTTGGACATTTTGAAAACCAGGGAGAAAACTCAGAGAAAACTTGATCTAGAGAAAAAAAATCTTCCACATGTGGGAGAGTTTTATTTCAACGTGACAAGCATTTAAATCCGCACAGCAATGGGTATGTATATACACCCTTCTGAGTACTTATGTAGTTCCTAAACCCATTAGTTTAAGTCATTCCACGTAGAAAATGCTAAACGTGAATATGCTGAATTTCCTTTTAAGACTGGGAGAAGAAGGAATTTCGTCCCATGTTTTAGAGTAGCACCATGGACAAAGCTGGTGTTACAGCAGCCAAAAGGGTCCACAAAGAGAAGAATCAAAGGAACAAGTTTTCTCTTAAGGGGAAGAAATTGTCTGAATAAGACAGGGTTGAAAGCTCACATGGAATAAGAAGGATATTAAAGCAGTTTAAAAAGCATAAGTACAGAATCATTAGAAAACTATAAAAGTGCAAGGGAGCCACGCAGTGCTATGCATCCATGTGCGGAGCCAATCAGCTGCTAATCTGGAGCAAATTTACAGCTACAAACAGGCATAATTAATATACAAATCAAACACACCCAGCAGCAGATGGAATTGAAATCCAAGTTCTTTTAGCAAACATAACACAGACCTCTTCCTCATATATTCACTAAATGAGACCGTGTGTAGCTGTTTGAAGTAGTGTTACATACAGGCTAGTGGAGAAATTAAATGTTTAAAAAAAATGACTGCTTTTTTTTTTTTTTTTAGTACCAATTCTACATCATGTTTCTACCTTAATGGGTCCTTTTGGGAAATGACAGCTTTCAAAAAGTGTTGTCCATGCATTTTATACCTGTCTGCATATATACTTGGGTAGTTTATTCCAAACAGCTTCAGTAAGAATTGAGCTGCCATATTGAGGTTTCACATTACATGCGGTTTTCTGCAGCTGTGGCCAGAAGAAGGAACAAAGCATCCATGAAATAAAGAGTTCATGGAATGACACATTGTAACGGACATGTCCTCCCAGTCCTTCTTAATGATTGACTTGAGTCATGAACAACAGAGCTCAGTGATTTCCAAAAGTCTTCAGCCTACCTAAGTGAGTGGGGAAGGGACACTGGACAGAGTTGTGCCATTTCTTGGCATTCACCTGCTTGGGTGCCCAGAACCTACAGAACAGTCTAGCTGCATGGCCAGCACTGCTGCACATTTTGTCAAGCCATGAGCAGAAATCAGGTTGGGAAAGTAACTGTTTTTGCTAAATGAGTGAGCTAGAAATTAGGCTGTATGTGAAATGCAAAACTGGTAGAAGTTAGCTATGATAGACCTAGACTGGGAAAGAAGATGATTTCTGACCAATTGCTCAAACAGATTTTAGAGGATTTTTTTCTCCAATAGAACTATTTGAGCCAAAAAACTTCAACTGATTTTCAGGAGGAACTTGATCTGTTGATGAGAAACTTTCTTTTTGAGGTGCTTCTATTACATCCTAGTATGCACTTCGTGTTGTAGGAAGACTTTGGACTCAGAAAAACAGAAGAAACCTTGCATTTCTATGTTCCTAACAGATTTTGAAGCTAGTTGTGGGAGTTATTCATAGACATATAATTTTAAGTGACTGGAGAAAGAAGCAGTGATGAAAAAGAGGAGCTGACAACACTACTATGACTGCTGCTGCTACTACTACTACTACTAGTACCACCACCATCGCTGTTGAGAGGTAATAACTTTTTTTTTTTAACTACACATCTCCATAAGGTGCCTGGAATGCTTCAACATCTGATAATGCAACCAGAAGGGTCCTATATGAATAACAGCAGCTATAAATTTATCTTCTTTATAAACAGAATGCCTACAAATATTGAAGCAGAGGTCCACAATATGGTGAGAGCTTGAGAACTGGTAAGAGAGAAATTGGTAAATTGAGAAAGATTATTATCTACAATGTATAAATGCAATGGATCATATGTCCAATGGAATTCTTCGTGCTGTATCTTGCAAAGGAGAGCAATAGATGTTTTATCTTTAGCAAATACAAGCACATAGGAAAGTGCAAATAAGCCTTTAAGATAGGAACTTCTGAAACTTTTGTATTCATCGTGAATCTTAACTGGGTGTAGTCTTTGTGAAACTACTTCAGTGCAATAGGGAGTTAAAATTTAAGGCAGGTAAGTTCAGATCTTGACAACTTTTGCCATTGATAGCTAAGAGATGGAAAGAGTCAAATAGACCGACTGATGCTAAAACCAGAAGTAGTTCAGGAAAGGCGTTTCAAGAGACTTGATGTGAAAAAAAGGAGGAGGAGGACTCTTGCATAATTCCCACGGGCCAATTTATCATTTGCCATTTGTGCTGATCTTTGGTGTCTTCTCTGAGGGGAAAAAATTACTCAAATTGATCCAAGGTTAAAGACATATCCACTATAACTTTTTAAAAATTTTATTTTATTAAGGAATTAATAATAACCTTTTATATTCTGCCTGAAAGAAAATTGTTAAAGGATTAGTTGAGTGTGAAATTAAGTGCCACTTTTCTCATGCATGCTAAAAAGCTATCTAAGGAAGTGGTGGCCTTTAAAAAACTCCATAAGTTATTTCAATTTGGAAAAATTTATTTATTTTGAAAAGTAAGAGACTTAGGAATTGTTGTGTGGTTTGAATGGCATAGGCAAATACTTAATTTTCAAGGTACTAATTAAATAATTTCTTGATGATACATATTGCTGCAAAAATTAAGAGGAGAGCCAAATGTCATTTTTCAAATCCTGCCATTTATGCTAGTAAATGTAAATGAACTGGAATGAAATCTGATATTATCACCTTAAATTATGAACTCAGATTTAAAGTTATCGCTTAATTTTATGTAGAATACTTGCTCTAAAATTGTGATAAAAGAGTAAAAAAGGACAAATCACTTAATAGTTCAGTTCTAGTCTCAAATTCAGAGAAGCATTACAATATATTTCAGTTTAGTCATCACAAGCAAGCCACTGAGGAGTTACATCCAGTTGCGTTCCTGAGAAGCTGTTTTAAAAATTAGTAATGCAGCAATATCCCAGTTTTCCCACATAAACCTCTGCACAAAACTGAGTCTTGATGAACATGATTATTAAAAAACAAAACAAAACAAAACAAAACAAACTGTTCAAAAAATTTGCACTTCATATCAATTTCCCAGCACAGGATGTAAGTTTGGATAAGCTTATGAAAATCAAATGTAGTTGTGGACTGACAGCCTTTGTATCTGGTACCCTTCAACACTATGCATAACAGCTCTCATGAGAAATGTGAATACTATTTTACAGTGGAAGCCTGCTAAATCCCACTAATGACTGGAAGATTCATTGTAAATTGACTGGATTTTGGGAATTAGCAGGTGAGTGCAAAAATGTAATAAAGGACCAGAGTATAATGCATTGCATAGTGTATTTTTTCATTTGTTCTGACAATTGATTTAGTTTTAATTTCATACTTCATACATTATCAGCAAGTGTGCTGGATTGTAAAAGCTACGAAAAAGGAGTCTGAGTAACATGAGATCCCACCAGGGCTCTCTGATTATTTTGCTGAAAGGCAGAATAAGTGCTATTTTATCTATGTTGATAAAAGCATGTATTGTATCCTACTCTAATTTACAAGTTAATAGTTGCTGTTTAACAGCTGGCTCATGGAATGGTTCTTGATGCAAGAGATAGCTGCAAAACTAACGACTAATATTTAGTCTTTCTAGAAGATGAATTTTTGTGTTCACAGAGATTATAAACTTACAACAGGGTTATAGACATATGGTTACCTTCCCTTTTGGACTTTATCTTCCCAAAGAGTATGTCCTCCATTTTACTGGCAGCACAAGATTTTGGCATCCTGAATTGAAATCTAGTGATTAGTGAACACCATAAACCTTCATGTCTTAAAACAAAATAGCCTCTTCTCTGCCCCCTTTCACACACCTCCAGGCCACGCATATCTTTCTCCTTCATACGCTCCCTTTCTCTCATGCAGTGCAAATGTTGTGCATCTGTGTGGTAAAACAGATCAGGGAAACTGCTTCAGGGGAATAAAAAATTTTTACCCTGTATTAATTAACTGGTTCTGTTCATTGCTCTGATTTATCAGCAGACAAGGAAAAAGGATACGAAAAACTGACTGCTGCAGTGGAACGACGGGACTACTTTCAACAGCAGGGATGGCCTAAAGTGTAAAAGAGAGTAAGGGGTGAAGTTCAAAACGAAATGCATTGTGTCTGCTGGGATGAAGTTCTACACTGTGGTTTTTATATCTGGATCTTTCAAAGCATTTTTATTTTGAATAAACCGAAAGAGTGGGGTGATGTAGAAAAAAATATTACAGTAGCAAAAGAAGACTTGAAAGAAGCTGGGACATGATCGTTTGTGTTAAACATTACATATACTCAGTAAAACTGGAGTGGAGAGGCGGCACGGTGTTGCCTTCGGATTGCCTACATGCTTTAGGTTTTTCCAGTGCGTTCTAAAGGACAATGATTGAAGACACACTCTGACTCCATTTTGAAGTTACTTGCCCCAGGGTGATAAATTACATATAGCTTTATTGTTTGTTCCCACTTAACCTTCAAGATGGGAAAAGGCATTTGCTGGAAACCTTAAGCCTAGATGCTGCCCTGGTCATAGCTCTGCCCCAGACCTGTGCTGCCTGGGCAGTATTTTCCCCTTATCATGGTGTAGACAAGAGACTAAAACCCGGTCCTCTGTGCACCAGCAGGCAGGCTTTGCACTGCGGGGCTCTGCCAGAAAATAGCAGCAGCCCTGAGGCTCTTCTGCTCTGTATGGTCATCACCAGCTTCCCACAAGGTAAAAATTGATGGCGCCTTAAATGCCATTCAGTCTGCCTACATGAGCGCCAGTGAAATCATCTTTATGAAACATGCTTGAACCAATGATAATCACAGAAGACTCACTTGTACAAAGGGACTGAAAAATGCAGCTGTTGGGGTGCTGCTTTGTTGCCTCTCTATTATGTGCACTTGCCAGACATCAGGCAGCAAATAGGGATCCTGTGAGCGGCTTGCAAATCAGTAGTAAATGGCCATAACCAAATCTTCCTTGGAAAGCAGATGGATCTGGGGTTTGAGTTTTGTTTTTATTTTTCTAAGCAGGAAACTTGTTCAAATTTCAAACAACACCGGTGACTTGTTTCTATTACGTTCAAGGAAATGGAACCTTGGAAACCAAACCAAACCAAACAAAGAAATGACAACAAAACAAAACAAACACAAAGACCCTCTTCCCGCCGCTTCCCCCCACCCCACCCAAAAAAAAAAAAGAAAGAAAATTAAGACTAGCAGCATTACAATGAACAACTATCAAAATCCTATCAAATTTCTCCTCTTTAGGCAACAGGCAGATAAGGAAGACAGGAGCTAGATCATGCCCAGCTGCTCATTCTGAAGTAGAGAAATTCTCCAGACTGAGAAATCACCTGAATGAAAACCTTGGTAATTCACTATTCATTTCTCTTCTTGTAACATGGAGCTTGGATTGTTTTTTTATGTGCAGTTGCCACATAATCAAATCTATGGTTCCACAACATTCCAGGATATCCCCCAAATTAACATGTTTTTACAGCAGTCATAGGTAGGAGTAACAAAATACACAAGTAGCAAATTTAATGAATGTCATTACAACCAGGCAGTTAAACTTTTAGCATTTGCCTGTTGCCGGAGGTTGCTGGATTTTTGATCAAAACCATGGATTTGCATGTATTTATTTGAGTAGATAGATACTGAACTTTGAAATATAGCAAGTTTCATTATGCAATGCAGTAAAAATAGACTTCTCTGGTCCAAGGCTTCTCAAATCACCTGCACAGAGAGAAATCAATTTATTCTTTTCTGTGAGACCCCTGAAAAGATAAATCCACTGACCCTGAAAATAGATCTCTTTTTATTCTTGGCCACATCCATAATCCTCCTTTCTTAATAGCTGAAAAAAAAAAAAAAAGTCATAATTAATATGCCACTAGAGAGTTTTCATTATTTCTTCAGAATTACCTCTTAATTTACTAGATTAGCCTGAATAAGTAATGAATTTGTCAGTTCCAGTTTTTCCTTAAGAATATGAAATACCTCATTTTTGACCAGGCGACGCTGAATTAAACTACAACTGAGGAAGACATTTTGGCCTAGATTTCTTTTGTTAAAAACCCTTTAAAACCATTTTCTTAATGCACATCTAATCACTGAAGGCTGCAGAGCCCCACAGGCCCTCTCTACCTGCAGACTTTGAAACCACAGAGCTGGAAGCGAAGCAGAGAGCCAGCCCCTGCGCTCAGAGCCACGATATAAAGGGAGGAAGGGTGTTGTAGACCAGAATCCTGCTATGGCACAGCAATTCAGTTATTTACAGAAATGCTGGGTTGAAGTGCCATGAAAGATCTGCAATCACTCTCCTGCAGAAGCAGTCCCTTCCAATGGCTGCAGGAAAAGCGAATCCTGATACAGTGTTTTTTGCCCCGATATAGTTCCATTTTTCTGTGCATCAGTGAAGAATACCATCCTTCTTTCATGAGTTTGTAGCAGAAAAGTTTCATGTTGTTTCTGTGTTCAGTTTGTGACAATTGTGGACTTTTCCCTTTCATGTTTTTTGTTGCTAAGAAAACACCTGTGAGTAATTAATTACAATATTTTCTTCTATTTGTGAGTCCGTAATGGATCAGAAAGTGTCATCCTCTTCTCTTTACATGTCAGTAGAAACTGATCCTTGTTCCCGGCTGTCTTTCCCATTTCACCCAAATGGATTAGTTAAGTAGCTAACTCACTGACTGCATGTATTATTGTGCTCAGTAGCCTAATTTGTGTAAAATATGCAGTGATTGCCATTAAAATGTCAACCTTTACCCCTTATAACAGCTAGGCTTAGAAGGGAGACTTGTAGTTTTCTGTCTGTAGCTCAAGGTTGATGGTACCATAATTGCCATAGGTGGAAATTTTCTGAGGCCATCAGAAAGGTTTAATGAACAGATGTGTGCCTGTATGGGGACAAATATGGGCAGAAACTGGCTTGTTCTGCCCTGAGGCTGCTGGTCAGTCTCTGAGAGAGGCTGAGGACTCAATCAGTCTTAGGAGCTGGAGTGGGATGTAGATTGGTATACACACACATATATATATAAAATGATCATGGAGAAAGCCAAACCACAAATAACCATGTGGCACTGAAATACCTAGAGACCAGCAGTTCACGAATCAAGACAATATACCCAGTGAAGAGTGATGAGCTGAAAAGGAGAGTACAAAAACCTAACATGCTGTGAACCAACCAAAAGTTTCCAGACTGCAGGATTTCAGTGACTCACGCTCTGAAACGTTTAGCAGTACAGGAGCTGGTGAGAGATGGTCAGCTGCTCTGGCTGCAGAGCATTTCATGCTGCACAAGTGTGCAAATGATGTAGTGATGGTGAGGTGCAACGCTGTATGGGGAGGAGTGGGCAGCTGGCTTGCACAGACTGTGCCAGCATGGGGACTGTCCCAGCTCCCCATTTGGAAGGACTAGACTTCGTGTTTTCCACTTGATTCCCAAACCCATGGATTTTTCTTTTAGGCCAAATCCAGAGGTGACAGCTGCTTTTGTTTTAACTGCCTGTCTACACCTCTGATGTTGTGTCTACGCTACAGGGTTATGCTCTGCTCGGGGGAGACTTCACTACAGCTGGCACAGAGGAAGCACTGAAACACATCAAACAGATGCAGGTTTTTAGAAGTAAAGTTCTAACAGCCTCTGGTGAGCCTGTGCAACTATTGACATCCAGAAACTTTTCAACTTGCCCAAATCACAGGAGCAGCATGTGGCCTCTCTCTGACCCCAGCATCAGCTTAGTGGCCAATTTTACATCCTTGAAACAGAACACAGAGGTAGTACAGCTCTTCAAAGAAACAATAGGAATATCAGCTGTCAGTTTGGACAACCAAAGCCTATGTGATGGCCAAGTTCTTGTTCATTTGTTAACTTTTAACTTGTGCAAGGTGTTCTTTAGAGAGATGGTGGTCTGTGCAGAGGGGTGGCAGCCAGCTCCTCTGGGAGCAGTGCCAGCTTCTCCAGCGAGCCATGGAGCCCGCAGAAACAGGGAAACTGCTGAAAGCAGCAAGGAACAGACACGACCTGAGCTTGAGGGTGATGGAAAGAGCATCTGGAGGAACAAAACGTGCTGGGCAGTGTTTGCTATGACCAAAAAGCCATGGAGTTGGCTGAAGCAGTGGTTGAGGGAAAGTATAAGTCTGCAAGGATGCAATGAGCAGGGGGAAGTATGTTAATAAATTCCTGAAAAGAGACTCAAGACATTCAGGGAGACCTTAGCCCTCTTTAGAAGTTTTCATTTTCAAGCTCTTGTGACCTGTCCCTGCTCTGCCACACAGTGACTGGGTGCAGCTGCCCAGTTCAGTGAGAAGAACAGAAAAGTGTTTCTTTGCGCTCTCCTTTCTGAAATAAGAATAGAAATCAGACAAAGGCAAAACTTTCAAGGCCTGTTCAACCCAAGTGCTTTTGGCAAAGCCCAAGGGGCAGAGGGGTGATCCACACAGGCTACTGGGTGAAGAAGATAAACTCAAAGTGTTTTTCCAGAAAGTGTTACTGTACCAGGAGAGCTAATGAGGGAAAAGTTAACAGAGATGAGTAATAAGGAGAAAAAGTGAAACAAAATCATGAGAATTTGCAGACAGACTGGCCACACACTTCAACATGAATGCACCAAAGGCAGAAAGCTTCAAGCTGCCTGCTGTGCCACACTCCTTCACCCAGCTGTTCTCCTGGGACACTGATGCTGTCCGCTTACCCCTCCAGTGCTTGGGGTCACACCATAAATGAGGTAATGGAAATGTGGGCTAGTCAGAATATTGAATGGGATAGCCAGAAATCAAGTGTCAAACTTTTACTTTACTACTTACTTGAAGTCCAAATGTGGAAGAAAAATCTCCCAAAGGATTTTCATGCAGCTTCACTTGTGCTGCCTTTTGTGTGTGTCTTAAATTACACTCAAATGAGACTCCTGTGCCCACAGAGCTGTCAACGTACCACTGCTTGCCTGAGACTGCAAAGAAAAATTCATTAGTTTGCGTGCTAGAATACCATTTGTTAAAATCTTCCTTCTTTTCCTCTCTGAATGTCCCACTGTCATCAGTCAGCTTCTCTCCCACTTCTCTCTTCAGAGCTTCTGAGTCTGTTGGCTGGTTTCAACCAATTTGGAGCAAGAGGCAGAATTCTCCAAAATAATTAGGGACATACAAGTATTGTGAAAATCAGCATCTCAGTAGCTGAAAGAAGCCCAAATTAGCTGTCTGCCCTTGTGCCAGAGACAGGTGGACGGGAGCTGGCATTGCTCCTGCACAAAAGGGCAGCTTGGTGATCATAACTGGCTGCCTTTCTGCAAAGAGTGCTGGGCTGGGGTGGCTGAAGGGGTGGATGGAGAGCTGGCTTGACACTGCTCTGAGCAGCAGGCAGTATGATGGACCTTCAGAAGGCAGTTCTCACAGCCTGATGTCACCTTTTCCCTCTTGCAGCCAGAGACTCGATGTCACTGTCCTGCAATGTAGCTGAACAACGGAGAGTCCTGAGCAGAAGCAACAGCTCTCTCATCTTCCCTTCTTCCTCCTACTTCTGCTTCATCCATCATTTTAAAGGGATGCTATTATCTTTCCTTTTTTCTTCCAAGAGAGAGAAGTGCCCTTTTTGACTTTTCCCTTTTAACTTTTCTTTTGTCTTGATGCTCTGAAATTAGAGATTGAAATGGCTGATCCTAGGCTTCCTGTCCTAGGTTGAATTGTATCTTTTTGATCTTTCCAAACATAAAATATGCTGTTCTGAAATTTTGTGACCATGAATATATAATAGCTCTCATTGAAACAGAGCTCTTCAGTATTCCAGTCCTGTGGATATTATTTGGACAAAAAATCCCTTATTTCATAATTCTAATTTTCTTCTAAGAAACATTGATTTTCCATCTAGCTTTCCTTAGAAGATATTATTAAGCCCTTACCAAGAAAAAAAAAAAAGATTGGGAGGGTGAAACCAAAACATCCTCTGAATTTTTTACGTATCCTTAACATTATTATTAAAAAAAAAATCCACACAGGCTGACTATGGAAGTGGCACTGCCTTGCAAGCCTACGTGAATAGTTCCTTGGCTAATGCTCATCAATCTGAGGAAGGAAACCAGGTGCCACACTGTGAAATGCTGACTCTGTTGCTTGTCCCCATGCCATACAGCAGCAGAAGCTGGCATTGTTCTTTGGCACTTAGACCAGAAAGCTCTTTTGCTCCAGCCCACTCCTGTTTACAGAAATAGTACTTCAGCCCTGACCATTAATGATGTGCATGTATCAGATGACAACCCTGTAACCTGTAGTAACCTTGTAAACCCAGGGCACAGCACAAACACTCCTAGGACAAACACATTGCAGCATTTAAGTAAAAAAGATTAAGTTTGATGTGGTTTAATTTACTGGAAATGAGTAAAAGGAATTCAGCTCTTTTTTTTTATAGGAGAAATTTGACTGGAAAGAATCACAGCTCTGTCTAGTCTGGGCCACTGTCTTTATCAGAGTGAATCCATCCCATGTAGAAATATTATAAGTCTCTCAATGTTCTGTGATTCCAGTGTTAAATTATTTGATAATTGTATCTTGAACTATTTCCCTTGGCTGTCTGATCTTTAACTCAACAACCTTCTGAGTTGATTTTTTTTTTCCTTGTCATCCAATTTAAATCTCATCTTCCTTAAATTTAAGTTTATGTATTTTTCCCTTGTCTCTGCTTTTGCTGCTGAGTCCCCAGGTTTATAGGCTGAGTCATTCCTATTTGAGGTTTCTTCCCATTCTTTTCTTTACTTGTTTTGCTAACTTAAGCAACACTTTTCTCTTTTGTTAATGCAGAAGAACTTAGAATTTAAGAAGCTCTTGTTATCCTCACCACTCATTTCCCCACTTCATCATCTATAGAACCTTCCTTTTAATTCAATCCTTCTCTAGCAGCTTCAGTTTGTTTTATATGGAAAAACTGTATATAGGGATGTGAACGATCCAGAGCTTCCAAAGCAAGTTCTTGAATATTAATGACTCTGCTTTTTTTTTGACTGCAGGATTATAGATGGTCAAAACACGTCTTTGAAATCCTTCCTGACAGTAGGTTACCATCCATTTCAGGTTGGCATTAATCATGCTACTTTGATGAATTCTAATTTAAAGTGAGTGTTTGTTTCTTTGTTTGTTTGTGTAACAGATATTTTCGCACTCTTCCTTCCTTTGTTTTGATTACCTTTTGATCAGCTGGTAGGTTATTAGAAAACAATTGTTCTCCTGACCTTCAGCAAATCCTTCACTTTGGAAGTATGATCCAACAGGTACATAACACAGGCTTAACAGCACTTGAGTCTGTTCAGAGTTGCTTAACTTAGCATGTCTTGTATCTTTGTGCCTCTTTCTTTCTGCCTTCTATAAGGTGTGAATTGGTCTACATGCCTAATCTGAAGCAGTGGACAAAATATATTTTGGTCCTTAATGCACTCTGAGTAAAGGATTGCTTTCCCTCACTAATGTTCTTTGACAAAAATAAACCTGCAATCCCTGCCTTGTGATCTCCTGGTGTGCGACAGGTCAGAGCAGCCACTTCATCTCATAATTAAATTACTGTATCAACAAAAAAAGGCAGTGAAGAAAACTAGCTACATAGTCAAAGCTTTCTTCTCAAAAGCAAATTAATAACCAATGAAACCAATTCTTCTTTCTTTTAGATCCATGAGCACCTACAAAAGCTCAGAATATTGAGATTCATTTCCCCATTATCATCTTCATTTCTCAGATCCATGCATCGTATGTGCCTCATCTTTCTCTATAGAAGTTCAGGACCAGTCACCCAAAAACCCATTGCTGCCTCATTGTGATTGATTGCTGTCTTCTCTGGGCAAACATTAGTAATTAATTATATACAGCCAGCATGCTACAAGCATGCAGATTTCTAACTACAAAATTATGGAGAATACAGGGTTCGATAAAAGATGAATTCCTCACTGAGTCACACCAACAAGCTGCCAAAAGGAGGGGGCAAGAGGTTCAGACCACATTTAGCCACAATCCTTTAGTCACCAGTTAAGAACAGCAGGTGATTCCTAATGTAGTACTCTTTAAAAATCAGTAAATTATTAGTATAACTACTAAGACACTGTAACTTATCCAACAAATTACTAGTAAAACACAACAGCAGACTGCGGTTGCTATAACAAAAAGCTATGTGGACAGGCTGGAGAGGGTCCAGAGAAGGGCCAAAAAGATGATGAAAGGACTGGGAAGCTGCCATATGAGGAAAGGCTGAGACAATTGTGCTTGTTCAGGCTTGAGAAAATAAGTCTTAGGGGAGACCTCATCACCATATTCCAGTATTTAAAGGGTGGCTACAAAGAAGACACAGACTCCCTTTTTACAAGGAGTCACATAGAAAATATAGGGGATAAGTTACTCTCATGGAGATTTTGACTGCACATGAGACGGAAATTTTTCACTATGAGAAGAATCAACCATTGGAATAATCTTCCCAGGGAAGCAGTGGATTCCTCAACATTGGGCACTTTCAAGATTCAGATGATAGGGTGCTGGGCCATCTCGTCTAGACCATGCTTTTGGCAAGAAAGGTTGGAGCAGATGATCTTTGTGGTCTCTTCCAATCTGGTACTCTATAATTCTATTATAACATTACTGTAGTTTGGAATCAATCTTTGTTCTGTTCAGGAGGGTGAACAGCCTGTCTCCTACTTCAGGCATAAAAAGGCAGTTTCAAAAGGCTCATTGATTAAAACTGCTCAGCTACTCACTCAAGAATGGCTCAGGGAAGAGTGGATGGAAAGCTACCTAGTGGGAAAGGATCTGGGGGTGTTGATTGACAAGTGGTTGAATATGAGCCAGCAGTGTGTCTAGGTGGTCAAAAATGCCAACAGCATCCTGGCTTGTATCAGAAGTAGTGTGACCAGCAGGACTAGGGAAGTGATCGTCCCTCTGTACTCAGCACTGGTGAAGCCCCACCTTAAATACTGTGTTCAGTTTTGGGCCCCTCACTACAGGAAAGACATTGAGATGCTGGAGAGAGTTCAGAGAATGGCAACGAAGCTGGGGAAGGGGCTAGAGCACAAGCCTTATGAGCAGTGGCTGAGGGAACTGGGGCTGTTTAGCCTGGAGAAAAGGAGGCTGAGGGGAGACCTTATCACTGTCTACAACTACCTGGAAGAAAGTTGTAGTATGGAAGGTGTTGGCCTCTTCTCCCAAGTAGCAAGTGATAGGACAAGAGGCAATGGCCGTAAGCTGCACCAGGGAAGGTTCAGATGGCATATTAGGAAAAATTTATTCACAGAAAGGGTTGTCAGGCATTGGTACAGGCTGCCCAGGGAAGTGGTTGAGTCATGATTCCTGGAGGTGTTTAAAAGACCTATAGATGAGGTTCTTAAGGACATGGTTTAGTGCTAGACATAGGTTAACAGTTGGACTTAATGATCGTGAGGGTGTCTTCCAACCAAAATGATTCTGTGATTCTAAGAAGGAGGCATGGGTAAAGGTAGAAACTGACTCTCATATCATCATGAGGTAAACAGCAGATCTGCTGAATAATGGAATGAGGGAACTTTCACATGTTACCTTAGTAAACGCAGATTAAGCATATTTTTGCTTTTATTTTTGCTGCCTACATATTTTATAAACATTTGTGACTGTGTTGTCTGTTTTGAATATTATGAATAAATGCACATTTGTGTTTTTGCTTAGCCTGAGGTGAGGGAAGAGCAGCTGGCTCATACTCATGTCTCAGGTCACCCACTAGCAGCAGTGAGGCGTTCCTCTCCCAGCCAGTGCCAGGGCCAGTTCTGGTCCTCAACAAATGGTTCATCTGAAATTAAAGAATCAAGTTTTTTCTACCATTATAGTGAATTTATTAAATTGCACAAAGCATAGCCATACTTTGATGCCAGGCTGCATGGGACTGTAGGTCACCTGGCTAAGGGAGAAGAAAAGACTCACAAGAGGCAGAGCACAAGGAATAAATGCACAGTCCAGACCTGCACCAATCTGTGCAGCCTCCCTGTGGGGTGGTCAGACTTTGGTAGAGGCTGAAGAAGCACTGACCAGCTGGGGCTGCTGCTAAATAAATTGGTGCTTCATGGATTTAATGAGGGGCCCTCAGAGGTTGAGGATCATGACAGTCCTTGGGCAGGTGTTGTGGCCTGGCAGCAAGGCAGATCTGCCTGCTCCAAGGGGAAGGTTAATGAAGAAACACAGATTGGCAGTGAAGAAGGCACCACATGTGCATGCCTACATTAGAGCATTTGTAGTAGATGTAGAGAAACAGGCAGTTACAAGACACCACTCTTCTCATTCTAGGGTCACATGTAATATGTCAAATAAATCTTTAGCTCTGTTTCTTGCCCAGATGTAGGTATCTGTAAGGCTAGTGTTACTTGGGAATAATCCTTTCCAGTTTCCATGTTTCGGTCCACCATACTGTTTATCTCCTGAACTTGTCCATAACGTCCATATAACTGGTTTGCTGATGGCAGAATTACTCCACATTTCTTGGTGTCAAGTGTTATGGGCTCAGTAGATAATCAGATGGAGCCTGTTCAAACCACCAAATGTACAAATAACTAACATCATTCAGTGCTTGGTGATGATTATCTAGATACTAACAGGATTTCCTAAGCATTCACTCAGCCAGTATTTTGAAAGCATTATGTGAGAAATTCACGTCTTAACCAAAGGTTTCCAGAACAAATGTTTTTTTCCAAAGTTGTGGGTACTCATTTGCTCAGCTGCTTTCACTGTGCCTCGAGTCTCTGTTTCACCTTTGCTAGTGCATTTCAGGATGCCTAAACAAACTCCAAAACTAAAAACCTAAAAAAGAAGATTCCTTAATTCTGGAATTTAATTTGGGAGCTCCAGTGGGGAAGGGAGTACTTCAGGAGAGGACCTGAAGGCTTCCTCAGCCTGGGATGTGTGTTGCAATGCACCAAGGCAGAGAGCTAATTGTGGGAACCTAAGTAGATATAATCCCTTCAATAAAAATAAACTGAGAGTCTTTCTAGAAAAGAAATGCAGAAAAATTGCTTTGGGAACAGACACTGTGTACAATGTAGGGAAGTGATGTGAAGGGGAATGGGGGAAAATATCAGGTGGGACTATTCCTTTTCCTGTCTTTGAAAAAAAGGCATGCACAAACTCAAGGAGAGACACAGGAAGCAGTACAGCTGTTTTGAGATCAGGGAATGGAATGATGTCTAGAGGACAAGCAAGGCAATAGGAAAGAAATTCAGCAATGCCTTGACTCTCCCACTCACAGGCATGACAGGCATGGCCATGCTCTGGTTACAAAGGGCAAAGGAGACGCTGCTTGAGGTCTTGGATATTGTCCTGAAACCCTTTCTGCCAGCACTTCGTAGGCACCAAAATCTCTGTGTGCAGACCTCTGAAAGGAAATGTGTGCTGAATAAGCCCTATGTAAGTTAACGCAATAACCTTGAGCCAGTGAAGTGTCCAACAGCATTTTTGTCTTTTTTTAATCCTATTGTTTGGGTTGATAAAGAATATATCCTTCCTATACAAATGCTGAAGTAATTTATGGCTCTCACAGCACTGTTATTTTATGGCTATTTCAATTATTTTTAAATCTTTTTCCCCTGTAACGTTGTTTCACCCTGTCATGGAGGTACCCCGAGGTTAGTTTAAGGGACAACAGGGTCCAAAACAACTTTTATTAAACTGGTGAGAAACAGGGTTTTAACACTCCAAAAGTGACTTAAATAAAGGTTCGGATATCAGTTGAGGAAAATTATTAAGGGGCAGCAACTAATACAACAGGCGGTCCACAGGGTGCATGCACGTGGCTTCACTCCAAACAATGCTGGAGCCGGCCCTGAGTCCCGGAGAAGTACACACTTGCCTGAACACGGTGTGGGATTATTTTTAAAGAGATACACATACTCATAGTGAGTACAGGAAGTGTACACTCGCGATTCTGCGAGGATAAATTTATAATACACTCGCAGTCCTGCGAGGGTTAATTTACTTACACGTGTAAATGTGCACGGAATATTACACGTGCTTATGTGGAAGCACAGGAGGAAAATACACTCGCGATTCTGCGAGGGTAAATAATTTATACACGTGCTCGTATTGAGCACGGAAAGTTACATGTGCAAATGTGCACGGAAAGTACACATGCTTGTATTAAGCACGGGCAGTAAGCATGCAAATGTGCACGGAAAGTTACACGTGCAAATGTGCACGGAAGGAAAATACACCCGCAATTCTGCGAGGATTAATTTTACACGTGCTTATATGGAGCACGGAAAGTTACACGTGCATATGTGCACGAAAAGTATAAATATACTCGCAATCCTGCAAGAAGTTTTACTCACAGCTGTGGCGGCAAGGAAAGCGCAGTCTCCATCCCGGGGAGGGGGCTCTCAGCGGCAGCATCTTGCTCGTGCTCCGAGAGACCCGCGACAATGGGCGGAGTCTCGACAAGAATCCCGTTTTTAGATTGGCTGATCAGATCTGACTGTAGGCATTCTAGAAGCTTCTCTGCACCCCCACACTGGCTGTGGGTGCCCTTGAAGCCTCCAAACATCCCCCACGCTGGCCGCAGGCGCCCAGCAGCTCACTGGCACCTCGGCACTCCCTTCTAATGGCCCTGGCCAGGGTGCTCTGGGGCCAAACAAAAGAAGCTGTTAGCCTCAAGTAGCAGAGAGAGGGAGATGTGCCTACTCCTTCCATACTGAAGGAGGGAGGGGGAGAGAGGGGGGTTTGCATTCTGCCACACACCCATAACAGGTCATGACACAAGTTATGTCCTGGCCCTCCAAAGAGAAATAATAACATATCCTTTTCCATCAGTACATTACATGCCACTTTTTTCTCCCGTAAAAACAGGAAAATAAATTATTAAATAAAAGCATTTGAAAGAACTTTGGTCCATCTTACCTAAGGTAAACTTTTGTGTGGACAGTATATTTTCCTGCCACAAGCATTGGAAGGAAAGGGTATTTCTGGTATACTCTTCAGGGAGCCACAAAGCCTACAGCTCCAGAGACACTGGGGCTAGAGATGGCCTGCCAAGGGGAGCACGGCACTGCGCCAACATTGCTGCCTCTATGCCCTTCTAATCTGGGTCACCCCTGGTGCAGGTGACCTCAGCCCCAAGATGCCACCAGGGTTAGGGACAGGGTTCAGAGAAACACAAGATCTACAGCTCCAGGGACAGTGGGCTTTTCACGTCTTGATCTGAGCAAAGTGCCTGTTTGTGAAGGATGCTGTGCTGTGTGTTTAGCTCCTTGAAGGAAATGGTGGTGGTGGTGTTTTTTTGGTTTGTTTGTTTGTGGATTTTGGGGGGAGGGGGTGGTGGGTGGTGTGTGTGTGTGGTGTATTTTTGTTTGTTTGTTTGTTGTTTTTGTTGGGTTTTGTTTTTGTTTTCCAAGAAACACTGTGTTTAGCTACCCATTAAAATACTTTTGCCTGAAACTGTCATGCAGCACATTTTAGGGATAGATGGAGGAAATTAAGTCACTGCCTTAAACAACTTGGCTGGTGCCTTATCCTCTGCTATATTATATGCTAAACTGCTATTGCTGAGGTTGTCTGGATCCAGAAACAGTAATTAGAGATAAGATCTGAAAAGGTTATTTTATCTCTGTAGATGCATCCAAGTCATTAGTGCTTGTGCAGGCATTTTGCAGAAACAGCCAGATGGGCAAGTACTGTAAAGTGTTTATTTGCCTCACAAGTTGATGACTGTGGCAAGTTGTGCCCAGTGACCAGTTAGCCAAAAATGCTTTGTCAGACCTTTTATCAGTGAATGCCTCTGAGAGACTGAAAAACATTTGAATACTGAGGAGACAGGTTTTGTTCAGACCTGGGCTATGGTAACTAACTGCCTTCTCAAGTAATAAAACTCTCAGTGATTGGATCACACAAATAGAAATATCAAAGATATGTCAGTAACTCTTCCCATGACGTCCTTTCTTCATAATTTATTTTCAGTTATCCCAAGGACTTTCTCCATTGCTGTTATCCCTGCTCAGTGATCTCTGGTCCCTAGGAAAGCTCCTCCCATCATCTTGGAGGTCAAACTCCGTCTATGGCAGCACTTTGTCTCAGGATGCAGACCTGCAGTGGTGGCGATTTCTGCTCTCCCTGGGGATCTCACCTGGCTCAGTCTCCTCACAGGACTATCAAGGAGTCATGGACAAGAAGATAAAAACCCCAAGTCCTGTCTGTCACACAATGTAGCAGCACTTTTCCAGCATAACTGCAACTTATTCACTGAAAATAAACTATATTTTGTAGTTATCTGTTTCATGCTTGTTTTTGATAATATCTAACAGGCATTGAGGGCAGAGACTACAAATGATCTAAGCTTAAGAAGGTTACAAATAGTTTCAGGGAAACGAAAGACCTCTGCACCTAAAGAGTATGAAACTAGCAAGGGAATATTCGTTTTAGCTGATGCATTATTTTGTGACAAGAATTGGATTATGGGCTGGTCTGAATGCTAAAGCTGAGATATGAAGCTTCTTGCTTCAGTTACTGAAATGAAGTTTTAAGCTTCAAATGTATGTACCTTCTCATGACTGAGAAACAAATGCAAGTACATCTGATCTAGTGTAAGGCTGCGGTTTCTAAAGGCATTTTCTTCATGAGAACTTCCTTTTTGTTGTTGTTTGTTTGGTTGGTTTTGTTTTGTTTGTTTTTCTTTCTATTAAAGCAATTTTTCAGATTGGATTACCCCTGTTTCTCCAAACATAAAGGAGAAGATTGAGTTTCATAGTCCTTCCCAGGATTCTAGGAGATTTGGAAAAATATAGATAAATTTTTATTGGGATTTTTAATTTTTCATTCCAGAAAAACTAAAACAAAGAAACAAACACAAACAAAAACTAACCAAGTTTCATAAGGAAAACAAACTTCCAGCAATTTATGTTGAACATGGGCTGACTTTTGTGGGTCAGCCATGGTTGATTACTGTTTCACGTGGAAATTGGGCAAAACTTTGTTTTTCATGATGCCATGTTTCACACCTCGATTAACAACAGTTTTAGCTGAGTTTAGTTTCTGGTTTGCTCATTTCTGAAGCACTATAAAAACAAAACAATATAAGGGGTATGACCCTTGTAGAAAGGAAAATACAACAAGGTCTTGCAGTAATAGTTGTAAAATACTACTACTGAGTTCAATGTTGTTTCAATGAATTCCCTGAATTTTTCCAGTTCTCATTTATTAAAAAGTAAAAAAGGTTAATTCTTTTATTCGTTGCACCTGCTGCTCCTCTGCAAGTAATATATTTGTATAATTATATATGGGTGTATATTTTACATACACGTGTGCAGGCACACACATATACTGTATACATGTATTATATACATGTATATATTATATACATGTATATAGTAGATGGGCTATACTCCTTGATTAAAACTGAAAAATTTGCTTTGGAGGTTTGTGTTAGCTATTGATGATCCAGGCTACATAGAACAAATGGCCAGGAGAGGCACCTGCAGCACAGATTTGTGGATTGGAAAAGAAAACAGTTTGTGTGTTTGATACCTGTAAAGTGCCATGGCACTTTAACTGAATTAATACTTTGAACAACTGAACAGTCATTTGCTTACCCTTTTCAGTCATCACATGGGCTACTTATAGATCAATAATACATACAAAAGCAGAAAAAAGAAGTGTTGAGTTACATGTTCCAACTTCTCAAGTTTTCTGGTGGCTCCTTCTCAAATACAGGTTGCTTTGTTATGACTCTGAGGTGGTGCTGACTTCTCATGAAAACTAGCTCTCTTGGTTTTAACTGAATTCTTTCTCAGAGGAGGTTTTCAGTGTATACATGTCAAAAAGTGTGCAGTCTTACCCAGCATATATTATATTAAAGTGTAAATTAAATACTTAATGGCCTGTTCTGCTGATGATACAAATATATACTCCACTAAGATGGTAGAGCCTACTAGACCATAAAATTGAGATGAGGGGAAGCATTCATGTATCATAAAGTAAACTCTAATGTTACCTATGTTGTCTAAAAACCCCTCCAAAATAAATCTGAAATGAGAAACTTTTTGCTATAAGGTAGTGCATAGAAATGCCAACCACAAAGCAGGACCTCATTGCAGTAGATGCTATAAAAGAGAATAAGAAGCTCATGACTGAGTTCTGAAAAAGTCAGAGGTAACTGTAAAATGAACATTTTATTGTATATTTAAGAAGTCTTGGAACAGGAGACAGTAGCTGAGGAGCTGAGAAGCAGCTTACATTACAACAATTTGCTTATAATTTCTCTTTTTCTCACATAAAATTCTTCCACCCATAATTTTCCTGTCCCACCCTCTTGTTACATTTGTCAAGATGGGGTTCTAGAATTAGAAGATCTGAACTTCGATCTCTTACTAGTTTTCTTCCTCATTTTGTTGATGCAGTGATCTTTAAGGGACAATAAGACAAGTCATTTTTATATTAGTCACTGATTTAATATTTATGCTTAGAAATTAAGTGAGGTTGGAAAGGTGAGAAGAGCAGAAAGCTTCACTGCTCAGTACATAATGAGTGGAAAATCATAGCAGTTCCCACCTGCATGCAAAGGAAAGGAAAATCACTAGGCTGCTGGAAAGAAAAGGTCATTTGTAATGAAGGGCTGGGGAAATAATTCACAAAAGGAGAAATTATCACTGTGTGTTTATGTGTGTGCATGTCAAGGCTCTGTATGTGTCCTGTTGGAATGGGTAGCTAAACTTTAAATTCTGAAACTTGGTTTTGTCCCCAAATTTTCTGAAGACTTTTTGAATTATAATGGGGACTGAATCATTTATGGTGTTAGAGTGATGCTTTAATGGACACATGTAAGAGGGACAGAGTGAAGGTTGCCTCAACTTTCCTTATTTTTCTACTTGGCTTTGCAAGCTTACTCAGATTATTTTAGTACAGCTTCTTAGTTTTACTTGTGTTTGAATTTTTTTAAAGCCATGATAAAAACACAGTGTTATGGTGCCCAGCACATCTCTGTTTTCCATTTCAGTCAGTAAGTTATACAACAGTTCCTGTCTCTTCTAGCTAATATCAGAAAAGGCAGTAATATTTTAGGAAACTTGGAGATCAGATGAGGAATTCTCTCTTGCCAGAACACCTGGCTTTGATGGAGTCCCAGCAGGATTATGTAGAGTTTTCACAGTTGCTTTTCCATCTGATGGGGAATAAGTTCAGTAACTCTAGAGAAAGTGGCTGTTTGCCATGCAAGAATTTAGCATTTAAGCTAAATCTAATAAATGCCCAGAGTGTGATGCTTATTTCCTGATTTCACTAAGTAATGCAGATGTAAAGATTTTTATCGAGGATACTGGCCACTAGTCTTCAAGACACTATCAGATAATCAATTCACCAAGATGAGATTGGTTATGTTCACCCCAGACATGTGTTCTGTAATGTCAGACACTTAATTAATATACCCCAGGTCTCCTGTAGATTTAATCTCCTCTCCGTCTGTGTCTCATCTCCACTGATGCTGAAGGAATATTTGACAGTGAATTTCTATTTATAACTTCATACTCCTTTTCAGTTCCAGAGCCGTGTTTTGTTACCTGCAAGGTTTGTAATCTTCTGCAGCCTATAAGCAAAAACCAAGTGGTTGAATCCAAGACCAGTCTGGCTCTAGATAATCACATTATATAATCTCTTCCCTGACTTTTTCTTGTAAAGTTTGCCTTTTGGGTTATGGCTTCTTCGTTTATATTTTTTTTTCCTCCAGTAAAAGGAAAATATATGGATTATCTGTTGCTAATTCTATGCACTCAGAAGTCTAAGATAGAGAAGTATGTACTTTTAGAAAATTTAATTGCTTATCAGGCAGTAGAGGCATGGAGCAGCTGACATACCCTACAGATAATTTTTCTGTACATTTAAAAATGTCATAAAGTCATTTATGCACAGCCCTCAAGAGTATCAGGTTCTTAAATGAAGTCTTAATTAGTCATATGCCTTGCTGAATTCTAAATTAACTCAGGAAAGACACCTGGGTACTATTATGGGAACATTAATATGACTTCTACCCAATGAGCAAAACCGGTAAAAAACCCCAACCTCAGCAATATTTTAGAAAATGGACGATGATGATTCTGGAGGCATTATAAAGTCATCTACATAAATCAGTAGTTATTTCAGAACAGAAATAGTACTATGTAATACGTTTAGTGCAGGTTATCTCATCAGCAAGGGATGTATTCATCACAAGCATTTAGAAAAAGGAAAGCAGTTAATTCATACCCTGACTTGTTTTCTTTAGGGCAGAAGAGAGAGAAAAGAGTCATAATAAAAATGCACTAAGAAATAACTGGTAAACTCATGGTAAACAAGCACTATTTTTCACCCTTTCTCAGAGTACAGAAATTAGAGTATGTTCAATGAAATTGGAAGGCAGTACACATCAAATGGACATGAAAAATTATTTCCTCTTTCTGCACAACCTGCAGCTATTCTACAAGGCGAGAAACACCTGGAAAACCTGCAACAACTTTGTAGATAAATTTCACAACTAATCTCAAATAGAGTAGGAAGCTTTTAAAGAAATATCTGAAATTCTCTATTGAATACTTTTAATAAAGGTTTGAAGGAATAATATATCTGTATGCTTCAAAGCATGAGCCACTTTTCAAATGGTGGTAGCTCAAAATAAATGTCACCAGTAGGTAAGGCCATGACTGGTTTCCAGAAAATGTATGTCTTTTAAGACTGGTACAGCCCTACCTTTGATGCAATTGTCAGAATAATTTCCTTATAATTTTTCTAAGCCCCACCTGTCTTGAGAAAACCAAGGGAAACTGAGTCAAGGAATTTGATAAAATCATAGAGTCACACAATTGACTCCAGCATTAAAGAATTTATTGGCATTATACAAGAAGTGACTGTAAAGAATGTAAATACTGTACTTACTCTAGGAGAACTTACTATAATGACTGAATCTGTAGAAAAGGCATCCTATAGGTATTAAATGGTGTTAACAACAGTCTGTTCCTTATTCCTTGTCTTTACACACTATTGTCTCTCCAAACTCCACAGAAATACTCTGTGATTGATTCTTTCCGCGTTGTCATCAGATGTTGATGACAGTTCAGCATACATAAAATCATAGAATACTTTGGACTGGAAGGGACCTTTAAAGCTCATCTAGTCCACCCCCCTGCAATGAGCAGGGAAACCTTCAACCAGATCAGGTTGCTCCAGCCTGGCCTTAAATGTCTTCAGGAACGGGGCATCTACCACCTCTCTGGGCAACCTGTTCCACTATTTTATGACCCTCATTGTAATTACCTAGCTTTGAATTATTTTGTTTTAGAGGATGTCCTCTTACCTTTTGTTCACTGTTATTTAATCCTGCTTTCATTTACCTAAAAAGGAAATATTGCAAACTGATTAAGCCACTTGGCACATCGTAATTAGAGAACAGGGATCACTGCTGTTGGATCTGCTCTAGTTGTAAAACGAAAGTACAGAATACAGCTGCCTATTAATTGGAAATCCTTGCAGAAAGTACTCTACACCTGTTCTCTGCAACATTTACTAGTTTCCACATTGTTTACAGTAGTATTATTTGTAATTGTATTTGATGCTGTAAACCCCTTGGAAACCAACATTTCTGGTTGTTCTGGGGATTGCTTTTTCTACCTGTCTGATTTCAGTATAGTTGCAACTCATTTTGCATGAGAAGTGACTGTTGGTGCATAAGAGTTTCTGACGACGATTCTTTGATCTCAGACTTTTATCCCATCTTTTAATCCCATTGTATCTTAGTTTGTTTACTTTGTTGACTTGACAGCAGAATTTGCATGCCTCCCCATATTTTTCTGAGTCAGTGAGATTTAAATAATGTTGCTGGTTCTGTTTGAACAAGCAGCACCCATACATGACATTCAAACCCAAAATATTGTCTTAGCCAAAGCTATTCCTCTGTAAGATACTTGACAAACCGGCAGCTCTAGTGATGCCTAATTAGTGCATCATGTAGTTGGTCTTTGCAGAACGGCAGATTAGAGCAGTTTACTGAAAGAGCAAGTAACTGATTATTTGATAGCTCACTTTGGACACTGTGAAAAAGGAAGTGATTCATCAAGTAATTGTAGGAGTTGATTGAGGTGAGGCATGTAAAAAGCCCAACTTGCTTGTAAACAATAGAAAATCTCCAAGTGAGACATAATGGTTGTGAACATAAAGAAAAAAATGGGTAAAAATGAAGAAAATATTTATTATAATTCTTAGTCAATCTTTGTCTGAAACATTCTACCCAAATAAATGTTGGGGATAAACACTATAAAGAAACTTTGACGCCATAAAGAGACTTTGTGCCGTATTAGTACACTAAAATTTTGTCTAAAATATAAACATATTTCCAAGACGAGAAACTCACAGGTAGCTGTTAGTGTTTAGAAAACTTCATGAGCGACTGTGCACCATTAAGCAATGAAGAGTCAGCTGTAAAGGCGGCTTAACTCAGAGTGAATTCCAACAAACTTCCTGCATCTGTGTTTTCCATGGAAGGTGCTATTCAGAGGACATTTCCTATGGGAAATCAGATATTGGCCTTAAGAGAGACTGCAGTCTCTCAGGAGGAAGTTATGAAGCAACTTGAGAAAGACAAATGCAGTGAATTACTAGGAGCAGATGGTATTAATCTGAGGAGTCTGAAAGAAATAAACTGTGAAATAGCAAAGATATTGATGAGGTCCTTCCATGTATGGCGATTGTTACTGAGGGCTTCAAAGTAATTTGATTCAATTAATCTGATTTTTTTTTTGCCTCAGCAGATGAGACTTCCTTGTTGTTTCTGGGCTGGAAGGATCACCAGGGTGCAGGATGTGAGGAAGCCTGATTCAGTTGACTTAGACCAGTGTGGCTCCTGCAGAGGAAAACCTTCAGTGCTTCAACTTACATGCAGACAAAGGAAATGGGGAAAAACTGATTCCCAAGTTAAGTCATGGGAAAAGATTTCCAGTGAATGGCTGTTTGCTAGTGTCAAGGTGTCAGTAGTGAATAGGGAGTTGAATAAATCTGTAGAAGATATACAATTGTGGGAACTAAAAGTTATAAATAAATGGGAAATCCTCTAAGCAGATTTGCGTACGTATATATGGGCTGAGAAGCAAGATGTCAGATAAAGTGAAATCAAATAAGTGTGTGTTAAAGAGTAGATTGAATATAAATAACGTATCTCCTTGTAGATCAATAGCTGGTGAATTCATAAAAGGCCCTGTGCAGAAAAAATGGAAAATGTCAGAGAAGGCTGAAAAATACCTTTGTGGATAAGACACTTGAACTGCAGCACCTTCTTGTGAGGAACACATTAGGTGAACACCACACAGTGCTATGCAGAAAATGAGAGTGAGAACTGGAAAGGCAAAGTTTTTATTCTGACAGCTATTCACGTAGATGTTTCCTGTGAGCGGGAAAGCTGTAGGAATGCAAAGTCTCAGAAATTATTTTCACTGAATCATAACAGTGGCAAGATAGTGATAAATGTATTTATAAATGATATCATCAATGTGAATGTTTTCTCTAAATGTTCAGCTGTGACACAAAAAGGAATTCTCCTTGTATAACTGCCATTTTGCTGTGCATGACTTCAGACTACGTATTTTTAATTAGATAACATATAGAAAGTAGGAAATGGGATCAGGTATCTGAAAGAGACTAAGAAATGATTTGTGGGTTTTCTACTTTAAGAGCGGGAATTAAGAAGAGAAAGGGATGTGGCAACTGAGACAAAAATGGAACAGACCTGGGGAAAAAAACCCAAACAGAACAGAATTCTAGTGGTCGACATTCTTTTGAAATGGGTTCCTAATACACATTTCCTAGGCAAGAGGTGATCCGGTAGTAGATGAAGGAGGTGCTAGGACACTGGATTTCATAGTCTAGAAAAGGGTCTGCAGACAAGCTAAGTCATCTTCCAAACAAGAGTATGTGGAAGTCAGACAGCTAGCTAAGGTGAGCTGCGTGTGGCAGAACATTGTTACACGGAGAAGACAGTTTGCCTAGTGAAAAGAAATAAAAGTAATGGATAGTTTTGCTGTACAAAAGAATGACAGAGACAACCAGAAAAGAGATAGGTGACAAAGGAAAAAGGGAAACCACCCATGGCAGAAAAAGAAGAAAAACGGTCTACGTAGTCCGAGACTGGAGTGTAAAGTAGAACACACATACTATTCAGGTAGTTGTGACACCAAGAGAGGTGATAAGGCAGAATGATCTGAGGACAGACCAAAAAATAAAAAAAACACACAAAAAAACCCCAAACCAAAACAAACAAAAGACCCCAAACAAACAAACAAAACCCCAACAAAACACATTAGAGAAGAGCATGAAATTTTCTGGAACATAAAGAAGTTTTTACGAACCCAATGACAACTTGTTACTGTGAGATACTAGACCTGCACTAAACAGATGCAGAGAACAAAAGGATCTTCTGTAGTCATTCATGAGTCTAGAAAGGATTCTGGAAGAAAATCTATGGGTCAGCCTTCAAATGAGGGCAAATGGTATTCCCACATTATCTCTGAAACAGGTGAAAGATAATTACCTGGGTTGGCAAAGTTTCTCAAAGAAATGGAAACTCCATTGATCCTCTTAAGAATCTTCCTGTTTGATAGAAAAGCAGGGCAAAAGTTCGACAAAATTATGAAGGCAGTATCGAGGTTTGAATTTTTAGAGAATCTTTGTGATATTGACCATTGAGAAGAATTCATAGAGGGAAAATATTTTACATTTATGTGGACTTCTCTTAAATAATGAAATTTCAGGCTTTGAGACCCAGGCTAGCACAACTGGTAGGGAGATCTCTAACCTTGGAAACAGGAAAGCAAACTCAGGAGGCACTTTTACAGTCTCCATGCTTAGATTTAATATACACAAATACGAAAGTCCAGCCAATGGGGAAAAAAAAATATAAGGAACTCCCAGGGTCACAGGTGTAAGCAGATTTCAGAGGGATAAGAGAAACATGTTAGAATAGCTGCATTGCCTAGGTCAGCTGTTGAAGTGTGCTTACAGTTCAAAAAGACAGATGTAAAAGTGAAGGTAGAAGGACAGATTGTATTTGATGATATGGTAAATAATGACAATATAACAAACGACAGTATGAATCAAAATTGTGCCTGTCAAATACACCATAAAAAAGGTATATTTTTGGGGGTGATGCTGAGATTGCTGTAGTCATCCTGTTAGTGGTCACACAGTCTTCACTGCTTTTCACCAAAGCTCACAAAAGTGGTACAAGAACTTTCTGCTTCACTTGGCTTGCCTTCCCACTCCCCTCTTCTCCTAGAGTACGTTCCTCCTGGCTTTACTGGGAAATTTCTCACTTTGAGACTACTCCTTTGAGACTATTGGATATCCTGCTGGCCATAATGGTCTTGCTCTTTGATGAATTCCTTTGGCTGTGTGCTTGCAAGGGCAAGCAGCCCTTGTCTGTCTGCTGTCCAACACAGCAGGATGTTGCCCTGTAACTTTTAGGTATGAGGATCTCTGGGTTGTTCAGAAATGCTTGTATCTTGCATAAGGTCATACCAAAAGTCCTAAACTGAGAGTTTCTGGACCCCATTCTTGTGTGCAGTCCAACAGCATACCACAAACCTGAGAGGCAAAGTCAAATAAAGTGATGATAGATACTTCCTTGTGGCTTCAGAGACGATGTGCAACCAACAGTGTGAACAACTTGATTTTGCGAGTTCCCAAAACCTTTATCACAAAGCTGGAAATGGTGAAACATTTGAAATGCTGCATCCTGTTCCTTTTAATGAGACTTTCTAAATCATTTTGGGTCATGTCCATAAAGAGGCTTTCCTTCCTGAAATTCTACAACTGTTCACATACTTGGTTTGACTGATTTATCTGCTTTCTTCTATTTCAGCTTAATTTTCCAAATAAAAAACTATGAACCTGCATTTGTATGATGTCAGCATCTTCTGCAAGAGATTAATAAAATGCATCTGATTGGATTTTGCTATAAATTTGTGCTTGATTAGCGGATTTAAAGCATCCTTTGACCCAACAGCTGTGAAGTTAGAGAAAGGAGGAAATAGAGCCATACTTTTCTTGCTCCAAGGGGACTGTAGAGATAGCTTGCTGAATCAACCAGCAGGATGCTCAGTACTTTAACCCATCTTGCTTATAGTCCCACCCTCAAGATGCACCACTTTTCTCCAGACGCTTGCTGTATCTGCAGGAAGGGGGAGGCCTAGTTATCACTAGGAGAAATCTCTGCAGTCGAGGTATTTATTCGTCTGTGCAAAGGCAGCTGTTCTTTCTGTGCTTGCACTCTACCTGTGGGGGACCACCAGCTCAAAAGGTCATGAATCATCTCTTACCCTCTCGTATCGCTATGAAGCTTGTTTTAAAAAAAAAGTATTTCCAGGTTAGCCAAGTAAATTTGTGAACATGTTTTGTGGCAAGTGGTTGATATTGCTTAGAAATGCTGAAATTTTAATCTGATCTCTAGTGTATGAAACCTGTAGATTTTTAGGTTAATCTGTGTGTCTGAATACCTTATCTGGATATTTTAATCAACTTTGAACACAGATGCTAGTCTGGATTGCCTTTTCCCTGGTTATCATCAAGAAGTTAACATAAAACGCAGGAATCTGTCAGGGATGTGAAATGCATCGCCTTTTGCAGTGAATGGGGGTATTTCCAGAAGGGACATTTTTTATGTGGGAGTTAAAACTGCCTCTTCTACACCCAGCTCAGACAGAAATAATCAGTTTAATGTGAGTATGTACTGTCATGTGATCAAGCTTTAGGTGAGAGCAGATTTACACAGAGAAATTAAAAGGAAATGGCAGAAGCTGTCTCTTGCTGGATGCTGTGACAGTAAGTGGCCACACAATGGAGAGCTGCCAGCTCTAATCTCTAGTCTTTTTTCTATTCTCAGAAAGTTTTCTTTCATTTTATGGAATATTAGTTTCCAGGGTATCCTTCTGCATCTGTTAAATATTTATTCCTTTTCCCTTTATAGCAAGGGATATATCTAAACAAAGAATCGATATTCTAAGGAGCTTAAATGCCCCAGAGAATTATATTTCATATCAAGATTTACAAAGTCAAATTTCACACATGAGTTGTTAGAAAACAAGGTATTTGGATGGTCAAGATGGACAGACATCTCAAATATACAAATGCTTTAAGATTTATATGCAAGGAAGAATGGGGAGGTGCACTTTACATATATTAAAAGCAGCATAAAGGGGAAAATAACAGAGTGGAAAACTGTGGCTGCTGAGAAAACTTTTGACAGGGTATTTGGCTGAGATATAATCTCCCCTGGGAAAGGTCCTCTGAACAAACAAAACCAGGCCAGACAAAGGGCTATAAAAAGTTCAGAATTATGTGCTGAGATATAATGGCTGTAACTGCATTGGTTTTCTTGTTTGTTTTTCTTTCTCACAGCTCTTGGAGTGGGTTTTCATAAGGAGCACGAGTTGATTCTGGTAGGGGCAAGGACCCAACATTGTCATCTGCATGCCACTGGCAGCGCTACTCACTCAGCAGCACAAAAGGGAGTGTGGGGAAGGGAGGCCTGTGGGAGGATGGCGACACTTTGTTCCCGCAGACGGATGGGGCTTCATGGTCCTGGCTGCAAGCAATGCAGGCGGGAAGAAAAAAACATGGAGAAGGGAGTTGTGGGAGTGGAGGTATTTGCAGGACCCTACAGTAGCTGCAGAGACATGTCCTGGGAGTCCATAGGCAGCTGATTTGAAAGCTTTCTGGCCAGATTTCTTTAGTGTGTCTGTCGCACTGCATTTGGGAATCCTCTACCCTGCTCCTGTAGGAGCACCCCGGGGTGTCATGGCAGCCCTGGCAAGCAGCAGTGGGAAAGGCAGGCTGTTCAGGACCACTGCTTTCCTTGGGGCAGGGCTCGGTTTTCAAACTGCACCAGAGGCAGCCGTGGTCTCTGCCAGCTGCTCCATGTAGCATAGCTAGCAGCCGCTCTCTGCAAACTCCTCAGCCCTTGCCAGATGTTTGTCACAGATACCGGCAGCTGGCTTCATGCCTGCCCTCCCCACCATGACTCCAGCCAGCTGGGTGTGAGGAGGACAGGGAGCTGGGAGAGGGTGGCTGGGAGAAGGGCGCTGGATGTGTCCCACACTGGGCAGAAATGGGAGTGTCGTCAGAGGGTGGCAGGGACAGCCTGAGAACGGTCTGTGCAAAAAGAATGGCAAAAACCATATGGAAAAACAGAGCTCAAAGGGGAGTGATAGTATTGCAATAGATTTTGGTGTTTGTTTTTTTTAATCGGTAATGAGTAAAAATTGTGTGTGTCTGTGAAGGAAAGAGTTGCAGGTGTGTAAGAGATAGCTTTCTTACAGAGTCTGCGGGGGACTAATGTGGACAAGGGGCTGTCATCTACTGCAACGGGTTATGCGCAGTGTGAATGGCAGTAGGTCATGTCTTCTTAAAATAGTTTTGGAGATGGAGATCTAATTTATGCACTTGGGTACTCTGACACAATGCTGCTCAGTGTGGCATCTGAGAGGATTTCAGATGTCTTCAGCTTCTGGGACCGAGACATTCACAAATAAAGTGAGACAAGTGGAAGTTAGGGAGGGTTTGCTAGGGAAAACTTTCCAAAATTAGATTTCCCCCACCCCCCCGCCACACATCTCACCCCACCCCCATGCATTTTTGTAGAGTTTTCACTCTAAATCCAAACATGCACCAGAAAAAAAAGAAGCAACGAGATCTCAGGGTCAAAGGGTGAACTCTGCTTGTTGCAACATCTGTTCTTGCTTACACAGGGAAGTTACATGGATGTAAGGAAGAGAAATCAAAAGAAGTACTTAAAAAATGATCATGAAATGCTAGAGAAAATAATTTCTTGTTCCTGTCAACTCTTCCCTCCCCCCTGGGAGTGCTCTTTTGGAAATCCTTAGTCACATTTTTGACTGAAGAGTACGAAGTGGATTTGAGGAGACTAAACGCAAATTGGCAAAAGAGAGAAAGAAGGATTTTAGCAAAAGAAGAAGGGTTCCCATTTTTAATAGAAAAAAGCAAGCTTCCCTCTTTGGAGGATTTCATTAATGCATCCAACTGAGGAGACAGCATATGGTTTACATAATGAGTTGCAGCTCTGTTAATATAGAAAGCAAAATAAATGAGACAGACTCATGTTTTTGTGGGTCTAGGTGGAGTTAGACCTGGTACTGTGCTCTTTGATGTTCATGATCAACCTGTGACTTGACATCCAACCCCCTGAAGCCTCTGCCAAGGTGCTGGACTGTCATAACAGGGAAACCTTTGATACTAACATCACCAGCTTGTCCACTGACTACTGCATTTCAGAGTCCCTTTTAGCCCAAAACTGAATTCTAGAGCAAAGGCAGAACTGTTCTGCGAGACTAATCAGAAAACATGTGACCTTGTCTCTGGGAAAGCTAAGATTAATGAAGAGGACAATTCAGCACAGCAGCCAGTGATTAGATGGCAAAATAGTGAGTTATCTGCAATGTGATTGCCAGGAGAAAATCAAGCAAATGACTGTCTGAGATGAAAGTCACTGTCAGGTGTCCTGACATCAAACACTTGCCTGTTACAGGGGCAGATAAAGGGCAGGGCACAGATTCACAACTCTTGTTCATATGAAGAGATGCAAAATAAAATGGCTTTACCGCACTTTCAGATATTAAAAAGCCATGTTCTTCACCTAGAATTGAATTGTTTTACCTACCAAAATGCATGTTGCATCTTCACATTCCATCATGGTTTCATACTTTGCTATTGACTTCACCAGGTTTAGACCTATCTGTTTAAAGGTTTATTTTGACTACCAAACTTCTGCTTTACTTTTCAAGTGTACAATCTTCACATGCAGACATGCAAGAGCATTATTGTAAGTACCTGGTGTTTTAATTCAGACTGGCTGACTCAACTTAGTTGATGAGCTATGCCAGAATGAACAGAAGATTTCTCGTGCCAAATCAACCACTTTCTGCATTGATCCTCTGATTGTTGTAATTAGTTTACAACTGGAGGTTTTATTTCATTAAAAAAAAAAAAATATGCAATGAGGCTGACTTAAGTTACCTCCAACACAGCTGTGTAGGAAAGAAAGACTTAAGTCCCTTGTACCTCATTTGTTAACTGTTTGATGGCATTAAGCTCCCTGAGCCAGTCTGGTCAGCCACCAGTGACAGAGCCAGTCCATGCTGCCTGGGTGCTCTATCTGTGAATTTTATTTTCTTTCTCTCTTGATCCTGAGGCCGTGGTGCTGAGCTGTTGTTCTCATTCAGTGCTTGGCTTGAGGTATAATGCCTGTCTTTCAGACTAAAAAGGGCTTGCTTGTCCTGAGGCCATTTGTTTTCTTCAAGGTTTTGAACTGGACCAGTGCAAGACATTACACATCTTCCCAGTACCCCATGATAGCACATGGTGATTTAGTGACAGTCCTTTAGTTGCCTCTGTGCAGTGGCCCTTCAGAGCACCACACATGATATATGCCTTTTATATAAAAGATCCCTTCTGCTTCTCCCACTCTTCAAGAGAAGTAGAGACCTTGTGTCTTAGAAAAACACTGCATTGAGGTGGGAACCAAGGGGTTGTAAATTGATTTAATCTACCAATTGCTACCAATAATTCTGTGCTATTCCTAACATTTATTTTGCTGCAATGACTCTGATCCCCACTTTGTAAGCATCTTTTACCAATTTTGCAAGTTACATAATGCACAGGTTGTAAAAAAGTAATTTCTGGCAAGAGTGGGAATAAAATCTAGATTTTATTATAGCATGACCACATCCACTGTTCACTCAGTTTATTATAGTATTCCCCAGCCAACCCTCTGCCTGGTCTGTCTGAATGCCGGACTGTGTTAGCCTCTGCAGTCGTAGCACTTGGCTTTTCTGTATGCAAATATTATGCTAAAAACATCCGGCCAGCAAAGCCAGAAAGAGCAATGTGCTGATTTCCTCAGTTCTGCCTTACAAAAATCTGCATAGTCCATTAAGAAAATGTGTGCCATGTTTCCATTTAGTATGTTCCAAATAACATCTGCTCCATTAGCTTCTCAGGAAGAGATCAGTAGCATGAGTTTAGTTCAAATAACAGCAATGATGTGTGGGGAGAAATGGAAACAGCAACAGTTGCGTATATCATCACATAACTGAAAACTGCCCTTGTATAACAGTAACAAATCTCTTCTCATATGGTATTTTCTGTGAAGTTTCATGGCTCCATGTTTCTATTGAGTGGTTCCCTGGGAAGCCACAGTCTGCAAGGTTTGGATAGAGACGGCCTGAGTCGGTTGTACTGAATGGCACCAGTAGTTGTTATAACTGGAGATGTTTCTGTGCAGAGAGTAGCAGACTTAGATGGGTTCACAGAATCTCTCAAGTTGGAAGAGACCCATAATGGTCATCATATCCCACTCCCTGCTCCTCGCAGAACTACCTAAAACTAAACTATGTGACTGAGAGCACTGTCCAGACACTCTTTGAACTCTGACAGGGTTGGTATTGTGACCACTTCCTTCGGGAGCCTGTTCCAGTGACCGATCACTCTTTCGGGGAACAACCTTTTCCTGATGTCCAATCTGAATTCCCCCTGGTGCAGCTCCATTACATTTCCTTGTGTCCTGTCACTGGTCACCAGAGTGAGATCAGCACCTCCTCCTCTGCTGTTGCCCTTGTGGAAGTGGTAGACTGCAATGAGGTCACCCCTCAGCCTTCTCTTCTCCAAGCTGAACCAACCAGGTGATCTCAGATGCTCCTTATAAGTCTCACCCTTGAGACCTCTTGCCATCTTGGTTGCCCTTCTCTGATCACACTCTCTTAGTCTGATGTCCTTATATTGTGGCTCCCAGACCTGCACACAGTGCTCCAGGTGAGGCCGCACCAGTGCAGAGCAGAGCGGGACAATCATCTCCCTCGCCTGGCTGGCAATGCTGTGCTGGATGCAGCCCAGGGTATGGTTGGCGCTCTGGGCTGCCAAGTTTGTCTTGCCAGTATTCAAGCTCTGTTTTGCTGCTGTGCTACTAGGGACTAAGCAGTTTTCAAACTACAATTGCTTTCTTGTCTAGGTGCCATGGAGTAACAGCAAGTTAGGAAACAAACAACTCAAACAACAACTGAAATGTTGTTCCTGCATTCTCAAAAGCCCAGGCTAAAGCACAGGAGTGTAATTTCCCTGGTGCATTGTATTTTTAATGAGTCAATAGTCATAACTAGAAATTAGCTAAAAATACACCTATGTGCAAATGCACACAGCTACAGACAAACCACATCCCTAGTGGTGCATTGTCACAAGCAGGAGAGGAAGCACCATCAGGGAAGCCCACTTACTTGTAACACTGTAGGTGAGAAGGTGCGTTGTACCTGTTGCCTGATCTCTGCCAGGCCTCTGTGCTTGACACAGCAACACCCATCTCAGCTGCCAGCTGGTTGTTTTGACTGCTAAAACACACAGGGCCTTTTATTATTTGTTTTCTCCATCTTGAGAAATTTTCTGTCTCCAGGTTCTGATTTAATCTTTTCATGCCTGGACTGCTAAAGGAAGCTCCATTTTAGAGTAGATCACCATAAATCTTTTATGTTGAACATATTGACAAAAGTAGGAAAGAGTTGGAGTGTCTGAAATGTCAGAGAGGTCTATCAATCTCTTTTTTTCTTTGGGATAAGAATAGGCAATTCCATGATCCCACTGGATATTCTTCTCTGCTTGATCTGTTCATCTCTGTGTCTATTGCTTTATTACAATCTCTTGTGTGAAGGTTGAGATGTGAAGGGAGATAATAAATATATTCCATGGTTCACTGCTGCTCCTCAAATGATTTCTCTAACTTAGATAAAGTGGTGTGACTGTTCTTTCCCTTATCAAGTCCTCTGATACCTGTGTTTGTCCAGGCTGCCCCATGACCAAAGTATATGACAAGGAAAAATGTATGATTGTCAGTGTCTTAATTAATGCAGGGTGAAGAAGAATGGAGACATAGATATTTGGAATAAGGGGCTGATACTTGCAATCTCTTTCACTTACAATGTTTCTTAAATGTAAAACAGAGACAGCAAACTTGGCGTTTGATGTAGTAACTTGACTGATCTCTCTCTCTTTGTAAAACCAGACTGTTTATTTCTCAATTCACGAAACTAATCCTGGGGTCAGATTTTAAACCACGAAGATCATTGTCTGAAACTTCAAAGTGCTTTCCTGTAAAAGTGCCTAAATATTAATTTTGCTCCTGGTGTGTGCACTCAGTTATTTAACACGGCTATTCAGTACTGAGTAAGAGTAGACACACACTAATGCAGGGCTGTCAACTTCCTGAGTCTTGAGGACTTTTTCCTGAGGAGAGCTACTGGAAAAGTGCCCCAGTCTGCTGTTAAATAGAAATTCTTGCTAGGTAGGGTTTTTAAAAAAAGGTCTTGGGTGATACAAATAAAAGTCCGTTTCTACCAGCTGAACACTGATTTGATTTTAGCAAAGTCTTAATTCAGCACAGTAATATTTTCTGTGCAGAAAACTGACAAAGTTTCATCAGCTATACATCAGTAGGATTTTCCGTATTTTCCAGTTACTTTTTAAGCCAGTGATTTTCCATCTCGTGTGACCTTTTGCTGTGACTAACAATCAAAAGTAAATTGATAATGTGAAATGAAAGGACAAAAAAATAGTTGACAGTTGTTAGAGCCTGAGACTCAGGATAGAAGAGGGTGTGATAGGCAAATATTCAAATAATGGGGTTTGTATTGAAGAAGAAGAAACAGGCAGAATCTGTGTATTACACCCTACAATGGCCATAAAGAGGAGTAAATACACAGCCTGAGCTCTACAGGCTGCCTGTGAGCCTTGGAGCCAGAACCGACCTGAAGCTGAAGGTCGGTACTGCTGCAGCGATAGCCCAGTGAGCTCCAGATTGGCCTCAGGTGACAACTGTGTAGAGAAATGCACCCAGACAACTATTCTAATACTATTCTTGTAGGCATAGTCAGGCCTAATGCACTGATGTCACAAGAAATATCTGCTGGGTGGTCTCCCTGAAGCAGCTGTGGGTGCTGTAGGTGAAAGCCAAGAACTTCTTCAGGTGCAGTTTAAGGTCTGAGCCCCCCTGAGAACCACATGAGGAAATGTACTGACATGGCAGTTGCATGTCGCTTTGTGTGGTCTGAAGATGATGTGAAATGTCACTTGCTCAAGCTGTAGTTCTGCCATTGTTTCCCTTAATCCCCTTTGTCACACCCTCTGAGAGCCCCACTGGGTCTCCTGGGCACAGTTTTTGCTAAAGTACATTTACTTTGTCTCTCCAGTGCTGCTGCTACAAATCATTGTTTTATTTCTATAAAAACAAATTAGTTGCCGTTTAATCTGTGTGCAGCAATTCATTTCCCCATGCCCTCCAAATTAAAGTTTGTTCAATTTTAGGCATTTTAATTTGCTCTAGTTCTCACAGGATGACATATATTGAGGTAACCTCTGTGTGTCTTCAGTTTCAAGACTCAGGTAGAACCTGGATGCTCAAGGATTTGTCCCTTTTGTCGGGGTGGTGACCAGAAAAGAAGCAGCACCATTTTCAGTGGGCTTTCTATAGCCAGTGCCATGAGATAGGAACTGTCTCAGCTCAGGCCCAAGGGACAGTCACCCACTGCCAGCCCCTTGCTGTGGCCATTTGCAGATGCTGGTTATGGTTGTCATGTTGGCTGACCTGCCAGGTATAGTTTACTCTAATTCTGCCAAAGTCTTGCTGATGTTGCTTGGTTCCCTGCAGATCAAATATGGAGTTTTAGTACTTGTCCTCATTAACAAAAATGACATTTTCATAGCCTCAGCTGCTGTTTTCCAGCTCACCCTGTGTTTGGGTGAGCCAAAAACACAGCATACTGTGGGATCAACACTTGCATATGTTGTTCTGATCCTCTCCTGGCACATTTTGGTCCCAGTGTTTTGAACTCTTAGATCTCCAGTATTGCTTTCTGTTCACTGGAGAAAACAAATACATCTGTATGTATTATATACAGATCTATGTCATATCTGTAGTGAAAAGGGATATTCATAAGGCAACCATTGTTCACTCTGTTTTAGAATCATGGAATTATTTAGGTCAGAAAAGACTTTTAAGATCATTGAGTCTGACTTTTACATAACACTGCCAAGTCCACCACTAAACCATGTTCCTAAGTGTCACATCTGCACCTCTTTTAAACACCCCCAGGGATGGCACCCCAACCACTTCTCTGGGCAGCCTGTTCCAATGCCTGACAACCTTTTCCATGAAGAATTTTTTCCTAATATCCCATCTAAACCTCTCCTGGTGCAACCTGAGGCCATTTCCACTTGTCCTATCACCTGCTACTTGGGAGAAGAGACCAATACCCTCCATGCTACAACCTCCCTCAAGTAGTTGTAGACAATGATAAGGTCTCCCCTCAGCCTCCTTTTCTTCAGGCCAAACAGCTCCAATTGCCTCAGCCACTCCTCATAAGACTTGTGCTCCAGACCCTTCACCAGCTTCATTGCTCAATGAACATTTCTCATTCTACTTGTCTGACAACCTTTCTGTTTTGGGAGCTTTGCAGGCTCACAGAGTAGCTCTCCTGTGGAGTCAGTGAGAAATTCCCATGGCATCCTCATTACAAAGCATGGAGCTGCTGCCTCTCACTCCTGGTAAGGTAAAATCTTCACTGTTGTAAATCAGAAGCAGTACAATATTTGCTCTGAGAACTGTGCTGCCAGTCTTTTTCTTCTAACTGGGCTTTTCAGTGGCTTGAGAGTATGAAGCCTCAAATGATAAAATAATAAGTCTGAGAGCACCCTGGACTTCTGCTACGTATAATGGGAAGGATCCCCATTTGCTTATTCAAAAAATTTCCCCCCCCCCAAAAATTTTTAGCAGCATTTTAACTATATGTGTTACATCACTTCTTTCATGTAGTGATTACATCTGTGGTTGACTCCATGACCAAATATTGAGATATAACAGACAATGTAATATGGAAAATATGGCTGACCCATTAAATAAAGTGAGAACTGGATTTCACAGTGTAAGTCTGCTCTCTCTGTTTGCCTAGAGCAAACAGGCAGGAAAGGAAAAGCATTCATGTGGAATGTGGATGAAAATAATTCAACAAGCATTACTGTAAATACTATAGAAAAGCATTGATCAAAGTAGATTAAATTGCTATTACAGGCAGGTCCCAAATGCTGTAACATTAAGGTTTAAAATACAGATAAGAAACAAAATAGTTTGGTTTAATAGCCTTGTGTATATGCTAAGGCAAGAAGTATGTCTTTCCGCTGTCGTAGTACGTTCAACAGCTTTAAGAGCAGATCTCAGTCCTCTTTCTGAGATGACAAAGATTCTTTGCAAATTAGCCTATGCAGGTTCTTTCCAGAAGAAAAGTACCTAAGTTCTTTTCCAGGATGAGGCAGACACATTCTTGTTTTCAGGTTTCACAAAACCATTTTACTGGATTTTTAATATTTCCACGTATTTCCTTTTATCTTTCATAAGTATAAAGATTTATATATATATTTAATACTTTCAATTATCAAGTGGAAAAACTGATAGTAAAAAAATTATACTTCTTTTATTATTCACAGTTTAACAAAAACTCTATAGAATCCCTTTTGACTACACAGCCCTGTCTTTAATTTTCTTTTTTGTGGAAACCATTTAGTTAATTGCAACACCTTAATTATTTCATATACACAAAGGAATTGGCTTACAGTCTAATATGTGCTTTTGGTAAGGAAATAATATCATTATCTGGAATTACTAGATTCCTTCATTGAAGACTTACAGATGCTGCTTGCTACACAGGACTAGGGATATTCTTTATTTTTAAGAGGAAGGAAATGTTTTTGGCCAGCAGACTTTATTATGGAAATATTGCAGCTGCATTTTGGTGTGTGTTTTTTTTTTGTGTACCTACAGTGTGTTATGGCCAACAAACTCTGAAAATCCATCAAACGGATGCAACAAGAGATACAGGACACTTTCAAAGGACACTGGTGGGTTACTTAGTAGAATGTGTGCTTTGCTTCACAGGCCTCTGGTGTAAGCCAGCCATAGCTGACCACAGCAACTGCTACTTGAGAGCAAAGCGTGGCACGCATCAAATCTTGTTTGTAATTTTATTTTCTTAATCTTGAAAACAGTGAACTCTCCTATGTACACTTTTTCTTCTTTGTTTCCTTTCTCTGTGTTCCTCTACATGTAATTTTAAAGTGAAAACATATGACTTGCAACCTAACTCTCCCCATTTTCTCAGCTGTACCTATTTAAGCAATTTAAATTGGAAGAAGAGTTTACCAACTTTCAAAAACAAATCCAAGACCAGTGCAGAGTATTTTATAAACAAAGGTCTAATTTCATTTTTACTTCTTAAAAAAAAAAAAGTGTGGGGGGTCAAAATTTTACAAATGACCTTTCTGCGACAAAATAATAATTAAAAAAAAAAAAGAAAAAAAAGGGAAAATAATAGGGAACATGGTGGTTCTTTACTTAGATTCTTCCTCTTCTAAGGCCACAACAAAATTAACAAGCCCTGAAACAAAACTGAGAGTTTAAATTAATGGCTTCTGGCAAACTGTCAGCTGATATTAACATTATCATTCAATGCAATGTCAGTTTGAAAAGCTTCAGGATAGGGCAGTTGAATGTTAGAATCCTGATTAACAGATTAAATGAATTCCACTTTATCTTTCAGCCTGGTACTGTGGACCACAACACCCGACTTACTAATCTTTGACTTTTGGGTAAGTATCACTGACTGCAGCTTTGACTCAGTCCATCGTCAGACAGATGAACACAGCATGGCAGATAGCTTAGCTGCTGTTTTCTAGCAACTATTTTGTTATTTTGTCTGGCCACTTCATATCTCATTAATGCTAATACTGAAATAGGATCTTGACACACCATCCTAATCTATGTTTCATGTGGCCTGAATTTTCTTGGAAGCAGAGGTTGTTAAATATTTATATTATGTTAGAATTTAGTGTCACTAAGCTCCATGGGCCCATCTTGCTACATTCTGTAAAAATATTTAGTTCATACAATCCTTCTCCCAAGGTGCTGCTGAACTTTATCAGTGGCAGAAAGCAGTATGCTCACTAGGCCAGGCCAACAACTTGCCTGTTAGTTTAAGCTCATTCCCATTTTTAAATCTGAAAATGTTATAGTTTGTGATCAAACGCCAGCAAGTTTTGTTTACACCATTTTTAAGCAGGCATTTATTAATATCTAACATTGCATTGAGGTTTGCAGTTTTCCAAGGGATTTATTTTTGTTTAAGCAATAGCCACTTGCAAATTTGAGATCTTTTAGGATTTCAGATGCACAGTTAAATTTGAGGCTTCCATGCAGATGTATGAATAATGGAGTGCAAAAAAGCAAAAGACCATTTTCACAACTACTTTTGATATGTGCTTGGAACAGGAACATGGAAATAATAGCACATAGAAATTGTTAAAACTATTAAAACCAATGGCCCAAACACCTTTGCTTGCAAAATAGCATTCTCAAATTTCCATTATTTTGGTAAACAGGAACATTCCCAACAGCTTCCTTTCTGTAGTGAATTACGACGTCATTGAGACAGGTATCATTGTGGCAGGACAACGGGAAGAGAAGATTGATCTTGGGATGAATCTTGGGATGGAATTTCTCATACCACCTGAAGCTGTCTCCATTTGATGTAGTCATGCTGAACTCTTTTTTATAGATAAAAGAGATAGAAAAGCGTTTTAAAACAGCAGACCTCTATTTTAAGTGATTGCTTTAGAATGAGAGGAATTGTGTTCTTGAAACTCTTGTTTATCTCCTTTGTCAGCAAAACGAACTGAGGACAACTAGCTCTGCTGTGGATGTCCACAGTTCTGCAAACTGAGTCACATCTGAGCACCTTCCATTTCTTGCCCCATTGTCTGTTCCCAGGGACAAATAGGTCCCAGTATATTCTTCGAATTCACCTCCTCTTCCTTGATTGGTCTGTTGCTGAAAACAAAAGAAGTTTGAAATTGTTAAACAGTTATTTCCCACTATTCAGACTTGTCTCTTTCATGTCTGGTAAATGAGATCTGCATTTTCGCCGATAACAAAATTAGTGGTTTTCTGTTTGCTCTAGAGCTCTTCTTTCAGGAATGTGTGCCTGAAATGCTGTTCCTTTTTAAGGTTATTTTCCCCCTCCCTTTCCAAAGAGGGTAGTGTGTGCTGGTGAGGCCATGGCGGTTGATTAACTCTGGTTATCAGGATGCTTTCTTTATTCCCATTAAGTCTTTGCAGACGTGTGGTTCCAGCTTATCACACCACTTTGAAAGGAGTTGCATTGTGGTCTTTCGACCTTTTGACCATTCTTCATTAAAAATTCATTGTTATTCTTCTCCTAAGAAATGTATATTTCTCCTCAACTGTGTTTCAGCCCTTTAAAAAACTGAAAAGCATTTTAATCCACTTTTGCCCATTCAGAAAAGTATTGCAAAAATGTGATTCTGCAGTACCTCCTACCTAAGAATGCCAGAGCCCTTCACAGGTATGAATACATGAAAGAAGAGGAAATATCATACTCAAAAGGCAGACAATGCAGGAAAATGTTTCATGAATTGCCAGAGCTCATAGAGCAGCACTATGAAGGTATATAGTACCTTCCTCATGATCTTTTTTTTGACATCCACTCCTGTGCCTTAACAGCAGCAGCCCACAGGAGCACATTCCTCTCTCTTTTCTGAGAATTGATTTATCACCATAAGGATGGTTTATTACACAGCTTCATGTTGTAAATCTTTCCTGTTCTAATGGCTGATAGAAGTCTGGCACCACGGTGAGTTCCTGCTCATTTACTCTCTGGATATCTGGTATGCTGCTGATGTGAGAATGAGCTTCCTGGGAAGTCTCTCTTAACATAGAAATGTGAGAATCAAATAATTCGATTCTGCTGGGATTTTTTCCCATTAATCAGGGTTCTGAATGGTTTCATAACCCTTTATTTCCTTCATCATCATTTTTATTGCATCCCAAGTTTTATAGGGAAGCATTTTTTTAAAATAAAAAAAACCCAGAAAACAAAGAACCCAGCAATAACTGGAAACCACTGCCTCAGTAGGGATGTTTGTTCAACACAGTCATACAGAGCCAGTCTGCTTTAAAAATGTGTACAACTTCAGTTCTGTAATTTGTCTTAACGCAGGCAGTGGTCAACACTACATACACCTATGAGGGAAGGAGGAGATCTGGAAAAGCATGGGGTCCAACACACCTTTTGAGATTATTTCTTTAGTCTCAAGAATTTATCTAAGGGCTTGGAAGGGGTATTTAATTCACTGCAGGAATTGCTTGCTAGTGCAAGCAAGGATTGATTGATAAGCAGTTTGGCATTGTAGAGTGCTTTGTGGTCCTTACATTGAAGATACCTCTGTAGTGCGAAGTACTGTCAGCATGGAGAAGTGACATGGTAATGTGAAGGATGGCTCTTGGAGGCTATGTCTGAATGGAAATCATAAATGTAGCTGCAGCTCACATAACTATGCCTGAGCTTGCTGCAAATAGGATCTTTTGGGTGAGTCTGGTTCCATGTCCATGCCAGTCTGAAAGTCGAGTGAGCACAAAGGAAAATGGCAATGGCTTTTCCCTCTCTGCTATTTAAAAGGACACCTGTGTGAAAAAAAAAAAGCAACTGGTTAAAGTTCAGCTCCAGGAAAACTGAGATAAAACCGGTAGAATCTACAGAGTACCTCTTTCATAATATCTGTATCATGAGATAGTTGTTCGCAGTGGGTTTCTTGTAGATCCCTCCAATACAAGTTGTTTCCAGATGACAACAGTCCTAATGTCTATGCCTGTGAGTGGCCCAGTGCTAACCAAACACAGAACTAAGTACAGAGACATAAGCATTTTCATACTTAATCATTGCCATTCAGTTGATCAAGAGTGAATGTCTCACCCTGATAAAGCTCCAAGAAATCCAATTACAGCAGGTTTTCCATTGAGTAATGTGTTAATATGAATGTAATACTCCTGGGCTTAGTTTTCTGTTCTCAGTCTCTCTCTCTCTTTTTTTTTTTTTTTTTTTTTTTAGCCCCCATTACCTTTCTCCCACAGCAGCTCCCTTCGCTGGGAACAATTAAACTGGCAAGAAGCTCAGAGGGCATATGGCAGGCAGTCCTGTTCCCAGTACTGTGAAAGGTCTTCAGAAAAATTCCTGCAAGACACATTACAATAGACTTGATCATTCAGATGGAAAATGTGTGGCTCCTGGCCCTGCAAGCAGAGTCCTCTGCTAGAATCCTGCTTAACCAGGTAAGGTCCATGGTGGGAGCAAAGGATTTGCAGTTTGTTGCTGTACAAGAGGTGGCCCCTCTGGCACCTATTCATTTCATGAGGGAAGAAGGGGGCTCCACCTCAGCTGGGAGACATTTTACAAGAGCTGAGTCTCCTGAAGGGGATTTTTTGTTGAACACTTATCTCAAATAGCCTTCTTCAACTGAGTTCAGTGTGGTTTTCACTTTGCTCCTGCCTCAGGCCAGATGTGCTGAACATCCTGATCACATTAGGTTGCCCCATAAAATAAGGAAATGGGAAAGTGTTGAGGGATGGCTGCTCCCTGTTGAGAAGTGGTTAGGATGAAGATATCAGGGAGATAGGCTCCCAGGCGGAAAGCTGCAGCCTTGGGAAGGGTCAAGGTACTATTGGGGCAGAAGGGTTGAGGCTGATTTTCTCACAATGAGAACGTCAAAATAAATTGGTGAAACCCTTGTGGAAATCCGAGATCTTCATGTGGAGTCTCTTTTTTTGTGCCTCTACATGTACTTTGTTTTTTGTGAATGTCAGTTTGGAAAACAGGAGTAACTATCTCAGGACACCTCTCCAGAGCTCTTTAATCGGGTATACACATATTGTGGGCAGGGTCTACACAGACTGAAATGCCTCTTCACCTTTCTCTAAGGTTCCCCTTCCATTTTGCATCACATTCACAACAGCTGTTTGGTACATTTCCTAGCCACAGACCATGCTATACCTTCCCAAAAGTTGAATTTTAACCTCCATTACTCTAGGTTGAAGAAACCTGTAAGATTTCAGTTAGCTGGGTCCCTTTCCCCCATAGCTTACCCCTTCTGAATCGTGTTGTAGTTGAAGCAAGTGACTGCAGATTTCGCCGGAGGAGATGTGAAGCAGCTCTGGATTTCTTCAGACAGCACAGCAAGTAACACAGACATAGGGGAAGGAAGAGTTCATCTATGCCCCCACTCCTGCCTGTTCATCAAGGTTTTGATCCATTTCCATTTTGGATTATTGGCCCCCTCTAATTACTTCATTTCTCCTCATAAGAGCCTTCCAAGTCCAGGAGCTGTTTTTAAGTCCCTTGAATTTTGACAGGTTCCTCCGGAACCTCTTTGTTCAAGAAGCCTGTCACTAAGGGGTGAGAAGAAAATTCAGTTTCTCTACACCTTTTTTTTTTTTTTTAAGGGTTTTACCAGCATCTCCATCTCTTTCTTCCTTCTCTGATTTTCATATATTAAGAAAGCCAGCTGCTGGGTCATTTGAGTGGAATCCAGTGCCCTGGAAGTCAAATGCATCATGGAGTCTCCACTCTGTGATTGTTAAAAAACCTTCTTCTGATTTCCAGTTTAAATTAACGTACATAATGTTTGTACTTTTTGATACTTCTGCTAGAATATTCCTTTATTTTAAAATAGTTATCCTGTGTTTACCTTCCTGGTCTACTTACAGCCTATCAGACCTGGTAACTCTTCTATGCACCAACCACATTTTGAATTGATTTCTCCTAAGAATGGTTGACCAGGAAATTGTGCCAAGCTTCTCATGAAATCTCAGTGCAATACTTTTTCTAATGGCAGTAGTGGTGCCTTACTCTGCTGGAAGCAACTCACACAGGAGTTGAATTAAAGATTGTATTTATCTCTTTTACAGGTACATGGCATTGCATGGCAACAGGAATATTACAGCAGCTGGCACATGTCAGGGCAGAAGTGCAATGTGTCTTGGCTGTCTCACCTGAAATCCCCCATTGTGTATGTGTTCCCCAAGCAGACAGAACAGGCTAGACCCTGCACCAGACAGCACATGTCTAACCCCTCAGCTAAGGTACTGTGGTCTCGTTTGACCACATCTTAAAGGGGAGAGTCATGCTACTAGTGGGGAAGCGGTATATCTGAATTGGTCTGATCCACTTGTCCTTGCTACTGAGACAGACTTTTTCCTGCCTAGTTAGTGCATCAAATAGGACTTAGGATGGAACTAAGCATTACAAAGCTTAGCACTATTTGGGCAGAGGCTCTTTTTTGTATGTACAACTGAAGAAGTGTAAGCACCAGGAGTGTTTCAGCAGTGGAAACTCAGATGTTAAGAGAGGGGCGGTACCTAGAGGTTTGAGAATGGCAGACGCAAGAGTGCACAACTCCAAATACCCATGGTTTGCCTGAAGTACAAGAGAAGTGCCAAAGAATAGGTCCATAGTCTAGTCGTATCTGCTTTGGGTGTGGCTTACCACATGATATCTTTTGGACAACCCCTCTGGCATACAAGCCCCACTTCTTGCCACTGGAGTCCCTCGAGTTCCACTACCTGTGGAGGGTAACGGCAATGTGCTGAGTTTACCCAGTTGTGACAAACAGACTGTGTTTTCTGCACAACTTTCTTACATAACAGATTTTGCTTTTTGTTAAGGAGGCAAATGATGTTTGCACATATGAGATTCTCCCTGTATATGAAATAACAGCTTTCAGAAATCTAAAGCCCACAGACTATTAGACAACTCATGTTAATTTTAATGGAGAAAAAAAAGAAAACGGCAAATCAGTTTCATATTTAAATGTAGATTGGTATAGGGTTTACTATGGATTACTAGTTTCCTCTCAGGTTTATCCTTATTTCATGAACCGTCGGAACATGAAAGAATGAACAGTGACAATGGAAATTACTTCCTGAAGATGGCCATGTGTATTTGTGTGATGGTCACGAAGTTACAGATGTTCATTTCCAGTATTGTAATTTGCAGGAGCCTCATTACCTGAGACAAGCCACGGAGATGATCCTTCCTTTAAAGGCATATTAGGAGTTTATTTCTTGTTCTGCATCAGCCTAGACATGCTTGTTGGTCACCATCATTGTTGGAAACATGCACACTTCCTAATGTTCAGGTTTTATATGTACAATGGTATGGATAGCATGAAAATTATAAATGTAAAGAACAAGAGTCAGCAAGGGCATGTATAATTTTGCCTGGTTTTAGTGGTTCATCCTAATGCTTGTCCAACAATGTTTCTGTCCTTTCCCTGCTGCCTTCCTCCCCTTCCATCCTACATATGTATGTTGTGTGTGCCCTGCCCAATAGCACTGAAATTTGCTAACTCTTGACAATTTGAGGGCAGACAGAGGGGGCATCTGTTGTATGTCATGGCTTTTTTTTGAAGCCTGGTGATAATGTTAATACAGATACTTTGATCTTTAAAAAGTTTGACTTCATGGAAGATATTCTGACCGTGTGGATGTCTAAGTAACTTCCATCAGCTCATAAATCTAAATAATTCTCAAAATCTCCTACTAGTTTTATGATCTCCTAAATTATACAGTCTAAAGTATTTTTGAACTGTTCCACATTTCTGGCCAAGTCTTTGGAGATGGTGAAAGCTGAGCCTTTAGTGTCCTGTTTCTATGGCAGGAAGGGCTCAAGGCAGCATTTGTAGGCCTGGGCAGATGAAGACAGTTTTCGCCTGCTTTGTTCTTGGGCAGATGTTTGTCATGCTTAGCATCTATTCTCCCTTTATGCCTTTATTAAAAACCTCCCCTCCACACAGCATAAATTTTTCAGCCTCCTTGAAGTCTCATTGATGTTGTAAAGGTCTTTCCATGGCAGACTGGAATAAAGGTCAGATATTTAAATATTGTTTTGATAATAGCTCCTGTGGTTTAGAAGAGGCTTTTTCTTACCACTGGAATGCAATAAAAGCCTCTTTTGAACACTTTTGATGAAGGGTGAACTCTTTCCATGCTTGTATGTGTTCTGGGGTATATGAGCAATACTCGCCCAGGAGTCAGGTCCTGCTCAGTCTTCCTCAAACTGGTCATGATGCTTAAAAACTGCTCTGAATTAATGACTCCCTCACATCTCAGATCACCACCTTACAGGCACAACTTCAGGCTTTCTTTCTCTGATGAAATCTCTGTTTGGAAAGGTATTTCTTCCATACTTCTCTGTTTTCTGAAAAAAAAGTGTGATTTGTAGAAGGAATTCCACTTTGTCAGTAGTGTTCTGAGGAGAAGAAAGAGGAGGAGAAATAACATTACGTTGACTTCTTCTCCTTTTCTGAGCTCTGTGTTAGACACTGACTACTGAGTCCTTCTGGTCTTATTTAGACCCAATACAAGTTTGGCCAGATTTCCCCTGCAGAATGCTTCCAAGTAGGGTTATTTCATTGTATTGTATATCAGCAGGTTAAAATTGCTGAGGCATCTGTCAGAGTGCAGTAACTATCACTGCTTTCCTCTTATCCAAATCCTGAGTGGCGAGAAATGGCACTTTGCAGCCAGAGGGAAACAAAGAGCCATTACTTTCAGTGTGTGCTCCTGATGAGGATATATATTGATAGTTTGTGCTAGGAAGAAGGGTTTATGAGTGCCTCTGGCAACTGGTGGTGTATGCTGTGCACCTATAAATTCTAAGTTGGCAATATCAAACAAAAAAATATTCTCCAGCTATAGCCTCAGGTAACAGGGAGTGGGAAAAGCCAAGCTGCACTACTAATCCATAACCAGAGAAATGACCTGCATTCCAAAACAAACACTACATAAAATTTTAAAAGCTGGCCAGCCCAATATATGTAATAAAATGTCAGTAGCATAATTCAAACCTACCTTAGAAATTGTGATATATTGCATTTGGTAATTTATACACTTCTATATCAGCATTAGCTGGGAACAAAGGTCGACAGCCATTCAGGAGCTAATTCTGCCCAATGAATACTATCACCAACCATTCTGCTTTGATGGCAGTACTTGCTTATTACCAGGCAGCATGTACACAATAACACACATATGCCATTTTAACAGAATTTACTTTCATTCAAAACATCCTAAAGAAACATTTGTGAATTTCAATACAGTTATTGTGGATTTCACAATGTTATAGATGAGGGAAGACTCTACCTTTTGAGATTTAGCAGCAGTTTTATTGGAGAAGTAATAAACCCATTATATGCTCAGTAGATATCCCCCCATCTGTTGAAAAAAATAAATTATAGAAATTGTTGGACTGAAATAGAATGTTTTTAATAACCAGTTTTCTTCCACCCAACAATAAAATAAATCCAGTATAACAAATAAATGGAAAATGCACAAAAGTTTATACAAGACAACTTTTACAGTTTCAGGGGAGATTTTGAAATTTTCTCTGTGGAATTTCTGCAGGTATTTCAGGCAGGTGTTTGTGCTATCTGTAAGGCTCTCTTGCTAGATTGAATTTCACTTTGTGGGAACCTACTTAACTCACCCTGCTTAGTTAAATTATTTAACAAATTAATTCGGCTTTGTCTCTAACTGTTTGCTGCATCTGTGCTCTATAGCTAAGGAACAGAAATAGAACAGATAATGTTGGACCTGTATGCTTCATTAACCAATCAAATTTAGAAGGCAAAAATACAGAAATTATACGTTATTGTCTGACTTCTCATTATGGCATGATGCTGTAGGTATCATTTTTGTCCTTCCATATACCTCCTGTCTTTGGATCAGAGACCTGTTGGAGCATGCTGAGGTTTCTTTCCTGTCCACGTTTCCCTTCCTCTGACCAGATGTTGGCTCTGGCTGCAAACTCCTGCTGTGGACACAGTATTCTTCACTCTGTTAATGAAGACATTCCCTTAGACTAATGTTTTGAATTGTCAGAAATTGCAGAAGCTAAGGACATATTTCTGGATCCAAGCATTCTCCTCAAATACTTCTAGAAACACCGTGGAATTTTTCTGACTGTTATTAGTATCTGGGAGACACTTCTTCACCTGACTCCTGGATCTTAGTCTGGCTTGTTCACCTTTTGCAGAGGTATGCTAAACTCTTCTTTGAATATCTTCAAGTAGGGCTTTGGTGCGTTTGGCACTTATTCCCTGACCTTGTGGCTTAGATTTGCTGTATCCTGTGTAAGGAATTATTTGCTGTAAGCAGGTTGCATGAAATCATCCTTAATTCAAATCAGGCTACACTAAAATGCGAGCCTATTTTTTCATTTACAACATGCTAACAGAAATCACTGTTACAGGCACTTATAAAGAAACACAGGAGAAGGAAAGTCACGCTGAAACTATTGCCACAAAGATCCAACCAGAAAAAAACCTCCTCTCCTTGTATTTGCCTGCCTTGCAGTAGATGCTTCCCCAGAATATTTCTTTGTACACAACCTGCACCTTGGGCTGTCCTCCACACAGACAACTGGCTCTTGTCAGAGGATGTCAGGTTTTTTAGCTCATCCTTCTCCTCGGGTCTTTTGTATTCCTCCTCCCTTCCACCTCCCACCTCTTTACACATGATCTCCTTTGACCTTATTCCTGGGATACCTATAACACTGCTCCAAGAGGAGATGATTGGACAATGCGGCCAAGCTTTAATCCACCCAAAGAACTGATCCAGCCAAAAATGAAGGCAGTGGGGAATAAAAAAGGAGGAGGAAGTATCTCTTTCCAGCCTGATCCACTTTCTGACCCCCTTTACCTGTCATCTGGGAGAAGAAGCCATACCTGCAAGAGAGGCAGAGTCCAGGTTTGGCTGGACCAAAAGGAAAGGAGGGTCTGGATGGCCAACACCAGTTAGAAATGCTTTGACTTGTATAGCTGTGAGACATTTACATCTGAGCCAGGCACCTGAGGGTGCATATTTTTCCAGAGGAGAGAAATAGGTATGTATTACCACAGGAAATTTCTCTCCTCAGGTATCCTAGATACCTAAGACAGGTATCTCAATAGTTCAAATGACTCACTCTTCCCAAGTGCCTGTTTACATCTTTCCATTGACAATAAAGATATCCTGGGGTGACAGGTACAGATTTGGATATCTGATCTTAGACAACTGAAATGTTGGGTGAAACAAATCCTGGGTTTGGTGGGTGCAATTCTGTGCAGAGTATGTCCCAGCCAATGGACTCGAAACATACCTGCATATTGATAAATAGCTAAATGACACCAACGTGTGTACAGGCTCCTTACTTGACTTGCCTCAGTGGGAATAAGTTCATCTGAGGACACACTGACACACTAGGCTAGAATCGGTATTGAGCTTTGAGGCTCAATCTTCAGGAGATGTTTTTACAAGATGTTGCACTTCAAATGTTAATGAATCAGATATTTAATTCAAGGGGTAGCACCAGACTTTTGTCAGAAATTCAGACTTCAGCCTAGTTCTCTTCTCCCCTGGAAGGCACAAAGAAAACTATGATAAATTAAATGTCAGGTGTGATATACCTGACATGAAGTGTGCTTGGAATTTAACCAGGCCTGTAAGCCAGTGTATCATCACTGTAACCTTGATTTAGCAGTGGTAAAGTCAACTCAAAATGTCTTCCTTCTGTATCTAAATATCTGTCAGTCTTCTTTTGCATGAGATCTGTGTGATTATAATTTTGTTAAAACATATGAAACAATTTTAAAATTTCAAAAACCATTTTCTCACAACTGACTTGTAGGCAAGTGTAGTTTCCTACTGTAAATAGCACTAAGCTTAAAGTGTCTTGTGTAATAAGTGTCTAGAGTCCCTTTAGCCTCCACGTTCTCAATTACACATTGATTTTTAGCGTAGTGAATAGATAAGGAAAAGTGAACTTGTTAGTGAAATCAAGGAATTCATCTAGTCTTTCCTTAATTCAGATATGGACTTTCTGAGAAGCTTTTAGCCTAACATTACCAAGTGTCACTTGCTACTTATCAGCTGGAACCATCATGAAGGTGGGCTTTCCAGCTCTGCTTTGCAGTTACGGTGACTGGTTTCTGAAGATAGAGAGTTCACTCAGGTGATTCACTCAAGGTGTTATGACAGCTGTATTCTTATTTTCTTCCCTGATTTCACAGCAGTCTCCCTAGATAAGGCTTTGAAAGACAGAGCTAATAGGATGCTTGTCAGCAACATGGCTTTACTTGTTATGAAGCTGAGGGCACTTGTGTTACTCAGAAGCTGGTGGTGCTGCTCCCAGTTTCTTTCATCTGGATATTCCTACTTCAGGAAATCACATGTTGAACAGCAGTGTTTTGTATGACTGCTGCAGGGCAGCTTGGTTCCTCTGCTCTGGAAGGAGGACGATATCACAGAATCACAGAATGTTAGAGATTGGAAGGGACCTCGAAATGTCATCTAGTCCAATCCCCCTGCTGGAGCAGGAACACCCAGATGAGGTTACACAGGAAGGCTTCCAGGTGGGTTTTGAATGTCTCCAGAGAAAGTGACTCCACAACCTCCCTGGGCAGCCTGTTCCAGTGTTCTGTTACCCTCACCGTGAAGAAGTTTTCTCTCAAATCTAAGTGAAACCTCTTGTGTTCCACTTTGTACACATTGTCCCATGTCCTGTCACTGGTTGTTGCTGAGAAGAGCCTGGCTCCATGCTTGTGACACTCACCCTTTACATATTTATAAACATCAATAAGGTCACCCCTCAGTCTTCCCTTCTCCAGGCTAAAGAGACTCAGTTCCCTCAGCCTTTCCTCCCTTAATGCTCCACTCCCTTAATCATCTTTGTTGCCCTGCACTGGACTCTCTCCAGCAGTTCCCTATCCTTCTTGAACTGAGGGGCACAGAACTGGTCACAATATTCCAGATGTAGTCTTACCAGGGCAGAGTAGAGGGGAAGGAGAACCTCTCTGAATCTACTAACCACCCGCCTTGTAATACACCCCAGGATGCCATTGGCCTTCCTGGCCACAAGGGCACAGTGCTGGCTCATGGTCATCCTGCTGTCCACCAGGACCCCCAGGTCCCTTTCCCCTACACTGGTCTCTAACAGGTCGTTCCCCAACTTATATTGGAACCTGGTTTTTCTTCTGCCCAGATGCAAGACTCTACACTTGCCCTTGTTATATTTAATTAAATTTTTCCCCTCCCAACTCTCCAGCCTGTCCAGGTCTCGCTGGATGGCAGCACAGCCTTCTGGCGTGTCAGACACTCCTCTCAGTTTGGTGTCATCAGCAAACTTGCTGACAGTGCACTCTATTCCCTCATCCAAATCATTGATGAATTTATTGAATAGTACTGGTCCCAGCACTGACCCTTGAAGGACTCCACTAGATACAGGCCTCCAAATAGACTCTGCCTCATTGACCTGGCTTCTTTCCTTCAGCCAGTTCGCAGTCCACCTCACTGTCTGATTGTCCAGACCACACTCCTTCAGTTTAGCAGCAAGGGTGCTGTGGGACACTGTATCAAATGCTTTACTGAAGTCAAGGTAGACCACATCCACAGCTTTGCCATCACCTATCCACCTTGTTATGTCCTCAAAAAAGGCTATGAGGTTAGTTATGGTGCTTTTAGCAAAGCTTTGGAAAGCTGTCACAAAGTGTGAGTTGTGTCTTATTATCCCATGGGAAAGAGGGGTTGTTGAAGCACCTAGCTTGGCCCTTCCTGTTCCCTACATTTATTTTCTGTCTGATATGACGTAGTGGGCTCAGCTTGAGTCCTGTTGGCACATCTAACCTTCTTGGGAAATGTCTTTTGGAAATCAGAGCTAAATGAACTATAATCCTTGCTCAGTAGTCTGTTGATAAAGTTGCTCCTCTTATTTGCCCAGTCCATCACCATCAGAAAATAATTTCAAAAGATTGTACAAAAAAGCTGTATGCAAATTTTTCAATATTTGACCACACCTTCACTTCTATGATAAAACCAAAAAGATTGCACGGGTTTTTCTCTAGGCAACTGCAAGTCATGAAGGTAAACTTACTGTTTCAATAACATTTGAGTGATCATGGCTCAGAAAAGTTGCGTATGATTGTAGCCTTTAAATGCATGTGTTTCATAACAATTTTCATACCAGGTGCACCTTAGAAGCTGCAGGTGTATGGCTATTAAGAACAGAAACAGTGACCTGAAATACTTTCACTTAGTATGTGTGGATTGCAAAATGTAGACAGCTTTTTCAAATAGAAAAATGCTTTAGTTGTTTTTAGTTTTGTTTCCAAAGTTTGGATTACACCTATTTGATACAATTAGATATAATCTCTCTAGTAATAGACATTTTAACCAATAATAACCTTGGTACATAACATAACTTGTTGGCTTCACTGTTTTCTTTTTGAAAAGCCTTTCAGTGGGTCTACTTTGCAGTGATGTTAATGCTCGCTTAAAGTGTCCCTGTTCTCTGAAATTTTATCCTTTGAAACATGCATAGTTTGCATTTGAGTGCTAATTTTTATAGAAAGCACAGAAATCTTTTCAGCTAAGTGTTGTGGAAAAGAACATTATTAAGGAGGAGGAGGAGGAGGAGGAGAACTTTTACTGAAAATATGCTTAAAAGAAATTACCGCAAATATTCATGTCTGAAAAGAAAAACAGTCTTCAAGAAGGACTAGAGGCTTAATGCACTTATAAGTAGATCTATATTAAATGCATAGAAATGGACATTTCCAGGAGTTGCAGTCCTGTAATATGATTATCTACAGGCCAGATATAGAGAGATATTAGATTCTTAAAACGAGATTTGAGTGTAATTTAAGTAGTAGCAATATAAATACAAGTGCTTTACCCTTCAAACTCTGGTTTGTGAATGGCTGTATCTGTTAATCTGGAAAGGTTGCTATGCACATCCTCAGTCTATTCTAAGATTGTTAGCGGAGGTGCCTTATTTCTTTTTGCCTTAGCAAACACATGGTGACAAAAGGGTTCCCAAGAAAACCCAGAAGGAGGGAGAGACTTCAGAGACAGGGATTGAACAGTAGGTTGAAAATGTCTCTATACACACCTAATCTTGAAGAAAAGTTGCAGGCAAACAAACTTTTTTTCAAGTTTTTAACCTTGTGTACATTCTAAGCCCAACTTTTCACCCCTCCCTCAATTAACACATTGCACTTCGCAGAAAACCGTAACACTTGAGCTCTCTAGTTGTATGTGTTGCCTCATCACATTCATTATGGACTGACATGGAACTCAGAGGGTAATCCTCACTAGTGTACTGGCCAGATCATCCGTCAGTGAAGAAGGATCAGCACCCCTCAGGACACTAATCCCAGCCTGTGGAATGAGCTGTATGTGAGTATGTTACCTGTAACCAGGTTCTGCATAGGATCCATATTCATTCATTACATGTCTGGAGTTTTAAGTTCCAGCTGAATCCTTCCCACCTGATATTTATAAGTGCTGCAGTAGGTGTCTGACTGTCAGGCTTATCTCCCACAAGATAACTTCTTAGCATTGAGAGACTTATCAAGTTAGGACGTAAGCCTCTGCAATGAGGCTCTGACAACAGAAGAAGCTATAACAATGGTGATGGTAGCTCATTACCTCTTTCCAAGGTATTAAGTTTTGTGAATCTGAAGCTGGTGTCAATGAATTTCATGAAGGAATGGCCAAGGAGAAGCCCTTATCATGTATCGCTTGAGGGCTACAGAGCCAGCAGAAGCTCTTTCCAGTCAATATACGTTTCCTCATGTAAAGGTATCACACAAAGGTAGCACACAAGGGCAACGTGAGTCTGAGCATGCCGAAAAGCACTAAGATCTTAAAAGCTGAGCACCTTTCATGTAAATTAGTGCAATAACTGTGTTCAGTGATCCAAAGGCAGTATTCTTAGAGTGTACTGCTGAAACAGGACAGAGTAGTTCTCTACATAGCCTTGTGGCTGGGAGTTATTACTGAGTCCCAAGCCCCATCTGTCATGACTGTGTGATATGGTTGATAGGCTGATGATCATAAAGACCATGTGACTCCTTGTAGGTGTCCTGGCTACATCCAGCAGCTTGAGCAATAAAAGGTGGAGGTTTGGGCACTGAGCTGCGCTCACCTGCATAGTGTAACTGGCATGCCTTTAACCTGTCACCCTCTAAACAACGCCCTGCAGTGTGCATTGGCTGGCATGAACTAAGGGCTAGTCCCAGGGTGTCTGGCAGCATGGCTACAGGCTGTCATGCCACTTGCTTTCAGGTCAGAGAAGGGCCCTGACCTGTGTTAATTACTTGGAGAATAATACTCCCACATGACGGCTGGTTCTGCTCAAATAGACAGCTGAAAGACAGGATACTCATTTCATGTCAGGTTATTACCTCCTGCAACTCACACTGGGACATCAAGGAGCTTGGTGAAGAGATTTCTATGTGCCTTCTGGAGCCTTACACGCTTGTGCTCTGTGCTGAATCTGCTTTAGTTCTCCCTGGCAGTTAGGAGGAATGAGGGTATGTGATGAGTACCAAGAGGGACATGCTTGCAAGAGAGAGAAAGACCAACTCACAGCCTGTGTTTCATGGCAAGTTAAAACAAGGACAACAGAAGGGTTTAGTAGAGGAAAGGGAGAGGGAAGGGACATTGCAAGAGCAGACCTGGGACAATCTGCCTATTTGGAAAAATGGACCAAGTGTTTTGTTGAAGGGCAAATCTGTCCCTCTTGCTTTTCTACCAGCCCCTGGACTCTTTCCAGAGTCCTGCTGTTTTCCTACTGAAGCAGCACTTTTTTTCTTGTGTTATTATTTAAAAAGATGTGCGTGCAGAGACACTGGCCACCAGGCACTATTTAATTTCCTGTTTGATAGCTCTGTACAAACTAACATATTTGAACAGCTGTGGGCACTGGATTTATATGTATAGCTGTACAGTGAAACTGAAAGACCACTTTCAATTGTTCTGCTGCTTTTTCTGGCAATCACTAGTTCTGTTACACAGTGAGGGAAACAAAGCGCTTCACTCTTAAATTTGCACAGCTATGATACCGGGATTAGCTTTGACACAGGGCTTGGTCATTGCAGCATCCTGCCAAGTCTGTCTCTTCAAAGCATAAACAGACATGAAACTTTTAAGTCAAATCCACTGGTGCTGATAGCTTTTAGCTGCCTGTAATCTTCTGGCACCAGAGGAGATTTTTTTTTCTCCTCTCTAGTTTTGTACATAAAAGCGTATTCTCCGCTTGATGTTAAGAACATGGGACTGAAGGTAGCTTGGCATTGTGGCACTTCAGGCACACAGAGCCCTTACGCCAATCCTTCAATGAATAAAAAGCACTCCAGGCTCTGATATTTGCATGTAGGTAACCATGCTAGTTACCCAGGTGCTTGTTTGTGCCAGTAGGGTGCAATTGAGGGAGGACTCACTTCTAGCTAATGATGTGGAACTGTAGTGCTCTTTAGGCATGATTTCACCACAGAGGGACCCATAAACTGAGTCAACTGTTTGGCAGATTTTCATCTAAGTAAATCTTTATGTAAACTAATTATATGGCCACAGCTTATAAATTTTACAAGAAAGTAATTTCCAGATTTGTTTTTCTTGTCAGCTGCAGATCTTGAAACTTAACTGTAGATGTTGCAAAACTAGTCACCAGGGTTAGAGAGTCTATAAACTGCACTCTACTGCATAGACATATCAATTTCCAGTACTAATATCTTTCTTAAAATACCAGCTAAGTTTTAGTCCATTCACTTTTAGTGTTTGCAAGTAACACACACACAAGCCTAAATAAAACAAATCCACAATTAAACACTTGGAAAATGTGAGGATAAACTCCAGCTAGAAGTCTTCAAATAAAATATTTATGTGTACTAGACGACTTGTATCAGGAGGTGGTTCTCTTGCTGTTATCAGAAGTCAGCCCTTCACTCCCTGCATCTGCTTCAAACACTTTTATCTCTGGCAGCACAGGGCTTGCTTCAAATATCCTGCTTGCTTGTCAGCAGGGTTGATGCACTATATTATAACAAGCATTCGCCACAACTGCTGTTCACAGGTACCATTTTTAGCTCTACAAGCACAACCCGTGAGATCCTCTATCAACATAACAATTATTTAAACAAGGCTCTTCTAGTAAATTGAGCCTAACTAGTGTTTACTTGGGGTAAAGCGCAGCAGCCTTTCTTTTACTGTTGCTCTTGTAGAGAAAGCAGCAGCAACCTCAGCAGTGGTAGGATCTGAACAAGGAATAAACCTCTCAGCTCTCACATTGTCCTCCCAGTATGACATTATCTTATAGTCCAATTCCTAACCTAGGACTGACTAGCAGGAACACACTCAACAACTGCATGCTATTTTCATCGCAGGTATATTTTAATTACCTAGCTTTATTCTTAATGCTGCATCTCCCTTAGCTGAGCTATTGGTGGCTTTTAACTGTTTTGGTCAAAACTGGTTCATCTTCCTTAGGCAGCTCCCAGAGACACCGGGAGGTTAGTAACTCTCATTTCTACACAGGAATAAGGTGAGTCAGCCCAGCTTTATTGTGTGACAGAAATGAGTCAGCTGAAATTTTGGAAAAGTCTTGTGACATAAGCTGGAGATCTGTAAATACTATGTTTCTACATTAAGTGACCCTGCAACAGATAGGTGTATGCTAATGTTGTTATCAGAAATTAACAAAAACAACAAATGAATTTAAACATCCTGGCACAATCATAACTTTTTTTTTTTTTTTTCCCCTTAAAAAAAAGGAAATTAATATCAAGCAGGTTTATGTGACAATACCAGCCTGTTAGTACATTCTCCTTGTCCTGTGCCCTTGTGGAAACGAAAACCTTAATGAAACTGGAACTTATTATAATTATTATTATTATTAATTGTTATGACTTGCTTGGTGACCCCTGCCTATGAATGCAATAAAGAAGAATTTATTTTAATTTTTTCTTTTTTTGGTAACCTGTGGGAAATTTCTCCTGGAAAAATTTGCCTGTGCCTAAAAAACTTCTAATATTGGTGACTAAATTGTCCTTTGCATAATGCTGACAGACTTCATGCAAACAACAGTGTTAATTAATATAATAGTAATACTCATTTTTTGCTTAACTGCAATGCTGCATTTTTTAAAATCAATTTGATGAATCAAAAATGAAATGAGAGGTGATACTTGTACACTATTGATGAAATGGAGATAGTGGCATATCCATAAAGCTGTTTCACATGGCAATATTAACATATCAATATCTTCTCCTCCTCCATCTCTCCTCCAGGCCCGAAACAATCAGGTTACCCATCTCAAAAGCTGACTGATATAAATACGTGTTTGCTGAAATGTATGCTGTATTCTAATAAGGTTTCCAATATTTGCTTTAGTTCATTTTGGTAATTGTTTAAAGAACAATCCTTCTAAATGGAAAGGCAATGAGTGAGGCAACAAATTGAAGTGTTGGCCGTTATTCCACTTTTTAGTTGAACGGGAGTTTTCTAATTATGAAGAAAGTATTTTGCTTTCCATTTCTACCTTAAATATCTGACATTTAGATAGCTACTATCTCCACTTAGTTGCTGTAATCTTTGTAGGGACCTCATAATTTCCAAAAGACAATTTATCCCACCTGTTTTGTTCTGCTATGCAGGGAGTATATATATCTATCGTTCAATGCCTAAAATAAGATGAAGTTAGTTCCGTCCTATCAGATATTGAGAGATACCCAAAATGGTTCTCATCAGATCTTTGTTTTCTCTGAGGTCTATTATATAAGATTATTGCCTATACGCAGGGATCTTAAATACCCCTTAAAGGCTTTGATTTTTCACTTCTGCTGATCAAAGAATCTTTAGTAGCTTGTCTTCTTGTATTGACAATCAAGAGTTGCAAAACACAGTCTGTAACCTCTGTTTTATTTCCTGAGACCCCATGCAACACAACCACCCAGGCACGCATAATTTTTGGCATATACATAGTATATGAGAGGATTTCTTAAAATAATTCCTTCTGCCTAATGATAACGTGAATGCTTTGATAAAGAGCTCATTGACATGAAAAACAATCACTGAATTCTTTGCATATTTTATTTTTCTTTTTGATTTCCAACTCACACACATCTGGCATATTTTACATCTTTGCAATAAAACATGGTTACAATAGCTTAAGGAATTTATATATCCAAAATATTTCACCATGATCTCAAGATGAAATGAACTTGTCTTCCAGATGTTCAATAGTCTCCCAATTCTAAGCTACAAACTCAAGATATTGCTTACAGACGGGTGATGAATAACTTAATCATTACACTGATCCCCATGATTTCAAACCTTATAAATACAAACAACAATGAAGAAGGAAATTCAGTGCTAAACTTACTAATACAAGGTGGATAACAAATAAGTAATCACATCAATAAATAATGATATGTTTCTGGTGCAAAGTGCCAATACAAAGAATCCATTATCTTTTTAAATAAATGACTGCGAGTGTAAATTCTGAGAAAATTACATTCCTGTTACATGCCTCATAGCCCTACCGACACAATATGTACATCTATGACAATACAGTCACCAAATATACAAAGAAGAAACATGAATTAAATGTATATACCCCTGGGTGTGTAATTTGATCAGTACAATGTGCAGAAAATTATTCAGATAGTTATCATTACAGTATTGTAAAACATGAAGTGCCTTAGTCTGAGTGGCTTCAGGTGAGATTTTCAGAACTGAAAAGAATAACTTCAGTCACCTTTACAATGAAGCTAAGGCTGTCAAATAAACCAAGCTGCTCAGAGGAAAAATAAGGGAAAAAAATCACTGGGGACTCTCTCACCCATGGTTTGTATGCCAAATGCTAATAATCCAGAAGTATAGCACTTTGTCTGTATTGGGAGTCATTAAGCATTACAAAGCACTAAAGTGAATGTCCCTCTTTGCTCCCTTTCTGTCTAGTCTTTGAATTTAAAGGGAGGAAATCAGTTGCTATTGTATATATAAAGTATAAATATGGCAAATGATGGCTTTTTATCCAAATGCTTCATGAGCAGAACTCCACTTAAAAGGGGTAAAGTTTAGATTCAAAAAGTGAAAAACATGTGTTGGTGGAAATGTCAAAATTACTGTTTGCTCCCAAATTCAACCCTTTAACACAAGCTGTACCCTTAGGCAGATCTCCAGTCTGATTTATGTGAATGCACCTGTTCCTTCAAGACATCAGGTTTAAAGTACATGCAAGTTGTAACTCCACAATAAAATTAAGAAACGGTTTTGTTCTTTATACAAGGTTTTACTTTTACAAAAGTACCCCTTTAAAGTTAAGATGTGCATCTGATGTACAAAGTATCAAACATATTTTTTTAATCTCAGCTTGAAAAGAGGCTGGAGATGGGATGCATGTTAGGTTCAAAGCCTAAACATTGAAACAACTGGACACAAAGTTCCTCAGAATTTTCAAAAGTCTCTTGTGGCGCATCCTACTACCTTTTCTCAATAAACAAAGATATATGAAATAATTACCAAAACATCTCCTAATTCATATAATTTACATGATAGAAGCTTGCTTTTCAGCAGCTGGTGTTCAGTTGTGAAAAAACACACAAAGTAAAATGGTTGCTGACTACAATGTACAGCTATTGCTGGGTGTAATGGAATGTACAACGGAGGTCAATGCAGACGTGGTTTTCCACCAGAGACTACACCTTTCATCGCAGCACTTGTGCTCTCAGCTTTACCTGGGCTTTCAGTTCTTCATTCTGCTTCAGTATCTGTTCTGATGTTCATAATGCCACCGGTTAAAATCTATATTAAAAGCTACGATGCTGCCAGAAGCCATGCCAGTAATCAGAGTTCTGAAAAAGACACAAAGGATGGTCCTCTTTTACCTTCTTGAGCAATGATTTACCATAAACAGTAAAAAAGCTAAAAGAAAAAGGCACTTTTTGCAACACCATCTGAAGGTGTCAAATTTCTATGTTCCCATTATAGTCAAAGGAAATCTAGAGATCCATTCAGTCACTTTCACATAGCTAAAAGCATCTATGACATTTGAGGTGTTCTTGTATATCCTGCCTTGCCTCCAGCTGCCTCTCCAGAAGGGTGTGTGTCTTCACTTGGTCCTTTGTCATTTGTGCTACCCCAGGTACATACCTCAGACCTCTGAGGCATAGCAAGCAGCACTAACTGGCTATGGGTAGGCAACTGCATTAGGCCCTGATCAGCACCCTCAGCACAACCTGAGACCAACCTTTACAAGTCACTGGGCATATGCTTTAGGATGAGCTTCGTTGCCCTCTGGACTCTCTAGGCTGTAGGAAGTAAACTGCTACCGTTATTATGGGAGCTTATTCCTGTTGGTCACTGAAGACACCTATTCCAAAACACCTTCATTCAGGTGCTTTAGAATGCAGTTGCCCAATTTTAGGCACCTTGTGCCACTGGAGGTGCTCCACGATGGCTGATGCGCCTATGATAGGTGGCAGCTGCAACACAGGACTTGTGGAGTGCTCTGCACTTGGGGCTGCGGCTGGCATCGGCTGGATATCCCAGACAGAATGAGATGCCTTTGCAAAGACAACCAAACTGATCCCTTAATCATAAGCTGGTCACACCTTAGTGCTCCTATAAAGCTTCATATTGAAATGTAGCCCCATATTTACATTGTTCTGGTAGCAACAATTGAGGTGATTTTCCAGTTATCACATATCCTCTAACTCTGGAAGCCGAGTTTTAAAATTGGATTAGATGTCTATCACCACTTCTATCAAATCATACAAAAGCCATTCTCTGCATAATTATGTGACTAAAGCTAAGCAGTACTTAAAGCACTTTGCACAGCTGTGGCTTCCCAGCCTGGTGTTACAATAAGGGACAGAGAAAATAGGCTAGCTGAATTTTTTTTGCAGAGTAAATAAATCTCTTCAAGCAGAGCATAGTTCTGTACGCATAAACTGGCGAAGCTCCAGAGGCAAATCGGCCTTTTCCAGTAAGGTTCTATTAGACTAAGTTTGAGATAAAAAACTTGTTTCAATCATCTCCTCATACATGAGTAAATTAGGTACACATTTTGTTTATAGGTGTTTGTGTTGCTTTATAAAGTGGGTACATAGCACAGGAATGCTGAAAAGTGTAAGAAAAATAAACTGAAATGAATGCTGTATGATTTTTCCAATGTCCTATGAATTCTTTGCATGAGTTTGTATATTAATAAGAAATACTGATGCATGATGTAAAAAGCAAATCCACTCATAACCCTCCATAAATGCAACACATAGGGTTACGTTATAATCACATTACAATAAAGACTGAGGGACCAGGTTCATATACTTTTTACATTGGCAGTGTGCATTTTAGTGCCACAGCAGTGACTGCAAAGATCTAGGCTTGTACGCTGCATCCCCATTGCTCATGGTCAAAGGAAATGACCACACTCACTCCGCATGGATAGATCCACTGATAATAATATACATTATAGTTTAGATGCAACCCCAAGGTGTTCTCAAGTTTTGCATAGCTGAAAATCAGAAATGTACCACAAACTTTTGTAATTGGTTTTAAGGCACTGGTTAATAGGCGCTACTGCACTCCAATTCAGTCTGACTATTCCTGTGTTCTTAGGTTAATGTAATTTTACTCATATTTTGCTAGCTGGGTCTTTGGCTTACTGACTTCAGTGTGGTAAGACCTCACCTTAATGTTATGAGACTCAAGGATCAGAAAAATGCTGAGTCAGATAAATCAACAAGATAACACCTGGGGCAATGGTTTTGTACCATACCCTGTTAATGGTTGCATACCATAAATTCTCACCTTAAAGTTCATGGAGATGTATACTTTATACAATGTTATTACTTACACACAAATATTAATGACGAACTTACCTCTGATCATGAGACAGATCCATAGCTCTTATACCAGCATCACAGCCAGGGTAAATGTAGAGCTGCTTGAAGTCACAGGCCTGCCACACTTCTACTACGCCATTGTCTCCCCCTGTCACCAGGTTCTGCCCGTCACTGCTCAGGAGGATAGCCTTCAGCAGAAAAAGACAAAACCCAAACACAAAGTAAGCTTTTATGGAAGCAGGTTAATATTACAAAAATGTAATTAACTTATATGCTTTTTTTGTTGTTGTTGTACAGATGTTAAATTTGAAGAAAAAGGCTCTCACTCCTCTTTCTCCCCTGTCAGAAAACAAACCAAAAAATTTTGGATCTCCAAATTTTAAATAAAACAGTTGTGTGGTTTTAAACACAATATCTAATCAAAAAGACTTGAGTTCAGGACATAACATTTCTATGTTTGTCCTACAATATTCAGTGCCATCACTAACACCTGAGGCAGAGCAGCGATCTACATTCCTAATGCTGCTTCAAATGCTAGTGACAGAGCAGAGCCCTGAAGGCATGAATTCATGTCTTGGCTAATAAATGAAGAATGAACTCTTTTCAGAACGTTTTGTTTTAAAGACGTATTTCCCACTGAAATTTAATTCCAAACAAAAATTCCAGGAATCATGTGGGATCATAAACAATTTGTTCTTCTTTATTCTGGAAAAGATCAAGCTCATTTTTGCATTTGGAGACGGAGACAAGAGGGTCTGTGTTTGAATATGACTTAACCAGGAGGTGGCAATTTACATACATGATTTCCTTTAAACCACATGGCAAATAAATTCAATTTACTTTAATTAATAAAGGCAAGACGCAACAAATGTTTGTTTGCATTTAGATTTACCCTGGTTGAATCATTGATCTCCATCTGAGCTAAGAGTTTGCCATTAATGCTGAAATTGCTGAACCGTCCTCGTTCATAGTAGATGATGCAGTGACCTTCACTAGATACTGAAATTAAACGAGGATACAAGCAGTTTTCTGTTCCTTCCAGGGCTCTCAGCAAATCTCCAGTAATTGTGTGTACCAGACAGGGACCTTCTGTATATGAAAACACAATATATCATACATTTACTGCTTATACAAACTATATATGCTATGCACAAAGGCAATGCATAATACACATTTATATCACATCAGTCCTGCACAGATATAAGAAGTTGCAATGTTTGCTTCAAGAATTTAAAATACACAACAGAAAAGGAAATGCAAGAGCTGACATATTAAGAAAATAGAGACAACATGCCTAAAAGTGGTAGTTTATTGTTTACTGAAACTGGTAGGAGTTTCCATTGATCTATCTTCTCAAATATTCTTTCCTCTTTCCAAGCATTCAGAAGCCTCAGTCTTACTCCTTTCCTCCAACAAGATGAGTGCTCTTTAGCCTGCCTATTCACATTAAAAAGATGGGGCCCTATCAGTAGCTAGAAGGAACAATTCCCAGTGGGCATATAATCATATCACTGCATATTTCTCCTATAGACAATGGCAGTTCCTGTAGGTTCTCTCCCCCAATGAATGTATTACATACATAGATTTCAGTCCTGAATTGTTTCAACAATGGGCTTCATCTGACAGCCAACAGAGTTACTATGATATCTGGAATTTAGGAGACTATGCTATAACTTCATTTACTCCAGAGATATTTTAATATGAGATTTTAATGTGTTTGTATTACTGCCGATGAAAGAAAAAAACAGCTATGAAATACAGAATGTACATTTTAAGATGCAAAACTAGGCTATTTCCATTTCAAGATGTATGAGAAAAGCTCTTTTGAAAGTGAGATCAGTATTCCTACTAAAAAAAAGAGTCTCTTCTGTGATAAATGCAATGAGACATAGGAAATACTAAATGTTTTCTTTTATGAATCACAGGATACTCCTGGACAGCACAGTAAACTTTTCCTTGTACACCTGGTTTATGATCCTGGAAGTAAATTCATACTGGCAGCCTCAGCCACCTCACGTTAAGCCATTTTAACTTCTCTGAAATTCACATAGCAGCTGCGTTTGCCCAGGTAGAATGCATCACAGCATCGGTGCACTCATCTGTGAGTCCTCTGGTACAGGTTTTTATTCATGTTTGCTTGCATAAAGCCTTACACAGAGAGACCTGAAGCCTGACTGCGTCCATGGGATATGACTGCAATGGAATTGATTTATTTTCTCAAATAGTTGAGTCTCAGCTTTGGAAATACAAAAGTGCAAGAATGTTGTAAGAAGTAAAGCCTCTACCTTTTGAATAATTACGATGTTAGATTTTTTCAAAAGGAAAGTGTATTTAAGCACACTGACAAACTGCCACTACCTTGGCTCAGCTGACTGGTCATGGAGAGGAAAAGGCAAAGCAAACCCTCTGATTTAGGGTGCTACTGTAAAGACATACAGACTGACTGCTCTTCTTTTGGGCTTGTTGGACAAGAACATGCAAACATCAGCCTGACGCAGGGGATTTTTCTCAGAGGAGTCCTATATGTGCTGTCTCCCCACCTGAGCAGGTTCTCTGACATGCTGCATGTGTTGTCGCAGTGCCACAGTCCGGGAGCGGGACAGCACAGCAACACAGCACTGCCATGAAATGACACTGGAAAGGGACTGGAAGGGAGAGAAACTGAAACAGCAGCTTTAAAATACACATCTTATGGAAAACAGCAATAAAAAAAAGGGATTTTTCTCTCTGCATTTATATATGGTTTTCATCCTGACTTTGAAGATGAAGAATATGGGAAGAGTAACTCAAAAGATAGACTGGTCCCCCATTGTTCTTGATCAATTAAAAACATATTTGGGATTTGATACAAAAGTCTTTGGTCCTCTGGCAATCTTTATCTCTAAAAATATATGTTACCAGCTCACCACAAGCTTAATGAAGTAGTTATTCTAATAAGTGGAAATTTGCAAAAGGACAGTTGGAAAGGGTAGACTATTATGGCAGCGCATATAAAGCTGCCTTAAAAGATAAGAAATAGCAGTGCTGCAAGAAAAAAACTTCAGGTTCGGCATCAATGTACATTATTTTCATAAATGTATTGACTTTGCCTAAACCTATTATGTAGTGTGTCGTTACGAGAGTAAATGACCCACTAGGGTTTCCTGTCAAAAAATGCCTTTACTCAAAAGTTTCACAGTCAGCTTTGAAAAGAAATGTTGAGCTTCAGCAACAACCCAGGAGCTCAGCTGTGCGGAGAAGCAGACAGCATGAGCATTGCATCCTTCCTACCCTCAGAAGCAACAATGTTTTTAAAAAGGAGTACAATGATATTCATGTGCATGTATAAAATAGGCAGTGCTGTAGACAGAGAAAGCAAGTAGCTGGATGTGGACGTAGGAGTGGAGTGGAAATCAGAAAGGAAGATATATAAGGAAGAAGAACCTTAAGGACAAGGGTAGTATAAAGAAAGGAAATAAGAAGGGAGAAGAGATAATATATCACAAAAGAAAGTGAGAGAGAAGGTGGAGGAGGGGGAGGCAAATAGGAAAACCAGAAAAAGACATGTGGTTTGCCAAATCAAGAAAAGAAGCTGAATGAGAGAGGGTAGTGGGGGAAAAAAGTGAGCATGCTATTAAGCGGAAAAGGAGAAAGTGGGCAGAACAGGTAAAATGGAACAAATGCAGGTGAAACAGAATAAGGAAAGATGAAGCAAACACTCATTGAGGTTGTGCTTTATTTACATTGATTACCAGTTATACAGGAGATGGCTGCAGTTTTGAAAAGGTATTTTGAACATTATATTAGCAATTGTTGGATACTCTGGATCCCATAGATGAGTAACAGGGAGAAAGTGTGAACAGATGGTTCAAAGAACTTTTTAGAAGAGAGGTAACAATAAACCTGCAAATTCCTAATTATGTGGAATCCACTATAAAAAATGCTACTGGATGAAATACCATCCACAAATCCAAGCCCAAGCAAATTGAGCCTGCTTGCCTTGCCAAGGAGGCTGAAGTCAATCCTACAAACTGCCACCCAATTAAGATCAGGGCAGAGAACTTGGAGCTGACCCTCCCCTAAATACATCTCTATCAACAGGTTTCTTAAAAATCAGTAGATGTCATTATTGTATAAATTTTTATCAACTACTTTTCCAGATCTGAGGGGAATAGTAGCACAGGCTGATGGCTGGAAGGAATGATCAACTTTATTTGTGTCTAAAGTACAGATAGTAAGTAATAATGTTCAGAGTAAGCTGCTGCAGATTCCCCTAGAATTGCAACACATCTTAGTAGAGGAGACTTTGGATCATTAATGTATATGTGACTTGAGGAAAGTCTGAGAAGTACTGCTAAAAAGGCTCTAAAAATGTGAATACTTAAATTATAAAACCATTTCTGACCTTTAGCACCGCTGATAACGAGTCCCAGCTCTGCACAGACCGACACACAGACAACTTCATGGTCATGACCAGTTAGAACAGCTCGAGGAGCTGGATAATCACCTGTTTAAAACACATGAGAAGGAAAACAAACAAAAAAGGAAAAAACAAAGGAACGCCAAATCAGACCCAGTTCATCAACCAAAGAACTTTGCTGTAATTTGCCTTAAATCAGTAAGCATCAAAGAGATGTGCAGTGTGTTTAAATATCTCATACGTAGGTTTCAGAGCAAAATACATTCAGATATCATAAAGTTTCATAAGCACAGCTTCCCAATGCGTTAATTAATGCATTAAGAAAAAGCAGACTTATTTGGTTTAGAAATTATGGACTGCATGTTGTTTATAATACACAAAGATAAAAATACATCGTTGCTTTATGACCTTAAAATACTGACAATGTGTATTTCAGATAAAGAACACAAAGTGTGGTGGTATTAAAAGCAGCTGTAATGTAAAGGTCTGCTATGGAACATATCTTTCTCTAGACTTCTGCTAGGAACCTAAAGAGTAGCATGAGTTGGGGATGTTCCTATATTAATGATCATAATTTGTTCCATGAAACTGGGGGTAGGAAAAGAGAGGAGGAACAGCACTGTACTAGAAAGATACTACTGTTGCATAGACATTAGTGATTCAGAGACACATGGAATGTTTGTAGATAAAAATTTTACCTAAAGATGGTTCTGGGTATACATAATTTTATGTATATTACTACAGATACCCATGGCATTTTTATCACATTTAATTTATTAAAGAGTAGGATAGACTAATCCCCAAACATTATTATTTTTATATTCAGGAATGAAATGTATTTTATTTTGGGTTCAAACAAGTAGGAAATTGAGGAGTGTTTATGTGACAAACAGCAACATTTCTATTGCTTCTAATAATAACACATACTGACATCTTAATAGTGAAAATCCTATAGGCAGTAAGGAATTGTTCAGTATTCAATATTGCTTTCCCAGGCAAAGATAGTTAATCAGTAACAAAAAATTAGCAACTTGCTAGGGAACACAGATTTCATTTGTACTTTGTACAGATGAAATATACAAAATTGGGAAATTCCAAAGGACTGGAGCTCTGCCCGTATAGTTCAAAGAATTAAAAAGGACAAAAGTAATAACCTAAGAAACTACAGATGCAAAATAAGAAAATGGTTAATCCACAGTTATGTCAACAAGGAACTGGAAGCAAAAATCTCATTAATGCCAGTCGGTACTTGAATGAGAGTCTTGTCAAGCAAGCTTCGTATCTACTTTTGACAGGATGACATGTACAGCTGATAAAGATGGCTATATTAAAATGGCCTCTACGTATTTTTTCAATATATTTGTCTTAGTAATACAATGTTTTGATATAAACCTGTTTTATATGGAACTGACTGTGGACAACATAGATGTCATAAAACCTCATTCAGTAACAGATCTTAAAATTTTTTGTTCATATAGAAGTATCTGCTATGAGCTACATATCAGGACATTGCAAATTAGAGTGTTCAATTAGGAGCTGGGAATTGATTCTTGATCGAATACTAGCCAATAACATTACCTGCAGTATAATACACAAACTTTGCTGGTAAGATTTGGTTGTATATAAAACTGATAGAAAAATTTCTGGGCAACTGCATAATGAAGAATGTCATTATATAACATTCTCTGCATTGCCTAGTTAAGTGAAAAGGTAGCAAAATGTGTCTTATTTTATATATTTTGAATTCAGTCAGGTGGAAGGTTGGTGCTCCTGGATAAGGACAAGAGCTGCTCACTGGAGAGGAGATCCTATTCTGGATGGCCATGTGGCAGAGGAGGATTTATGAAGCCAGAAAGGAAAACATCCTCAACATTAACTTTCAATGCAATGCCCTAGAACAGCAAACAGGAATAGAGAGCTACCTTGCCATGGTAGACCACATTTACAAAAATGAGCATAAAAGAGGGTCATACAGCTGATACAGAGAATAAGACAGGAGGCTGCACAGTATTTAAAGTGTTTTCTTTCTTCACTGCGGAGGTAGCAAAGCAGTGAATTAACAACAGCAGCTGGGGGTCACTGGTGTAAAAGATCTCTGATAACCGAGAAATTTATTCTGCAGCTAATGGCACAGTGAGGTCCAATGGGTGAATTGCTGCACACATTTCAACCTAGCAATAAAATGAAGTTTCTAACTGGAGAAACAGTTAAACACTAAAACAAATTAAGAAGGAAACTACCCGAGTAGTTAAGCAATATTGCATGGGTTTCTGAAAGATACACATTAGGAATGGAAGCTTGGATACACTTTTGTGGCTTAACAAATTTAGTCTTCTTTATTGCAGACACTCACATCATATAAACCTGTTAATAAATCAATGAAATCGTTATCTGGGTACGCAGCTTGGAAGGATGTTTCAGACCTTTCCTACTCTAAAGGAGAGAAACATCCTGATTTTCAGCTTGAATTTATTCCTGCCTAACTTGTGTCTCTTTATTCTTGTGTCAGCACTGTCCTTTAGCTTCAGGTCTTCTCCTTCTCTTGTGTTTCTCCCACCCATGTACTTACAGAATAAATCAGTCCTCTCTGTCTTTCCTTTTGACTCTGCTAAACAAACCAAACTCATATAAACTCCTTTGAAGTGATGGGCTTGACATTTATTAGTCATTGTAGCATTTCTGTGCCCATTTCTGTGCCTGTGTAACTCGAAGTTCTTTCTTAAAATTTGGGTAGCTAGAACTGTATACAACAATAGTTGTAAATGTATACAGTTGACAATGTAGGGTGAATCCACAGTATTTCTTGCCAAACCCTAACATCTCTTGTCATAAAAATTTTAATAATAGTTCCATGTATTTTACTATTTTTCTGAAACAACTGAGAACTACCAACCATGGATTTAGGGATTTCAATTTGGATCCAATAGTACATGGTAGGTCAATCTACCTGGTCTTATCATTGCCTTGTACAGACACATTAACACTTTCCTATCTCTAATGAAAGCAGGCACCCTAACAAATCCTGCTTTCCCAATCTTTAATCTAGACTGCAAAAAAAGAATCTTTCTGATCTGGAAACTGAAGACATGGACTGAAAACTGGGCTTTACTGCTAGGGAAGGATGGATGTGGGAAGAAACAGAGAAAGATGTTTTGTGTATATCATCAAAGATTAGGTATATTTTGAGATTTAGATTCTTTTAATTTCCCCAGCAATGTTAATGTTGAGAACCCCAACTCCATTTGAGGTTTTCTTTTCTTCAAGTGCATGACAGAAAAGTGAAAAAAAAAATGCAATTCAACTAAATTCAGAACTTTATACTCTTTTTTTTTTTTTTTTTTTTTTTTTTTAAATTCTGTCTGTCCTCCTGGAAAAAAGAGAAATTATACTCAAGGGTCATCTTGGCATAAGCTCAGAGGTGGCATACAGTAGTGTCATCAGTCTGCAAGGCTGAATGACTGAAATTATTAGGTGGTTAGAACTTTTTTAAGGGAAAAGGAAGAATGCAATTTTTCAAAGGATATTTTCCTCATTGCATCCTAGGTAAACACTATAATATCATGAAAATCTAAAACAAGCATATTTAACTGACTTTTTGATTTTTAATGGAAAATGCTTATAGGAAACAATGGCCCTGCAACATAGATCTTCGAGTACTGTTTTTCAGTAAATACGAATGAATAATGGAATATCATTATTAGGAGTAACAGTTCAACAGTAATTGAAAATGTTTTTTTCCCCTTGGGGCTCAAAGAAAAAGTACGCAGTGATACTTTCTACAGGAAAAGCTATGGCATGGGGAAGAGAACCCCAGTCACATTACATTTATTGCTAAGGACAGAAGTTGTGGACTCCAGGAATCATTCAAAATCTAGCAAAATATTCTGTCACTGTCACATCAGCACTGATGAATGCAACCAGAGGTCAAAGGCTGCAGCTCTGAGGGAATTGTAGGTGAAAATAACCTACCTATGAACTGAGATACAATCACTGTAAACTCCCTGTAATTTCCCCAAAGGAGCACCTTTGAACCAAATTACTAGACAGCAGAAGGAAGAAAAAATAATCTACTTTGTATTTCCAAATGAGTAAGTTTTTCTACAAAGTCCAAAATAAAGTACATCATCCCTTCTCTCCGAAAAGTATAATGCTGAATAGTATTGTAAGGTTCTTCTGGAACAAATGGTGTTCTCATATGCTAAAGAAAAAAAAAAGAAGAGAACACACAGTGTTACAATTTGTCTGATATTGTCCTTATCCAGGAATGATGTACAGATTGCTATGGGGACACATGTAGGAATCTTCTGTATAAAGAAACATGAGAGCAAAAGGCAAACTTCAGCTTCTACTTCATCTCTGAGTTTGATGGAAGCAAGTACAAGGCTATGGCTCAATTATTTGCTGAAAATAATATACTTTACTGTTTTCTTTACTAGTAGCACTGTTAGAGGATACTCCTCAGAAAAAAAAAAAAAAATCTTAGAAAATAGTATGGCTTTCACAGAAGTGAAAATGTAAAAGCCTTCTCCAGTTTTTATGATCAGAAAAAAAAATCCTGGAGTTTGATGAAACAATAAGGCAAATAAACAGGAATATTTCAAAATATGAAGTTACCAACAACGACATCCACAACATAAGGGAGCAATAATTGTAAAAAAAAGAGGTCGCCAACAGAAAAAAATATTAATATATTAAAAATATTCTCGTCTGTGGCAGAACTGGTTTATTTGCTGAGGAATGTGAACATATATCTATCTAGAGACAATTCTCCCAGGTGAGTGGACTTGCAGGTACCTTGCACCTATCCAGACCCCAAAAGGAAAAATAGATTGGAGGAGAGAAGAGTAAGGATTTGCAGTTTCGCTTCCTATTTCTTCCACTAAATGGCTTTGGAACTTCAGCAAGGTGCTGTACATCCTGCCCCGTACAGCCCCCATGGGGGGGCACAGCAAAGCACGGGCACAGACATCTGCTGATAAAATGCTGTTTAGAGCTGTACTAGTCCAGGTGTGTTATTGACTCATTTACCTTTGCATAGCAGTCTTAGGAGAAAGATGTCTTTGGTTACCACAGTAGAGATGGTGCCAGTAAAAATTACACACTAGATTTCAAAGAGCTTCTGCTGTGGCAGAACTGTGCTAAGATACCATCTTTTAAGAACTAATACCTAAATTGCACAAACATACAAGTACCATAAGAAGTCTTTAAACGGGCCAAGCAGATGTCATGTGTGCCAATGTGCTTGCGCAGGAACTTCAGAGAGTCGTCCAGTTCACCTGATGTGGAACACAGCGCTGGCTATTTTTAAACTGCTGCCCTTTAAAGGTTAAACTAGGGCATGTTATTGGGGACTAAAATGTAGAGCGATGTAAAAGAATAAGTGAATACTCTGAGTTTTGAATAACTACTCTTTCAATATACAGACTCGCAAAACCTGCGATCTTCACAATTTAAAATGGTTTCAAAAATATGTTATGTGAAAGGAACACATAAAAGTAAACTTCATAACAGATTTTTTAAAAAAGTGCCAGTTAACTTGAAAAAGATCCTTTATGTTAGTGCTTACCCTCCATTTCAGGTATATACAGAACACACTCACTGGGACAGCATGAATTGTTAGCACCTCTGAGGATCATCTTATAATGCTAAACAAACCCAGTTTAGGGCTGATAGACACAATATTTTCCAATGGTCAGCACAGTTCCCATTAGAAAAAACAGAGTTAACTCTCACACCTCTTGTGACCATCCTTTTGGAAGCTACAATAGGTAATGAGAAATGTCAAGTCCCAAGATCAATGAAATTTCAGGCTCTAGGGACAAAACAGAAATAGCATTGATCCTTTTAAAGAACACCAGTCAGAGGGTGAATGTAATATATTGCATGGAAAGACTCAAGAGGATAAGCGGCCAAGTCCAACGTAGCTACCTGACAAAAAATTCAATCAGCTTTTAGCACAAGCAGCCTACCCTTCCTTTCTTTCATGCAGGAGTCTGATTCCAATTAAAGTGTGCAAATTAATTTTTATCACTTCCAAATTAGTTTCTGAATTTGTGTCTCTTTCACATGAAAGCATCTGTCCCTCACTTTTCTGCAATTCTATCATCTACTTTGGTATCTGTTCAAAGACTCGGAGATAATTCTCATTTTCAAAGTCACTTGTTTGAAAGAGACATTCAATAAAGCAATCATAAAATATAAAAATAAAACAACTATAATGATACATGTTGAACTTCAGGGCATATCATGTACTCTCTTTTTGTGATGACTAATACAGTTACTATGTGAGAAGAAATTTGTATACAAATTAGCTCTCAGCTAAAACAAATCCCTATATATCATAAGAGAAAAAAAAATCAAAACACAAATTGTCAAACTCCATCACAATAATTTTTCTATTCAGTCTGTTACAACTGCAGAGATTTACATTTGCCAGATCACTTCAAAGAATTAAAATAAGCAAACTGTGTCCTTTGCATGTGCTGTGTTTTCCCAAGAGAAAACAGATTCCTTTCACTGTTCTCTCAACTGCAGCAGATTTATAAAATGTGGTCATCAACTTAATATGGTTAAGATTTAGATTACCTATTTCAGATGGGCAATTTTGGCTAAATAAATAAAATAAAGAAATAAGGGGAGGCTCAAACATACATAACAAGAGCAGAGAAAATAATTTCACTTTCCAGCAAAGCTGAAGGTTCACAGGGGGCCCCTCCCACATTAATTTATAGCCTGATAGTCAGCATATGCTTGTGAATATGGGAATGCGGATTTGAATTCCCCCAACCTCTGAAGGCCAAGAAATTAATCTCCCATTTCCTGGACATACATTCTAACCAGAAGGGGTTTTATAAGCTATTTTTGAAAGCTACTCCATGGAAAACATTGTATTTAAAATCTGGTAATACATCAGTCTTCTCACAGCAATTGTGTGAAGTGTCAAGAAATTGTGACAAGTGCAAACTGAACCAGAAACTCCTTTTTGATACTTATTGTAGAATAAAAGTAGTAACTTCATAAACGCATTGATTGGAAAAACTATTTTAAAATTATAAGATGAAGCTCACTATTCTTGCATAGGCAAGTTTTCAGCTACTGCGCTGGAGCAGCCACTTGCAAGAGTCTTATCCAAGATGCAATTCTGCATTCTCTTCTTTAAACCAGTGCTGGTTGTGTATTTCCCACAGACACAGCTGAGGTCACCCTCTGAGCACGTGCCACAGGGGTATTTCAGCAGAAGGCTCTACTGAAGTCCAACAGGTCAGGTTACTGACATATGTGTTGTTTAGTAAAGATTTTATCTGACTAACTCTTGGACTCATGAATATGGAATTTTAGCAGAATCGGTAAGGAGTTTATTCTGACAACGTTTTGCCCCAGAGTGTTTCAAAATAAATTATTGTGATAGCTGTGTTTTCTAAGGAAATGGCATCTACATTTTTCTATACAAATGTTAAATTACATTAACCGTTTAGGACTGGGGGCTTGCTCCCCGCCCCCCACCCCGGATCCCCACACCCCTTAACATTTTCTGAAACAACTGAAGTTCCTTTTGGCAACTGGAGGCATTGAAGATGAAATTGATAATTAACTGTCTTTCAGCTTAAAAGATCATTATAAAGTCAAGCATCTAACCTAGATAATTACTATACCTGACTTTGATCTTTGAATTTTTCACCTTCTTAGACTCTGTGGTATAAAATACCTTATCTGTGTCTCCAGATGACAGCTTAAAAAAAAAAAAAAAAAAAAAAATCCCTTTTTTTCCCCTGAAAATATCATCCACATCTTTCTGAAAATTTATTCTAAAGATGTTAACTAATTGGATTTGACCTACAGTCAACATCTCACTTTCATTTTTCCTACAAGGTGAAGCCTAGTTTTCTACTAGTAAGTATAGAAGAAGAGCAGATTAGGAAATGTTTCTTAACTACTTCGGTGGATTTAATTATGTAAAACTTTAAACCTATTTTCATAAGGGTTGTTGAGAATGCTTCACTCCTGAAAATTAGTATACAGGGAATCGGTCATTCAACAACTATCAAGTCTGTTCATGGTAGGGAACAGGATCCAGTAGTGACTACTTCATCAGAAAGGTTTAGTAATTATAGAAGTTTTAAAAGGTAGAAAGTCCTTCAGGCATATAATCACTCATGTGATCTATCCTCACTGATGTATGTGCTTGAAAAGTCAAAGTAGCTGCTAGTAAGGATATGTTTGCAACACATGAAGTTCTGGTTATAGTATAGTACTAGTACCTAATTAGCATATCCATGGCAACTTTAATCCAACAAGTAGAGATAGCAGTCACAGCAATTACATCACTCTTTGTCAACATTAGTCTTCAGCCTGTCTTCAACATGAGTAGTAAGAAATCTGCTCAATATATTCCAAAGCTACCACAGGGGATTTAGGTATTTAATCTTCGTGAGTTCTGATACCGGTGTCTGTGAGATTACATTTGCCTGGACATGACTATCTGCAGCACAGTCTCCCATTAATCTGACTATAAGGCCTTCTCTTCAGCAAAACAGCACCTTATCCATATAGAGGCAGAGACAGAGAGAAAATAATACAATTTGGTTTTGTTTCCATTGATTGCTGTCAGCTAACTGATATCCCTTCTTTTCATAAAATTAAAGATATCCAAGGCATACACTTCCAAAGTTACACAGCTAAGATGACAAACCTGACATTCCAAAACATAAAATTTTCTTGCATTCAGATATGTTCATGGTGACAAAAAGGTATCAGAACTAAAATAAAGCTATCTGCAAAAGAATTGGAACAGTTTGTATCAGCCAGTAAGGAGATGCTAATGGCAAGACTGCCCAAGCCTCATATAATCAAAGGAAACAAAGGAAAAGTTCTTGTTTGTTTGTTTGTTTCTGACTCTTAGCACAGAAATTACTAATACTTGATACGAATTACACAGGTACTCAAAGAAGCAAAATGGCATCAAGCTAAACGGTGTCCTGACATAAAATTCCTTTTCAGACTGAATTTCTCCCTACCTGAGAATTAAGTGACAAAAAAGCCCTGGAATATACATAAAAAATTGAGAAATTTGTTATAGGAACACATATTTTTTTTCCCTGTCCATTGTCTCTCTGTTATAAAAGCAAAAGTAAGTCAGGTGAGAAAGAGAAACTTTTATCTGTCTCCCCTTTGCTCTGTTTGTAGACAAATGGAAGAAAATTAAAACACAATAAAAAATCTGCTGTTGTAAAAATTAACAAATTATTTACTTTGTAACAAATGAAACACTTTTCTACCAGACATCCAGTTGAAGAAATACTTTCACCTGGATGTCTATAACTGACAGATCTACAACTGCCTCCAGCCACTACTTGAACCAGAGATCGAAATTGACAGTGGTAGATTCTTCCATGTCTATCTAAAGAGGCAATGTCCTTGTGCTGAAAATAATCATCAGAATTCAGAAACTGCTTTAAATGAAATGTATTTGGTATTGTACAAAACTGCTCTTGTCTTTAGCTGTGGTCACATTTCTGGCTTGGATGAAGTGACCTTGTAAATTAGTAGTTCACTTTAAGTGCCCTCATGTAGAAAATAATATTATTATTGTGTCACCTTCATTCTGCAGAGCACTGATAGTTAGTTCCCTGCAAATGAAATGTAAACTCTTCCTGACATTTTATCTTTTTCTATTTTTATTCAGTCACGTTGCTTCTTCAAAGGTTTACTTGCAATAGAAAGACCTTTCTCAAAGAGACTCATTTAATTCCATGGCATGTGAGACTTTCCTTTTTTGAAAAGGCAAGCAGCTGATATTGTATGCTGTAGCACAAAAGGAGTAAGTTAAAATGCCAAAAAAAAATTTCTGGGAAAAGTAAAGTCAAAATATAGTGATATATGTCCTATCACTTAAAGGCCATAACCATCTTGTTCTAGTTTATGTTGACATGATGCTATAAGTGATAAAGGCAATTATGAATTTAAAAATTACTCCCATGCTATTATCCATTACCACGCACATCCTGCTTAAACTTTTCTCTTGGCTAGTACTCAATGAATTGCTTAGCATGTGGTGCTCTTCTTGTACCAAGTTTCAACCTGTAAATGAAGTAATTGATATATTTGGTAATACATTCTGAGGCTGACAGAAGGAATGCTAAAGATGAACACGTGTGACAGAGGACCTCTCAGGAAGGTGTTTTTTACAGGATACTTACTGCTATTTGGGTTGTCCCCTATAATATGATGTCGGCCACTCCAGTACCAAAGCAGCAATGTAGCATCACGAGACCCAGACACAATGTAGCAATCACCACCAATATAGGACTCTGATCTGGCAAGGCAAGTCACGACATCCCAGTGGCCAAACACAATCTGAGTTAATTTTCCTGGTGGGAGTACAAAGAGATACAAATTCAGGTTTTTAAAGTACTTACAGCATTTAGAAATTATTAACTATATCATTAATAACTATTCAGTAATTTTTGCCTCATGTCCTTTAATTAGACTTCACTACATGCTACAAGAAGATTAAAAAATCATGAATATAAAATTTTTCTTTTTCTCTTTTTTACGTTCCTATTGAGGGTTGTGCTCTGTGTCAATCCACAGCCTAACCCCTATCTCTGAAAATCAAGTCAGTGCTGCAGTCACTGAATATTAAGTGGAGTTCCTGCTCCATCAGTATTTAAGCAGTGGTGTTAGAATACTATTTGTGAATTTCATGAATGATATGCGTAAGACAGCACATGAACTTTTACATGATGATATTACATTATTATACTAAAAATGTATATTTGTTCTATGTTAATGTCAAACTAAGGTTTACTACGATCATCACCTCCTTCTTTCTATTACTACAATCATTTTTTAGCAATATAATGAATGATAATAGGTTAAAAAATCAGACAAAGAAACAAAATGCTTGTTCCCAGTAGCAGGCTATCCAGCCTGCTTCCCTATTACATGAAAACATTGTAACAAAATTCTGGTTGATCCTTTTGATGTGGTTGATTCCCTAATAAAACTATGGTTTGCAAAAGTTACCAGTAACAAAATTAGTATACTTTCCATTTCCTGTTACTTCCCTCATCTTACAAAAAAAAAAAAAAAAAGCATCTTAAAGCTATTAAACTCAAACAATAATGAAGGATTTTATAAACTGCTCTTTATCATTTTTTGAGGAGTACGCACAGGGGTCAGATATGGTAGCATTCAGACAGCTACCCACCATGTGACCTAAGAAGAAACAAGTAGTTGTATTTAGGGTTACCTGTTTCTGTAGAATAAACTCGAAAGCTCTTGTCCCAGAAACCACAGATAAGAATGTAGCGATTATCTGCTGTGACCACGAAGCAGTGTGCATTGATCTGGATGCTCTGATCCACAAGGTCTGTGATCTGCCGTTTGTTCACACCAGAGTTATTGGCTGTAACGAAATGCAAAACACATTTTACAAGTAAGCCATTCCAACACCTTCCTGTCATCCACTTACAGGAGAAAATGAATACATTTAACTTTCAATGAACTGTGAATTTGTTGTTGAGTAAGCAGTCTGAATATGAACACTTAGAGCTGTCTATATGGGTGTCAGCAATACAAAATTATTGTGAGATTTCTGATTTCCCTTTGAATAAGACAGAAGATTTTACAGGAGATGACTATTTCTTACAAACTGCTTGATGCACTGCATAATATGTGGTAATATTTTAAGTGCTCTGTTGAAGTACTCTTGAAAACCAAACTGAACTAGGGGAAAGTGATGGAAGTCTACTTAAAATACTAAGGCAGTGCTAACAATACTGCAGAAAGTCAATTCCTGCTGTTTGGTACCTCTTCTACATAAAATATCCCAGTCTGTATTGTGTGACTTTGACATCCTCCACACCTGCAGATGCTTAACTGGGTATAAGGATTCAACCAACAAAGCTATTCAAAGCTAATGTGCATTTTAAACACATGGGCAGTAATGTTAAAAGAGGCAATGCCACCTGGAAATTCCTGCATGCAGAAGGAAAACAATTTTTCATGCGGAATCCCAACACCCTGACTGTCAAACAGAACTGGTAGGAAGGACTGGGAGTAACCAGCTAATGTGCTTTTTACTTCCTGTGACACGACAGAATTTGGCAATACAATAAAGGTGTGTTCCTTCTCACCTAATATTAAATTTCTAAAAATTCAGTGTATTATCTAAGTTAATTATCGGCTCTATACTCACTGGAGACAGAGATGTTGCTTCACATGGAAAGTCATCTCAAGCTGTAATGGCTGCCCATGTTCTAGACAACTCCAGAAGGTGATTTCTCTTTCTACATTAGCTACGGAGGGAATCTTGCCAACTAACTTCAGCTAATTGAAGTTAGGTGAGCTAAACTCACTCTGAGAGACATGTTTCTCCTAACATAGGACCACGACTTAATGCAGATAATATTCTGAAATTTCTTCTATCCCTGTTTTTGGTTCTTCTACTTAGATGGGTCATAAATGCATGAAATAAGAGGCTCAACCAAAAAACACCCTATTTTAAATTTGCTTGTAAAAGTTAATACCGTATTTATATACATTCCAAGAACACGTATTTAAATTATCAGACTCTCTATGTCCATCCACTGAAAGATAATGAAATAACAAATTACTTGCATTTCCAGAACAGGTGGGCACAATAGTTGTGCCCTAGCTTTTGAGAGGAAAATCTGAAGAGAAAACCATTGTCATTATATGAACAAATGAAGCATACAAAATGAGAAAGCTAACTCTCCTGAGGTAATTGTATATAAATCTTTCGACCGTGAATATTGACACAGACAAAAAAGGAACTTTTCATCTGGAGATGTTTAAAAAGACATTTTTTTTCTTACCAGTTCTGCAAAATTGTCTCTAAGAACCTTCCCTATCCCCAATTTCTGTCTCAAAAATAAGCCTACTGCAAAATATAAACAAGCAACAATAAAACAAATAGTTGGAATTAAAGAGAAATAATGACTGTCAGGAATATGAGTCCTGCAGTCTCTCTAATGGTTTTAGCAGATGCTATTTCTCAAAATACTTCACATTCTCAAATATTTTTTGATTTAAAAAATACAATCATGGATCAATTTAAAATCCAGTCTTTTCTTTATTAATTTAGTAATGCTGATTAAACAATCCAAATCATAAATTGAATGAAGAGAAATGGATTCGCGTCAGCAGTGATATACACAGTGGTGGCTGTGAAAAATGAAAATATGTGAACTCTACCAGACCCTTTATTTTACTAATGTGACATGATAAGAGAACCGAATTGTAGATATGGGCTGACAATATAACTGACTTAATTGGCTGTTTCTTAAATACCAGTTACTGGTGATGTTAATAACAAATAGCACTTCTGTAATTCCTTCAGCATCAATAGCTAATGCTTTTAGTTCTCCAGGACTGATAAGAATAACTATTTTCCTATCTCCCATGTTAAATGAAGCATAACATACAAATATAGATTAATTGATAATTCTTGAAAATGCTATTTTCAAATATATTACTACATTTTCATCTTGACATACCAATCAATGGATCCATTTCGATTGGAAGGTGATGGGCTTGATCCAAAGAATAACCTGGGGCTCCCCGAAGGCCTATATGTGAAAAGAAGAATAAAGCACATAGTAACCTCGTTGTCTAAATTTTTTATATGATTTTTCTAGGTTTAAAAGGGTATTATTGGCTTATTATATATAAAAAAGTAACTTCTTACTATGACTTGTTCTATGAATCTTTTACTATTCCCTCCTCTGTGCTACTGAAATATACAACATTTGTTAATTCTTCAGCTATGTAATAGCGACTATAAATGCATGAGTGCTAATTTCATTACAATTTCCACAGCCACAAACATTCATTAAATAACTCATTTAAAACTTTTTTTTTTTTTTTTACGTTTGAGCACTGAGAACTTATAATAGAACAAGAAATAAAAATAATTGGATTAAACATTGTTACAAGTTTTTTACATATGGAAACTTGCAAGTGAAAGAAACTTGGACCTTTTCATGGATTTATCTAGAATTTTTAGCTGGGAAACAGTGGACTACAATAAACTTGCCACAATTATTCTTATTAGCTCTGTCCTGACCAGTCCTTAAGTTGTTCAAATGTGCATCAGGGGCTGCATATTTGGTGTTATCATAGAATGTCCTCAGTTGGAAGGGACCCACAAGGATCATCAAGTCCAACTCCTGTACCTCCATAGGACAAGCCCAAAATTCACACCATGTGTCTGAGGGCATTATCTGCTTTCATGTATGGATAGTGTTGCTTTTGGCTCTTCTGAGCACCTTCCCTAGCATATAAATCACAATGGTCACAACTGAAAACACAATTTTTGTCAGGAAATGCCATGTTGCACAATATCCTCCATAAGAGGAGATACAGAGTTATGGAGAATAAATTCCATTTACTACTAATGCAATAGGAGGAGGTAAAAGAAAACTGGGCCTACAGCTGGCCCTGCTGTCTTCTGAAAAACTCTGAGAAGCTTCTGAAAAGCTCTGAGAACTTCTCGATCCCTCCTTTATCTCTCTTCCTTCAAAACCAAACCAGTTTGGGACAGATCTTTACTGGTATTAACTTAGATTAATTTGTTTGTCTTGTGAGATAGCTATGAAAATGCATTCTGCTGTGTATAAACCCTAGAAGCTCTACACATATCCCACAACAGTTAAAGTCTGTAGATGAACCTATTTATACTAGAGCTGTGATTTATTGAAATAATATTATGACGATAGTCCTGGATCAGCCTCTTGCAAAATAAAAGACATTACTAGGCAGGATGTAAAAGTTCAGAAAATCATTAGAATGAGTTTTGATTCTCCAGTTTTATTTTCCTGTGGCTTCTTATTATAATATATTCAGAAAGTATTCCTCTCATTGAAATTTACACCAGAGCTTTTTAAATGGTGTGAAATTTAGTTCATGGTTGATTCATGACATCAGTTCTACATGTTTGCGACATGACTTATGTTTCACAACAGCATATATATGAAAAACTGAAACCTAACAGTCACAGACATCAACTGACTTCTACTAAAACAGAAGACTTCAAATAACAGTTGTTAAGGAAATCCTTGAAATCCAGGCTGCTGCAACCTTGTAACCTTAGTAACCTCGACTCCTTCACACTAAAGTATAGGTAAAGATCTTGACTTCCCCTCACTTGACAGTCTGGATGAGAAAGGGGTACTCAAGTACTAAATAAGCTTCCTCAAATGGAGGAGACGTGAGTGATGATATTGGTGCAGAGTCTTGGGCAGCATCCCTGAAAAATCCAGGGGAACTAATTAGGAATTAGTCAACCAGTGTTAGTCAAAAGAGTATTAAAATACTAGAGGACAGTTTCTGTACCTCTGAATAATTTCTGATGTTAGGCTCTTCCATTGAGGACACTGTCACAAAATATTTTTAAAAATGTTTTGTTTAAGATTTTTTTCCCTTCTAAATTTTTCCCTTTCATTTTAAAGAAATAGGTAAAGCATTTTTACATCTAATGAAGCTGCAACTGATGAAGCACCATAAATGCATGGATTTCTGAAAGGCAATAAGTGATTTTGTTCTGTTCCTGTCGTATTCTCTAAACCACCATGCAAAATTTGTTTGTAAACAGAGAACAGGTACATTCCGAATACATGCAAAATTTCATATTCAAACTAACATTATTGAAATGTTCAGAATAAAAGTAATATTAAATCTTATATTACTATTCAAGAATTCAGAGTGATATTAACTTTACTTGCTCTGATAATTCCTCTAATGCACACCTATAATGGAATTTCCATTAATTACTCTGATTTTTGCTTATAACATCAGCCTTTGGCCAGCCTTGTGCATAAGAAGTGGGATCTATTTCACCTGACTTAAATTACTCACTGAGGAGACATTTACATTTAAGCCAGTGAAATCCCTAGGTAAGCTAGAATCCCTTCATGTCTACTGGACATAGCTAACCTAATTATTACAAATCCCCCTCTCCAGGAGGATCTACTCTGCCCAGGGGTTTCTCCTGTGTGTAAAGAGTGGAGGAGGGTTTTTTTGCCTTGTCTCTATGAAGTTCCTGAGCCAGTTACTGAGTCATGCTCTTTGAGTCCGAGCCACACCACATACCTTCTTTGTTTCCCCAGGTGGTAACAAACCCCCAAAAGTTTCCAGATTCTGCAGCATAAGGGCTATCGCAGCAGGAAGCTACATTAGAAAATGAAACCTATTCACTCCCTCACATACCTCATGGCCCCATCACCTATTTAGGAATAAGTGGGACAACCTCAGTACCTGCATGACCAGGTGAGGAGACGGGAGAGTCCTAGTGGCAATATGGAGAGGTGAGCAGAGGGACTGGTAGGGAAATTTGAGATAACCTTGTCAGATGGACTTTTGGGAGGGAATGAGGAAACTTCTCTTCAGAATAGTTCAGTGTCCAGATGCTTAGCATCCCACATTATCTAACGGTGACCCAGGGGCAGGCTTATGACAAGCTCTGGACAGACCTGAAATCTCTCTCAAGCAGCTGACAGTGATGTACGCTCTCTAGCATGCCCGTATGTCTTCCTGAAACCTCGGACATATTAATACCAACTGTGTCAAGAACAGCAGCACTCTTCTGAAAAGCTTTATATCAAAGGCTGATCCTGCTGTAACCACAAATCGATTGGCTGCCATGGTGATGTGCTGCTGTTAGAAAGAGTGTTTCTAGGAACGACATCAGAGAAAACACAAGCTTTGATTATTTGACATAAACCAGAAAAAGCAGTAATTTTTTGTACATAGGCAGGTGAGTGAGATTAACCTAGATCTACCTAAATTGCATTTGAATTTAAAGCTGCACCATTAAGGTCTTCAAATTTGAATGAAACATCCCTGTGAGTACCTACCTACTGTGTTGTGCCACCGATTGACTGCAAACAGCCTGCTGCAGGTGACAGTGACCACGGCAGGAATGGTCAGGTGGGGCAGCGTGTTGGCTGCCACGTGTGTGACAGGGGAATTTGATGGGAACTTCAGCACCATGATGACATCCTGCTGCATCTGATCTTTAAACATGAGAGGGCTCTGTGGAAGGAAACACTGTTGAGTAGAAAGGAGAAGAGAGCAGAAGAAAACAGAAGGGATAACACAATTAGTGAGGAGGTCTGAGGGAAAACAAGGTTAAAAAAGAGCAGGCAAGCATGTGCACATACAGGGAAAACAACGCTACCTGTGCATCTACACTAGTGATGGAGGAGAGCAAGACTAGAAGCTATTATGGGATCATTACATGAGGACAAGCAGATAATAGGTATGGTAAGGGTTATCATTACAGGGTGCAAAATGACCATTAGCATAAATTAATATACAGTTAAATGTAAAACAATACAGCAGTTAATATTCATACAATAGAGGTAGGAGGCAAATAAAAGATTTAATCAATTAATACATCATAAATATAAACGTTATAAATTTAAAAGGGAAGGACTCAAAAACTCTTAGATATTTAATCTTTCTTAATGATTTCTTTATATGATATGCAGCACATCCAAAAATAGACAATTTAATTCTATTTAAAGCATATACTTATTAGGGAGTATGTAAGTAATTATAAACCTGTGTGGTGATACTAGAAGTGACACAGTTTTTTGTACATGGACAATAATACAGTTATTAAGTATTGTTTTCAAGGTGCTTTTTTTTTAACCACTGTTACAACAGATAGAATTATTTCTAGGAGTTCAAATGATCCTTTGCAGTTATCAATTTAAATTATTATTAAAAATACATCTTAAGAATGTAAAATAAATATTATGTACCCTTGACATCTACACATTACTTAAAATAACACAGCTAACACTTCCAGATCAATTCCTGCTTTTGCAGTGTACAACTAGATGGAATGATTTCCTCGTGGATTGATAAAATTATTGTAATGACTGCATGTATTCCTCTCGATTTACAAAACCTAAAAGAAAATATCTATCTTGAAGCATTTCATCAAAGGCACTTAGGGGCACAGAGATCTGTCTCATTCAGTCTGGCTGTTTCATGTATTCTTTGCAGGAAGCACAAACAAGAAAGCATTAGGAATTAATTTTGGAGTTAAAATTGAAATTCAAAATATACATTGTGATTGTCTCAGTGGAACAGGCTGGAGGATTCTAGCATGATTTGAACTCCAATGCTTCATTTTTGTCAAGCAGGCATTGTTCATAAATCAGCCCTAACAATGCATGCTTTAAAAGAAAATAAAACATGTTCACTCTGAGAAAGGACTGCAGCTGTTCCCACTTCTTGCAGAAATAAGAATGTAAATATGTATTTAACAAGCATATATTTATGAAGGTAGGGTCTTTTAATACAAAATTAGACAGCAAAAGCCAGGACTACAGGAAGCTAAAACCATTCAAACCTCCACCTTGCTCTGCTAGAGCACCACGAGCTGCTGATGCCAGGAGAAAGTATGGCTGCATGGGCAGTGGAGGACATTAAAAGTGTTGCTTAATGGGTACTTTATGACCTACAAAAGATCCTCAGGTTCAAAGGGAATGCCTTCCCGGCCAGCAGTTATGTCTCACCAGGTGCATGGCAGAGCTCCGAGGTGGATGGGGCTCAATGAGCAACTGCGATGGCGTCTGTCCAAAGTTCTGTATCTGCGCCTCCATGGCCTGCGGGCAAGGGAGAGGGACTGTCAGGAGCAATATGCATCAAGGAGAGAGGTCAACACACTGTGTGACAACGCAGGCATATCCCAAGTCAGCCATGAAAAAAGTCCAGAAAATTCACCCAGTGCTCTCCTCCCAGGCTGCAGACTCATCCAAGTGTTAGTATTTTGTAGACAAGCTTTGCTTCTCCTTTCAAGCATGCTTCAGTTAACCAGCTAACCATTCTCATCCCCAGTAACTGGCATTACATGTGAAAATGTTAACCTGTGAGGACATGCAGCTCAGGTCTTGAGAGAGCTTTTTTTTCACTAAAACGAACATATATACCTTAATAAAGTCCTTTGTAAGGAGGAAAGTATGAGGATCTCTAATAAAATAAGCCTCTGGAATCTTAAACAAGGGGAAAGAAAAGCAAACTGAGAAACAAAATTCATGTATAAAATAGAATAAAAACAAAATAACTACTATTTCAACAACAGCTTTAGTAGGTTAAAACAAACAAAAAAAAAGCCAGAAACAAACCTTGCCAGGAACATTCAGACCAATGTAAAAATATTTGCAAGTTGCATATATTCACTGAGTATTTATTTCACCATTAATTTGATTGCATTTTTGTCATGGACGTCCAACTCAAATGCTTCCACTACTAAAGCAGTTCATTCAAATAAAAAATACATTTAAGAGATACTCTTAAAAAAATTGGCAAAAGATTGCTGCCTGCAAAAGCAATACTGTTAAACAATAGTTCTTATTTTTCAGATAGGCAGGTACTGTTGTATTTGACCTTGTGAGATGGAGAATAAAGCATTTACAGAAAACCAAACTGGCAGATTTTGAAATGCACTGTGCATTATGTACCTATATATATACTGTACCCTGCACTACTGACCCTTAATATTTTTCTTGTGAGCTTTATGAATTTTTCATTTGCTACCACACAAGAAACATGAAAAAACACCAGAAACATGACTATCTTGGTAAATTATGTTATTTCTTTCACCCATGAAATGGTAAGAAGCACAATAAATACTTCATGATACAGAAGAATACAGAAGAATCCTTTTAATCTACATATTTTGTAATTCCTACAAGTCAATCTGTGCTTTCCTCTGCTTCACAGCATAGATGCAAGAACAGATAGCGGAGGGAGATTTCCTAACAGGTCACTATTGTCTACCACTCCTGATGCTCTGGATTGACAGGTATATAATGGAATACCACAAACAAACATTTGCTGAAAAAGAAACTTAATGCAAAGTCCAGTCAAGCAGCTGAAATACTTTCAATAGATTGTAGCCTGAGTGCATTGGATGCTGTAATTATCCTGCTACAGGTGATTTCTTGCTTGTTGACTAATTCAGAGTAGACTTAGGTCTCCAAGGCACAGATTGTTTCTTGGAAACTGGTGAGCCGCTCGAGTTTTATTAACATTATTTAATGATATATTAATTTAAAATCATAGAGTAATTTCACACAAAACCAATGCACCTGTGTAGGCATATGCATGTACATCTCCACATATCTATACAGCAGCTCTGTATATGTACCATACAAATAGTATCTTTTTACATGCTGTGTAGATACCTTTACTCATGCCAACACATTTTATATAGGAATATAAAATTCACTTCAAGCCAAATCAAAGGTAGTATTTTCTATTACATTCAGTCCTCCAAAACTGATTTGACTTGTGGGGAGAAGGGAATTATACTTGTTTGTGAATTTCATTTTGAAAATAATCAAGACTAACACCAACAATATCAGGGACTTCGTGATTTGTCAATAATATTTAGAGAAAAGTAATTTCTATTTTTCTTTTTTTTCAAGTAATTATTAAGGTTAATTTATTTTTAATTTTTGAAAGAACTCTGTGTCAAAATAAGAGTGTGAATTGTATTTGGCAGAAATAATGAACAAAACCAGATCTTCCTCTCCCACCCTTTGCAGTGATCCCTTAAATGTACTTCTGTTCTCTTGCAGGCAAGAGAATTCACTAAAATGAATTATTAATTTTTTTTTCAGTGCAGCCCAATTTTAATTTACACATTTACTTTCATGTTGACTAGTCTTGGCAAATTTAGATTGCTCGACTGTAAATTCTACACACATAAACTTTGTGGACTTTGCCTCCCAGTTCAGGTAGATTTATGGAAGTAGCAGGAGAAGAGAAAGAGAAGCAGAATACAATAATAAACCAGCATAAATTTTTTAGATTAGGAGGAACAGATACTTAAAACATAACTGTCAAAAGCAACTGTTATTTTACAGCTGAAGATGTCCTGGTAAATACTCACTTATATACTTTACGTGCCCATAATTTTAAAACATTTAAGTTAATGCCAAGTCCGTCTGTAACCAGAACAAATACAGAATCAAGACCTTTATATTCAGGGAATATTAAATATTTTTGCTGGCTCGCACTTACAAAGACAACTGCCTCTCCCCCACCATGTGATTAGTAATGTTACCCCTTTCTTTCAAAAGTATCATTTGTAAAACTGACAGCTCTTGGAAGTGTTGAAGAAACTGGATAGTGTTTCTTTAAAAATACCCATAATATTCAACTCCTGCACCAAGACTATAGTCTGCACAACACCACATCTGTGCACAGCTACAACTGGTATTCCTCTCTAGAACTCACAACACTTAAAAAGGACAGAAAAACCTTGTCAAAACTAACACAGAAGATAAACATAAGCATACAGAGATAAAGTGCCTGGCCCAAGGGTATTTCTAATGCTGCCTCCTATCAGATCACTTGACACAAAATGAAAAGCAGGTACAGAACAGATCTGTGAATAACAATGTAATACATTGATTTGTTTACAACAGAACTCTGGCTGTATCTGAAAATAATCTGAAAACTCAAAGTGTATGCTACAGTTTTTCTTAAACTTTAAATCTTCGAACTTTAGATTTATTTAATAGTCTTAAACATTTCATTCTAATTAATCAATTCATTTTCTCCCCTTAGAATAATGTGTGCAAATTGCTACACCACTGCCTGAAACATGCATTCCAGTAAATTTAATGAGTATTTTAATAAAATAAAGTTTATTCTCATTTCACCTTCAAATGCCCTTAATGTAGAACCAACATAAGCTTGGAATTCAGTGGCTGCCAGATTTAACACCTTTGGAACCTCAAAATGGCAACTATATTAGTTTTCATTTTCTTAATAAGGTGTTGGAAAATGCTATTTCGTGAGCTGATTTAAGATTCCCTACTGTTTTTAATACACATAAAATGAGACTTTTACTGCAGACAGTTCAGGGAATATCTGTTAGGATATGATCACGCATTGCAGAAAGGTAAAATGGGTCTCAGCCTATTACTTGATAAACAAGGAAAGAAAAAATATCTACAATCTTGCTGGCAATTCAAAGTTTAAAATGAGTTGTTCTCACACATCCTAATTTATGTAAACAAGCAAAACACAACTTAGTAGCACTTCATATTCGCCATTTAGCAACAATATAGGGAGGTTTATTCTATGTTTACGTACATTTTGGTCAAGAACTCAATATATCAAATAATTCAGTCTTATAAATGATACTAATCATAGATACAATGAAGAATATCCTCAATGTATGTTGCTCAAAGACAATAGATAATTTGGTTCCAATGTCTGTGCTGAAAGGCAGAGTGTACATTCCCAAGGATATTGGGATGCTCCTCTGCAACCTTGGGGATCAGTCCCTAGTGTCAGCTCCCTGTGGAATGCTTTGCTCATTATGTAGTCTACTGAAGTATTTGGGTTTTATTTCTTAATTCTGGTTGAAAGCAACACAAATCTGCCTTTAAAAAATTCAAGCAATCTGTTTCTTTAGGTGTAAGAACTATTTTTAGTGGTCAAAGGCAATGCCTTCAGCAGTAAGCAGTGCAACTCAACAGAAGCACAGCTGCAAAGCAACAGAGTTGGTCTTAGAACAGAATAGGATGTGTTTTTTTCAGTTGGAAAGGACTTACAATGATAATCTAGTTCAACAGCCTGCCTGCTGAGCAAAAGTTAAAACGTATTATTAAATGCATTGTCCAAATGCCTCTTAAACACTGAGAGGCTCAGAATATCGACCACGTCTCTAGGAAGCCTGTTCCAGTGTTTGACCACCCTTCCTAATTGCTTCCTAATGTCCAGTCTAAACCTCTCCTGATGCAGCTTTGAACAATTCCCACGTGTCCTGTCACCGGATACGAGGGAGAAGAGATCAGCACCACCTTCCTCTTGAGGACCTCATGCTGAAACCGTGCTCGCTGCTGAGTTTTCCCACCAGGCTCTCTCCAGTGTGGGCTGTAGACTTCCATCAGCTCAGCTCTTCTCGCTGCACCCCTAGAGCACACTGTTTTGGTGGCTTAGAAACCAGTTCAGACATTTCAAAACTGTGCTGTAGTGTGAATGACAGCATGGCAAATAGGCATGATCTGCAGATTCATTTCAGAAGCACCGTTCTAATCTAAATGAAAATGCTACAATTGACCTATCTGAAATTCCACAAAAGTGAAGGGTTTTATTTGTTCTTTGTAATACTTTTGCAAAAAGGCTAAGCCATGAAGCAGTTTATTTTTAACATACTTTTTTCTCTAAAGAATTTTTTTTTAGAAATGCAGGCAAAATCACCAAGGAAGATATTAATGGTCCATCTCATTTTTAAACTCCCCTTTTTTGAGAGAGATGCCTGGTGAGTACATAACACAAGAAACAGAAAAACATGAGCACTTTTACTTTGAATCCTGGAGGGAAGAAATTCCTAAAAACAGATGGCACTGCAGATAGTGAGACAATGTTTTTATTCTTACGTGAAGTGGCCTTGTTTTGTTCATCTTCACTGCTTGCTACCATGATCAGTTAAACTTTCTAAAATATATATTATCTGAGTTTCTTTATGTTTTTATTGCTTTTTAATATATTCAGTCTTTTAATTCCCATAATCCAGGTGTGTTTTGCTCCTCTTGTGTACCATATTCAGGATTTTCTACAATCCATATTCCCCTGCCCAATGAATTAAAAACTCCGTAGGCAACTGAGCAATACACACCACTGCAATAGTCATGTTACTCTGCCTTTCCTGAAAGTTTGTTGCATTTTTGAACCCAAGTGAACAGAGGAATCCTCTATGTGCTCTTCCACTCATGCAGCCAGCACCCTCCACAGCCCCTAAGCACCTAAGCCCCTAAGCACCATTTTTTTCAGAAGAAAGATGATTGACAGCCCCTTGGTGGGTAGCATAAGCAGCTTGAAAATGTTACTGTTTTGTATGAGAGGTGTGAGATACTGCTCTTTTATTTGCATCTACAGTTGTTAAACAGCATCAATATCTTCAGGACTTTTGATAAGCTAGGTTAAAAGTATTGATTTCCACTTTAATGTTGTATGTTTGGAGGAAATAAGTGGTGTAGTTTAAACACAAGCAATGACTCAACTAAACTGATGTCTTTGATACAGCTAGTTATTTAATCAGGATACTCAAGGGACTGGAAGATGGGCATAGAAATGGATTTTCTCCACAGGTCTCTACTTTATTAATTTAACAATGGAGAAGGGGCAACCTTAAGCTCTTTCCTCTCACAGGAGGTATCTTGTTGGATCCAGTGTGCAATTGAATGGCTCCCCAGCAGAAGAGCAGCAACTCAGAGCTGATTTTCAGTCTCCTCCTGAGTCAGTCCACCCTTGAACTTCTTCCTCATTCCTTTGTGAAAGCAAATAGTACTAGGAAAGGAATGAGAATGTGAAAGGTAAGATCTCTCATTCTCTCTACAAGCATGAGTCACATTGGTGACCTTATTTGTCTCAGGGAGCACCACCTTTTACCTTTCACATTTACCTCATTAAGCTACTAATTGTGATAGTTCTTCCCTGTTTCACCTTTATAGCTTTCCCATTCAGCCCCCTGGTAGTCCAATATGCCTCTCAAGACACAAAAGTATTTAAACGCTCTGCCAGCTTAGGCAGGCATTTGGTTAATACACTGCAAATTGGAAATAAAATCAATACATCTCAAAACAGAAAGAGAGAAGGTAAAGCAAAAATACCATAAAGATGGATATCCTGCAGCCAGGGCAGGGTTTAGCTGAGAGTGTCCCTCACTCCTTCAAGCACACCCTCACGTGTGAGGTTCCCGTGTGCCTGAGCACAAATCTTTCCTTTTCCTCTCTAGCAGCCCACCCCCTGAAAATCACAGAAAACTTCCTTACAGTGGAAAGAGCTGTTGTCAAGGAGTGAAATGCTCTCCTCCCTTCCCAACTATACCGAAAAAACAAAACAAAACCAACAATAACAACAACAAAACCAAACAAAAAAACCCCACACAACAATTTTCTATAGCTTTTCTCATTCTTATATCTTTCCAAGTCTTCCTGGAACAAAGGAGTTTACCATTGATATAATGAAATTCTCTCATTAAATTACGCTAAAAACTATAGCAATCTCTATTAAGCTCTAAAGCAAATAGTTTTAACTCCCAATTACTCTGACGAGGTCTATATTATTATAGGAGCTCCCCAGGCCACACTGCTCAGTTCATTATTTTTATAGTTGCGATAATTTTAAAAACTATGGGTTTTGCTCCCAGCCCATGGCAACTTCACTGCCTTTTCTTCCCTGCTGTTTGCCTGTGTACAAGGCAGACAGGGAACATCCCAATGCTGTCCAAAACTCTGAACATGGGGTGGAACAGAAGGAAGTCATACATTTATTCATAGTTTTGTTTACAATTACATTTGACTTTTTTTAAAATTTTCAGAATAGAATAGAATAGAATAGAATAGAATAGAATAGAATAGAATAGAATAGAATAGAAAAGAATATTTCAGTTGGAAGAGATCTACAATAATAATTCAGTCCAACTGCCTGACCAACTTGGGGCTGACCAAAAGTTAAAGCTTGTTGTTAAGGGCATTGTCCAAACACCTCTTAAACCCTGACAGGCTTGGGGCATCGATCACCTCTCTAGGAAGCCTGTTCCAGTGTTTGAGCACCCTCTTGGTAAAGAAATGTTTCCTAATGTCCAGTGAAATCCTCCCCTGGTGCAGCTTTGAACATCCTGTCACTGGATCCCAGGGAGAAGAGCTCAGCACCTCCATCTCCACTTCCCCTCCTCAGGAAGCTGTAGAGAGCAATGAGGTTGCTCCTCATGTAAAGAACATTTTATTATTCTCATTTCATGCCATTATTTTCTTCAGTTGAACTGGTTTTTTTCTTATGTTCATGTTTGTAATAATTCATGTCCCATACAGATTGGTAACATTTACTAAAACTTTTTTGTGTTCCTTGATGTCATGCCAAATGAAATCATGACTCTGTCATCATTCTCCCAAATCTGTATTAAGTTTATAAAAGAAAAGATTGCTTTCTTTGATCATTAAGTAACTGAGTACAACACGTTAGAAAAGATTTTGCCGCTAAGTTACTTTTGTGAGAGATACATAAGCATGATACAATAATTCATTAAATATGTAACAGTATGCCATAAACGGTTAAGGTTTTGAAACCTGGGCAATCAGAATTTTTTATTTTTAAATGACTGATAACTGCCTTCAAGTAGTTTTCTAATTGTTATCTAATGGGCAAACTCTGAAATAAGGATTTATCTTTTCTGAAGACATCCCCCTATTTATTTTAAAACAAGAATTTTTGTTGTTGTTTTTGGATGATAAATATTAAAGATAACTGAAATAATTTCTCATCACCTAAACTTTACCTATATAAGGAAACACTTCCATATCCTCTTTTTTTTTTTTTTTTTTTTTCTATTCAGACACCAACTTTTATGGTTACATTCAAAAGGTTACATGGACAAAACCTCTATGTAATTTGTTGTGTGAGAGGCCAGCCTAGATGATCTTTCCTGTCTGGTGTTTTGGTCTATGGAATAAGCTTCTTTTTGACATCCTGATTCTACAGTGCAAATTACTAAAATGCTCACCTGCAACACAGAATTTCCCTGTTGATACTTCTCTTTTGTATTACTACTTTATGTGATGGTAATCAAAACATCACAACATGTAGAATTGCAGATATCTCCTAGCTAATGTTTGCAAACCAAACCAAGCCAAGCCAAGCCAAGCCAAGCCAAGCCAAGCCAAACCAAACCAAACCAAACCAAACCAAACCAAACCAAACTAACCAAACAAACCAGTTCCATTGCCTCAATGTGCCTCCTGTTGTATAAATCCTGTTACTAAGAGAGAACTTTCACTGTTAGGACTTAGCAATATCTTTCTCAGAACATTTTCTATTCTGGCCAGACTCTTCTTTCTGAGTTTGTGTTACCAGTTTCAAATTCCAAGAAATTCAAGTCCTTGTTATTATCAAAACTCCTCTTGAAGCAATCCTTGCCTGCATCTTTCTGGTTTTGTTTCTCTATTTGTCTGTTTAGTTTTGTTTTGGGTTTTGTTTGTTTGTTTTAATCTACCATTGCAGTCCTAGGTTTGTCATACCTTTTAATTCTTGACACTCCTACTAAGGAGTTGTTTCTTTTAAGCCAAGAATTTCCTTTCCTGTCCCTTATGTCATCCTTTAACTCATTTATTTTTCTCTTTTGCATATGAAATACAAGCCAGGATGCTGAAATCTTAATTTATGTTTTTAGATCTTTGGGATGGATTTTTTTTTGGAGCAGAGCAAACTTATGACACAAACATTATTTTCTGAAAAGGCTCTTAGGACTCCATGTTCATTATTGAAAAGAAGGAAAAGTTATTTCAAGGCTTTTCTGAAGCAGAGAGAATTTTGTTACATTTTCTTGAGTAAGAAATAAAAAATTGTCTGAATTTTTAAATGTAGTTTCTCTTCTGACTGGAACCACTACAGATTTTCAAAGTCAGCAAAAGAGGAAGTGAAGGAATAAAAAAATTATATGAAAACTGTCATTAGCATCCCTTAGTTGGCAGTCACTAAAATTTACAGGCATTTAAAAAAAAAAACACTGCTGCGGTCTGGGGTGTAACAATTGTTTCCACATGTGAAAAGCAGTGAGTAACAGCCAGAAAGCCTGAAGTTCCAGTTGTGCTAGGCTAAAAATTGCCAGTAGTATTCTTCAAAACACCATCAACTGCATTTAGTAAACCTCCTAATTTTTACAAGTCAAAAGCACTTCAATTCTTTTTTGTTTAGCAATGCCTAACTAAATTATATTATGCAATATCTCAATGAACTCACTAATGAAAAAAGAAGTCCCAAAGGTCAACACTTAAAAATTACACAAAGCTCTGGCAAAGCTGCAAACATCATTCCTCTGCTTTAACAACCATACCAGGAGCTCCCTGTTCCTATAGTAATTTCTTCACTTCTTCTATAAGGCTACCAAGGAACACTTTCCTAACCTTTTCCCTTCCTCCTTCTCTGCGTCAAGGTCTCCAAATGTCCTTTCTGTCCTTTTCCCCTCTTTGTTGTTCACCTGTCTTCTCAAACTCCCATTGCACCTTGACTTTTCTTTCCCTCCCTCAAGAAGACAGGAGTTGTGTAAATGCCCATCTTCCTACACAATTCCACTTTCCCTCCTTCGTTCCTCATTTTTAATTCTTCTCTTCAGACATGCTCACCCTGACCTGTTCATTTAAACACTACAGCACACGTGGGGCTTTATTCTGGGCAAAAAAATGAAGGTAATTTCAGCTTTCCTATTATTTAAAAATATTTTTTAAAAAAATTCAAATTCACACATCACTGATCCATCACCATTTATACTGAACAGATTGTTGAGCTGAAAGCAGAAGCTAGTTATTCTGTGGCAATGAGAACAGTGGCATTGTTATACCTTTATATTCCTACAACAAAAAAGCTCCAGATATTTTCCAGGAACAGAAATGCTACAAAACAGAGGAGATACTTGTGAAAAATATCGTTACTTTTCCTCTCCACGAAGGCAGAAGAAAGAAGAAACTTCCACTGTTCATGAAGATCTCCTGGGGAAAGAGACACAGAGCAATCTCTAGTCTAGACAAAACAGCAAAGCTGAGCACCTCTCTTTCCACAGCCCAGTCTGGAAAGCAGAAGTGGTCAACCTGAACTCCACTCACAGCTCTCAACAGGCCACTGCATCAAGTGGATAAAAGCAGTGGTATTTTTGAGGAAACTTGGGGAATTAATATTTCTGAAGGAACCTTGACTTTCAAGCTGAGTGACCAAACAGCTCATGTTTTCTGGTAGGCAGGAAAGATCACAGAAGAAGAAAGAGCCTGGCTTTTCTGGTACCTGCACTGCTATTGGAATAAAAGGAAAAACTAACCAGGATGAGAATAAAATACGAGTACCACAGACTTGTTAAGTGCTTTGGGGTGGAGACAAGGAAGCAGCATTGGACTACGTTCTATGGAGTTCGGGGAGGCAGATATCACCTGAATAGTGCACTGCCTCTTACATATAGCAAAATTTTACTCCGTTCCTTAAGAAGGGAGGATGTGTTGGGGACCTTATCAGGTTTAATACCATTTATTAGTTCCCCTTGCCTTTTGTTTTGTTTAAGACACCATATATGCTTTTAATTGTCATTTTTTGGAGCACAGAAGCCTTTAAGCATAGTCAACCTATCCATAAAAATGCAACAGTAATATCAGCAGGAGGCTTCATTGAAACTTTGAAACTTCATCGACTCTTTTCTAATTATTTTTTTTCTTCATGACTAAGAGCCTTAAGAGTGTTTGCTTACAGCTGGTTTAACTGTGCTTTTTATTTTAAAAGCTAACTTGCAAGCCTTAAAAGTTCACAGTTAAGCTTTTAAAAATCAACAGTAAATGTATGTAAAGTTTCTGCATGACAAATTTATTTCAGGAGGGAATGATTTTGTAAAGAACAAAAATTCTTAAATTTTCCCACCTCTTTCATTATTTTTAGTCCATCAACCGAATTTATCCTTTTTTTAAAATAAAAAAATTCTCAGTTCTGTCCTCAATACTGTCCTCTTTCTATCTTAGGAAATGCTCATACATTTGCATTGTATTCTGTAAAACTACCACACATTTAGACATTTTGTGACAAAATTGGCAATATAAGAAATAAAAAAGGGAATGTGAATATTTAGGACAGTATGTAATTGCTGTGACTTGATGTAAATTACATGCAACTGAGTTTGTTTGTAGGAAGCATAGTAAACTATGACTCTGGATAGAAATGTACACGTGATAGGTGCTCAGGACATCTACTGACCACATTTTTTTCAACCTGTTGACTTTTGCCTATGGAGAGCTCCAAAGAGCTAAACTGACTGTCTTGAAAAATTTCTACCCATAATGTAGCAATTTTAAAAAATAATTTCTATATTAGACATTAATTTGTCAAAAAAAAAAAAAAGATAATCCTGATTTAAAACAAAAAATATGCAATGACTCATTCAATCGAAGTTAATGTCACCATAAGAGGCACATTCTCATGCAATTACTGATGAAGAAGTTGCGTTCATGTTGTGCTTACATCAATCACCATAACAGAAAAGAGTAGAATAAAAATTACAGATGAGAAATACATACCCCCTTACCATGCATTTTTACAGTTTTTGCCCATTCTAGTTTGAAATGATCCATTTAATGAGGCTTCTACAATTCCTCTTATGAGATTTGTACAGTCAAATTACAGTCTATAGACCTTAGGAAACTTCTTCTGTCATTAAGCCTGAACTTTTCTGTCTGAATTTGATCCTGTAAGTGGTAGTTAATTTTGCATCAGATCAAGTAATATCCTTATCTCAGTTAGCATGAGCAACTCTCCACATTCCTGCCTTTCTGCTACACGTCCCCTTTCACTCCATTATTTTCTATCAGGCTCTTGAAATTCTGTTCATAGATCAGTCTTCTCTGTCCTCTCATCACTTGTATGCTCTTCTCTGAACTTTCTGAAATCTTTCTGGTAAACCAGCATAGAGAATAACACACCACACTCACAAGGATGTTCAGCCAAAACATGAGAGAAACAGGGTTGACTAGTGACTGTTCATATGCCATGGCAATTTGGCCAGTAGCTGACAAGAATTCCGATGATCATAAGCAGGTAGCCTTTTAGACTACTGGGACAGTGACATCTTTTGATGTAGAAGTAAATAAATTAAAGTATAGGATCAAGTCTAGAGACCTGTGGAAAAGAAACTTTAGTGGAAAATAAACTTTATTAATAGCTAAACTAATGAGTAATCTTTACTGCTGGAGGGATAACTTACCCATGTTTCAGAAAGCCATTACACAGAACATACACATCATATTTATTTCTACTTATTTTACAATTAAGAACATCCCCTATAGGAAAACACAAAAGAAAATGGGCAGAAGAGGGAAGCAAAGAACAGAACAGGCCTCCTGAAAGCTTGTAGTAATAAAAGAGGAAAGGGTACTTAATCATTAAAGAATGCATTTTAGCTGTGACTTCTTTTTCTTCTGGTTTATTATTGAAATAAAACATGAACACTGAAGACAATTTTTAATGCTTGAAATGTGGAACAGGCTCACTAAACCAAAGTATCTACTATGCGTATTTTGTTCTTGTTTTATAACTATATATTAAACAAATTTAAAAGTGTGAGTTCTGTTCTATTTATGCTTTGTCAACAAAAAAACAGCAAAACTCACGAGTAAAATCTTTCATTGTTAACGAAACAAAAAGCATTAAGAATGTGGTAATATTGCATTAGTGGGTTTCTTTTTGTAAGTGAATGGAAACTAAATGTTGGCTTATCTCTTTGCTCTCAGCTTCATCTTTCTATCACAAGTCCTCTGCCTTGTTCCCATCCTAAGAAGGTGCTCTGAGATTTGCAAAGCACATACTCTTTATTACAAACTGTGGTTATGATGAGGCTCCAACCATCTGCCAGCCTCCAATTTCTCCACCGCAGGACAGAAGAACTATCTCAGAGAACTGGAAAACCTTCAAAACAAAAATCTGAAAAGGTACTGACAGGGAAGTAGGTAAAACCTACATACCGAAAGGTGTCACATGTAGTATTCATGAAGCTTCAGTGCATATTAGAATTTCAGGCTTGGAAACAGGTTATACTGTTACATTTAAAATAAATGTTCTCAGTTATTTTCAGGCTTTAGCTTCTAAAGAAATAATTCTGTTTGGATTATTTCCCAGAACGCATTCTTCAAAACTTCACTTTGTTCTTGACATAAATTGAAAACAATAATATAGATATACTGTACACAGGCTTCAAAATGGCATTAAAGAGGCACATTATCAATATGTTTAAAACATTTAGAAAGCTCAGCTTTGCATCTTTCTAAGTGAATGACTAGATACTTACACTGAGTAATATCTGTTCCAATAAACTGCTGTGTGTGAAATGTTTTGAATAATAGTTAATTTATGCTGAGGTAATGACAGCGTAATATAACTGAAATCTGTGCTAATAGGAGAAAAGAATCCCCTTCCAGCTATTTCTGTTACAATCAGCTGCAGTAATTTTCACCCCATCTCTCTGTCTCTCTCACATAAAATATTACTTCAAGTGTATGTTAAAATGCTTGTTGCTAATTTTAAAAATCAATAATTGGTACCTGTCATCCATATGGAGAAAAACAAAATAACCTGGCAATAAAGAAGAATTTTTCATGTACAAGACCTATATTTTATATATTTCTGCAATAAAAGAGAGCAATTGTGGTTAATGATGTTCTTTTTATATAGACAAAACATTAAACTCAGTTCGCCTAGGACTCTAGGATTTAATACACAAAAATGTGTATTAAATTTCTAACCTAGATGGGAACTGGCCAAACAATTTATTCTAAATAACACTCAGAGTAGATTGAGACATTTTCCAGGGTATAAGTTATTCACAAACTCACCCTAGTATTCCTTTGATGAATGAATTATCTGGAATATTTATCAAATAGGTTGGTTGAAGTCTCATCAGTTGAACAAGTTATCAGCAGTTCTTCTGTTTGAATGCTCGGTGGATGGTTAGTGATGTACTTTGAGTGGCAGTGCTAAGCTCTGTCTGGATGAATTATAAACAACTCCCAGAACTTCCAGTATGCCATTTTGGACCCAGACCCATCTAAACATCACAACCTGTTTTATTTCCAGAAACTGCGTATTTTCTTGACTAGGAAAAGATTCTGAATACCCATAAATATAAGACAGCATGATCCAGGAATGGTCACGGACTCAGATCAGCATAGATTCACTAAAATACTGACTACCTGATCATCTCTAATATATTAATTAACTGGAGATATCATGGTCAATCATAAATCTAACTGCAGATAACTGTTTTAAGCAATGGTAAAAAGGATGTTTTTAATTTGGAATCCTACAGATCAGATTATGATTTCTGACTCCTTGTCATAAACAGCTTCTGAAAGCTCTTTTTCCTGAACAAGACGCAAGTAAAAGAGCACATATTAATTTCAAAATAAAAGCCTATGCATTGAACAATTACTGTATAGTAAACGACCTCTTGCAATTTACACTAATTCCTTATCAAATATTCTGATTAAAGGTGTCTTATCTTGTATTCCGTGTCTTCTGCAGGAATCTTTACCTACAGAAGTAAATACCTTACCCTCAAAAAAAATCCCCGTTTTCCTTCTTGATCTACAGAGACCTAACAAAACAAAGTGACAGTAAGTGAAGACTTTTCCTTTCCCATTTACAGAAGATGAGACTGAGCTCTGAAACTTACTAGAAAGACATAAAAATGATTATAGCCACACACACGCACAAAGCAAAATGTAAACATCCAGTTAGTTTCTGTTGATAATCTCTTCACGCATACAGAACAGACTTACAGGCAAACAAAATTAAAAAATAATCAAGGTGTTTTTCCAAAAAACTGAGCATAAATTTGGTGGGTGTGGGGAGAAGAAAGAAGGAAGAACAAAAGAGAAACAAACAAACAAACAAACAAACCAAAATAAAACCACCAAACCAAGCCAAACCAAAACACCTGTTTTGTATGTCTGGGAAACACAGTATTCAGGAGCAAAGGAGACGTAGACTTCTTGACAAAAATCAACAGGATTCAAGCAGACATTTCTCAGAGAACAGAGCCCTTAGCATATAAGAAAATAATTTCCACTTTGTTGATGCCTTTTACTCGAATTACTGTTCTTGCTATACAGATTCCTTCAATGAGCTTTGAAAGACGTGGATATTGACACTACTTGCCACTTTCTCCTTATTTCACCACTACCCATATTCATGCACAAGCAGGACTGCTCCTAGAAAGGAAGCAAAGACCATCCCTTGTATGGAGGCAATTAAGCACAACTGAACATGTAAGTGGCCGGTGCTGTGGGTACAATTCAATCAAGCAGGTCCACAGGGGTGGTTTTGATATTCTTGTCACATCAAAGAAACAGCGCCCAGAAGAAAAAGATCTAACAAGTTAAAAATGAAATCAGAATAAATAAGAATAAATCCAAGTGAAAGCAAGAATAAGCACATGGATACAAGGGCTGGCGTTTCCTTGAAAGCATTATATAGTGCTATTAGAACAGCGTGTTAATTTTTTCCTCATAAATTTGCCAGGTTCAGCCACCAGGGACAGGCCAGCATTCCAGCTCCCTTTGTTAAAGATATATCTATCTTGCTGAGTCTTGACAGCCTGATCATGTCAGCCCTCTGTAGTAGCAAAGAGTGTTTCAGCAAGGAGGGGGGAAAAGCAAAGGAGGAAAAAAAAAAAGAAGTGAAAACTGATGTGATCTACTCTGCTTCCTGTGGGCATATTTCACTATAGCAGATCCAGAGGGATGCTTTGTTGTTCCTGTCAGATCAAAGAAAGAGATAACAGAAGAAAATATAAGAGGAAAAATAAAACCCAGAAATAAGGGTAACTGAAAAGCACTGCAAGACTACCGCTTCATTACGACTTTTCACATTATTTAAATATGCTAAATATCAAGTCACCACCAAAGAAATAAATATTGCATAGGCCATATGCTCTGCTAGCTGCCAGCAAAACTGTCCTACTAGGATTAGTTTATGGGCTCAGCAACCACCTGTCAAACACTAGCAATTTTAATCATTTTTCAATTTGCTGTGTGAGTTGCGAGGGTGCTCAGGTATTTTGACAGGTGGCTGCTCAGAACAAATATCTGAGCCAAGTAGCTTCACACTGCCTTGCTTTCCTGTTCAGAATTCCTGTTGACTGAGGGGACAGAGCATTTGGTGAAGATGTGGCAGTCACAGGAAAGTCATTGTACTGCACTGCAAGCTGTATTTGCAGCTCACATCCAACACGAGGGTGACAAAAAGTTAGCAAAAAGAACATTTGTAATCACAAGCAAGCTGAATGTCTAAAAAAGAAAAAGAGTTCTGACTATCATTTTAAACAAACAGAAAACCTGAAATATTCCTTTCCTGAGAGGCTATGGACAAGATGTGCTTTCTGTGCTACATGTGATTAATCTATTATGCACTAACTGAACATGCCCACTTAATTATTTTGTGGTTAATCTACAAGGTAGTACTGAAAATAATTTTCTAATGACCAGTATAACTGTGCTGTTCCCTTTCAGCCACAACAGTTTGTGTAAAAGAGAAACATTTCCTAACTTGAAAAAAACACAATTCTACTGATTTTTGAGAGTCTAGATTTCCAGGTGTTTAGGAAAATGAGATTCCTAAAATCCGTAGACATCCTGGCAGAAACAAAGGGAGAAACTAGGTTTATCTAAAGAGGTGAACCAATAACATCGAAGCACCATAAATAAACTACATTTCCAATAATATTCTGTATACATTAGCATTCTCAGCATCAGCCCTCTAAAGTCAGCCAAATCTGTCCAAAGGAAAGGATTTAGATTATGATGTAAACTAACAGTAAAGACAGTTCCAAATAACATCTAATGTCCAATATAACTACTGTTTACATATTAAAAAGAGATACAGGCTTTGTACGAGGGATGTTCTGTCATGTTTCTCCACAGGAGAAGACTGTCATGGTAAAGTTCATTATCAATTACTGCTTTACAAGTACAAGATGAGTTAAGCTGTCATAATTTTCTCAGCCAGAGATCCTGCGCTGTCAAAGAATGTCAATTTTTAATCTGACAAAAGGAAGAAAATTATCTGTTATTCTGACCTCTAATTTCTTGACATTTTAATGCTGTAATTGCTGTGGTTAGTGCTGCAACCATGATTTCACCTGTCAAGTAAGAATGAATCAATACCCTTAAGCTATTCTTTGAGTTTTAGCTTTCACCTCACTGCTTTTACTTTAAAAGGGGAAAAAATGACAAATAGAATACAAAAGACTGCGATTAAAAAAATTAAAATAGGAGCCTGAACAATGTTTATTTTGCTACACATTTTTTCTCCTCCTATTGTAATATGAAAACAATTTTGTGATGTGCAGCATAACAGAGACCATTAGAAGTGACAGAACTGGTGAATTTCCCAATTTCTAATCACAGAAGATCTAAAACACAAAATTCAATTTTACACATTCTGTGGAGCATTCAAGTCAGGACTTTCATTTTGCTCTCATTACTCATTAAGATACAGAGATTAAATATTTTCTGCGGAATCAGAAAATTGCAAAGTTATTTGAAAAATCAAAATCAGTATATTGAATCAAATCAGTATATGCTGCTCATCCAGACCTTAAGTTGCTAAAGAGTTATTAGAGGAGCAGACATATGTGATTTCATAGAGTTCAGTAATCTCAAATTTAATGCTAACCCAGTGTTCCAGTTACACCCATTGTGAATTTGCAAAATAGAAAATGAAAAAAGCAAGCCAGAGTCTTCTACTAGATAGGTTTAAACAGAACGAAAGCACACGGATGGCCACTTTTCCAGGGCCAAAACAGTAGAGAGTTCTTAGAGGGCTTCTCCACACATGTGAGAAAAATTTAAGGAATGGTAGGGGTGGGTTATCTCACCACTGAATGTATTTTTCCTCCAGCTAGAAGGCTACTGAAGTGAATCCTTTACCATTCTTCACAGAAAGGTAAGAACAACATTTTCCTCAGTGGCTGAGGTGCTCCGACAAAGGGTGGAAGTAAAAAGGCCAAGGTACAGCACGAACAGCTCAGAGAAATCTGCTTTTTAAAAATCTTGTCTTCCAACCAGTTGACATCTAAATGGGAGGCTTTTTTTGTTTGGTTGGTTTGGTATTGTTTTGATTTGGAGCCTTATTTCACTGGACAGGTTCAGTTGGGACTCAGCTCAATATGAAATAAGTTACGGCCACAGTTTGAGGAGGCTACTGTTGTATTTCAGTCCATTGGTCTGATAACGGCTGCTGCCAATAAGGTTGTATTGATTGGCTTATTTTACAGCCATTTATTGAGAGTGGTCAGTGTCTTCTGTGTGAAAGAAATGTTTCACTTTATTTAGAAAACAAACAGCAAGAGCATTTGGATACTGAGAGACATGTTTTCCTGTTTAACTGCAAAATTCAATTAATTTAAAATTGCAATTTCTAAGTTAAGATGCCAGACAACACCACCTGCCACTGTAGAACATACTAAACAATTGTTATGACTATTCTTAAAGGTGCTAGTGCTCCTATCATTACATTTCTGTATTTTTAAGTGGTCTTCAGAGGCTTTTAAAAGATCTTTTTGCTCCTAATTTATTTTCTGAAATATCTAGTAAAAGTCAGAATAAAGAAAAAAAAAAGTCAAGTCAACAAATCAATGTGTATAGAACACATACACTTGTAACAGAAATACGACATCCAAATACCTGATCTGCTAGATCATCAAGATGTCAAATGCTTTATTACTGGCAGAGAATGTCTGCTAGTCTCATAAATAGAGCTCAGGGAAATAGATGAAAGCTCTAAAGCTCTCTATATTTACATGTGTATTGTAATTTCTGATTAAAAATGAATTAAAAGTATTTTTAACCTTTTTATGACAAACCACAAATCACAAATCTGAGATCTCTTGGAGGAGAAGCATACTATTTTTACATGCATGCATAGAAATTTATATGAATCTATATATAACAAAAATCAGAAGGATTCAGTCTTTCTAAATGTGTTGTCTTCTCATTGCTAACAATTAATATTATTTACTACTCTAACTTGTGGCAATGAAGATAAACTTGTGGTTTTAGAAGTTTACATGGTGCAAATAGCCTAAGAAAACTGACAGGGCATGGGTTAGACGTACAAGTGAGTGAACAGAAACACCTCCATGAATTTCTTCAAATTTCTGATAACGAGTTGTGCGTGTAAGTAGAGTCACAGGAGAGCTGGAGTCTCATCATGTCATAAGATGTTAAATAGTGTGCACAGACAGACAGATAGACCTCAATGCTACAAGCTGCCCTGTGGGAGTAGACCCTTCAAGTCAAGACGTAGGAGTCTGCCCATGCAAATCTGGACCTTAAACTATGCAAATCCCTTGTATTCATGGTGCTTGACACCTGTTTTATCTTTTAAAAAGCATTGCTGTTTTCGTATCTCCAGTTTTGTAGCTTACTGACTCTTCCTGTGCTCAAAGTTTTAAATCCAGCAAACTATTATGTAGACGTCAACAGGAAATATTTGAGGCAGTGGCATCAAAGCAGTTCTGCCCATTCTCAAAACTAAGCAAATACTAACTGTTTACAAAATACATGCTTTGCAGTGCATGGTGTGAAAATCTAGCTCTAGGAAGCAAGAGGTCTGAACATTGTTTTCATTCTGCTCCTCAAAAAGCACCAAATGTAACAAGATGCAACAGCGCACTACTGAAAAACAACTTGCCAAAACCCAATATTTAGCTGAAAACGAATGCTTTCTAGAATCTATTTATTTTCTGAAATCTGTAAATTCTGTCTCTAAGATTGGAAAATAAACAAACAAACAAACAAACAAAAACCCCATTGCCTGGCAATGTATAAATTATTACTGTTTTGCATACAGCAGATGGCAGCTATCTCGGGGAATGGAAGATTGTGTGTACAGCTTCATCACAGCGGTACTCATCTAGCAGCTGTTGCTTCTTCACACTTTTCACCGAATTTCAATTGTTTTAGCCAACAGTTGTTGTCTATTAGGTTGATATTAGAAAATGATCATTCAAACTAACAGCCTTACTACAAATAAATACAGTCACTGGAAGAAAGCACATGTCAAGGTAGAGAATACTTTTTTTTTTTAAATTTACTGATAAATTTAAAACTCCCACCTGGACATATGTGCACCTATATATATTTCACTCATATGTACACAAAACCATAAATACTTGTATGCACAACAAATAGCAAACATTTCCTATTTTGGTAACAGTTTGATTATACTTCATGTGATTAACACAAAAGTAATCTGAATAATTGTTACTGTCACTCTAGCAAATGTAGTCTTTTTCAGATATATGTTCTCACCAACATTATCTGACTGAAAAGGTTAGGTTTTTTCCCTATGACTATGATGCAGGTTTTTCTTTCAGCTTTTCAGGTCTAGCATGTGAAGTTAATAAAAGTAAATTATAAAAAGTAGCAGACTATATATTACAGAACATACATTACATTATAGTTTCCCATGTCATAACTGACCATTAAATTCACTAGGAACTCCAAGCAAACAAAATACTTTGGGACATCTGTTTTATTGCTAGTTTATTAATACTTGCTTCTGAAGTCATCTAGGGCCCAAGTTCTGAATCAAGTCACACACCAATTTTCTCCAGCAATGAAAGATGGAAAAAGTACAATTTCTTGTGAGTTGACAGCAGTTTTTAGAATGGAATGGCGGTAAAGACCTACCTCCCTGAGGACAGGATCAGTGATACTGTCCAGGTTCACAGAGCCTTCATATGTTAGGTAGTGGAAAACATTGAGTGCACGCACTGCTTCTGGTCCTCGTTGCTTGTAGCCAAATACAAGGTCAATCCACTGATGAAGTTGACATGATACAAACTCGCTTTCCAGGGCCTGCGAGTGAATTTCAGAGTTAGGAAGTAAATTCCATCTTGCAATTTCATGCTTAAATTATGTCCTACCTTTTCCTATTAACTGAGGAAACATAATCGATATCATTACATTTCTTGTTCAGGCTTATTTGATATATTTGAAATCCTTCAGACATTAAATATAGAACTAGTTGTATTGAGAGAAACACTAAAAAGAATATACTATTCTTTCCTTCAGCTTTATATCACACTAATTTTCTTCTCAGATACTGGGTTTCTCCTAGCTGCAAGCTTGTCAAATAAGTTAGGCAATTTGTCAAGAAAAACTGATGAAACCAGGAAAACAATTAAAAAAAAAACAATCTTCCAACTAATTTTCCAACTGGTTCTAATTAGTCTTAAATGTAAAATGGAAACTTAAGGATTAAAAGCAAAATGAGGTTCTGAACTCTGTGTATGAATTTTGACTGATTTCTCAAAGGAGAAAAGCATTTTTTGCACTCATTTTTTACGTTAGTTCGGTAGAAGAAAAAACACAGGCCATTACTAGCTGGTTTAAAAATGGGTTGAAAGATTGCTATTCCTTTGCTCATAATACAGAGAGAGATTAATTCTAGACAGAGGAAATGATGACCGTATTATCATTGAGCCTGAGCCAACCAATGTGCCTTTATCACACATGACTGGCTTCCTTAGTAGATACCATTGCCTGAACTGGAGATTTCACAAGCTGAAGGTATGACACAGTTCCTCCTTACCCCTCTATCAGACCACCTGTATTAACTTCCCATGTGCCTGTACCTGAATACAGAAATAGTTCTCCTATAAGACTCATCAAGCATTTAAAATGGCATCCTGGCACATTCGTTCCTTCTTTCCTAAAGCTGCCTTCAGAGAAGAGCTGTGATAAACAGGAGGTGGTGTGAAAATAAAGATTCATGGTTCACTGAGAAGTTTTCATACATGTCCTTTCCCAAACTGCATCACAGTCCTGATTTTGTACAGTGTCATATACCTCATTCCCTTCAAGCAGGACAAGTGCAGTTCAGTTCTCACATCAAGAACTTAGTTTGTTAGGAAAAAAAACCCCAAACAACAAAATCACAGAATGGCCGAGTTTGGAAGGGACCTCTGGAAATAACCTTGTCCATCCCCTCTCCTCAAGCAGGATGACCTAGAGCCGGCTGCCCAGGACTATCCAGACGGCTTTTAAATATCTCCAAGTATGGAGACTCCACAAGCTCTCTGGGCAACCTTTGTCAGAACTCAGTCACTCTCACAGTAAAAAAGTGTTTCCTGATGTCACAGGGACCCTCCTGTGTTTGACTTTGTTCCCATTGCCTCTAGAGCTGTCACTGGCCATGACTGAAAGAGTCAGGCTCTCTCTGAAAAAAAATACTGGCCTTAATACAATTTAATATGTTAGTGTCTGTCAAGCTTACTACTACTCCCTGCAAAGAGCCAGAGCTGACAACAACCCCTTATATTACATTATCTAATACTTTTCATTCTCAAAGATTGTGGTGGTGTTTTTTTCCTTCCCCTGAGAAAACCTAATTCCTCCACTGTTTCCAGCCCAGTGCCACAACTCAGCACAAACACTCTCTAGCTGGGACAGAGTTTCATGTCTGCCCCAGGAAAATTCAAATTTTACAGAGGGATAAACTTCAGGAAAAGGAAAAAAAAAAAAAAAGTGTTTTAATTTTATTCATTTACATTACAAGGAAGCTGCTTCCGAAATAACCATCGGACATTGTAGCACCATGCCATGGAATGCCCACCACCCCACATGCAGGAATAGTCACAGACAGAGCAAACCACAGGGGCCCAGCTCCTTCCTCCTGTAATGTTCCACATGGAAGAGGAACTCTCTGTGCTGTGGTGGAAAGCCAGACCCTTTTCTGTCAAAAACAGTAACTGTTATTTCTGAGAAAAATGGAAGGGAAGGCTCAGGCGTAATAGCTGACATGAAGATCAGTTTTCAAAGGATGAAGTGCAGCATACCATAAGAAGCTATAAAGAAATTTTGCACAGAACCATATAAAAAGAGTTGTTTCCTTTTCCAAATCATATGCAAATTGCAAGTAATATAATTTAAATAGCATTAATACTAATTAATAGTAAATACTATTAAACTAATACTATTTGGCTTCAAAGCATGCCTCCTAATAAATAAGAAAATCCAGATTCATAATAATACTGTCTTGTGTGCACGCAACATGACATAGTTGGCAACTTCACCATCCCATACAATCTTTTTCATAGGACTTTTACCTCATTTAGCATGCGGGATGTTAGCAAGCAAAGATAAAATTAAGTATGCTACAGAAACCATAAATAAAGCATTTCCTAACTTTTAAATGCTCAAATTTTAATGTTCCTTCATATGTAATAAAACTTAAAACAGAATTTCAAGCCTATTGTCCTGCAAGCATCCATCTCCAACCAACTTTCAGTGAAAAGCCTAACTGTTCTCTTCCTCCTCTGAACTCTGCTTATTTATAAGCTTCTTTTTGCATCTCTATCTATTATTTGCTTATTAAAAAGTAATTAAAAAAAATGTTGGGCATTTTCTTTGGTCAAAAATATCAGTGTTATTTCTGGAATATAGAGAGCACTTCAGGAAAAGAGCAAAACTTTTTACTATTCAAAGGTGGGACAGTAACTTTGAAAAAATAAATGCTTGGGTCAAATGAGCATATTTCACCCATTATCTCCTCTAACATCCTCTCCCTGGTGTCAGGAGAGTTGAATGTCTATGTTATCTTTCCCTGAGGCAGTTTCTACTTGCATGACCAGCCCTTACTCAGCAGCTTGTCATTCCAGAGAAGGTCTTACTGACCCTGGCAGGTTTGGAGAACTTCTGTCTTACATGGGTGAATGATCCTTAAATAACTTATTAAATAAATTAGCTACTTTTTAACAGCAGTATGTCATGTCTTCTGTCTCCAATTCTTCAAAGAGATTTATTGTACTGTGTTCAGAGGTCTAATGGTTCTTTAAAGGTTTGTATGCTGAAATGCAACACAAGATTTGGGGAAATTTGTAAGGAGTTAATTTAATTATTTTGAACTATAAATTTAGGAACTCCACAGAAATCTGGAAGTCAGATGAATTGCTGTCAGAGATGTTAGGATGCTGGTGGTGGGAAGGGCACTAAGCGCTGTGCTTGCCAGGAGCTGCATGGTGGAAGAGCAGTGTGGTGGGGGGATGTGGGGCAGAGGCCGGAGCGGGAGGTGCAAAGAGGAGCCAGGGCTGCGGAGGAGAGTGGCCCTGCATGGCCCTGGCAGCCCACAGCCTCCAGCTCTGGACGGCCATGGGTGCTGGGTGCAGTTCACGTCCCCACCACAGGGGCATCCTGTGGGGCATGGTGCTGGGCACCAACTACTGGAGAGAGTCCAGCGGTGGGCTACAAAGATGATTAGGGGACTGGAGCATCTTTCTCATGAGGAAAGGCTGAGAGAGCTGGGTCTGTTCAGCCCGGAGAAGAGAAGGCTGAGAGGGGATCTCAACAATGCTTATAAATATCTCAAGGGTGGGTGTCAAGAGGATGGGACCAGACTCTTGTCAGTGGTGCCAAACAATAGGATATGGGGCAATGGGTACAGACTGATACACAGGAAGTTCCATTTGAACATGAGGAGAAACTTCTTTACTTTGAGACTGCCCAGAGACGTTGTGGAGTCTCCTTCTCTGGAGACATTCAAAACATGCCTGGATGTGATCCTGTGCAACCTGCCTACTTTAGCAGGGGGTTGGACTAGATGATCTCCAGAAGTCCCTTCCAACCTCAACCATTCTGTGATTCTGTAGTAGGCAGGGTGCACTCAAGAATGGGCTGCCAGAAGGCAGCAAAGTCCTACCTGGCCCACAGTGCGGAGAAAGCTCCTGATCTGTCCTTTATAGCCTGGATTCATTTCAATCAGGAGAAAGTTTCTGATGTCTGACCTGGTTTGCTGGTGTTTCTCCCAAATACTTCTGCAACACTACTCATGTGATACTTGCAATATCCTCTCCCTAATTTGCTCTAATGCACAGGCTGCTCTCCCTCCATCTAAGTGCCTCCTGAAAATTTATGAGCTGTTCACTGTCAACAGTACATTATTCGGTTTCTCAAGAATATGCAGTGCTCAGTAGGGAATAGGGTGACAGAATTTTCTGCATAAAAATAATTTGTAGGTACAGAAGGAATAACATACAGAAAAACATAACAATAATATCCTTAAAATAGTCTGGTGATGGCCCTAAAGAATAGCATTTTTTGAGAACATTTTGGCTTTAAAGCATTTAGGGAGCTTCAATTTTTTGACCGTACTTTCAATATTAAATATAAAGAAGCAATTTTTTTATAAAAGAAATAATAGTTCATGCTTACAGAAATCCATAATATTATTTATGGATTTTAAAGATTCCTACTGTTAAACAGAAATGAGCTAATATCCAGCTTGCTTTCTATTCTAATTAAAATGTACAGAAAACAGTGTTTTATTCAGGCACTCTCAAACTGAACTTGTCTGAACCACTGTTATTAGTGCTTCATTTTCAACTGGCAGTATTCCAGTCAGTAGTTTTTCATGGGTTTTGTTTTCAGGGAGGAGCCTTTTATTGCTAATAGGTAAACCCCAAGCATTATTATATAGCTAGTGGGAGAAAGGTAAGTGTTTTGAAGTAAAAGTACTGTGTTTTTTGTGTGTTTGCAGGCAAGTGTATGCACACATGTTCCACAGGCTGAAAATCTGACCTGTACCTGTTTCAAAATATAAATACGTATTAGTAAGTTTATGTTTACGTATAAATTAAAGGTAATATAAGCCAAGTTACTACTTAATGAGATCAAGCACTATAGTTATTTTCAGACCTTTGTGCAATATGAACGCTGTATACTTTCCTCTCCACTCATCCTAATTTGATGTTAAAATTATTTTTTACGGAGATTCCAGTAGGAGGCATTGGTTTTTATTTTAATGCACACCATGTGCTGTGTAAAGTATCAGTAGTTCTGGATTTATAAAATATGCTATTCCAACCTTTCTAACACATGGTCATTTTTGTTACCTGGGTATTTTGTGCCACCTGGGTATTTTATGTCACCAGCGAAGAGAAAAGCTCTGATGCTGCCCCTCATCTGTCCCACAGCTGCGCCTGCCCCTCCTATTTCTTCAGCTCCTACCTTGTTTCCCTCCCCTCCAAAGCTATATGCTCTCTGTCTCTACAAGAACTACCACCACAGTATCTTGCTTTTAACTTATATTGAGTATGTTTGAAAATATTTCTTTAAAACTACTCTGAGATACTTCGATTTTGTAGCTCTGCTTAAAAACAGACCATCAGCTGCTTCATCCTGTGAGCTGGGTTTTTCCTCTCTCCCCTTACATCTGTGCTCCTCTGTAGCCTTTGCATGTACAGAGTGTTTCCATCTATTGTTTCTCTGGCTCCTTTACCATTTCTTTTATGACTATAGGAGTAAACTCTTTACCCTTGTCATAAAATAAACCAGGCTGATATCTGAAATCAGTTTTGTTTGTTTAAAAAAAGTAATATTTTTATAAAAGTGAAACAGCAGTGAATTCTACAGATTTCAGTTATTTGGGGATGTCTGCATAGGCACTGATCCTTCACATTAGCATTTTCAAGATATAAATAAGATTCTTCAGCAATACAGAAAGTTTAAAAACAAAAAAAAAAAAACCACAACACCGTTTCCAAATTAGATTGAACCTTGTGTTAGATGAATGAGTTTTAATTGCATTGAGAACAAACCTTGGCAACACACAAAATAAAATCAAAGCTACTACTGAGGAAGTAATGTAAAATCTTATCTACTGCTTATCTGTTAAAAAAGGAATGTCAACTGCTGCTGAGTGGTGAGGAGAAAAGATAAATCTTCCAGATCCTCATAGCACAGAGATTTCATAATAGATGTTTCTAATGACTATTCAAGAAGCTTTTTAATTATGAAATACTATATATGCTTCTGAATAGCCAGGGAAATGTACAAAAATGTAATTGGCTGCAGAAGAACGTAAATAAATCATTTCAAAGACAGAGAGAAAATTCAGTCTTAGTAACAGTTATGTAATGGGAACAGATTATGTGTAACAAAAACAAGACACCATTTAGTCTCACAAAAATATAATTTATAGTGAATGCATTTTACTCAATGCTGTAATTTGTAATTTAATATGTGCATAAGCCATAATGAAAATATCCTTATAATTAACTTTGAATTAGACAACCTTGTATCTTTTGTTTCAAAAATAAAGAACACATTATAAAAGCTCTGCTTCAGTGTTTCACAGTGGTGTTCCCTGCCTTGATTTAACATGCTTGACTTACTGACTGAATCTGTTCTATTTCTGGCTCTCAGGACTGCTCTAAGTCTGTGGGGATTGAGAGGCTGAGTAGGACTACAGATGCACATCTGTGGAAGGGTTTATGCGTGGGGTTTTTTTTTCCTGGTAAACTGGGAGATTATGATTGATGAGCCCAGCATTAGGATAATGTTATCAGGGACACTTTCTGCCTCTGTCCTTTGTGCCATCGCCGAGGTCAGACCATAATCATGTTAGCATTGAACATAGTGCTTTATTAATGTTTCATGAGTAACTCCGTAGTAATCAGTCTAGCTTTGTATGGATAAATAAAACTGCTACGACAATCCTTGATGATTGCACTGAGCACTGAGTGCTTTAGAAGCTACTGTAATAGGTCTTAAGAGTAACTTGACCGAATGTCTTTTCCAGTCTCTATAATAAGTCTAATTTTCACAAGTTTAAAGGAATCTCTTTTGATGGGCAAACAGTTCCACCTCCATTTCTCTGTTTAGTTAGAAATGTAAAACACCCAACTGAACAACAAAATAAAACAACACCAAAAACCTGCCTGCCTTTTAATTATTTGCACAGAATTTTTGGGAAAGCTTGTTAACCAACTGATTAAATTACATTGATTTATGTCGCTATGCCCCTGTGATGTTTTCTAGGCTATTCTCTACTTGCCTTGCTAAGTCTCAGAATGAAATGCTGAAATTCTTGCTATTATTTAAAGAAAAAGTTTACAATCATTAATGTGCAAGTAGGCTTTATATAAGGATTTCTATTTACTCCCACATAAAATTACATATTACATATGCCTGCAGCAAGCAAAAAATATGTATGAACGGAAGAAAATATTGTCAGCAGGGAAAAACAAGGTCCCACTGTATATAACGCAGTATCACATAGGATCCTTTCCACTGCAGTGAAACAAGTATTGCTGATTTCATTAGACAAGGGATCAGGATAACACTTACTTGAAATATTCCTCAATTTTCTGTGGCTTTTCTGTAAACATGTTCTCTACTTGCTTTGCTAAGTTGCTGTAGAAATTCCAGGCTTGCATAAGCTTGCTGTGTTTTACACGTCAGCACCACACCCAGGCTATTTTTTTTAGTTAAGATAGATTCTTGTATAATAGCCAAAGCCTGGCCTGGGGATGACCTAACTGAATAATACATCTGCTGGCCGATTCAAAACATGGAATCAGACATAAGGTAGGGAATGTCAAATTTTCCAGTACCTTTATATTTCTTCCCTACTTTGACCAGTCTAGTTCTAGTCACCAAAAAAACGCCGTACTGGCAGTTTGCTCTACATGCTAATAAAACCCTGTGGAAGGAAATTTCTCTGTAAAAGTCATTACACATTTTACCTTTTAAAATGTAATTCCATTACTTCTTACTACACATGCTATCTGCATTTTTGTGAAAGGGCTTATCCTTCTTTAGCTACGTTCTACTTTATTGTAAGCTTTATAAAAAAAAACTATCCATATATCATGCTCTTTATACATCCCAAAGTTATTCACTTTACTTCTATCCTTTGAACTCAATCCAAATGCAAATACTTCTTCTGTAATCTAGTTGCCCAGAATTTAATCTGATATTCCAGGTGCAGTCTCAAAAGGACCATAGACAGGTATAAGTGTTTACATCCTCTGTGATGCCATGATTCTCCATAGATTGTATCAAAATACACTTATTTCTGGTGAGTATAAAATTACAGGGTTTTATCTAATCTAATTGCTTCTCACTGTCATCCTTCCCCTGCTGCTGCTCTATTTTTGGTACTATTTTTGTTTCCAGACTTCTGCTAACCTATTGAATATCTTTAATTCTTTCCTCCCAAGGTGATTTTAAATGTATTTTCTGCATCTAATTCAAATAAATCTATGCCTCTTTCTCCTGTTTTCTAGGCAATTCCCGACTTTATTATCATTTCTGAACTTCATCAGACTGCTCACTCTAAGATAGCATGTGTCTGCATAGAACTGGCTTTTAACTATTGATCATGTTGTTACTGAAAGTACATGCTAGGATGAATAAAGGCCATGCAGATACTGCCTCCAGACAAACTGTATACAGTTTGTAACACTGTGATGCTCACATCTGTGAGGACAGGGGTGAAAGACAGTAAAGGAAGGTATGATACATAAGTGGGACCATTTCTGATTTTAGAAATCTGCAAAGTACTTAATTAGTTGAGGTCTGTAATTCTAGTACTACTCTAATCTTAACATTCATTTGTCAGTCTCCTGGCAGCCTGAGCATAATCCACACAGATGGAATCAGTCATTAGGGCTAATACAGCTTCATATTTAAAAGGTATTTCCAGCTTTTAAGTCTCAGCCTTTCTTGAAAGTATAGTCCTGAAGTAGCATAAATGCTATACTCTAAAATCATGCAAGCAGCTGTTTTCTTCAACAGCACAAATTTTTTCTGTGGTGAATTCCTGCACTATTTTCTAAAAAGCAAAAATTGCATGAGAAAAATAAAACAAACTAAAACTAAAGCTTTTCTTCAAGTGATCTCTTATCACATAGTGGTTTTTATCCCTGTATTAATCATTCTATCTTTATGGAAAGATGGAGAAAACACAATTCAGGATACAAGAAGGAATATTCTTTATAGAATTTCCCAAAGGGAGTTATTAATATGCATCTCATTATGTTCCCCAATAGGTGGCAGCTTGTTTATCCTTTTTCACTAAGGTATCACACTTCTGTTCTTACAGATGTCAAAACTAAACCTCTTGGTGAACTTCAGCGTGCTTACTCCTGCACCCAGTTCAGGTTCAGCCACAATCACAATCCAAAGAAAGGGCTCTGTGCAGCAATGGGGGCACTCTGGAGACACGTACCTGTGACTGCGCATCCCGCGCCTGAGAATACTAATGGAGGGTAGCGATCCTTTGAGTCTACCTCCTTCTTTGCTAGTAAAACTGCACTTGACTTTATTGCCACCAGCTGTGACAATTACTTTTTTTTTTTTTTTTAAATAATATAATATATACAGCTATAAAAGAAATCAGCCAAGAAAAAGAAGGAAAATGTTGTTCAGATTCTCCCTGCCAATGAAGAACTACTCTCTGGAACACATTTCTCATGCTTTGTGTAGTGCATTTCATATGTCTCAAGTGATGAGGTTGCCATCACTTCCTTAGGAGACAGCTGTAAGTACGTAAATGGAGAACACTTCTAAACCACATACATCTAGGAACAGGTTCATTTTTATAATGTTATTAAATTCTTTTGAACTTCATATGGCTATTTTTCTATCGGCTCCTGAAGAACCATTTTCTTTAAATAGACAGTTCTTGAAATTGAATTGCTGAACACATTAGAAGAAAAACAACACTGCTCTACTCACAATGCTACCACAGTAGTGCTAAGAGGAATAATAGACAAGCTGAACAGTTCTGCAGCTGTATGGAAACCTAGAGTTTATTGAAAGTATAGCCCTGACTGCATAAGTAAGGCAAGCAATATGCATTTTAAGGAAGATTCACTGCCAAAATAGAAACATAAATTGAACTATTGCTGGCCTAAATATCAGAATATATCTGATTTTTCCTAAAATTACTAGAAGCCAATGTACAAATTAAATCTATCATTAGTACCAAAAAATATACAATAAATGTCTTTCATGCTTGAATTCTGCAGACTTCATGGTCTTTTACATCAGCAGTTCTTTTTGAAAAATTTCTTCAGAGACTGCACTTGTTGGCTTATGTTCACATTTCTACACTTGAAATTCTTCTCTGATGAATAGGAAGTGCATAGCTTTAGTCAAGTAAGGAATATAACTTGCATAATACCAATATTTATAATAACCTTCTATTTTTTGGTGTAGGAGGCAGTGAGGAGGAACTGACTTAAATTTTTCAGGCTATATTGTATTGTCGAGCTCAGGCCCATCTGATGCTTACTCCTGAGAGAGTGAGTAATTTAATTTTCCATGATTTGGGCACATGGAAGAAAAATCCCTTGTAAAAGAAAGAGTTCTGTCAAGTAAGACAGAATGCAAATTCTCCCTCACTTTTATTTTATTCTTGTAAATCTAGTTCTAAAGAGACGAAAACCAGCATTAGGTTAGCATGTTAAAACACCAAACTCAGTAGTTAGGCTAAAGTGCAGCTTACCATCCTGTTGATGCGGACAAAGTCTTCAGGCTTCTTGGCCCATGGAGGGAGATCCACATCATTGACAACAACTTCGTCTTCTCTGATTCCTAGATTATAGCCATTACTGTTGACAAACATCTCTGGTAGGTAGTAAAACTCTGGAATTAACTCCTAGCAAGGAGAAAACAAAATGAGACTTTATATTTATATCGAGATGTTAAACAGTGCTGCCAGAAACAGATTCTGTTGTACTACACATTAAAGCATTCCTGGTTTTGTTTATGTTTCTGTACGCTTGTTTAAGAAATTTTGTAATCTGTTTTCTTGTACTTATTGTCAAACGTATTTTTCGTAATTAAATATTCAATCTTTGTTTTTGCCATATCTGTTCCTATGAAAAGTATAACTTTGGAAAAGCAGGGCATATCAATAAAGTAGACCTCTTCAGAATAACAGGTACAAGAAACTGTCTGCTAACCCTTCAATACTACAAATATGTTGTATTTTTTAATCACTATTTAACTGAACTACTTAAAATGGGGAAAAAAAATGTCTGCTGATATAACACTGTCTTGATTTTGCTTTCTCTATATTCTTTAATTGAATATGAAAAAGTGTCAACTTGATTACCTATATAAGGAAAAATAATTTGGGGTGAATGAATCTTTCTACTGTAAGAAAAATTCAAAAACACATGGAGAGAAAAATGACTGTACAACAAATGTCCTTAAAACAGAAATATATGGTAATTAAACTGTGAAAGATCAATAACTGAGTAGCAGAGATCATCTGCACTGTATTAATACATTATAGATAAGTTGAGGTGTGAAGTTTTCCCAGGTACCAGGATAGCTAAATAGAAATGCATTTTGATATAATAAGCATTGCCATTTGTTGCTGTCTATTATTTTAGCAGTAAATATTGAACTGTGATAACAAAAAAGCTTAAAAGCCTGCTATCTCTTTTCTAATATCCAGATATGAATTGAATTCACTAAATTACATTGTTACAAGCATTACGGCATTCAGTTGTGTAACACAATCAAAACTGATGACACAGCACCTGAAACCTGAGTCTCTTTGTGGTCCTTTCAAAGGCTGCAGACATGAGAGATGAAAAAAAAAATCATGGCAGACATAAACTTACCTAATTAAATCTGATCTGCAACTCCATAGAGAATAGACCAGTTAAAGCATAGACGGTCCTTTCAGATTTATTAATGAAAAATAAATAAATTAATATTTACGCTACAATTTTAAGTATGTATAAGGTGGCAATGTACTCTCTTCTTCACATCATTTTTAATATACCACAAGCAGCCTGAATTCAGATTAGGCTAAAATGCATCTAAAGTGCAATGCAAATCAATATATAACCAATGCAAAACTCTAACAAAGTGAGACATGCCTGAGCTTGTATAGCTCAATATGAAATGAGCTGTAACTTCAAGAAGTCAAAAAATATAAAAATATTACATGCAGTAAAGAAGAAAAGGTCTAGATCAAAGCCAAACTAAAAGCAATCCTGAATATCCTATAGGTTAAAATAAAAAATATTATTTTACTGACTATCTTAAGCTTAATCATATACCTCTAATTTACTGAGAGTATTTCTAAAACCAAACTTCCCCCCTTTCCCCTAAACAGGATTCACTAACTCCCAGGTTCCTGAGGAAACGCTTTGGTTTTCTCTAATGCAGCCCAAAGAAGAATGAATGATCCTCACAGTTGGAGAAAACTAGACACTAATCCTTCTAGAGCTCAACAATCTACTACTAACTTGGGACTAAGAGCTGGCCAAAACCTACCATGTGCTACCATGCAAATCACTAAAAAACTAAGAGCATCGTCTTAAAGAAAGGCAAAATTCATAAGTACTTCAGAATGATGAAATGTTATTAAGTAAAAATTAAATCAAAAGTCAATATTCAAATGAAAAAGTTTATCAAATAAAAAAGAGTAAGCAAAGTTTATTTATATTTGGTATAAAAGCCTTGAAACACATACCACTGTTTTTTAACTCTCATCATTTTTATGCAATATGGTAGTGTACTAACATGTCATGTGAAGTAGCAAGCATGTTTTTTATTGCATCAAAGATATGTAAACTCTTAAATTTCCTTTTTCAGTTTTAAATATCCTAGGATCTGATTATGAACTTCCACACCTAACATACCTGAAAGATTTCTGTTGCACAGAGACACATCTCGTGTTTAAATGAATTGTACTAACCTTCTGACTTCAGGAGTATCTTGAAACAAAGAGATTTAAGTCATTGAATATTTTTAATGGTATTTCCATTTAGTAATTTTATCTTTGTTGCTATTTGCTTTCAGTGTAATTTAATGTTCCCTTGTCTGGTATAGCAGAAAACATAAATAGAAATAGAATAAATAGAAAGCATGTGATTAACCTTCTTCTTAAGATTTATTGTGTTGTATATGTTTAGTTTGACCTGTCTTACTCCTGTGCTCTGGAAACTAACCAGTGCCAGACTTCTAAATCCTCTTCAAATAACACTCTCTCTAGAACCCTAATCGTTTCAGTTACACATTGCCTGGTAAATTTTTTTCAGTCAAGGTAACTAAACTAAACATAGTGTTTCAAAAAATGTAATAAACCCGCTATGTTAAACTCTAAGCATTTTCTTCAGTGTTATTTTTAGTGCAGTCTACAATTTTGTTTGCTTATTTGAGTACTATTTAGCATTAATTGAACCTTTTTGTGAGATATGAACAATGTTGCTTGTGATCTTTCCCAGATACTTACATATTTCCCATACTTGCATAAACCATTCCGTTTTCTTTGGTAGCATTTGATATTCCTCTTGAAATGTTGGCATCTCCACTACTGACTACACTAAGAAACACTTAAAAATAGCTCAGATAAATCCATGCCCTTCTAATTTCTAGAGAATGAATATGTACCAAAACATGGACCCCTTGTGAAAACTTCCAGCACCCCATAAGTATCAACTGCTAACATTTGGAAAAATCTTCAAAATGTGTATTTAGCTACTTGGAAGAATAGAAAATACAACTAATCTAGAGAAGTGTGATAAAAAGTTTTGACTTTATGTTTTCATTGTTTATTCTGCTGTGAAAAAATGAAGAAGCCGTCTCTTCTACATTGTGCCAATGGCAGGTGCCGAATGGGGATGGAAAGGCAAATGCTCCCATCCCAAGGGCCCCTGAGCATGCTTCGCTAGGAGAATTACAACTGAGAGAAGCAGAGAGAGGAAGGATTAGCAAGGACAGAGCAAAGACAGAGCCTGGGATGTTACTGGAAAAACAAAGGAGCAGACAGGAATGAACCTCCGTGGGGAGAGCAAGATAACAACTGGGACCCAGAGAGAATTGCTTTAACCAAGAAGTCACTGAAAGTTGCAAGGATGAACACAAGAATGAAGGAAAGGATAACACTGGTGAGAGACAGACTTATTTTCAAAACCTATTTGCATTTTTGTCAGCCAGTTTGAGTTTTCTTTGTTTCATATGTGCCAGTTCTCATTCTAATTCTAATAAAGGATACGGCTAGAGAGAGACAACTCTTTTGGTGCTTTTCCTGTTAAGGACAGGGAATAGATACCTCAAATATCTAACTGGTTTAGGGTGGCATTTGAAGAGGCGACCTTCCCCATTCCTCCATTCCAGAAGAGTTTCAGCTGTATCTACTATCTTTCCTACCAGATATTTGCCTAACCCGTTGTCCCAGAATTAGAGTGACAGCAACCTCACAATCCTTCCATCACGTGACTTCAGTATTCTTCATCTGAGGAAGTTTTACCAAATGCCTGGCCTGAATAATTCGTTACATAATCTAAGCCCATTTTCCTTTGTCTTAGCTATCAGTCCATCACAGATACAGAGAACAGATTACTTTTCTCTCTTTACATGGTTTATTATATGTTTGGAAACCATTATCCTACCAGATTTAGAGCACTTCAGTTCCTAGAAGTCAAATGAAGGACGATTTTACCTGCCATATTGCTACATAGCTTCAGTTACAGATGCATAAAATATTCTTTTACTCTCCCTAAAGTAGCTAGTAGTGCATAACTTAATTTACTCCCATATATACTTTGGCCTTATTATATTTTGTCATATGTTCATTATATAGAAGCCAAAATAAATGTTTTTATCAACCTCTGTGGTCTTTAGATGAGAGATTTGGATTGCATACTTTTCTGACAGGATCTGCTATTTTTCATTAATTTTTATGCACAGTGTAATTTCCCATATAGTATCCCTTCTTACAAATCACCAGCTTCATAGTTTAGAAGGGTCATTGTTAAATGCAACCTGAAGATGGGGACAAGGAGATAGAATATTTGATAAGTGGATCCTTAAAATTCCTATTGCACCTTCAGTGATACTAGTGATAAAGGTCAATGCAAAGACACTGGTCTATACGAAGGAATGCTTCTTTGAAGCTACTGTGATTTTGAGAAGTTTGTGTTTCAAGCTACAAATGTTCATGAAAGACGAATCTCAAAATATTATTGTCCTACACTACAAACATTGAATCAGTCAGTTTAAATCAAGACACAAAGGAAAACTTCAAAAATAGCAACATAAAAAAGCTTCTCCAGAAGTTACATCAGTTTGCAGACATAAAATGAGGGAGTGCAAAGACAAAGACACAGCACACCAATATTTTTTAAAAGTCTGGTGTTACTAAAATATTCACAGACAAATTAAGCAATCCAGGTGTATATTGCTATTGTATGCCATTCAGCTGATATATAATTTTTCATTAACTGATACAATTCAGTAAATTTTATTGGTTTCTTTGCTCTTGCCAAAACATATCAAAGGTTCTATATAAATCTTTCCAACTACATAACCTGTCATGGGTAATTTCTTACCACAATAAATATCTAGAGTTCAAAGAGTTAATAAAAATAGGGATTCTAGTGATCTAAATCCATTTGCAGTAATTTCTGTCTAGTTGTCCTTGACATTTCACAAGCTGGTAACCTCCTCTGCTCCCCTTTCATTCACACTTCTAATAAGACAGGTTAGCTTTCTATCATTTAATAGTCGGCTACCTTTCAAACTGCCCGAGAAGCTTGGCTTTTCTTAGATGCAGAATGATGCAGTAAAGCTACCGAGGGGTGTAAAAAAAAGCTAAAATGAATATTATAACAGACATTTCTTGTCTGTAAATGTGATCTCTAGTTTATTTTAATAGCTATACTAAAACCCCAAGGTATAGTTAACAGTATTATATGCCTAGTGTCTTCATATATGAAAACATGCCCAAATGCATTTTCTAATTTACAAGCCTGTGACAAATCCAAGCTACTGAGAAATTAAACTTTAAAAATATGTCTTGGGGTGATAGAGGACCACTATTAACACTATCATAATTGTATACCACTTGCATCAAATCTGACATTTCTGTTTAATATGTTTTGCTAAGGGTATACCATTTTATGGCCTCCCAATGAAATCAAATCCAGCTCAGACGTTTTCACTTTTCTAATATAATTCACTTCAAGGTTTTAAAGCTGCCATTTCTTTTTCTTTCTTTCTTTTCCTCCCAGAAGGCTGATCCCCTGGCATCCATTAATTCCACAAGAGCCTAGTACTGGGTCAATGAGTCAGTCATGAGTACCTCCATTAACTGTGTTAATTCACACTAAGGCACCTTAATGACATTTTGTCAGAGCTACCTTTCTAACTTCTAAACACACTATTCAGAAAGTAATATAACAAGTTTGAGAGGCATTAGGAAAGATTATAGCCTGAACAGGAGGTTCTGGGGAAGTCAGTGTTACCAAAAACTGGCGGGGGGGTGGGAGGGGTGGCAGGGGGGTGGGAGGGAAAAAGGAAAAAATGTGAATGCTGGCTGGCCAAGTTATGGTCATTTCCGGGTGACTTGTTTCCTCAAAGGTCACTCCGTGAGCGTTCATTCTTCCTCCAGCTTGTACTGATTATCTCAAGAGAAGGTCGATGTTGATAAAGAGAGACACAATAAAATAAACCCTGTAATCTAGGTTCTCCCTTGTGTGTTACCACTCCAATATAGCACATACTGTATTAATTCTGTTTCAACCACTATAAGTGAACAGGTTTTTTTTTGAAAATGACCTAAAAAAGCACAAATGTACAGAACAAAATTGTCTAAGTAGACCTTTAATCATCCATTGGGCAATAATATATCATATGCTACATTTTTCAAAGGTCGTGTACCTTTTGCCACAACTCAAGATGTAGCAATTATGGCTTGTTTTTCAGATTGATCAAACTACTACCACAGCCTTATTTTCATTAGCTCAATGTGAAACAATTTAGTTCCAGAGAAAAGTACACATACATAAAGGGAGAGAAGGAAGGAGGGAGGGGAAAAGAAGAAGGAGAATGCCAAAGAGGACATGCGTGTGAAAAAAGGAGACGGACCCACAGAACTGCAGCTTCCTAAAGAGATACACATTCCTTTCAAATGTCAAGTATTTGGTTTTTTAAATTTTAATGCAGAATTTTTTAAAAATGGTTTGGATGTTTCCTTAAAAACTACATTGAGACTGCAAAAGAACACCACTGTGGGAAGTGCCTGCATTTCTTAAAAATCTCAATTTACTAGATATAACTGACCTACTTCAGAAGTGACTTAAGCACTTAAGAATAAAGCAACTCATAGTCCTCTTTCTTAAACAATAACTGATGAAAAAAATAATAATACAGATTCTATTTTCCTAAAAAATATATTTCAAATAATATTTTAAAATTAGACCATACTAATAAAGAAGGCAAACAATATCCTTATTTAGTATGGTACTTGAAAGCAAAAATTACAGCAAAAAATACACAGCGTTGAAGAATGTCAGATTAATTCATTACACACACTGTTTTTAAATGATTTCATAACCTGTGCCACAGTAATTAATGAGATTAGTGAGATCAGAGATTAAATGTACTTAATGCAGCTCATATGAATTTCAAATATATGATAAGGAATACATGAATAATGAACAGTTGATATTCTTAACAATTTTGAAAGTTTGCTACTTTGATGGATAGCCCTTATTCCATGCACCTAATATTTACTATAAAGACACAAAAAATCTTTAGGCTGGGAAAACAATTTACAGCATGTATATCACATGGGAATCCACACTGCCAAAGACCCCCATTTATAACTATGCACAGCCAGAAGAAGCTACACAAATATGCTTAATACTTTGACAGAGAACATGCTTCAAGATTTTGTACTTGCATACAAGCTCTATACATCTTTTCTTTTGCACTACTTTCTCACAGGACCGCTATATAAATATTAGAAGTTGCCAGATGGCTGAACATTAATTTTTGGATGTTTCACACTCCCAGAGCTGAAGGGTTTTTATTGCACAAGACATAGGTTACTGCTCTTAGGAGAGCAGGCGAGCAGGTAAAAAGGCTAGAGATTTTCAAGAGTTTCTTGGTGACTCCACAAACATCACTGCTTTTTCTGTCCCTGAAAACTTGATTAAAATGCTTTAAAAGCCTGCAAGGCATTCCAAGCAGTAGCACAACTAATCTGAAAAAATAGGGTATTTGTAGTATTAATAATAGTTCAGTTTCCCGTCCTTTTGCAGAATGAACTCTGAGGCCTCAGGGAGAAGTTGGCCCTGATGTCATGGCATTGAGAAATGCAGTTCATTAAGATCTTAGGCAACAAACAACAGCAACAATTAGCTGCTATACTCATTCTTGATTTATCACTAAGAAACACAGGCTCTACAAACCGAAAGGGACTAAAGGGTCAACTAGCGCATCCTCTCACCAATTCATGGTTGCCCCTGATGCTTTTCCAGTGCTTTGCCATGCTACATTTCTAAGAAGCTCGAGAAATAAGGGGTTTACTCTTTACCCTGTGAGGATATTCAAATTCAGAGAATACTTAATTTCACTGTAAGTTTCCATACTCTTTTGATTAAGTAAGCATTTTTCAACTTCGTTCCCTTTCCTTGGAGGTTTACCTCTTTGTTCCTTGACAAACATTCTTCCCCCTTTCATATGTTTGCATATTTTATAGCATTTATGTTACCATGTCTTCACTTTTAGACATTAATTACCCCAGACATACACACATTTTAATTTCTATATCTCCAACTCCTTAAACACATTTACTGCTCTTTTCATGGCTCCCTCCAGTTTGGGTATATACATCCACCAACTAGTTCCCAGCAAAAGAAGCATGAAGAATTTGCTTTATCTGGCATGAATACGTGCTAAAAATTGAGCAAGGAAAAACCAAACACTTACGTTCTCCAAGAACATAAGAGCTCTGAAACAAATGACTACTCACACTCTTTCAGATGGAATTTAGTTTCCATGAAATATTCTAGTTATTATAATGCTAAGGATGTAGCTTTAGTCTCAGTATAGGCTTTCTGCCATCTTGCTGATCTTCAAGTTTCCTTGTTAAATCACACACAAATCAGCAATGTATTGCTTAGGCTACTGAAGTAAACTAATTCCAATAGTGGTTTTGTATCAATATATAATAAATTAGCTTGATGATGCAATACATCGAATGTTGGTATTAAATACACAGAAAATGTCCTTATATTTCCACCATGTTTAAAAATATATTTTTTTTATTTACACAGCTTATGAACTTTTTCTATTTGCTTTAGCATCCCTTACAGGTTTAGCCTATTTTTAAACACACCTTTGTTTGTCTACTTTTATCTTCTCATAGTAAATCAATTCTAGGTTAATTTCTAAACCCACCTTCCATGTATCTTCATGAATTAACAAAACCATATTTTAAACAGCATCTTTAATCCCTAAAGTATCCCTGAACAGACAGGTCATGGATTATCTGGAGAAAACATTTATTGGCTAAAATACCTCATCTGTGCCTCTCATATTAGATTTTCTGTAATGACTTAGCTCCAAGTAGTATTTCTCTTTCTAATGGCAAAACAGAAATGTATATATATCTAAATCTGACTCTGGAGCCCTATGGTAGACTCCCAAATGTATTCTAGAATACATTATTTTACAATCTTTCCCTCAATGCAACTCTGACCCTTAATTGTTACTATTTTATCCAGGTTATCCCTAACTCCCTTCTTTAAATTCAATGACATTAAAGTACTCAGTTAACCCACATCTTCACCTTTTGTCCTCCTTTTTTGAAGGTACCTGGTTTTGAGTATCTTTTTAATACTTGTTTTATTTTAATATCTTAGATTTTTATTTTTTTTAACACAAATATATTTTGTGATATAACTGTTATATCCTTGCCATAGCTGTCAGCAGCACTTTAAATCACCCCATTTGGTTCACAAGACTCCTGATGTTTCCATATAGGCATTTCAGTTCTTTGTTTTACTGATAACTCATTTGACTGCTAGTTTAGGAAGAATCTTTTCACTAATTATATACTGTAATTGAATATCATTCCTCTGTCTGTCCAGAGATATTCCTTTATCTTTTGCAATGTCTTCATGTGTTTAACTGCCCTCCTCCTGTGTACTAAAGCCAGACAAGAAGATTACAGTCACTTCCAACTGTCTTCTCTTATTCCTCAGTTTAAAGCTCTTGTCTTTTGTTTCAGCTCCACTCCTAGGAGGCCATTTTCTCAGATATTCTGGTGGAATTGCAAGAAAACCAGATTTTATTGAAAGGGAAAAATCAAAATGGCAGCACTTTGAATTTCAAGAAATGGCTGCATATCAAATATAGTAGATACTAACTTGAATTCCTGCCAAGTTTTGAAATTTCCTTTGTGTTTCTTATAAAGGTAACAGTGACAGAACTTAAAATAACATTGACTTCCAGAAGAGCGTAAATAAATATGAAATGAATAGTGAGAGGTTTAGGTTATTTTTTTTTCTTTAAAAAGCATTTTCTCCCGTATGTTAAGATGGCCATACAACTTACAATTAGTTATTCTAACTAGTAACTGAATAGCAACACCATGGTTCACACATACTTTTGAGATGGCTGGAATATTTATACAAACAGGAGGTCTGGAATAAAAATAAGTCAAGAAATTTACATCTTCTTTTGTCAAGTTAAGTAAAAATACATAATAGAAAAGTGACCTTGACTTTAGCACTTCCTAGTATGAGTGACAGTTTCAAAACAGAAGAGAGATATATTAACTTTAAAATAAAGTTTTTTTAAAAAGAGCAATTACTGGTATGCTGCAGCCTTTCTCTACCTTATTACTAGCAAATAAGAATGAAGAAAGAACCTTTTTTTTTTTTTTTCTGATACTGTCCCATTTATATGAACAATAGCCCTTTGTGTTTAACAATAGGTAAGGAACAACAACAGTAAAATCACCATTCTCTCCGGCTGTTTCTGTATATCATGTAGAAGTTGTTTTAATCTAATGTATATTGTTGCATAATATCCCCAGGCACAGGCAAGTAAAAGCTAAAGCTGTACAGAAAAGCCAACATTTTAAATGGGTCTTGTCATTAATGCTTTATTAATTGCCCCAGGCAATGCAAACCCAGAGCTAGGCAAGCTATAACAATATGACACTTTAAGGTCAAATCCAATTCCTGCTGTGTTTTATGGAGTGGGCCAAATATTGAGTTAACAGCAGGAAAGAACAATTTATTGGGCTTTTCTCCATCTCCTGATTATCTGATCTAAATTAGATCACTTAGGTTGTTTTTCTCCAAAAACAAAACACCTTTTGTCCACTCAACTTCAAAGAATATTTGTTTGTTTCTGTTATAACAATAATCTCTAGTAACATCTACCTTTTATTTAAACTATACCAAGTGTACTGAATATAAAGAGAAGAAACATAAAACCCTCTTTGTCCCTACATAAACCAAAATTCCATTAATGAAAATGCACATTTATCAGTTTATTTAATGTATGTGTTACCTTCACATCTGAGGTATCTCTTTGGCTGTTCCTCCAAGACCTCGCTACTGAAGAGAAGGTTCGATCTGGGTGGTCAAATTTGCCATCATTTGCATTTAGAAAGAATGTTGTAAAGGGCTCCTGTAGTCAATGAAATGAAGACAGATTAAGAAAACAGCAGAAGGAATCAGGCAGCAGGTTTCTAGCAAAATCCAAATGACTTTTGCAGATACTTCATATGGACAGAATTAAAGAAAAATATGGCACCTCATAGTTGTATCTATGCATGGGTATCGGTACTGAATATCTTAGCACATTTGTTTGCACTAACACATTTTGCACAAACAAATCTTGAGTTCTGGCAGGAAAGGTTATTTTATATATTCATTCTTCCATAAGACTAATTACCCACCAGTGGCCGACCTTTGGAGCTTAGTTCCAGTTCATGACGGTTGCCTACTTCACTCCAACCATTGTAAACACTCTCTCTGTTATTTATATTACCATGCTTTGTTTACCCCTTGTAAGATGGTATGTCAAAAACAAATCTTGAAAAAATCCCCTGCCTGGATTTTCCTTTTGTTTTTATTTAATTTGAAAGACCTCAGGAGGCTGCATTTTGCCTCACAGTGGGCAGAATGTCTGTATGGTCATTATGAGGCTGACTACGGTTGCAGGATATCCAGCACTAGCATTACTTTGGGGCAGAGGTACAGAAATGAAATATTTTGAGTTTTAATTCTGTGAATTCTATCTGAAATCACACTCCCAGTACTTACTAAATTGAAACATATATTAACTTTTGGGAAGGAAGTGCTCAAGTCTTGGACAGTCTGAAGAACCCATGTTTATGCCATTGCATTCCACAGCAGGGGATGGGTTAACAGGGGACCAAATCCGTAATTTGACAGCAGAACCTGATTAGGAAAATCACTGCCAACTCCCTGTGTTTTCTAGCACCACTCCATTAGCTCTCTGATTCAATTAATATTTGGCAATATGTTCACACGGATGGAAACCACTTCTTCCTCTTTGCCAAAATCTGATGGGGAATGTTTGAAAAATAGTCCCTTTTGTTGAATTCACACCCAAATTTATTTCCTTGTATGTCCTGATCACTTGGGAATTTTGTTAATCAAGGCAGTTCATAATCACCAGATCATGACTCTTATTACAGTATCACACATCTACTGCTTGAATTTCAATTTATACATCCTCTATTTCCTTTTCTGAAACTTCTGAGCTAAGCATGGAACTCCTCCATTAATAAAGAAATTTTAAGGGAATTATTTCACATTATACAGTTTGTGTTTACATTACCCAGTATTAAAGAGGATTGAAGTAATTAATTTTTCATAGCACTTAACAACAACTAAAATTTACATAAGGAAAGCATGGATGCAAAGGTAGTGAAAGAATCCAAAAAGAGAAGGAAAACAAAAGAGGGAATTCAGACTCCCAGAGACCATTCTTTCACTAATCTTTACTCTGCATGTCTTCCAATTAATCTTTTCTATCATCCACAACAGTCAATACAGGCTATTTTCTTTCAAATAAGAGAAAAACTCTAAATTTCTCTTTCTAAAGGGAAAAGATTATTTTTAAACAAAGACAGTACCTGAACTTTCAATGTATGTCAATGCAAATATGGACTGCTTTTATGTTAATAATGCAAGACATTCTGCTGCTAATTGAATGGTGGAGTTGGGTTTTGGTGTTTTTTTTTTTTCCTCCATGTCTTTTTTTTTTTTTTTTTCTCTTAAAACATTGTGGATTTATATTAAAAAGATATACTCAAAAGAATATGTAACAATCTAAGAAATATGCTTTCATCAGTGCATTTATTCCAATCAAAAAATCCTAGTATATATTAAATAATTATCTAAAAATAATTAAATAAAAATTAATTACAATATCATTTCTCTCTGGAGGACTCTGACTCTCATTGCAAAATTACTTTGTTTACACTTGTGAATATTGAAAGCACATGTGGCAAGTGAGGAAGAGGTTTGTAATTTGAACAGAATTTTAAAATTTAATAGAAACTCAACTTGATAGCAGCATAAAAGTATCATAATAAAATGAAATACTGAAAGAGATGAGTTTTTCTGTGTCTAGATTTTACAGTGCTTCATATTGTGAACTTCATGTGAACTATAAATGAGAAAGGGCATGATTCAGACCCAGAGCTAGCAAACAGAAAACAACATATACAGTAATTGGATTATATTAATTTATCCTAAAATTCTATTAATATTATAATTTTAGCATTAAATTTACATAATTTCTATCAACATTAGAATTATTTCAGTTTTAACTTCATTGCTCCCCCCAAATTTCTGCATATATTTGCTTTAGCAATCTTTGCAAATTACGCTATTTTTCTGGCTTACCCACACTGAAAAACACTATGTGTTGTTGATCTGAGAATAAATAATTCTGTCTCCTACCAAGCCCTACCTATCACTTTTTTTCTTTATAAGATACATGTAATTTGTTGAGAACATTATTGAGCAGCAGACTGTGGGTCACTGCGGAGGTTCCGGAATCAGAAGCAGTTGATGGATTTAAAAAAAAGCAGAAACCAGAAAAATGATGTAATTACAATAAATTATGTAAAAATATTAATCCAAAAGTCCATGACAACATTATTTTAAGCATCTGAGACAAATATACAAAAGCAACAAAATTCATAATCAAGGATTAAACTTTTAATAGCTGAGCACTACAGGGTGCCCTATTATGCTATCTTGCTATGACCTGTTGTGCCTATCTTTTTGGATTTTTAATCCTTAGCAGAAATTCAGCTTTCACGTGCTTTATCTCAGACCTCTCACATAATTTTAAGGTAATTTTTATTCTCTGGAAAGTCAAGTGCTTATATTATATAAATACAATCCATATCTGTACTCAATATACTCATTTAAATACTGTTATTCTATGATACCGATTACTGTCATTTCATGTAAAGGTTTTGTTGCTGTGAAAGCTAGAAAGCTGCACAATGTTTTCATTATAACCCCATCTCACTTGTTCCTCATATTGTGAATAAAATTCATGCCTTGTTCACTGCCAACGGGGAGAGAAATAAATTTGTGGGGTACTTGATTATGAGGAATACAAGCTTGAACTGTGGAAACAAGAAATTTTTCCATTCAACAGCATTTCTCTCCTTCTGTCCCCTTTTAACAATGCGTACTCCCATTTGAATGGGAGTAGGGGAGGGAAGAGGAAGGGATGTGTCATTCTGAGACATTTTATGTCAAACAAAAGTGTATTTTCAGACATTTGTAAGGGGAGAACAAGAGAGTATTTTGTCTGATATATCTGTGACGGTTCCGCGCAGACCTACCAACTAGGAGACTTGGGTTCACTTTGGTTTACAAGAGGATTTCAAGTCCTTCCCACCTTTGAATCTCACTAAAAACTGGTTTATGCTCAATCAGACTTGACTCATAATAAATCCAGAATTTCACAGAATCACAGAATGATTGGTCTTGGAAGAGACCTCTGAAGATCATCTAGTCCAACCCACCTGCTAAAGCAGGTTCACCCAGAGCAGATCACACAAGAGTGTGTCCAGGCAGGTCCTGAATGTCTCTAGAGAAGGAGACTCCACAACCTCTCTGGGCAGCCTGTTCCAGTGCTCTGGCACCCTCAAGGTAGAGAAGTTTTTCCTCATATTCAGATGGAACCTCCTGTGCTTCAGTCTGTGCCCATTGCCCCCATCCTATCATTGGGCACCACTGAAAAGAGTGTGGTCCCATCTTCTTGACCTTTCTTGTACCTTAGACAAGTACTTAGTTATTGTAACAGAAATTGGAAACAAATTATTTTCTACAAACTTCTTGGCCACAATGTTAAAGAATGTCCCTCTCTAATAGTGGTCTTTGTTTCAATGACAATGTAACTGATTCACATAAACTCAACATCTCTGACAGCAACTTCTGAGAGCATCCAATTGTACCATATGTCTAGCTTATTTCACCTAAAATTGTGAAAACAAGGATATTCATATTCAAGACAGAATTATTTCTTTTGTCTACTTTTCTGTTTTCTTCTATCTGCTTTTCAGGTTGGAATAAATGGCATTCTGATGTAGCATGTTTTGTTTAAACTATTTTTACCTATTGCAACTCAAAAATTCACTGACCCACATGGAAAGCACGTGAAAAAAATTACTGTTGAACCAGCTGGTGAGTTCACCTATCCATAACCAACAGATATTTAATTTCATCAATATAAGAATGGAATTGTGTCAACAGAACAGTGCATCACTTTCCAGGATACCTTTCATTCTGTTTGTGGGAGCAAACCTGTGTGTGATATTTGATCAGATTTCCTAAGGAACAAGTCAAATTTCTTGGGTTTAGATCTAAAGAGGCACAACGTGCAAAATGTTTAACCATGGTTTGATATCAGTAACAGCTCAAAGGAGAGGAAGGCAACATTATATGAGTCACGATGTCCTCTCTTAGTTTTTATCATCATTATTAACCTGACTGAATGATACAGTAGACTTCCACATACATTATCTATCTCTGTAAAACAGTTATCTATCTTTTATTAACCTACCCCTCAACTTAGAAAGAAAGCTGATCACTTTTGAGAATCAGTTGATTTTGGATATAAACCTAACTATTTAGAGAACACACAGGATTCATTTCTGATTATAGCATTAAGTATTTCTAGGCTGTGGCTCAGTTAATTTTCTATGAAGCTAGTTAGAGGATTGGTTTTTGATGTTTCAGAATTTTAGCATGATGGAGTGGTCTGAAAATGCACAATGGATTAGTTTAAATAAACACATACAGGTTAATTAAGAATTATCATTTCAATTTGCATAGGAGTGTGTGCGTGTACACATGTATGTGTATGTGCAGGGGGTCTGTACAGAAAGAGGGAGAGTTTCAGAGTCAACTGTATAATCTTCAAAAGTGACCATAAACAATCTGATACAGGGTGTGGTGAAGCTGAATCATTACTTATTCTGAAACTGCTTTCCATGCCCAGATTTGTACAACCAGCTCACAGAAAATACCAGCAGAAGCTTTGCAGATGCACTAGTAGCTCACAGCTTCAGTTAAGGATCACACCACATTCTATTAAGTATAATGGAAGGCAGAAGAATAACAAAAATTAATAATAAAATTATTACAGTTGCTGTAACTATCAGTAGCTTCAACATATTATATGCTAAGCCACTGTCACTTTTTTGATAACATAATTAAATAGGTCACTTTTAAATATGGATTTTTACTGGACATTCTTAGTACACAAAGAACTCAAGAGAAAACCATACCATCAGTGAAAAATGTACTAATGACAAAACAGAGGCAGAGACTGATGATATAAAAATCAGTTAAACAGGACAAAACTGAAGCTAAGGCATAAGGTTTTTTTTATAAACGTAGCCTGACATGTCAGGTGAAGGAAAGTAACAGAGGGAAATATAAGGCAGTAGGGAGCAGATTATCACAAAATTGACTCAGAAATATATTACAAGCAATGTTTTGAAGAGAACTGACAGGAACCAGATTGCATCTGTCAAAGCAAGATTCAAAAAAAAATTTAAGGTTTTGTGGCAATTACACAACTCTATATATACACACTTCAGAATGGCTGAAAACTTCCTTTCCTATTGAAACTACTGTTCCATCCACTACAAAGGTCTAGGCATGTAGTTTCTCCCCACCAGATCCCCCAAATCCCCATTACTCCATACTATTTTCTTCTGCTTCTGTTCAGACTAACTCATTCCAGTATACTTTAGGTCATGGCTTTTTTGTTTGCTTGCTTGTTTATTTTCTCGCCATTTCTCACTTTTTTTTTCTTTCTCTTTTCTTTTACTCTTGTCTCCATGCAGCCTTTTGCCATGATTTTACTTTCCAGTCCTCTCTCTCACTCTCAGTTTGTTATCACTTTCTACCAAAAGCTCTGCTGTAACATGTCTCTTCCCATGAATTCTCTCTATTTAAAAACAAACAAACAAACAAACAGAGAGCACTTTTCTGTCTGAATCTCTGAATTCCTTATTGTCACTCATACCAAAACACTAGCTCAAAAAATTCACAAGCAAGAAATTCGACTTCGACTCCTAGAAATCTCACTAAACCTTATCTATCAACTTCACTGGCATAATCTTCTCCCTTAGGATTTTTCATCCTTTCTTTTGTATCCAAAAATATTTATCTGAGAATCACTATGACTTTATTATCTCCATAGCTATAATCTTTTCTTGTCTCTATACACACTTATTTTCAAATCTTTATTTTGGGTTTCCATATGCAGCCTTATCTGATCTCATAATGTTATTTCTTTTACCCCTTCTCTGAGCTTTAAACTTTCCCCACATCCTTCTCCCTCTCATTTCTGTTGTCTCCTCCCACTAGTGATTGCTTTTCTTTGTTGGCCACTCCTATATACATAATCTTTAAAATATCTGTCTATGTGTAACCTCTTATTTAAATTCTTCCTTCATTGTTTTTGCCTTCTTGACATAAGCAATCTCTTCCCTGGAAAGCACTGTTTTTCCTTTTCTGCTTTCTATTCTCACAATATATTGTTTGCTCTAACGAACATAATTTGTCAGGTCTATATTGCAAGGTCATCAAGGCAGAGACCTTGTTCTCTTGCTCTTTTAGGGCAGAAGAGAAAGAGAGCAAGAACACCTACAGTATCACATAAATAACAGTAGTAAAAACGACACAGCATTAGGCTAATACAGGAAATGAATACTCCTTGGTGTGTTGTACATTCAGGCTGTAAGCAGGCTATCAGACCTAAGAACTTGCCAGCTAGCAAGAGGGCATCTTTTGTTGAATCACAGCCAAAATTAATAGATAACCATGCAAATAAACCCACTGTTTTAATATACTTTAAGGCAACAAAGAAGCACATGTGAACCACAGAAAATATTCACAGTATATGAATAATTTAGCAACATTTGAAAAGAGTACAGTGATCACCCCATATAGGAGTGTAATCAACGTTTAGTTTCCCACGGGTTAAGAAGTATATCCTGAACTCATAGACACATGAATTCTTCCCTTCTGAGCAGAAAAACAGGAGGTCTAAGGGAAGCTGAGCTGAGTGAAAACTCAAATCTCCAGCTTTGTGGGGCTCTGCTTTGCTGGTTGTGTGCAGAACATGATTGGAACACACCTTATGTGACAGATTTTTATTGGCAGGGTGTAGTTTATGATCAGTAATTACATAGTGACTTAATTTTTCATTAATTCAGGTTTCTCTGTGAAACTTTAAGTCTCTCATCAACACTTATTTTTCTGTAATTCATTGTGTTAACATGTAAATGGAATTATTCTATCTTTGATGTTTGGCCCCCTTCCTTAGATCTGATTTTGAAGACAGGATTTAAGCATGGGGTTTCCAAAACTGAATTAGGAGTTTCAACTTAGAATCTATATTTTCACATTTCTGAAAACCATAAGTTATTAATTAATTGAGTAGCATAGTTCATTTGCATAAAACATTGCTCCATTCTGCTTTAATATAAAACTGATTATGTAATTCCCCTCTCAATCTCACACAGTTTAATGTGTTTTTTTACAAAAGATTTTTCTTTAATATTGTATCTATCTGTCCTTTGCTGAAAATAATAAAATAATATATGAGCAGTATCAGCTTTCTGTATTGCTAGTGCTCTTTTGTTAGATGGATTTACTTTTAGATGGATTTTCTTCATTGTATGTGTCTAAATATATTTCAGATTTTCTGGGTAGGAAGAAATCACTATAAATGAGTTTACACAGTATATCTAGAGAATTTCTTAGATTTTAAGGTAGGGAAGACTGAGATTTTGATAGCAAGGTACTTTCATTAAAAAATTTTAAATAGCGGAAAGTAACAGAAGAGATGCTGTAGATAAAGACATTAATGAAAACCAGGATTCAGAAATACTTACAATACGAACAAGCCAAGCCAAAGTAGAAGTAGATGTAGAGTAGTGGGTGTTGTAATGATAAGGTGGAGTCTGATCATCTTCCCATGTCTCATACCGTTCTGCATAGAAGACCGCTCTCTTTGGGTTCAAAGCACCGATGGGCTGCAAAGGGATAAAAGGTCAATATATTATCAGCTGAAGGGCAGCACGTCTCATATGTCATAGGTGTAATTCTGCATTAAGGTTCACTACATAGGAGAATCTGCAACCAAATTATTCTGTGCTGTATAATCCTTTCAGATCGCTGTAATCTTAGAATTTCTTTCCAAAGGCTTTGTGCACTAAAAGTCTTATGACTTTCCTTATTTTAATTGACAAATGTAAGTGATCCACATCTGCAAACTTTCAAGACCTTCTTAAAGTATGAGTTGTTTCCCAATTAATTCAGCAACATTGATCTGGAAATAGACTTCTAAAACTGCATTTTAAATGCATTGAGGCCAAACTAATATTTCTGTTGCTGCCATTCACCGTAATCACACAGCTAATGAAAACTGACTTTTGCTCACACAGGATACTTTGTAATGCATGGTTCATGATGAAAAGATTTCACGCGGAACTGCTGATGGTGTCTGGTGATCCTAAGCAGAAATACTTAAAAACATGCATAGTCTTGCAGGACTGGATGTACTTTATGACTGAACAAAGACAGGTTTTACTGAGCAAAACAAACAAGTTTTGCACTTAAAAACAATAGAATTTGGAAACCATTCACAAATTCAAAGTCCATTCTGAACATACTTAACAGACAATCTACACAAATTAGGTAAAAAAAAAAAAAGTAAGACAGTAGTAAGAACTGTTGGTTTGGGCATGTCTACAAGACATACAGGCTTTTCTGTGGTCTTTTTAACCCATTTTGGCTCATTTTTTTTCAAAATGGGTTTGTTATTGTGTGATATAAAAGTCACTGGGATAAAGAAAACACAACAAAAACTAACTAAAATGTTGAAATATTTAAGTAATCTCAAATCTGTTTTTCTAGGTAAGACAGTAGTATTTACTATCTATCTGCAAAGAATCTTCAGATTTTAGCTTTTCTAGTAAAATCAACTAAACACAGAGTTAATAATTAGAGGAGAGCACACTTCTACACCAAATGTTTGTATAAATATTTATTATAATTTTATTATAAAAAATTTGCAATTGGAATTTTAAATTACTATTAGAATTTTATTAACCAAAAATTAAGACCTAGCATTGATGTTATTAAGGGAATTACAACTTGAAAACAGACATATACTCAAGGACTTTGACCGTTTTAAAAATTCTAACAAGTATTCTCATATTTCATTCTGCAGCACAATTTTTCTACTGTGTTAAAATACAAAGTCATTTAAAATAGAAATATCAAATCAGTGTGTTTCACTGAACTACATATATAACCGAGCAATTTTAAAGCTACAAGTATTTTATTCCTTCAGTGCTATTTTTTTTTTGAAATGGCTGTTAAAAAGGCTGACATAGATGATGTTGTTTTCCAATTTTACATATTACAACTTGTTTTTAAATAGCAGTGTTTGATGAACACTTACATTTTAAAACATTATGATTTTGGTATTTTTTTCGTGAAACATTCTGGGTGCTTAATTCTTTGCTGTGTCATGGAGATGTTAATAGCTTTCTCATACAAGTAAAATGTATGAGTAATCCCTAAGGATCAATATTATCTGATGCAGATTGCACTGCAAGACCTCACAAAACATTATTGAAAGAGAAGTATGAGCCATTCCCTAATGCTTTCCAGGCTTGTTTCACAACTACTGAAAAAAAAAAAAATAAATATTTTCATTTTTCTTATACTTGGTTTCGTTACACATCCTGCCACTGCCAGGAAATACACTGGCATTATTGTAGCCTATATGTTGTTCAACCACTTCCTTGAAAGAGTAACTTATTAAAAGGCTCTTTTCCTATTAGATTGACAAACTGTGCAAATATATGTCCACTTTTCTAAATGATATCACGGCTCTGGGTTGCTTTGGGGACTTCACATGGCTTGCCAACAGCGCCCTCATTGAGGTACTGCACATCCATTTCTCTGGCAGAACAAATTCCAGTTCCCAACTGCACATTTCAAAAGTTAAAGCATAACTCACACCCCAGTCTGTCAACAGCAAACATTCACCCCCTCTGAGAAAGAAACACAAAATGGCAGACAAATCGGTGACATTATATTTTGTAATGGAAAACCACCCTGAGAATACGTCTCCCTTCCACTGTGACAGTGCATCTCACTCTACACTGCAGTGAATTCTGAGGCTATGAAAGACAGAGGCGTCATCTGTCACAATATTATTGTGCATATATGTTGGAAGACACAGTAAAGAAGGGATATGGTGATTAATGCACGATTGAAAATCAAAACTCCAGGCCTTTCAAAATATATTTGAAGCTGATCAGATATCTTTCATCAAATAAGCTATGTGTTCTCATTCTTCACTGTAAATTGATTACAATAAAAAGAACTGTGAAGCATAACTGATGCTCAAAAATAATTAAAAGGTATTTTATTTTATAGACTAGTAAAATTTTAATGATGGTTTAACCCGTAGCTTTAAATAACCCTTTAAAAAAAGTAGATATCTTGTTATCTTTAATGAAAAAGGTACTTTCTCTTAAGAACTTGACAATAATTCTCCAAAGTCACAAAAAACACTAATGTAAATGCACTATCATGTTTTCTAAGTTCTTCAGGGAGAAATGTCATTTCAATTTAGAAGATAAAATAAATAAGGTTGTAAAATGGTGCATTCCCTTTTTCATGTAAAAATGCCCACACAAGTAGCTAAAATAATCTACTTTCAGAAGACACATGTTCAATTTATTCAATGATAAACCTGAAAAGCTGTATTCTGAAGATTACTTTCATCCTCATCAATATTCTTTTCAGAATTCAAATCCATTTTTCTTTCAATTACTTTAGGGTTCATTTGAAGAAAAATGTTGAAATTTGCTGAATAAAATTGACTTTTTAAGTTGAATACCATGAGAGTCATCTCTCTTCTTCCATGGTATGGAAATTTCCATGTGAAAATCTCTGGGAAGAACCTTTTCTGGGAATTACCCTTCCTTGTCCCAGAGAGAAGGAAAACAAGAAAGAAAGAAGGAGATGAGGCAGAGCTGGTCTTCAGCTGGAAAGTCTCACCTGGACTTCTCATGACAGATCCTGGCCTGGATGAACTAGTGACCTGAATGGCAGCCTGGCATTCAGGAGACACAGGTTCATTTCTGGCATTCCAGGAAGATTTCTAGTGCTCCCAGGTAAACCACATGGGTATGAGTATACCTTCCTTGTGTATTCCAGGTGTGCTGCAAATCCCTGAGCTAGCTCTGGAGGGGCCTGTGTGTGAACTGTTTATGCCGAGGTGCCAACTGGACTCTCAGCAGCAGTGCAGCTGTGACAATGCAGCACTGCGTGGGACGAAAGCTGGGAGCTTCCCCGGCTCACACACCTCTGCAGCTTCTGCTTCAGCATCATGTCACCCTCCTCTGGCCACTGGTTGAAGAAATACAAGGAATACCTAATTCCTATTATTTTCTGTGCAGTAATGGAGACCCCTATGTGAGCCACTTCTCTCCACATTAACAGTAAGGACTTATATCTCCCCTGATGTAGGAAACCATACACATCGAAAATGCTAAGGGAAAGTGCTCAAATCTCTCAGTTTTTTGCTGTGCAACTAAAAAACTTGCTGATTAACTGCAAACAGATCAGTTTGTGTGTACCAAATGACCAAGCACTTTCTGAAAGTGAAAACTTCTATCAATAAAATAGCACAGAGTAAATTTGAAGAGGTCTGCCACTGGTTTACATAGTGTTTTTTAAATGTCCACGTGGCAAAATGCTGTTACCCACAGAAACAGTCAGAGCCCATCCTTCAGTAAAGACATGCATTTTCTGTAAGTACTTTAAATCTCAGCTGTACAAATGAGCAGCTAACCAAGTTTTTCTCTTATGTGTCCTGCTCAATGACAAGCTCTGCACTAATGGTAGTCTCTTACATTTCTTGTGTAATGTGTAGGGTATATAGAGTTTTGGTCACTTTTGCACAGTGTTACAGTGCCATTCTCAGTTCAGAAAGCCAACTACTACAGTTTTAATCTGATACTATGGCTCTAAAAACAAAGACAAATTTTATTTATGGATCTATTTCTGTATCTTCACGTAATGGAAGAAAATAATTTTATTTCCATTTCAGTGAGGTTCTGCTGCTGTGCAAAGTAGTTAAAATGACTTGCACAGACAATACAAAGGCAAAGCTCAATCCATGTACTATATCTCAGTCCAGGACCTTAACTATAAGACTACTAGAGAAACAGAATTTAAGTCAAACAAATTGTACTGCACATCAAATAAAGACTTCTTTCTATAATGCTTTACAAAATGCTTTTTCCAAACAAACCATTTGTCTTTTTATTTTAAAAAGTCCTCTGTAAGGACTCATATTGAATAATATTAACTTTTCATAAAGTTGCTTTATATCATATTCTTTAATCCAACCGAGCAAAACAACTTGCTGTATGACAATGTCTATTCAGCCATTTTACTTTTGATATACTGAAAGCTGCTGTTTGAGTTTATTTTATGCTTCTTTTTCCATTTAAAAATAAAGTAAGTATTTACTTTAACATTAAAAACACACTGGTATTCCTGTCATTCTTTTTTATCTGGCTAATCTCTTCAGACATGTGGCCTTTGAACCAGTGTATTGTCAATACATCTAGTGTTTATATCCACTGGACATGTTATGTTAGCTCATGTAATATTTACTGTTTTGCCAGCTATCTTCGTAGAACTACATTCTCTCATGAGAGCAGAACTGAACATAGCATCCTATTTATCCAGCCACTGAAATACTCTGCTTATCTTGACTATAATTGATGCAGTAGCTACCTTATCTATTTATATCTCTCTTTTTTTTGGTGGGGGGGATGTACTGTGCAAAATTCTCCCTGGATGCAAAAGGTATCTTGAGCATGGCTTTATGTGGCTGTGGCTAAATTCAGACTGAGCTTTTCCTGACTGTTTGCTTTTTTATTAAACAAACAAACAAAAAACACAAAAAGACCCAAACAAACAAACCTAAGTAGGACATCTTAGGATGGGACTTTCAAGTTTAAAATAAATTCTAATTTTATCCAAATTTGTAAACACCTTTTCTTCAGCATATGAGTTATCAAATATAAGAGTTCTGGCAGATTCAAAGTACCAGAGTGTCATGTGGTAAATGTACTTTTTATTTAAGAAAATAAAATGTTTAATTATGTGGCTTAAACCAACTAAGAAACAAACTAATTTTTCTTCTGATAGTAGAGTTGCTTGTGCTAAAGAGATAATTCTAAGTTACAGAAACTGATTTCATTTTTCCAGTAAGCGTGGCTCTTGCTAAGCCCATAAACTCCATTCCACAGCATACACGTTTTTGGAAGTATTAAGTGTGGTTTGCCTTGAAATATTCACACTTCGATGCATTCATTTGCATTATTACATTTAGAAGCCTTGGGGCTTTATCACTTCCTTTTCTTGAAATGGCACAGTAATAAGGAAAAGTGGTTATGCTTATCACCACCCGTCAGTCAAACACCTTCTATATTAACAAAATATAATTTTTTCCACTCAATGAATGGGCGTGTGATGTCTCATACACATGTCAATAGTAGTAGTACTTTTCCTGGTGAAGAAATAATTTTATTTAACAGGATGTATGACTGGAAGTAAATGAGGAGAAATTCTCATTTACACTTTAATGAGCAGGGACAATGCAGTATGTCAAACCCATGCATTCACTATAACTTAGGAGTAGAAGTCATGCAATTTTGCACAAACAAACCCTGTCACATTTTAAGTGTGTTGAAACCCAAAAAACCTCAATGTACCATAAGAAGCTGCCTACACCTTTCCTGTACTAATGTTTAATACCATAGGTATGCTTCCAAATGAAATCTCTATAAAGAAGAAAATAAGCAGATCACCTGGTGGTTTCATAGTGAAAAGATAATCTATGTATCTATGACAGCCTCTTTCATTAGGTTTTCATCCTGTCAAACAATAAATATAACCTTTAACCTTGTATGTGTAATGAATAAAACTTGAGCCTACACTGTCTAATCAAATGAGAGGTCCAATATATCCTACTGCTACGGCACCTTCCATGCCCATGGGCCCTGGTTTTAGATCTCAAACTATTATATATGTAAAAGTGAAAAAAAAGCCTTGATAGGGGAATTTCCAAATACTTCAAGCAAAGAGCAGAGGAATTTCCAAACTCATTTTTAAATATAATTGTTCTGCAAGAATAAGCAACATTTGGATGTAAAAGTACCACAATAAAGAGTGCTACAAGAAAACAGAATAAAATGGAATAGAAGGAAAGGACGAGTTACATCTTCAAGATGGCTCTGCAGAAATGTAAATATTTAAGTTTGAACTAAATGCAAAAGGCATATGTTTTACTCTATCATTGACATTGTAAGCAAGCCAAACACATCTAATTTCATTTCCACAAAACATATGAATTACATCTGCAGTGCATGTTCAATTAGGAGTTGTGATATCACAAAGGTGGTGTATCATATTTTATACAGAAAGCCTAGGAATAAAAGATGATAAATTTGACAGTGGAGATTCGCATGAACTTTGCACAATAACACACAAAGTAATTACTTTAAAAGAGGTTAGATGTAGTATCAATATTTAACTACTAAACTTATTTTATATCAAGGAAACAAATCATGATAGGTGTTTTTACTTTTAATTTCTTTGCTTTTGTGGGCTTTTACCACATATGCAACAGTATATAGAATTTTAAATTGTTTCAAAAGATTGTTTGAGCGGTATTAATCAGTGAATATTAAGGACGTAGGCTTTGTGAAACTTAAGAAGGGCAAATTTGTGGGAAGACAGAAGGTCAGGAACTGACTAAGGAGATTTTATCCATCAACAGCTTAGTTGGAGGTTCTGATTTGCCATCAAATTGGCAGGAACGTTTCTCCATTGCAAGGCAAAATCTGACAGAAGGAAGTAGCTCCTCAAGGAAAGGAGACTCCGTGTGCCTGCCCCAGAGGTCTGGCTGAGGTTTCATGGCACATCCCAGTTCAATAATGGGAACAATAAATCACCAACTCCCCCTTTTAAGCATTAGGCTACTCAGGATTCACCTCCCTAACAAGAAAAGAAGGGGCTTACTTACAGATACAGGATAATATCAAAAATGGAAGCAGAATTGCCAAGGAAATGCTTCAGATACATTCTGATTTTGAAGATTTTTACTGTTAATGCATAAATTGAAACAGAATGCAAGTAATGCATAACAGCCAAAGTGCACAAAGTAAGGCATTTCAAATTAACTGGCCACTGACTTTTACAAAAAAATCGTTAATCTATATTTCCTCTTAAAATCATTGTGAAATGAAACCTATCAGATGTTATTACAATAAACAGTGGAAAAAAATGAGAATTACACCCCTTTTATCCTGAGGGATCCCGCAACACTTTACAGATTGCACATGTGTTTTCTCACACATGCATGGGATAAATGCAGCCCAGATCTCACCAAAAAGGAAAGACTATTTTCCTGAACTAGTTGTGTGTAAGTTTTTTTTAGTGGTCAAAAATCTAGCTTTTCCAGAGGAAACCACTGGTAGCTTTTAAATAGGAGAATGCAGTTATCGAATTGGGTAAGAAAATGTCCTCGGGCAAAATACTGATGTGCACATTGCACAGATTCTTGAAGAAACATAAATAACCAGACACTTGATTCTACATTTCCTTTCAAGGGAGAGCGCTACTAGGCATGCAGTGATACTTAATAAGCTATACAAGCACTAATTCCATAATGAGTTGTTACTAACTCATGAGGAAAACCTATCTATTCACCTATCACACCACTTCCTGTAGCAATTACATACTTTAATAGGCTGCCATAAAAAATTTGGATTCAACCAAAACTAAATACCTAATGAAGGACTCATGAGATGCTGTCTAATCTTGCTGCACTTCACCACATGCACTGCTATTAATACTAGAAAGAAGTGAATCTAAGAGATTTTGAAAAGTGTAAGGGTTTTAATGAAAGGTTTATCACTATAAACAACTAAAAACCAGAAATATTTTTATACATGCTGGGGAACAAGCCAGTGTAAGATGTCTACTCATCTTTATTTAACTCATCTCTGTGGATTTTCTTCTGTTGTTCCTGGTGACAATTACAATGGTGTTTATATAAGTGAAAAAGACACCTGTGAAACATACCTATAATATTGTGAAAGGTCAGAAGTTCTACACAACAGTACTGTCTTAACCAATCTGTTTACACCTGAGGCATACTGTGAATGCAGTTTAATTTCTGTTTTTATTTACTTATTCATTTATGTATCTAAGACAAGAAGAGGCACGGGGGGAGAGAGAACTTGGGTAGCTCTACTATTATGCAATCAAGTCCAACTCAACTTATTTTTGAAGCCTCACAAAAACAGGTGGCTAGGAATGGTTACAATACAACTGGATGTACTGCAAGCACACTCTTTCCAACAGTGATATGAGAATGTGAGATACCCAGGGTGGGATGTCTCCATTGCTGCTCGTGATGTGTGTTTGCAGGAAGAGGAGGAAAGAAAAGCAGCCTTAAAGGCAGAAGCCCCACAAACTCATCCCTGAGCAGCAGAAGGAGGGAAAGCAGGGGCAGCACAGGCTTTGGGCGTCATTTTCTCCTCTCCAGTATCATTGCTAAAGTCAGCGAGTGACAGTCTCCTGTGGTTTTGAGTCTCATTTAGCTTGTATGAGCAACTTCTGTCTCCTGAGTGAGGAACTGGCAAGGATGCAAGGAAGCTGTCATGGCCAGACAACAGAAAACTCATGCTGGGGATGTTGCAAGGCTTCTTGCCTTCACTGGTAATAAAACACATACACTATTTTGGTTGGTAGGAACCAGGAAAGATAATTCCTACAAATCAGTTTCAAACCCTGCTTCCTATCTTTATTCCAGTTGGCCTAAAGTAGAGCCCCTCCAGATGTTGGCGAGGAAAACATCTTCTATGCTTGGCCAGGAAAACATCTTCTTCCCAGTTTGTTGGCACAACTGGAGTACCAGAGCTGGGTATAGATGGCAGTCTGGTGCTGTTAGAGAAACAAACACTACGAACTGTATTAGTATAATGCACTAACTTCCCAAGACAAGTTGGAGGGCAAAAACCACAAATAATAGGGAACAGACACTCTAGGGTCTAAAATACAAAAATACTTGTTTACTAAATAATTATTAAACCAAAAGGAGGTGGTGCAATTATACTACTTGTCTAGGCACTGCAAATCAAAGGGGAAAATTAGCCCAAGCCTTTTTTTCCAAAGGATCAGCTTTTATAAACTAAGAGAGATAACTAATCAGGTCAAGTGCTCTGATGCACTCATGATCTGTAAGTCAGAAGGTACGGAGGAGTTGCAGGTTTGGAACCAGACCAGTCATGGACACAGAAGCAGCATAGGGTAGAGATTCAGTACGAACCGATTCTAAAACAGAAAATGCTATTTCAGACTTTTCTACCTTTAAGACCTAACTTAACCAGACTATGAATATAAAACAAAATCTTTTCCTGAGAGGGCTGGCTGTCTTTAACAGAGTTGAAGCATACCTTTGAAAGATCTCTGAAGTTGCCTGGAAGGGTCAGGTCTAACTCTTCAGATTCATAGTTTGTTAAAACCCATGGAAATACAGGGTATTGGTTCAGATCATTGTACGTTCGTCCTATTAAGAAAGAAAATGTTTTAAGAATTAGGAAATACCGTTTACTTTTCCAGCTGAAAAACAATCTAGTGGTTACTTTTGTTGCATTACATGTTCCCAGTTCGCACCACTTGACAAAATCAGGTATAAATCTTCCAGACAAAAGTAGCCATTTAGATGTACTTATCTTGAATCAGAAGTCAATATAGAAATCAGCATAATATAAAGAGCACAGTATCTTTCAAACTAAAACCCATTATATGCCAATGAACACTTTCTTTTTTATTTCCATGAAGCTATTTTCATAGCATGAATGTTGAAATTTAAAGCCACTACAGTATTATTTTCCTAGCAACTGTATGCAGTATCATTATCTGGCAAAGATTATATAAGAGTCCAACAGCAAGGGGCTAAATTTGAGGTTTGCAAACCTAGGTCTGTCCTGCATAGAGACCATATTAATCCATTGTTCCCCATGGCTCTTCTTCACTGAAGAAGTGCTGAAATGTCACTGCAATAGTGGAATCAAAATGGAGGAATTCATGTTTGCTTTAACACTATTTTGTAACCACTTTAAAAATTAAAACACATTTCTTCCCTCCTCAAAGGCAGAGCGCATTGTCCCACACAACTTTCTCCAAACATAATGAAAGAAACATTGCTACTACCCCAGCAGCTCAAATATGCAAAAAGCATCTTCAGGTAGAGTTTCAAAAGAACAATCTGCAAGTGAAGTGCATTGAAAATTATGAATTCATCACCAGGAAAAGTGTTCATGGCAAAGGCTGTTATTTCTGTGTCAGCTGGTATTGAGCAGTATCTAACATTTCAGTGATAAGGCAAATGAAGTTGCTCAGTAAAGAACCATCCACCATATTGATTTACGGAGAGCCACACAAAATGCAACATACGTCTTAAAAAACCAAATCAGGTCATAAATACATGTGTGTGTGTATTTATATAATATAATTAGCAGACTGAAATAACCCAGGTTAACAATTCCCAGTCCTGAGGCAGATTTACAGCCCTGTCTCACTAACTGCTTCCTTCCAGATTCTGGACAGATTCCTGGGGTACAAAACTCAGTACAGGGAAACACAGGCTTCCTTGTTCTGAGTAGAATTTGCAATTCTCCAAAAAAAATCAGCTCTGCTTTAATGAAATGTGAAACTTTCACTGCTCTACAAACACCTTGTTTTTTCAATAGAAGTTGATGAACAAGAAGAGTGTTTCTATTTTGTACCTAGTTTCACTGAAAACAGGAAAAGCGGACATTGTTAATAATTGTGTGTCCTCATTTTTACATTTTAAACAAATTCATGCACACAAGAATATAGAAAAATAATTTAGGTACAAATACAACTTTCTTAAAAAAGCAATACCAGCACTGTGTGCCACACTCAAATAAAGATGGATAGAAACAAAAATTCTTCTTTAATATTAATGATGAATTAATGTCAAACCATTATTGGATGGAACAAGAATTTACCAAATATTTGAATCAAGAAATACATTAGAATTTATCTGTATGAGGGAAGGAAAGAAAGGTACTCTCTGGCAGAATACCAATTCTAATTCTAATGCTGATTTCTTAAGGGGGGTTCTCTATGTCTTAAAGTAAGACACTCTGCCTTATTTTCTAAATCTGTCAAATCAGAATACTATTTTCCTTTTTCGCAAGGAATTACTTACATATGATTAGCAAAGGTTCTCAAGATTGTAAAATTTAAGGTTCTATAAAACATGGCCTTTATAAAACTATACCTTTATACAATAAATGTTTTTCTCACCATTAGAATCCTCAATTAAGTTTACAGGAAAATGTTCAAAAGCTTCAATCAAAGAAAGACATTTGTGCCTGTGTAGAAAGCAGGCTAACAGAAATTTGTCATTCAGGAAGAGAATGAGCAAAGTGACTGCAGTCTATTACAAAGCATAAGCAAAAGTGATGATTCTTCAGAATCAAAAGTTTTTTGGAAAAGAGTTCACAGTAATAAAGGCCTTCAGTTGAAAACACTTTATAGAAACATTTGGAAATGTAAGAACATGCTTTTGCAAAATTTTGAAAGGATATTTAGGGTTTTCAAAAATTACTTCTCATTTCAAACTTGAAATTTCCCATATTGAGATTCTACTTAATTTGTATGTTCACTTCATTCATTTTATTTCCATGTCAACATTTAGTCAACAAGATTTTGATGTTTTACTCCTATCCCAGATGGGAAAATCAATAAATTTGTGAATAGAGCAAGAAAAAAGCAATCCCAAGTCTAGCTGCTGCACACAAGGTCTCCTTTGCTGTGTGGTTTTGATAGGTTACTTATAATGTGGACACATGAACAAATTATCATTTGGAATTAGGTCCCTGTCAGGACACTGCATTAACTCTTGTGTGAATATTTTTAACCCACAATGAGAACAATTTGAAGCAGCTTATCTCTCATTTTAGGTAGAGTAAGTTAAAAACAATGGAGTCTTAATGATTATTTATTTAGTAAATATAGCCATAGCCTTGTGAAAAAATAAACAAAATATTTAACTCTCTCCTACTTTGATATTTATAAAACATGTTTTATTTATGAAGAGATTAGCTACAAAGAATAGCTAATAATTTGTTTAGTAAAAAGTTAATTATTTATTTTTCTGAAATAAATAATTTTCTTTTTAATATAAACAAATAAAAATTACTCAAGATGATGAACCATAATTCAAATTATGAAAGGAGACCAAACCTACACAATGAGATAAGACCACACATCTGTGCTTATCTGAGTGGAGGACAGTGATCTAGGCCTATAATGGGATTACAAATCCCTAATTCTAAACATGCATAAATATTAGTGCTTTAACTTTATTAGGAATGCTTTCTTGATCAGTTTTGGCTTTGCAATGATTATTTTCAGAGTAAAGGCAGCAGATGAATATATTTAGCCATCTCATCAATTATCTGGTACTTCCAGCAAGATTTGGTTCTTTCTTTAGCTAAATAAATATAAAACATAAACCTGTACTGCTATTGGTTGTCCCTATACCTTTTCAGAAGCTTCAGATTTTCCCCCAAGTAGGCTTACAGAGATTAATATTAAAGGCTGAATATTAAATATTGCAGGCCTATGACACTAATCTACTTGAACAATAAAACTGAGGCATAGCAAATGAGATCTCAGAAATACTGAATATGTTTCTTCATTAAAAAAAAAAAAACTTTTTAATTAAACCATCCAATTTAATGTTTTTATATGGCACTTTAGTTTTGAAGGTAAAGTGAGCTAGAGACAGCTGACAAAGAAATTATAACTGCAATTCCTTGGTGAAAATGTTAATGACAGCAAAATATTGTTTAATTAGATGATTGCAGCATCTGGATTAACACTCTTTAAGAGCGATGTTCCTGTGCTTGTCTGCTTCTTCACACTTTGCAGACATTTTGTCATCTCTAGGTCATTAGGAAAGAATTTTTAATGATTTTTCTAGAAGCAAGTAGTTCGAGTTACATCTAATTAGATGACAATAATAAGCCCAACACATGCAGTAGCTAAATATATACATAATTAACCAGTGAGGGCTTGTACATCACAGAGTAAAAAAGTGGAAAATGCTAAACAGGCAAAAAAAAAGAAGGAGGGGGAATAAGTTCGTCTGAATTTATTACCTGACTGAAGATGTCATATTTTTTCCACAAACCTTTAAAAATAATCCCTTTCCACTACAAGAAATGACTTACAAAAAATATGGATATAATTATTTTCCACTTCTTTTAAAAGCTGTGGCAGGTAGGATTAAAAAGAATTAAAATTCCATGAAATACAAATGCAAACACATATTTAATATACTGCAATTTGAAAAAAAACAAAACAAAACAAAACAAAAAAAACCAAACATAAATTAGTTAAATACTGAGAAATAGATTTGAAAACTAGACTTCTAACTAAAATAGTGGGCACTGCAACCACATTACAAAACTACTTGTTACCACTCCTCCCGATTCCTTTTGCTGTGGTGGGATTATTTTTAAGTACCTTTTTCAACAATCTTGCAACTGAGAATATTAAAAATTACTGTTCCCTATATCAGCCAGAGGGTTCAGCTGACATACATGCTGATCACAAGCAATATGGCCTTTTCCTCTGTGTCCGAAGAAAGGACAATTAGGATAATTATAGCTGCTTTCAAGCCTTCAAAGCTAAAGGATTCCTGAGAAGGGAATAGGTAGGAGGAGGGGGAAGGTGGCCAGGAAGGCTTATGTCTACACAACCAGGACAAAAACCAGGAGCACAGAGAGTACAACACTGAGACTGATTGATAAGTAGCAGAGTGCAGTGTTTACCTTTGGGAGAAAAACCCAGGGCTGTAAACATGATGAAATATGCCTGAGTCAGAAATGAGGGCAAGAAAGAGGTGAAGCCCTTGGAAACAGAAGAAGGAGGTGAGAAAATAGTTGGCTAGAGGGCCAGAGAAACAGGTTGAAACAAGACTTTAGAGAGTTTTGAAAACGGAGAGCGATTTTGAATTGAAATTGCAATAAGTCATCAGGCCAGCGCAAGTGACCGTAACCATATATCCTTGGAAAAGAAATTATCTCAAAAGAGAGAGCTGCAATAGCTGAAGTAGACAGTTATTAAGTCCTGAGTAAAGATCATAACAGAAACAGTTGAACTAAAAATGAAGCCAGGCAATGTTTCACAGGTGGTAACAGGGTGATATAAAGATTTTTTTAAAAGGAGTCATATAAAGATAGATTTTTTCCAAGGGGACACTTCAGTACTTCAAACATTGATTAAGAACTTACAGAATAGCCAGGGGCCATCCTTGTCAGGACAGACATATTGGCAAGGCAGGGAGAGATTTAAGGACAGGTTTGTATATTTGTTTCAGTGGTTCTGTTCTACAGAGACAAACGAGACTGTGTAATTAAGAGCATTAACAAGCAGGCAAAGGACTTCTTGTGGAAAAGGAACTGGTGGCATGTCACAAATGAAAGAAATTATTTGGTGTCAGAAGCCTCACTTCCAAATGTCTCTCTTCCAAGGCTGCTGTTTCTTGAATAATTTCAGAAAAGGATCACAAGAAAATGCGAGTGATTTCTTACTGTTTTGTAAAGGGCTAGACACTAATTAAGCAACATTGTAAGAAGAAAGGAAGCTACAAAGAACTGGCAAAAACTCCACTTCATTAGTGGACCTCTATTTATTTGAAAGAGAAGAAAAAACAACAAAAGGACCTATGTACCACTTGCTTACCAGCAGATAAACCACATTTCTTAAGTGCCAAACCTCCACATTTCTTAAGTGACTAAGCTACGGCCCAGATACGCTGAAGAAGCCAATAGGAGCTAAATGGCAAAATTAATTTCAAAAAATTATGCACTTATTTCTTAATGGTTAAAAACAATGATATTGTTTGAAAATATGTTGGTGCTTGAACAAGCAGTTACAGTCAAACTAGGTCATCACTGCCTACACAAACAGTTACTGGTAAAGAAGTTGTATCTCTGAGGAAATATTTCTTATGGGTTCTCATTATAAAGCGTATAATTAAAAATATATTTGGAAATTGGATTTCCAAAGAAGGCAAAGGAGATCATGAGTATATTCAATACTCTAACTCTGTGTACAAAATAGAAAATCCTGTATTTTCTTCTGAATGATGGGGGCTCTGTCTATGGTACATACAAGAATTTGCTTCTATTTAACACAGATGTATCTGGACTGTTATCAGCTCAGATTTATCAAAACAAAGGCAACATATAGTAGAGGTACTTTGCTTCCAGTACTGTATTTCTGGTAGAGGTATTATTTTTTTTTTTTTAGTGCTTCATCAGAAAACACATAGTTGTTGTAAATGAAATATTTTGGAGAAATGCCTTTTACAGAAGACTTAGGGATGTACAAGCACAGCTGTAAAAGCAGTGGTGTCATTCAGGCTGCCTCAGAGTTCTCCACCCTGCAGTTTGCCAGATCTCAGTCTTTGGCAGTTCAGTGCCGTGCAATGGTGGAGCCAGGAAAGAGCTTGGGGATACGAAAACTTCAAGGCTTCTAATAGATGTATTTATGTATTTAAAGCTTTATGTACTGCCACTGGACTTGGAGCTCACATGCACTCCATTGTGGGTGTGTTTCTGGCTTGCCAGGAACTTTATAATGATTTTCTTTGCAATACCCCCAAGTTCTTAATGAGTTTTTGAAGTTAGCTTTCTAGCTGAAGTGCAGATTTCATTAGAACTATAAAACCAGGTTGATCTTCCAAAAAAATAGCTTTGGGGGACTTTTGCTTCTGTCAAGAAGTTGGGAAATTTTAGGGTTTGTTCCAAACTGGAATAAAAAGATTATTGTCATGTGTAGAATTGGCTGTCAGGTTAGAGTCAGTTTTAATTCTCTTATGCTCTTTTCAGAAAAGGTTTTGTGTGTATGTGCCATTGGCAGGGAGTTCAGCTATTGAGGGTAAATTTTATTTTAATTTTCAAAAAAACCATCACCAGTTTCCATGACTCTGCATCAGTGAGTGCAGATTTTATAATGACATTAGTGACTTTAATCTATTTATCTATGTTCATAGAGACTATGAATCTTTAAAATCTAAAAAAAAAAAAAAAAAAAAAAACAAACAGAAATAGAAAGCACATAATATAGCAATGCAATCATGCTTTCTTGCAAGCTCTTTGCATTGAAGATCATTTGCAGCAGGACTCTTTATTTCACTAATCCTGCTGGAACATTATCAGATGTGACAGCACTCTTGCTGATTGGGAAAGAACCCAAGAATCTCAGCTGCTTTTAGATATCCCTCCAAAAACTTTTATGAGATCATACAGTGATGCTTTCTTTCCAGCCTAACATGATGACTGTTATCCTTCTTGGAAAATGAAAAAACAGAAAATCCATAGATTGGTAAGGACCAATTAGCAAAAGCCAAGTAATGCAGATGGTTTTGAAATAAAAATCAGAGTAAGGGACTTTCTTTGTGACAAGGAAAAGACCTTCAAATATTAGTCAACACTTTGCTCACATCTTAGCAGAAGAGTATGCCTGGTTATTGACCTTTATTTGACCAATACTGGTCACTTTTAAAATTTTTAAAAATCAGAATATTAGCTGTCCTTAAGAAAACATGTATTTGTTGATCCATGTGACCTCAAAGCATCATTAAAAAGAATGACTTTACAAAAAAAGCCTGTCAATACAAGATGGAGACAAAGAATTAGGCTGAATTTCTCCTAGAGACTCCAATTTATCTCTCTCTCTTATGGGGAATCAGGTCTTTACCTACATTTGAATTTGAATTTGATCATGCATTGTTGAAAGACTTCATAAGATAGTAGGTAATGCTATGAAAATGAGCAAGTGAGCTTATACAATTAACAATGAGATTACATGAACAAATGAGATTTACCAGTAAGACTGATACCAAAAGATCTCCCAGAAATTAAGTGCTTTGAGTCAGAGAGAGATACTGCTAAGGTACTGACCAAGCTGCTGCAAGCTTTTCCAAATACAATACAAGCTCACAGATATACAAGAAAAGAAAAAAAAAAAAAAAGAAGCCGTAATCCTCCAAACCTTGGGCACAGAAAGTGGTATCTGGAATGCAAATGTCAGGCCATCCTGTCGTAAGGCAGGTGAATGACGCTAGATGACACTAAGAGAAACTTTCTTCATGTGACCATCCCCATGTTTGGCTATAAAGGCTGCCTAGCAGCAGTAATATCAAACAATAGGTCAAATAATGTTTTTCCTGAGACCTCTGAGATACTCTGAAGGAATCTCTTCAGGCTGAAGCTTGTTTACTGATGCACACCTTAGTGTAAGTGTCACTGCAATTCCTAATTGACTTCAGACCTAATGATGTCTTCCAGGTCTGGGTGTTTTGGTGATGTACCTAAAAACAAGTGACCTTGGAGTTTTAAACTGATTAAAAATTGAAAGTAATCTATCAAAAACTAGCTCTGCTCTTGTCTAGTCTCATTTAAAGAGTTTAGACACACTGCTTGCAGAAGAAATGAATACATAAAGAGGAAACTACAAGTGAAGGACAGTTCAGTCGATAATGTATTGGACAAGGACTGAGGGGACCTAGGCTAACTTCCTAGCTCTCCAGTAAGCCTTTCCAAGTTCAGGTGAGGCAGTCAGGGAGCCTGTGAGGTTCTGCTTGCATTTCTTCATCACCAGAAGGGCAGCGGACGTGTGAGAGCAGCGCAGCGGCTGGAGGCGGGCCAGTGTCCAGAGCAGGGTAGCAGCATTGTCGTGGCGCAGCGCCAGAGGCAATAAACGCTCAGCGGGGCTCCTTCCTTTGGCAGAGATCTGCAGGACTGTGGCTATAATGCTCGGGAACCAAGCTGGTGAGCCTGCATGGGACTGCACCATATGGGCTTTCCAGCCTAGGTCTCCAGTAGCTTCAGGAACTCTGCTTTGTGCTCCACTGCACAAGGTAAACATGCCCTCAGATTTCCAGCTGTTCAGTGGTAGCACTTCTGTATCACACTGGGATAATTTGATGACACATTTATTAATGTCCATAAGACTGAATGCAGGGAAGATGACTACCATATAAGCACAGAGGCAAAAGCCTAAAGGTTCAAAGCAAGTTTGACAGCTCCTGATTTCTGCCACTGGCCTACTGGGAAGAACACAGTGACTGGCCTCAGACTGGTCAGCATTAGTGGGTGCTAGCTTTGGGTTTCATACTTACATTTGTCCTTTGTCTGGCCTGAGGATAACCCCAAGCATAAAAGTCAGGATGAAGTAACAATGAGAGCTGTAACACTGGGTTATGAAGTGATGCCTGGTGGAATTTAATTTGGGTTTCAAATTAAAGCTCACTGGAGTGAAATGTCTGAGAAAGGCTCTCCACAGGCAGGTTCATAAGCAGCATGTGTGCTACAGGCAGCAATCGTAATAGTAGACAACCTCCTGGAAATCTGTGTTCATACTGTAAAAAACTGCTGCTCTTTATATTTAAAATTACCAGAGGAGTTAACACATAGAATAGAGAAAGGTGAAAGGAATAATGCCATCGTGAATGTTTAATTAATGTCAATTGCCAGAAAAGCTCTCCTTTTGTCAATAATGAATGGATGTCTATGGCAGTTCTCATTTTAAATACCTAATCTGATATTATATTTCAGCTCAAAGAACTAAACGAGAAAAGATGCTGTAATCTAATCATACCACAATCCAGGTGACATCTGTACTAGGCAGAATACTGTTGTTATTCTGCTGTCTAGTTGCTGTTGCTGAGAATGATGAAGTAGTGAAATTACATTTTCCCATTATTATTTCCAGACACTCTCTGGCAATGGTTTGTTGACTCTAATAAAGCTTCAGACAAAGCTGTCAGCAGAGGAAATGGCAGGAGGGGAGCAAGTAACAGCCTCCACAACAATACATGAATCTAAACTCCCAGTGATAGGTTGTGTGTTTTCAGATAAAATTTAATATGTGTGTGTTTCAGAATCTATCATAAAGCTGCTGTTGAATTCTAGAGGGATAAATGTGTTCTATCAAGTCACGGTGCTTAAGACTTTGACAAACATAAACATATTATGAAGGATTAAAGAGTCAGAGGCCTTACCTGCTATAGTGTTGAGGAACATCAAGTATTCAAAGTTAGATATCTCCCGTCTCTGCCAGCGCTGAGTCATGTTGGAGGATTTATAAAGCTGTCGAGGAGTGGCCAGAGAGATTCTCCTAGGAAATACATTTAAAGAATGATTTTTTAAGAGCCTCATTAAACGTTAAGACATAGGGCAATGTTATTACTGTGATTAATTTCAGATTCTCTCAAAGGCTTTTTTATTTTCTTTAATGAAGTCAAGTAGACACTATTACCCTTATTTGAGAAATTACTAAAATTAAGATCCATATTTTATTTTACCAGTACTGCAGCACTGTAATAATTCAGAATAATATATTTTATGTATTATTTTATTCTGAAACTGTTTAAAAGACTAGAAGTAAAGGAAACTGCAGACCTCCTGGTGCCTGGCTTGTCCAGCAGGAATAAAAGAGGAATACCATTTCCCTGTTTCAAAAGGATATATTGAGATAAGTTCATTAAGGTGAGTGATAGATTGAAGTGCCATATATTTCCAGCACATAGGTAGAAGATATTTATTCCACAATTTGTGCACCTTCTCCATTGTCAGCTACCCATTTTCCTTCCCTGTATCCCCGTAAGCCTTGAGATTTCTATTTTTAGCCTAGTTTCTGAAAAAAAAAAAAGAAAGTTTTATTCAGTTGTCTGCTCACAGGTCCATCTGCCTGTCTTTCCATAATAACTTCTGAACTGCATTTCATTCAAATCTAGAGGAGGAGTAGAAGCTTCTAAGATACTGAATTTCTACACATTTCCTAAAACTTGCATCACTGGATAAGGGAGAAAGAACAAAACTACTGTGTCAAGGCAGACAAAAGTAGAAAACTTCAGCTCTTGTATATTCAATTTGACAATGCTGCAATAAGCTAATACTATGCACCAAGTTCTAAATTACCCATAGTACATACTGCCCCTGGTTGGTAAAATATAGGAGACTAGATTCAGTCTAGAGTAATGCATTAGAGGAAAAAGATCTGCCACACCCAATGCTGCAGCTTTCAGTTGCACATTAAACACACTAAGGGTACTACTTCTAGACTCTGAATGTTGAGTATTTTCTTAAAATAAAGTCCTATACAAGGTATCAAACTGGGCAGTGATTACAAAAATGTAGATCATCTACTTCTATAGATACAGGTACGAACTTGTACATATTCACTAGACCCTATTTCCAGAGAAAGGATGAGTACTGGTATGTGACTGGAGTGTACAGCTGTCACAATCATATGTCTGAATTGTCAATGTGTAGGTTGTCAATGTCTGCTATACTTAGACTTACAAATTGGGCATACAAGAATGACCATGCCAGTGCAGGTACACTTTCTTCCTTTTTTTTTTTTGTAATCTCTGTATTTAACCAAAATAGCAATACATAATGCCTTGCCAGCTGGGGTAGCTTATTTTATAGTAGACTCTAGGGTGCCAGTGGTGGATACACTTTACTAGCACACAGGAGACATTACAAAAAATTTTAAGTTGTTTCTATTATGCTTCTTCTGAACAATTTATCTAAAGAATTATCTGAATGTAATCATACTTTATATTGCATTTTATAGGATAACAATTACTTTTCCACTGGAAATCTCAAAGATGTATTGTTTCCAGTAAACTATGACTAATGCTACACACAAATTAATAAATACAGAAAATAAAAATATTAAGAGATCATTATATTTACAAAACATTTCTGTCGCAGACTTTCTGTTCCTCCCCTGACAAAGCAATGTTTATGCCTCAGTACAGCTTAGTAGCTGCTTTTAGACATTACCCACAATCTCCCAGGGAGTCTCAAAAATCTATAAACTGTCAAATGCTGGACTTTGCATTTGAATGCCTGCTTTGAGTGAATGCTACACAAAATAAAAAATATACTAAAAAATATCCTCATTTACTCTATATCTAGGATGTTTGAAAGATTCGCAGTTATTTCAACAGAGACTGGAAAAAATTATGCACAATAAATTGGTTCCACACCTGCTTGTTTCAGTTAACACAGGAAGACCCACTGTTTTGTGTTTTGCTAAATCCACCCAACTTTGATCAGACCATTTCTCTTTCGATATGCCATCACCAATATGAAGGCGTACAAATGAATGTGCTTCCTTTGCTTCTAGAGAACTGTGAAATATCTACTCAAAATGGAAACTGCAGAAGACCCTCTGATGTATGAAGGGATGATCCAATTTTTCAAGTTCAATATCCTTTAAATACTTTTAGAAAACACTTCATGGCATTTTGTTGAGGGAAGGGATGTCATATATCCAGTACGTGGAGCGTGACCCACCCCCTTCCACAATCACTTTTAATTTAGTTAGCTACAATCCAGTCTCATACAAAGAACCTTTAATTATCTTGTGAAAACTGTAGCACCTGCATGATGTTTTGTGTTGTGTTGCTCCTGTTCAGAAAAAAATAAAATAAAATAAAAATTTAAAAAGGCTTGGGAAAGTCGCTGGCTTCTGACAAGAGACTCTTCAACATCCACTTTTGATCAAAGCTCTAAAAGGGGTTTTATGCTTTGATGACATCAAATCTTAGTTTTCCTTCCCTTGTCTTTTCCCAAAATCCAACCTCAGCTGTACTGAGATCTGGAAATCCATCACCAAGCTACTGATGTGGAGTAAGTGGCAGCACTGAGATGACATCAAAATAGTTACCATACCAGCCAAAATCTATGTTTTATTTCAGAAAAAAAATTATTTGTATTTCTCATCTGTCTTAACTGGAGCTATTGTTTTATCTAATGAACTAACAGCACACAGAATTTCAGTAGAAGGTGCTAGCACCCCATTAATGGTGAAGTATGATACTGTAACTGTATCTTTTCCCAGTTCTTTGATCTCTGTTTGCTTACAAAATGGTCAGCTCATAGCTGATTTCTAAGATGTGATGTTACCCCCAATAAAAAAGTATCATTAAATTACACCTGATGTGTCAGAACCCTAAAAAGTGGTCTGCTGATAGTGCTGTAAAAATGTGGATATTACTCTACCTATATAGAATCATATGGAGCTGCAGAAATAAGTTAAATAAAATGCACGGTGCTGTCTGCCCAGTTGTATCATATGTCAAGGCCATAAGGAAACTACAATCAATGCAATGTGTTTCAGGAACAGTGAAAATGCATTTATCAAAGACAGATGAATTTGATTACCAAATCAGACTGAACTCTTCAGCATGTGACTAATTTTAAGGATGTCATTACTTCTTTGCAACATTAAGCACAGGCTCGAATGCTTTGTTGAATCAGGGCATAAGACAGGCTGTCAGGAAAGGTAGCAAAGAGGCAAACTGGAGACCTGCTCAGAACAGTAGGTCTCTAACACTCTTGGGAAGAGATACCAGTGTGCCTGCTTCTAATCCTTTGTGCTGTTAGATCATCAATACTGCTTTTTCTTTGTTTCCTTCCATCTTTGTTAATCACAGGATTTCTCCATGAAAACAGAAATGCACTTAAACTCCACGTACTGCGTTAAAAATAATTTATTCTTCAGAATATCTCCATCATGAACACAATTTGTTATGTTAATTTAATTACCTTTAGATGAAATTTTGATCAGCCTAGTATCAGAGAGGAAATATTATTTAGAAAAATAAAACTAAAGAATTTAAGCTAGAAAGATCTGCTTTTGTTAAAAAAATGTCAAGTACAGCACAATCTGGAAAACTGATCATAAAAAAGGCTAACAATTTACTCAGCGCAGCAGCTCCTTTTGGTTGATCAGCGTAATGTTTCCTTATGTTAGTTATATAAATAAGCATAATTCTAAAAATTAGCAGTCCAGAGCCAACATATTCATAGGAAGGGAAACTATATTCTAATATCAACAAAATAATAACTAGAGAGCAGTTATAGAGCCAGATTTTCCCTCAGTTACTCCACTGCAATTCTACTGGAGACAATAAGGAAAACCATGATTACAGGGTCTTTATTGTGCATAAATCACACCATGATTACACAAAAATAAGGAAGAAAAACAACTTCACTACCACATGCCAGATTTATTCTGAAGGCTAACAAGCCCATTTTTGATTCAAATTGAACTCTAATCAAAAAGGTATGGAAATAACTGCATACACTATTGAAGCAGAAACTTTTCTGAATAATTATGTATCAACAAACTTTTCAGACAATTATTCACTGAATAATGCACAAAGGATATGAATTTCAACACTAAAAAATGTCACTGTATATTTGAAATTCTGATTGAGAAATTTGCATTTTGTTTGTTCTAGAACATGTGGCTATTTTTATTTCAGAAAAGAATACTATTACTTTCCATTTAGAGACAACAGTTCTTTTAATTTGAGTATTTGGAAGAGCAATGCAAATATTAACAAGATGCACCTTCCAAAGAAATGCCCGAGCTTCCCCTTGATCTCAGTGAAAACTTGAGAACTTTGGCAGTTTGCCCAAGAACTTCAGCACATTAAGGAAAACAAGCCTTAGGCATCATGAGACTCTTGAGCTCATGAGAAGGAATGATGTTCAGCTGGGAACAAAATAGTTCTCCAGCCCTACAAATGCTTTGACACTTCAGAGAATTTCCACATTCTACACTGGGATAAAACAAGGACAATATGAAGTTTTAGTTTGTAGGAAATGACTTAAAGAAAGACAAAACCATATCCCAGACATTACACTGATGATCAAGTCATTGGTTTTCAGCCAAGTCAAGCCAAACAGAGATCTGAACCCAAAGCACTATATTTTGCACATTTCCTGCTGTTTCCTCACTCCCTTTTTATTTATATTTATCTACCCTTTTTTCATTTTGACTGTAAATTAACACTGGACCTAAACATTTTTCACAAAACTTCCACTGATACAACCTCAAAAACAATTTTAGGTCTGAACAGACATTTCTAAACAAACAACAACAAAAATTGGAGGCACGAATTTCCCTCCCAAACTCAGAGTATACCTGAAGATCATCTTACCCTTCACTGAAAGATAAATGCTTTTATAGTATAGGATCTGTCAATTCCCATCCTTATTTCTGACCACAGGCTGTTTGGATATTGATGTTGATGAGATAATAAAAACTGTACTTGTCCATAATATGTGAAAATATCTAAAAATGAACCTTAGTTGGTCTCTTCCAAAATATATATCCTCTTTAATTTTCGAAACAGAAAAAGAATAATGTATTATACTAAGGTATGGAAGAAATTTGGAAATAGCAAAACAGCCACTATACTGATGAGCAATGAAGTAAACCCCACACACACATTCATATAAAAAGCAAGTGGGAAAATGTATAAAAAAATAGTTTTTCATTCAGCAAACACAAAACCTAGTCGTATTTAGTTCCATGTCCTGAATAACAGCAAGGATGAACATTTGTCTATATGTTTATAAAACCTGACTGAAAACCAGACTTTGAAGAGAAAAAGGTATAAGTTTTTGTTCTTGGTCCTTCACTGGAAAGTGCTTATTTCCTGTAATGATTAAAACAAAAAAAAATATGTAATTTACAGTGCCATATAGTAAGTAAAGGGTATTGTTTCTCAAACTAACCTTAAGAAAGAGAAAATCTAGAGGTTTATGACAGGAATAATGTTTTAGTATTGACATGTTTTAAAACATCATCTGTATAAAATAAGAAACTCAAAATATAGAAACTATTATAATTAAATTACCTGGCTTGTGGCAAACCATAGCTGGTTCCTACTCCAACACGTGGTAAGCTGTAGACAACTTTTTTCACCGTTGCTTGGTCAGGAAAATTAAACATAACAGAAGCTAAATGAAGAAGAGACAATAAGGACTAGTAAACCATTTGCATAAGACTGTTTCTCCACCTGCATAAATTTTTAAAATGTTCTTTGGTTTTTGTTTGGGAAGTCGGTTCCACTCTAATCCTCCTGGGGATTCAGGTTAGAACAGCAATTTTGTTCTTCTCCGGCATATTTCATACCTATGCATCATTCGCTGATTAATGTTTTGGCACTAACTCTCTGCAGAAGACCTGAGTGCAGCTACTTCGGAGGAATCTCAGCTTATCATTAACTCAGATAACTTCTTATCAGGCTGGGAAGCTGTTCGGCAGTTGGCATGGCATTTGGTCTTCTAACTGGTACGTTAAAACACACAGGACCAAAAACTGTTAATTCCGTCTCCAATTGGAATCAGAGCTTCTCAGGGCAAAAGACTACTGACACACCTCACCAGTCACCCAACTCTGATTCAGAGTAGCGCATACAGAAAACCGAGTGGATCCATTTATTGATCTGGTCTTTTTAGATTTAACTCAGTTTATCAGTAGAAAAGGAAATTTCCTTTTAGATAATTCATTAAAATACAGAAAATGGAGGAGAGGGGTAAGATCACAGAAAAAGTAAATTTCTTGTCAGTCATTTGAAGAATTTGCCAATTGCAATGATTTTTTTTCATAAATAAATCTCACCATTGTACAAAAAGCAGTGAGATTGACTTCTGTGATTGATTTTAATATGAAATGCGATGAATACATGCAAGAGTAATCATTATTGAACACAGACACAAGCATTTTATCAAAGGGAGCACAGAGTTAAAATTCTAAGATTAATAAATAACACACAAAATAATTACTAGCACACTTTTATGCAACAAAATAAACAAATACATACTTCTGTTTGCCATAAACACTTCCAAAGCTGTGTTCTGGAGAAGATAACGTCTTGAAAAAACAGCCCGAATCTCACTGAACATCCATTTTCCATGAAGGCCTTCTGTATAGGCAAGGACCTGTAAAGAAAGTCAAGGTGACAGGTATTGGCAGGAGTTTTCATTAAAATATTGCGTAAGAACACAGTGAATTTTCCCCATCAGTGATGTACAGTTGTTAATCATATCTCTTTAACACTTAAAAACTGTGAGTTAAAATATTAACTTAAATGTTTCTAAAAAGCACAATGAAGAATATCAGTAAGTTCAATAATCTGATACTCCTAAGATTCATTTCTCATAAGCCACATCAACTTATTTTCCTCAAAAAAAACCCGCAAACACCCGCAAACCCGGCAAGCAAGCACAAGGTTTTGGACACAGTTGCAATTAGGCTTAGCTGTATTTTCTTCCAACAGTGTGCATGACACAGTTGTCAGTTATGCATCAGCTAACAGATTTACTTCTGAGGCTATCTGGTGCAAAGTACAACCAAAATAAAGTAACTTGCTATTCACATCCATTTCAGGGTCATAATTCCAGTAATAAATACAGAAATTAGCTAGAACAATATGTCGACATGGTAATTTTTCTAAAGTCAAGTACATTTAATATCCCTAACCATGAACAAAATTTTCAAAAATGTATTTTAGCATTTCAAAATTAATGTGAAAATATTTTAAAATAAAATTGGTAAAAAATAGCATTACTTTTCCAATTTGGCAGTTTCTCAATTGAAGGTCTAAGACTAGATATTAATACTTAAATAATCTTTTTCACTCCTCCTTCACTGTTCTGGATGTACAGGAAAGCAGACAAAAAAGACATTTTAATTAGGTATCAGCTTTATTAACTTCTCTCATCTGTGAATCATCATTACAGCACTATCATGTGGTATCGAACAACCCTTTCCCAATTCACTTCACCAGCTATAAGGCTGCCTTCAGCCCATCACCTCTGCTGAGATGGGCTCTGCCCATAGCTGGGACCCCAGCACTTCATTCTATGAGGAGTCAGTGGTTTGGGATGGGGACCATCCCCTCCCTACACCCAAGTGCATTTCCCAGGCCCTGTAGACTCTGCCTTCAGCTTCACTGAAGGGAAATGCAAAATGAAGTTTTCAGACTGGAGAGACTCAATTTCTCTGTTCTCCATTAGGTACGCAGATGCCACTGGTACACCAGCTTGCAGTGCTTTACTCACTCAGTTGAGATCTTTGCTTTCTGTAACCATGACCTCCCCCAACTTCTGAACAGGGAAATGTTAGGGAGACCATATGTTGCTGCTGTCAACGATCCTTCATGCTTGAGGTAAAGGAAATTGTATTCCTTCAGTTTTTTCATTGATGTAGCTTCAAGTTAGTAACATGTCTTCACGTAGGAAAATGCTAATTTGAGTTTAACACTTTGTGTTAAAAGAGCTCCATGGTTTTCTGTTAATTTGTTCTCCAAAACTAATTTCTCATAACCATGATGTGTCTATTTTAGAGATTATGGTAACAACAGCAACAAAATGTGCTTCAGCACACTGAAGAGCATTGAAATGTTAGTTCTGGCCTCGATGGAAACCAAAGAGAGGAACACAGTGAGCCCCCTGTGCTGTTCACATGGGAAGTTGCAGATGAGACTTAGAGCAACACTGTGGCCGGTGGTACTGTTCAGTTCACCTCAGCTCTCCACACTAACCGAGTACAGCCTCAAAGAAGGAAAGGGGCTTGATTTCTTTGGAGGTATCCCAGATGCACGCAGGAGACTATATGCTCCCTCCATTCAGTCATAGGCCAGCTGTGGAATTACTACCTCATATGCTGAATTATTGCAATGGTAAATTAACCTTTGTGTCAAAAATCTGCACCTCATTTTTACTTTGAACTCTGTGGACTACAGCTTCCAGATACTAGATCTCATGACACCTTCGTCTGTGAGATTAGAGAGTCTTCTAGTATCAGATAACTTTTCCTTGTGTCAGTAATTACAGACTGTGATCCAGTTACTGCTTAGCTTTCTCTTTGGTAAGCTAAATAAACAAAATTTTCCGTCAGTCTTTCATTGAGATCAGATGCTAGGATACAGCTGGTATCGTGTATGTGAAATTCAGTTGGTTAAGAACAAAGACTGTGAAGATACCAGCGCCTCCTTCTTTGAATGTATGCTGATGGTATCTGATACATAATTTTTGTAAATACACAGGTTCTTAAGCTACAGAGAGGAAACAGGGAGGAAAACATTCATGTTTGAAAAGCTAACAGACTCCCAGAGAGAGGAGTTTGAAACATATATAGCTGTAACCAGATCTACAGCAATCAGCAGATTTGCCAAAGAATTAGTTCCTTGACAAAACACCATTCTTCAGGAATTCACTTTTTGTTTCAAAAATGTTTCTACTATTTTCTAATATTTAATACCAACTACATCCCATATATTAACATTCTAGATGATTCACAGTAATACATTTACGTCTTACCACAACTTAGTTAATAGATCAATACTAAAAGCACATTTTAAACTGGTTGCCTTTTTCTTCCTCCTCTTCTTACTCAGTATAAAATAATCATAACTTCATAGAGGTGTATTCACCCTACTATGAAATGAATGACTTATGATGGCACTCCAGCAAACCAGTAGAAAGGGTAGGAAATAAGAGGAAAGGAAGGAGTCTATAATTCAATTACCATCTGCAATTACAATCTTCCTAACTGTCTATTAGTCCTACAAATATCAGATTATCATGTTGCTATCAAATCATCTCAATTATTTCAGTATTTCTTTTGTATTGTTTTCCTGTCCAAGTTATACTACCTATTTTTGTTATCCTACATAACATTCATCTAGCACTACTTCCAAGAGATGCACTAAACCTTCTGTTATTAGGAATCTACTGTTATTAGGTATCTACGGCAGAAATCACTGACATTGTTGCAAGATTCTTTCTTATTGCTATAAGAGCCAAAATAATTTCTTTTTTCTGAATTTGAATATTCTAAAAGGTTTATACGTTTTATTTTTTTCTTCCAGGATGATTTTTAGCATTTCGGTTTCTCATATGACATGAATGAGGGCCTGGCTATTCTACTTTTTTTTACAGACGGCATATATTGTATATTTTGTTATTCAGAAAGACATGGAAATGACCACTTCATTCACCAAAACACATTGAAATCATGTTACCTAGTTATGTGAAGCTAAAAATACCATGTGCTCTATCCAATATTTTCTTGGTTTTTATATTTAAAGTCAGTGCTCTCTGTTTTGATAGCTTTATGAGTTTTTCTCCTAAATACAAGCATAAAGACTTTTTGTTCTAGGTGTGTCTTAATAGCTGAAACTTCATGACTAAGCACCGAATTCTAGACAGGTTCCAAATAAGTTGTTTTTAACGAAATAAAAACTGACCAGCCAAACAACCATGTCTATATTTGAAGTAAGCACACTTCTGATTTTTAATAGCAGCTGAGATTATTTGGTATAAAGCTTATTTCTCCTTGTAAAACCTTTTCATTTACTCAGAAATATAGGTATGCTTTAAAGATAGTAATGGGTGCACTGCCCAGATGATAGACAAAGAATAAAAATTTGCTAGAGTGTATTACAGTAAGATGAAGTTGTCATCCTAACAGTGAAAATGAAAAGTCCCTAAACCTCAGGGTTCCATAATACGAAACAACATATATTGGTGACACTGACTTAGATTAGAGTGTTAAAGCAGCACGGGGTGTTCAGATGGAAAGCTCTACGGAAAAGAAACAAAACCATTACTGAAGTGCTTTCCTACTTGCCTCGAATATGAAGGTTCCGTTATTTTAATTTTATTTCTGATGTGATCAAGATCTCTTCTTTTTTTTTTTTTTTTCAATTAAGAGCTGGAACATTTTTAATCATAAGCCTGCTTCACTAATTATGCAATTATTGATAATGAATTAATTGTTAATTAACAGCCAGAATTTTGACAGATTAACCAGAAGACTAAAAATGTTAGTTTTCATTCTGCTAGCATCCCTGATAGATTATCTCCATAGGAGAAACACTTTAGTATTAAGGATTATTTTTTGCTGCTTTATACTATATTTTGGTATCTCACAACACCAGACACAGCACTGCAAAAGGATATTTCTTTTGCTTATTGTTTCTGGAGTTGAAATAATCACAAATTCAGGTGTTATAAAAAAATCAAGGAAAGCAGCCAGTTTAAGTCTTATCTATTCTCAGTCACTAACTTTATGGTAAGAATGGTCACTTCTCCAGTCTGTTGCAAAGAATTGTTGCTTATTGCTCTATGTTTTCCTTTTTTCAAAAAAAGCTTTTTCTAATGATTCATCAATGCCTGTGGATGTGAAATTAACCTACTGTTTTCAATGGGAATTCAAAATTTGCCTTTTTGAACAAGATTTGTGGTTCAGGGTATTTTAACTCTAACCTGATTCCTCAATGAACTTATCAATTTGTAACCTTTGCAAAGTTTTGTTAATATCTAGTGCAAAATGTAATTAACATGTAATATAGCTTTGTTGCTGGGTTATGTGGCGTTTCTTTAATTGGTTTGTTTGTTTGTTTTAATTATTATTTTCAGAGCACTTATTCCCTGATTTCCTTTATTATTCTTTACCTGTCGTACTAATACTGTCAAACAACAAGAACAGTAAGGGACAGCATTGCCTTGTACTTATGTGTAGTAGAACTGGCTCATTTTTTGCTGCATTTCCAGAATATGTTCCAAAGTTCCTATAGATTATTTTCCTCAAAGGCTGAAAAGGATCCTCAAAGTCATGCTTTCTGAATAAGATAGCTACTTCCTGAAATTAAACACATTTTCTTTTCCTTTATCAACTACCAGAAGAGATTCCAATAATACCATAATTTTGGTAGTGAAGGGATTTTTTCATTTTATAAAGACAGTTTTATCCAGTGCTTAAGAGGAGCTCTGGCATGTACTCAGTTTAGGCATCAAAATCCCATCTATCTGTTAGATGGCTCTGTCACTTGGTAATATGGGATATTTTCTTAGTCAGGTGGTACTTATTTAATTTTCCTTTTCCTTTGGACATGCAAGGAACTTCTAAGAATTTATCCTTCCCCTCCTTGTAAGTTTACCCCTCCTACTGCTTTAATATTTTACATTCAAAACATTCACTCTGCATTTGAACAGATTTGTCTTGACTGAGTAAGGTCTAGTGGAATGCTGTTGCATCCTGATAGCCCAACCCAAAGCAACCCTTCATCTCTTAATTTGATTCAAAGGTTTAGAGACACATGCTTATAAGCACTGTATTATATATTCATAATCTGCCCCTCTAGAAGTCCAATAACCCTAATATTTTTTCAAGTCTCTCTATTTTCTAGTGTTTTAAGAGTTCTGAATTATGTCCAGAGCTGTAATTTTCACCAAACTCAGCATGTCTTCCTCAACACTGGCAATTATAGCTACAACTATTTTATTTATGCACTGGCTATTAATAGATACTGTACCTTGTTTGTCTTTTTTTTTTTTTTTTTAAACTAAGCTTGCAAAGTTGTGTTTCTTCCAATACAAAATAAGCCCTCGTAATCCACATTTATGGTGGTCCTTTAGTTCAAATAGGGTTTTTGTTTGTATTTTGGGCTTCATTCACCATTACCAACTGCTGGAAAACAGATTACCTGCAATTGCCAGCTATGAGTCTATCTTATGCATCTCAACCTTGAACAAAAGGCAGGAAGAAGAAATCTGGATTAATTTAAGTTACACTTCAGTCCCTACACCTACATTATGAAAAGGAACAAAAGCAAAATAGCCTTGGTGTCCCAGGTTTCCAGGTCAGGATCTTGCTTATGGTTTCTCATGACAAATTTTTCTGTGAATGCAGTTGCCAAGGAGAGAAGAGAAGCTCTCTGAAGCTCCCTTGTCCATCTTTGTCAAAATATTTAATATTTCCTGGGGTTGAGAATGTTTTTTACAAGGAAATTCAATTGTAAACTAAACACTACTGTCCTGAAAAATAACTAAACACAATTGAGATAGCCATGTACTGTCCAAAAGGTTCTGCTTTGATCTTCTGTCTCCCTACTGTCTGGTGGAAACTGTATCTCCTACTTTCTACATAAAGTGAGCTAAGAGGTCCATAATGAAAAAGCTGGGATCTAAATTTGCAGTCACTACTTTTTTTTTTTTTTTAATATAAATAGGCAGGAAACTAAAAAAAAAAAATGTCAAGGAAGGGAAAAAATAATAATTGTGGGAAAAACTACTACCCTTTATAGTTAAATTTGAAACAACAAGCAATAGTATGCTTCAGTCACAAAGCAGCAGTTGATTTCGTATTAACCGTTTCATAACAGCCTGGTAACCATAAAATTAATGGTATTTATCTGGTACATTCCCTATATCAGTGTCTTATGGGATGCTTCCAAATTTGCAACCTCAATACTTAAGATGCCTGCAAATAAAACATGGAGTACTTCACAAAAAAAAAATCACAGTGAATAGATTTTTCATGAGAGAGCTGTCTAGAGACAGCTACAGAAGTCTGCTTATGCACCTGACTCAGGTACACAATAGGTATTCATAAAATAGCTTAGCATGATTGTAGGTTTTTAGAGGTCACAAACACATGGAAACGATTACTGAAAATCCTTCTCTCCTGTCAGGGATTTGGATTTCCCTTCTACAAGTGTTTGCTACCATCACCATTTGCTTCAAAGAAAATGTGAAATTCTGAATGCAGGTCTTCATAGGTTAAAAAAATGACCCCTGTGCACATACAGCAAACTTTCTTCTCCAGAACCATCTAACACGGAGCTTACTACAAGTACACAGCAGACTGCATGACTGCTTCATGTGTTCGAAATACAGAGTGAAATGACAGACATTAATGGCATGGAACCAGACTCTTAGAGTTTATGAAAAACCATATTGAGCAAGCATTATATAATTGAAAAATGTTTGATGAAGTACTGAATAGGATCAACTTTCAGATTTAGTAGAAAAATATGCACACACTGTAACAAGGGATGTATCAGGTCAAGATATGCAAATACATGATGAAGACATTTATTAAAAAATTTTAAAATCAGGTAAGTTCAAATAATAAAGCAGTCTGTATTTTACTTTTCTGAAATGGGAAACTGAGAATGTAAATAGAGAGGAAGGACAAATCAAGCTAATTTAATATCCTAGTGTTTCATTGTCTTCCTACTACTTTCTCTTTTTTTTTTTTTTGTTTAATACATATGTTTAAGACATTTTAAGAACATACTTTCTGCCTCAATTCCCATAGTCACATAGTAAACACTTCTACAGTCTCACCAAAATACCATGTTATCAAGTTTTTCTTTGCACACTTTGGTCTAGTAAAACGTTCTCTATTTCTCTTTACATTAAGGTCTCCTTTCCCCTTCCTTATAACATTCTTCCATGTAAAATGTTCTTTATTAGTAAGCCTTAAAAGCTTTCCTCCAAGTAGCTCTTGTGATACTACGCTCTGCAGGATGAGCTGAGTATTATGTGCCATTATAATTTCTCCATTCACATCAGTTTCAAAAATATTTTTTAGAACTTTTTCTTTAAATAAATATTGGCACCCCTCCTTCATTTTTCTCCTCCTCTTCAGGGATCTAAAAAATGCAGATATTATTTTTGTGGTTTTGGGCTTTACTTCCTTGCCAAATTTTCTCAGCTTATACTTCCAATGTTTTTTTAAGCTTTCAAGAGGCCCCTTTTCTTGAAGCATGAGGTTCACTCCAACCTTTTCTAAATTTGATTTCTCTGGTCGACATAACGCTTCAGTATCCATTAAAACAATGCCCACTCAGCTGACAGTAACTGGCGCTCTTTTTCCCACATTCATTTTCAGTCATCTGAAATATGATTTGAAGTTGGCCCATTTTCAGGGCATTTTCTTCTTTTCATTGGTAAAATCTTTTTGCATGTTATGATTTTGTGTTTGAGGACAGTAGTGGAAAGGAACAAACCAAACCAAACATTCATTTTATGGGCATTATACATCAGTGTACATTTTCATGGTTTCCTTCCTATGCAACATGCAAACAGATCGTCAGTTTAGGCAATTTCTCAAATGCCGGCAATGGACTGAAATTCTTTGGAAGAACAGAATCAGAAAGAGGCAGCAGATTTAGACATTACCACCTTAGAAAAAGTAGGCAGAGGCCTTTTATAGGCTCTACATAAAAAAAAACAGATTACAACAATTACTGTTTTAAGCAGAAGTTTCAGTAGATCTAAGGATTCTAAAAGCAAGAATAGAGCTGTTTGAGCTGGCTGGAGCAATAGTGTATGCAGAGAAGCAGAAGACAAATATATTCTTGTGCTATAGAAAGCCATATCAGAGCACAGCCTGACTCAAACAAACAGAGGTTAAAAAAAAATATTAGGGCAAAATCCAAATTAAAGAAGCTCATTTAGTTCTCTGTAGCAAAAGGTTTTGATTTTGCAATGACTTTGGCAACAAGAGGATGTCAGACTCAAATCTGGTGAGAAATCTTAACAGGACTGCTGTTTCCATTCTCACTCTGCATCTCATGCTTAGAGTTTAATCCAGACAAGCGGGTGGTGATCTCAGTACTTACACTCAAATTACTGTGAATAATTCTGCCCCAGCATCACATTGAGTGAAATGCGATATTTTTTTTTTAAATTAGAAGTGCATAAATCACATTTTCAGTTGAGTGGACAATCCAAAAGACATATAAAATTGATACGATCTGAGAAAAACATAGAAGGTTTTTTTTTTTTCAGGATTAAAAATTGAGAGTTTGTTTTTCTATCAACTGGTTAATTCTGGACCTCCTTCACAAAGGTAAAACAATGGAAAGAAAGGGCTTGTAATATTCCCAAATCAAGGGAGAACACCGTGTTGATAAATGCTTGTAACTTGAAACCAAAGCTGGACATTTATTAATTAAATAGGTACTTGACAAAAAAATGCCCTTTTTTTAACTTTCAAATGTTAGTGGATTTAACAAAATTTGTAAAAGTTTTAGCTGAAAAAAAAAGAGTTGTGGGAGTAGACTCAAACACCAGCATGAAAACAAACAAGTTCTCTGTTGCCTAATGGTTGGGGCAGGCACTCAGTGTCTCAAAGGTATGTGAAACCAACCCTTCCCCAACAGTGTTGTCTGTTCCACCTTCATGCTGTGCTCTCCTTGAGCAGCTCACAGTTGGGTGGATGAATGCTCCTCGCTGCTCCAGGATGGACAGTGCACGAGTGAGCTGCCTTGGGTGCGTGCTGCCCCAAGGAAAAGCAGAGGTTTGGGGCAGTGGCACATCGCTCCTGGCAAACTCCTACTCACGTACGCTTGATTGAGCAGTACAAGCAGAAAGATTCCTGCTGTATTTCTGCAGGGATTGAAAAGCAGACACTGCTCACTGGTCATCATTTGCCAACATACAAAGAAACCTGCTTGCTCCCTTCAAACATAGGAAAGAAGGGAAACAAGACTCCCCAGCTTCCATGTGGGTATGCTCACCATCCAGCTATTGGAAATTACTAGAAGAAACTCATGTTCTTCTGTGGCCTACAACTGTGTCTTCTGGTGCATACTTCATTCTCATGTGTAATAGTTTTGCCCTTGGACTGAGTATAAGTTACTTTATCAAGTTTTAGGACTCACCAAAAGCAAAAAACATAGGAATAGCTTGAAGAATAAAAATCTATGGTATCCACAAGCATGTGATGTGTCCTTTCCCAAGAATAAAGACATCATAAAAACCTGCCATGTCATAAATGTCGGAACTTGTAGACCGACGTATTTATTCAAAAGTGCAATACAATAAAAAATGTCAAAAGACTCAAACATACCATGATGCATTACAATAACTGAAGGCACTATAATTGGTCTTAAGAACAGTGTAAAAATTGAGTTTTGTTAAACATTATCCATTTCCTACCAAATGACAGGTAGAAAGACAGGTTTATGTCCCTCTTTTTATAGATGTGATCTCAATGTCATATAGAAGAGCATGAAAGTATCTTGGATTCTAACAATTTCACGTTTGATTTATTCAGTGCAGAATGCATATGGTTTAAGATCTATAAAAGTAATAAGAAGACAACATATTTTCTACTACGGAGCTTAATTTTTAAAAGTTTCTATTCCTAATATATCTTCCTATATAAGACTGATCATAAACCAGTAATCACAGAATCACAGAATCAGAGAATGTTAGGGATTGAAAGGGACTTCAAAAGATCATCTAGTCCAATCCCCCTGCCAGAGCAGGAACACCCAGATGAGGTTACACAGGAATGTGTCCAGGTGGGTTTGAATGTCTCCAGAGTAGGAGACTCCACAACCCCCCTGGGCAGCCTGTTCCAGTGCTCTGTTACCCTCACTGAGAAGAAGTTTCTTCTCATATTTAAGTGGCACCTCCTGTGTTCCAGTTTATACCCATTACCCCTTGTCCTACCATTGGTTGTCACTGAGAAGAGCCTGGCTCCATCCTCGTAACACTCACCCTTTACATATTTATAAACATTAATGAGGTCACCCCTCAGTCTTGAACTGAGGGGCCCAGAACTGGACACAATATTCCAGGTGTGGTCTCACCACGGTAGAAGGGAAGGAGAACCTCTCTCGACCTGCTAACCACCCCACTTCTAATACACCCCAGGATGCCATTGGCCTTCCTGGCCACAAGGGCACAGTGCTGGCTCATGGTCATCCTGCTGCCCACCAGGCCCCTGGGTCCCTTTCCCCCACACTGCTCTCTAAAAGGTCATTCCCCAACTTATACTGAAGGAAAGCATAGCAATGTTTCTTTTGAGCATTTTAATTTGGATTGCTTGCAAACTGCCTGCTGTAACTAAATAATCATTAAATTAGTTTACATTTCATTACTCTTATTTTGGTTTAATATTACAGAAAAGTACCTATGCATTCTATACTTGCTCTAAGGAACACCTTTTAAAAACAGATACAGTAATTAAGCACTGAAAAATAAATCTGTACAAAATATAAAAAATTCAGAAATCCACATATATCAAATGTAAATGGCATATAGAAACTCCATAAATTATTTATTTTACTAACTGGACCCACATAAACACAATGTATATTCTATGTGTACTTTCATATAATTAACTATCAGTTTGTTTAATTTGACCAATGTGAAGGTTAAAACAACAGCTAAGTAAAACTTCGGTGGGGTCTAATTCTGTACAGAAAATCCTCATGGAAACAGGTAGGAATACTAAGACTCTACTCAGCTGCCTACCGAAAATGGATTCTGGAGCACGCATATAGCCTTCTGATGTCTGCAATAGCTGAGGGAAAGAAATACTATAGGAGATTAGATATACAGTTCCCTCCTCTTTGAATTTCTAGGAAACTGGAATGCAAACCTGCCATGTCATAAATTTGGGCATATTCACAGGCTTTCCTGCAGTGAACTCTGGGTTCCCAGTATCTGGTATAAAATTACTGCAATACCTGTCTGCTTGCAGAGACACTTTGTGTGAATGTGCCTCTGTTTTTGTCTACTAAGAGTTGCTCCACCACAGAAGGTATTTGGATTTTATTACTATGAAAAAGTATGACAATCCCAATCTGAGATGGTTCCCCTATATAGCTTCAATTAATTTATTTTTAATATTTGCTTAATTAATAAAATTATTAATTAAATAGCATTTACCTCAAGATTTACAAAAATACTTGGTATTTCCACTTTTGTTTTAATAGACTAGAACAATCAACTATTCAAATGCTCCTATGAATCTAAATTCTTACCTTTCTTTTATGTGGGTAACAGACTAATTGCTCCAGTAGACAATAAACCCTATTAACTTGTACAGACAGATTACTGCCTGTACTGTTATTGGTTCAATTTCTACTGCCATTAAGTCAGGATTTGATGCATATCACATTCCTTCTAAAGACTACAAGTAGCCCATGTAATAGTCTATCTCTTATACACTCACTTTTGCAAGATGCATCTTCTCTTTGCAGGTGAGCATCCCACCTCCTACTATTTGGAGTAGAAGATGAGAGTACTGAGCATCCAAAAAGAGAGCTCAGTACCTTGCAAATTCATTTTTCTTTCATTGAAAGCCAAGAAGGTCAAACATAAAGAAAATTTAAAAAAAAAACCAACAAAATTAAAAGCAAGGAAAATGAATCATGTTAAAATGTGTCTTAGCTCTCTAACATACAATGCTGTCCAGTATATATCAAAATATTGGAAAATACACAGATATTCAGTTTTGCTTTATTATTATGAAGTTCTTTCATTTTAGAAATTTTTTGTATGTATACACAATTGTGAGAAAAAAAGAAAATGGTATAAAAAGATAATATACTTTAATTAAATGAAGTGATCATAAGAGTTTTTAATTCAACAGTTCAAAAGTTTACAGTCACCTTCTGATCTCCTCACTGTGTAAAAATAGAGGTAAGACTACTAATTGTTATCGTACTTGTTATGTGTCTTTTTTTGGTTATTACGCACAAAACAAACAACAAAAAAAATCCCAGCCAAATGGCCAGTGGGCACAGAGCTAGTGAAATAACCTAGATTTGTCAGTAAAAGAGTCTACAATGAAATATTCGCTTTTCTTCATCTATATTAAAGAAAATTAATGATGAAACCAAGCTAAAATAAGTCTCCACCCAACTTTTTAGCACAAGGATGGGTTACTTTTTGAGCAGTCTGAGGAGAGTAAATCCAACACGTCATTTGACTGTTGCAAACTAATCCTCACTCTGCTTCTATTTTTTCTATGAACTGCAATGCAAGGTCCAATAGACAGCCTCAGATGCATCTCAAGTCCAGTACATGCTTTTCAAACTTAATCAAGGGAATATAGAAATGTATATAAAAAGATGAAAGTGTCTTTGCCTTTATACGTATCAGAAAAAAAAAAAAAAAAAGGAGCAAAAAGCTGGGGAAAAAAAAAAACTGAGATGTTTCATAGGGGAAGGTTAAGTCTGATGCTAATGCTTATTTAAAACGGTGACAGTCTGGAGTAGTGAAGCCTTGCTGGGCTGCTTTAATTTCTCCCTGGAATAGCTCTCTCCCAACCTTCAGCAGCACATCAAAGTCTCTGGAGCTCAATTAAAATTGGATTATATTGAAATGCTCTATCTATGGAACTGTGTGCTCACTAACACTTTTCTTTCAGTAATACTCCAGATGACAGTTGCCCATCCCAATTTAAACAGTTGTCATAGAGACCATGAACTAAAGCAGCAGTAACTAACAATACAAAGGAAAGGTAAGTGGTAGGATTTCTATGAATGAAGGGCTTGGTTTCCAGCCACAGTGTTCACACTGCAAGCAGCTAAATGCAGAAAACATAAAGGGCTGTAATACTCTCCATAGTCCTAAGAGAAGGGGCAAAGTAAGTGAAATAGTAAACATCTTCCTTTTTTCCCCCCCTACCTAGAGAACTGTTTTACACACCAGCATGTTGTAGCTGCCTAAAATATCTGGAATCAAGTGACATTCCCTAAGAAAAACAGCAGGTAACCCTAGGTAACTACAGTCACCAGTTTGTCAATTAAAGGAGTCAATAGATGCTTTGTTAATGCAATATTAAAATTAAGGTATTAAGTGCTTTTTTCTTTTCAAAAATATTTTATAAGAGATTCTTTATTTATATACAACATTTGAATCCTTTGTCTTTAACATAAAAATCTAAAGTAAAGATCTGATATACATCTATAAGAATCTCAGAGTTTGAACCCATTTAGTTAACATTGTGACATTCAATGTGCCTAATGTTTTCAAATGGCTTTATTACTGGTTTAAACTGCTTCATAATTTATAATCACGTAGATTTTTGATATACTGCATCAAAGCCTGACAACACCACCGGAAAACTGGCAGCTTCCAAAAAACCCTAAATAACATAAACAGCTTAAATTTCTGGCAGCACCAGACAGCAATGTATTTAACAGCATAGATTACCAGTAATGATACTATTTTCTCATGTAGATGGCGTGTTTCTGGCACTATAAAACTCTTAACCTTTCTTGTAATTGGCTTATTGAGAGTCCCAAGGTTGTTTTTTGTGCCATTGGGATGATCACCATGGAAATGAACACTTATTGCTGCTTCACTGTAGAGCTCTATTTTTCTTCCAAGCCCTCCGCCAGCATCCTCCCCACTCTCCCGGGATGGTGGTGTTAGGATTTTGAAGCAGCAACAAGGCAGAGTGCAAAGAGTGCAGGCCAAAGGGGAAGAAAACAAAAATGTGTCAGAAAATCTAAAAACTGCACAGATCAGAATTTGTCAAAACAAGGCCTTGGTTTAAACCAACAAGAAGGGCCCCTACAGCTTGGGCCTTGACAAAGCATGGCCTTTTTTTTTTTTTTCTACTTTATTATTATTATTTTTTTTTTTTTTTTAGTTTTAGCCCAGCTGTAGAAAACACCATCTAATGAACCTGTCTGGTGCTGCTGTCCCCATCCTGTCAGGCATGTCAGGAGATGACAAGCACTGGGGACAGGCCGCCGCCAGTCACAGACAGGCCTGCCAGCTGGAGAGTTCAGCCCCAATCTAATCACACCACCAGAAAATAACTTTCACGCTTGCAGCCTGACAGGATGGGCTCAAGGAAAAGGAGAAAAAAAAAAAGAAAAGAAAAGAAAAGAAAAAAAGGAAAAAATGAAACATTGCTTTTTGTTTCAATTACACACCCTTTTTAGGGAAAAAAAAAACCAAACACAACAACAAAAACATAAACATTTTTAAAAGCTACTGGCACTTCGTGCTGGTTTCCATTAGTGGAACTGTTTCGGTCTTTCCTTTAACAAAAAGAAGACCAATAGAAACATTGATGCTAGCAGTTACAGAAGAAGTGAAAATGAGACAGTATTTGTAGTACCTGAATATGCTTTTTTCTGCACTTATTGCTATGTATACACACTCTTTTCCTACATATATATAGATTAAAAAAATCTGCACCCATTGGCAGAGTTAAACTTACAAAATGTGTGTATAATGGTATGTGGGTTTATTATTTCACAGATGCTGGTTTTGTTGAATATTATCTCTCCATAGCCATCACTTTAGGGTGTATTATCATTTGGGCAAAAACTGACGAAATACTAATAGTGGGTCAGTTTGTGCTCCTGAAATGGAAACGAAAATTCGTAACTAAGAATAACAATTTTTTAAAAAAGTATTAGAGCCCATAGCCTCAACATAGGTGGTTCTTTCCTGTTTACACACAGATTATGAATAAACAAAAAGGAAAATAATTAATATATATCTTGAAACGGGCAATACTGAAAAGGCAGGTGTATACTGCCAGGCATCCTGTCTTTCCCATTCAAAAACTGCCAACACAGATCTCTGCTCCATAAATTTAATAATCAAAAATTGCTAACATAGATCTCTGCTACAGAAACCTAATAATCAGTAAATCCACAGAAAAAAAAAAAAAAAGCTGAAAGTTAAAAAATCAATCAATCCATAAATAAATTTTTACAAAGTAGTTCCCCCAACTAGCATTAAAATGAAATATTAGGTCTAGACACAAAAAAATTACTTAACAATACACATTAAGCTAAACTGAAAGTGCAAAGGGTTAATGTAGTGTACTCTATCTACACCTAAATGCAAATCAAAGCATATTTGTCTTCCAATGTATGCATGTACATCTTAGTAAAGAATTTGCATGATTTGGAAGGTAACTGGGATGGAAAATGACTAGTTCATGTAGTACTTAGTAATTATTTTAGGAAGAAATTATCAATGAGCCCAGGTCCATCTAATCTCTATAAAATAATAAAAAAATGAAGATTTGTTATTGCATCCTGCCATTCATTCACTCTCTGCTGACATTATAGATGTCAGAAAGTCTGTTTAAAAGCTTGCTATCTCTATTCATCTTTGTTTCTGGCATGAAATAGAGACTATAATAATCTTGTCAAGCCCACATTTAGACACTAATTCATGACCCTCTGCTACAATTTAGAGAAAATTCATACATAACTCTTTTAAAACAAACTATGACCCCAGACAGAAGGGTAGTATCTAGATTCAGCTGCCAAATATACACTTACTAGAGCCACCCACCCTGATGTTTCTGTATGGATGAGATGGTTGGAACAAGAAAGACTAATTTTTTTTTTTTTTCAACCTGAAGATTAAACAGATTTTTTTCTTTCTCCATTTTGAGATATTAAGTACTCAATCAAGCATCATCTTACTTTCCTGGGTAGAGAGAAGGAATTTCCTCTTTCACAATTTAAACTGGATGGATAGAGCTGAGAAAAAAGAAAAAAGAAGTTGAGACTGGATGGGGCACCCACTGCCGATGCCAGTGAGAAGTGGTGATGTTCCAGCAAAACCTAAAACTCGCCATGACAGACCCTTCCTGCAGAACTCATGCAGAAGGGCACATAGTTGAGCTGATCATTCGTCAAAACCTATCTGTAGATTTGAGAGGACAAACTAACAGAAGTGGGTTACTGCATACGTACAAATGAAAACATCTTCTGTGAGCAGTCTAGATATTAATACAAGCGTATTTCTGCAAGGAACCTAGATACAAACATAAATATACTTCAACCTACTATCCCCTAACCATCTTTGAAATCTGAAAAATGGGACAGTAGAAGCAAGTACTGTCACAAAACCTGTTAGTATTTTGATACATAAGCTGACTAGATTGCAAAAATCATTTGGAGAGCAGGAAATAGGAAACCTGTTAATTTTTTGTTTTCCTTGGGATTTTTTTAGGAATTTTATTTTGATTAACATGATAAAGACAATGGAGAAAAATATGCTTATTATTAGAGAAACAGTGGTTTGCCACACTGGTAATGATGACAGTAAACTACCTGCCCAGCTCTGCCTGTTGAAGGCATAGATTGACATGATGAAGAGCAATGATACTGATAGATTTCCTGTCTCCTATATCTGGTATTTTCATATGACTAGTTACAGATTGATGCAATGTCTTATTTTTATTCACAAACACAGGAACTACTACACATTGACCAAAGAAACGCAGTCAGTTCATTGATTTAAGATCAGACAACATCATCTAATCTCACACACCAGTTAGGTCATGAAGTGGTACAGAATAGCGTACCTACCTGAAATGCCAGAAATTTCTGCTAGATAGAATGTAATTATTAAAATTGTAATTTTCTCTGAACATCAGCATTACCACCATTGTTAATAATTAAAGGTACTCCATAAATGTAAAAGCCAACAACTGAAAAATGCTATTCTATTTCAAAACAATGTAAATAATAAATTAAAAGAAAACCAAAGCCAAAGAGTATTTCTACAGATTTTATTCTCGTAGACAATATCTTTCTCAAAACCATCATGTACTATTTTATCATTAGCTTATACACTGCTGCTTTATGGTGGTATTATTTAATTTATTTCATTCATGTTGAAGCAGAGAGCTCTGGCCTCTTGACCCCAATTTTCACTTAAAGAAACAAATTTATTTTTTGCAAACTAACTCAATTTTTCTCCTGTCAACCTTTAGCCTCGCTTTAAAATATTAACCTTTTTTCTATTATGATAAGCATCCAACTTTCTTCTATCCAAATTTAATGTTAATCACCGTATCTTATTGTAATGTTATATTCACTTTTAGCTACATCTGTCAAGCAAACAAAAGTAATTTAAATCTATATATCTTCTTGGAATGTAGTAGCACTTGAGCATTTTTTTACCTGCCAAAACCGCACAATCCTCTTTAAGAAATATTATTTCTTTTGAGTATTTGCATTTTTTTCCATTTTGTACTCTAAAATGTTAGCTAAAAGATACATTTGTCCTTCGAAAGAAGAACAGGAAACTGAGACAAATGCAAAATTACCACAATCACTTGCCTGCCTTTTCTGCCAAAAATCATTAGGCAAAATGAACATATAGCAGAATTAGGGAGAGGAAGCCTCATCTGGAGAGAATTTTTTTCCTACATTTATTTTTATGTTATCCCACCAAATCAACTCAATGTGCTGCATCAGTGTTGCTAACAGAAGAATCCATTTTATATAAATTACTATAAATAATTTAAAACTTTAACACCACAGAAAACAAATAAGAGAATTGTTTACATCATATCTCTACAAGATACATTAGCTAGTATAAATATTAATCATGATTTTGGACTTTTTTTGCAAAACTGTTGAATGCTCTAAGCAGCTGTTACCTTGGAAAGTTTGAAGTAGAAGCTGGAAGTACTTAGAAGTGTCCAAATTTGGTTTTACACACAAATGCCCACTATCAGGAACCTTCAGAGTGACCTTACTTGCTCCTCTCATGGAAGAGTGCTTCACCCACCTATAAGGAACTATGGAGAAGAAACACCTATGTGCTTCAGGAGGAGGACTATGTATTTATCCTTCACATTTCTCCTTCATGGTATTAACCACTTATCTTAAAGAGTCTATGGTATCACATATTTAAAAGATTGGAAAATGTAAACAAAACAAGGCCATAATGATTTGTGAAATTCCTCAGTGAATGAAAACATTGACCCTCTCTTTGGCCACTTCAGTCTTCCAATGCAAATGTACAATATTTACATGGGTCTCCTGTATTACTAAGTTGTAGCATATTTACCGTGGAGAATAAGGTAGTCAAACTGCATTTTAAAAAAATCTAGTGAGAGATAATTCTTGGAAGAGCTTTTTAAAAATCAGTTGGTAGCTGTAGGAATGGCTTTATCAACCAGAAGAAAAACTTTGGGTATTTTTAATATTTACGAAAAAAACCATACATTTTTTACAATGGAAAATGTCAACTAGTTCTATAAAACCTCAAACACTTGAAATATTTTTTGTCATTTTATAGTGGAATGAATCAACAAATATGACTTTTCAAAGTTATTATTAAAAACTTTGAATATAGGAAGATTCAGTCTGGGCCTGCTGGGATCTTTCTTTACACTGAACAAAATACTCCTAAAAATAATCCAATATTTTATAAGCTTACATCAAATAACATCAGGAAGTAACATTTTCCTAACTCAGTACAGACAAACTAAACAGATCCTAACTGAAGAGTAAAGCAACCCCTATTTTATATGAGAACATCACATCATATAAAGCAAACCCACTTATGGGTAATTGCTGTCCCAGATGTGTCAGGCTCTGACAATCATGACCTCGTTTGTCCACTAGAGGGCAAGGAGGTAGAAAATTAACATACAGAACTGAAACATCACATTTTTCAACAAATATTTCAAGGAAATCTCCTGGTACTATAAAAAACAAGTCATTATAATAGGAACACAACTAAAGTTATCTGGAACTTGTATTCACTAACTCTCTGAGTTTTCCTCTGTGATAAATGACCTTGTTCAGATGAAGATGGCAGTACTTTCTTGCCTCTGGAACCTACTAATGTCTAAAGATTTTCATGGACATTAAACTGCAAAAGGTTTGATCAGAAATGCAGAGCTGCTTGATTTTTAGAAGGACTGGGCCTTATCCAAAAGCCAATGAAATCATTCCAGGTCTTTCCACTGATTTCAGTAGTTTTGGATTGAAAGGAACTCTGATTGGAAAAACATCATTAAAAAGTGGGGGAAGCTGCACTAAGCACAACAAAAGGCAGATAGAAAGAAATGGAACACATAATTCTATTCAAATTATTAGATGATAAAAGAAAGAGAAGGACCATTGCACAGACAAACCACAACCACAATATCCTGATCTTTTACAGTATCACCGCATTATGTAAATACCTGCTGAAAGGTGATGATGCTGTACAACAATGGCATCACTATGTCTTGTCAGGACATCCCTCTTGTTCCCTGGGCAAGAATTACTCTTCACTTCAGTATGAACACATCAGTTCAGATATTTGCCCAAAACGTTCTATAAAGCCAGTTTTGCAGAGTCAGTGTGTTCCACCCTGCTTAGTTCAGTTTGGGTGTAAAAGAATAAGATTTCTTTTATAACAATGAGTCACACAAACTCAGCTGAGAACCTTATTGTCAAGCTGGATTCTCTCCTGGTTGCACATAACCACCAGTAACCGTAAACCACCTGAGGCGTACGCCACATGTTGACATTGTAAAATTGAGGCATACAGAATTTTTGGTAGACTGGTAGGTCAACCAGTAGAGGAAAAAAATTCGAACTTGTTTTTGTTTGCATTTTACCTGAAAAGCTAAATACATTTCCTGTTGGCTTAGGTTAAAGGCAGAGTTATGAAAAATTCCACTGTGCTCTTTTGAGCATCACTAGTCACAGTGACACAAAATCTCTGGAGGCAAAATGCTTTCCTCTCTACCTCCTTCCCCTTTCTCATGCACGGGTTCAATAAAGTCAAACAAACATTACATTGAGCAGTGATGGGACAAGGGGAACACAATTAGATTCCCACTTTCTCCATGATTTTTGGTCACTTCTGCAGGAATTTATGGCAAGAGATTACACTGCTGAATATTGGAACAGAATAGGCCAATCTAGGGGAAAAGTAGGGACAATGGACCAAATGGCCTTTCTCTCTCAAGACAAGAGAGGTGCGTGATAGGACCAGAATCTTCCCATCCTCTCATAGAGCCAAATATTTACCATGTGTTCTGGGAAAAGATTTTGCTGATGTTAAGCAGTCTAACCACTCTGGTCAAATCACCACAGCATGTCAATACAATTTTTTTATTTAAACTTGAAAAATAAGATAAAAGACTGACATGAATCTCTCTAGTCAGGTATCTTGTGCAGTCTGAATTTGCTTTAGCAACAACTATTTTGAACATAAATAGCAAAAATCGGAAGGATTATCTGATCACTGCCATTATCTATTGATAATTATTTATTGATAATGGCAGTGATTTTAGACTTTTAAACATAACAACCATACTATATACTATGAAAAAGTAAAATCCACAAAAAGGAACATGATCTGAACTATCAAGCACACAAATGTGTTCTGCCTATAGGGTGACTCAGTTTCTAAGTGACATTGGTCAAGTAGGTTATTGTGATAGATATTGTGATAGATCTAAGCATGAGATCCTGTAGCTTACTAAGAAAACATTTGTAATGAACCTGAACAGAGTCCTCAGGTCCTGGGAGGCTCCTCACAGCATCAGTTGATTCCTGGGCAGCACAGCATTCACTCTGCAGAAACAACTTTCTTACGTTCTTGTGCCAATGTATCAAAGCATAACACTGAACAAAATTGCTATCTACTCTTTTAACACTTATATTTATCAGCAATCTATAAACCCACTGCAATAAAGTGCAGTCCCCTCCCAACCTAAACCAGCTGCCAGTCCCCTTCTGTCCCCCAGTACTCTTCTCTATTGATCTCGCTATTATGCATGAGGTGGCAGAAAAAATCCTTCTCCCCCAGTTTCAGACTCTGCCATTGAGGCAGCCTGTGCTGTTGACCTCAGCTATTCTTTCTGAAATCCTGGATATGCCCTTTACTGTATGTGAGCAGTTCAGTTTAAGAAAAACACAACTTCAGGAAATCAAACCAAATTTTCACTATTAGAAACAACAGTCAATCAAGGTATATTCCCCACTCTATTTATTTTCTTATCAAACTGCAGATTAAAAACCTTACAGTATTAATGTTCCTAAAAACCTCCTTTTTCCCTCTACAGATAGCAGCTGAGGAAATAATTTCCTTCCCTTTGTGCTGGTGTTAAAACTTTGGAATATTTTTATCAGTTAAAAAACCCACAACAACTCTGTTTACTTCAACAAAATTACTCTTTATCTGAAATAAAAAGAATAAAAGAAAAACAAGGAATTTGAATACATTTTAAAATCTATGAAGGCTTAAAATCCAGAATCCATTCTGTAAATAAAAATAGTTATATGTTCTTAATTATCCAGGTCCCTGGCATTCCTTTTAAAATTAAAATGCACACAGAGAAAATGTCATTATCAGGGTAAAACACTCTATAGCTATACAATATTCAAATTTTTGAATAATTGTATTATATACCAAGATTTTTAAAAGCAAATGGGATATTCTTGCAACTATATTCTGCAGCAAAGTCACCTGGTACTTGGAGAAAGTACAGAAAATAAGGATGGTAATTGAAATTATTGACCCAATGATAAATCTCTGAGTAAGCAAAACTTGATTTTGACAGGAATTCTACTTAACACTGTAGGATGGGTCTGCACAATTGCCAAATGACTTTCTGTTTCTTCTTCTTGTAAATTAAAACCCAGTAAAATCCGAATACCTTGGCATAATTTTATGTTGTCCCTAATGTTACAGGACACTCCAGCTCGCCTTTGTGTTTGGAAGGAGCCCTTCTGCTGACATCTATTATGTACAGTCTGCTTACATTTGCAATTGTGCAATGCAAACAACGTGTAGAGAATGACCTGTTCAGTTCCACACCATCAAAAGACAAAAGTGCTGACTTCAGAAACACAATTAAAAACAGTAGCTGTGATAAAAAAAGAACATGCCACCAGTTTGCTGTTCTGACCACAGGAACACTCCAGGAGTAATAGCTGTTGTGTGTTTATGGAAACAGGAAGGTGACTAAAAAGTGCCCTGTCAGTTTTCGGCTCTGTCTTGCCAACTGCATTAAAATGCAGCCCTGAGCAATTTTTTTTTTGTCTGGAATTTCAGGAGCAGAGAGTACAAAAGAGCTGATGAGCAATGAATGCTTCACCCTTCCTCAATTAATCTTGTCTCTCTACCTTTGCTTTTGCTTTCCCTCTACATGAAGGTAATAATGACACCCTCATCCATTATCCTTTTATCCCTGTTATTCTCGTGAAATTGCTTAATAATATGTTACAGATTCGTCTTCACTCACATAATTCTTCCTGTCATTTGCAGTATATCATCCTGCAAACATACAGCCCACTTTCACTGGCCGTTCTTTGAAGATTATTGTCAGTGACATCTTCAGGATGCGTTTGGAATCTGGAGCATCATTTCCGTTGCGATGGGGAATTACACTGACTTATCTGTCATTGCCAAAAGCACAACAAGCAATTCAGTGTTAATGCAAAGGTAACACAGGTTTTTATCATGCCGCCAGAACAAGAGCTCTTGTAAATTTATGCTAATATGGCCCTTTTATAGTTTAATAACCTCCTCCCCTACTGGAAAAAGGGGCACATGCACACGCACAAGCACACACACACTCACTCACCCACACAGGCTGGGAGTTTAATAATCTGTGTCACAGTGTGGTAGGTAATTTGTAGCTGATCCTCTTGTAATTATTTATTTTAAATCTTTTTATGAATGCTAATCTTGTATAGTACAGCGGATCTCCAGTTTTGTTAGATATATAGAAATTGTAAGAAGCAACTGAACAGCTTCTATTTCTAACAGCAGGTATCAACCATAAATAGTTCTAATGACATGAATTCCCTAATTCTCAACAAAATAATATAAAACCAGTTTTTTGATTGTGTGCTTTTTTTTTTTTTTCTTTTCTGTAAGGCTATGGCTGCTGATTCCCTTTGCTTTCCTCATCAAGAAACCTGCAGTACTACAAACGAGCCCTTCTCCCTGATCCAGGGTGGCATTCCAGAGGGACCCTGGCGATCCTGCCTGCATGCCAAATCTGACAACACATGACAAGCCGGTCGGCGTGCAGTAATTTGACTAATTATACCGGATTAGAGCATATTAATGCAAGCTGTTTTCTCCAGAGTTAATGACCTGCTGACTGGGTTCTGTAAGGCCCCACTAGGTCTACAGACAGCTAAAAAACAAAACCCTGCTTTCTAAGCCCTCGTCATTTCACATCAGCAAATGAGTATATCAAACTACTGAGCAGCAAAATTCAAGCGACATTTTGTGTGCTACAAACCCATGCAGCTTTCCCTAACTTTCCACCTCAAGGGTTTCTTTGATATAAAATTAAAATCTCCTTTATTTTTTTTCCTTCTTGCTATGTAGAGTCCAGAAGCTAAGGAAGAGATCTAGATTTTTCCCTAGGTTTTTATTAATGAGCACACAAGAAAGAAATAAAACTTACATCACTATAATGCTGCTGCCATGTGATTTCATTATTATGTTAAGATTTTACACTTTCCCTCAAATAATTCAGCATTATAAACAACTTTATGAAGTGATGTTCTAAAATTAAATATGTTTTTCAGGAGATTATACTTCTTGAGGTAATTATTTGGGGGTTGATTTTTTGTCTACTTTTTTTTTCTAGATTAATACTTTTTAGTAACGACATTGGCTGTTGTTTTAAAACACTTTAAGTGTGAAAAATATTCTCCAAAATTGAACTGTACTGTTCAAAAATAATTTCATTTTAGACTTCAGTTTGTTTTAATACAGGTTGTTGAGAACCCAGTCATTTCAACAAATATGAAAAAAATGGGTTGAAATTAAGGCTTTCCGTCCCAAGAACCACGGATAACTTTTGGCAACAAGACAAGGGCTTTGCATGTATCTGTGTGTATAGAATGTAGGTTCTCATATTCTGCAATACAGAAACCTGTTTTTCATATAATGATTTTAATGTATACATAACTGAATCATCCATTAAGCATCATAAAATAAAGTCACATGTGGAGCTCTCCATACGCATTGGTTTGTGTATTCTTATTGAGAGCCTAGAATATTTCAATACCCCACTGAATACTGGAAATATGCACATTTAGCGTGAGACAACAGTTACTTCTTTTCCTTCTTTTTCTAATGTCATTTTTTAATGTATATATATATATATATATATATGTTACTTTATGGAACAAATAGAAACATAAAATCAAACTACTGGTACATTTTTCTTGAAATGCATATGGAAGTGGGCAACTGAACTGCAGCTCTGATGCACTAAGCACAGATTTCCAATATAAATATATTGCTGAGGTAAAATCTGATAAATAAATTCATTGCAGGGACAAATGTAGAGTTCCTGTTAGCATTATACTGTTTGATCTATTGTAATTCTGCATGTACATTTGTATCGTATGTCTCATAAAGGACTTATTACATACATCCAGTACATAAGTTATACACCGGGAACCAAGTACTGTGCTTATGCCCACATTTGTATTTAGTGTAAGTCAAATGGAATTTAAATTTTGTAAGCCAGAAGAAAATCTGCCTATTTGTGACTTGTGCTTGCAGAAAGCATTATTTCAGAGAGTAAAATAAGAGGTCTGAGAAACATTAGTAGTGCTGTAAAAAGTCCTAGAGGACTAGCTCATTCAGGAAATTGGTAATGGGCTAAAGAACTTGACTCTAATTTACTAGACCATATACAATAATTGAACCAAATCCTGGTCTTGCCTTTAATTACGCTAAGAGCTCTGCTTTGCCATTACCTCGAAGAGTCTGAAAGTTATCACCCTCAGACTGCTGTTCAATAATCTATGGAAAAAGAGATGTCCACTGCCACTTGCAAGGCAGGTATCAAACATTCAGAAGGAAAAGGCACCACCACACTGGCATTCTTGTTGGCACTCCCAGCAGAGGACTGGGCGAGCGAATGGGTGTGAAGGCTACTAAGCTGTCACTCCTGAGGGGGATCCTTCAGGTCATGGGTGAAGCATATTGGGAGGGCAGTGTGGGAAAGACAGAACTGGTGCTGCTCATGCATAAATAAAGGACTTTGGTCTTCAGGGCTGTCAATCCAACATCTTTCAAGAGATCTAAATTCATTATACACAAAAAAACGTAGATAGCCCTTCTAAACAGAATAAAGCTGGCATCTGATCCTCCTCTGGATAACTATGTAATCAATTTTATACTGAAGTTGCTTTGACAGTAAAACTAGGTTTAGGAAATGATTTTGTATGTTAAAACAAAGCAAAACAAAACAAACAAGGTATATGGTGACTTCGTTACAATAAGAATCCAAATAACTTTGTGTTTTACTATAGACAGGCATTATGTTTTACACCAACACATAAACAGAAGAAAATACATCTATATAACACTAAGGAGTAGTGATCAGTGAATGCACTGATACAGGAAATCTCTAAGTTTAGATTAGCAGCCTTTAAAGCTTCATTGCTTTTAATTTATACAGTACAGACTTACTATAATTGAGAAGAAATATTTAATTCCTGACATTATATGTTCTGAATCTGTTTATCTAAAATTCCAGCCTTTGTAGCTGACAGAAATTTTTAGGGTTTACTTGAACAGTCTGATTACCATTCACACTTTCAGATCTCTGTGACACTGGTGCGAAATGGTGACTGGGTGATCTCCCAAGAACTTACACTGATGCATAAATCATGCTGTTGTCTTTCCTCTTATGGCTATATAAATCCTGGTAGAGAGGGCAGAAGATTTGGGACACTGAGGTCCACTCGGATAACTTCCTAAGAGCTCAAAGGTTGTATCTAATTTACATCCAAAAATGCGCACATGCATTTGTAAAAGACCCTACGTAGATACAGAACTAAAATGTTTTTGTCTATCATTGCGTTTTCTGGTAGATAACTAGGAATTAATAACTGGTAACATTCATTTTCCTTCAACTCGCAAATTTTGACACTGCAGCTGTGAAACCCATTTTTTTTCTTTTGTTGATCACCTATATTCCAAACCATATAAAGTGAAAAAAGCTATCATAAAAAGATCTAGCAGGAAGCAAAGGGAACTTTACTCAGAATTAGAAGGTATTCACTAGTTTCATTTCAAAGAAATAATAAAGCACATTTCAATCTATCAACGAAAGACCAGACTATAAAACATATTTTATGTTAAGGGAATTATTTCATAACCACTATGATTCTTCATTTCAGTTTGTTATAATTTTGTAAAGGGCATCTCTCCAGGATGCAGGATGCTGAAATTACAAAATAAAATACCTTCCTGAAGGTAGACAGGTTTAAAAACAAAAAACAACCTGATATGTGTTGAGTATATGCACATAATGGTCAGATAGGAAGGCAGCATATCAGTGACGGAAGTGTTCTTTAATATAAAAACGTATGTTGATACCATATTTTACCCAGGCATGGCAAGTAGTACCTGGAATAAATGCTTCCACAGTCAAGTGACTGGGTTCTCTTTGGGCTAAAGAAACTCAGTAATAGAGAACCAAAATCTGTGACATTCTGATTCTTATATTACACTGATCCTCTTGGATATCTAGAGCTCAGAACAGCCTGAACATCTTCAAACATGCTTATATCATACAATTTACATTCACTTAATTCATTTGCAATACTAATTTATGCAAAAGCCTTAAAACTGGGGTAACTAAAGAAAAAAAAAACAAAACCAAAGCCAAACAACAACAACAACAGAACACCATTTGTTACATTTGTAACTCTCTCATTCCAGAGTTTGGCAGTGTTTTTGAGGACATAAAAATCACCACAGAGACATAAGCTACAGAAAGAATTAGTCAAGATTTTTATTTCACCAATCACTGTGCATATTGTGATCTAAACAGAAAATATATTCCCATTTTGATAAAGAAGTTGACAGACTGTTTAAAATTATTTCTTGTTAGTTCCATTGAACATATCATATTAATATTTCACTGAGAGCTGAGTATGTAGTGTAATTATTTATGGGTGTCCAAAGCCCTAAAGCCAGCTATCCCTGTCTAACTGTAAACAAAGATCTGATTGACTACAAACACCGACTACATTAAATTCAATGACTATTTACTATGCACAGTTTACTGTTGAAGATAAATTCTCAAAAGATGAGATTCAAGAGACAGGTCTAAACTTTATATTTTTTTAAATTATGTTTTAAGTGGCATTTCCTAAAATTTAAATTCAATGAACAATAATATATGTGGAGTTTTTGATCTGGATTAAGTATTATCTAATAATGATGGTACTAAATAAAAATCACTAGAAAGCTATAGCATCTGCAAGACAACAAAAAAGGCTTACAGCAGAGACTCCATGAAACATTTAGCTGGTATTTTCCACACACTGATCCAGTGAAAAAGGGTAAGCTGTAAAAATGTGCTTCGGAGAGTTTCAAACCATATTGTACAGAAGTCACATCAAATTAATACTGAGGACCATTTAGAGCTTTTATTCTGAAAAGCTTTTGAAAAGGGATTAAACTATGAAAACTCGCATGATACTAAAGTACCTATTAATGGGTTTAGGGGGGGAGGAACAATGAAAGTGTTATTTTTAGATAAATCTTTACTTTGTATGTAGCAGCACAAAGCATTTGCTAAAGAGACACTGCAACAGTTCTCCAGCAATATCCCACACATCTAAACACATATTAGCAGGAGAATTTTCCTTGTAATTAAGAAAAATCTTACATAGAAAAGAGGGTCTTACAGTTTTCTCTTTAATTTTCAACAATTTCTATAAAAAATTCATTAGGAAAATGTACCGGTAGTCAAAAACTGTGTAAGTAAAACTGGCGTCAGTTTTAGAAGATTACTCGTTACTGTAGGAAATACTACTGTATGTTTGTAGACTTCCATATACACATCTGATTATCGAAAGCCTCCTAACAAACTACTTCCATAAAAAAACGTTCACACTGTACAATACAGTTAACACGCAGAAAAATTATGTTTTCAAAAAAATAACAGGAAACAGCATGAGTAGCAAGAACAAGGAACCGGGGTAGTTGTCATCTCATCAAAAATAATGAATGCTCAAGAGATTTCTAACTTCATCTCTTCCCAGTCATTTGTCGGACAACAATAGGCTACCAGGAGAGAAAAGACTGGGTGCAGAGCGTGCTCTTCTTCCTTGGCTCTAGCTAGCACCTGTAACCTCCAAACAGCTATGTACCAGCTGAAATCCGCATGACAACAGCCCCAAAAGACAACTGGAAATGTTGTTCCTGGCCTGCTGTGCCTCCATTCAGCAACGGGATGCACCACATGGCGGATGACAGCTTTGTGTCTGCCCCATCTTGCCGCTTCCCCTCCTCCCTCGACACACAGTCGTGCACACACAAAACAGTCTCATGGCTAATGATGCAAACATGAAGTGTAAAGTCTCCTTAATTTGACCCTTGTTAAACTCCTAATTGGATTGAGGCGGTCTCAGAGTGGAAAGCAACCCTGGATTATTCAAGAAAGCTTTTACAAAATGAAGACCAAATTACAAAAGGTTTCCACTCTGGCTGCAGGACACCACAAAGAACAGGCAATGAATTGCAGCTGTCACTTAAGTTAAAAATCTAATCAATTGCCTTTTTTTTAAACAGGTAACTTTTTGAACAGTTTCTTCATTGTGATACTCTCCAGAGTGCGCTTGACCCAAATTTAATAAGCTGCTATTAAAGCAGAAGAGCAGCTGTAGAGCAAACACTGTAGAATGATACCGTGCATTCAGGCTCTTAATGATTTTAAAATGACTACAACCATTGCTTCATTCAAGAGGAACAAAGCTCAGGGCTCTTTGCTCAACAATGTCTTAACACAAACTGTCTGAACAGACAGCATTCATTTGTCCTGCATGAACCCAAAAGGTCAGCAGCATTGCTGAGAACATCTCAACAGTTTAATTGTGTTTCTCCTGTAGGAAGACTGAGAGGAGAAACTTGGGGATTCCTTGTGTACGAAAACTAGCCTTTTTTTTTTCTTCCAAGGAAATATACAGCTTAAGTACAGAGACAAGGGGTGCATGATATGCAGACAGGTGTAAAACATGAAGTAATTATAGAAGCTCAAATTAGTTCCTAGGCCTGAGGCAAAAAAGAGAACAGTGCCTTGACAAAAGGGAATAGCAAATAAGGATAGCAAACAAAAAATGGCTTGAATGTGTAAATTAGCAAGAAAAATGAGACAGAAAAGCAGCTTTACTCTACTATTATTCACCACATGAGAACAGAGCAGCTGAACATGATCAAGAGGGCTTTGGAGGAGAGAGGCAGGCATCAACACCGAAACGAAGCCAAAGAGTGGCAGCTCCGCACTTTCTAGTCAGTCACTCATTATGTGGTGAAGTGCTCTTGAGAAGTGCCTCTTATACTTGACCTATCATATTACTTCTTCTGTAAACACATAATCCCTGCTTGTTAGGTGGTGTCAACACTAGCATTCATTCACTGTGGTAGTCCTTTTGTGTATAGACACTTTAGAAGTGCTGCCAAAACCAAAGAATTGACACCATAATAAAACAATTTGAATTTCAACCAGGTAAACAGATCCTATGCGCTTCTGTAAAATGTACTGTGCAGGGCATTACATCCAGTTTCCCTTATTTGAGACAAAGCTGCTTTCTTATCACAAAACTATTTTCTTTGCCGGTCTTTTTATCCAGGATAACAACTGACTGCCTAATAATTAACGTTAATAAATGAACACAGTTTAATAAGAGGAATTATGGCCACTGTAAATTATTTGCTTCATGTGCATACACACACACAAAAGCATATTTTTACTGCCAGTCAGCTAAGCGGAAGACCCCAAACACAACAAATTGTAGTTGTGCAAAACTACCTCCTACATGCAACATATTATTACCATGAAAGTCACACAAAAGCCATAAAACTGGTCAACTTTTATACCAGAATTTCATCCATTCATACAGATATTTTTTACTGCAGTCTTTGTGGGGACTTATGTCTGATTACTATAATTAGATATTTAGACCTGTCACTCAAAGATTATACTTTTTGCTGTTAACAGCACAAATTCATACTTGAGAACACTTTCTTTAACCAATCCAGCCGTATAAATAATTGATTCTATGCTTCTGCATTAACAAAGTTATTCTAGACAGAGTACCACCCTAACATTTATGAAGTGCTCTGAACACTTTTGCAGCCTATATGGCTAAAAAGCTGAATCATTCTTTCATTCAATACTTGCCAAAATATGAGTGAGCTTTCTCATGCGTCACCGAGTATCAATGAAACACAACACTACAATGGTACCATCTGAGTAAAATGGCAATTTTTACAAATGAGTCCACAAAGATGCACAAAAGGAAGACTCAGATATGTACCATCCTAGCTTTCAAAGCCGAAGAACCATGTTAGCACTGGGTACATCAAAAAGAGAAAGAAAGTAACATACCAGTGCTGGTATTCATAGAATCATTTCAGTTGGAAAAGACCTTTAAGATCATCAAGTCCAATCATTAACCTAATACTGTCCAGATGCACCAAGATTACATGATGCAGTACTGCAGCCATGTCTAAAAAATAACATATTATCATATTACACCAATGTCACCATCCTCCTGCCAAGATTTTTTATGTTGAGTTTTCTTGGGTGGGAAATTGAGCCTGCATTCTTACCTACACATAAATTTTGAAGCTGAATGTTTTGTGTTCATGCACTGAATTGTGCATTTCTGGGGAACTTTGACAACACTAGTATTTGGCTCAGTTAGCCTATTTAGCAGGCAACGACAGCCAGTTTGCCTACCATTTGGTCTTCAGCTCATCCACAGTGGAGCAAGGACAGTGAAACATTCCTACCTGTACTACCCACTGCATCTCATTCAAACACCTCTGATCAAATCCTCAGCAGCCTCAGCCAACCTGAACAAACCCACATCAAATGGAAACCTAATTCTTAGAACTTCTACCTTAGGATCCTAACTGTTAGACAGAACTTCTTCCCTACATCACTGCTCTCTCAGAAAATCCATTTTATACTGGTCTTAAAAAAAATCAGATATACAAGATTCATACATAATATATTAGCAAGCATTATTTATAACAACCTTTTTACCTCTTTCACTACCTCTTCTTTTTATTTATTTTTCCCAATTTCTTGCCTTTTCCAAAATTAGACTGTAAAATGAGGTCATAATCACATAGTTTCACTTCTCTAAAGCAACACGGAAACATGTGCCACTATAAATATTAAACAAGACAAATAACAAATAATGTAGTTTTGTAAATGAAGGCCTTGTAAGTCCCATGTTTAGTAACGTTAATTTAAAACACAGTACCATGCAATACAAGCAAGTTCAGCAGTTTGTGCATCCAAAAAGGTCTCGTTCAGTCCTACTCATTAGGACTTAATTTAGAAAGTAAAGAAGTACCAGCCAAGGCATCAACATAATCATCTACACTTTTAAAGATGTGCCAAGAACTTCATTATATGGGTTCCCTCTCAACTTCTGGAATCTCTCTGTTGTCTTCCCCTTCTTAAGCATACCCTGTCTCCCGTCCTAATAAAGCTTTCCTTTGCTGTGTAGATTGCATAAGCCTCTGGGCAGGTAAACCTCCAGGCCAGTGAAGGATGCTGAAAAGGCTGCTGCTTTCAGTATCTAGGGCTCTGGAAAATTACCTTATTTGCTTTCACAAAGCAATGACTTCTGCCCACAAAAGCAGTAACTCCATTGAGGCTGGCTCAGTTCAAGCACAGTCAAGAGAAAGTCTGGGAAATATTGACATTTTCCAGCATGATTCACAGCATCAGTGTCTCTACTCAGACCAACCACGCTTATGTGCATTGGTACAGATTCCTTAAAGCTGGGATTTCTGCTTAGTGTGGTATTTCTGTGAAGAAAATCCCACATATTCCCACATTAATTCAAACTTCTTTAAGCAAAGAACTACTTCTTCCATGATTTGTCCTCTCATTTCCCCCTTTGATTCTTTATATTACTTTTTCAGTCACCTCCCTTTAATGAAATAAATGTTACTAGAAGTTTTCAAATGATTTTTTCCTGAAAAGTTTTTATGTCTTCCATTTCAAATTCCTTCTCTTTGATCTTTTTGCCCTGATCTTCAGCACACTTTGTCACTTTTCTAACCCAAGCACAGCATCGTTTTTGGCTGCCTTCTTGCTTGTGGTTTATTTCTCCTATTCGACAAAGCTGTATAATCTTAACTAAATTGATAAAAAAAAAATTGGGTTTTTAATTGAATCCCTACCATTTTGCCTACACGACTGTTCATCACATACAGTACCACAGGGTCAGCATGAGGTCGGAGTTCAAATTCCTTATGCATTCACTAAACTCAAACATGCCAGCATTTGCTTTACAAGCAGTCCAACATGTTTGCTGTGTGACTGATCAGCACATATGGAATATGGCAAACACTCTTCCATCAACACTTCTTCAGAATTTCTAGAAGACAGGCAGTGCAACTGGGCAGCCTGGTCCCACAAATGTGGGAGTCTACCAGGGAAAATGGAAGGCCATGGCTTACCAGCAGAAAAGAAAGTCTACTGTTAACACCGGTGAGCTTAACAAGTAAGAATTTACTGCCTCAAGAGCAACTCAGATTCTTGGTTCCAGTTTCTGCTAAATGGTAATCATTGTAGGTAAAGAGAATAATTTTACTACTGTTTTTCTAGATACTGATATGTAAAACTATTTTTGCCTACCCATAATTGATATGCCAGTCATACACAGTAGCCCTAGCATGGCATAGCATAAGTAAGTTTATAGGTTCAAGGTGACTTAGGTAGTTATTCTTGTCACAAAATTAATGTAAACTAGCAAAGGAATGAAAAGAAATGAAATGATTGCAGCTTATTCAAGAAAGGAAAGTAGCACAGAGAATGAAGCTACAGCGGCAATTCCCAGCTCTCAAAAGGCCATGCTCTGCTCCGACGCAAACTCTTGCAGAGGTCGACTAAAGTGAGACATGAGTTCATGCAATTAAAGTTTGGTCAGGGCAAAAGAATGACATGTAAGCTTCACCGACCCAACTACATCTGATGTAATTATTTTAGTGTCATCATTTTAGCTAGTGCTTGATTTGAACCATTAATCTTTAATATTTTATGAAATGTTTAAAATTATATAAAACAGGTGTATTCTGACTAGACATGGGTAGATTACTCAGCAACCAAAACTACATCTGACAACTGCAATATTTTAATAGCACAAAACCATAATTCCAGCTAACTATTCTTTAAATGTGTAACAATCTTTCTCCAAGGAAAACAATTGGTCATTTTTAGGTGTTTTCTAATATACTAGTCACTGTCATTTTTTATGGTCTTTTAACACAGAACAAACATACAAACAAAAAAAAACCACCCACCAAAAAAAAAATAAACAACAACAACAACAACAACAACAACAAAAAACACCAAAAAAAAAAACAAAAAACACCTTACAAAAAGTGCACAATTCTGTTTTCCATCCATGAGGTCTTTCCCATCTAAGGATTTCAATTATAAGTATGTGTTGTCAATTTTATGTGTTGTCAATTTAACAACCTCTTGTAATATCTGGCAAGGTAAGTAGGTAATACGTGCATTACCCAAAAAGTCAAAACCTATCACAATTGTATCATCAGCAAACCCAAACTCAGGTCAGATTTCATATTGTCATAAATCATGGTATAAAAATTGGGCTCAGAACATGCTTTTATCTATGGAGGAAATCCAGAACAAAGCACAAATCTAAATATCCTTACTGCCACAGTCTGAAACCAAATTCGATTTAAAACAACTTGAGCGTAACTGATACATTATAGAATAATGGAGTCATTTTGGTTGGAAAAGATCTTTAAGATAACCAACTCCAACTCTTAACTTAGCGCTGCCACATCCACTGCTAAACCATGGGCCTAAGAACCTCATATATGTGTCTTTTAAACACCTATTACGATACAATCGTTCTCAGCAAACCACTCCATTTTCAGACTGTATGTTTCTCCATACACATTAAATACCAATAGCTTTTCTCCAACACTCTTACCTCTTTATGGTTATCATCTTGGGTATATAACACTACAAACACTTACTAGAAGAACAAGCTCCAAGAAAATTCAGGAGCAAGAATGAAGTCACCTGCAGACCTTCTGCCCACTTTCATCTTCATAGCTATGAAGATAAAAATTAGGTTGAAATTTTGTTTTGTTTCCTTTTTTTTTTTTTCTCAGTCAAAGTACTGATTTTGAAAAATGCTATTTATATTGTCAGCTTGACTACTGGGATGGGTTTGGGCACAGGAAACTTCAGGTCTGCCGGTGGCCACATCCTCTTGCTTAACATGCTAGCTGAGGAATGTCATCTTACACGATTCACTTCTGAGAACTAGTGATACTGTCTCACCTATCATGTTGCTAGTGTTTTCTTGAGTATACCCCAGGTTGTTTTTATACAAAAAATAGGAAAAAAAAAACAACAAAACCAAACCCAAAACAACAACAACAACAAAAAGAACAAACAAACAAATAAAACTATGAAAATAAAAATTAATTCTCAGTAAAACTATTTTTCTACTCTACTATTTTTCTACTCATTCAGAATGTAAACTACATTTTCTCAGCAGTTGTTTTCCAGACTTACATAGTGCTTTTTAGGAAATGTGTACCAAAGTAAGTATTTGTCTCTCTTCTCCCATTCCTACAAGTTATACTATAACTTTTAACCTCCCTTTTTTTGTGAAGGAAAATTTTGTTTAAGCATTGGAAAAAAAAAAAAAAGATGCAAAAGTCTTTCAAATCTGGATCCAGGGTGAAGATGGGAGCAGCTGATATAAATGAAGACAGATATAATTGAAGACTATTATTTTTGAACACTGATGCTGAGATACTTGTGAAAACATTCAGCCTCTTCAGATATCTGTGAATCTGGTAGACGAAGTGACAAACCCTGCAGCTTCTGTGTGCCCCATTACCTCATGACTTCAGGGGTATGTTAACATCTTGGAAAAAATATTTTTAAAACCACCCTGACAAACAAATGTATGAGTACTTCTTTTACAAAGGATGAGTCCCACTAATGTCAGTGGATTTACTTGCCTGAGAGACTTGTAAGTCAAGACAAATTAGGGTGAGAATGGTACATCTAAGGTTAAATAAAGGTTGACACCCAGGCTTCAGTAATGATTTTTTTGTTGCTTTCTGAAACCTGCAAAGCTACAAGAATTTTTCTTCTCAACTTTTAAATCCATCTTTCCACAAAATATCACCAGTTATGAGAACAGAAATTGCCTAATATCTGCTTTGCTAAAAGGTAAAAAGGGAACCTTAACTTATGGGGTTCAGCGGAACTCTGAACCATTTAGCAGCAGTACATCTAAGTGGGTTACTGCAAGTCTGGGAAGAGTAAACTATTAAACAAGAGCCATACTAAAGTCAATATCCCTAAAGCTACAGATCTCATTTATAATTTCAGTTTGTCCCTATATTTTTTAAACAGATGTACCCAGCCAATATATTTGTAATTAGTCTGTGGTACACTGAATAGCAAATTTTCTCAGATGGACTCAATACCACATGGTCCCATACATGTCCAAAGTAGCAGGCACAATATAACCATTTTACAGAACTCTCAGGAATCAGACAGGAGCAGAATAAATCACTCTACGAACAAGCTGTGTACCAGGCTTCATTAGTTATAATTACCCCCAAAATATGCTCAGCAGAATGCACACGTGTCATCTGGGAGTGACACACAATAGAATGGGCAACTTATAAACTCCTCCAAGCACAGAAAGAGTCCATAAAACAACTGGCTTGTGCATTTGGATTCATGTGATAACACCTCCTATTGCATAAGCCACCAGATGACACAGATGGGGCAAATCCAAACAAGGAACATTTCTTTTGTATGGACATTGGACTTCATTTGATGCCTATTCAACCAACAAGCTGAGAAAGCTGAGTACGAAACACTAGATCTTTGTCTTTTTTATTTCCCAGATTGTGTTACACTTGCCCGAAATAATGAAACATTTATAGTTTTAAATACTTTGAACATAATGACTTAAAGAAAAAACAAAGAGAAACAAAACAAAATAGGATGTTAAATTTAACACACTTATGCACAGCCAAAATCAGTTTTCCCCAAACTTTAAAAGGAAACATATCTAATATAATACCAAACAGCATCTCTCTTTCATACATATTACCAAAAGAGGTAAGTACTGACTGAAGTTCTTTGAAAATGCACATATCAGCAATCAAATCTATTCTTTTCTGCAGAAAAGAATATTACTTAACCTTTGGTTCATGGATCAGATTACCTTTCCTTTAATAATTGCTACAGAACTAATGACGGCACAATTATCGCAACATTTATCTCAACTTCGCTCTAGCAACTTGCTCATTGTTTTCTGTCTCTTGTCCTTTCTGCCAAACATAACAACAATTTTCTGTCTGGGACAACTCCAGTCTCCTACCAAATGCACATTTTTTAGTTCCTGTTCTTGTTATTTACTTCCTTACATCCATATACCACAGCGTTCCAAGTCTTCTTATTAAATGTCCTTTTTTCCACATCTTTTCTGTAGTTTTCTATTATTGCCCATCGCTGTGGAGATTTGATCATGTTAAAATATTGGATGTAAGTACTTGTTTACTGCGATAAAACTATGCTCTACTCAGAGGGAAACTGACATTCATACACAGTTCACTGTACAGACTGATTTAACGGCAAATATACTATGCACGTTGAACACATTCATATATGTCAGCAGTTTAATATAAACACAGAAATATATATTGTTTGGATGTTACATATGTAGGCTAGCACATGTGCACACATGTTGATATGAATACTCATGTCTATTTACTTCTAAACTTAAATGTGTAAACCCATACAAATAGACCCACATAAAAATATAGACACATGCATGTGTACACACTCAAAAAGGACCCTACACCTTTAGGTGGCATGTACAGTACTTATACTTTGTTATGTTTATGACATGCTGTTAAGGAACTATGTAATATCCTCACATCTGTTTGCTGCTTCGAAGACAACCCGGAAAGTAACTCCAGAACTCTGACTGAAGAATATATTTACATCAGTAACTTAACATTAACCACACAACACTGAGTTCTGTGAATTCACTCATATCCACTAAATAAATACCCAGTTATTTTGATACAGTGGATTCTAACTGAGGTTCACAGATTTAGAGCGGTAACACGAACTGTCATGGAAAGAAATGAGTATATCCACATTATGTAAGATCAATTAAAGTCTGTTATAAATAGCATCAGTTAACCTGTGATCTGTCACATCTGCGCATCAGCAACATTGCTTGGATGTAAGCAAGGGCAGAATTTGGCCCTCTTGGCCTCATTTCCGTGTCGTGCAACTGAGAGGTCAGCTTCAGTATTCATGGGTTCAACACTGGCAAACTCCACATAGTGCTCACAGGCACAGTGGCAGTGATTTCCTATTTTTAAAACATCAGAGAAGTCTGAAAAATTTGTGAATTCAAGCTGCTATGGTATTATTTGAAGTCACTGCCTTCTTCCTTTCCTTTCCTTTCCTTTTTTTTTTTTTTTCTCTGTTTTACAGAAACAGATACTGAAACTATCCCAGCTAATAATTTCATTCTGACACTTGAGTTTAAAAGGTTAAGTTACTATCTGAAGAAAGGTAATCTGGCTGCCTTTCATAGCAGCCTGCAAGCTCTGCAATCTGCATAGAGAGGGGCATTTGTCATCATTAGCTGAGCAGTGACAGCTGGCACCTAGGGTGTCCCAGATTCAAGAAGTGGCAAAGGCACTCATTTACCTTAAGTTGCCGTTAAGTATAGCACACTTCATAAGGAGCAATATTTTCTTTTTGTTATATAGCATGAAATAACGTCAGTGAATGAATCTGTATTTTCTTCAGCATGGAGAAGGGGCTGATACACAATTAGCAGTTGCCTTTAGACAACAAGACACCACGTTTATTATATGAGCAAATATTCAATTCACGTCACTTGAAAATAACTACAATTTGCTCAAAATTAAGGCAGTATATTTTCCTTCAAAGGTATTTCAGACTGATTGATTAGCAAATTTTGTTTATAGACAGGACAAATTGTGAAAAAAACACAGTTTTTAACTAGAGCTATAGTACTGTCACTTCAAGCTAGGAAAGCCTAATTACTTAAAACAGACAGGTTATTAGATATAGGAAAAAAATAGTCCTACACTGGCATACAAGCTAATGCAGTACATTAATGCTTTGAAAGAATACCTGATGGAGCATTGTTTTAATAGCAGCATAAGAAACTTAGAGTATATTCTCAGAGTGTACTTAACAGTTCAGTTTGCCACAATTTTTTTCAACAGTTCCATGAGATTTTGCAAATGTATTCATATTTAAGAGTGTATGTAATAAATGGAACGTGTAAAAGTCTTTGAAAGAAGTCGTGTTCATACTACCATCCATTATGCAATCTAAGAAAGATTGAAGAAATGGTTTATAAACATAGAAAGACCCTGATTTGGTTAATTCCACAGAAACAAAATGCCAAGCTAAAACCTAATATGTCTTGACATTAAAAGAAAAAAAAAAAAAGAAAAAGAAAAGAAAAAGAGAGATGGAGAAAAGAAAAAAGCCTCATTTCTTCACAGTCTCTCAAATTTGGAAACATAATCCATAATGCTATATTTTGCATTATTATGTAAACTAGTTTTTCACAAATAAAACTAATTTTTGTGTTAATGTAAAATCTATGCAAATACATTCAGTCATTTATCAGGAAAGCTGACAAGCATTCCATATTGGAGGGGGAAAATGAAACTGCCTCAAGAATAGAGGCAATTAATTATTTCTGTATTTTCCCTTCCTCTGTCTTGAGGCACAAAAGTTATCCATCCAGTTAAAACAGCAAATGAAATAAAGAGATTTTTTTTTTATTTAAACACATATGGCTTTTGCCTGCAATACTGATCACCACAAGGTCTACAGATGCCCGTGGCTAAATTGTACACTGGCAGATGCACACAAGGGAAAACTGTGTTAATGCAGCGTGGTGAACAAAACAAATGAAGAACTGAATTTTGGGGGGTGAGGGAGAGGGGATTTCTTTTACTGCATCAAGATACGCTGTCTGCCTACCAAAAGTGGATTAGGTTAGTTACAAATTTAACCTTATTTTTTTTTCTTGTACCCTATGTCAAAAATCTAAATAGTACGTATAGAAGAAATATCCACGCAGATCCACACAATTTTGTAAGGTACAGATTGTAAATAATGGATTTGCCAAGATAAATGCTAATATTATTTCATCTTTACAATTAAGGAGTAATAATACATAATGAATGTACTCACAGAATATAATGAGAAAACTGTTGTCCAACATACTTGCTGTCATTTTTTAACCACTTAAAGAAGCAGTATCTTGAAGTGTAGCTGAAAATTGCAAACATTATGGCACAACCTAGCATATGTGATACACTCTTGTGTGCTCCAGAGTGCTAGTATGAGTTCTGCACTTGTTAATTGTTCATTTTTATAAGGTTATTTTTTAAAATTGCAGTCAAAATTAGCCAGTTCATTCCTGGAAATAATTTGCAGGGGAAAACAAGAAATGGAGATTGTAAAACATAACTGAAAATAAGACAGAATCATATTGATCGTATTAACTTCTCTCTAATACGCCTGTACATACTGCAGAACTTTTAAATTACCACAGTAATGACCAAACAAAAAATAGTAAAGTATATATTTACATCCATATCGACGTCTATCTTGAGTACATCAGACAACCGAAGTAAATACACCCTATTAAAAGGAGTTTTGACAAAAAAAAAATAATCCTGGAAGTTTCCTTTAATCTTATAAAATAATTACTCTTTATCAACAGAAACTGTAAATAGAGAAGATTCAGAAATGTGAAATAATAAAGATATCTCCTTTGCCTCATCTGAAGCTAAGGACACTTGAGAACATTGTCGCTTCCCTAACAGATACACCATGTTTTTTTTCTTCTTTTCAGTGTCACTAACGTGTTATAAATGATAACATGCCCAAATGGCAAAATCTATTCCTAAGTATTAAGAAAAATCCATAGTAATATTTCCTTAAGATAAACAGATATTTCCATAAGCACCTAGTATTTCTCTTCCAACAATTATGTTGGAGATTTATGAAATTACAGGACTATGTGTTGTTTCTGTAGTCTTTCTCATTTCCATTACACTGGCAGTATGCCACAAAGGACACAGTTCTGTATATTCTCATCTAGAGCTGGGCTGAAAAAATTGTAAGGAAAAGTAGGAAGGGTAGTAGGTGATCCAGGTTAAATTCTCAAACCCAAGTACAAGAACCAGAGTGATTTGCTGCTCTTAATGAGACTCAGTTCTCCCCTAGATAAAATATTATGCTCTGCAATGACAAAGTTTCACCAGTTAAGAAAAAAATGTTCAGAGTAGTGGGAAAAATCAATACATTTTAAAGGCAAAAAGATCTGTTTATCAAGTTTTTCCCTTAACAGATCTCTCCCCTTCTTCCTTAAATAATACGTTGGTTGACATGTTTATATTACAGCTATAGCTAGAATATTTTTAGGAACAATTAATAAGTGTTTTAGCAAGTAGGTTGCTTATATTTAAGACTGTTAAAAGATTGACTACCTTTTTGGAGTTATAGAAGTAGTCTTGAACATGTGAAACAACATGAAAAACATAGTTTTGAGATTTTGAAAGCATTGTCTTTCACTCTTTTCTCTGAATAACCTCACTCCCCTTGTAAAGGCTTTAGAGAAGACTAAGGAACACATATTTGTGGGAGCATCCTGTTAAAATATGGACAAAACAGCACTAAGAAGCTAATTCAACACCATCACTAAAACACAAATTAAGAGGAAAGTTCTGCTTGACAGAAGAGTAGACATTTGGGCCAAAAATATATTTCCTCATCAAGGTACATATTTGATGCTTTCGATATTTTAAAGGCACATCGTATACCATCCTAGTCGTAAGTCAACCTCCCAGTATTATCCCAGCCTGGCCCCAATCCTGAAAATAACTGCCCGTACACTTAATTGTGAGCCTCAAGAAGCCCCTGACCTCACCAGAACCAGCTGAATGTTTCACTAACCATGTGTGCGTTGGCAAGATCGGGGCCTTCGTGAGGTTCAGTGAAATGTATTAATCACTCACGACCAACTCACTCAACTCCTCCCTTCACCACTATTTGGAAAGAAAATATTGGAAAGCTATGCACTACATTAAAAAATAGAAGTCTGCATTGAAATATGTCAGGCATGTCTTTTTATAACTAAATCAAGATAAAGTGAGTTACACAGGTAATTAACCATACCCATTCTATTGAAAGGGGAGAGGACAAGTTTTATTTTGAGTTAGAGGAACTTAACATGGCCAAAGTATTGGCCTCATGAAAATTAGCCATAAACACAGAAAAATGGCAAAATGTATATGAAAAGATGATACTTACAGATCTATATAGGCTAGTGTTCAAAGATGTTAACTAACATGTCTTCTGCTGATATCAACAGCTCTGGCATCTATATACAATGTGCTCAGTTTATTAGTCAATATGAAATCAGCTTATAGAAAAACACCAGTCACAAAAATGGGTATGTTCAAGACATAGCACCCTCCCAGTTCAACTGGGCTAATAAAATGTTGGGTAACAGTATGAACAAGTTGAGCAATGCCATAATTTATGTAATGATGCATTTCAAATGCTCACACACTTCAGTTTCCACTCACATTTTCTAGTGTTCTAGTCCTCTCTCAGACAACGTATTCCAGGGCTAGAAGTTACCGAGGGGAAAAACTAGTTTAGACATGAAGTCTTTGGGAACCATTCATCCAACACATACAGCTTTATTTTCAAGGTCAACGTTGAATATTTTGAGTCATTTAATCATATACAGCATGAGAGAGTAATGAGAGTTCTGCAGTGCTGGATGACCCACTACAGATGTAGTAGATTAAAAGGCGCTAATCCCCACTGATTCCGCACTCCTCACCCAGTCCAGCAGAAAAGAGCATTCTCCAAGCAGGAGATCTTAAAAAAAAACCCACCAACACAACACTGTTGGACTGCTTAAATAAAATGCTGTACTTTAAGGAATGTCTGGCTTTGGAGAAGCTGATGGATAAGTGAACCAAATGAATAATTCACTGCATTTTTTCCTGCTTGAATGTTTCTGCAGTTCTAGCTAAAATTACAGTTGTGCAAGCTCTAGGCATCCTTTTGAGATCTAACATTTTAAAGAAAACAAATCAGTTACTGTTTTTTCCCTTAACAGATTGGAGATTAAAGGAATTTAAAGCATTAACAGTTCATCCCTTAGGCCTAGGGTGACCAAGTCCAAGTCTTTTCATGTTTGTTCCTTTTCTTTATATTAAATGGGAAGAGAGCACATACAAGTGTTAAGTTTAGCACTAATGAATGCTAATTGTGTACTGCAAAAAGGAGCTATATCACATTTCATTCAAAAAAGTAAAAAATATTTCCATAAAGGAAGAAAAAAATGTTTGTGTACCTAGTTATACAGTAATGTACACCTAAAAATCTAAGTAGTGAAGTGTTCATGTTCCTTAAAATGGCACTTTTGCAAACATCATAGCAACTCATATTTACACTTTTCATTTGTTTCTAAATTTGAAAGTGTAGTCAAAAAGTGTGTAGAAATACAGAAAATTGCAGGTACCATCAACTTCTCTCACAAAAAAAAATATGCTGCCTATTTTATATAATGTGACACAGCACAAATATCTGTCTTTAGTTTTCCTACTTGAAAAAAAAAAAAAAAAGTAAATTTATTGTAGCTGGCAGGATGCTATGGATGAAATAACCAGGATGAATTGAGGGGGAAGGGGAGAAAGAGGAGTCAAGAAATCAGATACATTCAATGAGCCTTCAAACTCACTTCAGCAGTAGGGATAAATAATTTAATCAACTCAGCTTCATTTTTTTCTGAGGTCCCCAGTGCAATAGGCAGATATTAAAAAATAAAACTTTAAAATTCATGAGCAGTTGTGTGTGGAGAACTATCACTATACAATAAGAAATATAAAGTGATATCAATGCAAATGCTTGTGTGTATATGTATCTGCACATTCATTTTAACTCACACTTTTCACCATATGAAAATGAATTATTGGTGAAATTTATATATGGCAACTTTTTTTTCTTTTTTTTTTTTTCAGATTACATTTTGGGAGCGTGAGCGAGTACCTACAGTCAAAGATTTTCAACACCATTTGGCTTTTTTGGCTAATATGAGCACTATGTGACATGGCACTGTAGTTTGAAAGATTTAAAATAACTAGTGGAGTTCAACAAATGCTGCTATAGTACCCTCTAATTAAGGGAAAATATCTAGAAAACAGTAATTTGGTAAAAGTCACCAATATCATATGGAACCATTATCATGACAAATGATCAATCATCATTTTAATGAGGTGGTTTTAATCTCAGTTTTCCAGAACAACTCAATACATATAAAAATAAAACTCAGTGATGAAAAGGTGTTCCTTCCTTTTATAATTTATGAAGAACACATTAGTAACTACAGAGAAAAACTAACCGTGGTGAATGGTCAGAAGCTGCAAAAAGATTAATATTTTATATAATATGTAGCCAGATAGATAATAATTTTTGGAATCTTAACCAAACCACCGACTTGTCATGTTAAACGATCGGGTCACCTTAGCAGTCACATTTCAGTGTTTGACTGGTGCCAGCGATGCCTAAATCCACCAGTTCTCAAACTATCAAATGTTTATTGTGTATGTGTGAAATGAAATGATGTAGCGAAGTTAATAGCTGCTAAACACCACCCAGCCAAGGTTAAAGCTAATATTTCCCATAGCCATCAACATACAATACATATGCATAACCTGCATTACTTGATATCATAGGCTAATCTTAGCATTATATATTGAAAGCTCTGATTTAGGATATAAGGCGTAATTTTTATTTAAATTAATTTTGCCGCATTATGAAAATTAAGGCAGCTTAAATGTACGACCTTTTGCCTTTAACAACTGGATTTACTGAGCTAAAACCCACGGGGCAAAAAATAACCAAAACCTTGTCCGAAACATTTCCATCTCTACCATGCAGCTCTGCTGTAGCTGCAGCGATGACAAGCCGAGCGGGGCCGGTGTGCCCCCTCCGAAGGAAAGGGCTGTCCCCTTGGCGGAGATGGGAGGAAGGGACAACCTTTTGTCCGCCCGCTCTAACTTTCGTTTTTACACGGAGCTGGGAGGTAACCTCCCGGGGAAGGAGCTCTTTCTTATTTAAATCGCGTAGAAGCTGCCCCTGACGAGGCAGAGTCGGAGGTTTCGCTCCGGCCGGCTCTGGGGCCGAGCGGCCGCCGCCGGGCCTGCCGCTGCGCCGGGGCGGGGACCAGGGCCAGGGCCAGGACCGCCGCGGGCCTCCCCCCGCCCCAGGCGGTCCCCGGGACCCGCCCGCCGGCGTTAGGCCCAACTTTGCCGCTTTCCTTTCTTCCGCACAGGGCAGCCGTGCGCTGCTCCGGCCAACGCCGCACTCGTATATGAGGGCAGGGCGCGACCGGCATCGCCTCCGGCCCCGGGGGGCGCTGGGGGTCGTCCCGGGCCCCATCCGCGGGGGCAGTGGGGCGGGATGTGCCGGTCCAGCGAGGTGCCTCCCCCGTCCGCCCACGGGGCCCGCTGCGGTGCCGCCGAGACGGCTGCTCGGCGCGCCTGCAGCCCGCGGAAGGGTGAAAGAAGGCCGGCCCCCACTGCGCCCCGGCAGGTTCCCCAAGCACCCGGGGGCAGCCGCCCGTAAGAGCAGCGGGGGACGGCGGCGGCGGGGAGGTGCCCACCGGTCTCCTCAGACCCAGAGAGGACCCCTGTAAGTGCCTGCCCGGGAGAGGCAGGAGGGAACCGGCCCCTGGGAGCCCGCAGACCAAGCGACCGCGCACGCCGCCGCCCCGGAGAAGGGGGAGGCGGCAGCTCCGGACCTCGGGCGGAGACGGCGGCAGCGGCCAGCGCCTGCGCTCCTCGGAGGCGGCTGAGGACGCACCGGGACCGGGAGCGCTCTGTCGCCGCCGCCGGACCCGCCGAGGCCGGGTGAGCCACGGGCGTCCATCCCGGTGCCCGCTGCCTGGCCGGGAAACTGCCTGGAGGAGGGAGAAAGCCGAGAGGAAACAAGCTCCTCTTCGGCCTGAACAGCCAGAAAGCGGCCGCCCGCCCCTCCGCCGTCGGACAGCCGGCTGCCGCCGAGAGGAGGAAAAGCTGCTTCGGGACGACCTGTCACCTGCGGTTTTTCAGCGAGGCACCCCAAGACAGGCCAGCCCGCTCTTTCTAACGGGCGATTCCCACATCAGCTTCCTCCTAGGAAGCAGCACGGGGAGCACCCGTAGAAAAGCCAGACCGAGCGAGCCGAGCACAAAGTCAGAAATGCTTCGCTATGTGCGATGAAGTTGGTCGCATTAATACGTTAAACAAATGTCGTGAAATGCTCTTTGCGTTATGACTTATTCGCGACGGATACGCCTGTGAGTTACTTTAACAATTAGTAACCTGGCAGTAGATTAAAGATTCCAAGTGACTGAAAGCTCTCTCTCCATTTTTTTTTTTTTTTTTTTTAAGAAAATAAAATTCATGGTTCTCTTGAAGTGAAGCACAGTGTTAGGTGGCAAAGCAGAAGAGTTTGCCATTCCAGTTTATTTGCAAATAAAAGTCCTGATTACTAACACTTAAGGTACCGGAGAAGAAATTTGCTAATTACACATCACACACACGAAGCCCCAAACTGTCAGATTAGTAGCATGCCAGCATGTTTGCAGTCGCTAGCATACCTCCCGTGTGCACATTTACTAAACGCAGCTTGCTAGCAGAGCTCGCAATACGAGAAACCGTCCAGGTTTGAAATTAATAGATACTTTATCTATTTTCAAAAAAAAAGAAAAAAAGAAAAAGAGCTGAACATCCACTCTTCACAACATATTGAAGCGCTAGACGGAATATAAAAACGAAGCTAAAAACTGGCAAATGAGATTTACCGTTCATATCTCCTACTTGATTTCTTGAGGGAACGTGAAAAAGACCTGACAGATACGTTTAGCGATTGATTCTCCCGTCATAAGGTACAAACACAAAAAGCAAGGCAGAGACAATGCCGAAATGCATTAGACCTCGAAATCGATTATAGCCCGTCAGAAGATCTTTTAAAACGATACAAATCGTGGACTTTTGCGTAATATTTTATTCCAAAGGACACTAAAATTGCCGTGAGTCTGCTGCCTTGTTCACTAGCCGGTTCACGAGAGAAAAAAAGCAAACAACTCCTCGATTGCCGTTACAGACAACTATCAGGAGGAAAGGACAGCGTGATGTGAGGCCAAGTGTGAGTTAATGAATTTACGCCCCTGCTCCTGCCAGAGTGAGCCTGGTCTGTGGCTCCCCAGTTGATGGATGCCCATTAATACACCTGCAGTCCCGTCTGGGCCGTGGGAAGGCACGCAGGGATTCAGTGCGGAGCGGCACAGTTTTGCCAAGTCCTTTCGAAACGTCAATACCCTTCAAGTTACGCCCAAAGGAGAGCGATTTCTCTTGATTTCCGAACGTACAGATGATCGGGGCGTTTTTTTCTGCCAGTAACCTTCTACCTTTATATACGTGCCTGCGTGTGTGTGTGTATACATATCTATCTCCTAGAGAGGGATTAATTAGCCGGGTTTGAGCTGAAAGAGGCTGCAGTGACGAGCCCAGTGGCGATTGGCCGCCCGCCTGCCTGGCCCTGCCTTTATAATTTCCACACGAGTGCATCTGGGCTCTTATACAAACCAACAGCCAGCTTCTTCTGACATATACACACACACACACACGGCACTTTTTTCCACCATCTGATTAACCACCTTGCACACACACAGTGATTACTACGGGAAAACATAAATAAATACGAAGAGGTTTTATTATTTTGACTACTGGAAGCCTCGCTGTGTCTCAGTGCAACTTTTGTTTTTCTTGCTGCTGGGGAAGGTGCAGCTCTCGATGCTTTCCTTTCACTCACGGACCCTTTAAAAAAAGGGGGAGGAAAAATATCTCCCCCTCCAGTCCCCCGCCCGCCCCCCCCCCCTCCCCGCTCCCCCGCCACACACACTTCAAGACGGCTGATCTAAAAAAGCAGGAAGAGAGCATCTGAGGAGCAGCAGCCCCAGCGCATTTTGAAAAACATTTGTTACATTTCAGAGTGCAGCAGCCTGTTTCTCCTCTGAAGTTGGCTCCAGCCTTAGCTGCCGCATTGGATCCCACAGCCTATTGCGAGACTCCGGTATACAACCCGGATCTCTGCCCCAACATGATCGCGGCCCAGGCCAAGCTGGTGTATCATCTGAATAAATACTACAACGAGAAATGCCAAGCCAGGAAAGCCGCCATCGCCAAAACGATCCGAGAAGTGTGCAAAGTGGTGTCGGACGTGCTGAAGGAGGTGGAGGTGCAGGAGCCTCGCTTCATCAGCTCCTTGAACGAGATGGACAATCGCTACGAGGGGCTGGAAGTCATCTCCCCCACGGAGTTTGAAGTCGTGCTGTACCTGAACCAAATGGGGGTTTTCAACTTCGTGGACGACGGCTCCTTGCCGGGCTGCGCTGTGTTAAAGTTAAGCGACGGGCGCAAGAGGAGTATGTCCCTCTGGGTGGAGTTCATCACGGCGTCTGGCTACCTCTCCGCTCGCAAAATCCGGTCCAGATTTCAGACTCTGGTGGCTCAAGCCGTGGATAAGTGCAGTTACAGAGACGTGGTAAAGATGGTGGCGGACACCAGCGAAGTGAAGCTGAGAATCAGGGATAGGTACGTCGTGCAGATCACTCCGGCGTTCAAATGCACGGGGATCTGGCCGCGGAGTGCTGCCCACTGGCCGCTCCCCCACATCCCCTGGCCGGGACCCAACCGGGTGGCGGAGGTCAAGGCGGAAGGTTTCAACCTCTTATCCAAGGAGTGCCACTCTCTGGCCGGCAAGCAGAGCTCGGCCGAGAGCGATGCCTGGGTGCTGCAGTTCGCGGAAGCCGAGAACAGACTGCAGATGGGCGGCTGCAGGAAGAAATGCCTCTCTATCCTCAAAACCTTACGGGACCGTCACCTGGAGCTGCCGGGCCAGCCCCTGAATAATTATCACATGAAGACTCTGGTTTCATACGAATGCGAAAAGCATCCCCGCGAATCGGACTGGGACGAGTCGTGCCTGGGGGATCGGCTCAACGGGATTTTACTGCAGCTCATCTCCTGCCTGCAGTGCAGGAGGTGCCCGCATTACTTCTTGCCCAACTTAGACCTCTTTCAGGGCAAACCTCACTCGGCCCTGGAAAACGCGGCCAAACAAACGTGGCGACTGGCTAGGGAAATACTTACCAACCCGAAAAGTTTGGAGAAGCTTTAGAGGGTAACTATAAAACCGGCCTGACAGAGAAATCCCCATGAAGTTTAAGCTGCCTGTTCAGAAAGCCGAATATTTCCACTTGACAATGCAAATAATATTATCTTTTAAAAAGGAATATAGCTTAGGCTCTTCACAAAGAAAAGCAAATAAGAACAGCAAGTATCATTCTTCTTCGTCACAGTTTTGCGGTTCCCCGCGGAAAAAAAAAGAAAAAAAAAAAGAAAAAAAAAAAAAAGTATGTTACCCGGAGAGCAAAGTTGGCCGTAATTTAACATGATTGTGACCATTCTGCCTAGAAACGGTACCAATGGATTATAACAAAACCCAGTATTTTTATGTAAACCCTCTGTGAGTAAAAGCTATTTGGATATGCCACCTGAAAAAACCCTAATGTACCTTTTAATTTGTATCAAATATTGTGATCTCACATTGTCTTTGAAATTGTGGATGTTGGTGTTTTGTGATTTGGTGAACAGAAGTTAAATTGCCATTTTGGATACTTCAAGGACAATTTCTGCTAAAGAGAAGATACCATTTAAAAAGGTAGATTTTATCACGGTAATTTTGTTAATTGTCTTTTGAAGTGTCTGAACTTATCAAGTTTACATTTTTCGTTTCATATATATTGCTTGTTCTATTTCTAACATTCCATAAATATACTTGAAATGTTATTTAAATATATTCAAAAGAAATTTGGATTCTGCTTATATAATAACGCTTGAATATTGGAATTATATATTTGAAAATGCACTTGAAATACACTGGATAATTACCTTTTGTGATTTAGATTTTAATTTCTGTTGCTGATTTATTTAATTACAAGCTAATAAATGAAGTAAAATGCATATGGGTAAGCGTTTCAATATCAGATCAAGTTTTCTACTTGAAAAAGAGTCAGCTATGTTTTGTGAATTTTGCCTTTCTGTTGACAGCTGCTTAAACCCTGTAAAGCAGAAAACTTAAGGGCAGCCGCCTTATTTTGCATTTACAATAGTTTTGTAGAACGGGGAAATATTTGTGCTACAAACACATTAGAATTTAGCTCCAGATGACCATCAGCAACTACCAGACACCCATGCAGTTATTAAGTTAGTAACACTTTTTTCAGCCGTCAAAAAAGAAATCTATTTTCGAAAGGTTTATTATATGGCAGTTATGTGTTTCTGCTCGGTTTTGAACAAAGCTGGGGAAACACAACATATCCCTGAAGCAGTCTGTTTAACAAGTAAGCAGTAAGCCTGACAAACTAGCATTTTGGCACAAGCAGTAATAAAGAATAAAATAAAATTTATAGGTTAAACATTCAAACCGGCACCAATAAAGTGAACAACAATATTACTTCTGACGTATAAATCCGTTATGAATGTGATAAGATCTCCAGTTGCACTCCCAGAAATCAAGCCCCTGCGCTCCCAGGGCATTCAGAGGGAATAATATGTACGTGTCTGCAAAATTGCAAGCGATCCAAACTTGCCTACCCGTACTGCAACGTCTGGTCCTTCTCACTATGCATTTCCCTAAAGTGGCTTTAAGAGCAAAACGCAAAATAACAATGCAGATTTTCTTTAGTATCCTAACAGTCAACAAGTGCTGAAAGAGGCCGATCGCCTCTGTGACACCCACTAGCAACTATTTCCAGTGGGTGCACTTTAAGGAAACAGTTATACTACCCAGCGATTGTGACAGAACTTTTTTTTTTTTTTTCCAGCATTACGAAGAAAGTTCCGAGTTTGAATAATCATTCGTCAAAGAGAAATCACCTTATTACAAACATATTCTGATGAGGTTGCTAGCATTTTTCTCGGAAATTATTAAGGTCTTTGTAAAAGTACCTCCTCTCTTTTTCTCTTCTAACGTTTTTCCAGCGTAATAACAAAGAAATCAAGCGACAGCGATAAGAATAAAAAGAGATGCAGACGAGAGGAATGCCCTGTAACACACGTCCCTTCCGCATGCCTGCCCGCCCCCGGGGGCAGCCCCCGCTCCGCTCCCGCGGGGCGGAAGCCACGCAAAGGTTTCTGCTCAAGTCACGCACCCCTGCTCTGGTGCGGCTGGGATGGAGGGTTTCAGGACGGGGTGGGGGGGGTTGGGGGGGAAGAGTGGGGCGGCGCTGAGGAATTGGTAATAGTAAATGACTTCAGAAATAACAGCTTTCCCAGGAATCAAGTTTTGTGTATATGCTTACTCCCCCCCCCCCTTTTTGTTTTTCTTCAGAAAATAAGCAGTAACTAGCACTTCAACACTGTTTTCTTAAATGCGCAGCGTTTTCTTACATGGAAACTAACGTTCTTGAAATAACGGGATTCCCCGAGATGCTGGGAAGGGGTAAAACCTTCCGCTGTGTCTCGGGAAGGCTACGGGCTGGGAATGCTGCTCCCTCCAGGGATTTCAGAGCAATTGGCTTAACTCCTAAATCTGACTACGTTCATACAAAGGCACCGAGCGAAAGGCTGTTGGAAAACGCGCACGCTGCCGTAATAGAGGATTTAACATCATTAATACAGAGGGCTAAAAATAAAAAAACAACAACAACAAAAAACAAAACAAAACAAAACAAAACAAAACAAAAACAAAAACAAAAAAAAAACAAAAAACAAAAAACAAACGCAGGGAGAGGCGGCAGACGGGAGCGGAGTTTGGAGGGAGGGGGCGGCTCCGGCCCACGTGGGACGGGACTGGGGACCGGACCGGAGATCGGGGACGGGACCGTGGCCGCCCGCCCGCCGCACTCACCTTGGGGTCGATCTTCTTGAAGGCCTGGTCATCCTCGTCCACCTCGAAGTAGATTTCCGTGGTGGTGATGGAGAGCGTCCCCTTGGCCACCACCACGGGGGCGATGAGCTGTGCCGGCGTGCTGAGGACCACGGGGCCTGCAAGGCAAGGGCAGCGGCGTCAGGTTGGAAGCGCCCGGCCGGCCCATCCCCGGTGGCCCTTCCCCTTCCCTCCGCCAAACGAGCGCCCGGCGAGCCCCCTAATAAACTCTGTTTGTAAACCGCCGTGTTTATTCCCCTCCTGCCCGCGGTCAGCGCTTTGAACTTCGCAGTCAGGACAGAAGCGAGCGTGTGAGCTCCGGGGTTGCGAGATAAATCAGCCAGCAGCGAAATTCAGAGGGGTTAGAGTGAGCAATAGCTGTGTCTTAGAAGTAGGTCCCTTCTCTTTTCATGCCCCTTTGCTCCTCGTTAACACTATCGCTGTTTATGTGCGATAGCGGCGACTCGTTCCACACAGTTTCGACAAGAGCAGCGAGGGGTCCCCGCGGCGGCCGGACCCACAGCCGCCGGGATGGGCCGGGCGGGCGGCAGAGCTGCCGCAGGCCCTGCCCGCTACACCGACCCTGCCAAGCCTGGGGACATCGCTTTTCACCCTGGGTCCAGACCTCAACTCCGAAAGTATCGCGAAAGATTTTATATATATACATATATATTACCTACTTCAATACCACACGCACACAAAGTCTAGCATCGTAAAATGTATTTACGGCAAGATCGTTTTTATTTCAACTTGCTGTCACTTAATCCTTTAAAAATTATTGTAACAATATTTCGCTCAAATATGTTCCTTAACAAGATGCTTGGGCTGGCACTGAAAAGAAGGGATGGAGAAAACCTATTACAAAAGGCAGCCTTCTCCACACCAATTGTCAGGTTTTAATTTAGGAAAAAACTTCACTTTAACGCAAAAAACAACAGAGGATCGCTTTTTCACCATGTTATCTTCAACATAAATGCAATCTACTCTTAAAGCTGACAGCGTCGGTGTTTAGGAAGCTTGCTTGCTCTAATTAAAAGATTAAATAAATATAAAACACTTTCCTAGATTTAATCACTAAAGTATCTAGAGTAAGTTGTATGCACATATATAAACACACACATCCACACACATCTGACATATAAATAAAAAAACACTCAGTGCTGAGGAGCTGGGTACCACATCTGACTGATGCACCTCTTAGAACCTAGCAAACTGATCATTTCAGTGAACGCTAAAATAGGATTTGGTTGTTTTATGCACTTCAAATTTTCCATGCACGAATGAAGACCTTGCTCAGATGGCAGAGTGTGCCTGTGTACGTTTTCAGCTGCTGTCCCCAGCCACTCGTCTCTCTGGGGACGAAGGCAGGGCCTGGCTCGGCTGAAGCAAATCCTGGGCTGCAGTTCGCACCAGGGCTAACAGGCGTGGATGCAACCCTTCCTCCTTCCCCAGCACTGCGCACACACTTACTACCAATTCTTGCAAGAAACACTTCAAATTACTCACTTAGCTTAAATTAATCCTGTATCGGTGCATCTAACTGTCATGTTGTTAATGTTTTACTTTACTGTAATACCGAATTCGAGACCGTATTGCACAACGTTTTGTCATTTATGCTGCAAAATGAATAAAAGGGAAGGCACAGAACACTGTGTGTACAAGGGGAAGCTAAACCGCACAGTTTCAGTGACAGCTTTCGGCAGCCCAGTGTGGCAGGCTGGATAATATTGATACAAACTCTATTTTCTTTCATTTTATTGTTTTCCATCTCCTAATAAACCGGGGTAGCCTCTTGACCCTAGTCAGCTGATCGGAATCACATGCGCCGGGCTTGCTTTGCTGCTCTCCCCGTCTCGCCTCCATGTTCTCTCCCTCCCTTCGCGGTGAGGAAGGAGCCGAGCCGAGCCGAGCCGGGAAAGCCCGGCTGCAGGCTCCAAAGGGCACGGGGATCGATCCGAAACGCCGCTTTAAAGCCTCATCAATCTTCATCAGGGTTGCTCAAGTAATTATGCCCGATTCTGTTGTACGATTACAAGTGGATTTGGGTTTCTATTCCCCAGGCCCCCTTGCTTTGTGTTTACAGAAGGGGGGTCTGGGCAGACAGCGGCTCCCTGTCCTGCAGAAGCACTTGCCCTCTCCAGCAGTGTCCCAGCCCTTCCCCGCAGCGTGGCAGGGAGCCGCCGCTCGGCCCGGCGCAGGCCGCCTTTGTGCGGGAAAGAAAAGCGCCTTCGGAAGATGCGTCCTGGAAATGACCCGATATTCTATCATGTTAAGGAGGCGTTTGCGGGCTTTGCTAAATCCCAGAAGGAGGACCATCAATTTAATCCAATTACCTCTTTTCCCTGGTGTTGTGTGGCTAAAATAAAAATAAAGCCAGTGCTATTTAATGGTCAAAAGGCCAAACCCTATAATCTCACATCCAGGAGAAGACAATAGGTGCACCCCGGCTTGGCGGGTGTGCTAGCGAAATGCACTCACGTCCTGGAGGAGGGGGCAGAGCTGCAAAGGCAGGGGTGGTGGATGTGGAGGGAAAGGGGACATTCACTTCTTAGCCCATTATTGAATGCAGAGGCAGTAGCGAATTTCTGGCTTTCTCCTTCTCTTCCCGATAAAAGGCTCTGAGCTCCCACACCGGTATCTTGACATCTGCCCTATGTTCTGCTCAAATGATAACCTTAGATTTGTTGCAAGGTAAACATGTCAGAAGTATTAAAATACGACAGAGTAAGCATCATTTTACTTTCCAGACGAGAAAATGTTTGAATGTTTGCCTTTTTTTTTCTTTTTTTCTTTTATGCTAAAAAAAGAAGTAGAAGCACAATAAGCAGTGGTCAAATGATGTGAGGTATTCAAAGTAAGTTACAAAAATCTTCACAATTTTTTTTTTTTCCTCCTGAAAGCACAAAATGAAAAAAAAAAAAAGTCGGTATTAACAGTGTGTCATTTTTACACTTGTCCTTTGGAAATCTCCAATTACAACTTCCAATTCCACAGCATGTTTAAGGAGCACTGAGTCTTTTTGTTGTAGCCTTCAGGGAGCAAGCCAGCCACTGAGAGAATACGAAATTAATCCACTACAGCTATAGAGAGAGAGGATTATGTTTTAATCCCCTTTGGGATAGTCTCTGGATTTTAAGGATCCGATATTAAAATGTTTACATAGAGCATAATCAAAATACTGCAGATTTTCCATATGGCACCGAGCTATCGGGAAGCTTTGGGTCCCTTTCACAAACCCAATTGATAGTCTAATGAAACAAAAGCCGGGCACACCTGAGCCAAGAGCTGCCGGGATGGGCTCATTCTCATGCGGGGAAGATTTCGAGCTCCGGCTACCAGCCCCAAGCCGGCCCCTCTGCGGCGGCGGCGAGCTGCGCTTTTGCAGGAGATGTAAATATTCATTCCCAGGGCGGCTGTGGCCACCGAGTAGCGAAGCGCGGCGGCTCTGCCCGCGGCCGAGGCTCCGCTGCCCGGCGGCAGCGGCACCCGGGGGTGCTGCCGGGAGCTCCCCGCCCACGCAGAGAGCCGCCGGCAACGCGGAGAGCGCTTCCCTTCCAGCCCCGGGGGAAAACCCAACCTGTGGCTGCTCCGCTTCATCCAACAGCCTGGGGTTTGTGGAAGGGACACGCGTCTAGAGCGCTTGTCAGATGACGGAACTCTAAGGAACAGCATCTCTTCTCAAGGATCATTTCGTTGCCTGTTCCCAACCTCTCTGAAGCGATCGGGGCGGCCCACAGAGGAGAGGCAGCGACTCCGCAAAGAAGTTCTGGCCTTAAAACCAGACCAGGGATCACTTCAGATCCACAGGTCTTGTAACCTCTTCAAATGGAGAATTTTCCGCTTTGCCTGATCCCTGTGGTCGGCACATGTGATTCACATTTCTAAAATAAACGCTACCGCGCATATACATTTTTAAAATAATATTTCCTTTCCAAAAGTAAATGACTGTGGGATTAGGAGGTCCCAGTGAACAAACGCAGAATGTAATCTCTGTCCTCCCCTCCTTTAATTTCTATTAAACGGAGACTTCAGTCCTCGTATTTAGCTCTCGCCTTTTTCAAGTTCAAGCAAAGAAAGTCAATGCAAGTGAAAAGTTCTATCAGGCCAAAGGGTTTGCTGTCTGCTAAATCAATACCAGTAAAACTACACCTTTTAAGAAAAGCTCCAGAAGAGTTGTATTTTGACGTGTTATTTCAAACATTTTCATTTTCATAAACTCTCATTTTTAACTGTAAGAGCTAAAGATGTGTTACATTAATGAGCCTGAAAATTACACCAGAAGCATATTTCCTAAGATGATTTGGCATAATTACTCCTAAATAGGTTAAGATATATGCTTTTATCTGCTGAATTATGAAAACAAGCAATTTACTTGCTGCAGACTTGTAAGTCTAACTTTTAAAATAATTTTTGGTGATTGCTTATAGATTAAAAAATATGATCTGGGACAAATATTTTCAAAACATATCCAATCGTCTAGATCAATTTAATTTTACAATCTACAGGTAATTATTCTGAAAAAAATAAAAGGTCTATAGTGTCAGGTAATTATCTGACACTATTTTAAAAGAAAAAACATACCTTAATCTTTTTTTCATATACTATTTAACACAGAAAATACAGAACAGATTAGCTGAAACCAATAACTTTACTATGTAAAATAGTTTGCCTAAACTACAATTTGTAATTTGATACAATAAACAAGAATTTTAAATAGTAAGAATAATTATTAAAAGTCACTTACAATGTCCTTGAAATAAGATAACTGAAATTCTCTCAGCACTTTAACTTTGAAGCCAAGTGCATCTGACACCGATTTGCATTTAAAATTACTACAAATCCTTATACTTGAAACCATGTATGCGTAACACACACTAATGCACACCAAAACTTCAGTTTCTTGTAATTTAAATCACGTAGCATACAAGCAGAAACACGCATAGGCACCAGAAGCCTTTGAAAAATGCCCTGTAGTCAGAAAAATATTTCAACCAATTAACATCATTAATATAATACATGCACTGCCATGGAAATAACTAGCAAACAAGGTAAGCTTCCTAAAAACCCGATTCATACAATTTAATACTTTTTGTTCCTATCGTTGTAATAAATCTGATCCAAACTACCCTGAAAAAAAGACTCCTGCAGTAGATATATTGAACTTACATGAGGATGCTTGCCCCCAATTTGTTCTCCACTATAGCAGGTACAGGGAGTAACTCCTTCACTAAAGCCAAGGCTTTTATAAGAATGTATATATACAGCTCTCTTTACGTATCACTTTCAACAGTTTCAATAAAGAGAACAATTTGCACAACTTTTTGATTGCAGAAACCAGAATCTAAGTCTAAACATGACCATAAGCTTGTTTTAATCCTCCCCCACTGAATAACAACCCCAGTTCCTTTCCCCTGTTTTCAGAGATATCCAAACTTACTTTGTTGGCTTTTTACTCTTGCACAATCATATGTTTCATATTGTGAGGGAGGGATTGATTTTTATTGTTTGTTTAAATGTCATTGCCAGTGCAGATAGGCCCTGATATCCAAAATTTTCCCCACTTTCCCCCCTTTTCTCTATAAAGCATGTAACACTACTGCTAACATCAAAGATCAACCACAATGGTCTTTTTCAACAATAACTAAACAATTACAGCAACTCAATTCTCTTAAGTGGTGCCATAACAGCAAACAAATGTGCTTGATTAAAAAGAAAATGTAAATAAAAATAATCTTAAGTATTACAACTGTGAATAAAATGCTAAGAAATAAATGCATCTTTTTCGTGAGATTGTGAAAATAATTGAAGATAGCATTGTTTAAGAAAAAAAAAAAGTAGTTTTCTCTAAAATGTACACACACTTTCCAAATATTTGGATTAACTGATGCATGCACCTCCATAGGTAAATTATTATTTGAATTCCATACCTTCCTAGTCACATTGAAAGAAAAATATAAAATAGTACTTCTTCCTGAGAGAAAATGTGTTTTGCAATATTCCTGGGAATAAGTATCTCTTTATATTGTTCAAAATGAGATAGAAAGCAACCACTTAATAAAAAGGTTGCAATGGTTACAGAATATGCAGAGAGAAACTCAAAACTGTATCAAAGTCAATCTTCCTAGATATCTTCTTACCATGGAACAATTAGCTGTGTGCCTAACAGCCTAAAGCAACTGAGAAAATCAACTTTTGCCTCCTTTTGCAGATAAAGTCTGATTTGTACTGTGGCATACATGAGAACCTCTGAACTGTGCTCAAACTCTGAGTTGCTTACGTGGGTTTAGTATTGTTCCAGGATGTGTTCAAGCGCCAATCTGTCAGATGACCAAGTATTAATAATAATCAAGACTCCCCTTAATGATTTACAGCTGGCTAGAGACTTAAATATTTGGGATAGGGACCTCACTACCACAATGCATATATTTGCCACTTCAAAATTAGATTCATACAGTGAGTTCTGCCTGAAGCTATACCTTGGAAGGACTGAGTAATTCAAGCTAGTTTGGGAACTAAGAAGTTGATTGTTAAGCAGTGCATCCAGATGGCAGTATACTACACTAATGCACTGTGACCCGCGCTAGCTTCCTCCTAATTTTCTGGTAAAATTTAAGGTACTTCTTTTCGCCCACATAAGTTACAGTTTTTCTCTCTGTGGGAGCCACTATAGTTGTCTATTTACTCAAAAAATAACAGAAAAAACACATTTTAGAAAAGCATAATGAATATTGGAAGAAGAAAGGAGAAAGCTGGGTGCATCTTGCTATAGCAGTATCCCACTGACACAGGAACTCGAGTCAGGAACAGGAGGGATGAAATCCCAGTTGCAAGCCTGAGTGAACCAGACTTGATGGGTATCCTATACAGTCCAGCTTGTGCACCTTGTCATGCCAATAGAGCTCAGCTGATTGGAAATGAAGTGAAGGATGTGAGCCTTCAGCTTTCATTTCTTCTCGTCTCCATTCTGGAAAAGATTTTCAGGATAAACTGTAAGCCTTATACTTCTTGAGACTGTAGTGAAGCGTTGTGTTCAGATAGTTCATGATATTTTAGTTTACTTATTTGGTTAGCTACTCCTATATGTGTGTGGGAAGAAAGAATTAAATTGAATTAGCATATAACTTGCTAGGTATAGTTGGAAGAGTTATCTAAGATTTAATAGCTGTAACTTCAAAAATTTCTGAAAATATGAGTATCTCTAAACAACACCAGAATGGATAAAGAATGTTTTTGAGTGTAAGTTTGTCTGCTGGCTGATTGCACGTTTGCTTTCCCACAGTTAGGGAACTTCTGAAGACTCTCACATAGATTCTCTCATACCTATCAAGAGGAGAACTGATGTGGCAGGCTCTGTCATGTAGGCTTTCTTCTGTAATAACCTGATTTCACTGAAGGAATTTTATTGCTTCTGAAATCCTTACTCCTGTGTTAAAGTTTGTTCAAAATGGTTTCCAGGTTCAGAAGTTACAAAGATAGAGGCTGATGGACAATGCCCATGTAAACCTAATTTCTTTAGAAAGTTAAGCCAAAAGCACTTGTGTAATAGGCTGCCAGTGAGGGCCATCCAATGTACTGGATAAGGCTGCCTCTTGTACAATTTCTGGACAATGAAACCAAGACTAACCAAATGGTCTTCTTGACCGACTTATTAGCTTGCTTCTTTAACACAAATGCCAAAACAACAACAAAAGCAAAAAATCTTGTCCATAGGTCAGCAGAAGTTCTGGATACACTCCTACCACTAATATACGTAGATCTGTCCCTATAGGGTCTTACATGAATTTTGGAGAATAGGGATTTTCAAATGGAAATCAATTACGTAGTGAAGATGAAATAAAGTGCAGAACTGTGGAGTCTGGTTGCTTACGTCTAGACCTGTCTCTCTGCAGTCTCTCTCCTCTATATTAGGTAGCTCACCAGCTTGACCTTTGATCAGCTAACAAGTTCCACCCAGACTGTGGTACTTCAGGAAAAGGGAGAAGTTGCAGACCTATGCACTAGGCAAGTGTGCACTCGTAGGCTCCACTGTAGCCTAATTCTGCAGCCTTAGAAGTTTCAAATCAAAACAGTTTTGCAATTAATAGGGAAAAAAAAAAAAAGAAATTGAAGTAGACTGGTAAGAGTGGACAGTAGGTGCACAGGAAGCGCTCTCATAGCCTTCCATAAATACAAAACAACAACATTTGAATTGATTTAATTTTAAATCAATTTAAATAAATAAATATTTTTATTAAATATTATTATTAAAATAAATTTAATTTTTCCTGGAAAGCAGGAAATTCAGCTGCCATTTTAAATGTCAAAAATTCTCAAACTTAAGAATGGGATATAATAAGGTACAAAGAGAAAAGGTCTTAAAAGCTGTGCTTAGTAGCAGTCATATGCAACTGACAACCACCTTATAAAATATTAAGCTATTTTAGATAGTAATGTGAAAAAAATATTAGAATAAGCACTTAGATGTCTAAAAATAGTATATTATAGAAACTGTGGGGATTTTTCTTGTTGTTGTTTTCAATGTGAAAGCCAACTGTATATCAAAAGTATAACTGTTTTCAGTTTATGCCTGAATCTATCCTCTAAAATAAACTCATACAAATACATTTTTCTTTTCTATACTTAGAGTTGAGGATCAAAATCTGAATATATAATCAGCAGAAACTATGGAAATCTGTTTGAATTAAATGTCCATTTTTGGAAGTGCAAGGCTTGTGTGGTTACATGTCTACCATAAAAAGTGAAAAAGAACCACTCTTCTTCCATGTTCCTGTCCCTTCCCGAAACACGCACCCCCTGCAATGGCATTCCTATATTGAATGCTAATTTGCAAGATAAATTGAGTTGGAGAGGAGAAAACGACATAGGAGTGATGCTGAATTCAGTGAATAGTTTCCACTGAGAAGCTTGAAAAGGTAGGAGAAATATTAAGACTTTTTTGGATGTTTTCTAATGAAACCTTGATATTTGTTATTTAACTGACATATTTGTGTGTGCACATATACAAATGTACTTTCTTAAAGAAAAATATACAAAACATGGAAAATCTTAAGGTACCTTAGCTACCTCCATACAGAGAAAAAAGACAGTGAGAGAAAGAGAGTTCATGAGAGAAGAGTGAAAGAGAAAATGGGAAAAAAAGAAAGAGAATAATTACTACCTCTGACTTTGGAAGCCTTAGAAGTGCAAGGTGTTGGAGGCTGAGAGAGAATTATTAGGAAGCATCACTGCACAGTTTGTGACAGCCCTTCCTGAGCTTCCTTTGTGGTTCCTGCTTTCTGTCCCCCTTGGATCCCCGCAGATGGCCAGTGCCACTCAGACCCACTGGTGTACGGATGGCAACCATTGGAGCAGAAGGAGAACATGTGATGGGCACAGGGCTCTCCCAGCCTCACAGGAGAGGACACACCAGGGAGGGAGGAGAAGGGTTGGAGGGGGAAGATGAGGCCACTCTCAGAACCACTGTCTTTCTTTGCTGTCCAGGAGCTGAGAGGGATGAAGATGATCCCTTTCCTCTCCTCCAAAACCTCTTGGATAGGCTGTGGTCAGTGCTGGAGACAATATAATGTGCTATTTGGTCCTTTCTTTCAACCCATTATTCTTACAGAAGATAACATAATGTAACAAAATGATCTTTGGTTGGTCCCAAACAAATTATTTTTTTGTTTTGTTTTTGTTTTGTTTTGTTTTTGTTTTTGTTTTGTTTTGGTTGGTTGTTTTTTTTTTTTTTTTTTTTCCCTGTGAAACCTAATAATTCAAAAATCTGCCTTCTCAGTAGAGGCCAAAGTTATTGTTGTTTTCTTTAATTAAGAAAACCTAGTGTTTAACTCAGATAAAATACCCCCCCACAACCAAAAAACAAACAAACAAAAACACAAACAAAAAAGAGCCTATATACCTTAACAACATTTTGAGATGGCAACAGAAGGAAAAACAATTACTCCGTCCATTACTCCTTAAGACTAGGTAAGAAAAGTAGCAAACAGCTTTGCTTACCAGAGGTTGTCTACACTGGTCAATTCTTATAAAGAAAATTCAGTGTCAGATTTTGGCCATAAGAAATGTTACTGTAACTAAATGCATGTACATATAAATAATAAATGCATATTATATATATATATATATATAAAGATGAGTCAATTGTATTTCAGTTTTCCATCCCAAATACTTACTTTGTGGGCTTTTTGTGGTTTTAGATGTCACTCCTCGGGGGTGTTAGTGTTTTTATTACTGCGTCTGACTCTATGCAAGGCTTCAAAATAATTTCAGAAATGCAAATGAGTCCTTTGTTAGAACTCGGAATAGAAAATTTCCCTAAGGGCTAATTTTATTTATTTTATTTTATTTTATTTTTTTTGGTACTGCTATACAATTTTAAATGCAACTCTATGTAGTAGAACTTTTGGAACTATTCTAATTTCCTCTACTGACAGCGTCAAATATTTTTTCAGTTGGAAATCGCTCAAAATCATGATGACTTCTGTTAGTTTGTCTGAAATGAGACAAAAGGCTTATTTTGCATAGGCCACAAAACAGATGTTGATAATGTTTGGTTACCACCAGTCTTGTCTGGACTTCAAACAGATGACCTGGATGTGAAAGGTCTTATATCTCATTAATAATAATAATACAAGCTGTCAAATCCTCATGACCCAACGTGTTCTTTAGTGCAGGGCAGTAAGTCATTACACGCTGCACACTATCAAGAAGTCTGGCTTATCACATTTAGTCCTCAAGCCAATGTGGACTAGCTACCCATGTGGGCTTGGATGGAAGATCAGCTCCTATTTAGCAGTAGTAATGCTGCTTTCTAGAAATATTTCTACACTGAAGCTGACAGTTGCTAAAAGTTAATGCAGTGCTGGGATGCTGTATCTTACTCAAGCCTTCCTGGCACACTTGCATTGGGGTGGGGGGGCTTCCTTCCAACTAGAGACAGTTGTCCAAGAAGAAGGGAAAGTTCACTAGTGAAGGCTAAGATACGTTAAGACTAAGATGCATTAAAGGCAGTTAGTGGCTTTCCTTTGGTTTATTTGGATGAGTTACCCAATCTCCTTGTATAATGGAATGAATAATATGTATTTATTCTTGCAAGACTGTTGTGAAGCTGTAATTCACCACGGCTTATGAGGAAGTTGATTGAGCCCATGCAAGTAGCCAGACAGATGCCTGCCAAAGCTTTTTATCTTCCTAAAATAACCCAAAGCCTCATATCTTTATTTCCTTTTTTCTTTCTAGAAACTACACTTCAGAGAGTAGCAAAATACTTTGTAAGGGGTACTTTTTGCTTGGCTGGGGCCTACTTGCTGTTGCTACCAGCCATATGACAAAATAGCTAAAATCTGCTCCAGTTACAGAACGTGGATCTTTCAAAAATGCCATTAAGGCCAAATTCTGCTCTTGGATGTGCACAAACTATTCTCAGCAATTCAACTGCAACTTCATAACAAAGAAAACAGAACATACGAACATATTTCTAAAACGTAAAATTCATAAAACCTGAGTGGTTCAACATTTATTCTATTTTTTTAAAAATTTATGACCTATTTTAGTGCAAGATCAGTGCTTTAAAAACAAAACAAAATAAAAAACTATGAAGAATGGAAATTAATTGTCTATTAAAACATATTTTCCTTTGAGAATGCCTGCTGACAAAATTAGAATACATCCGCATAGTTTTCACTTTGAAAAAATCACCTATTAAGCAGAAGACAAACTGTTAGCAAATTTGCATTCTCAGGCTCTTAAGAGAAAAGGTAAGTATTAAGAGTTCTATTTCAGCATTACAAAATAGAAAAGGAAAAGGAGAAGAGTTAGTAATATCAACTCACTACAGTGGATTTGATTAAATTACCCACAGATTTGCAATATATTAGAACACTGTTAAAACTGACTGGGCTATGTCAGTCATTAGTTCTAACACAGATGTGACTTGCCTCTTGAAGTGAACAGTCTGGGAAGAAAAGGAGCTAAAATTGAAACAGAAAAATGTAATGTAAAAATATTTTAATACGTTAATGCTAAAACAAGAACATCATCTTTTGATAACTCATATTGTAAGACAGATAAAATACTGCTTTAGTTAAAAATCTTGAAGTAATAATTCAAAGACCATAATAACATGGAACTTGATTTTTATATTTTATTAAAATACTACTTAATATAACGAAATCTGACCAATTGCCATTGCAACATATGGAATACTAAGATAATATAATAAAAATATTCAGACTATAAGTATTTAAAAATTCTCCATCCCATATGTAATTTATCAAAGTGAACTTTACATTGATTTGTGCCACATGGTTGATGAAAAACTATAAAGACTCTCTGGAACAAAAGGTATGTACAGATAACTTTGTATGAACAGTCTCAATCTGTTTCAAACTTTCCCTTTTTTTAGTTTTAGCTCCACAAATCAAAATATTGTAGTATTTATATTATCTTAATTAAAAGTCGTATAAAACCTAAGGTCTCATCTTTTTAAAAGGTGCCTTAGTTTCACAGAATAAACAATGTTAAATTGTTTTAGCTAAATGTGGACAATCTTAAATCAATTTAAACCTGGTTTATAATGATTTTGTTTAATTCCTATCCCTTCCTGAGACAATCCAAATCATTGCTAACCAAGTTTAAGTTGATTTAAGCTTTAAAGTTGAACTGCAGGCATATCTGAATATAGAAATTCCTATGTGTCATTCCACTCTGAACAGTAACTAGATAATGATGCTGTGATATACTATAACTTGATATATCCCAAAGATTTCCAGATCACATACACTGAATCTACATAACTCTTTAGAATTAGACAAGAATGTACAGTGTGGCTTTATTGTGACTTGCTTTTCAGAGCTGTCAGAGATTGTTCTAACCTTCTCAAGCACAAAACTCACTTTCCTGGCCAACTGCTTTTCTTGACTTCAGTTCTTGGACTCAAGTTTCAGAGTCACATTGGATATACCAAAAACTGTGGAAAACAGTGACATCATTAAATGCAAACCCATGCAAAATCATGCAGTGAAACAGAGGGTATGGAAGGATTCTTTTTTTTTTTCACTGATTAGTAAAATTTACAGAAGACAGATACAATACCATGTGTGACCATTAACTCCCAAAATCATTTCAGCTCCAAAATGAGCAGGAGTCAAACAGCAAAGGCTGCAGCTAAGATGATAGTAAAAATGAGGTAGTGGAATGTGTGTTCTTTTTGACACATTCACAGTTTTTGGTACACATAGAGCAACATTAGCACATTACCTCACCACACTTGGGACAGGGAACACAAAGGCTAATTTCTGACACTGTTAGAGGACACATCCTGTCAATATTTCAAAAGGTTTTTTTTAATTTTTATTTTTTATAATTCTATTTTTTTCTGATACTGACAATATCTCCCAATTTCTAGAAACCGTAAAAGGAAAATACTAGAATTCCAGGGGATGTCATATATGTAGTGATCTCAAGTATGTAGTGATCTCATTGCATGTAGTAAGGATGCATTGAAATACCAGGTTTTTGCAGAGGGATGTGGCTATAGGGATTGTATCGCGTTGGTGTCTTTGAGCAAAATGGCAGTGTTGGGGCATATATAAGAATTTTATAGCTGACTCCGAGTTTTTCCAGACTGAACAAGAAAATTTCATGTCCACTTTGCAGTTCAAATCAATATTTCAATGTAAATGCATATTGCAGACTTTAACCTGTAGCAAGGTATGCATATTTAGTTGGAAGCACTGTTTTTAGATATCAGAACTTAGCCAAAGCAGTGCTGAGTTTTAGTTCTAAAGGAGAAAAGGACATGGATCAAATTATCCCTCTAATGGGCCTACTTGACACACTATTTTATTAAGACAGCAGTGTCTCAGCAACAGCTAGCTGCAGACTGAGGAAGCAAGCAGGCCGACATATTAACTGTGATAATCATATACTGATGGTTGCTCCCAAATAAAAGCATTTACTTTCCCCCTCTGCTCTGCTCTAGTTTCAAAGTATGAGGCTAACTTTCATGAAGGCATTTTTTGCCCTTGTTCATTTGTTTGGTTTGGTTTTACCGTCCATTTATGATCTTATCTTTGCTACAACTTTCCACTTTGTCATCAGAAGAAAGTACAGGAGCAAAGGCAGCTATTTTAGAAATTCCATTATGCAGGAAAAAAAAAAAAAAAAAAAAAGTGAGACATCACAAAACTTCTGCTTAGTGGAATAAATTAATACAGGTTTTTAAAAAGATAAAAATTCCATATGGCTTTTCACAGTTCTCACATTCTTATCTCATCTGATAGATGAGTGCATTTTCAACTCTCAACATGCCTTTCTTTTCAGACTACATCCCCAGGAAGGTAGGATTGCAGACAAAACTGCAATAGAATCTGCTAGAAGATAGAACTGAGACCTCACTGCACACCTTCACACCAGGAGAAAGGAGCAGAAGGGATCTCTCATGTACATTTTCACAGAGGACTCACTCCCAGCTCATTTGATAACCAACGTAGGTCATAGCTTGGTTACAGTTTCACTTTCTTAGTCCCTGTTTACAAGAGGCAACTTTTTCCCTCGCTGTGACAGATGGGTTGAGATTCTGCAGATCCCACTTAACTCCATCACTGAGAGAAGCGGGTGCCAGCGGGAGCACAGGTGTCTCACCACAAGCTGTGTGGCCCTTGGGATCAGGTCATGAACACGCACAACCACACTGACTCACAAAACCCCGAGTTACAGAATTAGTCCACATTTCCATTTTGACCAAAAATGAGACTTTCTCACCATGGTTTAACAGAATTTTCAGCAAGTCACGGGCAGTGCTAAAAGCACTCGAGGCCCTGCCAAGTCTCACATCTCTGCTGAAATACTGTGCAATGGGCACATGCTGTGTAATCAGTATCCCTAGTAGGACAAGGTATTAAATCTACAACACAAAGAATCTGTTCATACTGTAATTGTATACTTAGCTGTCAATATTAAGACACTAACCACAAAGGTCAAGAACTGGCAAGTTTAAAAGAGCCTTTTGGCTCATATCTTAGTTGTAATTAAAAATATAATTACCTGCAAGGTTGTCAATCTCTTTCTCTTGGAGCAGGCTAACAGCATCATCATCTCCTTCCAGCATAAGCTCTGTTTCTGCATTCTGATTTACCACAGCTTGACTTCGGAAAGTTTTCTTTGATTTCACTACATCCTCTTCAGTGCCTAAAAAAAAAATTACAAATGTTGTGAATTTAGCTGAATTATATTATAAATATAAAACAACCACAACAAAGTAGCAAAAAAATACAGTATAAATCATATTTATGGAAAAAGGAAAGAAACATTTTCTAAAACTTTATCAAGGTTTACAAAATATGCAGCCTTATTCTGTATTTCAAAACATATCTTGAATAAAATAAAAACTGTTTCACAAAGACTGTTCTGCTTTTAATAATCGCTATTTACTTTATTTTCAATGTTATTCCATTAGTTCTCCACCTGCAAGAAATTCAGCAAGTGTTTATCTTGGGTTCCTGTTGTCCTGACTCTGACAAAGCTCTGAGAGCTCAAACACCTACTCTAAATAAAGGAGTTGCTTTTGGAAATTCAAAATCTGTCATGATTTTCATCTGAGAGATAAGCATGACAGGATGGTGAAGTAAGGGATGGGTTATCTCAATGTACAGTAACAACAAGGTTGAAAATACTAAAAAAAGACAAGCATGGTGAGGGAACTTTGGTGTCTGCCTGTGTGTGTTTTCAAGGAGAACAGTAAAAATGCTGGTGTATGGACATGTGTCAAAGGACTTCACAGGAGAGCCTTACCCTTCCTTCTTGTCTACAACTGACTTTTCTGTTCAGACTGACAGTTCTGTACAGCAGGAGAGATTCCATCTTACATTTTGGGAAGGTCCTACTAGTGCTTGCCAGAGTTTATTTGCATGATGTAAGAAATTAATCATAGTGTGGTCAAATGATAGAATCATAAATAGCTTTAATATAATAAATGTTACTGTTGTGATATTTGCACAATGTTTCTTTCTTAGCTGAGGAGAGGTCATTAGCTTTATTTTCAGTACTACAGACTCATACTAGTCTAAGGCAAGAAAGCTTTCAGTTTTTTTTTCCTAAACAGAAAACCCTGCATCTTCACCTTGGACCATACAAGATCTGGGCATCTTTGGTTCTGCCAACCAAGAAATAAAACCCAAATGTTCTCTCTCCTTTCTGTACGATACTTTGGAAATTTGCTTCCTACTAAGCTACAGAATGGTGGGGGAAATCTGAGGAAAACCAGGCATTTGTGGATTTTGTTTTTCTTCTACAATGCCTGAACATAAACATGATGAATACTATTATGGCAGATGTAAAATGATAAGGTAAAGCACAGTAAGGCTCAGGGCTTCATATTAATAGAGGACAACTAAGAGGGATATAGTAAGCAGATAAGTTAGTGAAGGCAGATGCATGGAATGAACTGATATGTCAGGCAGTTTTGTTATTACAAACAGTGGGGAAGGTCTTATGATTTTATTTCTTACTTATATGAGTCTTCTAATTAGTTTGTACACAGGAGAGTCACACCATATAAATAAAAATGGTGGAGGCATATTTTTCTGTTAGCGTGTATACGCAGTTCCAAGATCCCTGTTGGCATGTTGCTAGATATTGGTTTCCACCTCAGGCTGAGACAACCTCATGTTTTACATTGCATAATATTAAACTTTCGTACACTATTGCTGTTACCCCAATTGTTATTTCTGAGACTGTTGAGCAGGTAAAGAAAAACAAGCGAGAAAATCTCCGGTTTTTCACCAAGCCCAAAATGAAGGACAGTATCTCTAGTCCTCCTGCTTAATGCTCTCTCCTTTAGGTCCACACTGATACTGATAGGATTAAAACGATATTGATGCTGATATGCACTCATACATTGTGCTTTGCTGTGTTCCGTTATTAGGCTGTGGTCATTACCTCACTTGCACAGGTTACTACTTAGTACAATTAACTGTCATTATTCACCCAATTTCAAATCAAATCAAGTGACTAACAGTTGGAAAAGTTTTCAGTGTTATGTCCAAGCATGTTTTTTGTTTGTTTGTTTGTTTTGTTTTGTGTGTGTGTGTGTGTGTGTGCGCGTGTGTGTTTTTTTGTTTGTTTGTGTTTTTTTTTCTTTGTTTTGTTTTTTCTTCCCTAATTCACAAAAAAAGGAGCAAGGATTGCAGGACTTTGTAAAAACACAACAGACCTTCAGTTTTACTACATCAGAATTGTCCTGAGTATTTAATTGCTGGAGCAGGATCTTGTTACTTTTGTGTTTACTAAAAGGGAGTTTAGCCTCTTTTGATACAAGTAATAGTTCCTGCTGTGAAGTGTTTGACACTAAAGAAGACTGTACCTGAGATGAACTAGCTTGACGGAAGCACAAAAATACTGTTATCTTCATTTTTGGTAGTTCTAGTGAGTGTTAACTGAAGTTTCTGAGCTTTATAAAAAGTGATAATCTTCAAATGAATTACTTCAAAAGTACTAACCTGGAGTAATCGTAGAGTCAGCCATTTCTGTAGTAACTGATTAGATTAGTGACAGTCCTTTAAAATGATTTATGCATGAAGATATATTTTCAAAATTGAAAGAAAAAAAGTTCCAAGCTCCAAATTATTCCTGACACTTAAAATGCATCAGAAGAGCCTGAAATTCAGTGGATTTTAAATTCCTTGTGATGAAGGTTCCAGTTACCAGGTTATAGAAATATTGCCAGACACCAATGTAAGAAAAGTGGTAGAGCAGAAGGCATTAAATTAGTCTGACAAATTTGGAGCACAGCAACAGGACAAATGGTTCTAAAATCCATTCTGGTTTATAATATTAAACATACATTTATCTAAAAGCAATATAGTAAATGCAACTTCTTTGTCTTGCTGGAAAAAAGTTCTGGGTTGGCTGTTGTTTAAATTTATCTCTTTGTTGAGTGCACCTCAGTTTTGCCATACTGTACCAAACATTTATCTAAATGAAAGTGTACGAGACCCAGAGTTGCCCTTCAATCACTATATCCTTTATGAATTAGAGTTCCATTTATCAAAATTACAGCAAGAAGAGTAAGGTCTCACAGGGCTGTCTCATTACAAGGCTTGTAAACACTGTCCTTACAAAGAAATGGTTTAACACCTAACAAATCAAAAACTGATTGGGAATAGAATTTATTTGAGATCATCTATCTTCGGAAGACGTGCTGTACTGAGTGCACTTCGTGGCCTTTCTACCCATTCATCAAGAAATTAACAAGTGAAGACCACAGACCACCAGATCTCCTTGAATCCTGAAACGTGAAATATGTTCAAAACAGATCTGTCACAGATGTTCTATTTTTATATTTCAAGATAACTTCAAAAAGGTTTTAAAAGAAGAGAACCTCACCAAATAAGAAAAACAACTTGTCTCTTTAAAACCAGACAACAAACTGAATAAAAAATTATATGACATAAAACTATGTCTAGTATTGTTAACAATGATATAAAAAGAAGAGATGAATAAGTGAATACTTTATATTTCAGTGTATTTGAAAAAAAAAAATCAAATTATTTTTTCAAAGTCCCAGCAAAATTACTAAGAAATGAAATTCATTTCCAGATATTTCATTTAAATCTCTTTTTAGGACACAAGGAACTTGTATTTTAAAGACACAACACAGAACGGTATTAATGTCATTTCCTAAGTCTAATTAGAAAATGTTACAAATCCATCAAAATAAAAAAAAAAAAAAAAGAAACTAGATACACTTTCAAGGCAAACATTTTGACATTGGGGTGCACAGAACTGGAATTGGCAGTTGCTAGCAGTTCTTGTCCTTATCCTTCTTAAGGGATATTTTTCTAGACTGGGATTTGAAAAGAAACCTTGTAATAAGCATTATAATAATTCTTAAAACTACATTTTTCAAAAGAGTTAAAGGAAATATGTCACTCAGCTTGCACTGAAGTCTACCTGAAGTTGGTGCTTTAATTTCTTAAAACTCGAGGGCTCTGTCTTAAAGATATTTCATGGCAATGTATAAGACTAGAGAAGCTATTTTAAAAAAATCCATCTTTTGTTGCACCTGTTATCATCTTGTTCATTTTTTAAAATGTGCATGTTCAAAACTGGCTTCCTACAGTAGCTTTAGGATAACTGAAAAGAGCTCATCTTTTAAAGAAATTCAATAAACCAACAGCCACTCTACAAAATCTCAACTTCCATGAGAAGGTGTGCATTTTATATGTCTGAAGGGTTATATAAGCTGCACAGTAAACTTGTGCAATATTGCCAAGAATTTACTAATCTCTCTTCCAGTAGCATTACTTTTCCTTAAACAGAAATTACTTAGCAGACTAAAAGATCCCGAAACAATCCCCCACAAAACCCTAATAATTTCCCAAGAACAGGAGAGTTTCATGTGATTTTGCAGCTACAGCCTCTAGAAATCTTGAATACAGGCAATACTTTAAAAAATTTTGATGAGGTTATTGTTACATCTGAATTTTTACTTCTCTGTTTTCAATTAAATCAATAAATACCCTGTTGGGTTCTGTAGGTCACAACAGGTTCTAGAGATGCAATCTAAATTTCAAAGACATTGTAAGTGTCCAGACCCACAAAAACTAAATAAAATTTTTAAATTAGCAGTACCAACATAACATATTGTTGATTACATTTATGCCAATGTATGCTCATTTTGTTAGACATTATACTAAATACTATGATTTAGTTGAATACAGGAAAGGAGTTTCTAGTTCTCTCTCTACTTCTATCCATTTGTTATATATATATATTCAAATAGTGTGTTTTAATTTTTTTTTCTCTGTATTTAGCAAAAAATGAGGTTAAAGATATGGTGAGGTTTGAGAAAAGTTTGCTCAGTAATACTGTAACCAACAAAAGGAGACTACTGCTTCTTATAAAGTTGTTTCCATAGTTTACTTCAACGAATTACCGATAAGGCAATTTATGCAGTGAGTGCTCTTTGATCTTTGAAGAGAGATGGCAGAATGGAAAGTTAACCTCATTTTAATGTTACCTAAATATACTGACAGGAAATTCTAATGTTTCCAAACATCTGGAAATCTGCTTCATGGGATGGTGTTCTTCTTTTCTGTAAGAAAGCTTTTTCATATATTGTCTTTTACAGTTTTATGTGGCTTCTAAAGGAGCATTTTGACATAAGAAAGTCTGTTCTCTCTACAGTAAAATGCTGCATTTAATTAAAAACTCTCTTTTATAGCAGCTGAAGTACAGTTTTTGTGAAGCTGAGTTCTCCTCAGAAACTTTTAAGGATAAAGTTGCTTTTTCCTGCTTGCAGATCACTGGTACTGCTCTGTAGAACATTGCTTTTTTTTGCTGAATTTTAATCACCTAAGGTAGTTTTAAATATTTTATTAAATAAAGTAATTATTAAATAAAAGACTACTCAATAGGTCATGATGTGAACCATGAAATTATCTCACAGGTAGAATATAATTTCTCAACAGAGTCTGAAAGGACCAAGTTTTTTTCTTGGAAGATATTTTTTGTTTATTGCACAAACTATAACTTTTACAGAAAGAATCAAGCTTATGTGCACACAGAATTAAAATGCAACGTTATTATCTACCTTTTTTGTCCATTCAACATTATTATTAGTTGAAAACACTTAGGAAAAAGCTTTGCGAGATAATCTTCCTGCTTTATATATCCTAACAGTTTAAACCCCTGCTTTCATTGCTAATCTTTACTAACTCGATTAGGCACCGGGACCCTGGCAGCGATCACAGTTATGGAGAGCAGCTGCTTGGGAGTCTGTAAACTGACCCCTACAAAACCCAGTGAGATTAAATCATCGACATGGTGACCATTCCACCCCAGCCTAATATCTTTCTGCGTGTCTACAGAGCCAGCCCTCCTAGGGCTGCCAATCCCTCCATGGGAATCGTGCACCAGGTATTCTGGGTCTCCTCAAGAGACCGGACCTCTGGCTTGGAGCAGCAGACCAGTGCTGGAATATCACCATGAACTGTCCCCACCTGTGTCTGCTAGAGTTGTTATTTAAATTGCAATGTGTTTCTGGAACTGGCAGTTTTGACTGGCATATAATTGAGTTTCCCTAGAGAATCAGAGAAGTGACTGTTATTAAAGGAAAGCTGGTTTTAATAGATTTAATAAAAGCCAGAGGAATCTAAATCATATTTTCATTATTAAAGATCTTTGAAGAAATGAGGGAGACGGACTACGAAAACTGTGCAAAAATTAAAAATCGCATACATTTGTATTGGAACTTGCTTCCACCAAAAGTAAAACCAAATCACATTTTTGTTTTCTATAATAAATACCTAAAAATGTAATCAGAGGCATGCCATACATTTTTCTCCAACTTTTATGCCTAAGATCTGACCAAATCACCTTCTTTATTGTGAGTCATTTGTAAATAAATACTGCTGTACAGCTTTTCCTCTTCAGACTTCTCAGATGTTTTGCATTGTACGAATGAGACTGACACAAACTATGCCAAGGAGGAGACTGAGAATAAGGGCAAGGCCAAAATGATCACTTCTCAAATGAAACTGAGGGTTTCTTAAACAAGAAATAATTGTAGTCGAAGTGTTGTATATTACTGTTTACTGACCTACATAAATATAAAGGTGAGGTTACCTCCTTGGACACTTGTTATTTTTATTGTTTATTGATAGAAAAACTGAGGTTCGAAGTGGTTATGAGATCAATTTTTAGAAGTTGTCAATATTATAATTGTATTTATTTGAGATTTCAGGTGTGTGAAGCATGTGAGAAAGGATCTTGCACTGATTCAGCAGCCATCACAAACATCCAGGGGGTTACAGTTGGATATGCCCAGCCCAACACACGACACAAGGCATTTCAGGCTCTCCAAGGGCCGTCTTCATCCTGACTGGAACCAGAAGTCCTTCTAACGGGAGCTTAAAACAGCCAAATGTTTATATTTGGATTAAGATGTAGTTTGCCACTGTAACTTGTACACACAAGAATGGATTCATATTTCATGACTGCTGACCTTTACAAATCCCTGTCAGTTTGAAATGCAGCCTCTCAGTGTATACTGTAGTTTGATAAATTGCAGAAAGAAGCCGAGTACTCTCATATGCTGTGGATCACTTAAACAGGCAAAGATGATACACAAGAAAGATAATTAAGAGCAATAAAATTTCCCTGTGTTTCCAGCCATTTTATAGAAGTACAGTAACAGCTGAGAGGAAAATAACTACATCACACCAACAGTTATTGCTCAGTGGAAAGGACATCAAGGACACTTGCAAGTAAGAGAATTGGATCAATATTAACGCCATTTTCATTTCATGCTTCCCCAACTCCAGTAAGCTGACAATATACTCTGATTATGTGAACGGCCTCTGAGTAACATAGAAAAGGTTATTAGAGCAAGAGGTGGAAATGGAATGCACTTTTTATATTGACAGGTCTGCTAATAGACTGTACTGATTTTCAAAGCCATGCAATGCATTTTCACAATTTGGTTTTGACAGCAAAAAGGAATTTCATTTATCCTTAATTCAAAATATTCACATGTAAGCAAAGGTTTCTAAAGAGAGGCCACTGAAGAGGGTAATCAAACTATTTCAATAGAAAAATGTAATTAATAAGGTAAGAAGCAAAAGGTGATTGAATTTAAATATGTATGACATGCTAATAAAATAATGAAATCCGCTAAATGAGGCATTCTATGCTTTTGAAATACAGTCTGATAAGGCATTTTTAAGATAACATATAAGTGAAAAATACATCGTGTCTCAACATTCAGGCCTGGATTATGTCTGGAAAGTTTTAGATTAGTTTTGAGTTTGCAATACCTAACTCAAGCACACATTATGCAAGAAAAGTCATATTCTGACTCTATCTGCTTTCACAGCCTGAAGGTGGGATGCCAGTTGTCAGACTTCTAAAGAGTCATGCCCTGCACTGAGGAATTGTGGCCACATATGCTAGCCTTAATTTTGCTAGCAAAATTTTGCTCACAAAAATTCTAATTGAAAATAAAACAATTATAAAGCCTTGGGAAAAAACCAAACACTCTTTAGAAAAACAAAAACTTGATGCACACTAGCAGGCCGATGATAATGCACTGTGATCTTACCTCCTGTACTTGCGTATTCTACACCAACATTTCTAACCTTTACCTAATATTTACAGTTTAGAGCTTCCAAACCATGAGACTTGTCCAAAGCCTGTCTTCTAATTTTTGATTTCTTGCACTCTGTGGCCCAAGCATGGGCAGATTATGTCTTTGCTAGAAGGCGACTTTGTCGCTTGCCACTTAAGCATTTGCTATCAGATCCAAATAAGATCAGCTCTTTGGAAGCAGGCACTGTACACAGACATAATAAGACAGCTAAAAAATTTATTCTCTAGTGCAGAGAATGAAGGAGTAGGATGTAAGTTTAAAATCATTTTACAGTAGATATTGTAATTCCAGTAGTTAGGTAACTCTTCTAATTTCTATTGAGATTACTTATTTACAGAAGAAAGCCTCAAAAGCTCGTGATCATTGCTTTAAGAGACCCATTTGCCTGAAATGAGCTTTGCTTTCTGAAGCAGTAATCTTTTCAAATTAAATTCTGCTCTTTTGAGACATACAGAAGGAAGATCTTATGCAGTGTTTACACAGGCAAAATCTCCTATATATGACATGATGTATTGTGTAAATGTTTCTTAAAAGCATTTTCCCCATTATATATAAATAATAAATTTGTCAATATAATCATGTCATTAGAACATCTAGATTTACTCTCCATTACACTGTCTTTTACTGTGCAATTCCAACTAGTTCAGTGTGCTGCACCGTGTTTTTTTTTTGTTTGGTTGTTTTATTTTTTCCCCTGTAAAAATTTCATTTTGTCCACCACATCTTTAGAACTGGCATACATCATTTTCACTTCAGCAGCAACAGTAACTGGTGGGAGGAACTGTTTCTATTTCTTTGTAGATCAATGCCTATAGCAACACCAGACAAAGGGCAGCACCCACAGGATATACACATTTGTGAGACAGCAGTGTGGCCTTAACATCAGGATATTTGTGTTTAACTCTTAGCTTTACTAAGGGACTATGCTCTAGTAGCAACACACAGCACTTCTGTTTGGGACACACTGTTGTAAATACATAAGCTCCTAGTTCCCAAACCTAAAACACAATTATCTATCAAATTAAAATCAAAGCTTTGCTATTTGCTTGATTTAGGGCAGAATTCTGTTCTGTGGTGCTGGGTTTTTTTTGATTGGTTGTTTCCTTAATAGCTGCAGTTATAAAACATCTTTGTTTCATACAGTCTAGCAGATGGAAAACATCTTATGTACCTTAGCGGTACATAAGATATCGCTGAGATAAAACATTATGTGAGGGTCTACTATTAAAACAGCTCAATGAGATAATCAACAAGGTTTTCAGTATTTTGTCTCTGAAACAGGTGACTGGTAATCACTGTCCCTAGTAGTAAGTCTATGTGTATATTAAGGAGAGCTAACTAACAGAAATGTTAGCAGCAGCCAGGAACAAAAACAAAAGGAGAGCAGTATTTTATTTCCCCTTCCATTGCGTTGCCGTGTGGTGTCTGTGAGGTTTTTCACTCTGTTTTGCAAAGATGCAGGAGAGTGCAAACCTTTCGTGCAACTGCAGGGATAACTGCAAAATTGCTATGCTTATGTTAAATTTGCAAGCAGTGGTAATATTTTTCCATCAGACTGGAGCTAGGATGCTTTTTGAGGGCATGGGATTGAATGACTTGTGCTATAAGGCAAAACACCAGTAAAACACTCTTCAAGCCTTATGCATAGTTCTTTCAGATGGGAAACTATACCTACTGCAGATGATGTTCAGGGCTTTACACAAATACACTGGGAGATATACTCTTTAGGCATATAATAAGGATAAGAAAAAAGTCATGTCATGATGGAGCATATATGATATGAAAAATGGGCATAATGCGCTGGCTGACAGAATTCTTAACAAGGTACCTTCTTTTTCATGCTGGTTAGTGGTATATTTGAGAACTTTTCTACAGAATGTACTTGGCTTTCAACACACTGCTTTCACTATGTGTTTCTGCATCCCTGTCTATAACTTGCACAATGCTGAAACTCATAAAATCTTCCAGTTTGTTTCAATACACTGGTGCTTTTTGTGTGTGCTTCAAAGCTAATGCTATAAACTGAGTAACACATAAAATAAGTGGTACTGAAGAACTCATTGTACTTGTATGGATATGTACTAGCCAGTGCACATATATATAAGTTTCTGTTTCTTGTTTACTAATCTTGCTATTTACATTAAACCTCAATGATAATTTTAATGTGATATAGTAGAAACATATTTTCCATCACAAATTTGAAATAGTGCAATGCAAGACGATGGGAAAAAAAGTACTTAGGTATATTAAAATATATATTGTCTCTGAACATGAATTCCTTTATTTTTGTAATCTATACACAGAAATTCCATTTGCTTTGTGAAATACAAGGAATCATCTGTATGGAAGAGATTCTCAAAATCCAACTCTGTTGACTTAAACCATCTTTACCTTGAATGTAGCCCAGAGGTTCTCAGAAACCTGAACTGCTGACTAAAAGCCTGTCATGCCTCCTACTGGCTGCGAGAAAGGGCTTTTAAAATCTATGCTATGATCTCCTAGTTCTAAGCTGCAATGGTTGCAGTACTGCTGAAATAATGTCCCTCCATTCCAGCCATGCACTTGGCAGGCTGTCCTAGGCAGCTCTTCAGAAAACACCTTCCTCCGTACAGGCAGAAGTGGAACTTCACCTTGCATTTTCAGACCCATTTGGTTCAGCTTTGGCTTCCTTACTCAGGTATCAGTGTTATTAAACCTCTATTTTCCCTTAACAAAAGTTACATATTTCCACTTACATACAAAGTGGAGAATGAAGTTCTGTGGTCAAGACATCGAGAATAAGAAGAGTGGAGAAAATTTAAAAATGGAATATTTTCTACTTTTACCTATAGCCAAAGAAGATTTAAACTGCTGTTACTCCTTAATATAGAGTCTTAAAGCATGGAAAATAGGAGGTAAGAAAAGCACATGGTAAAACCCGAGTGGCAAGAGCTACATTTACCCAGCTGTGAAAGCTGTCCTAAAGGACTACGGTTAAACTTTCACTGACTGAATGCTTCTATGAGATGCGCTGAATATATATGAGTCAATAACTTCTATTTCTTTGTCAGTTAGCGATAGAACTGGATTAATTGAACAAATACACCCTTCACATGGATTTGAAAACATTTAACATCACAGGAATTTACTGGTTTTGGTAAGTAAATGACTTTGATTTGGCAGAACAGGCAGATATTGTGTATTCTTTTCACATTAAAATATAACGATGGAAGGGAGAAAAATGGAGCTAGAATTCTGGCAATGGCTGCAATTGTTAGGTCTTAGGAATGGTTTTGCAGGCCAATTTGATTACTTCAAGAACATTCCAGCGTCATACACTTTCAGATGAAGAAGTGGGAAACAGAAGTAGTTTTGCTAACTGCTGGTAAAAAGCCAGAGAGTTCTGCAGTAAAATCTATTAGCTCAGGCCTATAATAGCAGCTAAAACCCAGGTCATGCCAGATAACCTGAAAATCTCAGAGGAAAGGCATTTGAAACCCAGCACAGAGATTTTGAGGGGAGAAAAAAAGAAAAAAGGTTTTCATATCCTATTTGGATCTGTGAAAAGCTTGAATTAGAGTGAAGACAGAGATTCTGACATTCAAGATTTGAGGAAAGCATTAGAAAAAACAGAGTATTTCATGAATCTGTACTTAAAGCTTTTAATAAAGCTGCTGTGAAAATTCTTAGGCTAGAAATAGCATATAACAAGGAGCAGATATTTAGAGACTGCAAAGGACTGTTAGGTTGAAACTGCAGTCCATTTCCATTACCTAGTCAGAAGCTCAGACCCTGAGTATTCAATGCAATTCAGCACAATAGTTTTCAGTACTCTACCTAAGCAAATTCCATTACAATTTACACCTTCAAGGTGTCTTTCATTACATTACAGTGTCCCATAAGAAAGAGGATCGTCATAGTAGTAGATATATTTAATAAGAATATATTCATGATTTTGGGGAGGGGGCTAAGAAATGCTAGAAAGAAGACCCAGTTAAATCTAGTATTTGAGATTTAATTATTCTCAAAATTAGGACTTTGCTTTGCAGATCGGTCTAGTAATAACTCATGTAAGCTCTTATTCTTTGACATTCTTTAAACAAATTTCATTTGCATCTATATCTGACAATTATAATGTAAAATATTAAGAGGACACAATAATAATGTCATATTTTCTCTGAAACCTTATAAGAATTTAATATTTGGATTTTTATTTGGAGAAGCAGTGGATGGCACTGTTGGGCTAGAATTACAAGGCTGTAGATTCAAATCTTAAATTGCTATGCTTAAAAAAATACACAGGTTTTCATGACTCCTTCAGGCACACAATTTGGATACAAGCTCATTCATAGTACATTGGAGATTTCATAATCAGATGTGGAACTAGTTCATATACTGAAATGATGTGTAATATGAGTATAATTTTAGGTGATCAAATTGAAGCAGAATGGTTTGCATGCTTGTTTCACATGGCAGCATGATCACATTTAGACTAAAGAACACAGAGGACTTATTGATGATACATGGAAGCATTGTTATGGATTGATTTAATGTCCATATAGATATTCTTGAAATGCTCACCACTGAACATCAAGTAACATACATGTGTTTTCTGTCCATAAAGTGGATGCTATTTCTTAAAACTGCTCATGATTGTCAACTTGTGTTTACTTACAGAGTAAAATTAAGAGTGCGTGAACTGGGTGAGGGAACTGGGTTTCTTTTCAGTCTCGGGCTTTTGTTCTTGAGTTTCTCTTCTTTATTCATATTTAAGATGTTACTTAAATAAATATTAGTTTGGGAAGTTATCTTAGATAAGGGTAATCACCTGCATTTCCCCAGAGAAGTGTATTTCATGATAACATGTGTTACTGATTTGCAAGATAGTTCATTAACTAGGGGGGAAAAAAGAACAAAATAAAAAGAAAAAAGTAGAAAAAGAAAACCACTATCAAAACCATTTTTGTGGCTCATGTAGTCACAACAAACTCAAGTTCAGTAACAATAAATATTATACTGTCCATGAGCAAATTGATATAATAAGTATTTCATTATGATCTGCACCCATTCAATGCCTTCATTAAAGATGGTAGAGCAGATTGTACTCTCAGCAAGTTTGCTTATGACATGAAACTGAGAGGAGTAACTGGTGTGCCAGAGCGTCATGCTGTGATCCAGAGCAGGCTGGAGAAATGGGCTGACAGGAACATAATGAAGTTCAAAAAGGGGAAATGCAAAGTCCTGCACCTGAGGAGGAGCAACTCCAGCCACCAGTATATGCTGAAGGCCAACCAACTGGAAAGCAGCTTGGCAGAAAAGGACCTGGGGGGTCTCCTGATGGAGATCTCCCCAAGGATGGAGATTTCACAGTCTCTTTAGGCAACACTCTCAGTCACCCTCACAGGGAAAAAGTGTTTCCTCATGTTCAGAGGGGACGTCCAGAATTTCAGTTTGTGCCTGTTGCCTCTCGTCCTGTCACTGGGCAGCACTGAGAAGAGTCTGATGCCATCTTCTTCATTCTCTCCAAACAGGCATTTATCTACAACCATAGGCCCCCTTAAGCCTTCTCCCCTCTAGGCTAAACAAAGAATATCTAAAGAATACATGGATCAGTGTAGAAGTAAAAGTATATGTAAAAGAACCCTACAAAAAGATTTACAAACTCTGAGAGCAAAGTTGTTCATATATGTATAGTACAGAAAGCAATATTTCGTAGACAAAACTGAAAGCATAATTTGGTACACCACTGCAGATACACCTAGAAAAGTAACTGTGTTTTAAGCATCTAGTGGGCCTGCCAGCAAAACTCTGATAAGTGATGATCCAGTATCAGTTGTCTTCAATTTGTTTTCAGGTTTGCATTAGTTTCTGAAAAAAAAACCTGCTTTCTTAAAGATGGTTCTGAAATCAGTCTTGTTGAAACTGTTCTGGAAATATTGTCAGCATTTTCAATAAGGACAGACAAAAGACAAGGTGAAGACAATAAAGTCAGGGGACTTCTTCATGAATCTGAGAAAAAGGAAATTAATGTTTTTAAATAGGTACAATTTATGTAGTTACTTTGACCAACAGTCTTGAATTTACTGTAAACAACAGTGCTATTTTCATCAACAAAAGACACCTCTAAGTTGTTAGCAATGTCATTAGCATCAACAACCTAATATATCAAATGTAGGTCTCAAAAGGCAAGATGTCTGGAAAGGAAGACTAGCTTTTAGGTGGGCATTCAGACATCCTAGAACAAGGCATTTGATCTTACAATAAAGCTTCTGAACAAACATGATGAAACTGAATATCTCCACTTCATGGGACATTTTGATTTCTTCAAACATCTCATCACCTGAAAGTATCAAGGTAAGTTTGTTTGTAAAACTCTGACTTAGCTTTCTGGAATAACATTTGGTGCATGCCAAATGAAAACAGCTTCTTATCAGATTCTCTTGAGTCCCCCTCCCTCTATCTTGTTCTAACACTGGCTGCAGAAGGCAGGGAGCTTAGCAATTCAGGAGACGGAAGTCAGGAGCTATGAGAGCCAACTGCTCTGGACTTGTCAGCACTGAGGGGTTGCTCTAGATATACAGTTTCTGAAAGTTGATCTTGGTACATTTTTCTTAAACATTGAGTATCCTCAAAAATCGAATCTTCCTTTAGGGTCCATGGTACATCCAGAATCCCTGTTCTGAAGACAGTCTCTGGTTTGAGTAGGGGTTCCCATGGATTTCAGACTCTCAGTTTCATAGTAGGGAACCCACAAAACCTTTCTTTTAAGGCAGCACTTGCTTAAAGCTGAATGTTACCGGAATGTAAGTCCTTCAGCAGCCTGAAGGAATCCTGCCTTTCTTTGAAAGTCTATCCAACTCCAGCTGCTTTCATGAAAGTAGATTTCAGATGTGAACATTTCAGATTTCAAAACCTGATGCTTTTTAATTCTGTTTGTATAATCATAAAATCATTTTGGCTGAAAAAGACCTTCAGCATCATCAAGTCCAACCATTAACCTAACTCTAGCGCTAAACCATGTCCCTGAACACCACATCTATATGTCTTTTTAACACCTCCAGGGATAGTGACTCAGCCACTTCCCTGGGCAGCCTGTTCCAGTGCCTGACAACCCTTTCCGCGAAGAAATTCTTCCTAATATTTAACCTGAACCTCCCCTGGTGCAACTTGAGGCCATTTCCTCTTGTCCTATCACTTGTTACTTGAGAGAAAAGACCAACACCCTCCATGCTCCATTCAGATAGCTATAGACAGCGATAAGGTCTCCCCTCAGCCTCCTTTTCTCCAGGCTAATGAAACCGTATTTCTGATGATGAGGACACACAGCACTTACTGAAACTTACAGAAGTAATGACAAGTCCCAGAAGGAGCCATATAGAGTCTGCTTCAGCTAGAACCACCCTTGGAATAAGGTTGCTAATTAGATGTCCAAATACATAATGGAATGAGTAACTTAGAATATGCAAGTTCAAAAGTAATTGCCATATAAGACATATCTGTAGCTTTGTTTCAAAACACGAATGTATTACATATTACACTATAAAGGTGGTTTGTTGTTGTTGTTGTTGTTGTTTGTTTTGTTTTGTTTTGAAGTTTTCCATTCTAAGCTTTCAGAATCTTTCACAATAACTGGCTTAACAGGCCAAATATTCTTGAACATAGACACTAGAAATATTCGACCAGCTTACATATATATGTTTAGAACATGTGCATTGAGTTATTCATGTCCATTTTCTCCAGTACAGACTAGAAAGTGTGACCTTTCTTGGAATCCTTCTATGTGCAAATGGTTTGTGGACCACAATCTTTAAAGCTTAAAGGACAAAAGCTTAAAAAATTAACTCTTTTGCTTTCAAGATGACCTTTGGGGAACAGTATTCTGTGGCACTGTCCAGGGCAGTACAGTAGTATCTCATCTATACTAATCTCCAAAGACTGTAAACTATTAATGTGATCAGCTGGAAAGACAGTTCTTTCAGCACAGGTACAGAATCACTGTGAATTGGGTCACATCTGCTTATTTCATATATTTATCGGTAACAGAATTTGGGAAGAGAAGCAGAGTTTATAAACTATTAAACAATCTTTGTTTTTTTCCACTTTTCAGTCTACAATTTCATCAATTACATTAAAACTACGTTTAAACTTAAAACAAGAACTGTTTAAAATCCATTGACACTGTAAAATGAAAACTCTACCAAAAGTTTCCAGGTATTTCAAAATCCCATATTACAGCTTGCACTTTGATACTGCAGTAAGTAGTATCCCTTTGCTTGGCAAAAGAGAGAAATGAATCTATATTTCTATTCAAAGAAGAATGTAACTAAGAGGGGCACAGCAGATACAATGCTGAAATAATTATGGTTGAAATTTTAAATCCAGATATGAAACTTGTTTTAACAGATTATAAACAAATTCAGAACAAACAAGTCCATATAAAAAAAAATTAGAAATGGAGGCGACTAATCCAAAGGTAAAGATTCTCCAGTCCATCTCTTATAAATGCTGCTATGACTCTGACATACTTACTGACTGAAAGGACAGCTAAGTACACAGGCATAGGAATATGTTAAAATTTTTCACATAGTTTTGAAACATTTTTTGCTTGCCAAATACTTTGAACATCTATGGACACTCAAACAAATGTATGCGTATTTGTATTTTATCAAATCTGAACATGCATACAATGGCTGACTAACAGACTGTAGTTAAATAGAAGGTTCACTCACTTGCCTTGTAGCAGAAATTTTTGAAAAGAATACTATTTTCCAGCAGCAGAATATATATAAATTTCCCTAAAGGAAGAAGTCATTTATCTGCTAAAATTAGCACTTTCCTTTTTAGCTCTTCAAGGTAGAATGTAACATTAGTTGTTACTTCTGTGAAACAAGCATATAGACCAAAGACATAGTTTTCAATTCTAAGACTCTTCTATTCCTTGACAACTGCAAGTATTATATAATTACAACATCCATGCATCCAACATTAACTCTGATTTAATACCACAGTAGCTGTAGAGAACTTTTTTATTTATCAAGGTCATATCTTGATGGATGTACAAGCTTAGATAAATCAGGTGTTAAGCAGGCACATCTCCAAGGAATCTGAAAATTCTCTCATCTGCAATCCTCAGCATATCTATTATTTACTGCCAAAGAAATGACTGATTAATTTTGTCATCTTTGCTCTGTGATTTTTGCTCAGCTGAAACTGCCTGCCCTCTTCTGCAATGCCTGATCAGACCTACTTAAGTTGATGCCTTTGATCGTAGACACTGAGGGGCTTGCTGACTTAGGCTTTGACTAAACATTCCTCCTCTGAAATATTTATGCACAAAATCCTAAATGATAACTGACAGTCAATGTAGATAACAAAAACTTGTGAGATGTTTCCACTATTTTACTGATGCTCAAAATAGCTTTAGTTGTGCTGGAAGTATCAGTCAAGATGAAAAATTGCTATTAATATAACAAAAGTTCAACAAAATTTGCTTTGATGAAGAATTTATTTCTCACAAACAAAGTATCTGAGGTCAGGAAAAAATGTGTTACTGGAAAACTATGCAGTAGGATTTTTTTAGATGCCTTAAATTCTTTCTGAAGTGTGATATCATGCTTAGTTTTGGAAGGTAGGGACATTTTACTACCAAACTGTTCCAAGCAAAATTATCAAAACAAGGCTAATAAAAAAATACAATGAAAGTTAAGCCCTGTGGAAAAAAAAATCTGCCTCACATTCCAACACCAGAGGCTAAAAGTACATCAAACTGCACCAAATCCTTTTCACATGACAACCTCATAAATTATTCAACTCATTAGTAACACCAAGAGGCATAAAAATAACATCAGTGTTAAGGATGTTTTCTTACAGAGAAAGGTCAGCTAAAAGTTTCAGTACTAAAATCCAAAGGCTCAAGCCTCTGAAAAGTAAGTACATCTAGACAGAATCCATAAACTATAACTTCAATGCATGCTTAACATTCCATATGTTAATTTTAATACATATGAGAAAAGTTAGAATTATTTATTTTAATTCTGCAAACAAGACAACTTCAGTCTATTGTAATTTTTATGCAACCCTTAAGTTTGATGTGTATCACCCCTAAATGCACCTGAGGTTTAATTTTCCTGTATGGTGAATGTACTCACAGGTGAGTAGCATGACAATCCAATACAAGTCTACAACTATTTCAGTTTTTCTGTTTCTTTTAGTTGTAGCTTTGCCTTGCAGGCTAAGTCTACTACCAGGCAGCTGTCACCTGTACTAAAATACTAGAACACATAAGATACATAAATGGAGGCAATCTTTGCAACATGCTGAAACTGCTGAGTGCAGCTTGTGTTATAGTCCTCATTAAAAAAAATGCAAAACCTTTTCCAGTATCCTCTGAGGACAAACTTATGCCAAAGAGACAATATTCCTGCTATATAGGCACGAAACAAAATCTAAGTAAATGGAAATCTCCTGTTCTTTTAAAAGCAGGATAATATCAAGGCCTAAAATTTTGTAACAGTTTATAAATCGGGTTTCTTCCTGTTTTAATGTTAGTTTAACATCCAAAATTAAAAACATTCATCAATAAAAATATTTTTAAGGTTTTTTCTGCCTGCATAATGAATAAAGCCCATGGTTTTGATGATTATTTGCCTTATAAAAGCAATACAGCAATTAGCTCAGTTTTGCATCTGCCTCTCATAAGATCTATTTTGATCTTTGGAAGAATGTGGAGAAAATAACCCTTTGTCAAATATGAAATACGATATACTGCTGGGGGAAATGTCTTCCTTAACCCAACTTATGAACAGTTTATGACCTGAAGTCCTGCATATGATAGCCTTCATGTTTAAATAAGTATTAAATTACACTAGGTAGTATAACTACATACACACATATTCATTTATATGTCTAACCTTGTTCAAATCCCAGCTATTTGCCTCAACAACCTGCAAAGTTGGTGAAATGTGTAGGTCACACAGAGTTAGTGTTATATCTATCTTATTCCGAACTTCTGGCAACATTAGCCTTTGGCTAAACATCAGCTGAAAGGCTCAGTTTGCTTTGGGTACAATTGTTTCAGTTTTTTCCTCCTAAATGCTAAAGAATCCCAGGATTTGTTTTTCAATACTACAGATTAAAAAAAGAAAAGGAGATAGAAAAACATCTTAATATTATCTAAAAAATTCCTTTCTCTGATATGTTACCCCAGCTTAAACCTGAGAATGAAATTTGCATTATACTTTTATAGTAATCAGGCTCAGTCTGCTGTACAGAAGTCACTAAACACAAGAAACTTTTAGATTATATAAGGAAAACTGTAAGCATGTTCCTCCTTTCTCTTTTATAGTCCAGCTTCCTCTCCATGAAAACTAAACCTTATCTAACCCTTAAATTCCTAGACTGAAGTTCCTATGTAGTCAGTTCACTATTCAAATCACAAGTAACCTTAAAATAATTATTTAAAATGAGGCCTTATGTATTTCATTATTTGCAGGAAAAAATACCTTTGGCTGAGACTATGCATGCCAGGATAAAACTTCTGATATTTTTACAAAACAGTTAATTCCTCATTCACGAAAGGTCTCCAATGGAACTATTACGACAGATTAGTTTGATGGCCTAACAGTTTCATTCTGTCACTCCGGAGAGACAAGTTCAGTTACTTTTACCGATGTCTCAAAATTAGTGTCTGGGAATGCTAGAGAGGTATAATGTGAGCCCCTTGGGGATCAGAGAATTTAACAGCTCACAAGCTGAAGTCTTCTGGTTCATTAAAGTGAAAGAATTGAAAGAATTCCTTTCCTAAGAATATGTTGTCCCAGGAATTCTTGGCACTGTCCTTAGAAGAGACACTCTTCTAAGGCATTCATGGACATTAAGAGAACGTCATAAGCTGTATTTTAAAGCAGGAGTTAGTACTGACCATATTCCACGGCAGCTTTTAGGAGAGCATCAGAATGAGTAGACCCAAAAGCATTGCGAACAAATCGCCTCCGCCGGCGCAAATCATCTTCCCAGTAATCCAAGCGCCAGAAGTCGTGCAGTTGGCTATGAAATAAAGAACACACACATCAGCACCTACCACAGCTTGAACTGTATTTACATAAATCGTAGTATAATTTCACTGCTGCTTTTCTATTTCAGCAATGCAACCTTGTAAAAACATATATTACTAAAACTTACAATATTCTAACATTTCTTTACATGCATTTATATATTATAAACACCAGCAATGCCTGTCTCAAAATGTTCTGCCTGCTGCTAACAACATTAATCACACTGAGCCCATTAACAAATGCAGCATCAAATTACAAGTATTAATGGCACAGCTTGCTTTCTTTTACAGTGTTTTTAACAAGGCTTGTAAATCATAGAATGAACCTCAGCGCAAATAGTTTGCAATTTAATGACTATGGTCCCTTAGCAGACTGAACTTAGAAGTATAAAATATTGCCCACTTGAATTTTGTGGAACTATGATTAAACTAATGTGCTGAAATATTCATTGAAATAATTCCCCACTGCCCCTAGCAACCTGAGAAAATTGCAATTTTATTCATTATTAATAACACTGAATTAGAGCAGCAAAAAAATTCCACCATGTGGTAATTGTCTTGGTAAATTATTATTCCAGCACTAACAGAGTACTAGGATGATTTTATAGCTTCCAGCTAATACAAGCCATTAACAACCATGGCTGTCTTAGTGTTTCATTGCCTTTTTACATTCAAAAGCAATATTAAAGTTCTGTAGAATTATACAAACCATTATTAATCTATATTCAAGTCAAAAGATATACAGATATATCAGATACCCTTCCAATCCCTAATATTCTGTGATTCTGCGATATATTTGGTATTCAGCTTTGGTTTTACGGAAATTACCATCTCCACTTTAAAACAACTTTTTGGCTTTATCAACATAAACATCTCCCATAGCAATTTCATAAGTAAGCTGTGAGATATTCGGGCAAAGCTGTATTTTAAGCCAATACCTTAAAAACTTTTTTGATCACTGTTAAATACCCAGAATGTTTGTGGATGCATACGTATCATCAAACCCATAATTGAACACTCTATACACTTAAAATGAGTCTGCAGATCATGACCTTGCAGACCATAACCAGGAAACCACTGCTTTAAACCAGTCATTTTGAATCTATCTGCAGAACCCTGGAGGTGGCCAGACAAAAGACAGAGGGAAAAAAAAAAAGAAAAAAAATGTCGTTTTCATGTAATGAGTATGGGCTACCTCTCTGCTGGATTTTTCTAGGTATTAAATCAGCCATTGTTTTCTATATTGCTTTCACTTTGAGAAGCTCTGTGCTGGTAGCCATTTTCAGAGGAAACGTAGAAATTTGCTACTGTAGAACAAACCTTTTTCACTTTTTACAGTTCGTTTAACTACTTTTTTCATGCTTGCATGAGTTCTTGTCCAACTTTACTAACTGCTGTCATGAGACCTGGATCGTTTCTGGAGGGCAGAGCACCAAGGGGGGTTGATGTAGCAATATAACTTCTAGATACTTACACATTTTCAGAAGCAGCACATCATCATTTTTAGTCAATGTATTTTTTTTTTTTTTTGCATTCAGAATGAAATTCATAGAATCATAGAACGGTTTGGGTTGGACGGGACCTTCAAAGGTCATCTAGCCCAGCCCCCTGCCATGAGCAGGGATGTGTTCAACTAGATCAGGTTGCTCAGAGCCCCATCCAGCCTGGCCTTGAATGTCTTCAGGGATGGGGTATCTACCACCACTCTGGGCAACCTGGGTCAGTGTTTTACCATCCTCATTGTAAAAAATTTCTTCTTCATGTCTAGCTTGAATTTCCTTAATTTAAAACTCACTATGTGCTTGACGCTGCATGAAGGTGCTCACTGTTGCCCTGTAGGGAAGGCATTTTACTTATCTGCAAGCATTAAAAAAAAAAAACAACATCAGGAGTTCAGTGGGAGCTGCTTCCTCACCTAGAGCAGTTCAGAGCATCTTGTGTAGAGATGAGGCAGTGACTGATCTCCCACGGTGGGAAGGTGCAGCACTAATGGCCTGGGCTGCATGCTATGAGACACAAACACCTTGCTATCTTGAGTGCCAATTACCTTTTGCAAAGTAAAAAACCTACTTCAGTTTTGCACTGTGATACAGTTTTTGTTCACAGATGTCGCATTTGCTTGAATTATCAGTCCATCATTTCTCCTCCTACACCGAGCACTGAATAATTTTATTGTGTCTGCTAAATCCCCTTGATCCTTCTGCGATATGAACACAAAAATGGGCTGACAACTGCCCAATGGTTTAAAAGACAAAGCTTAAAGACTCCTTGCGTACTTCTAGTCTGTTTTAAACTGATGAGATCAAAGATAATTCTAAAGATATTTTATCATAATGATTTTTTTTTAAAGGAAAGAATCTTTCCATTTTTTCTTTCATCTAAGAGTAAGTCATGATGAAACAGGACTAAAGATATTAATGAAAATTTTTTTAAACATGAGAGTTCTCTGAAATGGCATTTATCTCCCCAACAACAACAACAACAACAATAATAATAATAATAATAATAATAATAATAGTAATAACAACAACAACAACCTGTTAGGCTCATAAAAATGATACAACTACGTAAGAGTTAATAACTTTTTATGAAATCTAGAAATATTCAAAGACTAAAATAACTTCATTTTCAATTTGTTCTGTATTTAATCTGGTAATTCACTAACTTCATTAATCAGTCTGAAGAATACCATATATTCTCATCTGAAAGTAAAACAGATTTTAAAGTCACTATGTTAATGAAGTGCTAAGTAAAGACCTTATGAAATTGTCAGAGGTTAAAGTCTATTTTAGGGATCTAAAAAAAAGGGTTACAGATTCACCAGGGGTAGAAGTCTGAAACAGATAATAATGGTGCAAATTAAATAGTTTCAAATAATAGAACACAAACCAGATACTGGAAGAGGATATGTGAGCCCTACCAAAAAGGTTTTTGAATCTTAACCAGTTACTCTCACATTTACCCTTGAATCTTTGAGCAACATCTTTAATAAAAAGACATTTTCTCCTACCCTATCGTTAGCAAGAAAGCAGATGCCTGAAGAGCTAACGGCTACACACAGAGAAAGTTTTGAATGGTTGAATTTCACCACTTGCATTACAGACAGAAAAATTTGTGGGACTTTTCTAAAAAGTTATATTATTACATGTTTGGATTACATTAAAAATACTAGCAAGCAGAATACCCTGGCCACAAGCTCCAGCCTAAAACTAAGAATTTAACCTGCATTAAAAGTCCAGAGCTATGGACTGAATCAGTGTCAACTTGTCTAGCCCCAAGATTGCAGTACTTTAGAAATGCTTATATTCTAATCCTGTGAATTCAGGCTTTAAGTTTTTTTCAGGAGTTTAGGTAGCTGTTAGATATCTCTAAATGACGGCTGAACTACACTTTCTAACACTGTGCTGGGCACAAGTCAGTCCTAGAAGAGAGTTGTGTCTGCAAATTGTCCACATCTCTTTCTGTTACAACTAATTTTTCCTAGAAATGACTTGAATAAGTAATTTTAGTGATTTATTTTTGTAACAAGTACAATATTTCAATAAGCTTTACTTTTCTTAGTAATGTATATTATTAATAATCCTTATTTCCACAGCCAACTAGATTACATGTAATTTCTCATTCCCCCATATCTTATACCAGTTAAGTGACACTCTGAATCAGGCTTGTTTGAATGAATAAGTGCATATTAAGCATACTGCAGTGAATGTTTTTTAAAAACTGAAAGTTCGTAGCACCATTCATGAGCTATTCCGTACTCCAAAAAAGAAATATATCTGTCTCATTTTAACTGAACTGTTCTTTAAAATGTACCCTGAAACACATGACACAAGGAAGTCTGCACCATGAGTTTAACTGCCAAGATAATTTCCTTACAAACTGTAATATAATCCACTATAAACCTTGATCATCCTTGTCATAACAAGGGCTGGTAGGAAACTAGTGATATTACAAGGTTACTTAAATGAAAAATTTTATTTGGAGTGGTGTGCATGTTGCAAACTTAATCCCAAATTTCAGATGTGCAGCATTTCATATAGTTAATACAGACAGAATGTACACATTTTAATGGAACAAGCCTTATTTTACTACAATTATTGAAAGATTACAAATTCTATTTCACTGTCATCACCAGTGTCCACTTAGCAGTTCTCTGTGTACATTCTCCTACTTTAAATAGTATTTCATCTTGTTAAAAGCCAGCATGGGATGGAAAGGCAAAGTGGTTTTATGCTACCTCAGGTAGTCAGTGTGAACTTTGATAAGTTAGAGCAAAAAGCTTTGAAGTCTCCCAAAGGCAGGTTGCCCTAAAACTGAGAACTGCCCAGAATTCTGTATAATGCTCTTTGCTACCATACCATACGCACCTTCCATATATTTGGGCACAAAGATTATTGTGACACACTAAAGTATGTCAGGTAGCCCAATGTATTACACTCTTGAAGAAGAAATTGTGTAGCTCTCCACCAAGACAATTTAGAGGAGTGTCAAGCCAGCCTGAACAGCAAAGTCCTCTTTGCCTTTTTACAACATCTCCACAGTTCAGATTAAAGACAACTTTTGAAAAGATTTTCTATTAACTCCTTCAGCCACAGCTTCAAAGAAGTGTATAGGAAGGGTTTTTTCTTTTACTTATGAATATTAGCTGCCCTAAACAGAAAGCCTTTGTCCACTCTGTGGGCAGTCAGCATCCACGCCAGCAGCTCGATGGCTGTGAAACTCAGTCCCTGGTCACATACAAATGCAGTTTGCTCTGTGTCACCTGCAGCTACAGCAACTAGAGGCAGATACAGAATCACAAAATGTCAGGGATTGGAAGGGACCTCGTAAGATCATCTAGTCCAATTCTCCCTGATGGAGCAGGAACACCTGGATAAGGTTACACAGGAATGTGTCCAGGCGGGTTTTGAATATCTCTAGTGAAGGAGACGCCACAACCTCCCTGGGCAGCCTGTTCCAGTGTTCTGTTACCCTCGCTGTGAAGAAGCCTTTTCTCATATTTAAGTGGAACCTCCTGTGTTCCACTTGGTACACATTGTCTTTTGTCTTATAATTGGTTGTCACTGAGAAGAGCTTGGCTCCATCCTCATGACACTCACCCTTTACATGTTTAAAAACATTAATGAGGTCACCCCTCAGTCTCCTCTTCTCCAGGCTCAAGAGACTCAGCTCCCTCAGCCTTTCTTCACAAGGGTGATGCTCCACTCCCTTAAGTATCTTCATGGCTCTGCCCTGGACTCTCTCCAGCAGTTCCCTGTCCTTCTTGAACTGAGGGGCCCAGAACTGGACACAATATTCTAGATGCGGTCTCACCAGGGCAGAGTAGAGGGGAAGGAGAACCTCTATCGATCCCCCTTCTAATACACCCCAGAATGCCATTGACCTTCCTGGCCACAAGGGCCCAGTGCTGGCTCATGGTCATCCTGTTGTCCACCAGGACCCCCAGGTCTTCCCCTACACTTCTCTCCAACAGGTAGTTCCCCAATTTATACTGGAACCTCAGTTTGTTTCTGCCCAGATGAAAGACTCTACACTTGCCCTTGTTGTATTTCATTAAATTTTTCCCTGCCCAACTCTCCAGCCTGTCCAGGTCTCACTGGATGGCAGCACAGCCTTCTGGCATGTCAGCTACTCCTCGCAGCTTGGTGTCATCAGCAAACTTGCTGACAGTGCACTCTATTCCCTCATCCAAGTCATTGATGAATGTACTAAATAGTACTGGTCCCAGTACCAACCCTTGAGGGACTCCACTAGATACAGGCCTCCAACTAGACTCCGTACCATTGACGACAAATACAAACAGTGGAGAGCAGCAGTGCACATGTCTGTGAAAGATTCTCAGGCTACAGCCCAAAGGATGGGCTGCCAGATGGAAGAGATTAGGTGTGAATATGTTAATGAAGAGGAACAAGCCTGCAGGCATGGGGGAAGGGGACAAAGTTGTTTGGAAAAAGAGGTGGGTCACAGAACTGGAAGGATGTCAGGGAATCCATGGTCTTTATAATACTGGGAACCTACATAGAAAAGGCAAGGAATGGATGATCTATAATGTCAAGAATTAGGCTTGATAGTTTTTCTGTAACATATTTTAAAAAGGAAAAGCAATTGTTTTTGCAATGTGGAATTATGACTATATTTTGAGAAATGAGAAAAAAAATGCATATTGGAAAAGTATAAAGCATTTCTCTAAGGTAAAATTAAAACCAGAAAAATTGTAACATTAAAAAAAATAGAAAGCATAAGAAAATGACAAAAATTACAAATTATTACTTATGCAATATTTATTACAGTTAAAAAGCACAAACCAAAATATGAAACTATTTGAGGGAAGATCTAAGTAGCAGAAGTCTTTTGTAGCAATGAAAAAGCAACCAATACTCTTCAGAAGGGGTGGAGGAACAGATACAATAATCGTATTAGGGTGAAGATTTTTCTGACTGTGCTTGAAACAGAAATAATGACTGCTGTATTTATCAAGATGGTGAGACAGTCATTCAAAAATCACATCCTACATTATGATGGCTAAAAGAAAAGAAAGTATTTTTATACATAAACAGAAACAAATATCATAAACCTTAATTAACATAACTGGTGTAGTTACCCTACACAAACCCCATTTTTTTAGTTACAAAACCCACAAAGCTCGGTTATGTTTTTCCAAAGAGAATGCTAGGGAATCCCAGAAAACAAAAAAAAACACCAAAAAAAACCCAAACCAAACCAAAACAAAAAAAACCCCAACCAACCAACAAAACACAAAAAACCCCACAAACCTAGAAATACTGAAAATGAATACTAGCACTAAGCAAATAATACCAATAATACTAAAAACTGGAAATACCAACACAGGGAGTAAAAATGTAAATGAACCTGAGAAACATATAATACAATGAAAATTGAAAAAGATGAAAAAATATTATAAATTGGAGTTTAAAAAGTCTTTAGGAATTCTTATAAACAGCAACTTTTTTTTTTTTATTCTCTTAAGTACACATGCACAAGAATTATTATTGTTAAACATCAGGAATATATTTGGCAGAGTTTCAGGGCAGGAGGGAAAGTCTCAGATAAAGAGCTTACCATTTAAATAGAAAGATGCTAAATACTCCGGGAAATTTAGGCAACATTTAATCTTTTAGAAGATTTTTTTTGCGAATATGATGTTGAGTGACTCAATTATTGCCTGAGAAGTTTCATACTTCATGAAGACAACAGATTAAGAGGCAAAGAAATTGAAAAGCACAGATGAAAGGTTTGAAATGTAATTATTGATTGTTGGAGAAAAAGCAACACTGAGCGGGGAAAAAAATGAGAGGTAGTGAGTTTGTAAGGAACAGAGATGTGAGAAGAGAACCAATGATTATGGAAACTAGTGGAAAAGAAATAACTGTGAAAGTGGATGGGAAGAGAGAGAAATTGATGTGAATAATTATGGATGGATCATACTAGGTTATCAAGAGTATCTGTTAGATAATCTATAAGATTTTGAGCCTTGTGAATTTGAGCTACTTTTGTTTCAGGCAGTAAACTCCAGAAATCTGTGTAAGTTTAGCACTGATCTGTGGGGTCATATGATTACTTTATTAACAGAAAAAGGGAAAAATGGTTTGTTTTTACACAATTGATAACATATGCAGCATGAGTTACCAGCAGATTACATACTAGTGGACCCACAGGTTTCCCTTGGACACTGGAGAATGGTAAAATTTTTAAAATAGGGAAGAAAAAGTTGTGAAGTTGTTTACACTTGTCAAGATTGACTACCATTCATAAACCTGCAAACTTTTACAGAGATCAGTATTTGTGCTTTGTAGCTTTCCGTGGTTTGGGTGGAGGGGAAGGGTTTTCATGTGGACTTTGAAATCAGGGTGAAATAGAGCACAGAGGAAATCGAAGTAACAGAAAATACTACCCCAATCATCAAAACAAGAGCAGGGGAGTCACCTCTGAAAGGCAAAAAGAAAACACAGTTTCTCTCCTATTATCATATTACTCATGGTCATGCATTAATAATGAAGGACAAAGCTGAGAGGAACAGAGAATTTGCTACAAATTAAGAGAGCAAAAAGTATCAGAAGATGGCTAATGACTAAAGGTCCACCAAATTCACAAAGAATTTTCTAAGAACTGTTTTAAGGTGTAACATCCTTGTCAGAAAAGAGGGGGTGACTTATGTGGCTTTTACTATCTTCTTAAGGCTCCGAAAAATGGTATATTTAATACACACTCTTAAGGAAACCGTCCAATTCCCGAAACTTTCATGACTTGATTTCAGTGAAAAAAATGAGGACACTGAAGTTCAAAAGATGAAAAATAGAAAGAGGAAGCTGAAAACAGAAATCTCTCCAGATGTATTAATCTTCAGTTAGACAAGACATCAGAAAGAAGAATAACGTCAGTAGCTGTGAAAGGGAGACTGTGGCAACAGAGATGTTAATTTTAGCTATAGTAGTACCTGAAACACAAACTTCTAAGGCAGTCAATCCCCAGATTATATTGCATATCTGATAACTTGCTTCTGATCATCAGAAAAATTTATATAAAATGCAGACAATTTGTAAAAGCATTGGGGATTTCAGTATATTGCATAGAGTCTGAAGTAACAAACTGATAACAAATACACATGCACAAAGAAGGACTAACAATTATCCTGATCATCTAGATTTTTTAATAAAGGTTAGACTCCCAGAATGAGATGTTCATTCTGGAATGCCTGCTATGTTATTAAATAGTAAGAAACTTATATCAAAAAGCAGTAGTTTTAGTGAAATAAGACTAAGCATACATAAAGCTATATAGGAAAAAAGGAAAAAGCATATACATCTTTAAATTTAGCAATGGAAATGACAATAATTCAAATGTCTACAAAGTAAAACTGAAAGTAAATAGATTTTTTTTAATTATTAAATTGATTTAACATAAAAGATAAATTTAAAGCAATGTGAGATAACTTTGGTAAATCTATCCAAACAACTAACGTGCAATAGTAGGATGCTACATGTAGTACAGCTAAATGAAACAATAAATTTCCCTGAACTTTTATACTCAGTTCATTTTAGTTAATCCAATGACACTGAATGAATAACTGAGGCAATATAAAAAGTGGATACATAAACTGTCAATGTTCAACTCAACGTAATCACAGTGGGTTTTCTTAGTCACAATGTATCAATAACAACAGAACGCAAGTGCACCAAATTCTAGGAATAATATATTGTACCCCTAGAAACACTAAAATGCAATAAATTTTAAGGTTACTAAAATGAAGACACATAGTAATATCTTCAAAGAAAACACAAAGAAAGTGATTGGAACAATACTCCTTGGTTTAACTTCGATTCCTCGTTCAGAACCTTTCATCTTTTTCAGAATGTGTTGTCATCACTCCAAACAAAGAAGAAACAAAACTCCCAAGGCCCAGAAAGCCTTTTTAAAGTTTTGAAGAAATGAAAATTTGGATAAATTCACTTTTGAAAAATGTCTTGAAAGAATACACAGTATTTTAGCCCATTTTTATTTTTAATGTATTTTTTGTTAGGTCATGCCGTCTCAGCACAGTGGCATACTTAGCAATGTTTCGTAAGAACTACCATGATGCTACAATATATAAAAAAGTCCAAGATGAAATGAAAGGTATATTGAGGTTGCCTTTCTCTTTCTGAACTGACTGTAAAGATACAGACAGAATGGCTTAGACTAGAAGTATAATTGTAGGTGGTTAAAATCAAGTAAAATTTATTCCATGCTGTGTGCGGCTTTTCTTATTCTAAATGTAGAAATACCTCAAAGTTTCACTGATACAAAAATTTAAGTATGTTGCAAATGATCTTCCAATTTCTAGAATAGAAAGTCTATTTATTTTACATTTTGACTATATGGTTTTATAACATCACATAGAAATAGGTACCATGACATCAGCTTATGCATTCCTGCTGTGAAGAAATAGAAGAGGAAAGTAAAATAAAATTTCAAAATACAAAATTTTGAAAGTTTTTTTTAATTAAAAAAAAATGAAAGGGAAAAAAATCAGGTATTTTCATAAGGACTTATACCATCTTAATTATTCACCAAAATATTTAACCAAAATACTGTTTTCTGATTAAAAAAAGTTTTAAAACACAATTTCCATTCAACTCTTCTTCTGTTTGTACAAGTATTCCACCTGCTGGTAGTAATATTATTTTGCTTCTTAAACACCTTCAAAAAGAAGAATAAAAGTGCGTGCCCTCTGAACACAACAAACAGGAATCCTCAGGAAATATTACAACTTTTTGGCTAAACTGTCTGGAAAGTATTGTGTCATTTTACAGCTACAATCCATACGAAATCAGACAAAAGTCTCAGAAAAAAAACTTGTGTATCTTAATTTTAACAAAATAAAATGTGGATTTAATAAACTAAATAGAAAATGCTTTAGGACAACTATTAATTTTGCCACGATGTGCTGGTTTTTGAACAAGGTTAACTTTAATATATAAAGTTCTTATAATACTACCTAAGGATTTTACAGAATTAAAGTTATTTGCTGCCCTTTTTTTTTTCTTTAATCAAGTATTCAATGTAGTTTCAATGTAGTTCATCTCTTGAGCTCCAAAAATTAAATATTTTTCCAGCAACAATTCTGTAGCCAACATTTGTCTGCTAATACAGCTCACTGCTTCTGTTCAGTTTTTCAGCCAAGCATTGAGTCAGAAGCACAGTGACTCAATTTTGCCTTGGGAAGGAGAACAACTGGTTGCAGAAAAACATATAAACTGGTGTTGTAACCAATGGAAATTAAGAGAATTTTCTCTTGTAGTTATGCCTTCCTCTAGTATAGTATCTTATTGCCTGATTCCATTCTTTCACAGAAATTACCTAATAAAAGACCCCCAAACTCAACTCCACAAAAATAACTCCTTTCCTATCTAACTGGGCGCTTTTGTAATATTTGCTTGGTTCAGGTGTAGTACTGAAAAGGGAAGACATAGGGAAAAATTTATTCTGATCTCACAGAGATTCCTTCCTCCTCTGCCTCTGCACAAGTGCTACCTTCTCCACCTATGTAAATGATAGGATATTTTGCTACTGAGTGAAATGAACTGTACTAGGTTCTTTAGGTAGAATTTTCTACCTTTTCTGCAAAAAAAAAAAGAAAAAACTCACAATTCTTCCTTTGAATTCTGAACAGCAATAATACCACCACATTAAGAGGTTGGGGGGTCCCTCCTCAGCTTGTTGTAAATGTCACCCCCATACACATCACAGAAGTTCTGAGATTTTGCAGATGTTATGACAAAGCAGGAGAAGTACCTAACTGGGACAGTAGGGTCCTACCTTCTCAAAAAAAAAAAAAAAAAAAGATCTAGGCTTTTGCGATTGATCTGCAATTCCGTAAGAGCTAAAAACAACCTAAAAGAGCTAAAAACAACCTAAAAGTTGTTTCAGTCTCAAGTATTGAAAGTAGGCATCCAAAGTAAGAGAGCTTGTGGAAGTTCTTGAAAATGTTGGTGTCTCTTTGGCTTACTTAAAGGTCAAATACTAAAGGCTCAGACTTGTAAGCAGGGATCATATATGTGACTGCTGATGAGGGTGCTGCCCCTACTGTCTGCTCCATTCCAGATGCACAGATTAAGGCATCTGAATTTCTCATGAAGAAGCTACTGAACATACAAATTACAGTCCAGTTTCAAGGCAAATCAGCAATGCCTTGTCAAAAAATCTAGAGCTCTACTTTTGACATGAACAGCAGGGTTGAGGTAGACAGCTAGGACTGGTTATCTCATTAGCTGCTCTTGTTTGTAAGTCACAACTTGAAGTCTTTGGCATCCAGGAATAGAACTTTTTTCTCTCAAAATCTTTAATTAGAAGAAAGGAAAAGTGTTTTAGTTGAATATTTTTAGAGTGCTACTCCAAAATTAAGACACACAGCTTTTTTTTTTTTTTAATACCATTTCTTAAAAACCCATAATGAATTGCTGTTTCAAACCTTTATAAATTATTCAAGCTGCAACTGTTTAAAGACAGCTAACTTATAAACCTGGCACTGAGATGAAATAATTAGCTTTCTTGAGGCCTATCAATGAACAGCAACAGTAATCAAAATCTAATAAATAAGTAATAAAGTTTTATCAAGGCAATTATTTTAGTTTCGATCATGCAGAGCTGTTTATTAAAGTGCAAGTTGAATAATACACTATTTTAACAGAATGACTGTTTTTGCAAAATGCTGTTTCAAGCTCAGTAATTGGAAATATTTGAATTCAAAATTTATAGAAGTATGAAGTTTTACACTTTCCACTACCATTTTGGGACAGATTTATTTTTTTTCCTAAGTATCATCTGGAAGTACAGCATAAGATAAAGCACACATCTAGCTTTAAACTTAATATTGTTCCTAAGAATGAAAAAAAGACATGCTGGCCCAATTAGCGGGTATCTCTTGATTGGTGTATAACCAGTTATTACTGTCCACAAACGCAACTTGTAGTGATGAAATAAGCATTTGCCAAATGGCATAGCCATGAGTGGTATAGAATTTTTAATAGAGACGATGTTTAAAATACTATCAAATAAATGCTGAAATAATCTTAACTCCTCTTTTTTTTTTTTTTTTTCTTGGGAACTTTTGTAAGAGCTAAGAAACCAGCTTGGCAAGTAAATCAAAACAGTTCTATTTATACTTCATTTCTGACAGTCAAGAAGTTCTTTAGAAGTACAGAAACAGTCTTCTATAAAATATCCCAAAATATATCAGCATGACCCAATGATTTATTTTTGGCTCTGCAAAACTCATGGGAGAAGAAGCAGACATGAAAGAAAAAAAAAGACAACACAGAATTGAACTTTCTTGTTTTCTGTCTTGAAAAAAATCTCCAGTTTTGTGAGTTTTAGAAAAACAAGCAGCAAAGGCTTTAAAGAATTCTTGCATACAAAGTATCTGACAATCCATTATTCTGGATATACTCTTAAATGTTTTCCTTCCTTTTAGCTACTTAATCTGTTAAACAATTCTGTGTGACAATCATAAGACACAGCTGATTTTTCCCCTGTCTGTAGCACAATCTGTGACATGATCGCATGTATCTTCTTCATTTTCCATGTACTTTCATAGTGCAGTTGATATGGTATAGTACAATTCCTATAGGGATATGCTTTACAAATATACCATAGAATGCATATTTGGCTATATTTAGCTGTATGTTCTTACTTAAATGAATACTACCATTAAAGAAAAATCAGTAGCAGTAGTTTAATATATGTATACAAAACCTCACTGTTTTTCTGTATAGAATCATCCTGAGGAATTACAGTCCTCAACTTTGTTAGTTAAGCTGATTTAATCCTTTACATGTTTATTCCAAGGTTTTTTTTTTTTTAGACTTTATTACTATAGTTTGTTTGCATGTAATATGGGAAATGAGAACAGTATTTCAAACCCATTTATTATGCTAGAAAAGAAAGGTTACTGACTGGATTAGTACTGAGCTAGACAACTGATAAGGGATTGCACCATACACCTGGGAACAGAAGGATGTCCTGCTCTCCTTTCAGAGCATGGGTAGCCAAATTTTCTGGTCCAAGAAAGCAAAAATCAAAAACTTGACATGTCTGTGAAACACAAGCTATGAGTAAAAAAGGGACAATATTCTAGGAGTAGTTCAAAAGTGGAAGAAAGTGAGACAAAATGAAGCTGGACTCAGTCTGTACCTGGGTCTGAAGGCAATTTGCCAATAGCATTTTTTTGGCTGCCAATCTGGATCATCCAGAGTATTTTCTGTCAAAGCTCCTTGGGACACAGGCCCTGGGAAAGAGTTTCTCTTGACATGCAGAAAAGTCACACGTGGCTTAAGAACTATAGGAGCAGATCATGCCAGCCTCAGAGGTTCTCCAGTTTCTAATGACTCACTCAGGGGAAAATACAGTCTACTCTCTCCCTCCTTACTCAGTTTCATTCTTTCGGAACCTCTTGCTTAATTTAGCTACTCCAGATTCCCTCCATGTAGTTTAACAGAAACTATGTTTGAAGATGCTGCAAGGTTGACTATGACCTTATTTTCAGAAACTGCTTTTCCTATAGGAACCAAATTGCCTATGACTTGGTAGAATTTGTTTTCCTTTCTTGCAGTCTGGGAGGTACAGGTCAGTTGCTGGGAAGTTAATACTATCAGTTAACAGTTGTAATATATTGGAAGATTAAGATTGTCAAATTATGCCAAACAATAGCTGAGTTGAGTTCATTTTATCTAATTTAAGATGTCAACATTATCAATATTTACCTAATCAACCCAGACTCATTTCATGGGCCATGGAGAGAACTAGTTGCACCTTGGGAAAAGTTGGGTACTAGGAATCCTACTGGTCTTGTCTCAAGTAACAAAGGTCTCAACAGCAGAGAAAGTAAAAACCTGGGGTTCTCACAGAAGAATCTGGCATCTAAAACTTGCACTGAATTGTCAAGGGAAGGATCAGGTTACAGAATTCACATGATTGAGTGAAATCCGAGAGGAAAGATAGATAAAATGAGAATACGCTATATGGATCCCATTAAATGAGAGAATTTGAGAAAGTGATCGATTGACTTGTCCTAGTCTTATTGTACTACAAGTAAAAGTTACACAGAGGTGTCTTTCCATCACCTGATTGTCCTACAAAAGGGAATCCTGATATATACAAAACAAAATTAATAGAACTCATCTCCTGCTCGTAAATTAAAAAAAAAAAAAAAATAAAATAAAAAAATCCAGGTTCCTCTTTTAAAGAACAAGGCAATGATTTGATTGCTATAGAACAGCAACACAATCAGAGGGTCAGCATTTTAAATCCCCAGATTTAGACTGTAAATGCCTTACTGAAAAAAAACCCAACTCTTGAATTCATATAAAATAGTGTATATAATGTACACTCAGCAAACAAAAAATATATGAAATCAAGCAATTGAAAAAAAAAAAGCTGACACTTCTTAAAAGTCAGACTATGTCACTAAAGCAACTGATAAAGCCTAATGGTTAAATACTTATAAAAAGGATATTCTTTATTATGCATAATGGGACATTAAAAAATCTACAATATTATTTTGGAGAGTCTGAATCTGTGGTGTAGTGTATATATATAGAGATATATATGTATATTTTTAAGAAAAAATGTAATTTAGGCCCAATTCTAAGTATGAGTTTAAGTATAAGCTTATGAGAAATCCCATTAAAGTAAAAAACATACTTAAAATGAGTCATTTCAGGACATGTGTTAGGGTCTTAGTTCCACCAAGATTTGAGAAAATGCTTGAAACTAGTGGTAGAATATCCATGTGTTTCTTTACACTACAGACTGAACACTGGTAGGCATAGACACATAGAAATTGCAATTTATTGCCTACAAATAAGACTTTAGTTGAGGTTACTTTGTTAACTTCTTCCTGCTGTCTAAAATAGCTCTTTTTTTTTTTTTTTTTAAGAAGCAAACAGCCAAAACAAAAAGCCAAACTAGTGTAAAGCTTCCAATAAGCCTTGAAAGAGATGAATTGAATTGACACCAGTGTGAAAAGCCGCTAAATCACTCTGAAGGATTATTAATCTTTTATACAGGAAATTAATGTAGGTTCTAATCTCATGCTTTGTAAGACTATTCATTAAATAAATAACTATAATACAGTTCTAGAATAGCTTTTGTCTACTATCTCACACTTTATTTAAGCAACCAAAGCAACATGGGACTACATGAGTGAATATACACGTCAGGCCTGTACTTTGTGTTGCTCAACAGCTGTGTTATTTTTCTCCTAATGTTTAATTGAACTAGCATAAGGCTATAGCTCCTTGTCCTATCAGCAGAAGACCACATAGTTCAGTTCTTTCCTCTATGTTGTTTTCCTGATAGATATTTATAAATTAAGACCTTCCCTGAGTCTTTCTTTTTCCAAACTATCTAAATTAAGTTGATTTAGTCATATTCATGGTATCATTGACTTGAAGCATCCTTGTCTTTCTGTAGATGTTCTGTAATTTCTGCAGTTAGTGACATGGTTCAAAACTGCACATACAAACCAAGGCACAATATATAACTGTTGTGGTTTAACCTGGCAGGCAGCTAAACAGCACACAGAGCCATTTGCTCACTCCCTCCACCCCGTGGAATAGAGGAGAGGATTGGAAAAAAAAGGGCAAACCTTGTGGGTTAATATAAAGACAGTTTAATAGGACAGTAAAGGAAATAGTAATAATAATAATGATGATTTGAGTAAGAATAATAGAATACAGAAAACGAGTGATGCACAATGCCATTGTTCACCATTCATTGATTAATGCTCAGCTCATCCCTGAGCAGCAGTTTCCTGGGTCAGCTTTCCACAAAATATACACCGAGCATGACCTCATACACGGCATGGATTACCCCTTTGGCCACTTTGGGTCAGCTGTCCTGACTGTGTCCCCTCCCAGCTTCGTGTGCACCTGGCATTGCAGGAGAATCTGAAAAGTTCTTAACAACTTGGTAACAATTAAAATATCAGTGTATTATCAACATTATTCTCATTCAAAATCCAAAGCACAGCACTACACAAGCTGCTAGGAAGAAAACTAATCCTATCTCAGCCAAAACCAGGACAATAATGGACCTACTATTGTTTAAATAGCAATATCTTCCCATGGAGTAGTAAAAAGCTGAATTGTCGACCAAGAAAGCAGCTGGTCTTTCTAGTTTAATACTGAATCTGTCAAAAGCTTTTTCTGTGGTTTTGGAAAACTAAACCAAACCAAACCAAACCCAACCAAACAAAACCCAACAACAACACAAACCAAACCAAGCCAACAAAAAATCACAAACCACCACACAGAAAAAAACATCCTGCTTCAATTTATCTTAATCTTTGACAAAAAATTTATAATACTTCCCTTATTTAACTTCAGGGAGAAGATAGGAGAATGACACAGTACTATGATATCTACATACAGTGCTATAAAATACTCTTTATTTAGCCTCCACCACACTTAAATAATTGTGTTAAGAATGAACATTGTCTTGCAAACAGGCAGTATAACTCAACAGACTGATAACGAAATAAACACCCTTAACAACTGTAGTGTGCATATGATTGTGACGATTTGGTGAACAGTGAGAAGGCAGTGTGATTCAGAACTTATTTCCTAGGAATATTTAGATAACTTGTCAAAATTTCTTTATTTTATAGTCTTGTTGATGCTGTCTTACCACCCTTTGGTCAGCAGCAGGACGACAAAGACCCCTTTGCTGATAACTCATAAATATCTGTGAACCTTTCAGGACAGCTAACATGGTAGAAAAGAAGCACACTAAAAATCTCACACTCAAGGAAACATGAAGTTCATTACTGACTCAGTACTACACCCTTCTCAGACACTAATTTCCTAGAGTTTTATCAGCCATCAGTTAATAGTCACAAATGCATAGACTCGGGCATTTTTTCCCTTAGGGCCTACTGTGACATCATGAAAATGGCTGGTGGCGTGGAACCTTTCAGAAGCTGCCTTTAGAGCTGATATATTCACAAGAAACACTGAAAACTCGAGTAGAAGAAAAATACAAGAAACATTATGGAGGATTGTTGGACGAGCTGGTAGCAGCCCATTTATTTATAACACTTCGTGTTTTCATTACCAATGTTTATAAAAACTGTTTAGTGAACATCTCCAAAACCTTAATTTGCCTGCAGCAGGCCTTTGAAATCAAGCAGGAAGAAAGCAATCAGGTTAGAGCATTGCTCTTTATGATATTAAATGCTCTTCTGGCATAAGTGAGATATAAATTATTGGGAAAAAGTCTGTGTTCTACTTCTGTTCCACAGAACAATGTCGGCAGCATACCAAAATAACAAGATAAAATGAGCATAATGATCCAATGAGCCAGTAGTAGACCCTCCCCTACTTCGGGAGGTCTCTACTCCCCAGATTGATTTTTTGCCCATGAGTCATTATAGGTCATTCAGTGCTCAAGGTATACGCACTAGGGGAATAATCATAGTTGTTCTCCGTAATTTTCAAGTTAAATTTGCAAGCCAAGTATTTTTAGTTTGTACATTTCATATAAAAAAAATAAAGAAAGCACTATGGAGGACTGTGAAATACACATATGCTCTAACTTCACCAACATCCAACTGCATGAGAATGTTAGTCATTATGCAGCGCTATACCTACAGTCTTCCAGAGATATTCTGAAAGCCTGCAACAGCAAATCAAAATTATTTTTTTCAGGCTTTGTCAATGAAGTGTTTCTCTCTCAAACATATGCACCAATAACAATTTGTGCCTAGACTGCTACAGTTGATTTTATCTGTAGGGAAATACAATTATACAAGAAAAGCTATGGTGGACACAACATGCTTTCCCCATGAATCACCAAAGTTTTGCGTAATGGAACACTGTCAGCCTTTTCTGATGGTGCTATCTCGTTTTACACTAGTAAAACATTACTTGGAATGGGGAATGAAAGGACTACAGCCATATGGCTCAGACCCAGGCTTATCTCTTGCCACATTGCCCCAATTCAGAATCCAAGTCCTTACTGTTTTTCTCTTTTTGAAAATATTGAGTCAGTGTAGATGTGCAGATTTCATTGAGAAAGCTTTAGTCATTCCTGATAAGCTTCCTAATGGCAATAAAGCTACAACCTGGTGCATCCCAGATGGGGGAGGGTGGATGGGGACTGAGTGGGAAGCAGTACATGTGTATGTCATTCTCTTCTCTCTGGCTGTTACACAAAGTAAAATAGCTCCAGCTGGAAGGATTAACAGAGACCTGCTCCAGAATAAGGTTCAGTCAGCTAGGGGAGCCTCCAGGAAGGAGGACAAGGCCCTTTCAGACCTCCCCAGCTAAAGAACAGAGCCATAACCAAGAGGGATATGCTAGTGATCTTTAACATTATGGATGGCACCAAGATGGCATTCAACTGACAACAAGGACTCACTATTTCTCATAAGCAAAGACCTAGAGAGAATATACGGTTATCAATTCAAAACAAATGGAAGTGCACTTTGTGTGAATTTCTCACACAACATACTCAAGAGTGGACCTCAATGTTCTGTCATATCCTGGACAGCAGAAGTTTACATGAGTTCTTAAAGGGATTAGACATTTCCTTTCATAAAGGGGAAAAAAAATATACCAAAAGTTATTAAACTCAAGGATATCACCTTTGACTCAGGAAGTCCCTGAGCTACAATTTGCTGAAAGCTGGGAGGATTTGCTGGGGGAGTATAATGATAAAGTCACCTAGGGAAATACTACACTACTCCCTCAGCCTCCTCTGCTGGCAGCCAACAGATATTGGAGTAGCAGACTTGTAATCTGATTCTTCTAGTTTGCTGTTATATTATTTTCCACTGTTATTTTGGGGCTGATTCCCCAGTGCCATCAAGATAGCCCCATGTCAACTAAGTTTCAGTCAATTAACTTTCATTCCCAGGTTAACAGCAGTAGTAAGTAACTCATGCCATTGCTCAGCTAATGAGCATGGGACAGCATGTTCTCAGCAGGACTCAGGCTCTGTAATTATTCTTTAGAAGAATGTAGATTGGGCCTAAACCTTTGAAGGTGATCACATAAAGGATAAGACATACTTACACATACTGCGAAATTCATTGATCTTGAAATATAAACTAGTTTCTAGCATAAAAAACTTTAAGTTGATGAGATTTTAATTTTTTAAAATGTCATCCAGTGTTTAAATTCATCGCCAGGTCACAAATAGTATGCTGTAATATTTGAATAAGATGAATGATTTATAATCTCAACATTTATTCTTCTGGAGTAAGGACAGTAAATACAACTGTACACTGTTAAGTAGGGGAAATTAGGTAAACATGAAAGAAATTCACCCACTTTTGTCAATATTATGGTATTTTGCTAATATAAAAATCATCCTAGCTGTACTTCAACTGAAGAAATGTAGAATTTGCAATTTCTTTTATATGATATTTTTGATCAACAATACCTTTTTGTTGCCATTTTTAAAATGTGGATACTAATAAAATCACAAAGCAGCTGTGTAAGAGTACAAATTGTATGATATGTAGAGTTTCAGGTCATTTATGGAAGGAATGTCTTTAACTAAATTGCATAGGGTTAGAGTGCCATGAAAATGTTATAAATAAAATATCTTAAAAATTTGAAAAAGGTGACTTCTTCAGTATGTAACTGAAAACTGTGAAAAAAATGTGAAGTTAAACAGAAGGAAAAAATCAGTATGCTTAGGGCAGCAGTTGATCCATTTAAAAAACACCACTTTATCTGCTCTCTTTTCCTTTGCAAAATCCAATAAACTGCCATTATACTCCTTTTAAATGGTTCCATTACAAGGATTCTATAACAACAGACTAATCTCTTGATAATTATAATAAATGCCCATAATCAAAGCAGGAACCATTTAAAATAAGGAGAAAGGCTGTTTTCCATCAAACTCATTGTAGTTCTGTGACCTTTGGGGTATTAAGCGACATCATATGCTGCCACCTCTAACTGCAACATATCTTTCCTACCAATCTTGCTCGAATAAAAAATGAAAAGGATGAGAGATCAATGGCAATGTGGACTGACACATGGTAAGAGTTCTTACTTTCCAGCTCTGAGCCTTGTAGAACATAAAAATTGCAATTTGCAAGATTGCAAAGTCTCAAAGCCGGCAGGATTCAGCCAGCAGCTCTTTGACGGGCTTTGATTCAAGGTGCTTCCCTTCAGGAGGGAACTCGGGAAGGAGCACACCGGTGTTTTAAAAAGTCGTGCTATGGCAATGTGAGCTGTATATCATTACTAACACTTAAGAAAGTATTACTTTTCAGAAAGACAGGACATTTTATCACAAAATTTGATAACGTATTCACATGCACAATGATTTCCAGAGATCATTTAAGAAACTGAAGGTTGATAAAATTACGGGAAATGACTGTATATGATCAGAATGGCTTTCATCTGCATTTTGTTAGACCCAGCATTGATTTCACTTTTCAGCTGTGAACAGCAAGAGGCCAGCTGTGGCCAAGGGAGAGAGAAAGCAATGAACCAGGGTCAAAATAGCGGCTGAGTTGTCAGAAAATTTAACACTTTTAATGACTAAATCTCAGCAAAGAATCTTCGAGTTACAACCATTTGAAAATTATATCCAGCAGGTCCCACAAACTGTCAGAGAACAGAAGATTTAATTTATGACAAAGTAAAACCTTTGAACTCTAGTTATGTGAATAAACAGCATTATAAGGGGAAAACAAACAAAGCAAGGAAAATATAAAATACATTGCCTTCAAGGCAGAAACAACTACATTTTACTTCGTATTCCCAGATGTATTAAAGGGAAATTTATGACAGCACACTGAAAAGCAAGATTCCCATTGTGAAACCCTTCACATTTATTTAACTAAGCACAATCATTGAAAATGACCTTTATCCAAACCCTTCACAGCTGTCTTAAAATGATCTAAAACTATTGCCAGATTTTCTTTAACTAACATTACTTAACAAAAAGTCATTACCCCAGGGCCATATTACACTACTGGCAAGTAAACACAAATCCATTTTCAACAACATGCTATGAAGTTTTAATGAAATATTGATAACAAATTGAAAACTCCCCATTAAAAAGGTGCCAAACAATACAAATCATCATAGTTTTCCACTCTAGCAATAAATACAGTTTCTTTATTTGTGATAACATATTTGTCACCTATTAGATGTCCACGTGAACAGAAAAATCTTACATTTAAAACTGTTATTAAATGAGGTGTCAAAATGCTTGCAAATGAAGCTGTTCTAGCAGCATATTGTGAAAATATATCCTCATCTGTTCTCAAAGGACAGCACATCCAAACTGTACATTACTCTGTAAAATTAAAGGGCTACTGACAATGAATACATACAGCAGTTTTCATTGCAGTACACTAATAATTTACCAGTGCCTTAATAACATTGGATTCAAAGAATTAAAAAGCAGCATGTCAAAATGATGACCACCTTCATTTTTCTCCCTTTTCTACATAAGCACTAAAAATAAAGATTAAAAGATTGTCGCTAGAGTTGGACTCCTGCAGGTCTAGGTTGACTGACATGGGTTAGGGAAAAAAAAATCATATATGTGGATTCAGAACAGAACTGTTCAGTTTTTAAAATAATAGTGTAGAGCCACAATTAAAACAGGTCCATCCTGTGGGGCAGGGGGAAAGGACTTTATTAAAGGGCTGGTTAGTTCAGTAAATCATGGCTTTCAGATAAAGATGATTATGGTGGTTTCTTGGTGGGAGAGGGAGAGAGGTACAGGAGGTTCATTTCACCACCAAGTAATTATGCTGACCCAGAGCGTTACCATTTATCATGGCTGAAAGATGACACTCACTGTTAGCCAAGGGAAACTGCTAGTCAAATGCTTCCATCCAGATCAATACACACCACATTTTTCTACAGCCAAAAGTAATTATACCACAGCAAACTTCCCAATCAATACCCACTCAACCTAACTTATATTCTGCTGCACAGACATGAAGGTATGGCACTATCAGCTGTCACTGAAAGCTACTGTATTTGACCCAGCTTAAAGGGTTTAAACCCAGCATTACAAAGGATTTTTCTATCTATTTTCTGAGTAAATGCAAATGTATTGTCTTTTCTCTATTATTAAAAACAATGACCAAGTTTGTTTTTTTTAAAAAACATGAAGGTTTTCAGGACATCTTACCATCTGCAGCTGAAACTGGTGTTATCATTTCATAAAGTCTCACTTAACACAAAATAAAAAAGAAAATCAGTCAATTAAAGAAAAATCAATCTTCCTAACCACTGAAAGCTAAAATAGTTTCTGGAGCATTAGTTTCTAAAAGCTGCAGTTGAAGACCTGACCTTTGTGAACCCCAGAGATCAGAAAAGAAAGAAACATATATACCCAAAGTATTAAATCAATGTCATTTTCAGTATTAAACATATATTCATGTTTGTTTACACAGAAGTGCACACATACAATTACCAGCAAGCCAGGTAGCAGACAAAACTAGGCTTTAAGATTTTATGTTTTGTTTCAAAATATATCTAAACGTCAGTTTTGACAATGGTTTTCAAAAAGGCAGAGCTTAGTCTTATAAACCAATCTAACACATCAAGAAAGGTTAGAGGGCATAAAAAAATCACTACCTCAGTAAAAAAAGAAAAAAATTGACATCCAATTTTCAAGCTGATTTATCAGTGGAAAGCTAAAATTGATAGTTTGCCATTACTGGGGAGCAGGCTGTCTAAGAAAGCTGTTACAAAGCCTTTCATTTTGATTTAGCCACATAGATCAATACAAACCTATACTGTTTCAATTTTACAAATATTGATTTTCTGGTATAACTTCTGTGAGAGAAAATTCATCATCTGCCATACTAAAAATATTGAAATTTATTTGGTAAAGTTTGATTTTCAACGAAATATAGTGTTCTACTGAGTGAAGCGAAATCTATTTCTCCAGATAACAGCCAATCACTGCTAAAATGATATAAGTGATATATTTTTGCCTTTTCATTTCAGAGTCTCACTTATGCTATTAAACCTTTAACTGGATTCATACCAAGGAAGATCATAAAACTTCCCTTTGTTATTTTGATCAAGTGTCTTAAGATTCTTTTCAGTTTTAATAAACAGGAAGACAAACTAGAACTTTAAGAGGAAATATTCAGTTAATATAACGTTCTTGCATTAAGTTGCTCCTCAAACCTTGAACCACTTAATGTTTCAGGGAAGAAGAGCTCTTTTCCAGATATCAAATTAAAAACAAATTCTTAAAGTAGAAGGAGTTATTTTATAAAACAAAAATATTCTACGTTTATGCAAGCACATTGGGTTTTGTTCACCTTAGGCTTTTCTAACCTTCTTTTTTGTGATATCCACTAGCTCTGTTGTTTCCCAGCATTCAAAACATCCAATGTTTTTATATGCTAATTTGCTCATATGTAGTTATTGTTTTTTATGACAGCCCATTCAAACTGATAAAAATACTGAATTCATTTAAAAATTGTGCAATTTTGTAAGACAATTTTTGATTGTATAGCTTTTCCGGTTCCAAATTATTTCATCAATTCCCAGTATCTTATTACATTAAAAAAAAAAAAAAAAAGCAGCTTTACGATTTTGAACCAATGACTTTTTTTACTCCCTTCTTTCCCATTCCCAAAAAGCCCCTTTGTGAGCTGCCTAAACAGAACCACAAACATTTCAAAGTGTCACATTGCTGCATACTATCCAGCCAGGACATCAATACAGAAAATATATTGAACAGTTTTTAGGAGAAAATATACCCTGGATAAAAGTGTAAAAAAATTTGATCAGCAGTGTATAAGAAATAAATGAGAAAAATCAAAATCCTATGTTGGAAGGACACAGTCCAGGGATGAGATTCAAGCAACACCCAAGAGGTTTAGATTAGTAAATGCACCCTCAGAACATGTGCTGGTAACACAATGCCATTCAGATTAGAGATTACTAAACAGGACTGTGAAAAATTCCTAAATGATTAAATTAGACACTAAGTAAGTGAAATTCCTGAAATAAAAGCAATATTTTCTTAATGGGAAAAATATTATAAATTCTAAACTCTTCTGTAAATGTAGTGTCTTGAAACCAGGGTAAAATTTCTTTGTAGACTGAGCGCTCAATATGGATAGTCTGTCTATTTATAGAAAACAGAATATTATTTCTAGCATTTGATACTAAATTCATCTTGCTATGTGCACCTCAAATCAAATAATACCAACATCAAAATATCAAAATTTGAAAAAAAAATAGTACCACAAAAGTGGTATAAGATAGAGAGGTGGGAGATAAAACCACAGAAAAGAAACAAGACAATTTGTCTGAATATAGAAGCAAGGACTTGCTAGTCAAATCAGATATGCTGTTTCATTCTGTTCCAAAACGGCAAGAAACAGCTCTTAAGTGCACAGGCTACATGCAGCTAGAAAGGACTTTGTATAAGCCATCACACAAACTCATCCTATTATTCAGATGCTGTTGATTTTAAATATCAAAACAGTGAACAATGTGAATCTGAGGCACAGCAAAAACCCATTGAAGAACTACATGACTAAAGAATGTTAAAAAATAAAGCAAAGAGCACTAAATATTTAAAACCTTTCTCTTAAGATAATAGTTAAGCACTATTTTTTCCCCCATGAACAGATCTCAAACCACTCTGCTAGCAAAATGCTATAATTCACATATTACATGTGAGGAAAACAAGGCGGAGAGATAAAGACTGAAATGATTTATTTAGCATTGCAGTGTCACCTCACTGGCACCACCAAGATTATAACTTCATTATTTAGGGCATAAAGTGACTGCTTTCATAGCTGAAGAAAGAATCCTGCTTTGCCATGTGAACTGTACTGTGAATTCTGAAGGAGTGAGTGGGTGGAGCCGTTGGTGCGTCTTGGTCAGTGGTGTCGTGAATTGCTGCTCTGATTTGTTAATTGCACTTGTTAAATCCACTAGTCTCATAAATGTTTATATTCTCAAAAAATATTTAAAAAATACAAGAAATTTGACTAATCATAATTCAGATCTCATTCAGCTAAAAAATCCAGCATTTTGAAACTATAATGATGTTTCTTATGTAACTAAAATTTATCTTGGTGCAAAGTAACATTTCATAATCTCTGAAGAATAACTGAATAATAATTTTCCCCTTAACAGGACTGTTTTGTTTCTTCTTCTTTAAAAAAAAAAAAAAAAAATTCTTTTAGCAATAATAATAATAATAATCTCTATTTTTAAAAATGTATTTAATGAGGAAAGAAAAAAAAAAATCCAGAAGCAAAATATCTTGTTGACAGGCTGCCAAATGTATATAGCAGCAGATAACTAAAAAGACAGCACTTGTAGCGAGTATGTTTAAAGTCTCTTCTGTTAAGGCTGTATCTAACTATATTCAGAACAAGAAGAGAATGACCTTCTAAAAAGTAATGATGGTGATTATCCATATAATGGTTGCAACATGCAAATATACAGCAGCCATGTAAAGGAACAAAAATAAGACAGCAACTTCACAATGCTTAAGGGCTTCATATTTTATAGCACCAGCATTAATGGAAAAGTTAATGTAGCATTGAATAACACTGAGTTGCTCAGCTGCTGCTATTGCTGCAGAACATTTAGATCATGGAAATAAAACACCATTTTTTTCACTCCTACTGCTTTCTTGACCCAGAGAAATATAAGTGTCGCCCACCCCCAAAATCACATGCAAAATATCCCTGCATTACTCAGTTGCTTAAGAGATATGACCAAGCATATGATTTATAAGACCAAAAAGGTCAAATAAATAATTAAATCACAAAACTCAAAATAATTAAGTGACAGTGCTGAAGAAAATCTCAAAAAACTACACTCTGTGACTTAGCTCATACTATGGTACAAATGCATGCATAAGCACAATCACTTAATGCTGTACACACGCAGAAAAAAAGTATTTTGCAGTACTTTCATCTCTTAAATCAGGATGTCAATACTGGAAATATCCAGATAGATTATGCATGTTAAATTCCCTTGCTTTCCCCATATTAAGGAGTAAAAACTATTGAGTGCAGTCAGTACAGTGTAATTTAAAAACTTTCCATTGATTCAAGTCTACAAAAATGTTTGGAAAGGTAGGCAACACTTAGATACTGTACATGGAAACACATTATTTGCTCTAACTTGAATTACAATGACAATCGTGTTTAGGGAGAAATCTGAGGAAGGGGCCACAGACTCCAAAACTATAAAGCCTGTAAATCATGTTTCTCCTTCATTATTGCTGACTGGTTTACAAAAAAAAAAAAAAAAAAAAAAAAAAAGAAAGGAAGTTGTTATGTAAATTTAAAGTAAATGTTGGAATGTAACAGCAATCTTTCCTTCCTTCATAAATTTGGGCAATGACCTCAAGAATTTTGCTTCTTCTTGATCCCAACTGTAAAATGCAAAGACATATCAGACTTTAGAATTTCCACTAAGGAAATTAGTCCTTCCTGAAATTCCTGAAAATTATTCCAGCTCATAAAGACCTCAAACTTAAATGTTTTTCACTCATGTTGGACTAGCAAAGCTTTTTAATTTTGTTGCTATTTGCCTTTTTTACCATCAGAAGGAGAACAAAATGAAGAGTGGTGAGCATAGTTTTGGAAAGGGAGATGATTCACCTCTTTTCTCCTCTCAAAATAATGAAAAAGGTACTACTAACTTGAAATTCAGGTAGCTCAAAACGTAAGACAAATGCTTGATTGATACTTTATAGTTTCACTGTTGATGTCAGACATGAGAATAAAAACTGAAGATTAAGGACCACTGTTTTCAGATCCTTCCAAAATTGGTTGCCTGCCAGGTCTAAACTCAAAGGCTTTACAAAATGACTTTTCAGTCACATCTCCAGCTGCTTCTCAGTCAGAGAGCATTTATCAAATAGTATGAAAATCTCCCTCTCCCTATTCATCTGCTCTAGGTGTTCAAGCAACTGCAACTTCTGGAACCGATATCATCATTCAGCTATATGTATGCCAATTATATCATTCACTGACCTTTATGCTTCTCTAATGTCTGTGATGATATTAGCTATGAATTTCTAATAGGGTTGAAAAAGTACCAACAGAAGGTGTCTTGGCATTACAACTGGTAACACCAACTGGTATGGAGAGAAAAACAATAAAAACCTCTGAGTATTAAAGCCAATGGAGAACCGAAGAAGCCAGCAGCCAGGAAACCAATTATTTACTAAAAGCTACCTCAAAATCTGCTTGTGATTTAGCATCTTATAAATGTTTTGGAAAACATGCATGACAACAGGAATCTGTAGACATTATCTCATAAGGGAATGTCCACTGTAGCCTCTTCATTTTTACAGCAAAGATTTTTCCTGAGCAATGTATGCCTATTAGAAAACAGTAACAGTACAATTTTACTATGGGGATTGTGAAAAGTCAAATTTAACAAAAGAAGGGAAAAAGCAAATATATTTCCTTAATCTAAATACTAGAGAACAAGAATTTAGAACTACATTTTTTTCCCGTTTTAGTGTAGACAAATTGAGAATTCATTGAATACTTTTAGAAAAGTAGAATCCTCTAAATAAATATTGCATTAAAAGAGCTGCCCTTAGTAATTCATCACTGTGTCACTGAATTAAAGGAGCTATTCTAGTGCTTTCAGAGTAGGACATTCCTAAGAAAAGGTCTCTGTCTAAAATTTAGTGGTGTCTAGCAAAACCTTTTGAACTTCCCTGCACAGCAGGCAATAACACTCTTTCATAGCTCAGCTAAAGATTATCAAATGACCCAGATATCCAGGGAATACCATAGCCAGAATTCAACATATGACCTGTAGATATAGCTTCTGCAACAGAGACATTAGGAAAACTCATGTACCTGGGGCTCCACTGGATGTCTATTCAGAAAGAAACGTGTCTGCTTCTTTCCAGTGAAGAAAATATATTCACCACCGTCAAGAGCCACAACATACACAGTAGCATTAGTCCAACAAATAAGCAAAAAACTAAACCTGAATATATCTCATCTACTAAAGGACCATTTATACTAATGGAAAAACACATTTTTTATGTAGAAAGTAATTTCCTTGTTTGTAAAGACAACTGCTAATATTCCTCTAACACTACTGAATTGTACATAAATTCCAAACTATCTTTTATACTAATCTTAGTACTTTGGTTATATTCTATCATGCCTCAAACCCTTATAACACCTTCTTTGTTAAAATTTAATAGACAGTACAGTTTTCATTGAGGTCATTATCAGAGAAACTGATGGCCAGTTTCCAATCACAGTTTTTCTACATTTTTATTTCCAAGACTGTTAAAAATTATAAGTAATGTATACTTAATCCTGTAAGTGTATACAAATGGAGCTTTCCATTAATTATTTCTTGATGTTCTCAAATGGATAAACTATTACAAAATGAACTACTCTTTTCACAGAGTCACAGAATGGTTAGGGTTTGGAAGGGACCTCTGCAGATCATCTAGTCCAACCCATGTGCTAATGCAGGTCCACCTAGAACAGGTTGCACAGGAATGTGTCCAGGTGGGTCTTGAATGTCTCCAGAGAAGGAGACTCCACAGTCTCTCTGGGCAGCCTGTTCCAGTGCTCTGTCATCCTCAAAGGAAAGAACTTTTTCCTCATATTCAGATGGAACCTTCTGTGATTCAGTCTGTGCCCACTTCCTCACTCATTGGGCACCACTGAAAAGAGTGTGGTCCCATCCTCTTGACATCCACCCTTGAGATATTTTTAAACATTGATGAGATCCCCTTTTAGCCTTCTCTTCTCCAGGCTGAACAGTCTCTGTGTCTTTCCTCACAAGAAAGATGCTCCAGACCCCTAACCATCTTTTTAGCCCACCACGGGACTCCCTCCAGTAATTCCTTATCCTTCTTGAACTGGGGAGCCCAGAACTGGATGCAGTACTCCAGATGCAGCCTCATCAGGGCAAAAGGGGAGGATAACTTCCTTTGACCTACTGGTCACAGTCAATGCACCCCAGGATACTGTTGGCCTTTCTGGCCACAGCGGCACATTGTTGACTCATGGTCGACCTGTTGTCAACCAGAACTCCCAAGTCATCCTCTGCAGTGCTGCTTTCCAGCAAGTATGCCCCTAACCTGTACTGGTTCCTGGGGTTGTTCCTCCCCAGGTGTAGAACCATACACTTTCACTTTTCTTATTCAACCTTGTCTGGCATTTAGCCAGATAATGTGGGGTGCTTTTTTTATTTTATCTCATGCTTCTCAGTGATACTTAACTGAGGTTAAATCAGAAAAATAACAGATTCCATTTTGTTCTGGTGGATACATGTCACTTCCTGCTCCTGTTCCTGGCTGCTCTTCTGTCCTGACAGGTTTCACTCAATTTTCATAGATTTTTAGCTCAATAGTTCAGTATGAAACTCTAGCACTGAAAATACTTTCTGAAGTTCACTAAATAAATGTCCTCTATGATTAAGCTGTCATCAACTTTGAAAACATCACTTGTTATTCAAGAAAACACAAGAAGTTGGAGTACTATTCAGTGTAAAAGGCTACTATTTGTCTGAAAATAATGCCTTGTTGTCTAATAGAAATTGGAAAGTTGAATGTCTATACGTTCAAAAAAAACAACCAACCAACCAAAAAACAGCAGTATTTTGATAAAACCAAAACAACGCTTCCATGTATCATGAGGCAAATATATCATGCTTGACTTTCCTCCATGTTTTCGCATAGCTCAAGATATATTCAACATAAAAATTAAGGCCCTCTTATGGCAAAGTATCCCAATGGCTTCAGCAGTATTTCTAAATTTGGCCTAAGAGATATAAAATTTATCTTCCTTTTTATGTAGGTTTTAATTGCATCCTACCGTTAATGCAAGTGTAACTTCTAGTAAATCATCAAAAGAAACTTCTTGCACATTACTCTTTCCCAGATTCAGATTCTAACTGTAAGAAAACTAAAAAGCATTCCCTCTCAATAAATATAGTTTGCTATCAGAAGAGAAAAAACAATGGGAATCTGAAAAATAAGTAAACTTAAGTTTTAAGAAATAGCTTCATTTTAATTTTAGTCTATTGGCATTGTGTATATATGATTTTTTTTAAAAAAATGGTTAACATTCTCAAGCCGAATAGCAGAAGTACAAGTGGCTTATGCATATTTTTCCAGGTTTTCTAATAATCCAGAGAGTTGGATAGTTTGCTACATTATTGGGTTTTAAGATGGTTCAGTGCTATTGAATGTTTAAAAAATCATTATGCTGTAAGGTAGTATATTCCTGAAGCTGAAACAATCATTAGACTCTGATGTTCATCTGTTTTATTGAACTGCCCACAGGGAGCTTTATGGGCAGACTACCATGTCAAGGTCATAGGATTAAGTGAGCAGTGATGACAGTAAACAAGCCTTTTCTGTATATTCTAAAGGGTCTTACTGAGTTACTTAAAATGCCATAAACGTAAATAGTCTCCTATCTCTACAACAAATCCATGACAAATGACTTCAAAATATGACGCTCTTGAGTAATGGAGCTTTACAACCTAACCCAGAGCCTATATTATTGACAACAGATATCAATAAACTGGGTAGCACAAATGTCAGGAGGAGCTTGCAGTATACCATGGTCAGGTATTTTATGTCTGGAAGTGTATGAGATATATATCTACATATACATCAAACCTCTATGTGAACAGGTATACTGCTGAAAAACAAACAAACAAAACAAGAGCCCACAACAACAAAAAACCCAAATGGCAGAGCCTACAGGTTTAGAAAAAACACAGTTATATGGAAAAAGCAAATGCTATAATAACAAATGTACCAAATCTATATAAGTCATGTAAAAACAGATAATAAAACCAAACATACACAGTACTTTCAATATCATCTTGAATGATTTAATTACTCTTTAGAAGTGTACTATGCATTACCATATCTGTTTTATCAATGAGGAAAGCAGTATAATCAAGTACGGCAAGTACCTTAAAGTCATGTGAAGTCTATGACAGACAAGGTGTTCCTGAATCAGTCAAAATAAACTTATTTTTTCACTCTTAAAAAAAACCCAACAAAACAACAACAACAAAATAAAATAAAACAAAACAAAAAACCACGAACAAACATACAGCAGTGATCAACTGAAAGAGAACTGTCTGAAGGGAATATTTTTTTCAAATCAAAAAAGTGAATTGTGCAAAGATGATCTTAAAAAATTAATATATGTGGACATACAGGCTGTGCTGACAAAATGCATGCAGAAACCTCAAACCCAAGGAATGCTCCTGCTAAGCTATATGAAGGTAAGAAGGAAGGGACAAGGCTCTGGTTGCTGGTCCCTGGGTCCAACAAACCACATTCCTCCTGTACACCTGAAAGCAGGATCTTGGGAGCAGCAGTGCCATGCTCACTGGCCTGTCACCCCTGCAGTAACACACAAGATATGACTCCAAGTAGATTAGAAATTACTGCAGACAGAGCGAGAAAAGATAAAGTGAAATAGGCACAAGCACAAAGTATTTCTGGTTGATGGTAAAGGTTTGGATAGATGAAGGCTGCAGATGTTAAGGACAGAACAGACATTGCTGAGAAAAGATCTTTGATTTCCTCTAACATGGGACTATGAATCAAAACAAAATCTGCCATGCAGAAAGAAAATATTTTCTCTCTATCATCAGAGGCCTGTACAATTGATACATTGACTTAGGAAAGCTCTACACCAGTTTGAAGAAGGATGATGATGTACTACAGGGAAGCAAAAATAGGGAAAAAAAAATCACCTTGAAGGTTCATTTCCATCCCCCACCCTGCCCAGGGGGAAGAGAAAAAAATATCAACAAATGAGAAGACAAGAAAAATGGATCAGTCTATTACATATCTTAGCTGATTACACATTGCAAGAAGGAAAACGGGAAACATAGGAACTAAGAAGTCTTAGTATCCAGAAGATAAAACTTAGGCTGGCATCATAGAAGATTGCCAAGACAAATCAGGGTTTGTTCCAGGGAAAAACACGAAAGAAATACTTTTGGTTTAGTACATAATAGTTTACATCCTCTGAAGTTCAGAAAGAGGCATGAAACACACTTATCAAAAGTCTGGGCAATATTTAAAGGAAAAAAACACTAGTACTGCACTTTGAGATACAACAGAAAAATCTCTACCACCACCTCTGAAAGACAATGAAGACAAGGGATGCTCAAAAACCCTAAAATTAAATAACTAACTGAAAAAAAGATCAAACTTGGTGGTAAAGGGCTCCAATATTCGGAACTGTTAGTCCAGTCTGCTGATACCCACAGCAGAGGCTGTTTCCACTGGAGGAAAACATGAAGAAAGGCAGCTGGACTTTGAAGCCCTGATGAGATGATGAAACTTCGAAATTGAGACTTATCGAAACTGAGATTCTTCAGGAAATCCTGAATTGGAAATTCAAGTAATCTAAGTAAGAGATGTCTACTTGCTCTGCTTGCTCTGTCTTTCTGTTTTTTAAGCATTCACTTACACTACAGGGCTACATGGACCACTGGTCTGAGCCATTGTGGCTGTTCTTGTGACTGGTATCCTGAAAGCTGGAAAGCTGCACACCTAGCTCCTTGGCTAGACTAAAGACGGAGCAGAAGTCCTTCTCGGATTATTAAGGCTAGCCTTCCTCTCAATATAAGTATATGTTATAATTCCCTTGTTACTGCTACAGTGAAAATATACATAGTAAGTTGAATGTATGCAATTTCGATTTGTATTCTGATGCTGTTCCAGTTATAGACTCTACTGACACCTAAAGATCTGTTGTTGCTAAAGCTTAAAGAAAAACAAGATTGGCGAAACTTTCCTCTTTACATTTGCCATGAAGCAAAAGGGGAAAGACAAATTTTAGGCAGAAACAGCATATTGAAGAGAAGTGAAAAAAACAGAGTAGAGAAGAAAAAAAAAATCTCTTATAATGTAGGAGGAAAATGCAGAAGTCTTCCTTCTTTAATATGAAATACAATGTAGTGTACTTCCTAGAGATAAACAAGTCTTTCCATGGAGTTGAACAAGTCTTCCCTAAGTACCATTCATTTCCCAACATTGAAAAGTACTACCTCTTTCCAGATAAAATACTTTTTTTCGGAAGTTTCTTTCAGCTATGGGAAAAAAATCCATAGTGGACAGTAACACAGTTCAAAACAACTGCGTAACTTTGCACAAATACAGGACTGAATAAATCTAATGCAAGCAAACTCTGCACTCAGTTGCACAGCCCATCTCTGGTTACGCAATTCTCCTTTCTTGGCAGGTATCTCTATGCATCCTACACCTAACTTCCTATTCCTAGAAAATGATACAGAATTCTTCTATCTCCCTTTTTCCATTGTGCTCACCAAATGCCACAGCACCGTTATTAGCAAGAGCTCCTTCAAACAGTCCTTGCTTTCCACCATAGTGGTGAGCCAATAGAGCGGGAGGAAGGAAAAGGCTACGGAATGTGTAGGGAATGTAATGTGATGGATGCAGAGCAGCAGGAGCAGCACAAAGCTGAAAGAACAGTAAGAACGGTGAGGATAATACAAAAGAATGATGAGATTAGAAAAATAGTCTCATATTTGTGTTTAAATCCTGCTACAGAAGGATGACTAGTACTGGACCTATAATGTGATTAATGCTGACACATTTGTTGATTTGGGGGTATGTCAAGTAGTGCAGTTAAGTAAAAAAAGTAAAAACAACAGAAGACAGATTTTTTTTTTTTTTTTTTGGGGGGGTGGTGGTGATTTGATTTGTTGTTGTTTTTTTGGTAATGAAATCGTTCCAGAACTAAGTATTTTGAACCTGTAATCAAGTTAGATAATGAATGAGCCAAAATGTGTGCAAGTTCTATCAGATCAATCTGGAAGGATCTATTCTGCAAAGAAAAATAGATTCCACCAGTTCCAGAAACACAGAAAATTCATAGATCTTACAGAGCATGTGGAAAAATGCAGAACCTGAGAAGGCCCTCTAAACAGGCATGTCAAACACACTTTGGGATCCAGTAGACAGGATCTAGTCCTATATCTTTTGCACTGCTCTAAAGCTCCCTTTGTAATTTATGTCTAGCAGTTAAAATGAACCAGAAATGACTGAATAGCTAAACCAGATGAAGCTGATTTGCAGTGGGGGACAGGAAAGGTTCTGTGTCTCTCTGAACTTCCTAAGACAGCAGCTAGTATAGCAATGGAGTCAGAGCATGCCAAAGGCTGCCTGCAAGGGAAACTCCTTCTTACTAAATTCCTGTGTTCTGGTCTCCCTTGCTGTAAAGTGGAAACATTTGGTTAAGAAGCAGCATCGTCCCAGAATCTACTTATTTATCCGCCAAGCCCCATAGGCTCAGAAAAGGGGAGTTCTCTTTCCGCTCTCCCCCCTGGCCCCCAGCAGAACCCAATCTCTGCAGAAGCACATGCTGTAGTGAGAGGCAGAACTAGCTGTCTGGTAAGAAACTTTTTATTTCCAGCCTGTCTCCCCAGACGAATTTGGTCTTCACCACAGAATGAGTTTGACAGCTCTGCCCTCCACCATGAATGATTAATTTGTTATGGGTGTCTAGTTTAACCAAAGATGGATTTGAACAGAAAAAGCCCTTGTGTACTTGCTCTTTGGTAAAGCTGCTTTAATGTAGGTGGAACCTCCTTCATCAAATCACTGAAAGCAAGAGAACCAAGTCTCATTTTTAAATGTCATTTTTCTCATTATAGGAATCCTCCTGTGTATATCACAACTGATCATGTGCAAATATCTATGACAAGTATTTCATATTTAGTCTTAAAGCACAAACTGGAACTCAGAACTCTTTGTATTGCCCTAGATTGCCTTAAACTTAAGAAATTGTAAGGCAGAGATATAAAGAGAGTATTCTGGAATAAAAGGTTTTGAAAACTTGAGGTATCTCATTAAACCAAGAAGATGAAATAAAAGAATACTCAAAAAAACATGGTAACATGTTATGGCCCAAAACACAGGCATGTATATGGCTGACAGGGAATTTGAACTTTGTGTACAGACAGGTTTCACTAAACTTTTTTTTTCTTCAAGAAGGATGTGTATGGGGAGAGAAGCAGATGGGGGGAAGAGAAGCACCATATGAAGCTGCCAGAGAAGACAGAAGGAAGCATATGTTGTGACATGAAGACTATAACCCTGAGAAAAGCTAAGCATAATTGCTGGCTTAAAGAAGCTTTAAATGCTAAGCTATGAAACACCCTGCTTGATTCTTCCTGAGTTCAAGGAAATAGGATGTTGCACAGTCACTCTGAATAAGTGGCAAGGCACCAAAGAAATAACCAACTCATACATTTCTCATATGAATGGGATAAACCTGCAGAATTCTAATTTTGGTATAATGAGGAAATTAACAAAGGGAAAACCAGTATGTTTAGAGTAAGGTATTACAATGATGAAGAAAACAGAATTAGTTTGGTTTAAGGGCACAAACACAGTTTATAACAAACTCATGAGATTTATTTTAAAATCTATTATGCTTTGTCTGAGATATGTAGGAGAAAATAAGATGATTCAATAATTTCCTTTTGTTGTAGAGGAGTTGATGCTCACACCTGCAATAAATCAAGCAAAAGAACCTTGATTTTCACTTTAAGAGGAGAAGGGAAGATATTTGTGAAGAGGGAAAGAACTTAATACTGATAAGCAATACTAAATGAAGTTTTTTTCAAAACTGTCATTTATCTTTTTTAGACAGAAGGAGATGAAAGAGTAAACAGGTTCTCAGACCAACTCAAACAGTACTGATCAATTACTGTATAGACAGGGACAGGCTGTACAACATTACTGTGTTTGCAGGCATTTATTCAAGTGGTGGAACACTTGTATATAATTATTTTCTCCTTCATAAATTAATAGCTAATTAAGAAGATAACTGAAATACAAGTGACCTACAATTATGTTATTTTTAATGCAACTATCTTTATGTAACTATAATCTAACTTAAAACTGAAAATTTCATATGGTTTTCTGTTGACTCACACCATCCAACTTCAGTCTTGTTTCTTCAGAAACTTTGAGAAGACTTGATGATAATATATTTAAAATTCAGAATTTACAAATACTAAAGAATTTCACTCATCAGTGCTCAGTTTCTATGTTTCTTGCTCATTTATTTGTTTCTTAATCACCAGAGTAAACTTTGTGACACCTATAGATTAAACACAGGAAATGCTGGTCCTGCTTTCTCAAAAAAAACAGGGCACACAGACCCAAAACCTGGTGAGGCTTACAAGTTCATTGTGTTGAACCACAAGCACAAGAAAAAACTTTCTTTACTACTGGGTCATATTTCACAAAATGAGACCTTAATATTTTATAACATCTATGTTCTTTACCTTGAAGAGAGAGAAATGAAACCACATATATATATGTACTATATGCACAACAACCAGTAAATCAGCAGGTGAAGATTGTGTATGTAATAGAGAACTAAAGCTTTTAAGAATCACACTCATTCCCCCTCTAATAATTTCTTACCCATCTTATCCATTTTGAATTGCAAAAGGCATTGTTATTGCCCAAGTATTTATCATGCAGAGGAGGTTGTATATGATCTCCAGAGGTCCCTTCCAACCCTAACCATTCTGTGATTATGTGATTTCCCTGCCCCTTCTGGGCCTAAGAACAATCTCCCTAATCCACTGTTTCAACAAATGGTCTCCAGCTCCCATGGTGGACAAGAGATCAGCAGTGAGCCTTCTGAACTGGGAACCTTCTCCCAAGCAGAAATGATGGAGTCACTACAGAGGTCTGGAGGGTCAACCTTTTCTTTATTTTTAAGTAAATTTGTATTCCAATCAGGCCATATCTCCTGGGGCATAGAGAAGCATCAGTTTATAAAGACTGTTAATGCAGTAACTGCTTGTCAGGAATTGAAAACAGAGATATGAAGCCTGTTGTGTCTCCTGCTGGCCAAGGCCAGAGCTATGTACAATTTTAGAACCCACCTCAATTTCCATCATATAAAAAGTACTGGAGGAACTACCTAATAAACAACAGTTTTGGCCTTCAGTGCCTATGCAGATTTAATGAGACTCCTCTCTACTTCCTTCACTCGAAGCCTTTTAAATTCGCCCACTGAGAACCCGTGAACTTGGTTCTTAACAAGCCTCACTGGGCATCCTTGGTCTTTCCATTCAGTCCACTAGGTCTCATGACAGAAGGTGCACCTGTGTGGTGGATCACACAGCTGCCACGGCACACATGGAGAGACCTGCAGCGCAAGGCTCCTGCAAATGGGGAACCCCACTTGGAGACCTTGTGCTGTCACCGTGTCCCCCCCTTCTCCAAGTTAAGCAGCAGCCAGGACCAGCCTGCACTAAAATACAACCGGGCCAACAGCTGCACCCAACATGTTGAGCACCAAAATGGGAAAGCAGCACTGCAAGGAACTGAGAAGCAAGCACACCAGGGAAGTGGCATGACAGGAATAAAATAAGTTTCTTTTGCTTGATGTAAGAAATTTGATAGTTTTGTCACAGGCGTCAAACTGCTTCATGGCCCAACAAAAACTACCATGGACTGAAGAGCGACAAAAGCTGCAGCAGTGGTCTGTCAGTATTTAGGATGCCATAAGCAATCCAGGAGGGGACAGTCATCTGCCTCAAAAAAGGAAAAGTCTCCTGAAAAAGTTAGTGACCAGGAGCTGACTTAAGCCTGTGAAGTGTCTGCAGACATTCACAAACTTCAGCAACAGCATAATTCAAAAAATTCAAAGACATTAAAAAGACTGAAAATTGCTCTTATTTTCATCTGGTATAAGTTTCCAGATACACAGCTTTAAGCTCAACTAGACATAACATAAGTATCCATTATGGACTAAGGCTGTTTTGAATTAACAATATCATAATCTTCTACACGTCATTTTTGCAATTTCCACCAGAATGCCTCTGGTGTTAGACTACGGAGTTTCTGTGGGTCTGAATTTCCGTACTTTCTAGCACCTTAAAAAATGAATGTGTCTCCATCATCATCCAGGAAACAATGATTTTTTATTTTGTTTTGTTTCGTTTTTTTTAAGACATTAGGATGATGAACATAAAAAAAATCATTTCTTTAAACATTGTATAAGTGCAAGAAGCAACTAGACAGAATTACAAAAAGAATGAACAGTATATGTGGAATTTATTAAACATTATTACTGAGTGTCAAATTTATTACTTGACAACTTTTCTAATAGGCTTAAGCCCTAGCTATGTATTCAAGCTAAATCCAAATAGATTTTATTTGAAAGAAAAGTTCTTGTATTACTCTATCAGTCTAAACTAGATTTTAACTGAAAAGGTTTTTCAGAGCTAAAATGGAACTTTCTGTTCTGCCTTACTCAGAGCAGACTTAAACAGGATTTAAGTAGATAATCAAGCTGTAAAAATTTGCATACTTGGGAGCAGAACTTCCTTGGTTTCTCTTGTTTGAGCTGTTCCACTCTGAGTGGATAATCAAGTATTTGTGAAGAGAACACACACAAGAAAGAGACTTGGCAGTCTCTAGTTTTCCAGACATGGCACTCATGTGGCAGACCTGGGTTCAAGACCTTGCTCTGAATGAAGGAAAGGAGCAATTTGAGCTTCAAGTTTTCCACATGAGGGTCAGCACCTTAGCCACTGGCTATTTTTGTGACTCAGAAGGAGCAAGGCTCTCATCTCCAGCATGATATATGAAAATGGTTAATTTCACTTCTGTGGTGGACAGAATGAACTTTTAAAAACAGTACTCAATACAGCTCTGATTAAAAACTCAAATACTATAATATCACATACATACAGCAAGAATTATGTATCTTGGATTTTTTTTAAAATTTATTTTTTTAACAGTAACACCTGAAGAATTGAGCTGCTCTTTGGTTATGTTCAGCTTTGCACATGCTACATTTAAGTACAACATAAGTTTTGCTTTAAGAGTACAGAGTTCGACTGTGCATGGCTGGCACTGACTACTGTTTTGTTGTAGGACTGCTAAGATTTACCAGCGGGCCTTACCATTTCATTACTTGCACAGAAAAAGCTATAAACAGAAGAAAACATTAGACAGTGACTCAAGTGACCTGGTTCTGTTTGTTATTTAATACTGACTTATTCTATACCACTAGACAAGTCATTTTGACTCTTCTTTATTTCAGGTTTCTTCTGTCAACATCTATATGGAAATCTCTGCATCTCTCAATATCTCATTCAGAACACTTCACTCAGATTCTAATACTGGTAGGAGCCTCAAAACCTATTGATATACTGACAGTAAAAATGAATTATAATCAACAAAATACCCATTACAATTTGTTTAATATATGGTAAAATATTATGTTTGCAGTCTATAAAGTAGTTTGATATGTGAATCTTTAGCAAAGAGGACTTCTCAAGAACAAGCTGAAGACTAACACAGAAAATACATTTTAGCAATTCTAGCTCTGAATACACTCATATTTCAGTTATACAATTGCTTCTCTTAAATTTTGAAAGTAACTTTTAAAATCTGGATGCTACTGTTTGCAGCTTACCTGTGAGAAACAGCTCCCCAGGCACCATGTTTATTTGTCAGTATGTTGAGTATCTTCTGTTTCAGCTGATTTGCTGTAACATGATCTCGATGCTTAGCAGCACTGATAAGATGATCACACATCTTCTCCTCTTCTCTTCTGTCAGCAGCATACTGAGCACACTGCGACTAGGAATGAAAGTACATCTACTTCATGAAACAATCAACCTAAAATGATTATTTACTAAAACTTTTTAAATATTACAAGAATTAACTAAAATACTTTAAAGAGGAATAGGACAGAATATTCAATTGAAATGATTCTACTACTATATATTTTCCATGAAAAAGCACTAAGAACATGTAAAAATTGAAATATCAAGCACAAAGGCAACAGAACAGCAATTAAAACCATTTAGCCATACATCTCTGTGTGTGTATGTCTGACCATGGATATGCCATAAAAGTTGGTCTTTATTTGTAAAAGTTTCACGTGTTCTCAGGTATAAAATACAGATGTAACATACATAGCTTAATATACAGGAAAAAAATATGTACACTGTTTTTAATTTTTAAACTGCAATAAAATGTACTACTAAAAAGCCATTTGATAATTTTATTTTTATGGACACTAAGGAGAAACTTCTTTAACTACAAATTTAAGGAGTATATTCTCTATTTCATATCACAGCATGGAAAATTTTCATAACATACTACCACTTCTAAAAAACCCTATTGGTTAAAAAAATGCTCATCCTTTAAACTGAAAAAGATCTAATGTTTTCTTTATGTTTCCTTTAAGAGATAACTACCTCTAAAACAAATGCTGTGGGTATCGACCATCGTGCAAATGCATTTCTAAAATTGTCGAAACTCTATAGTGTATTTTAGTTTCAATAAATCCCTTCTTTATATATTTATTTATATTTTTATATATTTTTCCATTTCTTTTCTCAAAATCATGCTAAATTGAAATTCAATTCCTCCTTCTAGTTTCTAGTTCTCCTCCTCCAATTTTTCCTTTTGAAAGGTCTAAACAAAGCAAATGTAGCCACACTAATTAAAATAAATCCATTATAACTATAATTTTCTAGGTGTAAATTACAAAGGCTTGATTATTCTCAAAACAGCTAATTTTAAAATCACCTTTTAGGAGACATTTTTCATGCACAGTTATTGTGCACTATTTGAGAATACTTAACTAGCATTCAATGCTGTAACATGTTGGCTGAATAGAATCGTATATTCCAGTATTCAAAAGAGCAATTACAATTAAGTTAACCTCACACCAAATTGTAGTTTATATTTCTGCACACTACTTTTTTAGTACAGATCACATTAGCATTCGGTAAGATTTTAACAGTGTTTTTTCCACTGTGTTACAGACATTATTTCACATAATCTCTCTGGAAAAGAACAATTGTTATACTAATTCATAAAGGGTTAATTCATTTTTCAATTTATCTTCTTGTACAGTGAAGCACCAATTAGTACAATGATCTGCCTTAGTAATGAGGTTAATATTTCACCAGCTCATTGGACAGTAAAATTAAATTTTCATTTTTCATCCTGAACAATTACAAAGGGTAACAAAATAGAAGTTAACTGTGAAGCATCCATTCCTGGAGGAATTTCCCTGGCCCTGGCTGCAACTGGAGTCACAGGGTTAAATTTAGATACTGGTCCACGGCCTCCCCATTACGCAGGTGACACAGTAACTCGGTGCAGCTTGGCCCAAATAATTTCCCCCATAATGATTCAGTTAATGTTTAAAAGGCAAAAGTAAAATAGCCACTTACTTCTCTTGCTGAGAACAATGATTAACATGTACTAAACCCCAGAACATATACCAATACAGCTTATTGAAACAAAATGACAGATTTACAATTATGCAACAGAAAACTACCAGAAATCTTTGTCTCTACTACTTTCAAGTAGGATGAATAATAAAATGTTCAGTTATATACCTACCATCATTAAAAACAATATATGAAACATTCTTTCAGACTTTAACCATCACCTTATTTAAGTACATCTGATTTTCATATTTAACACAGGCAACATTTAATAATTTTCCTTTATGACTTGCAGATTTTATCTTACTCATCTAAAACATGTAGCTGAGGTTTTTCATGTGACAAATATAATGCAAATTTTCATGTATGAAAAATGTGTTGGTTTCTTTATCAGACAATAAGACTGACTTAAGGCTATTCCTTTAGGGAATTTAGTTAATATTCTAAATCCTATTTGCTAACAGAAGCTGGAAGTTAATTGAATATTCTCATTTTGTCTAGAGTTCTGACAGATCTTATACCTCAATGTATTCTTCAAAGAGAAGATAACTCAATCTTCTGTTGTCATCTTAGGTTACAGAATGATGCTCCGATAAATATCAAATGTTATTTATTGTTGAGGCAATATGAAACTTCACTCTGACACACACTTAATTGTAAATGTGATTTTATCTAAGTTCAAAATATCCAGTATAGGCTTGGTAATAAAGTTGTTGCAATCCCATATGACAAGTGTCTGCTGTCTGCTCTGACAAAATGAAGTAAAGGTTATGTGTATTCAAAATGACAACAGATATCTCTGTGTCTCACACTTTCCAGCTAGGTCAAGGAGTACAAGAAATAGTACATCAAAGTGCACATTTCAGAGAGCTGTTTCAAGGAGATAAAAACCTCATGGAAACTAAGATTACTGGATCCTATTTCTAGCAACCAAGTGCTTCTTGAAACTTCCTGATAGATGAATAAATTGATAGAGCTATTTATTATAATCAATACTACGTCAGTCTTTCTTAATCCTAGTGTTAGGTTACTTGAACATTAAAACACGTGGAAATGTATGTTTGTGCATATAAACTTACATATACACAAATGTATGCAAGCACAGGGGTTTGGAAAAAATAAATAAGAAAGATGCTGAGATGTTGAATAAAACACCATAAAAACACAAACCCATATTCGATAATGTCAAAATGAAATTTTAACTTTTCTCCATCACTTTAGCATTATTTTTTTTAATATGAACAAAATTAATTCTGAAGAAATATTAAAAAACCTGTTAAAACAAACAGGTTTAATTTTTTTTTTTGTATATTTGCATCATTTTCAAGCAATGTAATTTAAATTGTATACTGCAATACTCATTGATTAAAAAACAATCAAATGTTGACTCCTTTTAGGAGTAAGAATTACAGACATTAAAGAGTTATAGGATCCAGCTGCCATGTTATTTCTTCCAATATTAAAGAACAGACTTTTCAAACACAATCTTACTGTTGGTAGTAAATGATTCCAAAATAGCAGGAAAAAATATGTAATATCATGTTTCAATATATAAATTTTAGGAAGTAAATGTTCCAAGGTGCTCCAAAATGCAAAATGTTGTAGCAAAATTATCTTAAAATACTCATTTTGTTTAACAAAACTTCTATATTTCTAATTATTCATGAAGTACCTTAAGTGCATTAATTGCTTTTCTTTTTTACGAAACTCATATATATTGTTGATAAAGTCCAACAAAAATAATTTCTCATGTGAATTGTATCTCTGTTTGCAATAAATCACAAAAAGATCTTTGTGAAGATAAAGGGTCTGCCATATCAGTTTAGCAGACATTCTGATTAAGGGATTTCTTCAAGCTGTAAATGTTTTCATGCATTTCAGTGAGGAGATGAGAAATTAAACCAGTTCCTTGTGTTTGACATTTACCAAAGCTTTTAAAAACTAGTTTTGAAATGCCTTCAATGTAAACTTCTTTCTTGGAAGAAAAAAATCTTTATTGTATGCAGTTGTAGTCTAGGTGACAACTGAGTGAAAACAGAAAAGCAGAAATGCACCAGCTCTCAGGCTTACCTCAAACTCAGCATGCTTGTGGACATCTTCAGCTCTTTGTCGGTTCAAAATAAACTCTGCTTCATTTGCAACACGCACTATATGGTCTTTCATTGCATGACATAATAATCTAAAATAAGAAAAATCAAAATCAACCTTTGCATTTGACAGACTTCAAATAACCTATTTCAACAGATTTACTTAAAATGGAAAAAAAAAATTAAAGAAAATACTGTAATGCAACTGACAAATTAGTTGACAGTCCATATCTAAGGTTGCCCGATCTATTCAAAATTGCTTTGCTCTTCTTATCAGCAGGGAGGAAATATTTTTCAGGATGCAAAGATCTGACAGGACTGCCTGTTTAGTATCAGGAAGAACTGTTACTTTTTGTGTCAAAATGGCATACTCTCTGGGATTTTCCTTCCTGCACCATCAGGGAAACGCATTTAATTTCCGAGATTCTTACATTAAGAATTTGAAATTTCTACCAAATTCCACCCTAAGGTCGGTGTCTAGTGCCTAGAAGCAGCACAAATTAAAGCCATGACTATTAAAAATGAAAGCTTTGATTACTAGATCTCAAACCTACAGGATGGAAAGGTCTGAACTCTATTCTTCCCTCCTTTGGTGTGTTCTACCATCTGTGAAAGAAGGAAATCGCTTAACTTGAGCTAGTGTTTAATACGGATGTGTGGCACAGGAAAATACAAACGTTGGGACCTCTGTTCAGATATAAAGACAAACAAGCTTGGATCAAGGTTTCACAGTGGATATTCATGCTTTTAATAAGCCTTTGTATTATATTTAACTCTTTACTATTTTTGAAAGCAAAAAGCTTTTGGCAAACTATAAACTGAAAGAATAAAATTGTTTTCATAGTAGTCTTCAAAATTTAGCTTTATTTTTTAATTTACCCTGCTGGAAGATATGTTTTCGTATTTTACTTCTGTTAAGTGTCCAGATTTTTGTTGTTAGCAGGTAAGCACAGAACTGTCCTCACATATGAATTAAGTGTGAAAATTCCTGACTTTAACAAGCTTCTCTAATATGAGAAAATACTAGAAGTGAGTGTTTAACATGTCCAATCAAATTTTATATCACAAGTCTTCCTGAACTTTTCCATATTACATTAATGACCTGGAAGAAACTAACTAGGATTTCAAAACTGAACGCATGGATTTCACTTGTCTGCTAGCTACATATCCATTCCTGAATGAATAAACTATTGAATAAATGGAGCACAGTGCAAATTCAGTATGTTTGACTCAGCGGTTGTCTGAACAGGATTTCTATTTCCAAATGGCTTTAGGTGAAATAAATACATTTCTTAGACACTCCCTGCCACCTAGAAGTTGGTGAGAAAATATCAAGACTAACTTCCCTCCACTGGGTTTATTATTTGGGACATCTGGTCATAGTCTTTATACCTCAAAACCAATATAAGCTGCCTCTATTTATTAGCAATGGAATGATAAATACGTAACATCTTCATCTAAGTAGTATTTATCTGTACTAAGAAATGTTCACACTCTCTGTGCCTGTTTATCCACTGTAACACCTACAAGGGACTTCAAATGGATTCCCAGAGAACAGTGATTTCCACAAGTTATAAACAATTTGCTTGCCAAACCTCAGGGAAAAGATATTACAATAAATGTAATAAACAAACAAACAAACAAACAAATACATAATATATCTTTCCACACTAGTCTCTGGCTGCTTCACAGAAAATGAAAACTTTTATAGACATGCAGCAGATGATTCAAATTAGCTGGCTGAAACTCCTGGTGACCCCAGCTGTACCTCCTATCCTCCTAATGGACCTTTCTGCTCCAGGGACAGAGAGACCTGATGCATTTGGGAATGACTTTGGTGTTGCTGCAGCTTTTGGACAGCACATCAGGCAAACTAAGCTGGATTTCAGGTAACCTTGAAATGCCACAGGCCTTCAAGGTCCAAAGTCAAGATGACAAATCAGAGGGGACCAGGGAACATACCTGAGCTGTGGGTCCTGACTGCCTACAGCACTCAGATAATTACTTTGGTGATCACTCATTTTTTGGCTCTCCCCAACTTACACCCAGAAATTGTCCTAACTGGGTTACACCTGATGAACATCATGGTAATGTCGTAGTCCTTTGAATATTTTCCAATGTATTTAATTCTATACTAACTCAATCACATGCATCATGGCATAAGATTTAAAAAAAAAAAAAAAAGAAAAACAAACAAACAAATCTCATGCTTTTCAGGCATGAGAAAAAGTAATTACAGATATCTTTTGTATTCTTATTAAAATAAAATAAAATAAAATAAAATAAAATAAAATAAAATAAATCAACCAGAAATGGCTTGGAAAGGATCCCAAACCAGGAAAAAATCTCACACTCAATGGTATCAAAGGCTGCCAATACATCAGAAAAAAATTTCCCTTCATGCACTGCAAATAAGAGAAAGGAACAACAACCTCTAGGTCAGCAATTCACTCCATTGCAACATACATCTCTGACAGACAAACTCTCACAAACTATCTTTAGTTTGCAAAAGGCATTTCCATGAAATCTAGCTCATGAAATATGTCTTCAGTTCATGAAAATGTGATTGAGTCGCTTGCCTCCAGCACAGCTTTGGAAGGTCCTCTGAAGGTTAAAACCCTTTTATTTTCCAATCCAAATGTATTCTTCAGCAGTCTTTACTGTTTCATTTTGCACAAATTTTGCCCTTAGGTTTACACAACTCTTCTTACTCCTGTTGACCTTCTGATATTCCGTCCATCCCTATTTTCCTAGCCTAACTAAATCAGCTCTCTGACTTTCCTCATATGGGAAAACAGCTAATAAAAGAGATTGTCTTTTGGATTTTTACTAATTTCATACACTGATTGTATGTTTTTTGAAAGTGCATAGCCAAAACTGACAGCAGTATTCTAGACAACTTGTAGTCACTATTTACATAGTAATGTTAATGCTGCCTTCTTTTCAATTAAAATAAATTTTCTGGTGAGATTCTAAAACTGCGTTTTTCTTTTTTTTTTTTTTATAGCCCTATGTTTTGTGATTTTGCACAAGAAAATTTCAGTGATATATTGGTCTTTTACCTCCTCTGACATTTCCAAAACAAGAACCAACAGCCTCTAGCATATATTCTCAAGATCATTAACTGCATTTACTGTTAAGTTATATAATATTTACACAACATATTACATTGTGTAATATTTATACTAGGGCAGGTTTGAAACTCAGTATATCCCAATTGATATTTCAGTCATGTGCACAACTGTGTTTCCCATCCAGAGATTTTTACAGAACTCTCCCTTTTGGGGCAAAGTCTATTCTCTGCATCTTTCCCAAACTATCACCCTGTACTGGAGACACTCATCCAAGTCAGAAGGAGTTTGAGGCACAAAATGCATATAGACTTGGGAGATCTGAAATTTGAGAGCAGTACCATTTTTATTCTCCTTTAGAAAGAAGATGTTATTTAGTGAGATCTCATCACTGCCAACTGAACATTTGTTGTGACTCAATTATACCCACTGTTCTCATTCACCCTTGTATATATCCTCATCCCACCTTAGCAAAGCACCACTCTCAAAAGACCTAGTAGGTAGACTGATGTTGAGACAGTTGAATCAGGCCTTCTAGTCATACTTATCAATCTCTACACAAAGTTGTCTGAAAAGTGTCACCAGAGGCTTGCTGCACTTTTTGCAGTTTTCCAGTAAGCTGTGATTTACCAAAAGAAAAGAAGATATTGACCTAGAATAACATTTAACTTTATCTTGTGTGACCACTTCTTCAGATGCACCACTGAAACTCCTATGAGAATTGAAGCCAAATGTGCTGCTGTGCCATGCCCAAGCTGAGCTGATCTCAACCAGGAACTGATGACCAGAAAAATTCTTATCCTCTTTGAGCAGCAATTCTTAATGCATAAGGTAGAGATTAAACAGTGACTTGGTAACTTATGGTTTCTCTTTACCAAGACAAGCTTTATTTCTATTAATGCCCACAAATTTATGAATGTCAGTTAAATCTCCTTTACTAGGAAATGGGTTTGATTTGGTTTTAGACTGAATCAAAGCACTTTCAGTAACGAATCGATCAACAAACAAGTCTCAAATCACTTGTAACTCTAATCCTGGTACACTTCTATGAGGAAATGAGCTTTCTGTACAGATAGCTGTGAAGTTTCCAGCTGAATATATGGAAAATGGAAGTAAAAACTAGAATTAAGATATGCTGGTTTACAAATACGCAAAGGGTGAGTGTCACGAGGATGGAGCCAGGCTCTTCTCGGTGACAACAAATGACAGGACAAGGGGTAATGGGTTCAAACTGAACACAAGAGGTTCCACTTAAATTTGAGAAGAAACTTCTTCTCAGTAAGGGTGAGAGAACACTGGAACAGGCTGCCTAGGGTGGTTGTGGAGTTTCCTACTCTGGAGATGTTCAAAACCCACCCAGGCGCCTTCCTGTGTAACCTCATCTACGTGTTCCTGCTCCAGCAGGGGGATTGGACTATATGATCTTTCGAGGTCCCTTCCAATTCTGTGATTCTGTGATAACAGGCTTAAGTATCTATAGGAATAAGAGCAAATGGCAGGCTCTCCACCTAAAAATGGAAGGGTCTCAGACTTATGAGTGAGAGCAGATCAGGTAAGAGTATGTCTGAGGACATTTTGATTCATAAATGTGAGTTATTTGCAAATGTTGTTTAGGAGTAGGTAAGAAGTTATACTAAAACCACATAGTTTATGACAAACAGTGCTATTTGTTCACCTCTCAGAATTGAAGTGTGAAATCTCATATCTCACTTACTATTCTAAACTGACTTAGCTATCCTGCAGTCAGTTCTTCCTAGTAATGAGAACACAGAGAAAGACGGCTCGTAGTTGTTACATTGCTAGATAAAACAATTGTGCTTTTGTTACCCAATATTTCCTTCATTTGAGATAAACTAAAAAAGCAGATCATTCCCAAGCAGCAATTTTCAAAACAGATTACAAAATGAACATTTGTTATAATTTAGCTAAGGTCTTGCTTCCTCTATTCATTCCTGAAGTTCTGCCAACTCATATGTCCAGGGAAACAGATGTTTCTCTGACTTACTTTCATCAGGTGCCCACAGCTTAATTTTTCTAAGAAGTAACCTGGAAACATGCCACTTTTTCACCAAACACAGTTGTTCTGACAATTATTACTTTTAATGGCATTCAGAAGAAATGAAACCTATCATTACACTTGGTATTTATAATAGGATTCATAAACTGGTCTAACTTGAAGAGTTTGAAGTTCTACAAGATGTCATATTGCTATAAACACTTAGAAAGTAAACTCCTATAAACTTTAGAAAGTAATGTCTTACACAGGGGTCTGATCTTTAGCAAAAGGGCAGTGATATAAATTTACTAGAGAAAAGTTTGAAATTACATGATGCAAACACCAGCTACTGGGCTACAACATGAGCACACTGACAAGACAAACTTCACATAGGGTAATTATTAATGTTTCAGAAATGCCACACAAATCCAATAAAACTCAGAGTTGACTGTGGAGAATCTATTCCACTCCTCATAAAGATTTTCTAGTTTGCATAAGAATTTTCTAAATCAAAAGGAACTTCTCTCTGAAATAGTGAACACCCAGTAAACATCCAAGACCAGTAATTATAACTGAGATGGTCTGCATCTCAGAATCAGCCTCAGCTTTGAGATATGACCAGATCAGGCAAGCTTAGAAGGTGAGGGAATGCCCCAAAATCTCTGATAGATCTAAGAACTCCAGCTGTCCTGACCCTACAAATAGATATTTACCATAACAATGTACACTTTATCTAACACAAACTGAGTATTAGTTTGGAGGCAGAGAAAGGACAGGTGTAGTAAAGAATATGAGATTATAGAAAAGGACATCTAGCAGGAAGTTCAGGCTCATGCTTCAGCTGGCGTAGAAATACAGCATTCAGTGCCCAGTTTTACAGAAGTATCTATGACAGGAAACTTCTACTGATGGAAGAAGACATTTGGGATGAATTTCCATTAAACAGCCACTTACAGTTTATAAAGGATGCTTGCAATCAGAAGTTACAACTGGTGAGGGTGACAATACAGCAGCCAAATTTGGTTATATCTGTCAAAGACAGAATAATCAAACACCTTTGTTCTTATTTCTATGTTGTATTTGAGTGCTACTGCTTCCCCAGTGTTTTTTTTTTTTTTTTTTTTTTTTGCCTGGATTTGAATATATTGGATTTTGCACATGAGAGTGGAATCCTTTGCAAGTTGTTCTGGTAGGCCTCAACTACATAGTAGTCATGATGTCCGAAGACCAAGTATCTTGCATTCCTAGATGATTTAGGTGCACTTCCCATTCTGACCTCAGGGTTCCTGTGATCAAGATCATTGTCAAGAGAGAAACAAGGAATAAAATCCTTTCTTCATCCTTCTTGGACTCAACTACTAAATGAGTTCTTCAAGGGGTATCTAGGGATCCAACTGCAAATGTACATCATAAATCAAATATGGCAAATGGCACCATAGATATACCTTTTAACACAGGGCCCAAACATTTAAGTATTGCAGACAGTGAATAATGACTGTGAGCTCATTTACCACAAACTAAACATATCAGATCTGCCAAACTACAACAGAGGATGTCCAAAAGAAAATTTGCTGCTGTTACCCAGCAATCCTAGTTGAAGTAACATGGAAAGAATGTATGCCTTTATTAGCCTCCTTTCAGGATTTAATCAGCAATTCATCTAAATTTATACAAACACAAATTTCTAGTCTATTTAAACATTCTGCTACTCTTTCCAGGAAATTAGTGAAAACTCAACAAAACAGGGTTTAAAAGAAAAAAGACTCCTGTGAATTTTAAGTATCCTTGGAGGTAAAGGTAGGTGGATAAACACAAGCATATATTTTCATGGCTAAAGCAGAAAGCAGACTTAGGTACAGAGATTAACTTACAGAAACAGGGCTTACCATTTTAAATCTGAGATGAAATATAGTCTCACATTTCCTTACATTTATATTATGATCAGACTACTCCTACTATTTAAAATGAGGATATTCTTTAAAAAAAAATAAAGGAAAATATTTAAAATGAAGGGACTAGGTCATCTCTTTAGAGAGGTGAGTGTTGTGAAAACATAAGGGGGGGAAACTGAAGTTAAGAATAGTAATCTAATCCTGAAAGACTAATAGTTAATGATCTCTAACATTCACTTCTTAGGCAGGACAGACCCCTGAGATACTCCACTTGTCAAAGGCACCAAGGTAGAGAACAATCAGTTAACCACAACACTCAGTGTCCCATTATGTAGCCAGTTTTCTACCTATTTAGTTGCCCATCCATTTAGAATATAGCATTCTAACTCTGATACATGGGTATTGTGGGACACAGTGTGGAAACCTTGCCAATGTCAAGGTAAATTATGTTCACTACTCTCCCTATGTCCACAAATCTAGTTGTTTTATCATAGAGGCAAACAGGCCTGGTCAGGGATGGTTTAGGTTTTGTAAATTCATGTTGACTGTTCTCAATTACCTTCTCCTTCATGCAGCCAGAAATGTGTTCCAAAAGGACTTGATACATGGTTTTCCGAAGGACAGAAGAAAAGATGACCCACTTAGTTTTCTGGTTTTTTGGACTATTTTGAAGATGCGTGTAACATTTGCCTTTGTCCAGGTACCTGTGACCTGTCCCAGTTTCCTTGACCTTTCAGAGATAGTAGTGATCAGCCTTGCATTAGACGCACCCCATCAGGTATTATGGACTTGCATGGAACAATCTGTCCCAAGGAATCCTTGACTCAATCCTCATCTACTGTTGGTAGTTCTTCTCCATGAACCCTTTCACTAAAGAAAGTGGCTTGAGAAATCTTGGTGAAGACTGAGACAAATAAGGCATTAAGCACCTCAGTCTTATCTGTCACTAAATCATCCAGCCCATTCACTAACAGGCCACATTTCCCTTGGTCAGCCTTTTACTACTAATGAAGTGGTAGAAGCTCTTGTTGCCCTTGATATCCCTTCCAAGTCTCATTTCAAGTTGAGCATTGGCCTTCCTGACAACTTTCCTTACATTGCTCAAGCAATGTTTCTATATTCCTCCTTTCTAGCCTGCTTCTACTTCCACCTCTGGTGCGCTCTCTTTTTTGCATCAGAGCTTTACTATAATTTCCTTGGTTAGCCAAACCAGTCTTTTGATACATCTACTTCCTATCCTGTTCTTGCACTTGGATGAGGCTGTATTTGAAGGTCTGTCATCTTTCCTCCCTTGACCTCCACATGGGCCTTCCATGGCATCCTACCTATCAGTTTCCCAAATAAGCGAAAATCTACACTCATGAAGTCTACTCTGCTACTCTCCAACCTCACTTCCCCCAGGACCTCGAACTCCACTATTTCATGGTAGCTACAGCCAAAAATGTCATTAAATACCATATTCAAAAACAGTTCTTTGCTTGCTAGTGAATAGCAGATCCAGCTGTGTGCTGGTTCATCCTGTATCAAGAAGTCATTGCCAGCTCACTCCACGAATTTTCTTGACTGCGTACATTCCACCTTGTTACACTTCCAGAGGATGTCAGGAAGACTAAATATCCCCATGAGAACTAGGGTTTGTGACACAGATACTTCCTCAAATTGTTTAAAGAATGCTTCTTCCTTTGCTTACCCTGAATGGGTTGTCTGTAACAAACTCTCACCATGACGTCACCCTTACTGGACTCCCCTCTCATCCTGTCCTACAAGTTATCAACCAGACTGCCATCCGTTCCACTGAAGAGCTTCACGTATCTGAGCTGCTTCTTCACAGAGAAGGTAACACTCCCTCCTCACTTTCTCTGCCTGTCTTTCCCAAGGAACTTGTATCTGTCCATCACAGCACTTCTGTCACGCAGTGCAGGCTGTCCCACCAAATCTCACTCATTCTAGTGAAGTCATAGTTTTGTGATTGCATGCGGAGCAATTTCTACTTCTTGTTGCCCAAGCTGTATGCACTTGTGTACAAATTTACTTGAGGTGGGTTTTCCTATCTTATATCTTGTTCTCATCACCCTGCACCCTTTTCTCCTGACCTTGTCCATCACCATCCCACTTAAATGTCAGTTGTAACGTCGCTCCCACATTATTCCTAAAGAACTCTTTTCATGTTCCCTTTTACAGCCAACATCACAGATGCATCCAGCTCATAAATTAAGAAGCCTACTTATGTGTGTACCCCATTGTAAATCTGAAATCCTAATTAAGCTGCTATCAGTGAAGCTCTTGACATGTGTGATATGCTTAACCTCAGATATTCGTAGCATGAGACTGATCAAAAAGAAGTGTAAAGTGCAAGATCATAACCAGGATGTCTCTACATCATTCAGGTACATTATAGACAGTGTTGTCTTACACTTCCAAATTAAAAATCTCTGTATATGTTTTCCTTGAAAGTGCTAATTTAAAGCTATAATCAAACACTTTTGCTATACTAAAACAGGTCCTATTTTTAGAAAGCTGTATCAGTGTTTGTATGCTGAATTCTACAAACGTGTCATTCAGACTTTTCTAACAAAACATTATATAAAACTAGAAAAAACAGAAACAAATGGAGTAAATCAACTGATTTAAAATGAAAATGCAATTTATTAAAGTGACAGGTATATAGACATTATATGTTTTCTTAACTAAAACTAAACTGAAATATTTTATTTCACAACATTTCTAGTAAAGTCAAAGACCAGAAAGGCACTCAAACAATTTCAAGAAGAAACAACAAAAGTTATGTACTTAGAAAATCACCTTATAGCATCCATATATTAAAACAGATAGGCATCTAACTGAAGATATTAAAAATTATGATCTGCAATACATCTAAACCTTTTCATCCATGCTCCAATGAAAAGGCTTTCTCAAACTGTTGATTTATTACCCAGGTCTCTCAAAATCTTACCCAGAAAGTCCTTCAAAATGTTCTTACTCTTCATTTTGCTTTTAATAATTTAAAATTCAATCATTATCGCACAGCGATTATATGCAATTTTACATCCCATTAACCCTGCTTTGTTTTAATTATAAAGATCCTTTGTTAGATTCCTTTAAATGATCCAGCTTATAATTTCAGGTTATCCTAGGGAGCACTTTAATTCAGCTGCACATTCATCAACTGTTTATGTCCTGTTAATTGTTGACAACTGCACAATTGCATTCTCTAGCTGTGATTGATGAACTGCATTCACAAGTTTAGCTATTAAGCAGAATAAATATTTATAACAATTTCCAGTTAAAGCACTGTTATCTTTATACCCAAAAGGATAAATTAAAAACGGATGGGCTGATTGCAAAGAAGAGCATTCTAGTAATCCACACACACTTATTCTACAACATTTTCCTGACAAAAGTATATGGAGGAACATGTGTCTAAGGGGAGATTGATTAGACAGTTCTTTGATTGGATTGAAGCAGCAGTTCTTAAATACTACTTTGTTTTGAAAAGTTACTGTTAGAGGGGAGTAGAGGGTCCACTCATGTCTTAATACCTGACCACTAAAAATATGCAGATGTAGGATTTGTTCAGAATGAGAATTTTACCAATAGCAAGCATGCAATGATATCTGAAACCCCTTGCCTCAGTTGAGAAAATAAAAAGGGTCAAAATGGGATTCTATATTACTACCCAAGAACACAAGTTTACTATAATTATTCAGTTTATTTCCATGTAATATTTATTGTATAATATGCAATACATGACCCACTCAAGTGAGCACTACTATGGTTCAAATTTATATTAATGCTTCATAACAAGAAGAATTTCCAGTGAAAGGACTACATTTCCAACTGCTACATTGCAGTGTAACTTCAGTGTGCATTGAGAAAGTTTATATCAGCCAAAAATTGTGTATAAAGATACATGCTCCTGTTTTGCAGATACTAATGCTCCTATATTCCTATCTCAGATATTATCTAGTCTCCCTTTTTAAATGAATGTATGATTTAACCACTGAAATACCATCTAGATAAAAAAAATATCCCATAATAAAGAGATTATTTGATACTTTACTATTGGTAATGACATACTACTGGTGAAAAAAAGAAACCACATATAAAATGATCAAAACTCTTCAACAGTCATATTACTTTTTTTTTTTTTTGTTTATTTGTTTTTGCAACTGCACATATCAAGACATCTAGACTCACGGGGATTTAATGTACTGGCCAATACAAGCCACACACGTTACACAAGTGGCTCTGTTTGTCTTTGGCATTCCACTACCAAGAAGGGCAAAGAGTCCCCCTTTGCTACCCAGCTTGCTGGCTGAAAGTACTGACAAACATTTAACAGAGTGGAAGACTTTATGATACTGCGCTAAAATTACTTAAGGATTGATAATGCAGTATCTTAACAATTTGCAAAAGCAAGGGAGCTCTTACAAACATAATTTCCTGTGTGCTTTATAGGACTCAAATTGGACCAGAAATTCTAGATAAAATAAATCCTCATGAACTGTTAGTATGGAGAAGAGCATCTGTAGAGTGGATGTTGTGCTCCTAAAACAGATGGAGCAGCAGATGGGTTTACAGATTGGACTCCCTGGACTGTCTGGGTAAAACAACCTTACTGCTCTGGAAAACGGTGGTTCAATTCTCAAATAAAGCCAAACCTATATACATTTCACAGGAGCTCTATTTTTTTCTGTCAGTAAACAAAATTTTCAAAATTTACACATTTTCAAATTAAATATTTATTATATTAAATATCTATACAATAAATAACTTAATTAAAATGGCCTTTTCACAATATTTTTGGAACAGATGGTGAGGAAGTATTATTACCCAATGGATTAAATGCAAAATGACTACTTGTTCAAAAGCTTTAAAATTAATTACCTTCCTTCATTGATGAGCTCAATAAATGCAAGTCCTGCATTCTTCTGAATAGAATTTTGCCATTCCTAAGAAGATAAAATATGACATGATCAAAACCCAAGGATTTCAAACCACATTTCTGAAACTGATCCTGATGACTTCCTAAAGAAGCTTGAGTCTAGGCTGAACTTCTTAACAGTTTTGTTGGTGGTGGTTTTTAAACTTTTTTATTTTATTTTTTTTTTTTCAAAGAAGAATAACCAGACAATTATAAAACTGTAGTTCATTATGGTTTTCAAATAAATTTTAGGTGGTCATGTTTTCTGTTTCAACCTTAAGCAAGCTTTAGTTTTCCTTGTCTAGAGAACATAAAAACACATATTGTTTCTCCAAATCATACAGTTGTCCAGTGAACATACTAAGTGAAACAAAGTCTGGAAGCAGTAATTTCTTAACTTTTCTTCACTGTTAAACCTTGCACATTTTATCATACAGGGCAGACAATAATCTGTGTACCATCCACCTCTCTTTGTTTCTTCTCCATTATAAGTGAAAACAAAACAATCTCTAATAACAAACTGAGTTTTCGAAATTCTTTTACAATCAACATGAATTTCCAAAATTTAAACCACCTAATAGATATCAGAAGATAACAGCTTTTACTTCATTTACTTCATAAGTTAAAGAGAAAATTCTCAGTGTATCACAGCTTTTTGCCGTGCAACCCACTGCCTGTATCACACCAACAGACTTTTGATACTTGAGATGAAAAAAGGTCAAGATATCTCTCTAGTAAGTAAAGATTACTTTCTTTTGCAATAATTCCTTGAAACTTTTCTTACAGAGTTGTAAACATTTCCTTTTCATCATACAGAAAAAAAAAAACAAAATACTTTAGCTGAATTACAGTTCAGAGAGAAATTTTGCAGCCTGAGTCTTCATGTTATAACAAAAATGGGTAGAGAGCAGTACAGTTACAGAACTATTCTGCTTTACATTTCCATTTCTGCAGGACTAAAAAAAATCAGGCAGAAATCCCAGATACTTATTTCCTGATATGGGCAAAAAAAAATAGCTTTACACAGACAAGGAAATTTTCTCAAAGAATAGCTGTGAAAACTAGTTGCTAATCAGTAAGGTGCTTCTTGCTGATCCTATGAAAATTCACAGAATTTACCAAGTCATACGTCTTAAAAAAACCCCAACAATAATAATGTACTCATCATAGGTTTTGTAGGAGGCAAGCTAAAATACCCAAATAATGAACTTATTATTTACCCATTATGGAGCATGTAAGTCCTGATTAGGGAAGACAGAGTATCAGCACTCAAGCCTCTTGCTTGTGTGCCAGAAAACTATTGTAATAGATCCTTTTTTCCATGCTATTGATTTTGTTCTTTTCCAAATACAGTAACTGAACCAAGCCTAATGACCTAATTTTTGGAATCAATTAAATCACCTTGGTATAGTACAAAGTCACTCGAACTAAGAAGGAAAGGATTCGGTTGCTTAAACATAGGCACTGAGTGCCATTTTAGGAAACAATAGTCTGGGCTGGAGGTAATACTTGAGCTGTAGCATTATTTTTTTATTTAATGAGAGTCTTTTACTGGACACTATAAAAATCCTTATTAGTGTTTTCTTTTGAGCTGCTTTTCTGCACCACAGCTGACATGACTCTGCAGTCAGGAAAGCAGAACTGGTGTGACTAGAATTCAGGAAAGAAGAAGAAAGAATTAAAATAAAAAGCTTCTTAAGATGGCTAGAAGAAAACATGGTAGTCAATGGTGCGGAGTCTAGTTGGAGGCCAGTATCTAGTGGAGTGCCTCGGGGGTCAGCACTGGGGCCAGTATTATTCAATATATTCATTAACAGTTTAGACGAGGGAATAGAGTGTACTATCAGCAAGTTTGCTGATGACACTAAGCTGGGAGGGGTGGCTGACACGCCAGAAGGCTGTGCTGCCATCCAGCAGGACCTGGACAGGCTGGAGAGTTGGGCGGGGAATAACCTAATGAAATTTAAAAAGAGAAAGTGTAGAGTCCTGCATCTGGGCAGGAACAACCCCAGGTTCCAGTATAGGTTGGGAAATTACATATTAGAGAGCAGTGTAGGGGAAAGGGACCTGGGTGTCCTGGTGGACAACAGGATGACCATGAGCCAGCACTGTGCCCTTGTGGCCAAGAAGGCCAATGGCATCCTTGGGTGTATTACAAAGGGAGTGGTTAGTAGATCGAGAGTGGTCCTCCTTCCCCTCTACTCCGCCCTGGTGAGACCACATCTGGAATATTGTGTCCAGTTCTGGGCCCCTCAGTTCCAGAAGGACAGGGAACTGCTGGAGAGGGTCCAGTGTAGGGCAACAAAGATGATTAAGGGAGTGGAGCACCTCCCTTATGAAGAAAGGCTGAGGGAGCTGGGTGTCTTTAGTTTGGAGAAGAGGAGACTAAGGGGTGATCTTATTAATGTTTATAAATATATAAAGGGTGAGTGCCATGAGGATGGAGCCAGGCTCTTCTCGGTGGCAAACAATGATAGGACAAGGGGTAATGGGATCAAGCTGGAACACAAGAGGTTCCGCTTAAATTTGAGAAAAAACTTCTTCTCAGTAAGGGTGACAGAGCACTGGAACAGGCTGCCCAGGGAGGCTGTGGAGTCTCCTTCTCTGGAGACATTCAAAATCCGCCTGGACATGTTCCTGTGCGACCTCACCTAGGCGTTCCTGCTCCAGCAGGGGGATTGGACTAGATGATCTTCTGAGGTCCCTTCCAATCCCAAACATACTGTGATACTGTGATGCTAGTTAATTTTTTAATGAGAGACAGAAGTTTTATCTGTGTCTGCAAAAGACCAAGAGATTCCTGCAAGTCTTTTGCCAGATCTTCCTGCTCAGTGCATATGTCTCAGGTACTGTAGGACATCCAAAATGCCTAACTGTTTTTCAGGTGAGATACCTTAAGGTACCTAAAGAGCCATTAGATACCTATGTGGAATCAAATAAATCTGTCCTTATGTTTCCATAGGTACAAAATCTCATCAATTTACAAAAAAATCATTATTCATGACAAAAGTGTGTGAAACCTGCCCAAATATCTACTGAAAACTAGTGGAATCAGGGGGATTGGACTAGATGTTCTTTTGAGGTCCCTTCCAATCCCAAACATACTGTGATACTGTGGTACTGTGATAATGATGCAGAACCAGAAAGAAACTAGGATTCATGGTTCGTGCGTTGCTTCACTACAAACTCATTACTGGAAACTTCACTACAAACTCCCAACTCCCCATTAATCCACAAATAAGGGAATAATTACCACTACTACAATCTCCTCTCAGTTTTAGGCATAATTTAATATAACAGATTCCTGATACTGGTAGGTGAACTGTATTTGTGAAGAGGCACTTGGTTTTGTTTTTCCCAGTTTCTTTTTAAAAGACACAAACAAGGAACTGAAATACTCAGAAATGTCAACACTACAGTTGCCTTTGCAACTGGGCATTTGGATCACAGCATGCACCTTAAGAACTGGATTAAAATGTGGCATGATATGCCCAAAGAATGTACAGCATTTTTTTTTATACTATGTTAGATTCCACAGAAAATCTTTCTTACCCCCAAGATGCAAGAAACAGAAAGATGAACACCAAATGTAATGGACACGGTGATGGTAGTTGGAAAATTTATGCTATAGGTAAGTAGAATCATAGCCTAGACTTTTAGTTATAAGCAAGTAAGTGCTTGAACGACCGCACTACATCCCAGGTGGTTTTGGTTCAGCTTCATATCCTGAATCTTCTGTGCTTTATATGAAAAGCTGGGTGACTTTTCTGCACCTTAAAAATGCTGATGCCAATTACATGCTGAAGTAATGGAAGACTTTGACAAAATCATGTACCATAAAACTTCTTCTATACAAGGAGAATGTGTTGACCTTTCTTTGCCTGAAGCTTCTGTTTGACAGGACAGTGGGAACAACTACTACTGCCAGCAGTGCACCTCTCGGAACAAGGTAGGGTGTAGAAGACTGAAGGATAGAGGCATATTTAAAGATTAATGCACACAGTATTCAAGAATGATGACACATCACTTCTTTGAAAGGACTAAAACCAGACTGAAGATATCAATTTTTTTTTTTTAAAACAATTATTCATATTGAAACAAATTTAAAAATTGTCTTCATACACAATAATTAAATATCGTAACTTTAGACATTCAGTTCCATTATTGGCCAGTATGGCTATGTTCTAAATACTTTATATTATGCAAAATTCCATTGAATACATAAAAAATGCAATAAATTATTAGGATACTGACAATTGCCACCCCTCTGCCCCCTCCTAACTTGTCCTCCTCCTCTATTCTATCTTTCATTGAAAAGCATCACTGCATCCAGAAAGCATCAATACATGTTCCCTGACAAAAGGTTCAGCCTGAATCCTGTTATGAAACTGTCCATGCAGAGGAGGACAAGAGATGAATACAATCAGGACAAAAGTAAAAGGCTAGAACTTCTAAATCATGAACCATATCACAGTGCAGATAATACTTGAAATTCTTTTTTTTTTTTTTTCTTTCAAATCATGATGTACATTTTCTTACTCTCTCATATTCTTACAGTTTTGACTTATGAGTGTATTTTCTCAGTCCAATAAGATTCTCAAGGTTTTCATAATTTACATGAGAGCTCTCAATCTTTCCAATATCTGCAAGGAAGTTTAAAGTTGTATCACAAATTTCAAGTTTCTCAACAAACTGCAGTTACTGAATGGTGTAATAATCACCATACAATTCTCCTTCCACTGCAGTTGCCACTGTCTCAATCAATTGTATCTTCTTTGGAATTGTCTCTTCTCCATATTTTAAACTAATCTGAGTATTTTTTTTCCTTTTTTTTTTTTTTTTTTTTCCATTTTGAATATTTATTTGATTTTCTAGTGTAAGATATTAATAACTCAGCTGATACCTCAATTCTTCAATCACTGTATTTTAATCATAACTTATTGAGGTAGAGGAAATTCTATTATATTGACTCTCTTCTTTCTGGACCCCTGAATATGTTTGGAGAAAACTCTTATATAGAGCTGAACAGGTGCTACCTTTTATCAGGGTAAGGAAGAGGAAATTTTATAAAAATGTGTTTGCAATTCACAACATGCACATAATTTAGCTTGGGTTTGAAGTCCGTGTTGTAAAATTACCTTCTAAAATCACCAATAACTTGGTTTACTTCATTTAAGAGGAAAGATTCAAAGGGAATGTTACAAGATTGAAGGAATTGTATCTTTAAGGTAGAAAACCATGTCCAATAAAATTAGGTAAAACCAGAAAAAACAGCTGATTTCAAGATACAGCCTCATAAATTTCTGAGAAGATTATACAGTTTTTAAGATCATAGGATTGTCACTACCATTCCTAGAAGAACTGAACTAAAGATATTGGAGTCTTAAAACCTTCTACTATTATTTTGAATGAGAATCAGATCTAAGAATTACAATTTTACTGTCTTTAACCTTCTCTCACACTCACATGTATACTGCTGATAGATGATAAAACGTATTTTGGGTCTACTCTTTCAAGTAAATTTGGGATCAATTTTAGGATTTTATGATAGGTCATCCATTTTAAAAGTGACTATTTCCCACCATAAGTATGTTGCAGAATGACTGACGACATCCTCCTGGAAGGCAAACTGGAGTACACGGGCTTATAGCCAAATCACGGAAAACAAAAGAATGTGAAACTTTCACAACACTATTTATATAAATATGACTTTAACAATGCAGCAAATGTAACAGGAAGTTTTAGATTTCACTTTCACAAGACGAAAGCCTAATTTTTTCTCTATTTTCTTGACCTGGAGTAATGTTCCTTTTTGGATTTTTGAAAACACACAGAGCCTTGCCCTTCTGATCACCTGTGGTAATTGCCCAATTTATCTTGGAAGTGAAGTCAAACATTCCCAGAGAAGCATTTCGTTGTTATCTTAGCAGAGAAAAAAAAAAAATACACAATTGCAAAAACACGTTATCCAAACAACACTAGGGAAATGCCCAAATTTATTTAGATAATACAGTATTAACCTTAATCACCTCATAGACATTCTGCATATCTTCTAATGCAGACAGAAGATACATGCTAGGAGTTATACACATCTCCATAACTTCTTGAGCTTCCTTTCTGTCTGGAAAAATAGTTCTCCATTCAAGAGATACTAAAATTATTATTAACAACATGTGTTGTTATGTACAGCTATTAATTCCAAAAGCTAGTCCACATATTACTCAACCAATCTCTCATGTTAAAGGCAGATAACTAAATTGAAGTCTTCCAAAATGCACCACTAAAGATAAGACTTTTTGATGTAAGGAAAACTACTCCTCATATTGTCTCCATTAGGTATACAATGAAACCCCCCAAACTATGGTATATTTATTAACAATGATGGCCTCCAATAATGAGCTTTTTCACCTTTTCTCAGCCCTTTAGGAAATACCAGTTGACTCTTTCTGACTGTCTAGGTGTTTTTCTCTGATCTAAGATCCTTCTCAATTACATGCAACTTAATAGAGAAGTCAGGGGAAGACACTTTGCGATTTTAGGATACGAGGAAAGTAATTCTTTCAGTTTTCTGATCCTGCCTGTTTTGCCATGAATCTAGGAGACATGCAGATCAGCATCTCACTGATGTGTAATAAATATACTCTTTGGCATTTTTTAAGGAAAATTAGTCTGACACGCAAGAGGAAGGACCAGAAGATCCATGGTGACTCTGGTGTAGGTAAGATATTGAAGAAGAAAACCTGCTGATTACTAAAGGCACCTGCAGCAGTTTTCTGAGTATACAAGGATCTGGAAGGACATCTCACAGAGTAATCAAGACAGTAGACTGTCCAACACGTAGTAAAGAATACAGTGATGGTTTCCATTTGAAAGTTAGATTACCAGAAGCAGAAGGTCAACAGATTGAGATAAGGCTTGAAGATATTCCACACATGGACAGGAAATCAATGCAAGAAAATTCTCTGATATCCCTTCAGCGTAAAAACAGATAATGCAAAATTATCACATTTTGGAAAACTTTCAGAATTCTATAAGGCAAGTGAGAAACACTGTGGCGGGAAATAAAACAAAAAACATTCCCCCCTCCCAACAAACCACTTAATTTCTAGATTAAAAAAATATAAAGAAAAAGGTTTTCTCCTTCCCCTGTAACTTGTACTGGAGTCTATTTCTGGCTTTGGAAATTACACAAAGTGTATATAACAACCTATTTGTCTATAGGCTGTGCTCCGGATTGTGGAGAGCCTCAAATCAACATCAGATTGTAAGTATATGTTTAAGCTGTACCATATTTGATAATAGATAAGGACACAGTAGAAATGTTGCTTCTCTCTTGCTGAACCTTTATATAGTCCAAAAAAGATGACAATTTTAAAGAAAGTACTTGCTTCAACTACAAAGACTATTTAGTGAAATTAAATTTGAATCTGTAACAAAATGTGAAGCTACAAACCCTCAATTTGGAGCTACATTACTGGCATTTTCATATACCTTTCTCGTGCTTTGTACCATGTATGGATCTGCTGGATTTTTTTTGGGTTTTAACTTATTTCTCTCCTATCAAATGCCAAGATTCCTTCCCCTTTTTTTTTTTTTCTTGACTGCCACGGGGCAGTCTTTTCTTCCTACAACCTGGGCCACTCTACCTGCTACCTGCATTGAGCTATTTCTTTCGTGGCTACTCTAGAAGTATAATCAGTTAAGAATTACTATTTAATCCAGAGTTACTTTTTATTTTCATGCATCTGTTTCCACCATTGCATGTAATAGTGAAAGGGAGTGATCAGGAATATGGAGCTAGAAGTGGAGAAGACATGATACCTCTGCCAGTGTTATTTGGGCCAGAGAGAAGCCTAAGCTGAACACTGAAACTGAAGCCTAACAGTCTTTTGATGCAGAGATCTGAATTAACAGCTTGCTGCTACAAAAACATGAGATAAGTTTTCTCTCTTCTCCCCTGTGCTCCCAGGTTTGCAATCCTAACCCTTCTCTTTGGGTAGCTCTGGTGGTTTTCAAACTAGGGTCTCAGCCAGCTTAATACACTAACCCAGGAAACAAATGTTTGAACAGTTTTCAGGTGTGTTTCTGTCTTATGAATATGAAAAGCGGGGTAAAGCAGAGAAGAAGCTGCAGGACAGAAGCAGTGTAGCAGATCCAGAACTTTGTTAGGATAACTGTTTTCAAGATCCACTGGAAAAACAGATTATTGAAAAAATAAGTTTCTGCACATTTACATATGTGCTTCTATGTATCCTACACAAAATTTTAATTTAGACTTTTGCAGTGACATGATCTGCAGCATTGTCTCCTCCTAGTCACATTGGTAGAAATACAGAGACAATGGATAATCCAACAGGACAAATGGGAAAACATGGCCAAAGGTAAAACATCCAACTTGCTTCCCGATTAGGAAAAAGAAAGAGTAAAAAAGTACACCTCCATAGGAATTTGCATAATCAACCTTATTTCAGGACTGAAGTTATATCAGATTTAATTTCCTAAGTAGATTAGTTCCTGATTAACTTTTCTTTAGATTTAAGAAAAGTCATTATGACACACGCAATCACATAGAATAGTTGGGTTTGGAAGGAACCTCAGGAGAGGTTCAAAGCAGGTTCACCTAAAGTAGATTGCACAGGAATGTGTCCAGGCATGTCTTAAATGTCTCCAGAGAAGGAGACTCCACAACCTCTCTGGGCAGCCTGATCAAGTGCTCTGTCACCCTCAAAGTAAAGAAGTTTCTCCTCATATTCAGATGGAACCTTCTGTGCTTCAGTCTGTGCCCATTGCCCCTCATCCTATCATTGGACACCACTAAAAATAATATGGTCTCATCCTCTTGACATCCACCCTTGAGATGTTTAAAAACACTGGTGAGATCCCCTCTCAGCCTTCTCTTATCCAGGCTGAACAGACCCAGCTCTCTCACTCTCTCCTCATAAGAAAGATGCTCCAGACCTCCAATCATCTTTATAGCTCTCTGCTGGACTCCCTCCAGTAATTCCTTGTCCTTCCTGAACTGGGGAGCCCAAAACTGGACACAGTAGTCCAAATCACAGTATCACAGTATCACAGTATGTTTGGGATTGGAAGGGACCTCAGAAGATCATCTAGTCCAATCCCCCTGCTGGAGCAGGAACGCCTAGGTGAGGTCGCACAGGAACATGTCCAGGCGGGTTTTGAATGTCTCCAGAGAAGGAGACTCCACAGCCTCCCTGGGCAGCCTGTTCCAATGCTCTGTCACCCTCACTGAGAAGAAGTTTCTTCTCAAATTTAAGCGGAACCTCTTGTGTTCCAGCTTGATCCCATTACCCCTTGTCCTATCATTGTTTGCCACCGAGAAGAGTCTGGCTCCATCCTCATGGCACTCAACCTTTATATATTTATAAACATTGATAAGGTCCCCCCTTAGTCTCCTCTTCTCCAAACTAAAGAGACCCAGCTCCCTCAACCTTTCTTCATAAGGGAGGTGCTCCACTCCCTTAACCATCTTTGTTGCCCTCGCTGGACCCTCTCCAGCAGTTCCCTGTCCTTCTGGAACTGAGGGGCCCAGAACTGGACACAATATTCCAGATGTGGTCTCACCAGGGCGGAGTAGAGGGGAAGGAGAACCTCTCTCGATCTACTAACCACCCCCCTTCTAATACACCCAAGGATGCCATTGGCCTTCCTGGCCACAAGGGCACAGTGCTGGCTCATGGTCATCCTGTTGTCCACCAGGACCCCCAGGTCCCTTTCCCCTACACTGCTCTCTAATATGTAATTTCCCAACCTATACTGGAACCTGGGGTTGTTCCTGCCCAGATGCAGGACTCTACACTTTCCCTTGTTAAATTTCATTAGGTTATTCCCCGCCCAACTCTCCAGCCTGTCCAGGTCCTGCTGGATGGCAGCACAGCCTTCTGGCGTGTCAGCCACACCTCCCAGCTTAGTGTCATCAGCAAACTTGCTGATAGTACACTCTATTCCCTCGTCTAAATCGTTAATGAATATATTGAATAATACTGGCCCCAGTACTGACCCCTGAGGCACTCCACTAGACACTGGCCTCCAACTAGACTCCGCACCATTGACTATCACTAATCACTTTTCTTCAGTGTTCCTACTGCAGTTGGTGTAAAAAAGACAAATAGCAAACACTTCTGTTAGTGTGCTGCTATCACCGTTACTCTGAAGGGTCGTAACTTACCAAACAAAAATTAAGGAGTATGAGAACTCTAGGAATACCTTTGAAGAGAATAAATAAGGGCCATTAAGCATAATTAAAGTTGAGTCTAATATTGGCAACAGGAACAAATACATACAAAATTATTATAAATAAGTCTATAATGATAATCAAAGGGTTCTAATAATGTATAATATCAAAATGTAAAGTAGACATACAAATCATGTAGTATAGAAATAAAGGTAACTGTCTTAAGATGGAGACAGGTGAAATACCTGTGAGGATGGTGCTTGATAAGAAGCAACTGTGCATCAGAGCAGAGAATTCCTACTTAAACTTTTCTAGAAAGCTTTCAATAGAGTACGTTTAGTATCAAGAAGCATGGATTGTGTTTCTGTTCTATGAATCCTACATTTTGGGGCTGTTTCTGGTGAGTTGTAGGGAGCAGAAAATGATTTCTAAGATAATTTCTTCAGCTGCTTGGTTTCCGTGTTGGGCAGCTGCCAGTTTCTGACGCCCAAGGGCTATTCATCCCATACTTTGAGGCAGAATGCACATCTAGATGTGCTAGTGCGTACTGAAATCTCTCTAGGGCCTGGTTGATAGGTATGTGTATATTCTTAGAACTAAACCTATCACCGAATTTACTGAGTGAGAATTTGCTTCAAATTTGCACTGGCAAGGCACTTTTTTTTTTTCTTTAACCTCTCGTTGGAGTGGGATTAATTTCTTTATATTGTTTCAAACTTTTTCTTGCCACTTAGAACAACAGGCAATACACTCACCCACCTTACCTTCTGCCCCTTTCTGCCACTTTATAGTTTTGATTGCTGCAATATATGTAGTAGTATACAACTATTAAATTTTACATGCGTCAAACTGCCAGGAAGTGTTTTATGGACTCTGCTGCATGGGAGCAGATCCTTCACAGATCCTTTTTTGATTAAGTATGTACTGAATGGCTGCCTGTGATACGGAGGAACAGACTGAACTCAGCCCAAGCGGCTTCTAAATTTCCAGGTTAATAGATAAGACAATGTGGACAGACACAACTCATTTATGAGGCTCACACTGTCAACCCACATCTTAAAGGCTTAGCTGAAGCTCAGCTTACCCATTAATTACATATCAGGGTTTGACAAGTTATGAATAAACTCCCGGTGTAGTTTGTTTTATTTAAGGCATTTTAAGTTTTATAAGTTTTCATAAAAGTAAATAATTTACAGAATCTACCTACAGTTCAATTATAAGAAGGACCACGTGTTATCTTTTAGTTGAGAATCTCCTAATAGGTTTTAATTGCGAGTTTTAAGTAAAACATTTCTTGTATGTATATCCTTTTCCCCACTCCACATAAATTTTTTTGATAAAAACCTATTTACAAGAAATAGGATCTAAAGTAAATATTTTTCCTCAACACAGTAGTTCAGAAGTGAATTATTTTCATTCTAGTTTTGATATTTCCTTTGGAGGCTCCCAAATTACAATCTTGATCGAACTTCCAACATGGGGAAGGGAAAATCAAGAGAATGAATGATATACTGACAACTACAAAATCTGAAAATTTGCCTGGTATTCTACAACCTTAAATGACATAGTATTTTTTACCTAAAGTAACCATTAATCCATTACAATAGTTATGGTTTTAAACAGGTTGAATAGCAAGATGTCTTAAATACTAAGACAGTATTTTCTATTTAAGAAAATTAATTTCCCCTGTTAATAGATAAGATACAGAAAAATGTAAGTGGCATGAGGTAAAACACCTTTGGGATAACATCATTCAGTCTCTGCAGAAGCTGTATCCCCAAGGAGAAAAAAATTGCAAAAGGTCTGGAAGTAATTAGAAGCTATTGTAGTGCTTTGGCCACAAAAAAAAAAAAAAAAGTAAAAAAAGTAACTGAAATCTAAATCTGATGTAAGAAGGAACTAAACTGCAAAAATTATTTTATTTTATGTATGGTTTATTGAAGAAATCTGCCACTCCAACAGCAACACAGCTGTGACATGCTCAACTAAGCTGAGGGAACAAAGACCAGCTAATCAAGCACAGATCTTGTCAAACATAACACATCTTTATCTGTTTTATGTTAAAATAGACTAAATCCAAATGAAAATGCCTGTTTTATGAAAAGTGAAAATCATTATATGTTTAGTAACAAGTATCCAGAAAAAAATATATTTCAAGTACTTGATTGTATGCTTTTGGTTTATATAGTAAATAAAGCAAATAAGGTCTTCAAATAAACCTGAATTCTAATCTAGTGAAGTAGATGATACTAGGAAAAAGAAAATGGGTTCAGGGAAGCGAGTTACAGTGCAAGAGAGATTCTGAAAACAGAAAGAGTGGAACTTTTTGTTCTTTCCTAAACCCATGAATGATGCACTATCCCTACACGAGTTCCATTAGAACTTAAAATGTATTTTTCACAGAAACTCCAAATTCCTTTGGGGGAAAGGCTTGATTGCATATCCCTCAGAGTCTAAAATGCTGCCCATATGACTTGAATTATCCATGACATGTACCTTCAGACATTTGTAATGTGATATTTCATGTAAATTTAGACCATACCTTGGACATGAGCCCCTGGCAATGTTGATTTTATTCAGGAGCTCAGATAAGAAAAAAAAATCTGACATCCTTGCTAATCTGTAGTCATTAACATGGAATTTCCACCATAAAGAGCATAAAAGCATCTAATTTGCTGTAGCAAATGAAAGGAAAACAAACTTCGCATTTCCCTTTCCTTCTCAATGTCTAAAGTTACTTTGTTCTGTGCAAACAAAATCATATGTTTCAAAGGTTTTTAATATTGTCATCTGTCTTTTGAATGACACAGTTTGAACTTCCCCACATAATCTGTTAAATGTAATTCAATTTGAATATGAAGGATTTACCCGTGTTAGGAAGAAAAGCTATAGCTGCATTAGGATTACCAAAAAACACAGCACTTCATATAGTCTTTACAGTTCATATTACTCAATTATCATATGGAAAAGCTCAGGTAGCACTATCTGTTTTTTTAATAGAGATGAGTTAACCTCATTTGCTGTGCGCAACATCTCCTAAACTTCCGATTGCAAGTTCTGTAAGCTATAGGCTGGATTACGATATTTGTCTCTGACATACTCTTCTTCTAGTCATCTTTTGTACTGGTATTTTTATAGCATTTACTTTGTGTTTTCTCTTGACAAATAGTTTAAAAATGTAAATGTAAATAGGTAAAATGAACTAAATTTTTCCTGCAGATGAATAGAGCTACAGACCTGAATGTTTAGGACACGTATAGGATTAAATACAATATTCTATGCAGATGCAATTTACAGAAGAAATAATTCTGGAAGGTGAGGGGAAGAGAATACAATTTGCACTGCTACAGCCCCCTGTTGACCAGTTCCAGTAGAAACATTTAACATCACTAACAAATATAGCATTAGCTTCTGAAGTACTTAGTAAAAAATGGACATCAGGATACAAAACCTTCCTCATTTAGTAGATAAAGAAACAACCTTGAAGTATCAAATGAGGTATAAAAATCAAAAGCTTGCAATTCCCCCAAGTCATTGAGTAGATGGAAAACAGGTCTCCCAAGCAAACATTAAAGGAAATGCATAAATGTTCAAAATTTCAAAATTATTAGCCTTTTGATATTATTTCAGCTATAAAATAAAGCTTATTTTTAAAATAGTAAAATGTTTTTAAAATAATAAATAACACATAAAGTAGTCATAAAAATAACAAATTGATTTAGCTGCATTTGTTACATAGCTTTAGTGGGATGTCTGAAGAAAAAAGCACCGCAGAAAGAGCTTAAATTTCTCTCTCTTCCTTTCAATCAATATTTGAGGCAAAGTTTCATCTCTAGGGCCCTTAATGGCAGGAATTCCTGGAGCCAGCAAATGAGTAATGTTAAACCTATGATTAGATGATGAGGCCATCAAAGACACTAGACCCTAATGCTACATTCCACTTTCCTGAGAACTGCAGTAAAATACCAAAGGCTAGGGAAGAAAGGACTCTAAGTTATTCCTTCCCTCAAGAAAATGTTTCAAAAGCTGCTAAAAAAAAAAAAAAAAAAAGAAAATAAAAGAAAAGAAAAAAAGAAAGATTGCATGACATGAACATACAGCTCAGAAGACTTAATGGATCTTTTGGTACTTTCCTGGAACCCAGGACTTCACCATTAGGTAACAAATTTTTCAAGTGCCCTGCTGGAGAAGGTTTGAAGTTCAAACCCCACTGAGGATTCCTGCCAGGGTTGTATTTTTCTTTTTCTTTTACTTTTTGCTAACCAATATCCACCCTGGCTAGAAGAGGAAGGGGGAAAAAAAAAAAAAAAGAGAGGAAAAAAAAGGAAAACAATATTTAATTATTTCCTTATGACACAAGCTTGAAGAAACGTAACCTACAGACTGGCAAATAGCAGGTAAGTTGGAGCTCCCTCCCCCCAGATCAGTTGTAAATGTTAATTATCTTCTGATAGATTCCTCAAAAGTAAATCCTCATTTCAATTACTCCTAGAAACTCCTTCATTTTCAGTAATTTTTTGGTGCATGTTCTCAATGTGCAGCAGTGAATGCTCAGGTAAAGCTACAAACAAGTCATTTTCCTTGATAATAATGTAACAAGTTAACCCGGGCATTTTATATGATAACTTGGTTTAAATGATATGATAAATCTGTGGGGAAATTTGTACAAGGTACTGTTAATAAGTCTTTAGAGAAATGTAAAAACGTGTTATTTGGATCTACTAGGTCATCATATTTTTCTTATGAATGAAAATGAGCAAAATTCTAAAATGTTTGTTGATCACCTATTACCGGCAGTTTATAGTAAAAGGATATATATTAAACTAGCCAGTAACACTTCTGTCAAAAAATACAGTTAAAATTGAGATATAAACAATGCAGACAGTATCAGGAATTATATTAGTTTTGAATATTTTACTTGTGAAAGCAATTCAAAATGATAATTGATTCAGATTCCTGATAAACCCGTTACTGCTATGCAAAAAAAAAAAAAAATAATTAACCGCAGCATGTTTAAAATGGAAATCCTCTGCTTCTGACAGTTCTTGAAGACTACCTAAGCCATTTTCCTCCATTTTTTATATACTGACAGCTATATAAAATATGCAAAAAGTTATGCCATGCATATCAAAAGTAATAAAGTCACCACAAAGTAAGGTTTTGAAAAATTACTTATTCAAAACCAAATTTCAACATAAAATTGTGAAAATAGTATCTTATTTATGTAATACAAGTAAGAACTGGCTTGAAATAGAGTTCATACACATTAAAAGTGCATAACATACACCCATGCACTTCTATAAAACAAATGCTAAAACACATTGCATACCCTGCGAATGTAAAGAAACTATGGCATGTATTAAAAAAAATATATATCTACAATTTATATGCTAGTAGAAGAGATTAATTTTTATTTTCTTATACTGAAATGGAAGAATGAAACAAACAGCAAGATGCAGTTCGTAGTCTGGCACTAATCCAGCACTGTGCAAAGAAACTAATACAATTAAAACCAGAGAATGTCTTACCTGTGAACAAAGCAGCATAACAAGTTCAACTACCGAAGTACTCGACTTCATACAAACCAGACCTGCAATAAACAGTCAAAAATTAATGGAAAAGATTGGTGATATTTAATTATTATAGCTCCGTGGTTTCATAAATTCCACAAAATAGCTGTTGTGTATTTTTTGTCACTCAAATTCACTGAAACAAGTTTTAAACACAATTATCTAAGAATTTCAGATTCAAACACACCTAAATGTTCAGAAAGCATCAAAGAATCCCCTGGAATAACCTATACCTGTTTCAGGACAGAACGTTTTTTCATTAAGCCTTTTTGGCATTTAGCTTAGTTCACTATTTGGCTAAATAAATAAATAACTACCTATGTATATCATCCAAATTTGTTGAATATACAATAACCATCAAAAAAAACCTTTGAATATTAAATCCTGTAAAATCTTACAAATAAACTGATCATATATAAACAGATATAGAATTAGGTCTTTGCTTAGAAATCATTTTAATTATTATCTGGTAATTGTTTTTCCTGCAATCAAAAGCTTGAGTGTTAATGAAAGAGGCACTCACATGAAATCTTGTTTTTATTGAAATTATAACCAGTAATTTGTAGTCTATATTTCTTAAAAAAAACCTTGAATTATGCAGTGTAACTGTTACTCATTGTTTTGTACTAAATTTGAATAATCAATACCTGATAATATTGCCACTATTGTAAATAGTCGTTTGCAGATTTGGAAATTGAAATCTGCTTTCTGAGAGATATCATATCTAAGCATTTAAAAGATGTATTGTAAAGAGACAAGAAGGGAAATCCACTTATATGGTTTACTTTATATATGGCAGCTTCTGTTATCTAAAATCATATAGGTAACACAATGATATGATAGTTTAGGGCATGGAAACACTGGTTGTGTTATAAAAATGATAAATACACAGATATAAAGCTTTCAGCCAAGGACCAAACAGGAAGCTGAAAAGCGAAGTGATGTGCTTTAAGTAGGTTTCTACAAACAGCGATTAGAGACAAAAGCACTCCTACACAATGGCATGTATATTTATTGGGGGAGTGGATAAATACCCTTTTGTGCTCATTTTGCTAACAACCTCATCCTTATTGTACAGTAACACAGAACAAGCTGTAAGAAGCCACTAGTATTCCATTCTATCAGATATACCGGCAGACAGTTAACTAATGAAATAAGAGGCAGATGTGCAAAGCTCATTTAGGGAGACAATTGCTGTAATTGATCAGCTATTCTCATGCTCAAGTGCTAGAGGATCAGAAAGATTAATGGGATACTTATCACCTGCAGGCTACCTCCACCGTTTGAAAGCTGACAAAGAAAACCCAAACAGAAGACAGAACTCTACAGTTAAGCCAATGCAGGTAGCACAAATATAAAATATTTTAATCACAGAATGTTCTCTGGTTTATTATGAATCCACTTTACATTCTGTAAAACTAAAACCAAACCAAAACAAACAAACAAACAAAAAAACCACAAACCACCTAAAAAAAATATTTTGTCACATGTTCACTTATCTTCTTTCAAATTCAGATCTCAGGTGTGTTAAAACATTGTTGAGTCAAAATAATGCTCTTGGAAGTGTATTCCCATGCTACAGTCTTCTAAATTTGTATATGGCTTTAGCATCACAAGAACAAATGTCTCCACCACACAGTTACAAAAAAATAAACTAATTAAATTATAGCAAATGTTTATGCATCAGCATTCGTTTCTTTGCATCTTCACCAAATTTCCAAAAAGAATAGAAAACTCAATGCAAAATATACACTTTAAAGAGAAACACACAATGAATACATCCTGACTTAATTCATTAAATTAGAAGTTTATAACTTTCAAAGACAGTGATGATGACAGCCACCTGTGTAGCTTCAAATGATACAAAACAAAGTTTGGATCATGGATTGACATAAACATGCCTAAAATGGCACAAGGCTAGGATAACTGCTCATTATTATCATCCAGATAATGATGATCTAGTCTTAATGACACAAATGTGACACAAAAGTGATAATAACCCTAGTGCAAATTTTTCTGTTTACAGTAATAAGAATTTTTATATACTATACTTTTCAAAAGCCTGATGATTCTATGATCATCTGACCTAAAACTGCTATCTTTTTTCTATTTGTATGGATGTCAATTGATAACATTTGGTATATCACATCTAATCAACTGCAAGCTTGGATGGAGCATTCTAGCATCAGAAAAGAGAATGGAACCGATTTTGTTGAAATTAAGAAGGAGGAGAATGCAGAACTGACATCTGGTTAGCACATCAGAACACTCATCAGGTGTAAGCAGCTCTCTAATTACCTACTGATGAAACAACCATTGATAATAGCCATTAACACCTTTCATAGCCAGTAGTGTTCAAAATTTGATGTACTAGGAGGTTGGTTTTCATGTCAAAAAGAAACATAACTACCTTGGAGACTGTAGCACTTTTCATATGTGAAAATACAGAGGGGAATAGGAAGGTATCATAAAAGCAGCTCACGGTGTCAAAGATGGATGCAAGGAACACCATTTTCAGACAGCTCAGTCTACAGCAGAAATAGCTATAAATAAGCAAAAATAAGAGTAGCCATGACAGAAAATGAGGAATCCCAATGCATCTTGATTGGTAGGAAGAAGGAAATAGAAATATTTTCTCTTCAAGTATTCATACCATATATTCCTTGAAGTAAAACAGAACACAGAAATGTGAAACATTCATGGCAAGGCCATCATTTCATGTTACAAATTTGTAACTTATCAGACTCCTACTCTCACTCCAGGGACTCCTTCCACTCAAATCATATGAGGATAGGTGTATACCCTCCATTATATGTTCAATTTCCTCGTTCCAGGCTGCCAAGGGCTCTAGTTCTGTGCTTCTTCCCATTTGCACTTATTTAGGATTAAGCAGGAAATATTTGTTGTTTGTTTGTTTGTTTGTTTGTTTTCCTGCTATGCAAAACACAGTCTTCACAGTTTACTGTCAGAGCTATGGAGTCAATAGTAGAGAATGATAAAAACAGATCAGACCTAAAGGACGACAGATCCATTTCTGCCTATGAGGAAAAACTGTCAGAATGCAACCTCTGGTTTATGAAGATCCCACGTAATCAAAAGTTGTAGGCGAAGTTAAGGAAGAATCATCATCTCTCTCCTGCATAACTTATCCTACGTAGACCAAAAAAAATTCATTGTAACAATCTTCTGTTTTTTAAATTTGTGTGATCCTCTGTTCTAGGAAGTCCAGCTTGACTGAATTGTCTCACTGCTTCTGGCTTGGTACAGGCACTAAAATAATTGCCTTCATCTGACAGTATATAGTCTGACAGACAAAAAAAAAAAAAAAAAAAAAAAAAAAGAGGAGGAAGAGAATGTTCTGTTTTACAGACAGAAGGCACAAACTGGTTGATGTATCTTCACAAAATCAAAAATAGAATTTGTAACATGAATCAGAACAAAGATTAATTTCCTAAGTCCCAAATGCACTAACAACTGCCTTTATTCTTCCTCTTTATGATTTTGCAGGATACGACAGGGGATTGTTAGAGTATGCAAAATTTCACTGGTTTTAACACAATGAGTAACAAAATTTATAACAAGCTTTGAAAATAATGGCTTCTTTGAGGAGAGCACGCAGATCTATTTTCAGTTCACTTCCCTCCATAATAAGAAAAAAAAAAAACCTCCAATAAGAAAAAGTATTTGCAATACAAACTAAAACTGTTGCCTGCATTCTTCAGCTGCAGATAAGTTCTTCCTATACCATCTGTATCAAATGCCATTAAGGAAGCTAATGTAATTACTAAAATATAAGTGGATATTTCCTGTATACAGAAAGGTTAAAAAGGTCATTGTTCAACTGAATAGAGTATGTGCTCTTTATATTTGCTGTTCTTAGTACTTTTCTTCATGGTCTATTCTCTGTCCATTAAATACAGCCACCAAAATTCAGCAATTTGATGGCAACAATGACCACATATATGGATGCAAAAACTGGGAGCATCGAGTGCATGACCTTAGCTAGTCTGGAATAAATGATATATGTCAGGCAATTATCTTGAAATGCTCTGGTTTACTCGACTTCTTTTTCAGTGTTCTTCTGTTGGCACAAAGATATGCTAATTATTTCTTTTCACTATGACTTATTAATGTCTAAAAAAAGATTAATTTCAACTACACTATTTTAGTCATGCCTGTGGCATTAATGAAGTCATGGGTTCAAAACCTTGGAGTCACCATGCTGAACTAGTCAGTGTGAATTTCTATGTTAAAGAAATATAATGTAGGCTGATAAAATATATTTTTTTAAAAAAAAATCCTTATGAAATAAGATGGTTTGGATGGTTTTGAACTTTTTAGTATTATTAATACAATGTGTGTACGAGTCCAACTGAATACCACCACAATTTCATCTGGTCTTTATCAAGGGTTGCCTGCATTTTCCTTCAATGATTTTACTTTGTGTCGACTTAAGCCCTTATTGGAACTGGAATCAATTGTAATATTATCAAAAACAAAAGTTAAATGTTTTTATATCTTACATTCAACTTAGAAAAAAAGATGCAATTAACTATACTTTAGAGCCTGCAAAAATGTTTCACTCAATTATAGCTTCTACTTATTTGAAAGTCTCAGGTATGGCTAAATAAAAAGCTTGAGAAAGTTTAATCCACTTAACCCAGTTCACAGCAAAAACTTGGACTTTATTACTCCTGTACAGTGTGTTATCAACACTACAGGAGATTTGCACAGCAAAAAAAATGCATATGGCAAAATAACGACATGCTGTTATACGCATTGTTTTATTAATAAATGAAAAGTGCATAAAATGTACTTCAAAATGGGCATAAGGATCTAAAACTAGACAAAAAAAAGTCTGAAAATGTTAGAATTCTCCTTTTTAACTTGTATTTTGTAAGGTCAGCTGCCTTCTGTCTGCTATTTATATAGCCTTCCATGTATTTTAAACAAAATTGTGTTGTTTCAAATTGTTTACTGTAATTACTGATAACTCATACTGTGGTAAGTTGTGGTCATGGATTAAAATAAAGGTAGTTTAATACGACAGAAAGAGAAAATAATAATGATAATAATAAACCCAATAATAATAATTATAGTAAAAGAATATATAATAGTGACGCACACCGCAATTGCTCACCACCTGTTGACCAATACCCAGCCAGTTCCCAAGCAGCAGTTGCCCCTCCTACCCCAGCCAACTCCACCAAGTTTATATACTGAGCATGGCATCATACGGCATGCAATATCCCTTTGGACAGTTCAATTCAGCTGTTTGCTATGTCCTCTCTCTGCTTCTTGTGCACCTCCTCACTGGCAGAGAGAGCACAAGAAGCTGAAAAACCCTTGACTTAGTGTAAACACTACTTAGCAACAATTAAAACATCAGTGTGTTATCAACATCAGTCTCATGCTAAAACCAAAACACAGCACTATAATAGCTACTAGGAAGAAAATTAACTCTATCCCAGCCAAAACCAGGACATGGTAATTTTGCCCATAATCCTCACAGACTTCTGTGCCAAGAAACAGAGCAGGAATTTTCCACCAGTAATTGCTACTCATGAATTGTGTCTCCATTTTTGATAGACTGTGTCCTTATACTCTGTTCAACATTTGTTAGGAATGGCATGACAAAGTTTCAAGAACAGTTCATGCTGGTGACAGACACTAAAGCATGTTCTGGCTCTGACAGTACTAGGAAAAAAGTGATGGTGATCTTTTGAATGGAAATACAAGTTTTCCTTGAAGTTTATTTGTTCTTGCAAAATGTCTTCTGCCAGCAAAATCTTATGGAAAAAGTTTTTTTGAAATGTTTTGCTAAATCCAACTTCGAATCAAAGAAATAAACTTGGGATTTCTTTTTTGACCATTCATTAAAATTACCTGGATAGTTTAAATCTACATTATTTCCTGTCTGTCATATGTCATTCAGAGAAACCTAAATTCAAACTGATGGTTTTAATCGATTACCAAGTTGCTAGTGATTTCAGTACAGAACTGGAAAGATAGTATTGAGAGAAAAGTAAAGATAGATGAAAAGTTTGAAAGTAAATGCTAAGTATGTAAAACTATTAGCTGAAATGACAGATATTCTTATTCCACGCAAAGCAACTATTAAAAAACAAAAAACTCCAAGATGTGTATTAAACATAATGTAATATTTTGCAAGAAAAAAACCTCAAAACTGGTTTTAGAACCATACGTATGTCACATACTTTGTAGACATTAAAATTACACTAATGGTCTTAATTTATGAAAAGCAAAGACTGGCAAATATTCAGGAATTACAGAAAGTCTGCAGATGGAAATCACTGTCATGTTGCAAAATAATTACAACTCCACTTTTACTAGATGAAAGGAAATGCTATTCCAAATAATGTACACTCACTAAAATAACAAAGTCAGAGTTATGGATTTAACAATTCCCTTCAGCAGCTTTTACTGGCAGCACACAACATTACCACCACCTCTAAGGACCTTGAAGGATGGCTGTGTTAGTACTCCAGACCATCCTTTGTATGGGTAGATCCCCTTTACAGGAGATACAGAAAAACATGATGAATGTAAACTTAGTGCTTTTGTAGTTCATCAAGACAGTTGTACTTAAAAGATTTTTTGTTGTGGTGAAAGAAACTACACAACACATGTAATATCTTTTACACCTGGTACCCAAAAATCTAGGAAAGGTATCATGCAGGTTATCAAATGAAGTACCTTTAAAATATTATCAGAAATCTTTAGAACTCATAACTTGAGATAAACACCTCAAGTAAACAAAGATAGGTCAACATAAAAAGTAAATTTTAATCTGTTCAAATCGAACTTAAATGGTGCAGATCTTTTAGTGGCATTCATAAAATAAAACAGATTTTAATCCTAGCATAATATATAAAAGAATGCTACATAACAGTTTCTTCCATTATTTTATTAAAGTAAGAAAACAAATACTGCTTCACCACGGTAGTTGCCAAAATGGAATCTAAATGAGGACTACAAAATATCCAGAATAGCAAAATAGCAAAGAATAGCAAAAACCCTTGAGTTCACACCCACAGAGAGAGGACTTATTACAATGTATTTATGATTTATTTTTTAAAATTACAGACTTTAATACTGTGATCCCATGAGCTTTAATGATACTGACAAAACTGACTTTGGTGCCACCTTACTCTGAAGAGTCTACTCTTATACCAACATATGGAGTTCTTGTCAATTTTGTGTTAGTGTTCATAGGATACACAAATTCTCATTCATCAAATGAGAAAGAGATTGCTTAATCTATACAACAAAATCCACTAATCGTTTTAACATCTTACCAAAGATTTTCAAAATGGATCTAGTTTTTCATTTAGACCTTGTGGTAAGTTTTTCCTTGGCCAACAGTCCATTGGGATTTACTGAGTATATGCATTTGTGATTCTCTGTCCTTCTCTTAAAACAGTATTTTCAGATATCTGTTGTGACGTAATGAACTAATATGCTATCTAACTGGTATACCAGGACATATCTAAAATTTGTATTATTCTATCATGTATAAATTGAGAAGTTTTTCTAATTAGCATTAACAACAAAAAATTATTCTTTTCATAGATTTTTTTTTTTTTTAATATTTTACTTATTATATACTAAAATTTGATTTGGAAACAAAATGTGTTTCCATCTCTTCTAAAGTCCTCTTTTAGATAATGAGTCAAAACAAACCAGTGATCACAGTGCACTGCAGCTGATCAAATTTAAACACCTCTAATCTTGAAAATATCTATAAAATTGAACTATTGGTTTTCTATCAAAGTCTACTTCAGTTTCAGGTAGACTCGAGTAACTTATAAATATTTTCTTTTGGTGGAAGCCTGGAAAAGCTAAAAAATAAACTACGCTTAGAAGTTCTGGAAAATCCAAACATCTTTTTTATTTAGAAAGAATCTCAATGAAAATCATTCCATCATTTTTTTTTTTTTTCCCCCAAACACTCAACAGTGCACTGTGAAGATTAAAACATGATCCTGAAAGTCTTCTGATTCCTCCCATATCCTGTTATTACTCAAATAAGTGGCTCAAAGTTATGGCTAAATTTTTGCCACAGCTGCTGCCCTAGATTTTATTTTAGTGGATGGAGTAAGAAAAAAACAAATGAAAAAGCCATTTAAAATTAATTTAACTCTTGAAAAGGTAAAAGATTTTTCAAGATTTGTCATATCATGTTCTCTCAAGATGCCATTCCTTTCCTGATGAAGTTTCTCTTTTTGTGATTAAATTTGTAGAAAAACTACTAAATGAAAATTTATACCAAAGAAGTTGCCCATATTCAACACATCTCGGAAAAAACAACTCTTCTAAGATTTTATGTTCCACTGATTCCTTGCAATTTTCTTATTTAAATGAAGAAACACAGAGTCATAGAATGGTTTGAGTTGGAAGAGTCTTTAAAGATCATCCAGTTCCAACTCTCCTGCTATGGGCAGAGACACTTTACATAGACCAGTTTGCTCAAAGTCCCATTAGGCTTGGCCTTGACACTTCCAGGGATGGGGCATCCACAGCTTCTCTAGGCAGCCTGTTCCAGTGTCTCACACCCTCTTGGTAAAGAATTTCTTCCTTATAGTTAATCTAAATCTATTCTTTTTCAGTTTAAAGCCATCATCCCTTGTCCTATCATCACATGCCCTTATAAAAAGGCCCTCTCCGTCTTTCTTATAAGTCCTCTTTAGATACTGAAAGGCTGCTATCAAGTCTCCCCAGAGTCTTCTCTTCTCCGGGCTGAACAACCCCGACTTTCTCACTCTGTCTTCATAGGAGCTCCAGCCCTCTGACTATCTTTGTGGCCCTGCTCTGGACTTGCTCCAACAGGTTCACACCCCTCTTACGTTGGGGGCCCCAGAGCTGAATGCAGTACTCCAGGTGGGGTCTCAGCTGAGCAGAGTAGATGGGACGCAGCCCAGGATACAGTTGGCTGAAAGTGCATATTGCCAGGTCATGTTGAGCTTCCCATCAACCAACACCCCGAGTCCCTCTCCTCAGGGCTGCTTTCAATACATTCTCTGCCCAGCCTGTGTTTGTGCTTGGGATTGCCCTGACCCATGTGCAGGAACTTGTACTTCGTGAGGTTTGCATGGCCCACCTCTCAAGTCTGTTCAGGTGCCTCTGGATGGTATCCTGTCTCTCAGGCCTGGCAACTGCACCACTCAACTTAGTGTCATCAGCAAACTTGCTGAAGGTGCACTCGATCCCACTGTCTGTGTCACTGACAAAGACGTCAAATAGCACTGGTCCCAATACTGATCCCTGAGGAATGCCACTCGTCATTGGTCTCCACTTGGACATTGAGCCTTTGGCCACAGCGTGACCATCCAGCCAATTCTTTATCCACCAAGTGGTCCATCCGTCAAATCCATGTCTCTCCAATCTAGAGACAAGGGTATTGTGTGGGACAGTGTCAAATGCTTTGCACAAGTCCCAATAGATTATGTTAATTGCTTGTTCCTTACCCACCAATGCTAGAACCCCGTTGTAGAAGGCCACCAAATTTGTCAGGCACAATATGCCCTTAGCAAAGCCATGTTGGCTTTCATCAGTCTCCTCCTTATTTTCCATGTGTCTTAGCGTAGTTTCCAGGATGATCTCCTCCGTGATCTCATCGGGCACATAGGTGAGACTGACTGGCCTGTAGTCCTCCAGATCTTCATTTTATTCTCTTTAAAAATGCGGGTTATGTTTCCCATTTTCCAGTCAGTGGGAACTTCATTGGACTGCCTCAATTTCTCAAATATGACGGATAGTGGCTTAGCAATTTCATTCACTGATTCCCTCAGGACTTGTGGATGCATCTCATTGGGTGCCATGGACTTGTGCAACTCCAGGTTCCTTAGATGGTCTTGAACCTAATCTCCTACAGCAGGCACCTCTTCACTCTTCCAGTCCCTGCCTTCACCTTCTGCAACTGGAGCAGTACGGCTAGAGCACTCTATCCTCTCTTCTACTCTGTGGTAGAACATCTATCCCTCCTTTCTCTTTTTTTTCTTAGCCCTTCACCTCCTCTTCTCAAATCTATGTTACAGGAAATACATTTTGCAAGAATTACCTCAACAGTGAATTATTTTCAGACATATACAGGCAGAAATCAGAACATTCATTTCAGTCACCGACACAAGCAAACGTTTATACTTTGTACCTTCACTACACCTATGATGCTTTCTCTTCATTTCAAGAACCTTTTCCAATTCTTTCTAAAGCTGTCAAAAGTGACACCCTAGGCAAGACAGATCACAAGTATGATCCCAAATGACAGTCACTAGAAGATCATACTTTCCCTGAAAATGCAACAAAGGACTATATTTCAAACGGATTACACAATGTTATTTTTTTCCTTAGGTATGAGGTTTTATTTTGCTCCTGAAATTTAGCAACTTTTTCTCAGCTTCAGTGTATAACTTATTCTTGTTTGATGCCCTATTTTCTTACTCATTCTTTACTGATCCTTCTTACTTCCCTATATTTCTCCTCTTTGGCAACCTTAGGGCCATACCGAAAGATCAGTAAGTGAACCAGTGCAGCTACAAATACAAAGTATAACAAAACCTCATGGATTCATGCAGCTTTTAAATTTCTAATGCCAAGATAACCATTATTTTAACTAGGTGTCATCTCTTGAGTAGCATAACCCACCCGTTAATTTTTTAATCTGGTTGAACAAAATGTTGGTGAACTAATATTTTATTTAGATGGTAATTATTTTCTGAGAATTGATAACAAGAAAAGAAAGTTAAGCTCCACACTGAACTTTGCTGATCTTAGTTGGTAGCCCTCAGATCTTGCTCCCATCCTGAAGTCCTACTGACAAATGGTAATCATTCTAAAATAGTGTCTCTGAAAACACAGAGCTGTACCACTGTCACAGATCTCTTGAAATAACTTGTATTTCTTGTGTTTCAGTTTTCTTTATTTACTTGACAGTAACATTTTTATGGGCTCTCCCTAGACCTGCTTTGACATCAGTTTGCCATCTTAATTTGACATATCACAACTGTCTCTGTTGTCTGACAAGTTCTTTCAGCAGGAGGGTTTCCCATTGCAAGAAAATCTCCACAGACAACATCACTACTAGTATAAAAACATTGGATTCCACAAACCAACATACAAAAATAAGATGTGATATAAGACAATATACGTTTAGCAGTTTGGGTTTTTTGGGAGAGGTAAATTTTAACATATAGTTAAACTGAATACAGTAAAGATATATTCTCATTGTCCATGCAAATATAATCCCAGGTCTGTAAGGAGACTGCCAGCATCTAGATAAATCAAGCTTGATGGTTCGTTAATGTTTATGGTATTGTTGACATTTTTTTCTTATAAAAAACAAAGGGCTTTATAAATAAATGTATTTTTAAGATTCAAGTTAGTAGTTTCTCAAGTTAATTGATTCAAGAGTGTTTGTGGAATATTCTTTGCTTAGGCCTTAAAGGCAAGGAAACAAGCAAATCCATGCCCAACAGGATGAACTGTAGAGATGCCTTTAAATCATCAAGACAAGTATGGGAGTTTTGTTAAACTCAGTCACTAGTTAAAAGGTTTCAGTCTGGGTCATAAGAGCAGATGATAAGTAGACACAGAGTTAAGGAATATGGAAGGAGAAGCTGTGACCAGCCCTAATGAGATTAGTTTTGTAAAGAAGCTGGACATAGAGCTCAGGCTACATGGAAAAGGATTATTAGACTACACCTCATGAGAAATACATATTTCAGGGCAAAATCTGATACAGAGATGTTATTTGCAACTTATAGTTTATCAGGTAGGAAGTTCTCTGGAAAAGGCTGCTGCGATAATAAAGTAGATTGATTCCATTTCAAGCCTCTAGAGGACAAAGGGTGGGGCAAATACCAGCCTAACTGTTTCAAGTCCAAAATCAGGCAGAGTCTCCTGCTGAGTTCTGAATGATGAATTAAGTGGAATAAGAACCAGAGAACCTCCGCCTGTGGGGAGCTTCAGTCACAGCATGAACATCCTGTAGATACTGAATACCTTTTTGGCACACCACCTCATTTTTCTTTGGACCTGGACAGTAGAGGAGAAAATAATACGGGGGGGAAAAGGTGGCTTTTCTAAAAAAAACCAACTTGTACAACTTAGTCCAGTGTTAGCATGCATCACTGCTGTATACCTGATATGATGAGTCCATCTACAGGCTGTGTTACAGTAGTGCCTGTACACGTTAAGAACTTTCTCAAAAATATTTTAAACTCATTTCCTTGAAATAACATTAAATAGATCTCTTGCTACTCTTTTTGTATTAGCAGGCAAACTTATTAAAGAAAAAAAAGGGAAAGAAGGTTATTTTCCATGAAAGCTGAAAGTTAGAATGAAGAAGACAGAGGGATGTCTGATCTGGATGATATTAGGACAAAGGAGTATGAAGTAACGAGGGAGGTCCTTTCTAGGCCTTATGGCTTGCAAATAGAACACAGATAACTACCTTGAAAAATAAACTTGTGAGAAAGTGCCCAATACAGAGACCTGAGAACCACAAAGTACTCCTTTTCTCACACTTTAAAGACAGCAATATTTTGTTCATTTCCTATGTGCTGTAAATATTGTTTAGTTTCTAATTATATAATTGTTATCGTAGCACTTTCAAAAGAAATTTAGTAATTTCAAACATCTAGTGGCTTCTATATTGTCAAGGAAAACTTTCAGAGCTTCTTTTCAGCAAACTCGACTACACTGTTACCAGCCTTTTTTTTCCTGCGGGCATGTATTTATTCATTTTTTTTTTTTTAAATCCTGCACTCTCTTAACCCCTTTTGTTGCATATATGTAGTTAATTCTAACCTTTACAATTAGTCTCACATTTTCAGTCATTTTTTCTCCATTGACAAAGCAACAGAACCACCCCAATTTCTGCCTAATAGGAACTCCATAGATTTTGGATTGTAAAGATATCTTGATTATTAATTAATGTAGAAATGATAATATAATCAAGAACATATAATCTGAGTGCCAACAACAATTTCTATCCTTAAGTTATGCTGGGACCACACAAGCCAAAGACAAAGGAGAGGGCATGAGCAGTTAACCCCTGTTACATAGGCTAATACATCTTAGTAACTGTCCAATTCATTAGACAAGGATAGAGTGGTTCATATGTGCAATTAATTATTGGCAGGTTTACTTTCAAAAAGGTGCCAGATGCTATGCATTTCCTAGTTGCTATCTGGATCGCTGATCTATGGTGTTTCCTGCCATGTTAAACAGAACATCTGTTTAGAACATACTTCTGCACACAGGAACTTCAGTAATTCAAGAGTTAAAACTTCAAAATTGAGTGAGTGTGTATCCGCTTCACTTTCTGGTGTTTGTAATGATATCCCTTTAAAGGCATCAAAAAGAAATATTATATGAAAGAAAAATGTTCTATAATTGGTCATTATAGTTTGAAGATTTCACTGTGGATAAACAACTCAGACTTCTGCTGTGACACCTGCTCTTCAGTTCCTCCTCTCAGTGCCAGTACTGGGATCTGTCTTGTCACTAGTAGCACATTCTGAAAAACTGTAGAAGCTGCAAAGCTTTGAACCTTGACTCTGCTGGAGCATGCATAAATAAATAGGCAGATTTAAATATCCATTTAACCTTTCGTCATTTCTTTGTTCCTACCATACAGATTTCTGGAAAACTAGTGTTGTTTTCTGTCTCCATGTATATCTGAGTCACAGATTTTTTTAGTAACAAACACTTTCAGTCTTGAAGTGTTTGCAGAAACATAAGTGTACTGTGGAGCTTTTCAGTAAGACACAGAGCTAATAATAGAGAATTTCTTAAAACAAATATCTTACAAGCCTATACATAGCAGTTTGAAATAAATGATTTTTTTTTTCCTGTTTATGAAGGGATTACAACAGGCAGGCAGGTTTTCAATCAGCAGCAGTATTTTAAATTCTAGCTATTGGAGGATTTCAAGGGTTTTTGTGTCCTGTTTCAAAACGACCTATTGTTTTCTTCATAGTAAAAACCAAATCTTGCAATTACTTGCAGAAATTCATAAAGTAGAAAAGTAAAATACATGGAAAACATCCTCACAGTGCAAATCAACACTGAAAGCTTGTAACAATATAAAGTTATTGTTAATGATGATTAATGTTTTTAAACTTAGTGAAGAAAAGCATTATCTGTAACTCATTATTATTCCAACCTCATCATGTAAACAGGGCCTGTTTGTGGACAGTCATGCAATTTCACTGGGAACTTTTTACAAGTCTTTACATTGAAAGATAAAAAGAAATCTACGAACAGGAATCCTACTGCCACAAACTATGGAAAACTATCTTCCAGAGGACTGGGTCAAGCAATTCACTGCTTTAACTGCACTGTGCCAAGTCTGCAGCATCACCTCTTATTAGATATAGAAGAATGTACTAAGACACATAGGGCATGTAGAAAGAAAGGAGAGGGAGGTGGCACAACAGAGAAGAAATATGTTATGAAGTCTTTAGCCTTGAAAATCTATTCAGAGTTCCTGCCCCAGTACAACCCAAACAATCCATAAGATGCCTGAGTCTGGCCAGAGTGATCACGTCCAGTGAGACACACACTGCAAATGGCACCAGCATGACCACCCCCTGACATCCTCCCCACAGAAACATTTTTAACATTCACCTTGATTTCTAACAGGGATTGTCTGATGTCTAGTAGGGTCAAGTTCCTCCTGCTCTCTCTCTCAGTCCTGTTTATCAATTGCTTTTCTGTTCCTCATACTGTAATATCCACAGTGTTGCACCAACACAGTATATTACATAGGTGCAAATAAATCAGATGAGATTTTTTTTGAGTTGCTTTTAAGTTTTCCATCTATTCACTACATGATGATGGCATACCTCAAAAGATAATGCAGAGGAAATATTGAAGCTGATTAAGAAGTGCACATGTAACTACTGCCTCAGCCAAGCCACTATAGAGTATCTTTTCTTTAAACAGATGGTTATATTTGTAATTATTGTGTAAAAATAGCATCTTTTAAGTGTTCTCTGTTTAACTGTATTAAACTGGCCAACACATTAAAAAGTTATCAAGGGAGTACAAGGCTGATCATCTTCACCCAGTGGGATCACATAAGTCTCTATTCAGAAAAAAAAACAACACATTAAATTATGTATATGACCATGCACACATACACTGACAAGGGCTCTCTGAAATCTGACGACAAAACTATAGCTAGTATGAGCCTTATATGAGGCTCGTCTGAACAAACTTCATTATGCAGAGAAAGGAGAATATGTCTCATATTAAAATGAGCTTTAAGGTAATGATTAAAGAACTTCTTAAATAAAAATAAAAATAGGTTTAACATATATACACACACACTAAAAAAATCAGAAGAAAGGTTTATTTCATACAGTGACTTGAACAGTTACCATCTTTGATGACTCAAGGAAAGTTGATATATTCTCAGCTACATCTGCAGTTGAGATGCAGTCAACTGCAGAATAAAGAAAACCACTTTTTTTACTGATCCCTGCAGGCACTTGGCTGACACTGAAGTACATCTGTCCATGACCATGTGAACAAATGCAGTGATGGTAATGTTAGAGCAAATTAAGGTTAATGCAGACTATCATTCCTTGCAGGGTATGGCACAGAAGGAACAGGGATTCACAGACTCCAAAGGCACAAAAAAGCTCCAAAACCATTCAGCAAATACATGACATTTTTCCTCCCAAGAAGCTGGATTGAAGACTACATTTAGAAAGAATATTTAAAACAGTCATAAAGACTATGAGTAACATTGATCTCAATATTTGATAGTAAGTCCTAGTAAAGTCTGCCAATGTTATTCACCTGCGTGAGGCACTCTATTGGTAGAAAGACTAAGACATCCTGTAATATTGAACTTCTTTTATCTTCTCTCTTTGGTACATTGAACAAATCAAGCTCTTTACTTTGTACTTCATGGAGTTTATCTCCAGTCTATCAATCACTCTTGTGCCCTGATCTTTTGTTCCCTCTGCAATTTGGACAAAGCATTCTTGAAGTGCTGACTACAGAAAAAGATGGTGGGAGTTTTACTGAAGCTGTGCACAGAAATGAAATCACCTCCTCATCTATTCCTCCCAGGTATCCAAGTATTGGACAAGTCTTTGTTGCCTCAGCACTGAGCTAGGAGACCCTAGAGTACACTAGTTATTGTAACAATCCCTACATTCTTTGAGTGGTGTTGTCCCTCATCTTCTACCCCCTAGCTACAGTCTATATTCTTTGTTCCTAGAGATTGGAATCAGCATTTGGCTGTGCTGAAATTTGGCTTTTTCTTGAGTTGTGATTATTCCACAAAATGATTCAACACATCTCTTCAGTGGAATGACTTTGCTTTTCATTTTTTCTATCTCTGTCTAAGCAGTTAGCTTTGTCAGGAACAATTCTGTATGATAATATAGACTGTTAAAAAAATCAAAGTAGGATCAAAAAGTGGCTTATACAAATTCCAGCACTATGTTAATTCCACTCAATGCAAATTGTAAAATGGTAACACATTTTTATTTATTTTTTTTTAAATTCCCTTTCTCTTTTACTTGCTAATATTTATCCATTTATTTGTTTTGTTCAGAACATTGGATACATGCTATGCTACAGACTGGTGAGCAACTACCAGAACTCTGATTAGTTGAAAGAAAATATGCCTGGACACACAAACAAAAAAAATGTTGGATATGGCAGGGTGAGATATAAGAATGAGAGAACAATATGAACAGGAAAATGAAGTTCTGCAAGAGCATGCAATCTCTCTGTTTTATAACATCTGTGCTGCTGAGCACAACACTAACACAAAGGTTCTGGAAAGCTTTTAAGAGAAAGCCAAGGGCCCTGTTAAGCACCAAAAAAGTGATTTTGTTTTCTTTATTTTCTTATTTTTTTCCCTTGAGAAAGTATAAGGGATTTCCAGATTACTACAGCATCTTAGGAAAATGCTTGCCCTGTTTTTCCTAATACAAAACTCAGCATTGCTCAAGGAAATCAGAAACTAACTGTGCCAGTATTGGTAGATGCCACAGAGACACCACACTCATGGTCTTTGGGAGCTTCTAAAGTACAGAATCTTTGAATGGTTTGGGTTGGAAAGGCCCTTAAAGATCATTTAGTACAACCCTCCTGCTATGGGCAGGGACACCTTTCACTAGACCAGGTTGCTCAAAGCCCCAGAGCTGTGAACACTGCCAGTGATGGGGCATCCACAACTTCTCTAGGCAGCCTGTTCCATGACTCACCACTTTCATTCAGCACTCAGCTTCTATCTGTGCTTTCCAAAGGAATATTTTGACCAATTTTTCAACTGTTTCAAAAAGCCTCCTGTCAAATATCATACAAAACGTATCCATCATCACTTTTGCTGAATATTCTTTGCTTATGTGGTGAGTTAATGAGGAGAAACAGATTCTGCTCCTATGGGCATGAAAAAGTTTGTTCCATCGGATTTGAATTGTGCATTTATCAGAAGCACATCAAACATATGCCAAAGAATTCATAAGAGCTCTTTGAAGAAAGGCTATCTGGCTGACCTTCTACCCATGTAATGATACAGGAAAATGAAAAGCATTGGTAACGTTTGTTTGGTATCCCACTAAAGAGAAGAGAAAGCATTGTATGTGACTATGTTTCCATCTTGGACATATTGTAACTGTTCAGGATACTCCAAGAATAGCTGTGGTGAAAATACTTTTACCCATCTGTGCTTGACAAAAAGAGGATATAACTTTTCTTTCAGATACAGATCAGATTACACTTGCCTGTAACATTTTCACCTAAAAGCTAGAATGTTGTAATGCCCTTTAGATGGAGGGCATTCACAGACCATATGGAAACTAGAGTTAGTGAAAACATATCTGTGCAAGTGTTAAATGGAACTCCACAATGAGAATTGCTAAGCTTAAATATGTGACTTACACATATTGCATATTTGTTTCCAATTAGATTCTGTACAGAAAATTTCAACCTATGGAACTTCTGTTCTTGAAGGAGTTGAAAGAACCTCAGTTATGAACCACAATAGTGTTGAGCTGGTTTTGGTACACTTTGAAACTATTTGACTAAAAATTGATCCCTTTTTACCTATCACGGAGGACACTTATTCTGGGAAGTTGAAATATTTGGAATATAGTAAGATACCTTGAAGAAAGAACTGGTTGTGAAAAATGGGGCAAAAATGAGTACGTTTTCAGTAAGTAAAGAGTCAAAGAGTTTTACCAATAAATATGTTCTGCAATGATACATTACTACTTGATAGAGCTCCTCTGCTACTGGTCACATTTTGGAATTTACATGAACAAACATGAAAAATTAACAATTTTGAGTACAAGTGGTCCAAGTTTTTGGTCTGGACTGACCAGATGACTGCAGTCAGTTCACTTCAACTCCACTCAAGAGTATGAACTCACTCTTTAGATGTTAAATGTAATTTCCTCAAAGAACAAATCAGCCAGTCTTCCATGGGACAGAAAGATGATACAAGCTAAAGGAAAATGAGGTGGCACAGTATGACTGCAAGATTTTTCACCAAGTTCTAGACAGCTCAACTACCACTTACAAAAAGGCAAAATCGTAACTAAGTTGTATACACATTTCCAAATACATATGAATAACACGTGCCTCAAAGCATCATATAATCTGAAAAGTTTGCATAATTAACCAGTTTTAGAAGTATTAAAATATTTTTTTTTTTCTGTTCCCTTTTTCTTTTGTGGTCTCTCTTCAGTATGCAAAACCTCAGTTACAAAACTGTGGATATTCTTACAAAGTCCGAAATGATCTAGTAATTCTTACACACACACATGCACAAAAGCACTAGAAAGAGCTTCAGAAAAAAAGCACATGTCAACAAGGATGCCTGCAGTTATTCAGGTTTCAGCACAATCTGATGGGGGAAAGGCTTCATATCATATGGAGGTTTGAAAGACAGCAAGAGGAGGGAAGGTATTTTTAAGTATTAAGCTTGAATAATCAGAAGAAAAAGGACATGCTTCATAGAATACAACACAGACTTTTGTGGACATCAATTTGAAAAACAGAAAGGACCTTCGGACTTGATTAAACAAAGTTTATTTGCTCCTTTTTAATTGTTATAACTAAAACCTTTTACAGATAAAGCAACAAATTAAACTATTTAATATAAAACTATCAAGATAATTATAATACTGCTTGTCAGTAGAAATTAAGGTTATATTAACAAAGTCCCACAGGAATTCTATTTACTCACATATCTTGAGCCATGCCACTAAAACCCTCTGTTTTGCAGAGTCATTACATGGAGAGCACTTTCAAGCACTTCAAGGACCAGCATTGACTTTCAGTAAACAATGACAGGAAATTCATCAAAGTAAATCAGGTAATGGACTAGAAGAAAATTTAGAATTCCCTTTTAAAGGGAACTCAACTAGGCAAGAATTCAGTTTAGTTGAGATCAAAAGTCTCACACAGGCAATGAAGAAAGGATGAGAAGTACACAATGACTGTAAAAGCAGCTGAGTTTTCTGTTAAAAAGAAAAAAAGGCCAACTATTTTAGAGGGAGCAAACAGAAATTCAAGTCCTGAGGCACGCAATGTAAAAATATAAGCTGTGTTTGGATTTTTTTGTTTACAGACTACTATTTCAATATATTCGGAAGAAAGGACTAGTTCTTGGAAATCAGGAACTAGACAGCAATTGAAGAGAAGACTAGACATAACATTAAGAAAACATGATGGGAAGGACAGCACTTATTTTGGAACTCAGTGTTTGGTTCATATACAATGATTCCTGAGACTGAAGTGGATCACTGAGCCATAGATGGGACAAAATTTGGAACATCAGTCCAAATGGGTATCGGAAGAATCCTACAGCCAACAAAACCATGTCTCTGTTTGGACAGGCAATGAGATAAACTCATACGGACATAAAGTAGTTAGGTTCCTGTGGCTTTTCACTCTTGATCATATGCTGGGAAACACGAGTCATGCTCACACCATGAATGCGACCAAAAGGCAAAGTCAGACAGCGTCAGTGAAGAATTTTTTTAATCTATAAAAGAGCTTAGATGAAACCAAGACAATTTTATTTGTATGGTATAAAAAGTATAGTCCAATTAATCAATTGTCAAACAAACAAAAAAAAAGGATAATGCTGCTATAAATGTAACAATCAACTATGCTGAAATAAGAGATTTAAGAATGGAATCCGTTAAATATCTTACAGCCATCTCAATATTCTCAATAAACATCTCAGACCATTAACTTCAGGTATCATTAAATGAGAACTGCAACTTACTCATAGCTATAAAATAAACAGTATAAAAAGCCTGAAGTTTTTGAGAATTACTAAGCTTCTATACTATTCCTCGATATTATTAAACAATAATAATATTAAATGATAATTAGACAAAAAAGGAAAAGGCTATTTAGTAGATTTCAGTTACAAGGTGCAAATATTTCTAGCATTAAGAACAGAAGAGGGCCAATGTTGTGGGATATAATAACTGAGACCATAGAAAGAATGTACAATACTATTTAGATAAAACACATGTATAACAGGAGTTTTGGAATCTGAACAAAAAGCTGTGTTTTCTCTATGTAGACTTTCACATGTTATAAGCTTTGCTGTAATGAGAATTTGTTATACAATCGTAGAATCATAGAATTGTTTAGGTTGAAAAAGACCTTTGAGATCATTGTCTCCAGCCATAAAACTCTCATTAAGCAGCAATTTTGGAAGGAAAAAGATATATTCCTCTGGATATACGATGGGGGATCAATGCACATTCATGCAAATTCCTTCATTACTATTTTATCTGCATTATTTTCTGCACAAGCTTAGCACATTCTGCATAATTTCTGCGTTACTTACTGCCTCACTTATGAGGTTTCATTGTTTTCCCCAAATTTTGTGACTATGAAGTTGTAAAGACAATGCATAAAACCCCATAAAAATCATTAGAAGTGTTCAAGGGTATTTTTCTTTAAATATCACCACTTTTTATTCTCCTTTAGGAGCAATGTTTTGTCTGCCCACATAAATCCAGCTGACAGACCTGAGCAAATACTGTCCCTACCAAATCTAGATGAATATATCAATAAAGTTGGAGCAGTCTTCAATTTACATTTTTTGACTACACTTTTAAGTTATATTTTTCAATAGTTTCGCTAAGTCAGGATGAAAGACTTATACTGATATAACTGTTCTGAGGAGGAAAACACAAATTGTAGAGAGGTTTTTGCATTCCAAGATGACAAGATGTATATTCATACAGTATCTTAGGGGAAAAAAAGGGGCACAAAAGCTATCAGTGTTCTATTCTTTAAACACAGTTAAAGGCAAGGAAGCAAAATCACAGCATATTAACAACTGATTAATTTATTTATCAAAAATATTTACATAAAGTCTTATGAAAACAAAATCTTGTTCTTATCAAATGACTAATAGCTAAACCAATATAATTTTGTAACAGAAATCATACCTTCAATCAGCAGCTCTTGCCCATGACTGCCCAAGAGTGTTCGGGATAAGAAAGGGGCAAAGTCAACAAAAATTTCTCGCAGGAGAGGGGCCACCTTTTCTAGAGCTCTTTCAAGCTTTGCAGTGATACTGTGGAAAAACAGAGACCACATTTGGAAGAACACTTAATCACAGAAATTAAATTATGTCAACTCATACCTGTTTTTAAAAGTTGCTGTAAGCTTCTGTAGAAAAGAGGATGATTATAATTTGATTAAACTTCACAGTGCTTAAATGCCTTTAGTAAATGCAAATGTCATGTCAGAGTCAGCAGTGTGACAGCATCATAAATTCTACAGCATTTACAGAACACTCCAAAACCAGTAAAAGTTTTGTTCTAATTTTCGAACTTGATAAGAAGAATGCCAGATATTCAAGTGTAAGTCCGTTTCACCTATCTCAGCTTATGCACATCCCATCATTTTTTATAAATTTGAAAGCTTGAAAAGAGAAGTTCTTATTCACCCAAGGCACTCGTACTTGCTTTTTTGTTTGAGCTTGCAAATAAAAACATCTGTTACTGCAATCCTGGACAAGGGAGTGCATGAGGAAGTGTTCTAGCACAGGTGTGAAGAATATCAATATTCTTCAACCCTGAGGGAACATGATCCCAGGCAAATCACTTTGCCTTTGCATTTATACTTCTCTGCCTCCTGAGACTATACAGCCTTTGAAGCATGAATTGTTCCTTAATTTATACTTGAACAATAAGAAGTAGTGTTGTGACTCCTGTTTGCTTTTTAAATACTAGTAATAATATTCCTTTGTCTAAGTATATAAAACTAGCAAAAATACAAATACAAGGACACAAATCAGCAGTACACTAAGGATTGTATCCCTTAAGAGACCTTTCAAAAGGTCTGTACCCCTCAAAAGGATTGTACCCCTTAAGAGACCTTCCCTTTCAAAACCTGACAGGGCATAATGCTTGTGCCTTCTGAAACACTTATGCCAAGACTAAAAACCTGCTTTGTTATCTCAAAGAAGTGAAATATTACTTAAAAATAGAAAATAAATATGTACGTATTCTGCTCTACCAAGAATATTTGCTGTTCTTTTTCAGGCTGTTGGTGGCTGAAGGGGTTTTCTTTGTGCTTGAATTATGGTACCAAAATTTTATTGGTACTTTAAAGCACAGTTATAGGAAGAAGTTACATTTATTCACAGGATCTAAGAGAACAAACACTGACATTTAAATTTAATGTTGTACCTACTGTCTATAAATACATGTGGACTTTTTAATTCAGATCACATGAAGATCCCTACATTTAAAAAGAAAGTTGACATTATAAACACATTGGAAGTTTTCCTTCATTAGATGGAAATTATTTTACTGAATTCCTATAACTTATTTTCTTTCAATGTGCTGCTTTGCAATTTCAAATTCAGATACTGACTTTCTAGTATTCTAAAGGAGAGATTCATACAACCAGCCTTTATTTAAGATGATTAGTTGAAACAAATTTCACTATGCTAAAGCCTCTATTGACTGTATTTGAAATGTGATTATCTTAGAGGTTGTAATTTGCAACATGAATCTACCCCAAGCCTTTTCTGCTAGAGGTAAAAGCCTACTAGATTAATCCAAACTTATCTAAACCATGCTTTAAAATATGCTTTCACTGTAAATTAGTTTAAAAGGCCTAATTTTAGAGTTCATTTAACACTGAAAAATTTACATATAATTGAAAAAAGTTCAAGCTCAAAATTGTTTAAATTAAGATAAATTAAGAATCAAGTAATATGGGAGGTGTGCATGTGCTATTAATCAACACTTTGGATGAGCTATGAACAAACACCTTGTTATCAAGTGGATAGCTGATGGATCTTGTGTATTATGAATGTATTCATGGGCAACTGGGAATACCATTCTGTGAAAACATGAGATCAAAGTTTAGCACTGTTTAAAAATGCATATCAAGGGACAGAAATTAATATGTAGAAAGAGAAAAAAAATATCTTTTTTCCTTCGTATAAATCTCTGGTGCATTTACATGTTGAAAACTGACTGAAGTTCTGGTTCTTCAATTTCTAAAAGAACAAGCAAAATTAAGAAAAATACATATGCAGAGACACTAAATATGTTTTAGGGAAGCAGGTGGCCCATCTACTGTCTTTCCTGTACACACACGCATGCACAGAGGAGCAAAGGAGGGAAGAGACCAATCTGATTCTACAGCTGTTTCTAACATCTATTATACCTTCTAACACATCCTGCAAACATTGGGGAACTCCCTGTGGAGACTGATGTAGCTAGTCATCCTCTCCTTGATCATTTGCACCTTTTTGGAGTGGAGCCAATAGTCCTTGCGCTTTCAGCCTGGGCCTGCACCCATTGCTGTGATTCCACCTGCACCACTCCCCTGACACTTCAGATAGGACCAGCAAAAAAAAGGCGCTTTTTTGCTCTGCATGTTAAATCACTGAAGCACAAAGACTTTCATACTTTTTTTTTTTTTTTTTCCAGATTACCCAGGGCCCTTGATTTAAGTTTATTTCCTCTCTAGTTCACTAGGGAATTAAATTCTTTTGTTCATGAGCTTGTAAACTCAGGAACAGCTAGCTTGGTTGCTGTCACCACTCCGATCTTAAAACCGTACATCAAAGTGGCTGGCCAACTAAGAGGCACTTGGCAACTCCTATACCCTGCATCAGGTTTTTAGGGCAGATAGATGTGCACCATGTAAAGGTCAAAAATTCATTTTTGAAGTGTGTTACGGCACAACCAAACACCTTTAAAAGACAACGACTTATTTTACAAAGATATTTAATAAGAATTTCAGGGGGCATTTTCCTGGCTGTCAGTCAGTGTAAGAGGGCTATTAGCTACCCCATGGTCCGTGTCTCTTGCAACACCAACTCAGAGCTGGTGTTTGTATCTGGTTTTTTACTCTCTCATTTAAATAGGGCTTTTGTTTGCTTGGAAGAGCTTCTGTTTCTCCACTTGCTAGTGCTCTGTTGCTAAGTTGTGCTTGTGTTCTAACTCTTATTATAATTATTGAGCAATGTAAAAAGCCAGAGAACTAAAAAATTACTTTTAATGTCATTTTAGTGTCTGGCATAGTTCTTAGAAGTTAGACTTTTCAGTGAAGTATTGTTTTAGTACCAAAAAGGTATACAAATACATATTGTACTACATCAATAACTACAATAATGCCTATTTAATGAGCTAAAATATATTTTAATATATTTTTCTTTTTATAGTATTTTTTATATCTGAAGTTGTTGTGGGAGGAGAAATTATAATTAATGTTAAAGGATAGAACTTGTGTACCTCATATTTTCAGCTGAATCCTCTGGCATTGGAGCAACAGTTTGGACAGCTGGGAGATTTTTGCTGGTAGCACCATTCACAAAGCTGGATGACGAAGAGGAAGAAGAAGATCCTGAGTCTACCGCACCTGTCCCCCAAAAAATAAAGAACTTAATTCAGTCTGAAGAAATATAAGTTTTATAGATTTTTAATATAGTCCTTGTTTTAGTCATCTACTTTTAAATAAGGAAATAATGTTATTTATTCTAAAATTATTAAAACCATTCAATATTGTTATCATATAAATTAATTCCTTATATTGCTAGTATAACAACAATAAGCTTAAAAAGCTATTGAAAATCAGGCAAAACAAATCCTTACCTCATTTTCATTATTCCCAAATTATATTCCAAAGATGAAAACATTTTTACATCATCCTGTAAAGCAAGATCTTTCTAAAACAAAGGTATATTTAAGATGAGGTTGAGTGGAGAATAGAAGTTAAACTATTATTTTAAAATACATATATGCACACACTTCTTGACTGCCCAGTTCAATTACTGGCAGAAAATAAAATGAAAACTAAAAAAATGACAGAGAAGATAGAAAATGTGTATTCCTTCAGTAAGTAATGGAGAAAACTAGTGTCTGATGAGTATTAAAACTAATTTTATATTTTCTCTTCCCTTCCTTGACTCAAGGAGAATTTAAGATCTTAAAAGTAGGGAGGGCAGTAGGGGTATCATTTCAATGGGTTGTGAACAGCTGCCGAGAGAAAAGTTGCAGACAGAGCACACATTTATACTTTATGTGATCTGGGTCAGAGCTAAGGGCTAAACTTAGACTCTAAATGCCAATCTATCATGTTCAGTCTCTCTGAAGCAAACCAGCAAAGGCTCAGCGTGGCCATGAACAGTAGCGAGATCACTGTGATAAATGCTCTCCCTTTTCTGCCGCACAGACCTTGTGCAACACATCAGGGCAGGACAGGGAGCGACCAACAGCCTTGGAGCTGGAGCGCAAAGCCTGAGGGCCTGCAACGCTGCTGGAGACCAGGGCCATGGGCAACAGGGTTTATCCAGGTTACCAACGAGGGGTGGAGAACCCCACTTTCGAGATTCACTGTGATTTTTAAAGATAAAAGAATTCAGATAAAAACCAGAAATTTGACATCCAAAAGAGTATCAAAATGCAGCAGGATTTGCTGGGTTTGTTGACAGTAGAGTAGCTGGTGAGGCTCAGGAATTAGACTAGGAACTGATTTAGTCTGCTGTTTAATAATGTGAGTGGGAGGTGGATTGTGGCTTACACTGTGGGTTCTGACTTGGACTAAATACAAATTGTAAATGTAACACACTGAGAAGGAAGCACAAAAATATAAGGTAGGCTGTCTCTCCCAAACCAGGAATCACAGCAATTTAGCTGGGAATAGGGTAGCTTAAAAAAGATAAAGGCTTCATATGTATGTGTACATGTGTGCATGTGTATATATACATATATATATATAAATATCGTTTATAGTTTTATATTATCTACATATTTATAGTAATATATAAATAGATAGTACATATTGTTATTGCTTCTTTCCTTTTCCTTCCAAAGTCAAATTTTCTTCATTAAGGTTGTTGTCTAACAATGCAGTTGCTAACTTGTTTAACCAGTTAGGCTCCCAGAAGAGAAGGTTAAACAGACCTAGAACTACTGAATTAACATAGAAGTGAGAATCAGGATATAAATTACATAAATCCAATCTAAAAGCTAGAAAACCAGTTTCTTACATAAAGAGACGAAGGAAGAGAATCTACCTCCCAAAAGATACATTCAAAGCACTAAAAGGACTTCAGTTACATGCATCGAATTACATAATGACAGCGACATTGACTACAACAGCAATGGCAGATGGAATGTAAACAGTGACTGCAATCCATGAATAACTGAAAAAAACACCTTTTGCACAAGTTCAGCACAGAATATACCTCAAAAATATAACTGTATTTCTAGAGTAACTATGACATAGTATAAAACTAACTGTAAATAGAAGGTTTGGGGGGACATCTAGTGTTTCTAAAAAATTGTATACTGTTTCTTTTTTACCATAGGAAAAAAAAGTGCTGTTTGAAATTAAATCCTATATGCTACTTTAAAATCATTAATAACATAGATAATTTCACAGACTTCAAGTACATAAATCAGAAATTATCTGGATACTTCCTGTATATATCTCAAAAACTGATATACGTGATCACTGTTTTAGCTACCATAGGCATAGCTTAATTAAAAATGTCAAAATAAGCATTTTAATCGCATAGATATTTATGTTTTCATTGTGACACATTTTTTTTTTTCTGCCATTAATATGTTTAGCATTTCTAAACTGTTGATATAATAATTCACATTTAAAAAAAGGTTGCAGGGGAAGGACCTTTCAAACTATTTCTTAAGAGAATTCGTCAATAAAGCTCATTAATTCTGATTATTTCAGACATAAAAGGCTTTACCAAATACGACCACTAAAGAAGTTCAGTACACATGTAGTTCTAATTAAACCTGATACTTTCTGAAATTCCATTGAATCAATACTTTTCCTTTTGTCAAGCTAAGAGATAAAAAAGAAAAAGAAGCTGTAAGATCTAACAAAAAAACCCAGCCACAGTGAATGTACCATGGTATCTGCAATACTGTCCTCTACTAAGAACAGTATCAGGGAAATGACTGATTTTTAAACGCAATTACTTACAAAGAAGAGCTACTACATTCCAGCAAAAACAGTTCAGATCTTTAACCAGTGAGAAGACTGAAAAGCTTACACTATTCAGCACCATTTGGAAAACAAGGTTTCCAATGTAGGATACTTTTTGCATGACATAAGAGTACCTAAAAGGAAATCCGTTCAAGATTAACAGAAGTGGCTACAGAAATGAAACTGTTCATAGAAGTGATAGCATTATTCAGAGCATTCCTTCCTCCCATCTGCCTCAGGATAATTAGATTTTAAGATTTTTTTGTTTTTTTATCCTTAGAAAAATCAAAGTTCTATTACCAGGTATTAAAGGTAATCTGCAAAAGGAAAGAAAAAAAAATGAGTGTGTCTTCATACTATTCCATGAAGCAGAAGGATGCCAAAAGTTTCCCTCTCCATTTTCTGCAACCCCCAGGAGATTTTCACTTTCTCAACCCTTGACTGAAGTTGTGATATCCTTGAAGAGAGCTCTTCTCTCAAGTGCTTTTGCTTAGTTTAGAAAGAAAACAGACCAGAGCCAGACATTTCAAAGGAGTTTAAGTAAACATCAGTTGCTCTCAGTAAGGATTCATTTCTCCATGGTTAACAGGCTCTTTCGTCATAGACAATCCCATTATCACTATTATAAATAATTTTATAAAAGGGTCTCGTTCTCCTTCTATAGGCCACAATAAACATCTACTGCTAAGACTTGGACATAATTAAATCAGGTAGGTTCTTACTGAAAAACCTTCCAAAAATCATAGCATAATTTTCATTGACAAATACTAATTGCACAAAATATAAACCCTCCACAATCTATGATATAATTATTAAGTAGCTAGCTGTCTTTACTTTCTCTGACACATAAGGAGGGATTAATCAGTATACATCATATATATCCTCTACTGCAGAGGACTGGAGAAGCTAGCTCATTTCAGTTCTAAACTATGTTTCTAAAACAGTATTAAGGGTATTTATTCACTTATTTAAGGCTATGCAAGTCTAATGTGAACTATCAAAGATTATAAACATACTCCAAGAAAAAAAAAAAACAACAAAACAGCCTCTAATTAAGGCCAAAATTTAGAGTTTTCAGAGTTTTATTTTAGAAGTACACAATCAGTAACAAAAAGGATGATTAAAAAACAAAACACCGCTGAAAGTAACAAAACAACAACAACAAAAAAAAAAAACAAACAAGAAAAAATGAGGGTCACAAAAATATTTAAGGACAATACCTGTTGTATTAATCATACTTTTTGGTGTAGCTCCTGTTGCAGCAAATATATTAGGTGTACTACCCGGGGGCAGTCCACTCCCAGCTGTGGCAGCTCCAACTGTGGTCACGGCCAGGCTACCTGGAGGGGGTTTCTTTACTGGTACAACCACACTCCTGTGGAAAAAGAAATGGCAGATTAGCAGAACTGCACACCAAAGAGTCAGCAAGAATTTCTGTTTGTTGTGGAATTTTTGGTTCCTTGTGGCAAACCTTCATACTTGTTTAAATCAGCAGCACACGATGTAAATCGAATACCTAAAATGCAACATAGTAAATATTTGCTTTTGCAATAGTAATAACATGTCCATTTAAAAATAAGGTTTAAAAAGCAGTCTTGAGAATCTGAAGCTCTTAAGAAGAGAACAGGGCTTTCATACAAAAATTCTGACATAAATCAGTTACGTAGAGACAACACTGCATTCAAACAAGCACATTCTTACTTAATCTTAAGCCACTCCTTTTTTAAAATCTCAAAACTAAGACTATCTGTACATGTTAAAAGGGAAGAAAAAGGAAAATACTAGAGATACCTAATTATTATTTTTTGAACACTGAACAACTGTCATAGTGCAGACAACTATATTTACATTTTTCCAATTAATATTTCCATTTATCTATATAAAACTGACCCTAAAAAAAACTGTGTTTCAGTAGAAAACTTGAGTGAAGAACAAACCTGATTTGTAAATGTTAAAAAAATACATTTTCATCATCATACACACATTTTCTGGTTAAGCAGATATACTTTTCCTTAATCATTGTGATTAAATAAAAGAGCAAGACAATGCAACTAATTAGGGTAATAAGGCCACATCTTGCTCTAGAAGTTCTTCTGATAATTATTTTGTTACACTTCTATGTAAATATGATGGCACATGTTGGATGAAAATGTGTGGAACAATATTTCACAGTAATGCATTTTATTAATATATGTCTAAATTCTCATTCTCCCCGGATTTTAAAAAGTAGTGATGCAAATTGTATTGATGATGCCATGTGTTATTTTTTGTGATCTCCTCTTCTGTGACGACAGCGTACAAAACGATCCATAAGCAATTTTTTCCTCACTTTTTTTAGAGGGATAACAGTGCCAGTTGATGTGTTTGCATTTTGAACAACAGTTTTACCACTACCCTGAAGCATATGCTATCAGAAAGGTAATTCTAGGCATATTGATGGTTTTCTGTGTCCTTCCATTTCTCATTGGAGAAGATGAGTTTGCACAATGCAATAGCTATTAAGATACGTGACCCTAAAATAAATGCTTTTGTCTGTAGTTAACAATCTCTTTCAATCTTTGCTGATATGAAGTGTTTACATAGCAGCAGCTAATGGTGAATAAAGTCGGGTCTACACAGGTTGGATTAATCTGCTCTATAACACCATGAAATTTCCTAAAATTAGCTCCTATCCACACACAAAGATCTCTAGCTCAATTAATACTTCAATCAAACACTTCAGTTCTGGTTGTTCAGGAATACTGATTCAGTACTCGGGAACAGAGTCCCTGTGGTGCCATAGAAACAAAATAAGAAATTAAGACTTGTATTTTAAGTGGGAGCATCTCCTGATTATATCAATTTCATAAGGACACTACTGTGATTACCTGCAGCATCTTGGTAGAGAACTGCAACAGAAAGGCTAAGATTGGTGTGAATGAAGAATGAATGGGAATATTTGGGTGCTGAGGCACAAGAAGGAAGGACACAGCAGGAAAAGGCATCTTAGACTGGCCTGTGCTAACGGCACATAGATTATCAGTCCATCAAGACCAGAGGCACATGTGTAGTTTCACAAGATAATCAGAACTTGGAGATAAAACCAGTGAACAGTGATGACTCAAAGAAGTGGGGAAGGACAGAGAGGCTGTTGGTAGCTCCATAAGGGTAAAAAAAAAAGGCATCTCCAAAACCTGAAATTAGTTTCCAAACTATGAAGTCCAGGAAATGCGAGGAAGACGTGATAGCTGGTGTCCCATGCTTTCCATATCATTGCAGCAGATCCTGGACCTAGCATCAGGACACAAGCATGGGGGTGCCTGAGTGCTGGACAGACTCCTCAGACACACACCATTCTAGTGTTTGACAACATAAGACAGAGTGTGAATGGGTGAGATCTGTTTTGTTCTGGGCTGTATTTTAAGGAAAGTAATTTTTTCCTCCTATAAGGTCTGGTATTGTTATCTGCCAAATTGCTGACACAACTGGAGAAAACGTATCTCCTATTTTCCTGCTCCGTTTTCAAAGAAGATGAAGTTAAATTCAAGGTCTTTCTTATCTTCCAACAGCTCAGTGGTGTTTTAGAGTATTCAAAAGACCACCTGAATTTCCATAGCAAAGACCACATATGTCAACTTCACTCCTCAGGTGTAATAGAATCATAGAATAGTGTGAGTTGGAAGGGACCTTTAAAGGTCATCTAATCCAACCCCCAAATGTACAGGCCTCCCATAAATGCAAAGACTCTTAAGAGTGTACTTCAACACTGAAAATCAGTTCCTATAGCAAGAAAGGATACTCTTGTCCAGATCCCACAAATACTAATGCTCTACATATGGTTGAAGTTCTTTTGTCAGCCTGAATCGGGCCATTGAGAGAGGTCAGGTGTTATTAAATTACAAATTATCAAGAAACATCAAGAGAAACCTCTCTACTATAAGAACAGGCAAAATTGGTGAGACATTATCATCCCAGACTGAAAGAAAACGCAGCTTTCTGACATGTCATACATGGTGACCCCGTCAAAATGTCTCTTTCCTACTGATAAAACAAAATACAGCAAGTGAATACAGAATGACATCCAGATGAAGGAGACTAAAAAACTATTCAAACAACACAATAGAGTGGTCAAAAATGTGCAAAACAATCATAGGAAGAGCAGAACAAGAAAGGTGAAAGAGGATGACTGACTGCTTTCAAATAAGAAAACGCCTCCTTTTAACCAAACAAATGACTCCAACAGCACACACAGTGAAAACAGGCAAATCAAAACAAATCAGATTTATGAAAGAAGCATAGCTATTTACCTTAGCATAATATGAATGAAAGAAAGAATTTAATGTGACAGATGCCTGTCAGGTCTTCATGTATTTTTTTCATGGAGAAGCAGAAATCTACAGACTAGAAGAAAAGGTTATATACACTTCCATAATTTCATTTTAGGCCTTGCTTTACAGAGCATATTTCAGACTTCCTAAATGTTCCAAACTGGTCCAAATTTTTCTGAATCACATCATAGTGGTCTCAAATGATCCCCAAAATTTTAGAAAGCTTGGTGGTAATTGGCTGTAGCAACTCATTTTGTTTCTCTGTTCATTGGGTGCCTTAAAATTCTAAAACCAATTGTGACTACTGATGACTACTCTGTTACTCTAAAAGTATACTCTCAATTTGTAAACCTAAGCCTGAATTCATCATAATTCATATCATGCTTACGATGAACGCTGCTGGTTCAACCTGCATACCACTTGTGCATTGCTGGTTCATTAAATAACCTCAGCAAATGGTACAGGAGTCTTCTGGGTTTTAGAAATTTGCATAAAATAACTAATAATACCATCAATGTGTTGAACTACAAAAATAAAAAATGGAAATTAAAAAAAATGCTAGTGCTTGTGACAGACAAATCAAGTTACACAAAATTATAATTTCTTTCCTTTTCTCTGTGATCCACATTCTGTTTCTCTTCTCCATTTAAAAATTTAAAGGCCTTCCAACCTAATCACTATGGTCAATCAAGAGGTCAGATATAAGCTTTCAATACTGGATGTCTTGTGCTACCTGTCTGTGCAAGAGGAATTAAATTACAATCACTTCATGCTCTTCTGGGATATGTGAAACCTCTTAAGGCTGAAATAACATTCTTGCTCCTCTTTTCCTCCCCCACGGCAGCAGAAAGCATGAGGATTTTTAGGAAGTGTTCTTCAAAAAGCAGTATAGACTTAAGGTAAATTTTTCACAGAAGTACTCTGAAACAGTATCTTCTGCCAGATATTTCAGAAGAAAATACAGTAGAAAATGTGAGACAATTTGTCTGCTATATTATATGTTACCTCCTTCCTACAGTTAGATTAATTTATTCTCTGAAAATAAAGCTTAGTATTTCTTTGAAAGTTATTAATATTCTTCATGCATATGTACATGTCCAGTCCTTTACAAAACATGTATATTGCTGGTAACTCACTGCTCTTTCTGATTTCAGCTTCAGGTTGTAATTTCAGTCTGTAACAAATGATCATTAGTATGGAAAAACCATACATTTTGAATCCTACTTTAGAAAACTTTCTATTAGGCTGACTGCATTAAGATTCATCTGAAATAAAGGAGGAAAGAAGTAACTCAGAGTCAACGAGATATACTGAAGAGATATGGAAAGCTTACAGAAGGATACAGTCTTTGAGACTTACGCAAATGAAACCTTAGTGCTGCATGTCCAGTTATTATGGATTCTTTCAATCATTTCATACCATACGTTCATCAAAACATCCAAATTTTAGAGCTCATAAAATGACCCTAATCTACTAAACATAAATTGCCTGTTTCTGAATAGAAGAAAGTGAATGATCTCAGGTGTGGTTATAGGACAAGTATATGAAGATCATTGATCTTCACTCTCAGAAAAAGCAGGAGAGTATTTACTCCCAATGAAATCCTCAGTCACTAGTAACTCCTTTGCCTTCAGGATTAATTAGCTGAAGCATGTAAAATAATCTAAAATATTGACAAGAAACAAGGAGAATCTGTAACAGATTAAAACATTAACTATCAGGAAAGATGAATGGTCTTAGCTAAACATAGAAATAGGAAATACCGGAAATTTAATAATTTGAAGAATGTGAATAGAATATAAGTGAACATGTCATGTATTAAATGTCAGAAGCATGATCAAATAAAGAAGAAACATAAAGAAACTGTCAATATAAGGTACAGACTGAGGTTGGTCAAGCAACCTAATCCTGTATACATGCTTGCAAGAAAATCTGAAGAAGCAAGAGTTAAAAAGCAGCAGTCCTGCAAAAGTCAATACAGCTTTGATATTGATTTTACAGAGGCCTCTTGGGATAAAAAGCAAGACAAAAATCTGGCACAATTTTCAACTGTATACACAGTGAATCATTTTGGAGAGAGGCTGGTTTCTCCTGATGGAACATATGTAAGACTTCAATTAAGATATACCTAGAGATCCATGCATATGAACATGAAAAGACACACATCACACAGGTTATAAGAAGAGTTTTGAAAGAGCGACCTGTGTACAGGTGGCTAAACAATGGACAAGGGGAATGTGATTACAGCTTGATGAAAAAAAAATGAGGGTCAATATACCCAATTTTGGTTGACTTTAACCTATTCATAAATTTAGGATGAATTTGTTCTAAACGAAGATTGTCCCCGATTTTATTTAGTAAACAAGTGGCTAAGACACCCTCCAAGAATAAAGACAATGCAACTCCAGCTCCCTTCTCTGCCTAACAGGATCTGAAACCAAATTTCCCATTCTCTGGAGTGTATTTTAACTGCTATGTTAGAAAAGACATTCTACAGAGAGGAGCTCTCAAGTCTTTCCTTTGGACCACAATCTCCACTGCATAAAGATGAGGAAAATTATTGAGAGTGAACTGGAACCCCAGATGAGTAACTTAATTCCTACACTACAGATTAGTTTTTTCATTCACATGTTTACAATCTACTGTGATACCCAAAGTAATAGGGAATGTAATGACTAAGTACAAACAGCACCTGTAACTCTCCCAGTTTTCTCCAACTAATTTTCATTATGACCTTAAGAAACCTTTTCTGTTGGGAGAAGACTAAAACATATTTATTCATAACTCACTTTTATTAAGTTTTCAGGAAAATCAAATCTATTTTTCAGCCATCATTTTTTTTTGAAAAATCTAATGACTCTAACAGGACTATAACCTTTGAGATTCAGATATTTTATTTATGTTACTGTGTAGACCAGTGCATATCAATGGTCTCCCAAAGGTAGGCAAATATGCAACACATAAATATTGAACCTCCTTATTTGAACCTTCAGTGCAACTTCTCTCATAGTTCTTGTCTTTTTCCCATTCTTTCAGTCAGTATAAAAAAAAAAAAGCTAGTAAATTGTATAGGTACTCTGAGTAGTTCTTCTAAAAATAGCCTACATATCTAAAACACGCTAAACATAGTCTTTGAAGATTTTCTTTCTCTGTAATAACTGGCAGGATATGTATCAGCCCTAACTGGATTTCACAAGATGTCCCCCTTTTCTAGCACATAAATGCCTTTAAAACTGGCCCCAAAGGCCTTCTCTGGGGGAAAATTAACAAAAGAAAAAGAAGAAAAAAACAAACAACACCAAAAAAACCCCAAACAAACAACAAACCAAATTAGAATACTTCAAAAATGTGCCCTTCAAATATTTCAAAATATGCTTGTAAAGACTGAGCTTGTAAACCACACAAACTCATAGTATCCCAATTTATGACGTGATAATGAATTAAAAGGGAATAAGGTATTTAAAAGCAGCAGAACTAACTGATCTTCTCATTTCTAAGAATTCAAGATTTTCTGCTTATGCAAGCACGCTTCCTATTAAAATAATTCTGCTAAGTACAGAAAATATACGTAAATTACCTCACTTTGGAAAAATAACATATGAGACACAAACCCATAAGCACTTTCAATTTCAATAACAGCACCCCTCTAAAAACTCTCTACTAGAAAACAGTAGAACAGAAAAAAAAAGCTTCAGAATGTGGTACTGCGTAGAATCAAAAATAAATTCATGAACATTAAAGGTTCAAGTTGTATCTAGTGGGACAAATGCCAATTGACAAAAAAAAACCCCAGAAACAAGAAGTCCTAAAACCCTAAAAATCAATAGCAGAGACTGATTTTTGTCAGACAAAAGATGAGAAGGCAAAAAGGAATTATCCGTGAGTTATGCTCCATTAGTCGCAAATCTAGGTGAAATAACCCTTTGTGTTTGCTTCTAAAAATGTCATCCTGGATGCCATTTTCAAATAATTCAGTCTGATGCTAAAAGACATGTCATAACTTTGAGGATCCAGGCTCCGGTGTCCCAGAAATCTGTTTATATAGCTCATAATGTAATTACAGCTACCTTAAGACAGATGAGGCAGAAGGCAGCAATATATTGAAAACTAATTGAAAAATGCAGTTGTCCAGAAGCACTTGTGGGGAAAAGGTCTCTGAAAAGCTGCTCAAAGCTTCAGAGTTTGAAGTGAAATTTTTGATGTTGTCACTCTCAATCTATTGAAGAGCTGACAGACAATCAAACCCGTCTGGCTGGCTGGCAGCTCATTTTGCTGGCAGGTGGCAAACAATTAGACACACCAATTTGTGCCTCCTGATGACATTAAAGCATGAAACTAAGTTGTATGCAGGGCCTAGTGATTTGTGTGAAAGCATTTCAAAAATAATACTCTTTGCCGTGGCAACTCATTTCAGACTGCCACCTCCCATTACGGCTTTGAGCGGTGAAGACGACAGACTTGAGTTACGTGCGGTGCAAGGCCGCTTCTGTTCAATCCGTCATCAGCGCCCCCCGAGACCTCAATCCCCTCCTTTCATCAATATCACCTCATCATTTACATTCGATAGTACTTGGACTGCTGCATACATTAGCTACGCACAAGTCCTATTTGATAAAACATGCTGGACACATTTCCTGCTTTTATATTTCATTTATAACTTCACAAATTCTACAGAAGAACACTGTAGCCCATTCCACAATTGCTCTTATGAACATGTTAGCAATGTACAATTAAAAGAACATGCAGAGCAAAACATATAATATTAAATTATAAAACAGAATTCTTAACTTCAAGTCTATTTACAGGAGTTTGCTTTATATAGCATTTCCCTGCATGTAAGATCAGTGATTACAGTTAAAGAAATATTTTTGAAACAATGAAGACACCATCACTTTTCTACTAATTACTTATTACATCGGCTCTTTTTTTTTACAAGGCACTCAGCCATCTAAATGCAAAAACTGAAGCCTAGCCCCACAAGGATTAAGGATATATTTTGACTAAAGCAAAAAACACATTTCTCTAACCTCAGTTTGACTATAAATATGGAATCACTGTGTACGTTTTATGAAAAATGAAACAAATAAAACCTGACAAAACAATACACTCCATTGCTCGTGATTCTCCCTAAAGAGAATAAACGTGACCAACAGACACATTGCTCAGTGAAGTACCAAAAGGTGCACAACATACAGCAACAGAAGATCCCACAGTAATATAGTCCACAGGCATGTTGTTAGCTTTTGAAATGCATGTAGAGTATATTATTTATTAGTTTATATCAGTAAAAGCAACTTTATTTACATGAGCAAGCATGGAAAAGCAATCGAGCTGTAATTTTATCCAATATTTCAGTGAAAATTGGTAAACTATAGGCAACACAAAATGTTCATAAACCACCACAAGCTAAAACTCAGGTTGCTTTCACAATATTTTAAGTAATTCTAATATTATTTCAATATACTATTCAAGATTTCCCCCCCCCCCAACCTTTGTTTCACTCCTCATGAAGAGTTATAGGGTCAGGATCTCAGTCTACTCCTTCTTTGTAATTTCAAAAAGAAAAGTGACAACGCCACCCATCTTTTGCCTCCAAAGATTGCCACAGTGGTCAAGTAATTGTTCTGAAAACATGCACAAAGTGTACAAAGAAGCCTTTGCCTGGACAGTGGTCATTATTCATTGATACAGACATGAGGTGCAACCAGCCAGTTGAGTTCCTGTCAGCTAGGAATATTAGTATTTTTAATGGGATGCCCACAGTTCTATAAAACTTTAGTTGGAGATAAGAATTTGACACTTCCTGATCAGCTAGGACCTGTGTGAACCTACTGATTTTGCTTGTATCAAAAAGCCTTACGTACCTCATGCACCAAAAAGAAATAGCAGGATGATCTATTGAAGAGAAAAAAATATCCCAACAAAATTGACACAGATGGGTCTTCTTTTTCCTAAACCTCAACCATTATCACTTTTTTTGCCAAAGAAGTAAACAAAGCCAAGGGTTGATATGGTATGACATCGGTCATCACTACAAACATAGCCATACACTTTGTGCAGTAAATCATGGAATCGCAACTTGGTCAGCAGAGTAACAGGGTAGGGAAAAATAAAACCAAAACACACAACAATAAATCCCCTAGGCTCCTAAGCAAACTTTTCATATGAAATGCCTACCACAATAGGTATGGTCCAGACATGAAGCATGTACATGCATACATATACATGCAGACAAAAGGCACGAGTTTTTCTATGGAATTCCTAATGAAAAAGTGCATCTCCATTTTTATTTTAAAATGCTCATGTCTCTTCTAGAACTTTGCTATTTACGTGACACTGAAAACATTGATTGCATATTCTTTTTCTTAAGACTTTAATGAAGACATTTGTGGCATTTTTGCAGGTTTTCTGTAAATTCGGATGGATTTTTCTCATAAATCATAATATAGCCATTTTCTTGTTTTACTTTTTTCCTCCAGAATTTTAATTCTTGTACCTGCATGATGAACTAATATATTTCTGCAATTTTGCAAAAATTTTGGCACGTGATTTACCATATCTTTGAGTTAGGTCTTGATTCCATTTTTTGAAATTTTTTAAAACATTCTTATGAAGAAACTGCAGGGATCTTGTCATAGTGGAAAATGTAACCGCACCAACATGCACTAAGAGTTAGCTCTTTGCACAGGTTAAGATTGAGCCCACAATGGAACAAGTTGAGCCCACAATGGAACAAGTTACCCTTCTTCTAGAAGGATGCTGTTGATTGCACATCTTAACTTTTATGTTCAGGATAACTGAGATGTACTGGACATGTAAAGAAAAGTATATTAATTAGAACCTTGGAATCTACAACCTCAAAAAGAAAACAAAGGATTCTTTGTGGAAATGTTCAGCAGTTTATTTTTAAACACTAACTTCTGATTGTATTTGCTTTTTAAAGACCTAAAAGGAAACTGGTTTCTACCATGACCATGCAAACGATTTGCCATGGTAAAAGCATTTCAGTACCAGAAAACAGTGCAATGATGGATCCAATTAAAATTTAGGCCTTTGAAAGAATATTTGACTGAACTTCTGCACAGCCTGTCTGCTCTGTATCAGCAGATATTACTCCTTCTCCTCCTCACTAAAAACCTGTTTTAAAGGAAGAAAGATTTCATTGCAAAAGTATTTCTTTACAAAAGGCTTGTTTCCCAAGTACCTTGTAGAGTTTTATTCACTGCTAAAAGAGAAAAATAAGGTGAATTACTTTTGTCCATACAGTCTGTTTTGGTAACATAGAAAAGGAGAAGTAATGCAGCTATTTTTTTTAATATAGTCTAAGACAAACCAATAGGAGAATAACCGTGTTTTAAAAAATCCTCTAAATTTCTGAATAATATCAATATAAAATAATAAATCCAGCCATATACCTGTCAAACGAGTGAAACTGCATGGGAAGAATAGCATGAGCTTCTCTCTTCAGTGCGGGATCTGGGTAAGGGATTGGATCCGGACCACATTCTGCAATTTCAACAGGGGCTGCCACAAGACTTTTCAGTATTTCCTTGACATTGATGCCTTTACTTTGGCTGATGCTGGATATCGATGATGCGGGTTTCAAGATCTCACTGGGGCTTTCTGTTAAGCTCTCCTGAGATTTCTTCACTTCCGAAGACAAAGTAGACAACAGTTCACTCATAGCATCGGGGCCTGTGCTGGTCTCCAAGTCTGTCCCATTCAAAATATTGGGCATCTGTTCATCTCCAATTCCAGAATCTGTATGAGGAATAGAGCTTTCCAGCTGAATATCTTCAACTGGTGTCGGTGTTTCTTTATCTTTGATATTTTCTGGAAATACAGTTGGTGTCTCTGCAGTGAAATAGAGATTATGAACAATATTTATAACTTAGTTCAAATTTTTTTCCTAAGAATATGATCATGAGGTTTTAAAAGACAGAAATGTAAATTTTAGAAAGCCGACTAATCTTAGTAGTTGACACCTTAAAAACTCATTCTACATGCAAAACATTTTGCTTTCAATAGCTCTTTGGCATATATAAAGGCTTGGAAGAGGATGCCTGAAGTTGCATTATGCAAGCTCAGTGACATTTAGAAATTACAGCCCACTACTAACACGGTAATCAAATAGCAGAACGCTGCCAGCAAAAACAACATTAAAAATTATAACCTATTGACTGCATTCCTGTATGATCTCTGAGACTACTGGAAGAGAAAAATGCAATTACTTATGCTTTAGGATTGCTATAAAATTCAGTCTCTTTATCGCTGTTAGTAAATATTAAGCTTGCATTCAAAAAAAAAAAAGGCTAATTTTTTTGTTTGCTTTATCTTTTGTTTTAAATTTGTATTGTACACATTTTTACACACACATCATTACACTGAATATAAATTTATTTACACATTAATGAAAATAAGAAGTGTTATTTTTCAGTCTTTATGCAACTCCCCTTCCTCACAAAAGGTAAAATTCTGTAATTCTTTATAGCAAATGTTAAGAACAAAATAAAGCTTTGTGGAGACAAGAAAGTGAAATCTGTTGAGTCTGGAACATTTCCAGACTACAACGGACTCTACAACATCTTGTAACCGAGAAACGCATACCTTTATCAATCACTTCAATGAAACAGACACAATAACTTCATTAAATAAGAATAATTTACTGTGCTTTGTAGAAAGGTAGCTAGAGCTGTGAATAACTTCCATATTATTCTTCTTGGTTACATTTTTTAGAGCAAGGGACTGTGACTATTTTTAATGACAAAAAGCTTGCACTAAAACCGATTTTTTAATTTATTTTCGAACTACCTTATTTTTATCAGATCACTTGTCTTGATTATAAAATTTATCTCACTTGTGTATGATTACAAACTTTTTAATTTTTTTGATGGTTCTGATATAGCACTTTAGATATTATGGAAAATACAGCATACTTAGATGAAGCTCTGCCCTTCTGCCTATTCTGAACAAAATGTCCTTCAACAATTTAACAACAATCACATAACATATTACTGATTGGTTGATGCAGTCAGGTGTAAAATATCTATGTATCTACCATATGGGCAGGAGTGTGTGTGTATGCTTGTGCACATACAAATTCTGTATGAGATTATTTAGGTGTTTGAACTAATGGTAGCCTAAAACTCTCCATGTGTACAAGTGTTAATAAACACATATAGATAGAAGAGGCTTTTAAAAATACAAAGCAGAACAACCCATTATAAGGAGTATTGTTTTCTTCTTTCGACAGCCATAAATGCTGAAGCCACTTCCTTCTTCTCATTCCCCTAAGTGCATTAAACACATCTTATCAAATAGATATGAGCCTTGCTTTGTGAAGCAGGATGTAGAGATGGGATTTATGAGCTGCATAAAATGCACTTAGCATCAGCCTGGTCAGGAAGTAAAAAAAAATAAAAAATAAAAAATAAAAAAAAATCCATATCTACTTAGTACTGCCTATATTTGGCACAGAAGGACATCTGATCCACAGAATGATGCTAATGAATTTTCTGCTTGTTTGCTACTTTAAACTTCACCCACACAAAGACAACACTTCTCAAATGAAGGGAAGAGTAGTACTTGCACTGGCAGTCAAGCAGAGTGTTGCCTTGTAATGTAGGGTAAGTAAAATAGCATAAGGTTCCATTGTTATGTAAGTGAAAAGAGGACACTAAAAAAGAAGACAGTCCACTACATGGTGAAGTTAGAATACACTAACTCTCAATTTTCATCAAGGCAAACAATGCTGAACACAAAACTAAAGATAGTAAAGCTAATGGAAATGCAGTTGTGGAAATTCAAATACCCTAACTAAACCAGAAGAAAAATTTTAATGTATTGAAACAATGGGAATAAACTGACTCCAAGCCAATCTTGAAAGAAACAGCCTATGAAATGACTGGTCTAGTAACAAGTACTTTTGTCAAACAAGTAAGGGGAGACAGCGACATATGACTGAAGAACACATTTTTTCTTTTTAAGAAAGGGGAAAAATCATCTGGACAACAACAAGCCTTGAACAGCAAGCAAGATTTCAGGATTTATTTTAGCATAAAGAATAGAAATGGAATGGAATGAGACAGATTATAAACCCGCTTTGCTAAAAGAGCTTTTAAAATATTTATTGTTCAAAGAACATAAGGGGCAATGTTGTAAAATTCACTAAAGCTGGGGTTGTCACAACATATAATAATTTAGTCGGGAGAACATGGAAATTAATAGAAGGTGGGAAAAGAAACTGGCTAAGAAAGAGCCATCAAATATCTTCAAAAGAAAAAACATCAGATTGAGGAAAACTACCACGGGAGTTCTCTCTTTTAATTTTTAATAAAGATTTCAGATAAAAAAGTAAAAACTATTCTGGTGAAATTTGCTGAAGATGAAGTTATAAGTTACAACTGACACACAGAAGGATGATTATAATAAAGAATTATGACAGAACTGCAAATTACATTCAATAGTGAAAAGCTGTGCATCCAGCAACTAACACAGAGATTCCCATTGTAAGTTGAATTCATCAACTGGAAATGACTGAAGAGAAGGGCCGGGATACATCAGTCACTGGCTAATTATTCAATTACTGATACAACACTACCATGGAAAAGGCAACCGTGATTCCAAACTTTTCTGAAAAAATATCTCCTGCAAGAGTTAAGTATTAATGGCATTAGAGGGTTCATTATGGAATACTGCATACACAGATATGTTTGAGGAACATGGAAGTGCCACTATGGAGAGCTACAGCAATCAACTGTTGCACAAAACAGTTTGGCTGATACAGTCTGGCCAATCTAATACTGAGAAGGTATACAACAACTATTATACATATATTTTCAGGACGAAAACTCCAGAAAAAGGAACTAAGCTAAATAGAAGACTTAGCATCAGAAAAATTGAGTGCAAACTCACCAAGAATACATTCAGATTGAGAAGTGACAGCCATCACTATGGAATTAAGATTCTGGAAGAGCCTTCCAGTTAGAGTTGTGAATTCAAAAATACAAGTTAATTTCAAGACTCTATAAATAGGGTTGCACTTAATTACTCAGCAGGTGCCTTGTAATCCTTTGTTCCCAAATGAGAATAAAAACCCTAGGGCATGGGTGTCAAACCCATTTTCACTGGGAGCCACATCAGCCTTGCGGTTGCCTTACAAGGGCCGAATGCAATTTTAGGACTGTATAAATGTAGGAGTAGTTACAGAGGATTGTACCATTTCAAGTTAAAAATGGAAGGAAAATTGAATTTTTGGGTATAGAATTTAGATATGACATACTGTACAGTATATAATGCTAACTAAAGTGATTTAGGAAAATAATATCAAAAGAAGTTACTCTACATACAGGTAAGTGTATGGATACTTGATATCCAGAGAAACCAGACTTGTATCTTTACTTTTCTTATTGTGTCTCTAGTATCTAATATAAATATGCTTCACTAAGTCAGTTAAGCTTAGTCTGATTTATCACTATGAATAAGAATCTCTAAGACTACTGAAATTCATCTCATTCTTAAAACTTCTAGGAATTTTGGTGGGTTTAAAAGGTCTAATTTACTTCTGTAAATTGCAGAAAAATAATCTCAGAACAGATAAAACTGCTTAACTGAATACTAGAATACTAGAAAATTAGTATTTGTGAATTTCAGATAAATATATCTGAAAGATATAAGTCCTTCTGGATCAGCATTATTATTAGTACTATTTTAGGTAAATTATAAACTCCTGAGCATAGGTCATAAAACCCAACCAATTTTAGTTACAACACTGCATATCCACAAGTTTCATTCTATGCTTATTTAATCTGTGTCATAGCACTTGTTGCCTTCAGGAGTGAAGAATACTGCTTCATAATGTTATTGAGAAAAATCTTAAACCAGTAAAGAGTATGCTACTATAAAAATCCTACTCAAAGAAACTTAGCAAAATAATAAATATGAACGGAAGCAAAAATATAACTGATTGCTTCTGTCTATGTTTTAACATTGTGACAGTAAGCCTGTAAATTTTCAGCAAACCTCATCAGTTTTCTGCAGCACAAGGCCATGTCAATAGACAAAGCAGAAACATTACTAGATCTCATGATCTCAACCCTGTCAGAAACGGGCAGTTGGAAGCCAGATGCCTCTTTCTTACTGTTTTTCATTGTAACTAATGAGTTCATCTACTACATTATGGGAAAAATATGGGCTTAAGTTAACTAAATGACATATTGTATATCTGGTGACCTCATCCGTCACACTCTTTCCCTAAAATATCTTGTTTGCTTGTGATTTATGAAGTGCATTGTAATTGTTTTAACCTACTGAGTTACCTAAATAGATCTTGAACTACTTCTACACACCTAAAAAATACACCCACCCCCACCCCGTTTATTAACTTAATAATGAGATATTTCACTTCTGTGGTAAATATAAAAAAAAAAAAAAAGCACAAAATATTCTACTTTAAAACCTTATTTACTTAAAACATTTGAAAAATTGTGTGTATATTCCTGTGGGTTTTTTTGTTTTTATTTTTTTGTGTCATTAAAACCCCCTACTAGATAAAAATCAGCTGAAAATTTTAAAAGTTAAAAAAGTAGGAAAATTATTAACTACTTACAACATGGCTGAACATTTATTTGAAAGTCACACCAGCCCAAATCCTTGTCAAATTTCTGCTGAAAACAATACAGCAACAGTTGGTAACAGGAAGCGTGGGACAATCTTGATAGAGGAGTTGCTGTCACCTTTCAGTCTGCATGTGCACTAGAAAATTTGTTGAGTTGTTTTCTGCATAGCTAACTTAAGGCATTGATAATAACCTTATTAGCTGCTTTTTAAAGACTCCTTTGTAGTATTCTACAAACTTTCATGGACTAGAAGCTGAAAATGCTTTCAAACCAACCAGGCAGTGATATTATAGCTTCCTCCATAGGTGTTAGAGTCAACTAATCAATTCCTAAGCTCTAGACTACAAACAGAGTTAAAAAATTCTTCCTAGCAACATCAGTCTATTAGTTTTCACATATGAGAAGCAGCACAATTAAACTGAGATGAGAAACTAAGAACTGGGGCGGAACTGAAGAGTAATTACCAAAGAGTAATAGGGGTCTTATTTAAAAGTACACTGAAAGGAGTCACCAAGAATGGACTTGCTGTGGAAATGTCCTCAGAGGTGGAGGCACAACAGTGAGAAGAATCACCCTATAGGAAACATTAAGACACCAAGTTGCTCTGTATCTATTCAGGGCCTTTTCTCCTGTTGGCACTTCTATTTCTATGTGAAAGTTACAAAGAGACCACAGTAAAAACTCCCTGTATAGCGATCCTGGTCATGGCCCAGCCACATAACGTGTACTCATTTTGGCAGCCTGGCTAGTATTACTCTTCATGTAATAACTATGCATTAACAGGCAAATTTGTTTGTGCTGCACTAATGGAGTTCATGTAGTTCCGTCGTTTCTGAAGCAAGGCTACCTGAGAAACTTTGCTTTTTGTTTTGCAGAACTCATTTGTTGTTCTAAACATTTTTCTAAACAAGTCTCCTTGTTAACTGAATTATAAAAAGTGAGGAAAAAGAGGCTGGCTCAGGGTTATTTTTTGTCATTCTTGCACTATCAGGCTTTCATCTAGGAACACATTTGATAAGTACATCCTGCATTTAGCCCACATCTGTTATTTAGCCAAACCATTTATCCAGGTTTGGGAAATTCCTGCCAGAACTGGTTCAGATCTTGAGATAGGAGATTTAAGACAGAGGACTGGGAATTTCCTTTTAACCAGAATGGATTTGTGAGGTGAAAGGTTGTAGCACTGGAACAGGAAAAACAGAGAAGCTGTGAAATGGGAGAGAAAGGCAGCAGGAGAGAATGAGGGTGGGGAAATCAAGGTTGGGAAGTGACAAAGAGAATGGCAGAGAACATAGTTACCATCAGCCGTTTTCCACAGCTGGACACCTCTAAGTGCAAGTCTTCTCTTTTTGCTCACCAGAAATTTCTTCTATTTGCAAAATTCCTCAAAAGTCTAATCATTTGTTTCTTTCCCCGCAGTTGCTCCTGAACTCAAGCAGGCACAAAGGGCAGCTCCTTCTACCTTGGCCAGAGTATTGAAAAATCCACTTACGACAGACATAGCTCTTGATCTGTTCAGGCAATGCAATTTAATCAACATCTTGATTCTTCCTTACTAATCAAACCTCTTTCACTAAGTGCTTGATAGATAAGACATTTGTAAATCAGTCTGATTTATTACCTGGTTGCCAAACAAAATACCAGCAGTTCCAAAACAACGCACTACCCAGGCATTAACTAAACAAGACTTCAGATAAGATAAATCTAAGAAACCTAAAAGTTGCATTAAAGTAAGGTCAGCTTCAGAGTATAACAACAGCTGTTTACATTTAAGCAAGTGTAAATTAGGAACAATATGGCAATATGTATTTTTTAGCTGAATTTCCCTAGCTTTTGTCAGTTTCAAGTATTTATTTATTTATTTTATTTTTGTCTTGGGTAAACTCAAAAACACATAATGAAAAAACAGAGCAGTTGGCAGTAATCTATGCCAACATCTGTATTTCTGATCCATTCTGAGAAATATGATGTTTTTGTGATTAGATATTTGTTGCAAAAGTAATTAAAAAAAAATCTGTCATCTAGGTTACACTATCCAGCCACAAAACTGAAGCACGGAGTATGTTCCTTAGATGTGATCAAACTTAAAATTAAAAATATTTTACATTAAGCACTACTTTGAAAAATCAAAGAACTTTTAAAACATCTGTAATTAGTACAAATGAAAAGAATTATTAATGTTACTTAAAAAAAAGCCATTACAACCACTTCATGCATACATAATGATCAATAAATTAATAATGAAATATATGTGCAAATCTTTCTTCTGATGTCTTAAGTAGTTCATGTAGGGCAGTAAATATTAGATCAAGATGTATTTATCATTATCTCATGATCTTCAAATGTATACTATCTCAGAGGCAGCTGGAACAGGCAGCATATATTTCATCAGGAAAGCAACATGACAATTTTGAGCTGCAGGCAGATATTCTGTAGAATTTTATTTCTAGGATCCTCATGATTATCATCCATGTCCCTTATAACATTTACTCAGTTTCTTGAAAAAATACATGTAAATAGATTTTGAGGAAGATGAGAGCCGTGAATTCTGTCAGGATTTTGTGGAGGCAAAGGGTATTTCAAAATTAGTCCATTAGTCCACTTTGCATAGTTAAAATTTTACACTTATGCAAAACATTTAGTTTAAAAATAGGCTGGAAATCTCTATGCTACTACATTAGGAATACAAACAATAGTGTAGCTATGTACAATACCCAGAGTACTGTACACATATGAGATCAGAAAAATTTGATGTTTTACCCATCTTCAAAGGAAAAAGCTATTCCTGCAACTTTTAATATAGTTTGTTCTGCCAAGAAAAAAAAAAATCAATAGCTTTCAGTTCATCCACAGCACACACCTTTAAGAAATCTGTTTACAGTGCTTTGGGGAAAATACAGACAGTGATATCAAGGGTGTTGAAAAGCCAATACATTTTTGATAAAATGTTGCAAAAAGCTAAATATTGATTTCCTTCCCACGACTGGGTGAATTGCACTGTTGCAATGCTTTCATTGCCAAAGCACTCCTGAGTAATTTTAAGTGGAAATGTCAGTTTTTGACTGAAAATATCTTTCCGTTACTAGGTTAAAAATAATTGTGTTCTTGGTAATTAACAGGTTGCCAGCTGAAGCGTAGAAAGAGATTATTCACACTTTTCTACTGCTGGAGATTTGGAAGCACTGTTGAAAGAAAGACTAGTCCAATAAACCTTCAAGGTAAGCAAGGATATCTTCAATAATGACCAGAATTCAGAAATATCATCTTAAATGATCCTGACCACCATAGCTAAAACTTCTGCAAATTCATAGCTGTAATTTAAAGAGGTTACTTGGTTTTACGTAGTACAGGTTATTAGCTTCTATTAACTGAAGATACCAAGTTTCTCTATTTCTCGCGGGTCTTATTCCAATTACAAGATATTTCTGCTCTCAAAATGAAGTACTGATTACCCTCTACCTGGTAAGAGAAAGGGCTAGTCCCACTTTTTCAGTCTTGACTTCCACACCTTCCAAATAGAGACATTTTCAATATCAATTCAGGAAAACATCCTTATCTTACCAGATAAATCAACCAAGAACAAAACATTATTTTCTAAACTATTCCAATAGCTACAATTCCAAAAATACAAATTTCAGCATTTTATAGTCAGTTCACAAGGGTAGCACTTGCTGGCCAAAAGGACAAAGGTAAAAACCACTCATGATGTCTTGTCTAAGATTTCATCTTGAAATGACTGTGGGAACTGACAAGTCAGATGCATTAGAAGAGTCTTGAGAATGGTCCTACAAAGACTGGAACCTCTTCTGATGTTAAGGTTAATTTCATATACGTGCTTGTAGAATGAAACAGGAGAAGCTTGTCTGCCTTCCGTGGGAAGTAGCTTTACTTACTGGGCCTATCTTCATCCTAATGAATTTGAAAGGAAGCTTTTCAAAGGACTTCAAATCATCCCCCATCACCATGAGTAGAGATTAAGCTCTAGCACTCCTTCCTTACTAAATAAGACACAGCTAAGATTTCTCACACAAGATCTTTGTGGAAGATGTTGCTAAAGGTGAAAGGCAAAGATTTTTATAAAGGGGTTTGTTAGTACTTCAGACTGCAAGGAATAGTTTTTTTTCAAGGATCTCGCACACTCAGCAGGCAAAAAAAGGAGACTTGAATACTTATAAAACAAAAGAACAAAATTGAAAATGCCCTCAATCATACAAGGAAACAAATAATTATTCAAAAATACTTTACAATGGAGGAAGGTGAAGATTAGTAGCACTGCACACTGTTAAGTAGAGAAGAAAGAAGCTATCAGAGGGACATATTGCAATACGCACAGTCAGAGACAGTGAGAATGATAAAGAATGTTGTTATCTTTGACTAATCAGGTGAAAACTCTCCCCTTCTGGCAAAGACACTTTGAATGCAATTCCCATCCTTAATACACCTCCATGTTTTAATTATGTTGAAGAACTTCTCTTCATCACGGTCAGCTGAAGAAATCTGACAAACCAAAAGGCCAAGCAACTTTTTAGACCACTTGACAGGCTCTTCCATTTAAATAATTCTTGATTTAAAGTCTCCAGTTTTTAATCTTCATAAATGCAGTGAAACTGAGCCATTTGACACCCCAAAAGTCTAACTCATTCTAATTCTTGGTATTGTGAACAGAAAGAAGTCTGGCAACATTTGTAGGACTGTGTTTCTCAGGCATCCTTCAGGTACAAGAGAATAGTTCTGATCTGCTATTTTCCTTGAGACTGTGATAATAAATTACTCCAAAGAGCAATACTATATATGTGACCTAAACTGAAAAGAGGGGGAGCTTTCTTTTCATTCTTCAAGTTTTGCTTTGTCAGACTAAGCACAGACTATTTTAGAAGCACTGCAAACCCTTTAAAGCTATCAGAAACTAGCAGGAGAAACCCAGAACTTGTGACGAACTTATGACAAGGAGTAAATCTACAGATAGAGACATAAATTTCTCCTTTAAGCACCATAAGATAACATATAGGTTGTGAACAATATTTGATTAACAGTAAAAGAAATGTTAAATCCTTATTTTACCACCTACAAACGCCTGTAAGTAAAGGTAGAATTTATTTCCCTGCAAACTATATTTTGAAGTCTTTTATTTCAATACTACATTTTATTCACATATAATACCACCAATACACTAGGCAAAGGTAAACATCATACATCATGAGAACTGAGAAGTTTCATATCACGTACAATGATGTTGAAAATTCCTGTAACTGGCACTTGACAGCAGCTGTAGTTACTCATAAGAAGCACACACGGATCACATACTGTAATGTGCCTCTTTATCAATGTTTGATTAAATCACAGAAACGCAACTGTCATGATAAAAAATATTACCTTAGCAAATTGAATGATCAAAAAATAATATTTTTTTCCTTGTATGGCAGACAATAATCCTGTTAATCAAAATCACAAACCCTTGCTTACTAGTTGTTAGAGTTTCAAACAATTTATAGTATAAACACGCACACACAAAAGTTTAAGAAATGCCAGATTATCATAGTGATAGTTTAAGTTAATATAATGAGTATTTTAACATATTACTCCCAAAACAGTACATGATAAATAAAAGTTGCGTTGTTACTAAACTAGGAAGCTAACTATTTCTTTTTTTTTTATAAACAGCATGCAATTTTAAACCTATCACGCTTTTTATACATCAATGTTTTTACCCATTGAGATTTTTTTAAATGATACCAAGCACATTTTCATCAGATGAAATTTTTTAACCTAGTTTACAATTCCGTGTTCACAGTACAGAGCATGCAGAAAAATGGGGAAACGTACATGCAAACTTGGCTAAAGTTACACTCAGGTAATCCTCTCTTTTTCAAGCAATGACATCTGAGAAACATATTCCCTACATTAATCAAAACAAACAAACAAACAAAACAAATCAGGCCCAAAACACATAATAGTTGCTCTGGTCACAAAAGCGGTTTCCTTCAAGAAAAGCATGGCACAGCACATTAACTAACAAGCATAAAATAATTCACAATACATACAATATCAGAGGTTACATACCATCAAAGAAGGCAAGAAAAAACACAAGAAAGGAAGGCAAAAGAACAGGAAAATATACAGGGAAAGGGAATACTATAAAAGTACTACTTTATGTGGTATGCAATATTTTTAAAATAGTCCTGATTTATTTTTATGGACCTAATATTGTAGTGGAATAACCACAAAGCAAAAGCATTTAAAATTTTCCACACCATTCCCTCCTCCTGACTGCTTTTTAAAAAAATATATATATTATTTCATAATAAGTAAAGCTAATAACTGTTAGTAAAAGTGGGAAAGAGATTTCCTAGGAAAATGTAGGCAGGAAGTTGAAGTTTTAAAGGTATCATCAGGTCTGATCTCCATGTAACCTGAGGCGTATACTTATTTATCAACAATTACATCACACTTAGTTCTTGAATTACATTACATTAAATAAGAACACCCAAACAGGTTAGGAGATGATGTTAATATTACCTTTGTAAAATGAGTGGGCAAAGCTCTGCTCAGGAATTAACTTGGCAAGGAATCCATGGTTCAAACTTGGGTGAGGGATAGATGGTATGACCACAACTGTGGAGAAAATCATGGAATCAAATGTGAGCCAGCTAGTATTCATGTGTGGCCTGGTCCACTGTGGATCCATGACAGATATCCTATCTCATTGAAACATGCAAATATGGTATTATCGACAAAAAAAAATAATGCATTTCTAAAGGAAGAAAATAAGTTCTGTATCAAGAGATAGGAAACAGCATACCTATTGTTTGGGCACTTCAAGAGCAACATTCATGGGGAAAAAGGGACACAGGTAGATATAGATACTACACACGCACACAGGCAAGACATTCATGGATGCAATAGTTCACTGAAACCAGCAGTTTCTTAGTGTAGAACCATAACATATACCAGGACGGCACAAAAATGTTATGATTTTTCATAATTGACTATGTTCATGTATTATATTTAAAATGGAAAGCCTACAAAAGCACTTTAATTATGTAGAAGTAGCAAATAAAAACATCATGATGAATCAGAAAATAATGTCTTAATGTGAATATAATGCAAAGATAAATTATATGAATTATGAACACTGGCAACTCCACAAATGAAGAAATCAATTAAAAATCAATACAATAATAAAAACACACATAAAAAAGCTACATGGACAAATTCAGTTACTTTTTTCAGCTCTTTTAACACAGAATGTAGAGTTATAATCAGCCCACTCAGATGTGAAAAAACCTACTGAACTGTCAGAGTAAAACATTTGAAACAAAGCAGGGTAAAGTTTGGATCCCTAATTTCTGATGGGTTCTGACAGCTAACAGACTCCCTCTCTCTTAGGCTGAAGAGCATATGCTACTAAAAACCACTACTAATAATAAAAATCACAAACAGTTCAGTCAAAGAAGGTAATAGAAATGCTTCCTTTTAATTATATTGTTTCCATAGGCTTTTAAATGCAGGCACCAACACAGCAGGACTCCAAGAAGGTATTTTACCACTACCCTAGCAAAAAACTCCTCATTCAAACAAAAGCAGTTCATATGGGCAAACAGCTGTGTTTGCTCTTTATACATTTCATAGTATAGAGTTAAAGATATCTGCTCTTACTAACTAAAAACAGATTCAGGAATCAATCATCTATCTTGTACTTTACAACTTTAACTCCATCAGGCACCCTGTTTCTTTTTAATTATTTTAAAATCAAAGAAAAAAGGCATAAAAAGCAACATGCAAACAAAAATTAATCATACCCTATAAGCAAATATATAGAGTAACTGAAATCTGCCAATGTGTGTTAAAGAACTGAATGATTATAGAGGAAGAAAATGGCAAATAGTTTCTTATTAAGATATTAAGCTATTCACTAAAAATATTTTGTAGTAAAATAAATACAGTTGTAAAAAAATCTGCATATAAAAATGAAAAATAGTATCTGAAGAAAACAAATATACCTGTACTCGTTGGTGAATTTATCTCTTGTCTGATATTTCTACCTGCCTGGCTCCCAGATCTTGCAGTTTCTCGTTGTGGTTCTAGTATATCGCGGTATTTGGAGACCATCAAAACAGAAATAAAGTAGACTACTGCCAAAGCTAAGAACTGAGCTTGTTTGCTGTCATCCTGTGTTGGAGAAAAAGGAATAGATTATAATATCACACATTTCCATAGAATTTTAACACAAGACCATCACAAGGCTTTATATAAATAACACCCTTCTGAGATGTTAAATCTGTTAACATAGTAGTAAATGAATAACGCAGAAGTTTTAATGCATTTTCAGTGGAATACTATACACACAGCACATACCAAGGACCAAATCTTACACGTAATTTGGCAACTACACAAATCTCTGGGACTGTGGACTCAATGGGCTTGTCAGTCTAGGGGCCTGATTCTGCTCTGAAAGTGCTTTCAAGGTTTCTCAACAGCAAGGGCAGCTGACTGTGATGCTCCAAGGATGAGACTCCAAAAGCTCCTGCCACAGGAAGACAAAGGCCACTGCTGCTGAGAGGGAGCACTAAGCTTGCTGATGCTTTTTTAGCTAACACTGGGTGTACAAGCAGGGATAACAGCTTCTGGTAACACATACGAGCAGGAGGGGTATGATAATTGTTTTTCTTCCAGCAATAAAACCCAGCTCCTACATTCTGACTTCTCCTTCAACAGGACTGTAAGCAGCAATCCTAGTTTTCCAGGACTCTCATTTAACTAAGTGCTGGGACCACAGCCACATTGCTGTCTTCTTTTCCTCCCACCCCACATGGCCTGCTGGTCCAAGGCAACTACCAGCTATGGCTTAGATATCATCCTGATTGAGCTTAAGCTGCTGTAGTTCAACAGAAATGTCTTATTATTATCATGGTGTAAAATCCAACAGCGCAGAATTAAGACTTCAACCTGTATTTACTCCTACAGTGGTTTCATTTTGTTTCAATTCTACAAGTACGTATTTTCTATTACAAATCCAGTGCTTGCTTTCTACATATTTTGAGTGTTATTTAATTTGGCTGCATGTCTTTGCAATTCTTAAAATACCTAGAAATCCTCTTCTTAAGTTCTTTCATAGAAATGCCAGAAATATTTTCCCTATTCCCTTCTCCTTTAGTTAAGGAAAGAGTAAGTGACAGAAGTTCTCCACCCAAATTCAACCATGCCCTTTCAAGATGATCAGGTCATCCTGGAAGATCATTTTTGTGTGTGTGTCAAGTTCTACTTGCTTCTTTTTAAAGATATTTCTAACTTCAGTATTCAATCCGCTTGTACTTAGATTGAAGAAGTTTAAACATAACATATCTATTTACATATATATAATAATAATTCCTGTTGTACTACTTTCAAAAAAAACCACATTGTGGCACAGTTTTATGCTAAAACCAGCTGCAGACAAATATGGAAAACATTTCTCTATATACTTATATAAAGTTTATGTATATATTTATTTAGTGGAAATACAAATTGTCTTTATAAACCAATTTGCTGCAGTTCTGTAATAAATATAATAAGTCTTCCTCCTACCCGGCTTGGACAAATAGCTGACAGTAATACAGTTTTAATCAACATAGGTCATAACTGATTTATTCTGACTGTGATTATTTGGCTAATGTAAGATCAAGTCTGACTGATGATCACAGTTAGCTATTAATCTCAGATATCTTACCAGTATGACTTTAAAGTGCAGAAAGTGGCTGGTAGTTACAAAGCCACCAGCAGATGGTTTGCAGATAATATATGAAGTGCAACACGTGAAGCACATTTTTAATTCCAGTAGAATCAAAATCTCTTTCAAAATATAAGTGATGATTTTGCAGAAGAAAGTAGTACAGCACATATTACTCACCACATCACGAAAAACAACTGCTCGTAGACGATTAATATCAACATCCTGCAGAAGCCTGTCAGGGTCTTTTATAGGAGAAAGATTGCCAGGGACATTTTCAAGGGGAGTCTAAAAACAAAAAGTAGTGAGATTTTTTTCCTCCCACAAATATCAAAGCATTTCTGTTAAAATCCTTCTTTGACACCTTTATTGGATATTTCATAAATATTAGATGCTTTTTTAAAACCAATATACTTCCAACATTAACAGACTTTTAAAAGTTCTAGAAATAAATTATGTTTTGAATTATTGTCTTAATACTAATTATTTAGATATAAATTGTTACATCTTCCCAGTAGTTCAGAACAACTGTATTTCTTTCCAGAGATAAGATAATAATTTGCACTATGCACACAAAAGGTTACTTCAGATTACAGTTGCTTTATAGCAGTACAATAAATTATTTCCAATATGTGTGTTAAATTTAAAAACTATGAGCAGAAATATTGTTTTAAAAATCAGTTTATACTCATTTTACTGAGAATTATTACAGATTACTTACAGAATAACTGGTATTATTATAAAATCATAGGCTAGTATGCTTCATTTAAAAATTGATAATGTATTATGAATGATGCCTAAGTACCAAGAAGTCTCCTTATAATAGTTTGCTTTGCACTGAATGTGATAATGTGGAGAAACATAATGGTTTTGTGAGATTTAATGCAATAATATTGTGAAAGGAGCTGGGTTTGTAAATGCTATCTGAAAAAGTCTTTAGAGAAGAAAAACCACTGAATTTAGAAATGAAAAGATAGTGGCAAAAAAGGAATCCTTTAGATCACACAAAGTGTTCTATTTTAGTTGTGGGCTGTGCTAAATCCTTTGAGCTTTTAGTTTCAGAACTCTCAAGGTCTTAAAGCTGTAAACAAGTTAAAAAAATGGTGAACAATGAAACTGGAAAAATTAAGCTGTAATTGAACATAAAACAAGTTTCATTCCTAGCATCAGATAGAAAATACTGATGTCTAATATGCATGCAAAGGTCTGTTGAATTTACCGGGACTCGGATTTTCCAACACCAAAGACGTGATTGTAGGGTTTCATCACAACTGCAAGTGCCCTGACAGATTAAAAAAGCTATGCCAGGGTACATGACAGATCTGAGTAAGGGGAGTTGCTCTTTGAAGTAGTCCAAGACAGAGTGAAAAAGCTGTTTAAAATTGCTCCAGTCATAGTACCGCACTAACGTTTTCTTATTTCAAATACCACCCCCACACACACTTGTACTTTACAGCAGTTAGTAGTAAAAACCTGAGCTCTTGCCAAATATCTGAGAAGGCAGTTACAATTATTTTCTGATCCTCTAAAGCAGTGGTGCAGACTTGTCCTTGCTGTGGGTAACTGAAGACATGGTTACCTTGGTTGCTGCTGATGCAGTTACACTCTGAAGAGCATCTTGAGTTTTACTGCCGATTAATGATGTCTTATTCACTCTCTCTCTCTGCCTTTGCCGACATTCTAAGCAGTTTCTCACAGCCACACAGCAAACTAAAAAGAAGTTATGAAAATGCTATGATTTAGAATATTATCCAATTATTGTTGTATTCAGAACTTCAATTATTAATAGCAGTCTGGACATCTAGTTTGATATGTCAACAACCATGTCCAAATAGTAAGTGCAATACAGTTCTCACATTAGACTCTCTATCAGTACTAAGGAAGCATTATGGTGAGTTATTAATTTCATTCTTTAGTTGGACAACTAAATATTCTATATAACCACTATAGCACTGTATTAAAATTTGAAAGTTATTAGTGGTAGAACTGTAGCTCTCATATGTTATTGATCAGTTACTAACACTTAAAATCTGAAAGTGCTTATGTACAGCTAGAACAGGAAAAAAATGGTAAGGAGTAATTTATAACTTGATGAAAATTGATCACTGAGAATAAACCACAAGTTTTATACAATGAGGAGTATAATTATTAATAACATAATAAGTGGTATGAATAGCAACAGGACAAAACCTGAGTTAAAAAATATTAATCATTTGAGAGATGAAAAAGTATGTGGGATATAACAACAGCAAAACAGCTTCATGCCAAATGACAGTCAAAATTTAATATTCACAAGAATAAAGTGATAGAGTTTGCACAGAATATTTTTAATTATTAATAAAATTTAAAATTTCCTAAAATAATTGTAAGAGGATATAGTAAACAGTAAATAGTGAAGAAAGGTGCCAGACTATAGCAACATCTATTAAGGTCTACAGAGTTTGTACATGCACCCCATGCTTTGAATCTTACTTAGCCTATAAGTAATTTTCCAAATCCACAGAGACTTGGACAAGGAAACATGCAACAGACAGGTAGCAAAGTAGTTTTAAGAAAAAAAGAAATCTCCATTTACTTACATTTAATATTTTTACTCTACCAAAATATATGCAACTCGAAACATATAAGAAAGAACAATCTCAGAAATGCTATTTTAACTTATTCTTGTGTCTAAATTGAATTGACCTTAAACCAGTATCAAATCAATAATAAACAGGATTTTTATTTTATCACATCATAGACAGTATGAGCCCTTTCCTACATGTGTCACTGTTTGATCCAGCTTTTAGCTCATTGATCTGTAAGTAATTTTTTAAGACATACTGTCTGCTGACTTACCAAGCCTTAGGCATTGTCGCATTAGACCTCCAGAAGACATGTTTTTTTCAGCTTCAATCTCACTAAAATTTAGAGAACTGGCAAATACTAGTACATCAACCATTGCCATCAGACGGCTGAGAAAAGTTACTGCTGTCTCTGCTGACATTCCTTGTGTTACTTCAATATTTTCCAATTCAGTCTTTAAAAGGAGATAATTGAATTAAACAGCATGAACACAATAGATATGTAAAGACAGCACATATGCATACAAATCTAAATTGTTACGTTTAATGACAAATACATTTAAAAGTTATTTAAAAATCTCTTACTATTACCATTAACATAACCATGAGTGAAATTCAAAGTAAGACAGCATGAGGAGTGAAAAAATTATTTACGTTACATGCTCTAATAGACGAGAAAAAGTGTAATCTAAATGAGAAAGTTAGTAGCGATTACACAAAGTGTGGCCAGGTAGTAAACAATGCACAGTATATAAGGGTGCAATGTACTCTTACATTATTCCATAGGCTAAGCAAACTGACAGGTAACAGATGAAAGTAATTGCACTCTGTGTAGCTTCTACTTTCCTTTAGACAAACAAGTAAATGTGAGGAGTGGAGTGGGAAATATTGGACCGTTTTGCCCCATTGTCATGAATTGATTCTCCCTGGGAATGCTTACATGATATAGGAACCTACAGATATATATATATATATATATATATATATATATATATATATCTGAGTATATATATATATTTATATATATATGAGTTCAGTTCTCCTGGAAATAAGGAGAGCGTTTACTCCCTCATGAAGCAACAAGGAGGAAGTAAAAAGGTGACAAGTTACATGTTGTGCAGCTCACATTGCCTAGAGAATAAGCAGTTCGTTCCCAATGTACAGCTGGACTCTCCTTAACAGGAACCCACAGAAAAATACTGAAGGAGCTCAGTATTTATACAAGCTAAAAGGACATCCTGATTTTCTCCAAAAAGATATTTACACATCCAGAGTCATGTTTTCAAATGCATACAGGTGTCAGTGCAAATAATTAAGTAAACAGTAAGTTTAATTAAAAAAAAATAATAAAAATATCTGTTTAAACACTTTCACCTCTGGAGCTAGGCAAAATTGAAAATGGGATTTAGTACTTGACTGTGTCCACATTTATAAGCCTAAATACTATTTTAAAGATTGTGTAAATATTGTTTACAGATGGCTGATTCTTGGTGACTGTCTACAAGGTTTGCAGGGCTTTTCTGAACACAGAGTTTGGTCCCTTTGAAAAATGCTACTTTCATTGTGTTTATTTTTATTCATTTGTTTAGAAGTATCTAAGAAAAAAAAATAATCAAAATATACTTGTGCTTTTAAGGCAATCTCTGTCCAAAGAGAAAGAAATACAGAAAAACTAAAAATCCTTTATCTGCATACTTCTAAAAAAATTAGTATCCTTATTCTACAAGTCACTTTTTAGAATATTTTACATCAAAACATGTAGGAGTGCAACCTGTGCCAAACAGTATTAAGGAAACAACTGTTTTGAAACATGAAGGATATAATGTGGCACGTGTCACAACGATAGATACAACTTCATTTAATTCCTCTTAAGGATGTAAGATGTCAGTTATATGAGTGATCTGGGAAGTGCTGTCATCTGTCTTATCTGCCCAATAATATCAGAAATATGGTAAAGTGACAACTCTCAGAAGAACTACTTCCAGTCCATCTTCTTAAGCCAGGTCTGCCCCACGTACTGTGTGCTGTGTTCCTACTTTTTGGAAAAATAAGTTGCTGTTTTTTTGTAACAGACTGGAACATCATTTTCCAAAGCACTCATCCACGTAAAATATATTTGCAAAAGTCTATAGCCATAACAGTCTGCTAGAAAAACCTCATAGGAGGTTACAGAAACTTGAACTTATGCTTGAAATAATATCAGGATTGCTAGCAGTCAATTGACTGCCTGATGTTGACTTTTCTCAAGCTTCAACTGTATTGCATCAATCACAGTTTAAAACCTGCTCAGAATATCTACTTCTTTTTTTCACATAATGCAATCAATTCTTTATATACAACATTTTAGTGTATTTTACCAAGATTCTTGGAAGCTTTGAATTGAAAAAAAAAATAAAAAAAAATAAAATCCCTAAATTCTGCTGAATGGAATAAAAACAAAGACTGACAGATTTTTTACAGCAAAGCTTACCATCAGTTCTACCTGTTAAAGTACAGCACATTGGTATTCTAATGACTTTCAAAATAAGCTCCATTATTGATTAAGCTGCCTTCAGGCATTAGCAATATTTTAGATAGGTGTATGTCATAAAACCTCTTTAAAAATTGAACTGATCACCATTTCATGACTATTCAGAATACTTTAAGAGCAGGAACAAGCCTCTCATACATTTAACGCGTTCAGAGCCTAAAGAGTTTGTCTCCTAACCACCACATTTATAACTTAAATTAATTCACAGACTTGCCTACATTCAGTCTGGTAGCTAACAGTGAGCATCGTTCTTGACAATGCATTAAGTGACTCACAGAGAAACATGTTAGGAAAAGTTTAGTATTACACAAAATATATTCCTAATTACATGCTACTATATGATATTGGAAAATAATAACAACACTAATAAAAAAAGCCAAAATATTAAATGGTCAAAAATAAGGCATTTTTGAAAATGCAAAAAAACTGAAACTTACAGCAGCAATACTAACCTTAGAACCCTGGACATGCAACAGACAAAACAGACAACAGATCACAACAATAAAAGAAAAAGAAAATTATTTAAGTTAACTAAAAATACAATGTAAAATTGAAACAAATTAGTATCTTGGAATTATACATTTGTTTAATTTATTATTAGAAGAACAAAACATTTCAGCTCAGCATGAACATTTGAAAATAAAGACTTTAAGAGATAGCTATGCACAAAGAAAGGAAAACCGTAAATCTTGTATTATTATGGAGTTCATGTAAACACTGATTCTTGCAAACCAATGTACATCTTTTATATAGTACATAGAGCAATTTCATGAAGTAATGTAAAACAAAGTAATGTTTTCACTGATTATATAGAAATGAGCATTTTACAACAAGCCATTCAAGTGAAATGTAATAAAGTAGTTAATCTTTGTATGAGGAGGCGAATATGTTTAAAATGCTTTGCTAAAACAAATGTAAATCATAGAAAGCAAACTGGTTCTTCATGCATAATGCTCCATCATTTGAAACTCATTAGAGATATTACTTTGGGTGTGGTTTCTTCAACCTAAACCAGTATCATACCGGATATTTGAATGCATTAATTAATCCTCAAGTCCTTGTCACAGCTGCTATCGTTGTAGTAAGCAATGTTTACTTCAAACTCCTAGCTAGTATACAAAGTGTCTTAACTGGTAACCAGGTGCTATTAACAAAAAGCATATTCTGCAAACCTTTTTCCTTACAGTTCCCCAAATATATTTTTTTTCACACTGGTACACGATCTTAAAAATGTGTTCCTTATAGCTGTAATTAAAAAAAAAAAAAAAAGCCTCAAAGACCTCTGCCACAGAATGAATGGAAAAAAAAAAAAAGAATATCAGTATTTTATGTCCTTATAATATTGGCAGAACTGTCTAATATCCCCCAATTTAATAAGAAAGACATCAGAATCAATGATACACACTCCAGCTCACATTGTAAAACAAAAAAAAGTTTGTATCTTTTATGTTAATGTTCACTCCAATTTCAAATTGTTTCTTGTATACAACTGACAACTCTGTAAAAACAACCACATTTGAAGGAAATCCTTATACAGACCCTGAGACAGAGTTGGTATAGAGCTGAAATCAAAGAAATACTAAAACACGTGAGAATAGCTCACTGTGAATCACAAATAAATTTGCAACTGTATTCCATACAAACGTGTAACCTTCACTCTACTTGAGTGACTCACAGATTTGTGAGTGGTTTGTTTTCAAAGATAATGCAATTGTTTTCTTCTTCCTATTTGTATTTAAAGGCTCCTATTCACAGCACTATTCAGATCATCCTAGTCTGCAATAAAAAAAAGCAAGGGAAAAGCATATTTCTACTACAAGAATACAATAGTGAGTAAATACCATAATTAAGATTGCCTGTTCTACAGCAGACTAGGATTATGGAGCAATTTTCCACCCAGCACACAAGAATTGACATTTCACTACAAATCCTAACTATGCAAAAGAAGTCTTTTTTGAAATGGCAAATTCCATAAACATTCATCTTTTTAAAGAAACCATGACAGTATTGCTTTTTCAGCAAGGAAGGAAACACAATACAGAATCTGTCGCACAAAAGAAAAATAAATCTGCAGTTCCTCCAATATTCTGCTAAATTTATCTCTTGGTTCTTTTCTGCATATAGCCTTAATTAATTCAGGCATTCAATATTCAGCCTCTCTGCTACTAATGAGAAATATGTGAAATGCCTTTAAAAAAATGAGAGGCAATGGGACACACGTAATGACAACTAACTCTACAGCAGGCTGTTGAGAAGAGAGTTTTATAACAGACATTTAGGGCTATTTAAGAACCAGCAGCTCAGGACGAGGCCTCATTTGAACTCAGGCTGAGTGGATAGGTAGGACTGCGAGATCAATAAAGGAACCATGTGTTTCTGTCTGTCATCCTCTCCATTAGAAAACAAGTAAGCTACCTCATAAAAAGAAGCTGGATTGAGCTCCAGGTTAACAGTCATTGCAGTCAATGGACCCTACATGGATCTGTCTGACCAGCCACTAGATGTCTAAATCAGAGACAGCTGAATCATTCGCTTCTATTGAGTAGACCTCCATTAGCGAGAAGTCTAGTCCACATGCAAGTACTTCACTACCTAAGTACTCGCTACCCAAATTTACCCAAATCTCTTCCTGAAATCCATCCTGTTTTATCATCCCAAAGTAAAAGGCTGGAATGATCTTTACGGTCTTTTTGCTTTCATATTTCATTATTCCAGACCAAAGAGCAAATTAATTTTTAGCAGTAGATATAAATATGTGTCCTGTGCCACGCATGTAACACAGTAGGAAGAAATAAGTAAGAACTACTACTATAAAAATTCAATATAGATCCAAAAAACCTTCAGTGGGAATGTTTGAGAGTCACCATTCATTAAAGTGAAAAAGGAAAAAAATAAGTAAAATTATTTCATACTTTTTGGTAAACTGAATATGTGTATTCTACAGGATATACAAAACGTAAGGGTTTTGACACCCCAGAAAAGGTCCACAGAATAGAGATTGGGATGATCAGAGGCTTCCAAAGACAGAGAGACTAAAAGTGGAGAAGACTCTACAGATTCAAACAGGCACATCAGGAGATACAAAGCCTACAAAGTCACAAATGATATGGAGATGAATAAAGACATGATGAACCACTCCTTTCATAGCATAAACAGTAAGACACATATTGTCTCTATATATTTAGTCAGGCTTAAAAAAAACAAAGACAAGAAGTGCTTCAAAGGTTGTATAATTACTTTTCCAGTCTCAATGCCTTAGGAAATTACAGAGGCTAAAGTAGCTTCAAAAAAGATTAGATATAGTCTAGAAGGAGAAATTCCTCAGTAGTTATTAAACATGACAGCCCAGACACTCTCTCTGACTGTTAAAATCCTAAATGCTGAAACTAAGTATCATTAGAGCAAACAATATGTTTTTTCAGAATTCTGTATTTTGATGCAAGCTGCAAACAGTTCCTTGTTAGAGGCAAAATGCTCAACCAACCAGGCCCTTGCGCTGACCCAGTAAGGCAGCTTACGAAACATGTGAACAGCTCACTTTCCTCAGAGCAGTGAAGTACTGCTGGACTGGCTTTCTAATACCATGCCCAATTTAAATTACAGAATCGCAAAATCATGCAGAATCACAGAATGGTTGATTGGAAGGGATTCATAGAACAATTCTGGTTGGAAAACATGTTCATTGTCATCGAGTCCAACTGTTAAGCTAACACTGTCACTAAATCATCTCCCTCATCTAAATTCCTTTTAAACACCTCCAGGGATGGTGACTCAATCACGTCCCTGGGCAGCCTGTTCCAATGCCTGACAACCTTTCCAGGAAAAAATTTTTCCTGAAATCCAAAGTAAACTTCCCCTGGTACAACTTGAGGCCATTTCCTCTTGTCCTCTCACTTGCTGCTTGCGAGAAGAGACCAACACCCTCCATGCTACAACCTCCTTTCAGGTAGTTGCAGACAGTGATAAGGTCTCCCCTCAGCCTCCTTTTCTGCAGGCTAAACAGCCTGAGTTCCCTCAGCTGCTCCTCATCAGACTTGTGCTCCAGACCCCTCAGCAGCTTTGTTGCCCTTCTCTGAACTCTCTCCAGCATCTCAGTGTCTTGTAGTGAGGGGCCCAAAACTGAACAGGAGATGCAACACAAAATTTGGACTGTGTATCTTGTGGAGGAAAAAAAAAATCATTAATGTAATTAATTAAAACACAGCAGGTTCCACCTGCAAAATCAAGAAGCAGTTATTCACTGCGAGGGTGACTGAGCAGTGGCATATGTTGCCCAGGGAGGTGGTGGAGTCTCCATCTTGACACATACTCAAAAGCCAACTGGACATAGTCCTGGGCAACTGGCTCTAGATGGCTCTGCTTGAGCAGGCGGGTTGGACCAGGTGACCTCCAGAGGTCCCTTCCAAACTTAATCATTCTGTGATTTTGTGATTCTTTGAACTGGTGAGGGAGAAGGTGTTTGTCTCTTTCCTCTCTTGAGAGTTACTCTGTCAGAAAGTGTCCCTAGAAGGACTGTTGTGTTTTTATGCAGTAGAGAGGTTAAATCAATCTTCCAGTTTCATACCTCTTCTCTCTTCCAATTAGCAGGTCTGGGAAGGAGGAGAGTGCAACAACAATATTTTGTAACTGATGGTAAGCACTGGACTATGTCTTTTCAAGACTGAGAAGGAATATATTCTTAACCAGCAGTCCATCCACTTTCTCCAGAACAGTTCAAGGATGCAAAAGTATTAGTAGTCCGAGAATCAACACAAAACTTCTTTTCATTCATCATATGATGCATATTCAGAAGTGGTCTGATGCCCTTCATAACTGTGATCCAGAACAATATCGAGGAAGGGCACCTTCTCTAAGAAGGAAGAAGGATGTGCTGGGCTTTTTGCAAGTCACAATGATTAAAAAAATCCACCTTCCTGCTAATATTTATGGACAGACAAAGACATGACAGGAATGGCAGTGAATGGGAGGGAAGAAGTTCTCTGCTAGGTGGAAATTATTATTAAATCATCTAGATGGTAATAGTTATTTCCAGGTGAAGGTAATTTATGATTTCATCAATTACTTCTCCCCACCCTCCCTGTACCTTTGGGTTAAAAGTAATAATTTTCTTTAAAAAAAAAATAAATCACAGAGTAGGATTAATTGTTTGAAGCCAGTTACTGATCTTCCAGTCAATTAGTTTATTTTACAATTTATTTTTATTTTATTATCCTAAAGAGATGGCAAACTTGAACATTTAAGAAACACACACTGTCCCCATGCAGTGGAGAAATGCATGCATAATACACAAATTTGAAAAGGTAGTCTTTTGTATCAAAGCACGAAAATCACGGCTGTAGTAGCAAGGCAGTCACAATGCACAATATTTTAACAAACGGATGTGTAATATATAAAGCTGTATCAGCTATCTATCTATATACACACAGTCATGTATATTTATTATCCAGAATAAATAGAGGAAAATGGTGAACTGCAAAGTTGTTCTTCTATAGAATGGCTCTGCAGTGTCATAAACCAGGATAAGAGCTAAGAAACACAAAGACCATCCAATAGAATAGCAGCCTAAATAATGCTGTGCCTGTTTTATATTTTTAAATAAAAAATGGTAAAGAAAACATCTTCGTTTTCAAATTATGCCTAAAAGATTTGTTTAAAAAAAATACCTCCTAGTGTTCTTTTACCTAAAGACTGATAGTACAGCCCACACCTCAAGACAGCTTGGTATGCACTCTCTCATCCTTGTCAATATTTACAACGAGGCACTTGCAAAATGCTTTATTCAGCAATGTTGACGTCATTCTTGTGACTATGGACAATGAAAGCCTTCTCTGTGAACTTTGAACTTTTGCTTATAGAAAACATTTTCCCAGTTAACTGAGTGAAAATAGTGAAGACACAGCATTTCAACATTAATCACCTGGCTGAAAGTCTTATTGATGTCTAGTCAATTGCTAGTCTGTGCATTCATGTATTTCAAATAAAATCATGCAAAACAGTTTTTTTGCTAGCTAACTAGAAGTAATAGTAGATGCAAAGTAAAGTAACCTCAGTTGCTGAAGGGCTAGAACAAGAAATTGAACTTTTACTCCCAAACTACATTTGTAGCCTTCAGTGTCTATTAGCCACATTACTTCAGAGGAGTCTTTTTGTCCCTTCTTGACCTCATTTTCTCCCCTTTAACTGCAGATGCTTATGAGATGCTCAAGATAAGACATTTAGTATGAAAGAAATAGTTACAGATACTACATACAAAGACAAAGAATCACATTCAAATACTATAATTACTGTTGACAATTATGCAATATTTAAAAAATATTTCTCCCATTTTCTTTAAGCATTCTCTTAGGCTAGTCTTGCCTGCCTGAGCTATGATCACCTAAGAACTTACAACTTACTAAGAACATCGAGGTGGATAAAAAAACCAGCCTATTTCAATACAAGATTAAAAAAAAATAAAAAGGAAATGTAGGTCAGGACCTACTGAAGAAAGAATGAAATGGAGTACTGAGGGGATGACTTCTGGTATCGTCTGGCATGCAAACAAACAGTGGCCATGCAAAACAGATTTATGAATATCAATGGCGATCATAAAGGATCTAATTTTGTTACAGTAATTGTGATTTGTAACCATGATCCCAATGGTCTTCTTTTTCAAACAAAATATTTAATACCTAAGAAACATTATTCTTACTTAATACTACTTCTCTAATAAAATTAGCATTTCAAATGCAAAATATTAGAAACACTCTGTATATCAAAGCCTAACAGTTTCAATTATAAATTTAAATTTTTGAAGGAACTAGCAGAGAGAAGAGAGAAGACCCTAAAGATGAAAAGTCAGCTACAAATAGTGGTTTGTATTACTAACAACAATTTCTAATATGACCACTAGGTGGAAATATTGTACTTACAGTTGGGGATGTGGCTGCTGACAACAGCGGTAAAATTCCTCCACAAGCAATAATGATATTGTCTACCATCTGGGAAATGAGGTGTATTGTGTTGTGTACAAAAATAATATTTTCATTACTATTGACAAAGTCCATCACTGACTTCGTGGAGTGACTGTAAGAACAGAAGAAAGGATGGATTAAAATCAGTTAAAACAAAAGTTTGCATTAACTTGCTCTTTGCAACCAGACTGTGAAAGTTTCTTTCATATAAAGGCAAAATCTGATCTACAAAACTTTGCAAGTAAATTGTTAAAAAACACGAACAGGGCTAGTTTAATGAACAAATTGACTGCTATCTATTTTCGTGCCAGGATAAGTTTCATATACCCAGTTGAGAACAATGGCTCGTAACCTTTTATTCCCATCAACCAGTACTTCCCTTCACAGGCAGCTCTGCTGAAAGCAGTGCGGTTGTTTCTTCAGCACGGAAGTTATTAATTGATATTAAGAGTTCACTGCACTGCACCAGTGCCATTTAAAGCACCCTTGATAACACCTAGTGACAGCACCTGCTAGTGTTTTCAAGGAAAAACATGATAATACTGTGATACCTTGATCTGATATTAACTTTATTAAGTAGTATTAAAATTAGCAGTAGCAATAGCTTTGCAAGCCACAGATGCTAAGATTACCTGTAATACCAGCAACTCCTAACAGGTTAGAAATTGTTCCATGAAACAGTCACTCCCCAAATATATTTTTAAAAGTATGAAAATACTGAGGAATACTCAGCCTATAAATGTATTATTTTCCCAAACTAACATTGTTACCAGCAAGCAAAAAAACCCTAAAGGCTTCAATTGAAAATATACAAGTTCAACATTCAAGCATTATGTAAACACAAAGTACAAGCCCCTCCCACAAATTTGACCAAAAAAGAATTATCAAAATTGGCTATTTCCTAGTGACTGTCACAGAACAGTTCACCAAACTGGAAACTAAATGCGACAGAAAGTTGTCCTTGGATATAACTATGCTCTAGTTTTCTGAAAATGAAGTCTTCTGTCCTGGAAAACAGATTAAATAGTGTCTATTATACCTAAGGTCTTTGATAAAAATAAATTATTGATTATCTCTGTTAAAGTGTACAGAAAGCCCCAGAAAATCACATTGCCATCATAAAACATAACCACCAAGACTAACCACAAGCAGGAGCTGGCATGCAAAAAAACCCACCCCAAAACAACTAGAAAGAGTGATTCCTTAGAAAATGTCATAGGAAAGAGGTTTTATTTATAAAGTTTGCAGGTAGTGAATCTCTCTTTTTAATTGATCAGTTGAAACAGTCTTTAGCAGACACAGAAGCCTTCCTCATGCCTGAAACAGAAGCAGCAAATTCTAATGGTAAACATCAGCTGAAAGAGCAGCTCAGTTTAGCTAGGTATGTATGAGTTATACAATCCCTCAAGGAAACAAAAAATGTTACCTGTGAAATACAGCTGTTACAGGCTGGGCATGGGTGAAACGAGAAGATACAAGGTACAGAAGGGCGCTTAAGCTAACACCAACTTTCCCTTCCCACTATCCCAGTAACATCCCCTCTACAACACATCTATTTTTTCCTTGTTGGTGGAAACACAAATCAGGAGTTAAAGAAGAAACAACCACCTACCTTCTCCAAACATGTACATCTGTTTCTAGTGCAAAAAGCAAGTCTGTCAAGAGCCGCTGGTGCATGGGTGACCATTTAAACTCTGGAATACGAAACATAGTTGTGCGTGGACCTGGACTAAACTGTCGTCGCTGCTCTTCCGTCATTGGCATTCCTCGAAATCCCAAGTCAACACGTAAATCCCTGTCTTGCTGGGTGACAGATCGACCCTGTACTGCCTACATCAACAAGAAGTTCAAAAATTATGTTAACTTTTTGTGACATGTTTTTGAATGGATCACAGAATTTGAGAAAGGATGGGATAAAACTGGACTTGAGCACAAACTACAGGAGATACTGGTATTGTGAAGCAGGTGGAATCCTTCAGTAAAGGAGCTGCTCCAGTTCGAATCAGTCACCACTGAGGGCCTGAGCTGCCCTTCCTGTCATCTGTTCCCAGTGTCTTACACTCAGGTTCTTCACTTCAAGTACTACAGAACAGGCCAAATGCAGCATCCACAAGGTCAGCAGTGACAAGACCTTCTTTATAGGAAACAACTATCCTTTTGTGTAGTATCACAATTTTCTCGAAACACGGACAAACTACACAGGAATCAGTGCACTTTTAGACAGCTCCTCATTTTCCAAAATCAATTTATTTATTTGTTTTTTTTTAGCAAGATCATTAGAGAATCAAGTCTAGTCCTCTAAATCTTATTTTGTCAATTTCGTTACACATTGTTAACTGGTTAACAGTTTTATGGATCCTCAGGACATCCTTTAGATTATCTTAGCAGCTGGTGGATATGAATTTAATTCCCTTTCAACACCTACATAGTCATGACTGTTTCCACTTGGTGATTAAAGACAAAAGTAAAAGATACATACAGAGGATATGATGGAGAATACCGTGAAGGAAAAAGGAGTAGACAACAAATGTTTTGACTGAATTTGAGGCAAATATTCATAACAACCAAATTACTTATAATGTGCAACATCTCTGAAAGGAAGAAATAGAAAGTCTGATCCTTAAAATTATTTTAAAGTTACTTCAGATTACCTTAATATTGCAAAATAGAAAATATACTTGCTTTGCTCACATATTCATTTTGTGATCTCAGCCTACAGTTTTAAATCTGGACACTTAAAAGCAAAAAGACATTTACAAAATATTTGTGCTAGCAATGTAAAAATGGTCATAGCATTGGACCTGAGCTGGAAAGCTTTCTACATCTTTAGTCTGATGTTTATCTTCTGCAGCCAGTATTTTGAGAGTAGGACAGGATTCCTTCGTTCAGTTTGACCTATTAGGATCAAAATTGTTACTGTTGCTTTCACTTCCTGTGATTTTCTTGAAGTTATCTTTCAATGATTTTTTTTTTCTTAAACTTAACTAAGATTTGAATTTTTTGCATGAATCTTCTGCATAGTGCTTTCAATTCTATTTTCAGTCTTTCCTCGTCGGCACTATAAAAAAGTTAATTTTATATTCTTCAATATTTGATCTACTATTGATAAAGGCATTAACTCTTCTTAGAAGCAAGCAGGAATCCCCATCTCTACTTTGTTGTGCCATTTGTTGTTTCCCTTCAGTTCATTTGAACAAAAGACAGCTCACTTCTAACTGGTAAGGTGGAGAGCTGGCTGTAGATCTGCTTTTAGAGAACTTGAGGTTAGCAACTTCATTCACATACCATTTGTTCTCTTTCGGGTACAACTACAGGTATTATAGTTGTCATGTCAGCAACAGTAATGGTATCATAACCGTAACACAACAGGAGAGCTTTTATCTAGCCAATAACACTGAATTTGCAAGAATGGGCTTTGATGTGCATCGCATAAACCACCATGAAACCCAACAATCTGTACTTAGGTGGCCAGTCTTTAAGTCATTTTCAAGGGTTTTCAGTCATCTCAAAGAGATCAAATCTAACGTGGCAGTTCCCATGCACGCTGCAATCAAAACTCCAACCTCCAGCTCTACTGTAGATGTGTTAACATTGCTCCTTACTCATGAAAACAATAATTATTGATTTATGTTTTATTTAGTACATATTTCCACCTTTTCTATTAAGGTTAACTTATTGAAACAGAAAAGATTTAACTATGGACAGCTTACAGTTCACAAGGTATTTCAAAACACTCAAAGAAGATGTTAGAAGATTGCAACAATTCTAGTGTTTACACAGTTGATATTGTTTTTAAGAAAATAATTTAAAAGATATATTAATGGCTACAGACTTAAATCAGTTCATTGTAGTTTTTCATTTATTTTAGTGGGAAACAACTGTAATTTAAGTACTCATGAAGAGTACAAAGTTCATAGATAATTTGCAGATCTAAATGTTATGTTAGGAATTTTGTGAGGAGTTATGAGCAAAACATTTGAAAAACCTTTTGTTTCTCCTGTCTTATAGTGATCTGATAAAAGTTCATTTAGACTTATGTATCATTTAAATCCTAACAAATAACTGTAGGCTTGAGGAATTTGTATTTTTGTAATGCAACTGTTTCAGGTGAAATTCATCAAGGAAAGAGGTTAAAGAACAAAGAAGTCCCAAAGTCACACCAAGAGGATTCTCTACAGTAGACAGTACAAATTCTTTCATTAAAGATTTATCTTACTAATTCACTGTGTTTATGCGTGCACATATGCACATAGCAAGTGAATATTAGCATTTCACCCATCTTTTACTCTTTAAACAAATATCCACATTTCAAAATAAACCCTGACTGCTCCTTTTTCTTGCTGTCCTCCATTCATTCTATTCATCAGTTTCCATGTCTTAATTTTAAGATTTAAAATAAGGTGTTTGGCCACTGATACTCATAAATACACTATTCCTATCAAGAGCTTTCAGGGCTTATTCTTTATTACATGGAATGCTTTTAAATATAAGGATTCCTACAGAATGCTTGATAGGCTGTCCCTAATCTTCTGAGTATTTTCATAGTTTTGAAAAAAATACTTACAAGAGAACCCCAAACTTTTCTTACAATACCTGCCTAGGGAATGCAAAAGCCCCACTCACTCACTTTTCTCTTCAAAACAGAGGTTCTTACCAGAGAAGAGAGACTTAGAAAAGAGCATTCTTTCTGTATGTCAGAACCCACTGGTTTGAGTAATTGTTTTTTGTTTGTTTGTTTAAGGGAAAGTATCTGTTTTGGAAACCATAGATGGTTTATATAAATTAAAATGTCCCTTCACTGGAGGTTTTCTGAAAGTGTTGTCTCCCTGAAGAACACAGAAGGCAGCCTGATCTATGTTCTTTCATTAGATGACATCTACTCCAAGTGTACTTGAGTGTAACTCTGAAAGTCTTCCGACAATTTGGTAAACACTACACAGTACCAGCCAGAGCAACTTTTGCAATCTTTGTTTGGCTCTTCTTCCATAGTTTCAGGAAGCCTGCTTGACTTTAAAATCCTAGAAGACAAATACTGGTGTACATACTGGATATATAGTCAGCCAGTAAAGTCTGAAGGTAATCAATTCATTCACCAGATGATGTGCTAAAAAGCAACCTTTGTTTATGTGCTACAGTCTCTGAACAATGCCACTGGGGAAATTAATCCTGTCCTTCAAAAGTTCAAAGTGACCCTATATTTTGCTATGTATAAAGAGTACAAATTCTTTCAAAGGGTAGACTTCTGCCCTGGCCTTCCCAGTTCCAGAATGCTATGGCTCTCACAAAACCCAGTAATTTCTCAGAATTTTTGGAGGCAGACCTAGACAAGAAAGGATCTCCAAGAAGAAAGTAGATACTTCTTTTATTAATCATCTCTGGTCTGGAAATAAACTAGCAGTTTTTCTTCTGTTATCCCTAAGCTATTCCTTTGCTTATGTTATAATCAAAACCAGAGATTATTTATGCCAGCATTCCTGTACAGGAAGAAAGACAGGGTAATAAAGTGATGTAAGACTACACTCTGAGAAAGGCACAGCACCAGTAAAAACCACTTCAGTGTATATTTCATAGTAAAATATAGGTATTTCTAATCTTAAGACATACTAAAAAGAAAATCTACAGCAGAGTTCTAAGAGTATCAGTTGATCTGTCCAGAAGAACTAAGGAAAATAGATGACAGATTCTCTTATCTAAGTTTTTTAAACTAAAGAATCCACAATTGCAATACATATTTTCTATACTGACATGACAGACTTCACAATCCTTACACATTATGACATTTTCAAAGCAAATAGGCTTGGGGGATGGACGTCTTTTGTCTAATTAAAGAAATATACTTCAAACATCTCTCAGATTTCATACTATTAATTCACCCAGCAGCAACAAACAGTGATTACATCGAACACATACATGGCTACAGCACCTGAAACCTACCTGGGTTGTGGTAGTTGTCTGGATCTTTCGTATCTCCTTTCCTGCTTCCTTACCATCATCAGATCTTTCTGTATCTGATATTATACTTCCTCCATCAACACTAGGTACAGTTTTGTTACCAGAAGACTCTGTTTCAAGAGTTGTTGCAGTCATTTCAGCATATTCTAATCCTTTAGATGATGAAGCCAATTCTCTCTCAGAAATGCTACTCATTCCATCTGAAGTTGTGTGAATCTTGAACTCCTTGTCCTCTATTATACTTGAAGCACATGTTATATCTACACTACCCGTCATATGTGCAAGCAATCCCAAATCATCGTTTACACCAAGATGCATCTGTGTTTCTTGCACATTTGGAATAGAAATGTGATTACTTGAAAGTTCAGGCAGAAGTTTCTCCTCTTGACTAGGTATTTTATCAAAGAGAAATGAGGTACTGTTAGTAGAAGGTTCATCTTTCTCATCAGCCAGAGTTATTAACGGACCATTATCTTTTTCCTCATTCTTCTTAATAATACCCACGCTTCCATGAACATTGTTTTGGAGCTTCTCAACAGCAGCACTATACACATTATCTAGAAGAGATTCAACTTCTACAAGTGCACCATTTTCTCCAGTTACCAGTGTCTCTGGTGATAAATCCATATCATCAAGCTTTACTTCAGTAGCTTCTACCTTTTCAGCTTTTATGTCAACTAAAAGGTCGTGAACTTCCACATGCACTCCTCCTCCTGGTCTCTCAGCACTTCCAAGCACATCATCTGGCACCTTTGTAGCCATGAGCAAGTCCCTTGTATCTGTACTGACAGGGTAATCCGTTTCACTTTCTGGACTTTGACTTTGTGAAAGGTCTTCTATCTCTCGAATTTCCATTCCACCTTTTGCTCCTGTTGTCTGAGAGGAAAGACCTGAGATAGTGCTCACATTCCCCTTCTTCCCCTTTTTAATATTTTCTTCCTCTTGCCTTTGATACTCTTCATACATTTTTGCTAGATACTCCTTGTGTGCCTCATATGTGACCTTTAAAAGAAAAGAAGAGATTACAGGGATGAATGCCTATCCATGAAAGGATGATGAATATCGATATGGATGAATGAATATCCACGAACTTGGACAAAAACTAACAAGAATCTTGACAACATACCACATATTGCTTACAAATTGTTTCACAGCAAAGGACCTAGGACGACGACAAAGAAAAGCCACCTTGCCATTATGAAGGTAGCCACCAGATGGCACTAAATCACTTTACATCTTTTACTGTAGTGCCAGTGCCTTTGGGGGAGTTACCAGAATTTAAAAACCATGCACGAGTCATTTCTTACCTTGGAATGAGCTATAGAAAGAGTATCCACCCACACTCTCCAGCCTCCCCATTCATATTTTATTGCATGATACAAGAGAATACGGAAAATGTTGTAAACCATCTCTGTGATCTTCTGCTCTTCAGAGTTCTTTGGGTTAATGTATCCCAGAGAAAACATCCAGTCCTGCCACACTGAACACTGAAGTAAACATCTAAAGTGAAATAATTATGTCAAAATATATCCAAAGAGAGCTTCTTTATTTTAACATTATAATGGTTAAAATAGGAGGAACGTTTCCTCTGAACATCAATCTAATAGTACAAAGAAACTTAAAAATACTTGGGGATTAATAAAAATTTTAAGTATATTCTAAACAGAATAACCCAATATTAGTTGATGAACTAAAAAAACAAACCTATGACATCTATTTTCTATATATTCCATTTAATATACAGTATAAAACTCTACATGGAGTATAACAGATTGCTACTACCCACACATCAAGGATGAGAAAATACTGTTTGTAGTGACATACCTTCTGTTTTCACGGCTATTACTAAAGAGCTTTATCATGTCAGATAAGAACAAACGTCGAACTTCCATCAGCTCTGCACTTGGCGTGGAGTTTTTTAACAGTGTTGCCACCACCTTAAGAATCACTTTGAAAGAATAAATTAGATACGTAACACATTTTAACTGCATTTAAAAAAAAAAAAAAAAAGAAAAAGAAAAAAAAAGAAAAAAAACCACAAAAAAACAACCACCACCACCACAAAAAAAACCAACCAAACAAAAAAAAAAACAACAAGAAAACCCACCAAAACCTGCTGACAGATACTAATGAAAGTAGTAACTGAAACGCATATGTATTTGAGACAGAAGAATTGTTCTTGCTTCCTGAACCATATTCTTTCAAAAAACACCACAACCTCTAGGTTTTGTCATAGAACCATACAAAACCTCTAGGATTTATCATACAAACATAATATATTGTCCTTACTTGGATTCTGAATTTTCACTGTCGAATCTGGCTCCGGGTGTGGTTTATGAACAACTTGAGTGCACACTTGTTCTGTCAAAATCTGAAACAGAATATTAATTTCATTTTACCATTTTTAATTAAGTGTTGCAGCATTTCTTTGTTCATTTTAAAATTTGTTAAGTACACTTACCACATTGTAACTTCATATAAAACATTTTTCTGAAAAATTTTTATAAGCAATAAGCAATTCCTCTACACAAGGCTCAAGATTTTAATGGTTGCAAAGTGGCTGGTAAATCAAATTTTTAGTAAGCTTACTAAATATACAATAATTGTGGTTAAAAGATATTTCATTCATATTCCTCATATTATTACACACTCACAGATTAAAAATTCTTCCATAAGCATTATACATCAAAAGTTATTCTCATACATTCCATCCATAACCAAACCCAACAATTCTTAAAATTGGGTTTAGTTTTCTCCAGCTGGGAAAGAGGAACAGTCACAGGTAGCATTCCATAGGAATAATCCTGGGGCTTCACATAACAAACAAGAGACATCATTCTACTGTTTCATGAATTGTACCTGACAAACTAGTTAATTTGTATTGACGCAATATTACAGATCTTTCATGCTGGGATACCCTTCACCTGTTGCATGTTTGCAACTTTATTTTTAAGAACAAGCTAAAAAATTAACAATATTAACATGGGATTCTCTAGAAGTATATTAAAGCAAATATATTTCAAAATAGAATGATTTCACCAGTGATTCTTATTTATTTTACAGCAGAACTTTAGCTAATCCATTAATTAATAATCAAATTAAAGCTAGTTTTAAACATAATATCTTTGAATAGGTCTTTACATATTGGTATTTAAAACAGAAAGCAAATATGCCTCTGCTTTCTGTAAGAGAACATGGAAAATATCTACATTAGTTCCTCGGTAAATCTTTTGTACTTATGGCACTTAACTCTTTTTTCTCCTCCTCTGGTTATTTTTTTCATATGTAAATATCTGAGGATGCTTGTTTCAAGTAGCACTTTAATTTTGTCACTGAGTCATGTATTTTCTGGCAATACCAACCACAGAATTTCTCAGAAATCTGAATGCAGGGACATCTAGACTGTGAGACCAAAATGGTCAAATAACACAGGACATGTGCAATAAAAAAAGAACTTGACATCTGAGTAAGTCATTAGCAAACAGATGATGTTTAGGTTTTACAATCACAGGAGAACATTTTCTACATCACTCTGACTCAGAATCCCAAATACCAACCACTCCTTTAATCTTCCAGTCTTTCTAGAACCAGTCCTATGTATCTAGCCATTTCACCTCTTTATGACCAAATGAAAAAAAAGTCAGTCTTTCTCCTGCATAAGATCCTCAGAAATTGCAAAAGATTCAATTCTAAGTCACCGTTTTTAAAATAACTGAAAATTGGATGTGATCTTTATGCATTTGCAGGCATGAGTACATAGGTTTTGACCAACCTGACATTTACAGCATTCTGCTTTAATAAAATTTTTCATCATTAAAACTGGAGTTTCTACAAGAAATTGGTAGTTGAATGTTTTGAGGTCACATTCACTTGCCTTGAGCAGTATCTGTTTCATAAAAGTGGTCATGTTCAGTTATCATTTTGGTACACTATCAGCAACACTAGTTAAAAGCAGCACTTCTCCAAATTTTGTAAACTTGAAAGGAATGGCTCAGAAAAAGAAAAAAAGGCATCTCTTTGGCTCCAGTACTTTCCATTTCAATGGAAACAAGAAAACAATGGAGGAGTGAGAGCAATTGGAGGCCTTTTTGTTGTTGTTGACATCAGAATGTCTTCCATCAGCCTTTGTAATGCTGTAAGTGGAAAGTTTTATAGAGACTATGTACAAGGAATGACATTGTTCATAGAAATATCCAAAGCACAGCAAAATACATTCTCAACCAGACTTGCTCTCTTAAAATTTCTATCTAAAATTTTCTCAAAAGTCTTGAGATCAGAATACTGTAAAGCACACAGTCACAATTTATTATAATTAAGTCATAATTTTTACAACAGATATGCCAATCTCTATGTTTAATAATTTGTACCTCATAAAGAGTGTTATAGGTTGTAACTGTCACTGTATTTGTATGCAGCATCAACCGTTCTCCGAGAAGCGTGAAAAGACTGTGAGTATGCATTATTTCCACCTTTCGCCTGGAAGAAAAAATATAAACATTAGGAAATTGCCAAGCATATAGAACATTTTAAGCAAATGCAAAAAAAAAGCCCCAAAGCCAAATATTGTGATATTTTGAATTTATACAAAAAATTTAAGATCTTTCCCAATATGAATGCAATTGTAATACACAAAGAATCTCAGGAAGCGATGCAGTATTTGGGATGGGCTTTTGTATAAAACAAATCACACACCATTCTCACCCTCCATGATTTTCACAGTGAAAAAGACAAAGAAAACCCTTTCTGTCTTACTCAGGCTGAGAGCATTCAAGATGTTCACAGGCTGGCTAAAATGTGAACAGTGCAGAACATATCTTTTGTCACTCTCTCAAGGACTCAGGACAATCTAACCCTAGATCTGCCAACATAAATACTGACAGATTTATCAGTACTGCCATTCTCTTTACATGGCATTCTCTCATGCAGACAAAAATAATTCTATCATGGAATAACATGTTATGATTCAAAGTAAATAAAGTCCTGAAAAGTTATGAAATTCCAAGTGATTAAAGCAAATTTTACAGCTAGGATAAAAATCTACTCAAATCTTGAAAAGCAGAGAAGAAAGAAGCTCACATCAGTGTATTCTACCTGTCCCAAATCACTACTCTTTCGAAACTGGATATAACGTAATAAATAGAGTAATTGTCATAAATTGAATCACTAAATTTATCTATTACTGTCATGAATATTAAATAAAAATATTATTCAAAATAATTACTAATCTATATTCAAGCAGCAGAAAAAATATAAGATACAGTAAATTTTCTGTAAAAAATTATGTATTCAAAAGCTAAGAAATTCCCTTTTCATGATTACTGATGATAATATCACAGCCTTAAATTACATAGATTCATTCTAGAACTTTTAAAATTAATACATTACATTATAATCTTCAAATAACCACAAAAGAGAGAGGCAACAACTTGTAACATTGTATACTCTTCTGTCCACAGAAGCGAGTTCACAGGTTACTCATGAGGAAAAACTACAGGTAGTGAACCTTGTGAGCTGTGATGTTGCACACGGAAGTGAAAATTGATTGGAAGGTTTAAATGTGTAGATAAAACCCAAATGTCAATAATAGACTATGATTTCAGTGGTGTCATAGAAAAAATCAAAGATGGCAGAGAAGGAAAAGAACAAGATTTTGCCCACTTTTCAGGCTAGACAAGGTATTCTATCATCAGAGATCACAAATAAAAATCGATCAAGTTATTCAGGCTCTCATCTAACACATTATTGGTCACTTCTCTGAAGAATCAATTACCTCCACTCTATTGCTTAACCTGCATTGAATATATATGATCTACAGCAATGGTAATTGGTTTTGTACCTACACACTTGGTGCTAATATTGTATTGGTTCTGATTTCATAAATTGCATTATAACATCTCTTTATGCACTTTAGTGCATTAATAAACAATGCTTGTTTCCTGTGCTGTGAAACAGGACTTGAAGTGTTTTTTAATTTTATAATCACTAAGAATTTTGTAGTTGACCACAATTTAATAAAATCATGTGTATGCACACACATGTATGTACACAAATAGGCACACCTCACAAGCACTAGTTGTAAGATATGAAAATGGGGGGAAGCATTTTTACTTGCTGAAATCTACATAACATGTGGATGTTTATAGATGTCCAGAGGTCTGAAAATTAAAACCAAACAAACTTCAAAAGTTATGAAGAATATTCAAGTGGATTTCAGTTTACTTCAGTTGCATGAAAAATGAAGTAAACTTGGTGATAAGTATTTACTTTCACTCAACAATTGAAACTACACTGACATATCCAAAATAAGAAGTAGAAGCTAAGGAGCGGGAAATGAATTTTCAGCTTCTGAAAAATGACACTTCTTTTTCTGTCATGTTCCTCTGACAGAGTTTGCTACTTGATTTACTGGATAAGTGATAAATATTTTAAACAAATGTACTTATGTGGACACAACTAGGCTTCTGTATCTTACTTAATCCAACTACTATCAATGTGAATGACTTTTACTAAGTAATGTTTGAAAAGCCCTTGGAGATTCTTGAGTGGACTATCAATTTGCTTTATTAATTCCCTGAAAACTATTTGGCTTGCTGGATCCAAAAAGAAAAATCCCATCTGGGAGCATATTCTCAGCTAACTGTCTCTCAATTATACAGTCAGACTTTATTGATCTTACTTATTGAGAAAAGCGTGTCTAGCAATCCTGCACTCTGGCTAGACTCCCAACTCCTTTCCCTTCTGAGGAGGTTTTACACAATGAAGTTTCTAGTGAAGGACACTGCGAATTCTTACACTGCAGAGTCTCCCACTGGAATATTGTTCTGGGTCAACCCCAGCAGGAAGCTAAACATTGCATGTAAAAGGGGAAAAGTGAGCGGCACATCAGGCTTTTTAGTACTTTCTTAACATCAAAATATGGAAGATGAGACTAAGTACATCTATTTTGTGACACCAGTTCTTTTTAAATGTGAATGTTTCTTACTGCCACATTTTATATAAAAATGTTTCTTGCATAGAGGTATGTACTTCCATCCTTTTTTCATGACCATTTACTTAGTCTGTTTGCTTTTCCTTCTGAAACTTTCCCATGTGAATAACATATTCTTCTGTTTCCATTTTCCCATCATATTAAAGCTATTTTTAAAAGTACTGCCCTGAAACTTTTATTGCAATGACAACGAAAATTCCAGCAACAAGCTTTTGATGCCACTCATGTTTTCTGTTGCCAGCAACTGAACATGCAGTATACATTTATAAAAAGTATTTTTGAAATGTGTTTTTTTCAATTGTTTTAAAACTTGAATTCCATTTGTTAGACAATCATTGTATGTTTTGAATCACCGTCATAGTAACAAGTTAACCGGAAAATTAATTTTATCCCAGTGTATAAAGTTCACAAAGTGTGCAAATTATTACTTACTTATGACCCAAGTGTTTAAGAAAATATCCAAGCACCTTCAAAGCTTGCACCCATATACTCTCACTTTTGGAAGCCAATAACTTATAAATTACTCTAAAAAAGAAAAAGAAATACAAGGGTTTTTTTCAGTTTATTACTAAACATTACGTATTGTATTTCACTGAAGAGTGATATTTCTTCATAAATAAAGCTACAAAAATAGCAATTGACACAAAATGGAAAGATATACTGAAAGCACCAAGAACAGCATGAAAATTTGATTATGAATTCTTTAGGTTACAGACATGTCTTTTGGCTCAGTTCAGTTTTATAACAGAAAGCAACAATCTTATCTTATAATTCTATCTTGGAACAATCAGATAAAGAACAGCCAGAGCAGCTGTAGCTTAAGACAAGAGAAGCAGATTGGAGCACACCCTGGAGTTTCTTACAGTACCTGGAAGCTACTGAAAATCTCCTTTCATTCTTAAAACCCCTACTCAATATCCTTTCTACACAGGACAGGGTACCTGCATCTAATCACAGGGTATTCATACTGTAATCTCATTATCAAAAATAAAACACAGCAATATGTTTCACAAATGTTAGCCTGGAGAAAAGGAGGCTGAGGGAAGACCTTATCACTGTCTACAACTACCTGAAAGGAGGTTGTAGCAAGGTGGTTGTTGGTCTCTTCTACCATGTAACAAGACGAGACAAAATGGCCTCAAGTTGTATCAGGAAAGGTTTAGATTGGATATTAGGAAAAAATTCTTCACAGAAAGGGTTGTCAGGCATTGGAACAGGCTGCCCAGGGAAGTGGTTGAGTCACATGTGGATATGACACTTAGGAGCATGACTTAGTGCTGCACTTGGCAGGGTTAGGTTAACAGTTGGACTTGATCTTAAAGGTCTTTTCCAACCAAAACCATTCTATGATTCTCTAACAGAATCCCATGTACACTTACAAAGCCGCATCCTCATTGCGTCAACATTTGAAATAGAATGAAAAATAAACACTCTGTTTTTAAATCCTGGATAAAAAAGCCCTCAACATTTAACTAATTTAGCTTATTACTTATTTAATTGATATTATTGGTTTCCGTGAAAACTCCACCGTCTTTCAGAAAGGAAACCAGCCTTGATTTAACAGCATCAAAATACAGAAAATATTACCCTCCCACTGGACTGTTCTTCAAAAAATTTTTAAATTTATATTTTACTTTCCCATTTGAATTAGCTGAGCTTCAGCTTTTACCCATTCTTAGTCTTTCTCCACTAAAGAGTGCTTTAGCAGACAATATCTTCCACTTTTGAAAGGACCTCCTCCATTTTCAAGTGACCTCTGAGGCTTCTGTCTTCTGATAACATAAGCAGATGAATCCCTAATGCTATGTAAGGCTTTTTTTTTTTTTTTAATGCTTAAATGTTGCAGTTCTGCACATTCTCTCCACTTCTTCAGCACAGACTTTTAAACACAGAAACTGCACCAAAGAATTTTAATATCGGTACCACAAATCTTCTAGATCAGTTTTATGCTTTGTTGTGTCAGGAGGGGAATTCTGTCTGAATACAGACAACTATAGGCAGAAAACAAAGTCCTAATCATGAGTACAATGAGTCTTCAACTGGTATCTAAAACTCTTTGAATGACCATGCAAGTATCTGTATTAAGACCTTAGTATTTTGGTAAAACTTAATTTATTAGATAGTAGATTTTGCCCCATGCCCGTTATATAAGCCCCTTGAATTTTCCAAAGTATTTTCAGAATGGCACAAAATAAAATTATATAGTAAATATTAAATCATTAACATGAAAATTATTCATCTCTGAAAAAAACTGCATTACCACATTGGGCCTAAGAAAACAAAAAAACCCCAAATATTTCTCTGGGAACTGTCAGTTATTAGTTTTACTGTCAAATAGATGAACATATGAATTCTACAGAAAGTTTCCTTAATCTTTCCAGAAAGAATTTGAGAAGTTATGGCATGATTTCTCTTGTTTACCTCTGCTTCACTCCAGATTATGTTAAAAATCTGAAGGCAGAAAATGCAAAATTATTCTAAGATAAACACTTGGCTTTTTGATTCATCTTTACACTCTATTTGAATTACATATTCTATTAAATAGATTAAATATTATACATTCTATTTGAGATTGAGAAGCAAGTATGACAGTACATTTACCTTCAAGTATCATAATGATAACCTTAAGTGGAAGATTTTTTCCCCCGAGCTATCAAAAACACTCTGGTTTTGACAAAAAATATAGCCCAAGTTAATAAAATTGCAGTTTGAAAGATCAGCAAGTGTGATATTTATGTGAAAAAGAAGCAATCTGGAGAGTGATGATACTGGAACTACTTTTAAGATATTTTCTCACTTCACTGTCTTACCGTATCCCATTTCTCTGATCAAAGGCAGGTATCATGGATGCTGGATGTTCGGACATCAGTGCCACTAGCAGCTGCAGTACATCATGAATATTTTCATCCTGTTTGACAAGCATCAATGTTATTCTACAAACTAACCTTGACAACAGGCTTCTCATAGAGCTGGTACAATTGGTTACAGTAAAAGATAGGTAATTACAAAAATGTACCTCATGCATTGTTAATAAGTAATTTAATATGCTCTGTAGTTCATCTTCTTTCACTCCTCGATCCTAAAAAAAAAAAAAAAAAAAAGAGGGGGATTACTCAGAGAAAACACATTCTTTAAGTTTGTTTCAACAAAAACTTGGACCAAGTCAAATAATCCTACAATTTTTTCCTATTTGAACTCAAAGAAAATTCTCTCTTTCACTTCATTAGCCATTCAAACCAACACAAAGTCAGCCCTCTATTCCTGCTAGGAGGGACTTTTACAGTGTGGGCCTCCAGATGCTATAAACTACTACTGCCACTCCTCCAGTCCCTGACTCAACTGGAAAAAAACAGGAGGTATAAGCCAGGCCAGAAAATACTGATTTTCAGTGTAGTCTTAAATAGCAGATTATACGTCAAAGACTAGTGTTCAGCTGTAACAGAAAGAGTCCTAGATCATTTCAACCAGTGGCAGGAAATAAAAACAAATGACAAAACAACAACAACAACAACAACAACAACCAAACCCATCACACCCAAAAAAACAACCAACAACAGCAACCAAACACACACACACAAAAGGGATAAAGCAATAACTGAATTTACAACTGCCATTACCTTTTTCGTTTGATCATGCAAGCATTTACTATCATATAAAAAAAAGCCCAGATTCCTGAAAGATTCTACAGTGCCATATACTATTTTTGCAAATACATTTAATAAAATATATATGGCATAGTTTGATGAGGTAAATAAGAAATATTGTATAGATCTACTACCTTTATGTTGTGCATGGACATTAAAATTAAACAGAAACAGATGCAATATCTGACAGGTATTACATATTTACTACTATGAAAAATCCTATTACATGCATGTAACAGATCTCAATGTTTTCCATCTGGAATTTTTACCTTCAATATAAGTTGTTTCAAAAACAGAAGCATAAATGCCCTTAGTGATATGATTTCTTTCTGTGAGGGCCGAGGACCATCTGGAAGAAGAAAAATATACCACCTTTAAATATAAAATAATTCCTTTACTGACTGCAGCTTCTTAAGGAAATCACAGTTCCAATAACAGATTTAGTATTCTATTCATTATATAAGAGTACGTATTTACGAATGATATCATTTATAACCTTTCAGAGTCACATTTTACAGTATCATTATATTTAAGTGATGTTTCATTTTGGAAAAAAGAAATCCATATATATATTCATTTTTTTAAACAAAGACATAGTAAGATGAAAGGTAGTTAACAGGTCTAGACTCACACAAAATAAAGTATATGATCTGTAAGTGTCTTCATATAAACTAGGAGTTTCCATTCCCACTATGAGCAACTACTCTACTGATTAATTTACTTAACCACCCTAACGTCAGTGCCAAATTCAAGATCAAAATTATTCTGTTGAATAATTCAACACCAAGTTGAATTCCACTGAAAACACTGGGAATTTAAACGACTAGTAGAAGCAATACTGTGGACATGTAAAAGGGTCTGAATCTCACCTAAAGTATGTGACAACAACTTGGAATAACTAAGTCAGTATGTTAAATACCATCTGAATGAAATCCAGCAAAGGAAGGATTAATGAAATATTAGCGGTTGCATTTACCTGTAGTAGAAAGAAGCTGTTTAAACAAAAAGAAACTACCATCTGAATAAATATTAAATTTCAACCAGAAAAAAAACCAAAACTCTAATCCATAATACTTTAAACAGTTGTGCTTGAGGAAGTATATTAGGAAAACAGAAGTATCTAAAAAACTGAATATGAAACAGAGCTCAAATAACCATATTCACTTGGACCTTGCTCTACTGTATTTTATATTGTCCCCTTTCATAAATAGTTCAGGTTGAACTGGAAATTCCTTTGTTAAGTTCCTACTTTTCAAACAATGTGTGTCGTAATCTTAAATTTTGCACAGTGAAAATAAATTCATCAGCCATTTCATCGTATGCTGATAAACATATCAAAGCTCAATAACATTCTGTGTTTCAGTATTATTTCCAATCCAGAAGAATGCAACTTTTTAATGAAGATTTTTTTATAGTCTCCAGTGCCACTCTTAGAAGTGAAGCCCCTGGTCTGCACACAGCAATTCAAGACTGAACAAGGGCAAACCCAAAGGTAAGTTCTATTTGTTTGACTAGCAGAAACAAAAAGAATGGTTAATCCCCTCAAGTTTTCCTCCCTGTTTTGGTGTGGAAGCAGGAGAACTGGGTACTTTTCAGAAAGATACAAATAAATCTCAACCTCCCCCCACCATCATGTGTAAAAACAGTAAGGATACTGTTGTAAAAACCCTATCATATAGGCTTTAAAAATAAAAGAACAGGTTTATATCCACACATTCTAACGGCACTATGAAACATCTATTTCCCATTGTAAAAACAGAAGTAAGTTGGATTCTAGCTGCAACTACATTAAATATTCCATGTGTTTTTATGGCAATGGTGTGCTTCTAGCCAACAGCTATTTTTTTCCCTAATTCAAATGCAGATTCAACTCTAACTGTATCACAGAAATCTGTTTCTTCGCATACTGTCTTTCCTCCTACACCATGACAATATCTGAAAACTAGGCCTAAAAACTAAGGTATTTTGTCTTTTCTGGAAGATTGCAATTATAGAAAGAAAAAACAGAACACTAGGACAATGGATTTTGGCAACAGAAATGTTATGGAAGGATTAAAAAGGAGCTACCCTAAATTAACCAGGAACATGTTCAAAGACATCTGAGTTTAATATTTCTTATTCACATACCCACTAGTTTCTCTGGAGATGTGCGAGAACCCTGAAAAGGGTTTTTCAACACACAGAAGATAGAAAAGGAGTTGTTGCTTGCAGGTTATATGTCAAGCAGGTGAAATGATACTTTATCCTTCAGTCCTCCAGTACTACTCATTCCTTGTATTTCAATTGTGTCTTCAAGATTCATTGCATTAGAATCAGAAAAAGGGGACAGCCTCTGCCCAAAAGACTATTAATCTAAAAAAATCAAAAAAGGACCAGTAGTGCCCCGCCAAAAAAACATAAAGGGCTGGAAAACCTGGAGGCTACATAACCAGTCGCTTGCTACAAATAGTAGACTGCAGCAACAGTAATGCAACAGTCCTCTCACACAGATTGAATGGAATTAATCTGGGAATGGTAAAACTACATAAAAAGGATTTTCCACTATCACTGTTATGTCATCACACTTTTTTGCTTGATTACTAGTTGATGATTTACTTTAAAAAATGCATTATTGACCAAACAATGGTATAATTTATTCTATTATTTAAAAATATATATCATACATACATATACTGAGGCAAAGAGAGACAAGTAAATCTTGCTTTTCAACTCAAACACTGAAACACTTTACTCTCTATTAATCTTTGTGCCCATCACTGGATCTGGACAATTTGGTGTCACCACCACTCAGAAACAGATAAACTGCACTGCTAAAGACTAAAACCAAACCCAAACCAAATCAACAACAAAGACAATTCTTTTAAGGTCTGCTACAGCAGCTCTAAGTCTCTAGTATATAAAAAAAGCAACATTCTTGTTAATTGGCAATGAGAAAGGAAGCCTCCCCTATCTCACACCAAGATGAATCACAAAATCATTTCCTGCTTTTAGATTCTTTATGTATGTATTCATTGCAGATAGAACATGATTTGCATCAGATTTTTTTTTAATATACATTCATAATGAGAGTTAGCCCGTTTCAACTGGAGAAAAATAAATGAAAAAATTTATCCAATTCATCCTTGCAGCACAAAGAAATTATAGGGGCATAAACCAGAACTAATTAAGAGGGAATAAGTAAACACATTCACAAAGTACAATCAGTACTGGTGTCAAAAACTGATTGGGAGCTTTGAATAACAAAAATAGATATTTCTAATCCTGTCTTTATAAATAAAATGTGTTATCAGTTCTACAAGCAAGCAAATTCAACATTCTTCCACCTGGCTTTTTTATGTGTAAACAGCACAATTTTTCTGTTTCTTAAATTACTAAAACATGACATGGAGAGCTGAATCTCATCTCCACACATGCATAAATCACATCACATGTTATGTGGATCACAAAAGGACCTACTTGCTGTTGCAAAGCTAATGAGAATTGAGTTCCACGCTAACGCGGCCCTTGAAACAAGTCTGCAAAACTTTTTCTGTCCACAAGAACTACAGTTACTTTCTCCTTATAATAATTTTCATAATTCCTACTTAATTAGCTCATGTTCAAAAATGCTGGACGTCGAAAATGTTCTTGAAAATTATATGTAACAGGAATTAACTTGGACATTAACAACAATACATTCTCTAGCAGGAAGCAAGATCCCACTCATAAAGGTCTGTTCAGAGTAAGAGTTAGGAAGCAAACAGGAATCACTAGCAGACAAAAATAAATGCTTGGCCAACAGCTCAAGAATGAACTACATTACTCAGTAGGCTGGAATTTAAAATGCACATTTCTGTCATGCAACAATGAAGTCACAAGTATTTCACAGCGATGCTCTGCAACGGAGTTCAAAATTACAATTTAGGTTTAATACATTTATGAGAGTTGTTAACAGTGAGTATTCCACGTTTTGTGGTGGGGTTTTTTGTTTGTTCATTGGGTTTTGTTGTTTCTTTTTCGTTGTTTTTCCCCCCATAGGAAAAAAGCTCCCCAACATTTAGTTTATTTTTCTGTTATTGCCTTAATTTTATGCTTTCTCATTACTGTACCACTGTGGCGGACTGTTGGTCCACCAGTATTTTCAGAGAATACCATGCAGTTGGCAAGTAATTGCGATGATGACTTATCAAGGCAGGGTTAATACAAAAATTAAAGTATCCAACAGTTAGTAGATATCCAAAGATAAGATAAAGAAAAAATGCTTAAATTCTTCTCTGTTGCTTTGATATTAAAAATGTATGTGTTTTGCCCATTCTGAAAGACACTCCCAACTGGCTTTTCCTTAAATATCAGTCTAGTATATACTTTGAAAAGACAAAACATCAAAGAAGAGCTAAGACCAGTAACATAGTACTAAGACATCTTAGGCACCTTGAAGTATTATCATTGAAATGCACCATCTACCCTAGTAAGATAAAGAGTTAAATCTCTCCCCACTTACCCTCTTATTCATTCCCAAAATCCACAAAAGGAAATAATTATGGAAAGAAGTAATACAATTTTAGCCAATTTTTACTCAATTGCCTGCTTCACTGTGTCTTTGAATGCTCCAAATGTTGGACAACTCTACAATCCTCTCCCACCTTCACATCTTATTGTCTATAGTTTAACACAATGTTAAAGTCATGCACGTGGCAAACCAAAAGAATAGCTATAACCATAGTTCACGTGTAAAATGTAAAATATAGGACAGTTTAGAGATTCTTTCTTGTAGAAGTTGGTTTGACTTTTTCTGATCTTCATGACCTGAAAATTATTTCACAAGTTTACTTTTAGTATACTCTTAATAAAACACAAGTCACTTTTGTCCTGCCACCTCGTTATAACTAGGAATTTAATTAATTAAAAAAACACCACAAACACACCACAAAAAAAAAAAAAAGAAAGTAAAACTCATAATTTTAAACAGAAAACTTGCCACCACTATGTAGATCTATATCTAAAATATTAAACCTACTAAAAATAATTGTAAAGCAAGTTGATAAGTACAAATTTTGAAAAAAATGTCTCTAGTACTTCAAAAGGAAACAAAACAACACAAATTTAGTATGTTGAATCAAAGGAGAAATATCAGTTTGAAACAGGAAAACAATAATGAAAGAGAAGATACAAAATCAAATTTGAAATAAATATTTGAGCCTTTTAAATAATGCAAAACATCTATGCCTTCTCTTTTATAAGCTGAATACCAGGAGAAGCAAGGGGAAAGTTCCATTTTTTAAGTAAATGGCATTAGACAAATGCGGAGCTTCAATATTGAGCCACTTTGGATTTAAACAATGTATACTAAACTGTCGGTACAGAAAACTCACCCACTTTGTACTTCATTAAGACAGGGGTAAGCAATAAAACTTTGAAGCAGCATAACTGTCTGCAAGTAATAGTAAATCAAACAACTAATACTAAAAAGTGTTTCAGTATCTCTGCAGAACAAGCAATATGCCTAAAAGACAGGAAAACATCATACTACTAAAATGTCTAGATGAATAAGCTTACTTTCTAATACGACAGCAAATTATTTGAAGGCACTTTAACATATCCAGTAAAATTTTGGATATTGGCAAGATATCCATTAAAATCTTCTTCAGATCTGAAAAGTCTGATGTCATGTTACCTTAGAGTTTCAGTTGCCTCTGATAAGGGAATATCAGATGCCATTTTCTTGCACTATGACATTTTTCTGTTTCTTACAGTAAAATTACTGCTCATTGACAATGGGTCCTGTTTTTTTTTTTCATTTTGAAATATCAAATACTACTTAAAATGCAGCAACTTTAACACTCACATAATTGTATTTTTACAGTGTGAGTTTCTTGCTTTTACAAATTTCTTCTTACACATCATTCTCCATTTTATCAAATGATAAAATTTTCAGCTATGTGTGGCAGTAGTGGCTGTATGCAGGCTAATAAAAATCAACACAAAACCAAAACCCTGGAACAGTTAACTTTTGAAATATGAGGATTGGTGAAGTTATGAGTCGCTGAAAACAGAGATGGGCAGAAAAAAAGGATTAAGCATATTAACTACAGCTCCTTAGAGTATTCTAAGACTGCAATCCTGAATCAGCCAGACCTACAAACCACATTGGCAGACTGCACTTAATGTTAAAAGAAAGAGCACCTGGTGAAGTGAAGAAAAGTAATGTAATATCCTGGTGATTCAACATTTTGAAAAATTTTCAGGACTTCTATCAATTGAAACTAATTAATGTGAATTTGACAAAAAACTTATATAAAATTAAGTTAATATGGCATTAAATTTAGTAACCCATCACCTCAGCAATTATTGTATTTCCACAGTCATTTGCTTACAAATCACCACAGTGATTACAGCTCTATTAGTCAGAAGCAGAAGCTCCCTGTGAAATAATAACAAAAAAAGTCCTGGTGCAGATTTGCATGGTGAAAATTCCACAGCTATGCTGGATTTGCGTTGCTGTGCCAGTGATCTTGCTCCCTGGTAAGCTGACTTTAACTCAACACAGGAAAAGCCATTTTACAGACAGAAGAGTACTACAAAATACTTTCTTAGAGATGTATCAATTACATGGGACTAAGGAACAGGGAGGAAGGAAAAAGGTTGTAACTAACCTTTTTTAAAAATAAGGACCATTCAGAAACCTAACTAAAGCAAAAAAAAAGGAGAAAATTCAGATATAGTGGATAACATATATTTGCAACATATGCATGGCCTCACAGTTTATTATGAGCAACTGTGATTTTTGTTGTCATGCTACTACAGCAAACAACCAGTAATTTGCACTATCTGATTACTTTTCAGAGATCTACCTGTTTGCCTTTGTCAGAAAAAAAAACATAATATTGTCTGGAATTGACATAAATGAGAACTGAACGTACTATATCCTTAAAATAGGTAAGAATGAAAGAAAAGATAGGAAAGTAAAACAGCCGTATGTATGCTAATTTAGAGTTAACTAATTCATCTCTCATTCCTAATTTTGTGTCCTTGTGTACTCCCATGCCTTCTGTTCAGATTTTGATGAATACATCATACACTTTTTTCTAGCTATTCAACTAGCATTACATATGCAAATACTCAAAAAACACAGCTAACTGCAGAGGGGCAGATCTGGGCAAGATAAAAACAAGTCATACCTCCTGCAGAAAGAAATGTCATACTGTTTCTACGAAAGAGCAAGCCTAGCCAGAGGCAAGTCTGTAATATGTAACACATTTTCAAAGTGGTGTTGGGTGCTAGTATCATGACACAGAAGTACAGGAATTCTTTAATTAAAAACAAACCAACCAACCAAAACCAACAACAATGACCAACCAACTCCCTCCCCCGCCAACCCAAAAAGAATTACAGCAATAACAAGCAGACAAAATTATCAAACTTATGGTCTCAAACTAGTTGAGCAATTTTCCAGGTCTCTGTCTAGGTGTAAATAATGTGGTTGACATTTGGAAAGTTTACTTCCCAACAACTGGTCATTCAACAGTCACAAATGCAATACACATATTATAAGCTGATCAGCTGAGTTTTTAACATCCTGATTCCACCCTGAACTCAGGTATGGTCAGCTTGTCTGATGGTAAAGCTGCAACTATGCAGCACAACCATGTAACCCCCAATGGAGTTGAATTCTGAAAGCACAAAGCTGGATGAAGTCAGTCACAGGGTAGGATTCAGCTCAGTCTGACATCTATGGACATCTACAGTGAAGTTGCCAACACATAGGACTAACTTCTAACATTCCCCTGAAGTCAGTGAAGATCAAATCAATATAGCCAGTGGAGTTTAGTAAGCAACCGTCTTTCCAACTAAATAGATCTCAAGGCTCTGTCAACTAGGTGTAGGACACAGCTTCCCAAACAGACTCATCACTGTAACTTGACATGCCATAGGTATCCAACATATCTACACAGAACAAGCAGATTTGACTAAAATGATGGCAGAAACCCATATTCAGGCGATTGATTCCTGCATTCCACTGCCTATAATCAGCAGACATCTAGCTCAGATGGAGACATATTCATTGTAGGTGCCAAAAATGAACTTAATTCCATTTTGGCAAAAGGAATCCAGAACCAGTGTAAGTAGAAAATATCCTTTTCACTGACATTACAGTTAACCTGATATTACAAAACTTTTCATTCAAATAAACAGTGAACGGAAACACAGTTTGCTTTTGTTGGGTATTTTTAAAGCAAATTTTAATAATTTTATGAAGAACATTGTTCATCTAACATAGTATGAAAGAGCTGTAAATCAGGTCTCAGCTCCAACAGCAGCTCTTTCTGTGAGCCTCAACAAGACAACTTCACCACCTATTAGTATACCTAATCTAGGATAAGAATTGTTCCTTCCATTTTAATTTATTAAAAGAAAATATTGAAGAAAAACCCTATGCATACAGCTCATTTACAACTGAAGAATTATCCAATAACTTACATATGTCACATTGTTAAATATTTGGATATATGACAGCAGTAAAATATCCCTCAATTATTCAATTTCTCAGCATGACAGTTATAGTTACAGAATAAAGATAGTTAATAAGTTCCCCTGTATGAATTATTTTTTAAGAGACTTTCAGCCAAATCCTCACTGATTTACACAAGTAGTCAGCTAACAGTAATGACATTACAGCTGCAGTGTATAGGATTAGAATGGTTTGATGCTCTGGTTAATACACATCTGCTACATGAAGTGTTTAGCCTGTGTGTATCATTGTATTTTCTTGTTGCTGTCATTCAGTGCTTCCTGAGCTAAGCTAAATGGACGACCATAAGCAAAGTTAAATCAATCTCTATTTTATAAGGGCAGAGAAAAAGATACTATTAAACTGGAAATATAGCTTCAGAGACCACAGCAGTGAGAACTAGAAGCCTCCACTCTGTTTTCAAGGTCATTTAACATTAACAATCATTCAAACCCCACAAAGATTTCCTTGGCATATGAAATCCACTTAACATTCCCTCTCTGTTACAGAAGAAGAAAAATAAGTGATTTTAATGTGTTTCCTAAAGTATGCCCCCATAAGTATATACTAAGCCAGTGAAGACCAGAGTTGGAATCTTCTGGGAATACAGATATATGCATAGGGAATTATAAGAGGTGTATGATACACCAAAAGTATAATACTTGCATAGTCCTTCTGCTGTTGACCACTCTTACTAATTATTGCCATTTACTTTTTTTTTTGTCTACAGATCCAAGGAGCTTTCACACGTTTATAAATCTTCCTATACAATAAATGCTTGTATTTTCTTTCTAGTGGATTGCACTTACCTAATCCTTTAGGAGTAATGCCACTGCTATCAGCAGGATTAACCACCCAGTAGTAGTATTTCAGTGTGTGCATTAACTGCAGTACTGTTCCCACTCTGCGTATGGTGTTATAGATCGTAGCAGTTCCAATGAATTCAGCTGACAAGTAGGTATACAAAGAAAGTTGCACCTGAAAAATGAAATAGTTATAGACATAAATGGAATGTATGCATTAATATGCTTAATTTCAGTTTTTTTTAAGATTTACTTTGGATGTGGTATGAAAAAACTAAAAAATAATTACAAACAACTTTGGGCAGGTACTGGACTGACATCTGGAATGAGCTCCAGAGGTTCCTTCCAACCTAAATTTTCTGTGATTCTATGATTTATGTCACAATAAACGTACTGTTTTGTTTTCTATTTTGGCTTTTTAAACTACAAGTATATATTGTCAGATTATATAGAACAGAGTCACTTTTCACTTTGGTCCACTTTCCTCAACTGTGATTATTTAGGAAAACAACTACTTCATTTTCACCAGAGATGAGTGATAACTTTTTCACAGTTTTTAATCAAACCAGAATACCTAATCTGAATTACAATGAAAGTTTAGGCAAAAGTGTAAAAAAAGAGGATATCTTACCTTTTGCTTAGAAACAAAAATACACAGGTATGCTTATTCTTTAGGAAAACAATAAAACAATGTAACGGAGCCATTGAAAAAGGGACTGCATTTCTACAAACAGTGTTTTAATAGTATTAGCCAGAATCTTAGGCAAGAATGTAACTGCTTTTAGAAACCTATAAAAGACACTGGAGACAATATTTAAGTGGAATATAGACTTCATGATCTAAAAAAACCACCCCACTTTGTTATTAACATATTTTAAAATAAAAAAGAATTAGAAACCAAAGCACCATGGTATAAAAGAATACTTATGGAAGAGTGATAATGTAATTCAAGCGCACAATTACCTTTGCAGGGGTGTGTATCCAGATAGCAGGATTAAACAGGATGTGGTCACATAATTGCTTCAGCAGTGGTGCTCCATGAGACAATCCATCCAAATATTTCGCAAACGACAAAAATTGTTCCAGAACTGCTCTGGTTATATGAACTCTAGATGACTGGAGAAAAATAATCATAAAGAGCAAAGATAAAGAAAAACCTCCTTCCTTAATATACTTAGAGCAGAAATATGGTGTTGTATTTTCACCAGGTTCATCTTTACTAAATACGTGCAACCTCATATGTTTTTATGTCATTGAATATGAATGGAAAGTAAGAATAAACATCAGCAACTTATACTGTCTAATAATAGTCGTGTTCTTTATGATGGTTACCTTTAACAGGTTAAAAATATTCGTCAATAATTGGGGCTATTTTTTGTTGTTGGTAGTCGCTTTGGTGCTGGTTTGTGGTTTTTGTTGTTGTTGTTGTTTATTTGTTTTGTAATAATCCAGCCAGGATTCTATATTTAACAGCACAGCACCTTAAGAATGTAGTCTGAAGTCCTTAACTCTTCTTCAGTTAATTATGCATCTTACTGGAATTGGGTTTCTCAGTATGTAAACACACATTACTGGTAGACTTGCTTTTGTTTCTTAAACATAAGCAGATATTTGAAGGATCTGGATTACAGGTTTCCTTAAATTTCAAGAGAGTTCTTCAGTTTCTTAGCATATGTTATAAAATCACTGTTGATATCTGCTCCTTTGCAGTAATAGGGCATGTGGACCTTAACAAACTTCTTTATACACTAAGTTAACAAAAGGAACTACCAAAAACAACCAACCAGTCAACAACAACAATAAAAACCCACAACATGAAACATCCTTCTCCTTGCCTTCTCTAAAATTGTTTCAATTACTTTTAATGCTCTAAGTACTGTTTGGGAACATGCAGACTTGTTATTTTTAGAGATGAAGTCCATTTGTCCATAAAAAAAGCTCAGCCTGGATGCTGAGTTTCCTCTAGTTTGTACATCACAACTCACAATAAATAGTCTGCAACTAATAAGAACAAAAATGTTATTTTGAAGTTAAGTCAGGGAAAAAAAAAAAAAAAAAAGCTTTCTGATCACATGCAAATGAACAACAGATAATTTACAAATAATAAAATAGAGTCTGGCTAGGAAACAAAAGGATTTTTTCCCACCATGTGTGCTAACTGAAGATAAGCACATACTGAAAAAAATAAAATATATCCTTTTGAAAAACTGCAGCTAAGGAGAATATTGCATAAAGAAACCCCAGAAAACAGCATATGCTGTAAGAATTATGTTGTCACAGAAAGTAATCAAAATGCTTTAAATATTCACATACTCTGAGTTTAATGATTGTAGCAGGTGTTAACTGGAATAGTTTGCAAGCTTTTTTTTAATCTTAGTTTCATGTACAACAGTCTACACTGATGTGTTCAATGTCCATAAACCATAGTGCTCTACTCAAGAGAAAGGGACTTCATAAGTGCTCACTAGCCTGCCCATATATAGCTTACAGAACTGGAGCTAACAGCTTTTTAAATTCTTTCTGGTGATGTCACAAGAAAATGTTCCATAAGAAAAAAATAAACCAAACCTTAGACTAATTCTTTGACATTCCAAATCACACTTGCTTAGTACAGAAAACATAGAAGCACAGAAAATAATCTGCATTTCGGTATTACCTCAAGGAAGGTAGAGTCTTTCTACTTACATGAATGTATTTCCCTAGCTGTAAATAGCATAGGGAGCAGAATGAGAGAAATTATTTGCCATTCTTGTTCAAAATTTAGTACATTTCTAAAGGTGAGATTGTTCAAATTTAATTTCACCATTGGACATCACATAGCTCTGGTTATGACTTCTTCTAAATGATTGTTACACTTACTGCTTGCTAATGAAAAATACCGTAGCAGACATTCAAGCATGTCAGAGCCGGGAGATTATATAAAAAAATAAGAAAGTAAAGGAATGCCCCTTGCAACTGTTTCTTTAAGAAATTAAATTATTTTACATTTTTCTTCTTCAAAACACAGAGCAACTATTTCAACAATTTCAGAATTGAGCCACAGAGTATTAACTTAATTTTTATTAATACACATAGAAAAAGAAATTTAAACCTAAATTACGATGTCTGTCATACCCTTGTGCTAATTGGAACCAAGAGAAATTTTTCTAAATGAGAGTTTGGGGGACAAAGAGCACAGAAAAATAAATGAAAATGCATTGAATTGATTCACAAACAGATCTACAGTAAAAGCATAAATTAGAAAACTAGGGTCAACTCCAGAAAATTATTTGAATATTGGCATAGGAGAGGATCGAAAAGATGAAGATGACTTACAAGTATTACAAATCAAAAATATCTTATATCACAAATATATTTCATTCCACCAGTCCTTTGAGCTAAGTAATCAAAAATACCACTATGACATTAGAAATACTAAGAAGATGAAAAGCACCTCCAAACATACCTTTTCAAGGAGGTAGCCAATGACTAGGAAGCCTTTTCCACCAAGCATTTGTTCTTGCATGGCTACTGAACTCTTAAGAAGCTCAACCAAAAAAGCCAACAGGGTAGCACTGCATGTAAAAAACAAGCATTTTTTTCCGATTACAAATGCAGCAAAATCAATCTGTTACATTCCAAATATTCACCAGTGATTAAGTGAACAGAAACAGGCTTAAAGTTGTGAGCAATTCCTTGAAAGAATACAAATCTCACTTTTCTATTGACGAATTTCTCCAATGATTGTTCACATATTACAATGGTAGGAGTGGAAGTTCATATTCAAATAAAAGTGGAAAAATCATTTTGTCAGCTCTTCATATTTGACCAGGACCATCCCAGGTTTTAAACATCTAGTCCTGCAGCTTGCAGGTCTAGCCCAAGGTTTTGCAGTTGAAAGCGGTAGGAGATGAGTGGAATCCAGCTGACAGCGCTAGAATGACGTAGGCACGGGCCATGTCAACCATTCTACCATCCAGACTAACCATGCTAAACAACAAAATTTGCAGCCACTAGGTACATAATCATGCCACACTTTCGGTCCCTAAAGTCACTACTACCACAGCAATGAGGCATAAAATGGCTGAATATGCACTCGTGCAATGATGCCCACCACAAACCACAGTAGAACAACAGCAGGGTAGAGAGTGTCCTTCATATTTTCTCCAGACCAAACATGAGAGTAATATCTAGGCCTGACCAAGTAATGGTGGAGCATCACTGAGAGACTCTAGAGGCTATAAGGAAATTGCCCAGCAGCCCATCCCAGTGGTGCTCAGTCCGTATTTGTCAGCGAGGTGTTCAGAAAACACAGGAAGGGGGGAAAAAAGTGTTCAGAAAAGTGTTCAGAAGATATACAAAAGACTTCGGGGGACAGACTTACCAAGACAATGAAACTATGTTTTGAAAACCAACAGTAGAAACTTATGACAGATCAATGCACCATGGGAGAAAAATACCAATTGACTCCTGGGTAGTGAGAGGGAAACAAAAATGCATTCATCTGTTGCTGAAAAACCCAGAGGAAAGGGAGGAAATAAAAAAAACAAAACAAAACCAAACCAAAAATAAACCCCAAAACAACAAACACAACCCACAACCAACTACATATTCATGACAGAACACAAATATTTAAAATATTTTCCAAACATCTTAAAAAGGTAGATGACAGAATGCACAATGCATATATAAAGCCATTATCCCTTTTCTAAATATGAATTATGTTTAACAATTCCTAGCTGCACAGATGAATATCTGCAACCATGAAGGTTTTCACACAGGTGGTGTGCACAGACAAGGGTGAAAACTGTGGCTTTTGTAAGTATGAAAAAGTGAATGAAAGGAAATATCTAACCTGCATTTTATAATTTTCAACTTTACTTACAGTATCTGGTCAGCTAAAGGTTTGCTTGCTTTCCAAATACAATATTTTACTTTTAAATCAATGTTGAGATTGGCCAATCCAAGCCAGCACCAGAAAATAATCCATGTGCTGCAGAAAACAAGATTTACTCTATTTGGTGAGCAAGGCTGCCATGTGAAAAGCACCCAGTGCAGGAAAAGTACATGCTGTGAACATGAAATAGTGCCTTGTCTTGCTTAATTGTTGAATGGTCACAGTAATCAGTCTAAAATAACATACAGAATGCTCCACCGAGTGTCAGCAGTAAAAGAACACAGATAACATCCATTTACAGTACTCCAAAGCTTTTATCAAAACAGCCTGTCAAGCTGTCACATCAATTTCAAACCAGGTTATATGCATCAATTTTTTCTTACCCTGCGTTAAAGTTTCTGTTGCATTTGTCATCCAAAATGAGATACTCATCATTTTTTCTACATGACAATTCATAAAAAGCTCATGTAAAGGGTTGAAGATTTATATTTAGAAACTGCTTGTTTTCATTTTATTTGGTTTTTGTTTTTTTTTTTAATTGGATAGGTCAGAGAAAAGTCCATATAGATCGTTCTTATTATCATCCTTTATGAGTAACCTTATGACTTAGGAGGACAACTCATTATGCATGAAGTCAAGAAACAGCATACATCATTGCAGGATTAGGACCAGAATTACAATAATAAATAATATTAATATTATCTTGAAAAGTAAAAAAATGTTATTAAAATGGTTTCAAAGATTGTTGTACCATGAACATGGCACCAGACTTAAGTTTAAAAGGTTCTACTTCCACTTCTACAAGTAATTTATCAAACTCTCTTTTCTTTGTATTCGATTTATTTGTCCATTCTATGAACTTAGATGTAAACTCATGGGCTAGAGTTATTCTTATCTCTTGTTAATACAGTCTCTACACAACTGTTAGGAATTCTGATAGGACTCTGAATAAAAGTTATAAGACACACTAACAATAATGATTTTTCTCTAAGTCGACACAAAACACACCAGTCAACTCAGAATTAATGAGTGGCCAGTTAATATTTAACCATGACACAGACACAGAAACATACAAACTGGGTCTATACAAGAAAGACTGAATCAACAAAGTTTATTCATTCACATGCAGATGGAGCCCAAATATCACTTTTTTGATATTAACCATCTTCATGCAGGGTGTGGCTGAACTGATAAATCCTACCTGCCCACACTAGCTCTGCAAAGAGCTACCTTAACTGTCTCTGCAAAGTGATGCCAATGTTTCTAGTTGCAGGAAAACCTATTAATTCAGACAGTACTTTTGTGAATGAGCTATGCCTTTTCCTACATGCAAAATGGCTTTTAACATCTATCAAACCAGACACATAAAGACACCACAAGGCAAGTCTGCAGAGTCAGGTCTGCAAGCGGTAACTCTTGCTTTTAACCCTGCTGCATTATCCAGAATTGCCACTGTAAATAATAGAGTTGCCTGTATTCTATCGTAATTCAAATCTTGGGATAGCACACGTGAATGCATCGTTACACTTTACATCCTCAAGCACATAAAAAATTCCAAGTACCAGAAAAAAGCAACAGTTAAGGAGAAGCACCTGGCAGTCTCACAGAGATACAATGAATTTTGAGATGTATCATGTATGAGACCATTTTATTGATGAAAATTAGCAGCATAATTAAATGTAACTAGCAGTTTGTCCACATCTTTATGCAGGAAATGAATAATTAAAAATCTGTAATACTTTAACTGATAGAATTACAAAATCAAAATGGAAATGTTTTTAAATTCTTAGTGCATGCACAGATTTCCAGAAATCCTGCTTACACTTCTCTCAGGTGAAACTTCTTTTTTGGAGGAGGAAGGAGAGAATGAGACTTTACTAAATAACAGCTGTTGCACAAAACATCGTTTTTACATGTTACCTATCTTATACCCTTGATCCTAGAGAGCATTCAATCTGCCTGAAAAGACGCACCAGTTAACTATTTTCAGATAAGCTGAACCAACCTCTTTAAAACTTCTCTTTCTCCATATGTTCAGACTGACCTGAAGCAAACATTTAAGAGTGTGTGTATATATATATATACACATGTATTTTATAAATATATATATAAAACCTTACATGTGTGAGTGTGTATATATATACACACATCTATTTTTTAGAGATATATATGTATATATATATATATATATATATATATACACACACATATAAAACCATACTGACATAATGGGTCTTTTCTCCTCAATACTGCATTCTAAAAAATTTAGTCTTCTAAAGAACTGACTGCCTAATTTAGAGGATTGTATCCAGAATAGTCAATTTATGGAGCCATGTTGGCAGCTGAATAAATTAAACCTGAATTTTTTAAATATAAACATTTTTATCAGCAGACCGAGGTTTCCCAAATTGTATTTTTAAAAAGGTTGTTGTTTACACAAAGGAAATAATATTGATTAGAAGACTGTCTTCTAAAATGAACAATTTTTCAAACAGAATTTAACAAACTTAACAGTAACTAAAATGCATCGGATTGCTGCAGGGCTCACATTAAACTTGCAAAAAAAAATATACTACAGTATTCACAAAAACAATGGGTTCGTAGATAATAGTCTTCACAAATTTAAAAAAATGACACTTCCTTCTTCATTAAAAAATAAGAACAATTACGTATATTAATAAATATTTTGTTGCCACTGCCCATTTATATTATGAGAATTTTAAAGTACCTTTTCTTATTACACATAAAAGAAGCTTGCAGGGGAAATCCCAGGGTTATGAAGTCTCTCTGCTATGACAATCATTGAACAAATAAGAGCCGCCTTTATCAAATTCTAAATTGACTGGTAGTTCCCAATAAGTGAATAATTATTATTGTTTTGTGGAGCTAAAATACAGGACAATTTAGATAATCTATTCTTATTAACTAAGATTTTATTACTTCACTTACAAATGAAGCATCCTATTAGGAACATAGTCATATACTCAAATGCAGATGACAAGGGCTTTGGAGGAATAAAAGAAACCCTAGACATCAGACATTGCACCACTAGGATAAAAGTTAAATTACTCTTGGCTTTTCTGTGTGTTTTGTTTGTGGCTTTTTTGTGTTTGTGTGTGGGTTTTTGTTTGGTTGTTTTGGTTTTGTATTTAAGAAATCACTATACAGATCACTTCCTCTAGTCTACTCTTTCCCACGATCATTTTCTCTGAAAAATTGACCTTAATTACTTAAAGTTTCATCTTGGATTCTATATTATAAAGTTATCTGGATTGTGCTTTACAAAGGGCACCTTAATTAAAATAGACACATAGCTCTAAAGATCTAAGTATGTTGATTAATGACAGATGAAGAAGCTGTAAAAGATGTAAAAGAGAAGGATGCAGGTATTTGTTCTGTCTGATTATCTTTAGGGGGGAACGTTTATAAACTAACTCCATTTGTATTTCCAGCTCCTACAAAATAAGACAGAAGTATCATATGATTATACTCCATTATAGACTGTTAAAATGATAACTTTCAAAAACTAATCTTAACATAAACAGCTAAAGAGATATTAAGGAAAATCATATGCCAACAAATAATATTTTATTTTTATATAACAACAACAAAAACAAAATCCTAAGGGACTTGCCCCTTAACTTCAATTCAAAATGCTAAACTGGCTGTATTGAGATAAATTATTACTCTTCATCTGATGGCTGACCATTACATCTTATTGTTAGTAAACAGTTTTAAATTAATTTGTCTGATTCATTAAGCAATTTGTTACTTCCATCACAATATTTACTGAATATTTAATAGTATGGACTTAGAAATCCTCAGGGAGAAGCATCAGCAATATATTAGCAATATATTTTGATGCACAGCATATGCAAGATGATCTCTACTTCCTCACTTTATTCCTCCAGGAAGAAAACCAAAGCACAACGGGTAAGCAAGGATTTCAGAAACTGTTTTGACTTCACTTACAATACAAGTTGGGAATACAAAAAAGAGATTTTCATCAAGGTATATTCACGGCTAAAGCATGAAATAAAATACTTGTGCATGTTTTAACATAGTCAATTGCTCTGCTCCTGCACTACTAATTACTCATATTCATTCATATTTATGCAGTCATGGCTACTAACGCCTGAGTGCTGCAAAGCCAAGAAGGGTTCCCTAATCATGCTGAAGGTAAGATAAACTCAGAGCAAAAGAGATGCAGGCAGATGATGTGGATGGAGAGGAAGTTCCCATGAGCTACAGCAGCTCTCTCAAGTGCTTCCTTAGCTTCCACTATCTTTTTTCTTCCTGTAGGCTTGTTGGAAAGAAAGAGGAAACTACTTCTTTCTTTTCCCTTTTCTACTTCTTTTTCATGTAACATATGAGGACAATAAGAGAAGACTGCTAGATGTGTTTCATCCAAACTGATGGCACTAAACACAAGTCAGATGAATATGTGTTCAATAGGAGAACTAGAGCAGTAAGTCATCACACACCTCAGCTAACAGGCACAACATTTTGGGAAACAGACTTCAGTCATAAATTAGCCACCCTGAATAGTTCCTGGATCTTCTGGAACACGCGGAGGTACCACAGTTTAGGAGTTTACAAAGGACTTCTACTGTGACTGTATTTTCGTCGTAAACTCCTGTCCAGGCAGTCTGATTTGGGAAGTTACTTTCCTGCTGTGACTGTTTGGGAAGATTCCAGTAGAACTGATTTCATTGGAGCACAGCTAAGCTATACTAGAGATGTGAAGTTTCAGGTGTGATATTCACCCTTGTTCCCTTAGGAATGCAGGAGGAGAGGATTATCAGCACCCAACTCTGCAAACTCGAAATTGTAGACTGCAGGTAGCAATGGACTGGAAACGTAGCTCTCCATTAGATGCACAAAGATACGTTCAAGGACCTTGGAAAAGGATGACTTTTGTACTCACCATCAACTTCAAATACCTGGGCAAGTTGGGGCAAACAAGAAAATTCTTGAAAGACAGTAGAAGAGGACAGATTAGGTAAGTAAGAGACTACCTGGCGTTCATGGTATTTGCTATCATGATCTTAAATTCGATTAAAATAATGACATTATTAAGAATTATTGGAAAATCACAGTTTTTTCACATTAAACTAAGAAAGAATGAATACATCAAATTTTATTTCCTATCAATTTGTGCTATTTACTGTCTGTGGAAACTGACAGGGAAACTGCTTATTTCCTATTGTACTTAGAGAACTGGGCTCCTCTATAAAAATGCAGATGCAGCAACGCTACTAGTTACATACAGGAATCTAAAGAGTTATCAAATGAATATAAAAATACTAAAAAATATAGTACAAGATATTATTTGATCAAAGCAGAACACATAGCTCATTTACAGGAAAACATGAAGAGCAGGATTTCAAACATTCACGGAACCATAGAATGGTTTCAGTTAGAAAGGATCTTCAAAGCTCATCTAGTCCAACCCCCTGCAATGAGCAGGGACATCTTCAACTAAATCAGGTTGCTCAGAGCCCCGTCCAGCCTGGCCCTGAATGTCTCCAGGGACGGGGCGTCTACCACCTCTCTGGGCAACCTGGGCCAGTGTTTTACCGCTGTCCTTGTAAAAATGTTTTCCTCATGTCTAGCCTGAATCTCCCCTCCTTTAATTTAAAACTGTTACTTCTTGTCCTGTCGCAACAGGCCCTACTTTTAAAAAGTCTGTCCCCATCTTTCTTATAGGTCCCTTTTAAGTACTGAAAGGCCCCAATAAGGTCTCCCTGGAGCCTTCTCCTCCCCAGGTTGAACAACCCCAGCTCTCTCAGCCTGTCCTCATAGGAGAACTGTTCCAGCCCTCTTATCATTTGTATGGTCTCCTCTGTATTTGCTTCAACAGCTGCATGTCCTTTTTATGGACAGAGTTGGACACAGGACTCCAGGTGGGGTCTCACCAGAGCTGAGTGGAGGGGCAGAATCACCTCCCTCAACCTGCTGGCCATGCTCCTTTTGATGCAGCCCAAGATATGACTGGCCTTCTGGGCTGCAAGAGCACACCACTGGCTCATGTCCAATTTTTCACCCACCAGTACCTTCTCCGCAGGGCTGCTGCCAACCCTTTTTTCCCCCAGCCTGTATTGATACCAGGGTCTGCCTTGACCCATGTGCAGGACCTTGCACTGGGCCTTTTTGACCCTCATGAGTACATAGGCCCACTTCTGAAGCTTGTCCAGGTCCCTCTGGATGGCATCCTGTACCTCAGGTGTGTCAACGGCACCACTCAGCTTGGTGTCATCCACAAATTTGCTGAGGGTGCACTTGATCCATTATTCTTCCCCCTCTCACTGATCCTTCCATTTCATGACTTACCATAGGTCAGCAAAACACTGTGTATCAGAACTTGTATCAGGACTATCTATATTAAAGAGTCAAAATCATGTCAGCAATAAAACTGACTGAAAAGATGCCTACATTTACTTTGCTACAAATTTGGGGGGGTGTGTTAAGAAAGTTAAGGTGGGCCTAGGCACTGGATTTTTATGATATAGTGTACATGATCTAGCAAATCCAGCTAGTAACTTCTAGAATAAGCATATAAAAGAACATTTTGGAACAACCTAATCTATTTAAGCAAACAGCTGTAGCTCCTTCTTCTTTCAAATATTTTTACGATATGACACATTCCAAAGCAACAACCTCATCTAAATTAACACTTGTTATTTATTCTGTGATGGAACCGCATCACTGTCAAACACTGTGCATTCAATATCTTGTCAAAATCAGTTTGTATCCCAGTGCTCAGCAGACCCAAATGAAGTCAAAGCCATACATGAGACATGACAAAAAAGCAAGTCCTTCCTATGATATTACCCATATATAATCAAAGGTATCAACAACAGCATCATAATAGAAAAAACACTCTATATTTCTCTTTATTGCATAAACATCTTATTGACCTAAACTGCTAAAATTTCTATTCTAACCAGAGTACCGAAAGGCAGGATGTAAAGTAGCAGTCTTGGCATTCAAGTTGATGGATGGCTCTTCTGAATAGAAGGTGCACCACTTAATCGAGAAAAAATGTACTTAAGATATTAACTCAGTTTCCATTCTTTTAATTTCAGTGTATGAGAGCATAAGAATCTATACAGTGCTTCAAAAGCAGAATTGTAGGTTATTTCAATATTCAGTCTCGCAGAAGATGTAGATAAGGCACACAGGGATATACACATTACAGAAATAAAGAACATTCACAAAGAATACCATTGAACCACAAAGTCGCTATATTAACATTGCATTGCTTTATAATTTAAAATTTTATTTACAATTAATCCATAGAGAAGATTTAAATTGTAAGTGGATCAAGAAAATTAAAAACCAAGGTATTCTCCCACAGTCCTGCTAACAAACCCCCTCTAATGCTAAACAAAACAAAACAACAACCAAAAAACCACAAATACTTGAGAACCTTGAACTTCTTGAACACGTCTGTGCAGAGGAGAAGGAGGTAAAAAGGATTCAGAAAAGCAGCCTGGCACCTCAGACACTTACACTGGGGTATCAAGCTGTTTATACTTCCCACTTCCAAGGAACACATTAAGACAAAAGGCAACAGAGCTCTGTTCAAGGGACAATTTTTGAGTCCCCCAGTTGGCCACCAGAAAGAAATTAATTCTACAGCCACAGTAAGCCTTTACAAACAGCAGTTTACTGTCATCAAGCATCATCCGGACCTTTTTTCTTGGTAAAAAGGCATAAAGATTATCTGCTTATAAAAACACATTTATTGTAATGGCTGAATGCCAACTAGTTTTCAGAAAGTAGTAGGGAAGCCCCCTGCTGCTGCTCTAGATATATTTTTATATTTAAGAAGAGTAAAAACAAGTAACAGTCACATTTTGGAAAGCAAAAAATAACACAAGGATAGTCTAAAAAAAGGGGGAAAGAAGGAAAGGACTCAGTAAGTATACTTCTTATTCCACTCCACAAATAAATCTTAAAGGTATCCCTGTTTTTCATATTTATCCCCTTTTCCCCATTATCTCCTTTCTTTGCACCAGAAATATTTTACTCCTTTATTTGCCTACTTCCTTGTTCACTTAAGCCATTATTTTTCTCAATACCTACAGGCTATTAAATTAAATATAAGAAAATAGCACACATACAACAAAACCATGGTAATTAAACATTTAAGCTACATCTCATTAAACCACCATTTGCTTAAGTCTTTTGAATATGTTCTGGAGCTTGGATCGCATCTTGTTATATCATGTATTTGTACAATCATACAGTGTAACAAATTATAGATCTCTTTTTAGAACATTATCTAATTAGAGAAGAAATACATTGATTTATTCAAGAACAACTTATTTTCCCTACTTAAAGTTCAACTAACTCCAGAAATGTTCTGCACATTTTAAATTGAACTTTATGACTGTTCTCACTCACTGGAAAGACCACACACTTGGAAAGAATTAGTCTTTATCTCGACTTATTAATATAAAACTTAAATTACATTAGCTCTCCATTTCTAAACAGACCTAGCTACTGCTTTATCATGTATTACAGATGCAGCTCATTAATGAACTTAACACATATTTTATTCATATATATGGGCACATACACACATAATCTTCCCTAGATTGGAATAAAGTAATTCTGTTGTGTCACTAATTAAATACATACAGGGAAATATTTTTTGTGTGTTTATTTCAAGCCAAGCATTGTTTTTTCTGTTCTACTTGCTTCACAATACTTCAGTGCAAAGTACATACTGGAAAGCAGACTACTAAAACTAAATATCCCACATAAGTCAATACACAACCCACTTTTCTGTCTTTTAATACTGAATGAAATTATTTGCACCCTTATACTCTTTGGAAGTAGAATTCATTATTTTTAAGTCTGTGGTTTTACTTCTAACATTGTACTAAAATATCCTTATGAAATACAGTATCTTTTCACACTACATAAGCAAATGAAAACCTGCAACCATCTTAGCTACAAATATTTGAGTTATCAAAAGGAAAAACAGATAACTGACAAAACCTTAACAAGTTGATTAACTTCTTAAATTCTTAGACTGAGACAAGTGATCCTTCTTGAGAAATTATAGCACTGCATCATGTTCAGTTAATTTTTTCAAAATTATTTGCAGTTTTAGTATTATTTAATTATTTTTCAGTTAACTAACTTGTTCCTGAACAATGTAATGCAATAGGAAATATCCAGAATAGTTAATAGTAGAGTATTCTAAGCAGGAAAATAAGCCATGCATTCTGAATTATGCACCTATTTTACAAATTTATTCAAATACAAGAGTCACCTTATGCTCCCCCTAAACACTGTTTTCCAGCAGGTTTTGGTTACGTACCATCCTACAGGGAAACACTGTACCAGTTTTTTGAGCATTATCTTTTCCATTTTGTTACTACCAAAGATTTAGGCTGCATACTTTTTTCTTATAGAATAGTAGAATCATATCACAGAATCATAGAACGTCCTGAGTTGGAAGGGACCCACAAGGACCACCAAGTCCAGCTCCCATCCCTGCACATGACAACCCCACAGTTCACACCATGTGTCTGAGGGTGTTGTCCAGTCTCTTCTTGAACACTGTCAGGCTTGGGGTTGTGACTACCTCTTCTTACCATGACTTACCTACTTCTTACAAGTTCAGACATCTTGTGTTGCCAATAGAACAGGATCCTGCCTGGACAAGCAGGTGGCAAGAAATCTTTGCAAAAAGAACTCCAGCTGAGGTAGCTTTGAACAAGTCAGTGTGATACTGACAGACTCCTAAGCAGCCTTTTGTGGGCTTCACATGGGAGCATTCATCTACCTTCTGGGCAGGCTTTTCAACCTAAGGGTTATTTCCATAATGCCAGAGCAGAGACTTCATCTGTCCCTGTTTAAAACTCTCTGGATATGTCCCCAGTCACTGCTGCAGTTGGAATATGACCAAAAAATAACTGATGACAGCTCTGTGACTTCCTGCCCATCTATTAATATGGAAGGAGATATCTTTCCTTAATTTTGGATGTTACTAAACATGGATTCAAACAGCATAGACTTTGAGAAAGTAAACAACATTACACTGTCAAGCAGAAGTGCATTGATTACTTTTTAAAAGTTGCAAAAACTATCAGAAATGTCATCTTAACATACTCTAGAGTGATATTAATTCATTTTTTAATCTAATTAATTTTATGCCAGTTCCATCTGGAATCTCGTCAGATTGATACAATTTAAAAATCTCTATGATAAACTACTTTTATAAAAATATTACTATTTTCAAATAAATGGGTAAAATGTAAGTCACAGCATTTACAAAAGAAAAAAAAAAAATCAAACATTCCCACAACAAAAATGAAAAGATTCTTAGCTTAATTTAGTTTTCATCTGGCTTGAAAGAAGCTTACCAAACTGTTGTTTCCACCTGACTGTCGTGCAGCTGTCGATTGTCTAACTGGGCGAAGAGAGGAAAGAGAACCTGAATTCCTCCAATGGAATGAATGGCGCTGTGAATGGAGTGTGTTACAATAGCTTTCACATCCTAAATGAACAAAAATAAATAAAAGAAAAAATTTGGTTAATCTCAATTTTAAAAGACAGTTACAAGCGTAACTTGAGTTATATAACTTAAGACTCATAACTAAGACTGAATTGAGTGCAAACTAAGGCAGACCTGTTTAACTTAGTTTCATTAATTATGTTTCAATTATAATCACTTTACTCAAAAGCAAACATTAAACAGAAAAACTTCAGTATCATGGCAAACTGTGCCTTATATTATGAAGTACATATTTCTTAATGAAGAAATAATCATTTTTTGCTATAGAAAGTGAGCAAAGAACAGTTCAAACGATAAGCCTATTAAGAGCTGAGATAATACAAAAGAACAATTTCTTGGTGAACTAGCACACAAATCCTCTTATCCAAATGACGATGAACTAACAGTAATCACAGAACATCAATTTCGTAGCACAAACCTGAAGCATAAGAGCATGGGGGGAGTGTACAAAAATTGAAGGATTTTCCTTTGGTGAGGATTCAAGGCATAGCTGAGCATCAGTAGCTTTCGCATTGTAAGTAAAAGCAATGCTACTTGCAAGTTTCCCATCATATAGCACTTGTTTGTGGTGTTCAGCCAGATGAATGTCACTCTCAGATTTAAATTTGAATGTGCTCTGAAAAAACAAAACAAAACAAAAACCCACGAGTTTAACAAAGATAGTATTTTAGACAAAATCCTTGCCACAAAATATGCATAAAATACATTGGACTTAAGAAGGAATATAGCAAGTGCTAAACTTTGTTTTAATTTTCCAGTAGTTTTATTCTACTTAACAATGAGACCATTTTTGCCTTTACTGTACTCCACCTCAATATGTCAATATAATATTTGTATTTTGTGTAGTATTACTTCTCTCTCCTTTCAGCATCAGTGTCAACAAGTTTCAGAAGTAACTATTTGGAAAAATGTTTCACATCAAACATCTATAAATATGGTAAAATTTAAAAACAGTGAGCACACAATGCAATACAACTAAAGAACAATTAAATATATTTTAGCTTGTAAAAACTCACTCAAATTAGAATATCAAACTGTATAACATTTTGATTGAAGGAACAGGTTTTTTTTAAACAGCATTAAAACCTATGCTTCATTTACAGTCAGGAGTATAGATAAACAAACTATTTACACTAACAAAAAATCCAAATAAAATTGTAAATGCTGTATTTCAAATTAATGCTTCTCAAACTCAAACCTTTTTACAAAGGAAGACTGAAAATTTCTATTATTCTTAAACATACTGTAACTCATATCTGATCTAAAACTAACCTTCCTGGCAACACTGACAAATCAATCAAACACAAGATAGATTTTTGCCTTTCTGTGATGCATTGTTAAACTTACTTCGCACACAACTACTTTTGCCTGTAACAATCATTTGACAACACACAGTGCTGTACTGAGTCAAGTAAAACAAATCTGTTAGAAATGACCACAATTTAATGAATGCAACACATATCTAGAATATGTTAGATTTCTAAAATCTTTACTCAGTTTACAATAATTTATTTTTGATGTTAATTATGAATCGTTTTGCTTCTTCCCACTGCATATAGCCATTGCAATTCTCTTTATTTCCTTGGTTCTACAAAATCTTTCCCTCCCTCTCCACACACAGTAAGAAACTCTATATCGTGAAACTAATCAAACTACTGTCACTAGGGTTCTGGTTATCCAGGCCATGAGAATGAAAATAGGCTACTCATAGTCTATCAGTTGCTTTTTCCAAACAAATTACAGGTTCCTACCAATTATGTAAACCCATAAAACCTATCCAGCTTTTGCAGAGAAGTCAAGGCTGCTGGAAACCCTAAAAAAATTCTCATGCTTACAGCCAAACGATGGGAAAGCACATCTGCTGAAGTAACTGACACATGGCACTGTAAGGTCTTGTGACAAGTGTCCATTTTTATGTGGGTCATGAGATTGATACAGACTGAATAGCCTGGGCATCTGACTGCAGCTGCTGGAGAACCCTTGGAGCAGTTCTGTCAGTCAGCCCTGTCCCATGCTTGGTGATGTCAAGAAGGAAGGCAGACACTCATAGGAAAGAAAAAATATTTGTATGAAGACATTTTCCAGAAGCTCTCAAGTATTTTGAATAATTCTCCTTTGGGAGAAAAGCTTTGGCACAACCAGAGTTCAAGACTTGTTTTTTTTGGAGAGCTGAACAGTTGATTCTCCCAGTTGGCTAACAGTACCAACAGGTTGAATGAACAGGACAGGTACTGAACTACTTCAGAAACTATTCTGAAAGGTCAGTATGCAACTGCAAGTCAGGTAAGAGCAAGAACGTGATCTCTCATGTCCAGCAATTCAAAGTATGTGTCAGTTGAAGCTCCTTTGGACTGTGAAACACCACACTAAAGTGTCCTGAACTGATGGACCTTTGCACCCACACAGAATCTGAAATAATTTAGAGAAGTAAACTTAACTGCGAGATGAAAGAGGCAAGCTTCCTGTGAAAGCCACCACCAGTTCCCTGGAATCTCTAAATTACAGGACATGGTTCCTTTTTTTGTTGTGGCTAGATCTTGCGTTGGACGGTGAGAAAAAAAGGGTTCTGTTTTGTCTTATGTTTTGGAAATAAGGAATTTAAAGAAATAAGTTGTGTTATTTCTAGGATCTTGCTCTAGGAATTTTCTCTTTTTAACTGCTATTAGTAAAATAAAATTTCAGATTCTGAGATTGGGAAGAAGCTACTTTAGAGAGGAAAGAGGCATTAACTGTGTTTGAAACATGACCTAAACCTAAAAATATTATATACTCCCCAAAAAATTCCGGTAAGTATTAAATTTTATCTAACTGACATTTTACAAAAAAACAAAAAACAACAAAAAACCCACCAAAACAACAACAACCAAACAAAAAAAAAACACACAAAAAAAAGAAGAAAAGAAAAAACAAACAAAAAAAACACCCAAACAAAACCAGTAAGAGTGTATAGGTGTGAAGAAATGTAGTTTAAGGGAAGTCTATGAATCGAGCAAGGTAATTTGACAACATTGTAATAAGGTTAGGGCAGAAACTACTGGAAATGTCATTTCACATGAAATCATGTGTGCCGTATGAACCCCTTCAACACTCACAAATATTACATAATAATTTTCTCTTCTTGAAATAAATGAAAACATTATTCCTATTTGATATAACTTCAGTATGCTGCTGCAAATCCAGGATCCTAAGAAAGTCACAAAGATTTACTGCATTTATAAGGTAGCATTACTTTCTTTCGTATGATCCAAAAAAAAAAAAAAAGCAGAAATTTTTCCAAACAAAATATGGTATTAAGTTTGGAGTAAAGTACTCCTTGTTTGCACAGGTGATACACTTCTCTTGACTGACTGACCATTTTCAGTTTCAAGACAGGTTTTAACCATCAACCATATGCAATATATTTCCTCTTCCCCTAGTAACCTTGACATATATTTGGCTATTCACACTACCTACATACCATAAAAGATATTTTCAACTGTCACTGTCATTCAAGTGTTAGCTGCCATCAAATGATTTAGAGAAATTATTTTCATCACACCAAATTAATATTATAAAATCTCAGTGTTGATTTTTACATACTATTTTTTAAAGTTTTTATTTTCAGAGTATATGATATATACTAAAAAACTGAGTCTACTTGAGATGATACTGCAAATTCCACTAATCAGAAAATTTGGGACTAATTGATGGTAGAAATTCATAGTGTTTAGCTGGAGTTAGATTAATTTTCAAGCCTTCTCCACAAGGCAGTTTCAGCAGACTTCTGCAAAGTATTTGCATTGTTTTTCTTGATGAGATAATACTATATGCAGCCATTAAAACGTATAAGTGATTGTTTATAGTAGAGATCTTACTTTATACATGCAACATTTATTTGTCTAAACTGTCACTTAAATGTCACCAGCAAAGAATGAGTAAAAAGCTCAGCATTTACTTCAGCAGAAGTATTTGAAATTGTGCATTTGAACAGAATTGGTCTAGAGAGCAAGTCTGATGGGGAGCAGTTAAGGGAACTGGGGCTGTTCACAGAAAGGGTTGTCAGGCAATGGAACAGGCTGCCCAGGGAAGTGGTGGAGTCACCATCCCTAGAGGTGTTTAAAAGATGCATAGATCAGGTTCTAGGGACATGGTTTAGGGGCAGAGTTAGGGTCTCTTCCAACCAAAACAACTTCATGATTCTACTATTCTATTATGCCCTGTTGAATTTTAATATGCCTTAAATCATGTTTTAAACATAAACAGTAGTGAATTATTCCCCGGTATTCAGCATGCCAAATATAAAATTGCTCTAATCTGTTTATAACTCATAAATTTCACATACAAACATGTTTCAGATATGCTTTAAATAAATGACTTGCATCTTTCAAAATGCTGGTAGAAATTAAAGTTTGTTAAAGAATTTGAAGAAATATTCTTTTGCTAAAAACAAATCATATAGCTCTAGTGATTCTGAGACAAATATCTACATGCATACGTATCTTCCAACTGTATCAACTATTTTATTTTCCAGCTTTATGTTTTTTAAGATCCATTATTACCTTATAGCCAGGTCCTAACTGATGTATTGCAAAAATCTGTGCTGGGTTGAGCGCTTCAGTGAATACATATACTGCTCCAAGCTGGCCACAGAACACTCTATTAGCATCAGCAGTCTCCGAAGAGCCAAGAAAACATTTGTCGTAGCTCTGTATCAGAAAGAGGCAATATTAATGAAGTTTAGTCACACAAACTATACAATTAAATAGTATTTATGTACAGCTACTGAAGGCAAAAAATAAAGAGAGACTGTAATTAAGAAAATAAATAAATAATTTTTTACTTCTGTTCCTGATTCCCTGTAGTGAACAATTTAATTTTGAATATAGTAGCATTAATTGTTTCACAGGTCAGTATTGCAGTGGTGTTATGACTGGCTGCTAGGACTTCTTTTTCATTAATTTTTTGACATATAGAGAAAATTAGAACAGTACATTCAAGTACCAAACAACATTTCCCATGGCCTTCTAGGAAATATGAAAGCCTTGAAGTTCCCTGTAATTATACCTGGAACTCCCAGTGCTAATACATGAGAACACATGCTGAAATGGACTCCTTTCACTGTTGTGCTAATAGAGCTAAACATGTCTAGGAAAAAAAAAAAAAAAAAAAAAAATCTGAATTTTCCTAGTTTGCAACTGGTGCACAGTCTCCCTTTATGACCACAGCCTATAATGATTTGCTTTGACCTTAAACTCCTGTCTTCCACAGTTACAAGAGTTGTTATTTTCCATTCTTCTCTCCAGCCACTAGCCCTCTGCACAAAGACCTGCAGTTCTCCATCTACCCATTTCCTATTTTTTCAGATTTGAAAGTTTTTTGTTTTGGTGGTTTTTTTGTTTGCTTGGGGTTTTTTGGTTGGTTGGTTTTTTGTTTGGTTTGTTGTTGTTTCGAGGTTTTGTTTGTTCGTTTATTTCTGATTTTTTTTTTGTGTGGCTTTTTGTTTGTTTCTTTGTTTGTTTTTCAATTTATTTTGCAAGAATAAGGTTAAGTTATTCTGGCGCTACCAAGAAAAAAGGCTGTCAGATTAAGCAAAGTTTAGAACTTAACTGTCTAGAATAAAGTTCTGGGAAACTGGAAAATAAGCCGCAGTGCAAGAGGACAACAAAAGGAAGTACAAGGATCTTTGCAAGGCTCTTCTCTCAGCTTCCTTGAGTCACATGTACTTTATTTAAAGGAAACAAGGATCAGGCTTCATTTTTTTGAGCTCAATCAGCAAACCAGCACTAGGAAGACTGGTTTCTCATCTTGCTTGGCTGATGAGTTTTACCCTAAGAAAGACTTTTGCCAGCCTAGAGAATGGAATCAAATATGGTGAACTGCTACAGCAGCTGATCTAGGTGGATAAACTATTAGCACAGAAAATGGGACTCTGTGAAGAGTTAAGAGGAAGTCAAAGATCTTGAGCTCAGCTTTGCAATGAGGTGAGGAGTGAAGTACCCAGAATTTTATTACCTCATTTATCCTCCTTTAGACCAAATACCTCTTCTATTTTTTTTTGTTTGGAATTTCTAGTTTTTTGATATATTTTCTTTTTGGACAAAAAATCTTCTGAAAAAAACTACATCAAAATTGATTTACAACATCTTATTCAGGATGCACAGTGCAAAAGATGGGCTGTGAGACCTTCTGACTGCTGGTAAATTTAGGGGTGAAAGTTCCTAACAATTTTCAGTTAGTTCATTAGTGTCTTGCTTAGCCTTGAAGGCTTCACTGACACTTGTGCTATTACCATCAAAAAGCATTGAGTCAATTCATGTCAAGCAACCGCCATTCTTAATATTTATTTGAGGATTTTGTCTGAGCTACTGATGCCACCCTTTTTCCTAGTTCTTTCTTACAAATTCTGAGACATATTTTAGTCGATGAAGGAAAGGCTGTGGATGTTGTGTACTTAGACTTCAGTAAACCCTTTGACACCGTATCCCACAGTATTCTCCTGGAAAAACTGGCTGCTCATGGCCTGGACAGGCATACCTTTCACTGGGTTAAGAACTGGCTGGAGGGCCAGGCCCAAATTGTTGTGGTGAACGGAGTCAAATTCAGTAGGTAGTGGGTCATGAGTGGTGTTCCTCGGGGTTCAGTATTGGGGCCAGTTCTGTTTAATTTCTTTATCAATTATCTGGATGAAGGGATTGAGTGCACCCTTAGTAAGTCTGGAGACAAGACCAAGTTGAGTGGGAGTGTTGATATGCTGGAGGGCAGGGAAGCCATACAGAGGGATCTGGACTGGCTGGATCATTGGGCTGAGGCCAGTTGTATGAGATTTAACAAGGTCAAGTGCTGGGTTCTGCACTTGGGTCACAACAACCCCAGGCAGTGCAACAGCCTCTGGGAAGAGTGGCTGGAAAGCTGCTTGGCAGAAAAAGATCTGGGCTTGTTCAACAGCCGGCTGAACATGAAACAGTAGTGTGTCCACAGCATCCTGGCTTGTATCAGCAATAGTGTGTCCAGCAGGACTAGGGAAGTGATCGTTCCCCTGTACTCAGCACTGCTTAGGTGGCACCTTGAATCCTGTGTTCAGTTTTGGGCTCCTCACTACAAGAAAGACATTGAAGTGCTGCAGAGTGCAGAGGAAGGCGACAAAGCTGGTGAGGGGCCTGGAGCTCAAGTTTGATGAGGAACAGCTGAGGGAACTGGGACTGTTTAGCCTGGAGAAAAGGAGGCTGAGGGGAGACCTTATCACTGTCTACAACTACCTGAAAGGAGGTTGTAGCATGGAGGGTGTTGATCTCTTCTCCCAGGTAGCAAGTGATAGGACGAGAGGAAATGGCTTCAAGTTGCACCATGGGAGGTTCAGACTGGATATCAGGAAAAATGTATTCACAGGAAAAGTTGTGAAGCACTGGAACAGGATGCCAAGGGAAGTGGTTGAGTCACCATCCCTGGAGGTGTTTAAAATAAGTATAGATGGATCTCTTAGGGACATGGTTTAGTGCTAGATTTAGATTGTGGTTGGACTCAATGATCTTAAGGGTCTTTTCCAACCAAAATGGTTCTATGATTCTAAGGGCATTTTCCCGGATTCTTCTAGTTATTAGTTGTACAACACCAATTGTAGCTTTCCACAAATTCTGAGTGTTACATATAATTACACTGTAGGTCTTTTAACCTGTAGTAATTTCCAGTTCTGTCTTTTTTCATTCTTACTGGATTACACTTTCCCAGTTTCTGGTGCTTTACTCTGGATTAGGAGTTTCCTTCATTTTTAATTGGAGGGAAGGGCTAACTCCTAATCTTCTCCTAATATTTTTTCAGTCCTGTTCCAGATGCCAAACAGTACATAAACTTGACATTTATTTATCCATTTATTTATTTATTTTAAAGCCAGCTCCCAATACTCAGAGCTCAACTGGTCTTCCTCACATTTCCAAAGTTTTAAACCTGATGGACACAACTGATTCAAGCTTGTTTGCCTATTTCTGTACATCCCTAGTAGTGTGTCATTAATGACAGCAAGAGGAGGTGACTGACAGACCCGCTTCCTTCAGTGACTTGGTACAAATTCTTCTATTCTATTTACAAGAAAAATTAAATTCCTGGCACCTATGGACCTTGTTACTTAAGGACATAACCTTACTCTTAATATTCTTGATGCTTGCAAGCCTTCTTTCAAATGCAGCCCAAGTACTACTGATGTCATCAGCCTATTGGCTTTTTACCACATAAGTCAACTTCTAAAACCCTTGTACAGTTTCCTTATGCTACAATGGAAATGTGCAGTTCAATGAAAGATGACAGGACATGATCAAGTGTATCTTCATCCAGCTACTTGAACAAAAATCTTCCATAAAACTTCAATGTTCCCATATTCCACAACTTCAGAAGTTTTATGCTTTCTCTCACATTATTTCCCATAACTGGGTAAAATTCCCAGTCTAACAGCTGTAATAGCCAAACTCTTCCAATTCAACTTCCATCTCCAAGTGTATTTCATCTCTTATGAATAATTAACTACATAAGGTATTTAGAGCTGACCACAACTACTGACCAGCTAGCAATTGCACACATTTTATTATGTTATACCCTGTCAGACATTTCACTTTGTCTCACTGTCATAATCTCTAGCTATATTTACTCCTTGGAATATAAACTCAGTGAGTTATTTACCACTAGCTGTTGTATCTTGGGTAGCACTCTAACACACTGCATCTCAGCACTTCTGTGGTTTATATATTTCATTAAAGAGTATTAACTAAGTCAGAGCCAAAAATGGCTCTGTGGAAACAGTGTATCAGCAGCATTCACAATAGAAAGAGCTCTACAAAGAAGTGTCTTCCCCTTTTTCACCCATACTCATATCTTCCCTCTAACATTTGGGTTCAGCATTGTGGAACATTTTTAATACACAGAGGTCCTCTCAATAAAATGAAAAATCTTGGTGAATGTCTGAGTGATTTAGAGTTTGCATAGATGACATTTTACAAATCCCTAGACGAAAATACGTCTATTAAGACAACATACATTTGTGAAGAACACAGATGTGAAGCCTTAATGACTACTTAATATAATATCCTCTATCTTACTGTCCATATTACAGAAACAGTTAAGAACCCAGTGACTTCACAGCTATGTATAAATAAGAATGAATTAGAAAAAAATAAAAGAAAAAAATCATTAAAATCTTTTTTTAAAAATCATCTTCTTCAACTTTCACCCTTTTTGTCATCTGCATCTTTAATGTCTTCCAGGGCACATATGAAAATTGTCTAGTGATGTATCCAAAGAAAAAATGAAGAATACCTTGGCATTTAATTTGAACTTAATCTATTTAACAGATACAGGTCTATTTGTGGATATACATACAATCTTCTCCAGGTAAAAGTGACTGTTTTCTGCCAGTGGGACAAGCAGATGCAAGAACACTGTGTTGTTGCTCTGAGATGACTAATGCCTTGCAACTGTACATCTCTCAATATCTTTAACTGGTTTGGATGGCCAATAAGGGAGGACATCTCTCTCTAAAAGTTCACTACCTAAGAAAATTGCTCAGTGTTTCAGGGTTGAAATTTTGTAGCAGTTAATTTGTACTCGCTAACAACATTAATTAATTATTAATACCTCAATACTTAGCGTATGTAAAATCTGTAACTCTACCACATTTTACTATGGAAAAAGCTAAGTATTAATCCATTGTTATCAGTGTCCCCTATACACTACCATATACTAAAAATATTAGATATAACAATCTCTCCAAACAAAATCTCAGTAAATTTCATTAAAATAACTATGCAAAATACTGCCCCCCCATAATAGTCTAAAAATATTAATATATAAAATCATTAATATTAAATTTTCTTAAGTACTTAGAAGATAAATTAAAGGAAAAAGTTTGTTAAAAATTACAAGTATCTAGACAAAACAAATCTAGTACTTTTTTTTTTTTCTTTTTCAGTTTACTTTCAAATAAATAGCTGTGAGAAAGGAAAAAATAGTCTTACATCATTCGTGTTAACATGCCAGGCCATGTCACCATAGGATACCAGCTGACCATTCACGTAGCATCGTATTTCACTGTTTCTCCATCGGTTATAGATGTGTACTATGCTTATCATGTACCACTGGAAAGACAGGGAAAATCAATATGTAGTGACAGTTTTTGTGCTATAAATCATAAACCTAATAAGTGGGCAGTCTCATAAAGTTACACAAACAGATGCATCCTTGCAAACTTGTAAAGTGGAGTCAGTGGAACTTCAAGCTTGGTCAGTAGATCTGTGCCTAAAAGTAATGATGTACCTACCTGCATCCCTTTATGGGATTAGAGTCAAAAGTGCACACATACAATTTAAAAGTTGAATACACTTCCATTCCTGAAAGCATAATTTAATCTAAAAACTATACACTGTTAACACAAAACACAACTGAGTTCTAATGGGAAATCCAGTTCTGCGTGCACTTACCTTAACAAATTCATATCTCATATTTTTCTCATTGCTGTCTGTGTGAAATTATTAAGTAAAAGATTCACAACAGCAAATTTTACAGCCTAGCTTAAGATTTCATCCCAATTGCTTCATATATATTTATTTTTCTATTCATTACTATTCCACCAATTTTTGGACCACTGTCTTATCATTAAAAATGCATTACACAATCAGAGAAAGCCTCACAGTAAAATGTTTTCAAGGACAACTATGGTGGCCTTTCAAATAATCTGTTCAATAGGAATAATTATATCCATTGTAAGTACATTCAAGAAGAAACCCTTAAGTTTCCCTTAAAACTGAACCTTTCAACTCATCCAAGACTAGGAATGGAAATTTAATCTTTAAGATTTGCAAATCGACAAATACTTAACCATAAGGGGTGTCTGGATTAATAAAAATGTGTGCAAACCAGATGAAAATGGACATACTGGAGAAAGTCCAGAAATGGCCAAAAAGCCGATTAAGTGATTGAAGCCTCTGATACATGTTGAGAAGCTGAGATAGGGGTCTGTTTAGCCTAGAGAAGGCCCAGGGGGATCTCATCCATGTGTATGGGCAGGGGATAAAGAAGATGGAGCCAGAGGCTTCTTACTAGTATCCAGTGAGAGGACAAGAGGCAGTGGGCACAAACTGAAATACAGGAAATTCCATTTAAACATATGTAAGAAGGGTGGTAGCAAGCAGTAGGGACAGTGAAACACTAGCACAGGTTGCTCAGAGAAACTGTGGAGTCTCCTTGCTTGGAAATATTCAAGAGCCAATGGGACACACTCAGAGCAACCTGAAATACAGGTCCCTTCTTTGAAGAGGGGGTGAGACTAGACTGTCTCAACATGTCCCTTTCCTATCTTAATCCATACTGATTCTGTGAAAAATTCAGCTCATCTTCCCTGAAAACACCACTTCATATTTTAATAATTTGGAATAGTAATTTACAATGTACTTGTCTTCCTTTTCTTGGTATCTGCTTCAATTATTATCTTTTGACTTTTATGTTCAGCTAAGCCTCCTTTTTTCAAAGCAGAGAATTTCTGCATCCCTTGAGGCATTATTTTAATAAGTCACTTAGTGACTCCCTCCCTGAGCTGGCATAAGTAGATACAGAGCCTACTAATAAAGAAATCTGACCCTCTGATATAGAGAAAATAAAAGCAAAAAGTTTTCACATGTCAATTTCAAAATCAGATAGAGCACAGAATTACAAAAAAAAAAAAAAAGCATGCAGCAAAATATATTTTGATAATAATTGTTGCAGTAGCCCTCAAACTGAACTGTATTCTGTTACATATCTATAGTATCTAGGTATATTAGAATACACACATTTTTCCATGTCTGTTTCCAGGTCTTTACAATTACTTTATTTTTTTTTTTTCATTTTCCCCTCTCTTAAAACCCATAAGTAACAGAAGGGGGAAAAATCCAGTACATAAAAGTATCTCACTTGTATATCCAAGTAAACACATCTATTGGGTAATACTAGATTAAGGACATAAAGCTACAGCTTTGGCTTCTGAAGTCACATGTGACCAGTCTAGTTTTTTTGTTGATGTCCAAGCAACAATGAACAAGTATTTGTTGTAGGTCACTCCCACTCCCATCCCACCAAAAAAACAAACCCACAACTCAATAAGCAAATGTTACCAATTTTGTAGGCAGATTCTATTTCTGAAAGTAACACCCATCACAAATTCAACAAATTTTCATAACTCAAAATCTGGAAGCTTAACTGGTGATTATGCTAATCAGAAACTAAGTGCAAACCACATGACTAGAACTCTGCTTTCATCAACACTTCTTTTCCAAAGCTTCCCACATCACGTAACATAAATATTTTAAAAGAAAAATTCCTTTGTCCTCTTTCTTTCAAACGTTAATTTACCAATAATCACCACTAAGTGATGATTTTAAATACTTTCATCCCAAGAGCAGGCATCCTTTGCACAACCACTATTCAAAGTTGTACCTTTTATAATTATTTCTCATATTTTCAGTTCTGATAATTTTGTGGTAGAAATCAGCTCACAAACATAAGCTCCAAGTTTTATACTTTTATCTTATATCTGTGTTTTTTCTTTTACAGTGCTTAAGAGTATTTCTGACAACATACCAGTTTGTGAGACTGTCCTTGTGAGTAGCTTAAGCCTGACAGATGACTCAATCATTTGGTTAATTACTTTTATACTGTTCAAGGAGCCTGTAAGGAACTCAAATGAGCAATGTTATCTTGGGAGAGCTTTGATATCCACCTCAAACTTTAGGAAAATTATATAATCTGCTTCTTATAATATTTTTTTTCCCCGCATTAACCACCATTCATACACATGCAGTTTGTTTTAGTCCAAGTTTCCTTCCTTCCATGCAACTGGTTCTTATCCTCAGCATTGCTGCTATGTCAGAGCACTACCTGTGTCTGTTACTTTGACCCACAAGACACGCTCTGCAAAAAACACTGAGTTTTTGTTTACTCAAATACACATGAAGAAGCACATGAATGCACACAGAGTCTATCTCAGTTTGTCATCATAAATAATCTAGTAAAAAAAATGCTATTTTGCCTCTTGCACTTAAATTAACTAAATTTACATTATAACTTGTAATTTCTTTTTAGTCAGGGAAGTATTCAAGTGTTAAAAAACAGTCTACTCTTTGTGTCCGGTTTGTCACTAGTATCAATACAGATAAAATGAGTAACAGGTTTTCAAAGCTAGTTCCTAAAATAGAGGATGACAAACTCCACTGAAGTCCATAATGCATTCTCATCACCAAGAGAATAAGGGTCCTTCTGAGATTCCTGCTTGTTCAATGAATATCCTTCCATCCCTGTGTTTTAATGAATATAAATTCTCTTACTGTGTGATAGCATTTCTTTAAAGCTTTCAGAGGAGTATAATGCTTCAAGTTCTTCGGAAATACCCGTAGCATGGATCAACTGGCTCACAAACCTGTTCTTATACACAGTAAAAATCCTTCAAATAATTCAACAGAAGCAGGGGACAAGACTTCCAGTGCAATATTGCATTGCTTTGTCCCCAATATGTTTATCCATACGTTTTTTAATCCCTCCTTTCTGTTTTTCTAGCTTCTACTCCATTTTGATGGTTAAGAAATTAGGCATTATAGTAAGTAGTTCCAAATATCAGCAAAGCCTTTTCCTAAAATTTGTACTATTTTCCATCACCCATTTGATTGACAAAATAGATTATATACCACAATTATATATTATATACCATCAAATTTCATATTCAAATTTCCTTGAAACTTGGGGGTGTGTGCTGTACAGTCCTGGCAACTAGAAACTTTCTCTTGTATTGATTTCTATACCTCTTCTACTGACATTTCAATTTGAGACACTTCCTCTGACTCATGCCCATTGACTCATCGTGTAGTAAACAATGATGCAATTAATTCATTTAGCTTTTTTGTTAGGAGACCTTGACAAATATAGTGTCCTATTAAGCCTTAGTCATCTAACTGCCCCTATGGACTGGCAAAAAAATTGAATTGTCTTGTCATTTTACATATTGGTACAACTTATACTGTCCTAAGTATTCTTCATTTTGATACAACTCCCACTTTCTGACCAACTTCATTGTACTTACACTGGTCTCTACTTTGCTATTTATCTGTGGTCAGGTATGTTGTGAGGAGCTTTTAAACTTTCTATTGGATTTTTTGACTAATGGTATATTTGCTCTTAGTCTTCTGTATCTTTGAATTTAGGGAAATTCTCTTGCACTATCAAATATCTCCATCTTTTAACAACTGAAGGCAATTTTTTTGCCATTCCTGCATATTCAAGCATATTCTGCATCTTTCAAATCGAAGTCAAGCAAAAGTTGACATCTGAGTTTTCTAAAAGTTTCAAACGGAAAAAAATCCAAATGTGTCTGGTATTTAAAAGTTCGAACTCTCGTCCCAGTAAGATGCCACCCAGTTTACAGCAAAATAATGTAAGCCGCTTGATATTAGTATGTTTTTTGATCTTCCCTAGTTCATCACAAATGCTGTAAACCATCCTTATCATGTGGCTAACCATTTAATCTGAATAGTATCACTTTTCTACTTAGTTACGGATTTTCAGTGCACAGAAACTCTGTTATTTGTTGTTACAATGAACTCATTTATCTGATGAGTTTAAGTCTTTAATACATGGCATCGCTCCTCTATTGGAAAGACCTGTCACTCATAACTGTAAGTACTATACAATTCAAAATAAGCGTGCACTGATGGTCAAGCCAACAAAGCTTCTGATACTTCTATTATGTTAATAACCTCATATAAAATAGACATTCCAGTTTCATTTTTATTTTCTTAGATATGTAGAGGCAAGCATGTCTCAATTTCCTATTACCTATGTCTCCTTTGTGTGAATGTTCTCTGCTGATGTTTTACATGCATTTTGTTGATTTCTTTCCTAATCTGTATCTGAGGACATGGACTTTACTTTTCAGGACTTTACTACTACACAATGAACCAAAACAAGTTGTACAATCTCACATAAAATTTTTCTTCAACTTTCAGTTGAAAAGTTCCCCCCCCCCTTTTTTTTTTTTTTATTTTCAAAGTTAGTAATACAATTTTAAGTTCTTCCTGTAGCCTCCTTCCCTATATCATTTTCTCAAAAATACACCAGGCCCATGCTTCTCTGTTATAGCAAGAGCTTCCTTAGGTAGGATTCAAAGACACTTGAGATAACAGCCTGTTGATTTTTTATACTGCTGAAATCTTTCAAGCTTAATCACCCACTGCTGCGTAAGTCATATTCCTGCTCGATAGCACAGTGCAATCAGAGAGATGAGGCATCACATACTAAGTATTTCCAAAATGTCAAACTTTCTTCAGTCTATACTACAGTTAGTAAAGGTTTTCAGCATCAGACACACTGTCCCCCTCCCGCCCCAAACCAAAAAAAAAAAAGCTCTTTGCTCTTCACTACAGTCCTTTCCTGTTCACACTTATACAAGGATTGATGCTGAGGCTGTAACTCAAGTGAGTGAAAATTACTGGGGGTTGCTAATACACAAAAAGCAGTGTAGACATATTAAATGCGACACTACCAAAGCTAGTTTAGCTCTGTTGAGAGGTCAATTATATTACACCTACATTTTCTACTTGGGGAAGTGGTTGAATCACCACCCCTGGAGGTATTTAAAAGATGTGCAGATGTGGTGCTTAGTGACATGGTTTACTGCTGGACTTGGCGGTGTTAGGTTAATGGTTAGACTCAATCTTAAAGGTCTTTTCTAACCTAAATGATTCTATGATGACCAAACTTCTGCATATATTTTTATAAATACTTGCTTTTGTAATGTTGTTAAAATACACTCATTAAGAACTGAAGTAACCATTTAACATGTCTTGAAGTTTTGAAGTAAGATTACACATTATTCTGCCTATGGTGTCATATGACATAGTTAGCAGTGGGAAGATCTCCACATAAACATAGTATCTTTCTGATTTGCCAACACAAAGCTTTTGACCAGATGTCTTGAATACATAATTTTACTGTGATTCAAGAAAAATTTGAAAAAAACATTCTTCAGAAGTTTAATGATGTTTCTGGCAAAAGCTATTGCTGAAATGTATATGTCTGTAAGCAAACAGCTAGAAAATAGTGTATTTGATGACAAAAATCACACTTCTCAAGTTAGAATTTTGACAGTAAGATGTCTTGCAAATGGGTACACATTTTTTGAATACATATCTACACATTCAATGCAGGCACAGTGTAACCAGTGAAATACCTAAATAACACGAACAAATTCAATCTACAAGTTAAATAGGTTATGTTTTGACTTGCTAGAGGCAGAAATTGTATTTGACAGGTTTACTTTCATCCAGTATATATTATGTACCTTCGCACATACATGTATACACAAGTTATTAATGGAAAAAATATATAATGAAACTACTTGCAAATATATTCTATAAGATTTAATCCAAATACTTTCTAAATCTGACATACAACCCAAAGTTTATGAATCACGATCTTTGAGAAGTATAAAACTGGTGTGGAAGTTATTATTGGACATACTTCAGGAGATTATGATTTGAAACTGTTATTCATATAATGACCATGCTGATTTGATTGAAATCAAGTTAATTTTCTTCATTCAGTTAGAAAATTTGACCCTGGGACACAATTTTTTCTTCATGTAGCTTTCCAGTGTTTGGAATTTGGTCTGAAAAGAATGTGAGAATTCATTGACATCTTGGCTGTTGCCAAGGGGATGAAGGACTTCACACCTACCCAGCTGCAGGTGCAAGACAGCACTGGGGAGGAGCAGATCCAGGACAGCTGACCCAAGCCAGCCATGAGGAGTATTCCATGCCATGAACACCATACACCATTTATTAACAAGAAGTTGCTGGGTGCGGCCATCTTTCCTCAATGGCCACTGTCCAGGAGGGCTCCTGCTCCTGCTCCTGTTCCTGCTCCTATTTGTGCTCCTGAAGCCTGTTCCAATCTCTGTGTTTTTACTGGACTCGCTGCGCTCACAGTGTCTGCCCTCTGGCTTTCATTGATAGGAGTGCAGATTCCAGCAGCTAAGTATTGTTCCCTATCACTCTTCTTTTACTAATGTTCTATTAAATCTGTTTCTATTTCAACCCACGAGTCTTTTCCCCTATTCCCTTCCTTCCTCCCAGAGAAGGAAATGCAAGAGAGAGTGGCTGTTTATCGTTTTAGCCGCCACTCAGGGCTAAAAGGTAACAATGAGATATACATGTACTAATATTTCAGAATTAAATATTTTAAGCAGAATAGCAAGAGCTAAAATTTTCCCGGGATGGCATGAAGGAAACTAGTAATTCATAACAAAAAAAAAAATCAAAATAATATCTTGCTGAAATATAAAAGACTGCTTCTTAATCGACAATAAAGTCCCAAAAGTTTGTTATCAATAAAATAACCCAAAAGTTAACAATTCCATTTGTTCCTTGGTTGAATGTTTATCACTAGCATCACATATGCTACTTCAAATGAAAACTGAACTGTCATCATTCTCTTGCTATAAAATTAAATAAAATTTGCAATCCAGAATTTATTCATTTCAATACACTCAGCAGGTGTGTGTTATGAGGTTTTATATGACCCTAAGTAATATGCTACAAAAAAGGCATTACTATATTTAAAAAAAACCCCACAAATTACCTTGAAGCTACATGACAGAATTAGAATCAGTGATTTTGACTCACAAATCCATGAAAAGAAAGTAGGAGAACATAAAGCTGATGAGTGAACAATGGCATTCCCTCCCTAAGACACTGGTTTCTCAAAGAAAATGAGCACTGAAATTCAATATACAAATTCTAAGGCCATAAAAAAAGAAATGAGCTTCACAGCAAAATATATACAAGGCTGTTATCAATGACAAACACATAATGCTCGCTGCACAGAAAAGTCAATGCTTCAGTCAACAAACTGAAATATTAAAGCCAGCAGAATCATTGTTCTCCTAGGACTACTAGGCATACAGTAGAAACGAATACCAGTATGATCCAGAGAAATAATCAAGATTCACTATTAAAAATGATAAATCCCAAAACAACACTGACATAAAAAGGAAGTTCGGAGTCTTATATCTCCCAGTAACAGATAAGAAAACTAGCATCGCCTGCAAAATTGTTCCAGCCAATGGTACCGAAGTTACCACATACAGAATATTCAGAAATAGAATGGCAACCTTTTTAAAACAAAATACAACCATTTTACAAATAATCAAAATTGTTCTCTATCAGAAGCTAATTAAGTAGTATTTTTTAAAATAAATCAACTTCATAGAAGTCTTACTTCATAAATTATTATCACATTTTTATTGAATAGATTCTGGTCTGTTATGTAAAACTTCACATAACCATCAGAAAAACGACTTATAAATACAAAATTTAGATTATTAGTAATACTATGGCACTAAAGGGATTTTAGCCCTTTTTCCAGAAGCAGTGTCACTTTTTCAATGTTATTCTTTACCGTAAATACCACTTCGCTTACCTTGCGTGGCTGAAAGTCATACTTCACACAGTGCTGGAAACCTTTGCCTTTTGACTTCAACGATGTAACTATTAAGCAGTTGCCAACAAAATGAGCAGAATACCCAACACCTTTGCTAGTGCGGAAACTGAAAAGAAAAAATTATTAATGAAATTACAAAAAGGGGAATTATTGTACCATAAAAAGGTCCAAACACTATTTTGAATTGCCATGAGAAAGAAAAGAAACTAGAACCTGTAACAGTAGACTTAATTTCCTTTATATCCTCCCTCCCGACCACTTTTTTGGGGGGAGTTACTAACCTTCATCACTTACCTGATTCCAGGCTCTATTCTAAGAATCAGTACTTTTTTTTTAGTTATTTCTTTAAAAATACAAGATGGTATATGTTGTATCTATCAGATTTTTCCCCCCGTTTCATAATTCATCATTTAAAATAACACATCTTATTTAAGTTGTAAAGAAAATTCCATCACACAAAAAAAATAAATTAAAAAGAGATGCCTTGCAATGTTGTGGGGTTTGGAGAACAATGTGGCCGGTATGACACACAAATTTGCATTCAGGGTAATTACTATGCACAAGAATGATTTATTTTTCAAGACCTACGTTTTTGTAGGCCGCTAACGACCTAAGGAGTTTTAATCATCTGAGTTGTGGATTTATTTTCATTTGTCAAATTGATAAAGGACTACAATTTTAACAAAGTAAGTTTAGTAAGTCTTTCCAGCTTTCTTGTGACAAATATCGTAAAGACAGATAATCAGAAAATGCATACATTTCTCTACATATCTTTGAAATCAAAAGCATTGTAAAGACAAATTCTGGACTTCTGAAAAAACATTTTGCAAGGCAGCTGGTGGAAATTCATTAATGACACTATACAGAGCATTTTTAAAAAGCTAAGTCCAAGCATACAGTTATGTCACTTATTCCCTTCTGAAAAGCAAAGTACAGTAAAGTCTGCTATTATTAATATGGAGCACACTTTGCAAAGCTTTTAGTCTTTTTTTTTTTTAAAACTCATTATCAAACAGGTTATAAAAATAACCAGTGGCTGAAATACAAGGTCTAAATCGTGAACTTCATCCATAAGTTCCGAAATGAAGCTAAGTATGAGAAAAAAAGACAGTACTAATTTTTAAAATTTGTATATCCTCCTGTAGCCCACTAATTAACACTTTCTCATTTTCTTAACATAGGCAAGTTATAAAATAATTTCATATGATTACAGTAATGATGTTTTACATGGTTTCATCGTTGTAACATTTTCATGAAACACTTTTACTAAGTTTTGCATAGTAACATTAAGAGGTGAAAGACCTATGCAAATACTATGTTCGGATTTCATCTTGACAGCTGCTGAAATTCTATATCTCTTGTCTACGCTGCTATATAAATGCATTATTGATTTCAGAACACAGAAAAATTGCATAGTTGTAGACATAGTTCCATCTTCAGACACTTAGAGTTACATTTGTATGTGTACTTTAATGAGGGAGAGAATCAAATTTTCCTCTTTCCTCTCTGTCAAAAATATAGCTCATAAACTGTGACCTTCTGAAAAAAAATAAACACTTTAAAAGATCAGTGATGTGACTAGACCCTGAGGAGTCCAGATCTTAGATGTTCTTCTCCCATGAGGGTATTTTTAAAGGAGATGAAAAAGAGATATTAAAATTCTAGAAAGACACTTCAGCTATAACTAATTAGAATACTTCTATTAAATGTGAAAAAACAGTGATCAGGCTAATTGGAGTAATAACATCTATAGATGACTCTTCTTCACCCTAATGGGTCCTTGCACAGAGGTCTTTACTTCCAGTCTTGATTTCAGTCATCTTATGAGTTGCAGCATACTGTGCCTCATGGTTTTGTTGGCCCTGAGGAAAGCCTTTGCTTTGCTCCTTCCCATTAGCAGCTTGTTAAAATGCTGCAGAATCTTTATTTTCACAAATTCAGGCTGTGGTTTCCTCATTCTCCCATCAATCTCTATATGTCATAGAAATTCTTTCTCCCTTCAAGCTGCTGTGTTGGAAATGAACATTATTCCCTGCCACAGCCCTTTGTACAAGCTTACATACAAACCTCCTTGAAAAAAGAAAATAAAAAAAAAGGTCCTTCTTTTTAATAAATCTAAAAAGTCCTCTCTAAATAAACTTAAGATATAATCTAAGAATAAAGAGAAAAATCACATACTGTCCATCACTGCTGACCTCAACACTGAAGACAATTTACAAAACTGCCATTCCCCTACATCTTTTAAAGACTATTTTTAGCATGAATAATTTCAATGGTCTGGCTTCCACAATGACCCCACCAGCAGCTATTCCCCACAACAAAAGGAACAGTGAACAGTCTCAGGGGAGAATATTTCTTGTGTATGTATATATCCATATACACAAATAACCTGCATGACTATAGTACTGAATTTTGTACAATAACATAAAGGTTAAAACCCCTAAAATAAAGTTTTTTAAATATAACAGTTTTAAAATATAACAACTGAATGTGCCATGGACGAGTATGAGACTTTGATTTACCTCCTTGGAGCTTTTTGCCATTCAAATAACTTTTTTTTTTTTTTTCCCTGCATCTCTCACAATGCCGTATTTGTTTCTCAGAAACATAAAACATCTCTGCAAGTTAAAACAGACTTGGCTAACAGAATCCTATTCTGAAGAATATCGGAAAAAAACACACAGATTCACTACATTCTGACATATGGTGTAGTATAATTTGAGACGTCAAATCAAATGTTGGCTTTTTAAAATTACCAACAGCCAGTCATTGTAAATACCATCATTTTTTTTACCTGATAAAACATTGTTCAATTTGTGTAGAATGCGTCCTGCTACTTTGAACAGAAGCAAGTAAGCATTTTGTTATACACTGAGAACACTCTAAGAATGGCTTTTGAAGAAATGTCTACACTTTTAAAATTTTTACCTTTCCTAACACCCCCAGTTAAGAGGCTGATTTTGTCAACATCATGGTCAAACTGGACTGTTTCTGATATTTGAAACACTGAATTGTCCTTACATGTGGAACTTCCTGTAGTTCAGCATACGAAGATAAGAAAGCACTGAAATAATGAAAAACTATCTCATTTGTTAGCAGGACTCTTCATCTTGGAACAGAATAAATGATTTTCTAAACATGAAGCTTAGCCAAAATTTTACTTTTTTTCCTAATGAATTAGCATTCCAATACAACAGTATTTGAGAAACTAAGAACTCAAATATGTTCTCTGTTTACCTCAACATTATAAAATACAGATTAAGTCAATCTTCACATTTTATTTCTTGTGAAAGGTAAAGTAGGCTAGGACTGGTCTCTAGGATACTACCTTACCAATTACCTACACATGCAGAACTTGCCACATCCAAAGATGAAAAGCACACAGATGACAAGAGCAATATTGTCAACACCCATATGGTTTTATGAGCCTTTAACTACATCCCATAGCAGCTGGTATATAATTTTACTACACATCATTCATAAAATCCTTATAGTTATGTTTCATTTCAGCCAGTTTCTCCAAACAGCTACTGGATGTTATTACACTTAAATAGCAGGTAATCGTTCTTTCATCCACTGGTGAATCTATTGAGTGATTCCAGTTTCCCTAGCTGAGGATTTTAGGAGCAACTTAGCATATGATCATAGTACTGAGGTTGAGAAGATTCTTGCCTGAAGGAAGAAAAAAGTTTATCTTCTACTAACTTCAGAATTCCATTATGTGCTTTTGCAACTGTTCTTCATTATCTCTATTATTATTAGCTTTAGAGAAGGACTGAAAAATCTAGATGGCTTGCTTTGTGGGTTTGGAGAGTTTTTCTTGTCCCTGCATCAGTAAAAATAACTCTTTCAGAAGTTTTAGCCATTCTTCAATTAAACGGTTGTGGAAGCACTTGGATGTTTTAAGGACGAAAAGCAACATTTATGACAAAACAGCCTTAGTTCACCCTCAAACTCCTTTACAGAGCCCAATTCATAATTGGAAAGAAAGCATCTCAATGAGAAAGTTTATCGCTTTCATTGCATCTTGTGCTTTCAGTGATAACTCAAAGGGCAGCTTTGTGGGGTTTATTCATTTACATGTTTGAAAACAAACACTCTAACCAAGAGAAAAACTGTTCAAGGCATGTCTGCGTGTATTTGATAATTATTCTAAGCTATATAGTTTCTTTGCAGCTTAGTTAATACAGGCTACTTTTTTGGAGAAAAGGTCTAAATGGTAAAAATGGAACCAGAATTAAATTCCCTCTGACACACACAAAGTAGCCATAAGTATTCAGGAAAGCTTAAAACACAGAGGATTTTAAACTGCTTCAGTGCAAAAAATATGCCAAAAAGCATGCTTAAAAATCTTAGAACTCAACGTGAGTTCATAATAAAAGTCAGAACTACGTAATGGGAAAAAATATGTATAAAAAATCAAACATCTGAAGTTATTCTAATTTAAAGCTATTGCTGCTTCTGTGTTATATTGGAATCAGAGGGAACGGTATTCATCACGCAAGCTAAAGGTCTTTCTACACTACGAACCCTAAGTAAAGCAGCACACATTGCGGGCTGTGCAGCTCTGGAGTATGTTTTTCCTGCTCTGAGGCCGTAACAAATTCCCAAATGAAACACACCAGCTAACGTTGCCAATTCTGATACAAATTCTGGTTGAGAAACAAATAACCATGCTAAATTCCTGTACACATTTTAAATCCTATAATTGCATTTGTTATTCTCCTTGAAAGACTAAAAAATAAATAAAATACAGATCATACTAATAAACATATCTACAGCCAACAGCTTGAAAAAAATCTCCATGGTAAAATAACTATAGAATTCAGCAGAAAATGGACACATGGAAAAGCATTAACCCAGATGGTAATTTAGAGAAAATGAATTAATTTTTCCTTCATAATAGATCTATTTTTTAAATTAGATATTTGTTCCATATAAAAACAAGAATTATTTTTATTTTCTGAGTAAATGCACAGTAAGATTTTTCTATGTCAATACTACAAGTACCTTTCTGAGACCAGATCTAATCATCTCCTCAGCTTATTACTAAAAATTTCTGCTCTTTAGACTACCTGGAATGACTACAAAGTGAAAAACATTATTTTTGGTTACTTCCTTCCTTGTGCTACACCTGTATTCCTGAACTGATAAAACTTGATAGATCTTGCTGATGTTCAGTCCTGCATAGCTGATAAACAGTTTTTAAGAATGTTAGGAAAGGTAAGCATATTAAAGAGCAAATACATAAAAAACAAAGAAATGCTGAATAAAATAACAGGATGTCCTGACACAAGAGAGGAATCCTTATTTTCTTAATGCCTTTTTCTTTCAGCTAAAAGAACTATACTTGAGCAGATACAGGATTAATTTCTGAAGTGAACTTTTTACAAGACTGACCAACAGAATAAACATTTTTATTTTTATACCAAAATTTTTCAATATCAGAGGGTTTTGTTAAGGATGTGACTATTTCTATTTTTATCACAACAGCAAACCGAAGCAAACTAAAACTGTCTCTCCTGCAATTAATCTGTTAGAGAACATAGCTGCCCTTTATGGAAACAGGTGATCAATGAGCCACTCTTGTATTCACAGACCTACTTTCTGTCACCTCTATCTAATGTGCAAACAGTGCTCTCTGAGTAAAATGGATTTGTTTTACAGTACTGATATAACCTGAGAATCTTCAACACTAAACAGAAAATATGACAACATTCTCAGTTTATAGCTCTAAGAAATAATATATTTTAAAATCGCTAAAGAAACCACCACATGAGATTTTACGGTTTATCTACAAGGCACAATGCCTTACACCCATGAATTCATACATTAAAAAGCAAGAAGGACAGATGACTTTGTCTGCATACAGTAAGGAGTCGTTAAAATCTGCAGGTATTTGGGGGGTGGAGGGGCAGCATGTAAGAAATTGAAAACAATAGGGAAGATTAACAGCTATTAGGAAGCCAAAATGAACCATAACTTCAGTGTTATAAGTTACTTACCAATAGAGATAGGGTTTATCCTTATCTACATTGATATTGTTTAGCGGATCCATACGAAACCAGGTGTTAAGAGTAAACCCATTTTGATAAGGCCACTTAGCAATAGGAGGCAATGCAATTGCCTGGGAGGTGAAGAAAAGAAAAAAAAAAAAAAAAGAAAATAAGAAAATAGCAAGACAAAAAAACGAAATTTTGAGAAGTATTGTTACAGGGAACGCCTTTCTAAATTCCTGTAATTCTAGACCCTCAGATCTGATCTAAATTTCAAATACTAAAGAAGAATGTAAAAGACACTTCAAATAGTGCTTTCAAATAAATGCATTAGTTCTCAATTTATTTAAAACTATTTACATTTTTAACTGCATAAATGCTGCTAACAGAAGACACGAATTTAAATTTGTGAATGGGTAATACTTAGTGAAAAAAAGAGAAAAATTACTTCCATGGAATTAAACTATAAATTCAGCTTTCATTAAGTATTCAGCTTAAAGATCAAATTAATCTCAAAAGATAGTATTGAAGATTCACTGTTAATACTAGGTTGTTCTCTGAGATTTAAGAGCACTATTAGGTGTTTTGTTTGTTTGTTCTGTTGTTGTTGGGTTTTGTATTATTCAATACATTCATCAATGATTTGGATGAGGGAATAGAGTGCACTGTCAGCAAGTTTGCTGATGACACAAAACTGGGAGGAGTGGCCGACATGCCAGAAGGCTGTGCTGCCATCCAGCGGGACCTGGACAGGCTGGAGAGTTGGGTGGGGAAAAATTTAATGAAATATAACAAGGGCAAGTGTAGAGTCTTGCATCTGGGCAGGAACAACCCCAGGTTCCAGTATAAATTGGGGAATGACCTGTTAGAGAGCAGCGTAGGGGAGGGGGGCCTGGGGGTCCTGGTGGACAGCAGGATGAGCATGAGCCAGCACTGTGCCCTTGGAGAAGAGGAGACTGAAGGGTGACCTCATTAACATTTGTAAATGTGTAAAGGGTGAGTGTCACGAGGATGGAGCCAGGCTCTTCTCAGTGACAACCAACGTTAGAACAAGGGGTAATGGGTTCAAACTGGAACACAAGAGGTTACACTTAAATTTGAGAAGAAACTTCTTCTCAGTGAGGGTGACAGAGCACTGGAACAGGCTGCCCAGGGGGGTTGTGGAGTCTCCTCTGGAGACATTCAAACCCACCTGGACACATTCCTGTGTAACCTCATCTGGGTGTTCCTGCTCCGGCAGGGGGATTGGACTGGATGATCATTTGAGCTCCCTTCCAATCCCTGACGTTCTGTGATTCTGTATTGTTTTTTTGTTTGTTTGTTTTGTTTTTCCCTACAAACAGTAAGGTAATAGACTGAAAACTTTACCGCCATTCTCAGTTAAATAAATTAGTAGTAAGGCATGGCCTGGGAAGAAATATGATTTTTCAATATTTTATTTTTCTGGGCTGAGACTGATGAATAAGCTTCAGAAAACTCTTTATCCCTGGGCAAGGCCCTTAATATCTGACCTAACTTTTAACTTAAGCACACTTTGGGGAGGAAATCTGACAAGCTGAACTTCTATGGTAATACCACCAAAGATAGAACATTTTTCCCGTCAGTAAGATAGTTATACACAAAATGAAGTAATTAAAAAAAAAAAATTAAATGTTTGTAATAATTTTGAGATTAATATAGTAGGCATTCATTACAATAAAATCTCGCTCTATCAGACAAAATATAAAGTATTTTACACAAAAGTAGTTAAGGAATAATAGCCTTTAATACTACTTGCAATAAGTTGAATATGATTGCAAGGCAGAAGAAAATAGTTTTCTATATAACTATAACATGTTATATCTAAGTGTATTTAATTGATATTTTTCAGTTTTTGTAAGATATTTTAAGCTCTTACTACACTTCAAAATAATGAAGGCTAGTTAATTAGTCCTTGCGCTGATAGTATTGTGTTCTTATCAAAGCTACCACTGACACTGATTGAGCACTGGCACAGGTTGCCCAGAGAGTTTGTGGAGTCTCCATCCTTGGGGATGCTCAAAAGCTGGCTGAGCTTGGTCCTGGGCAGCTTTAGGTGGCCCTGCTTCAGCACAGGGTATTGGCCAAGACGACCTCCAGAGGTCCCTTCCAACCTCAACCCTTCTGGGATTCTGTGTGAGATAACTGTTAGCCACAATTGGAAATATTTTTTAGGAGTTTTCAAATCTTGTACTGAAGTGATTCATACAGAAGACTACAAGGAACTGCAGCAAACGCATTTATTGCTTGAAATGAGAATAGATCACAAACCTTTTGGCCATAGAGTAGCAATAACCACACTAAGATTCTATGACAATGTACTCAAGTACATAAAAAAGTGGTACAGAGCGGGACTGACTTTTCATTATTTTTATATGCAAGGCAATTGCTGAAAGAGTTTTAAGAGCAGTGATATAGGTAATTAAGAGTAATAGGGAACTCACAGTAAATTTTATAATTAAATATAGCAATGTGCTTGGATTATGCTAGTATTTGACTATAAAAAAGATATAATACCGGTTCTGCTACTAGCCTGGTACCAACTACTCAGTACAAAACTTTTCAAGAAATTCTTCTGGGATATTGCTCCTGCCTCCTGAGGAGTTCCCTGCCTGAAACAGGAAAATTGTTGCTTGATGACAAACAGGGACAGCACCTGGGAATTGTACCACCATCACAAGGTGTCCTGCTGGCAGAGATGTAACAGGGTACTGGGAAGAGCCCTTCAGTTGGGATAGTGAAGCAGAATCTCACCAGCAGCTCAGCAGACTCGTTGAGCAGACGTCTGGCCCTTTCATACCATAACTGAAGTCTTGGTCAGACAAGGAGCATGCACCCAGTTTTCAAGAGGGTCAATCTGATATTTATCATGCCAGGTAAACATAATGCTGTTTGTCTGTCTGATGTCATCACTGTGCATCACACCTGAAAACCTGAACTCAGTGCTAGTAAATTAGATACTATCCATTCTCTTTCTTCTAATGAAGTGCTCTGCTGTTTGGGTCATTTTATAAGTAATTGCCCTTGGTCCATTTCAGAGGATGACTCCTCTCTAGAACTTCATGGTGTAATCCAACATGCATTACTCAAGAAACGTAAATTTGAAACTCATATTTCTTGATTTAGAGATGCACAGTCAGTAATCAGTGGTATGTGAAACAAGATTTTAACTAAGAAAAGAGAAATGCTTATTGTGCATTTCAATCAAGAAACTTTATGTCCCTGTAAAACTGTCTAGTACTAAGAACTTAATTTTAAATATGATTTCTAATAATTGATGCATCTCTTTAGACAGGGAGGAATATTTGCATTTCTTCCCCTACAAAACTTTTTTGAAGCTCTAATACAAAATTAAATTTGAGAGATATTTCACCAGAGTTTGTCTCTAAAGGCCAGAAATGTCAAAGTAGTATGTGTCATTGTAGATATTCATATTCTGCAACAGCTGTCTTGCTGCTGCATGTACTTTTAGGAGAGGTTAAATGTGGCTTAAATTTAGCAGTAGCAAATTAAACTCTCTTTCAAAACTTAGTAATTAATTCTTTACACAATCTGCCCAATGCATTTTGCTGACACATCTGGTTGTATAGCTGAATATCAAACAAGATCAGGAAAGTGATCTGGCCAAAAATAACCCAGGTGAAAACCAGTGATTTTCAGATTGTTTATATCCCTGATGCAATCCACCACATCAACAGCTATATTCACAAAGAAGTGGTGGTGGTGGTTTATGCTTGAAGAAAACTATCAGTGTTACTGAGGAAATGGAACAGCCCAAGAGAAGGTCCTACCACCCGTTGTGCACCGTCATGAAAAGTCAGGTATCCCAGGATTATTTCCCCTTAAAAGATTCCATGTTCTACCATGAGCTTACGCTATTCCATACCAGAATGGAACCAAACCTTAAATTTGGATTTCTCTTTTTCAGGCGTTTGTATTTACTGCCTTAATAATAGTATTTATAAATCTGTATAAAATATTTAAATTTATTTGCAGGTTTTTCTGAATGTACATGCAGTGAATGGGAGAGACATTTGAGACATTTGAGACAGTTTAGAAAGGAATACAATTTTGTTGTTTTAAGTTACCTCAAAAGTAAAGCCAAAAGTACTCGGCATTTAAATCACTGCCTTGAGGGAAAGGAAACAGCTGATGGACTTCAGACAAAAAGAAAAGATATTTGTGACTAAGCTCTCACTGTAAACTCTGATGACATGCACAAGCTCATGCCTATATTTACCTCAAGCCTCTGCTTTCTATAATATCAATTACATTATTCAAATAAAATAATACTGTTCTTCGGAATTTTCAGTTTTTACTTTTATGATGATTTCCGCAGACAAAAATCTGCTATTTGACATACCATCCTCACAAGTGCAACTTCTCAACACTACAATTGGCTTGCAAACCTATGGAAGGCAAGGTCTAGGCTACTCAAGCATGTATCTGCCCTCTCATTTCCTTTCAAGAAATTTCAAAACCAAATGAAAAGAGTAATTTATTTCTTCCTTAAGATGTAGAATTTTGGTTGAAAACTTACTGCAGCACTACAGCCTGGGAAGTTGAAAAAGGTATCAGGCCCATGTCTCTGTGGCATCTGATTAAGGACTGATAATAGTTTAACCGCATGTCTTGGCTGTGAAAACAAAAAACATTGCGCAAAAGTCAATACAACCATTTTTGTACTCTCTAGGCTACAATGGAAACTGGACAACTTTCAGACAACACAGCAAATTAACTCTAAAGTAGTTAACAAAAATACTTCATAAATATATGTTGAATCAACATGAAAAAAAAAAAAAATCAAGTTTATATGTCCCAGGAGACAATTTATGTAAACTTCAGGCTCTAATGGAATGACACTTAATGCTTTATCTGATCACGGCTTACCCAGATTCCATTTTCGCCTCGCAGCATGCTGAACAAAAGCTTCAACTCTTTGACAGTGATGCTGTAGCTGGCAAGAACCCCCAACATATCAACTAGAAGATCTTCAAAGGAAAATAAAGTTATTCTGAACTCTGAATTTCATTGTTTTGACAAAAAAGCTTGAAAAAGATAATATCTTTAATAGTAAGTGTATTCATAAATTCAAATAATCAAACTTAGTTGCTTTAAATATTTTACAATGGATTTAATATTCTCATTGTTTTACTTATTTTACAAATAAATTTACATATGAAGTTTTAGATTTTGAACAAAGTATCCATTAAACTTATGAAGAATTAATTCTCCCCAATTCACAACATACATCATACATTATGAACTTCTTGCTTGTTCCTTTCTGTTACAAACTTTTGGGATAAGGATTTCTTCATTCCTCTGACTTTAGAATTTTTCAAACATTTCTGACCTAAAAGATGCTTGACATTATTCTTTAACTTAAGTACAGCACATTATACCGACAATTTCTATGGTTCCCACAATTTTGCTACAGTGATAATGCTTCCAATTTTTACCAGAATGAAAGGCCAGGAAAAAAACCAAACAAATGAATGCCAAAAAGCTTAAAAAAAAATAGTGAAAAAACAATAAAATACAATAAAAAGAAGTGATCAAAATTGCTAACAAATTTATGTAATACAGCTCTCATTAAAACATCTTAAAACCCATAAACTTTTAAAGTAATAGCATGACATAGCCTGCCTTTCAGAGAATATCAAGTTTAAAATTACCACTAGTGCTTAGATCTTTATTTTAAAACACAGAATTTCATTTTAAGGATTTGTTAGCTTGTGGTATGCTGGACCTTGCCTTATGCTCCACACTTTCTTCTGGAATAAAACACACTACTAAGGTCTACTACTTCCTCTAGCAGGAGGAAATCCAATTTGCTTGTCTTCATGGCTGTGGCAGAAGAAGTTTAAATCGGAGATAAAGCTGTGAAGTATAGAGTTTCCAAAACAAAAAAGGTATGTCACAATAGAAGCAGCATTAACAAACTTTTCCATTCTGCTCAACAATCAGCAAATCCACTCCCGTAAAGCTTATAGAAGATGTAAATAAGCTCATGTTGGTTTATTTAAAGGACTACATGTTCTCCTTGTTCATCAGTGAAAGATGCTGACGAAGAGCAGTCTTAAAAAGAATCCATCCTTTTCAAGGACATTTTGCATTGATATTTTGTTTTAAAGCAAATTCTCTCTCTACAGGTCCCTATCTCAGTGTTTTTGAGTAAAAACATCAATACATATTTAACTTGTTCCACCACAAAACCAACCTCTGGTCCTCAGTAAGCAAAATGCATGTTTGAAGAATGAAATATCATTTAATTTATAGGAGACATACTAAGATGTTCAGTGAGTGAAACTGCATGCCAGGAAAGGCAAAAGAAAAACATTGTAACTTGCAGACATTTTCATCAGAAGATCTCAATATCTTCCTAATGTTCAAGTACAGACCCTTTCCCTCCCCCCTTTCTTTAAAGGAAGTTTATTTAATCTTCCCTTTAGCATTTGTGACACATTATATTTGTGGCAGAGTTTAAAGGAAAGCAAGATAAAGCTAACAAAAGAAACCCCGTGTCTTTTACGATGGTGAATTCTATGACTCGGGCATCTGCCCACTTTCCTACACAGCCTCCAGCCTGTGATGTGAAGCTGGCAGTGATTGCACATGTTGTATATGATCAGAAACTGAGAACAGTAATACACTGGACACTCAGAAAGGGTAATCAGAACAAGTGAATACTAATTTTTGGCTGAGAATTTTCAATTCTTACTTTGTAGCCTTAGCTTGCTTTTAAGATCAAGCTACTTCAAAATTTGCTTCCTCTACAAAGTGTTGTGTGGAAGTAAAGTTGTTGAAGCAAAGCTGCTGAAAATCAGGACATCATTACAAACACAGGTAACAAAAGCATAAATTAATACAGTCAAACACAGAAATGATTGGCAGGTTTTTCAAATTACTGAACATGTGCTGCTTTGTTTCATTGTCATAGCTACTACCTTATGGCACATACAATTTCTTATTTCTACTGAAGATGTTAATAACAGGCAATAGAAATACATATTTATAAATAATTAACAAAACATTGATGGAAAGAAATAACTGTAAGCTCCCTAACAACATAACTCTGGGTAAAATAAACACCTGAAAGATTGAAGCCCAGTAGGTAACAATTAGAGATAAGGCAAAGAACAGCTGGGGAAGTCGAAACACCTAATACTATTTAAAAATATTGCTGTAAATGTCTTTAAATAAGGTTTGTTTCTTGTTTCTGTACAACAAGAGTTAAAAAGAACTGTACTCTATTACATAACTTTATTCATATTTTTTAGAACTCTCATATAATAGAGTCAGTCCACAGCTGGTTTATAAATCCTAATAATCCACTCATCTATAAATGGACAAAGGTCACAGAACATACTACAATTGGATTTTTTTAATGTTTACTTCATTTTTTTTATATTAAATAAGATCACATATATAACTGGTATCTATGATCTCATTTCAGAAACGAGATTCTGTAAAATAATATTAAGTCCAGAAAGAGAAAACAGGCATAGCTTCTCATTTTTAATGCATTTCTAAAATGCACTGAATGCAACAGATTTTATTTCTGTTAATGGCCTCTTCTGACAATCTTCTTCCAGCAATTTTAGAACAACTACCTACAGCATCACAACAGAACTAAGGGAAATAAAATGGGCATCAAGGGAGACATAACCACGCTATATGACTTCAGGCTACTTTGCCATCCATCACTCAGATGTCTCTGAAGGTACCACAGACACACTATCCCAAAGAGCCTCTCTGCAAAGAGCTTCACTATTCATCACCTGCAAACAGAGAACTATAAAAAGTGAATCTCTCAAGGAAGAGGGCTTTTTTTGTTGTTTGATTTATTTTTTTTAAGTGCCAATCACCTATGCAAATATTTTAGTAATCTTTTCCCCTTAACAATTAATAAAGTGGCTGACCATCCCCTATCTTAGTATAAAAGATCATCGCAGTACAAAGATGACTTCTGACAGGTGATGCTTCTGGAAAGTAAGTTGGATTACAAGTGGGAATGATCCCATTTGGATTGCAAGTGAGACTTTCAAGGTTACTAAGCTTGAATCTGCAAAATCACAAGAAGTGAGATACTTTAAATGCTGAGAAACCTCATGAATCTGATAGTCTTCATCTAAACAGACAGACAAGTTCACTGCAAAAGGCTGGGTACTTGTTTATTTGCCGTAGTCTTACTTTCACAAAACCAGAGATGAGTGGCTTCAGACTTAAAGTTGTCCTGAAAGCATGCTGTCAGAACATAAAACAGATATTGTGCCTGTCTTGTCTATTTGAACTTTATCTAGGTCTAATCACAGCATTTCAGAAAGGAATGGGTGAGATGATGAAAAACAACTCCTCAAAGAAACAAATAAAAATAATGATAATAAAAAACCCCCAAAAAACTAGCAACAACAACAACAAAAAAACAAACCAAACAAAAACAACAACAAACAAACAAAGAGAAAACCTGTGTCCTTTACAGATAATAAAAACCAATTGCAAAACATTAGGCTGACACAGTGTTAGCAAATGTATTGAGAAGAAAGGGGTACTAAGTTCCTAGGAGTAAACACTGACCCAACTCTTGTTCAAAACATCCTCCTGGAATGTTAAAAATAATTTTGTCACAAAATTTCTTATTTTATACTCTGGGTTTGGAAAGTTTAAAGAAATACTTGCAGCAAAGCAGTTCTATAGACATCAGCTGTTAATTATCAAGTGCTTGCCATTGAACTAGTTATTACCTGACCATATTTATTACTTCTGACTTATTACCACAATTTCTGCCATTTATAAAAGGGTGATGTCATGCTTACAGAAATCAAGAGATAAAAGCAAAATGATGAATTTGGTTGCTTCCACGTCTTTGTAAGAATAATTCTCAGAAAAAACACATTCCCACCTATTTACAGTTACGAGGGAAAGACACTACAAAGCACAATTCTGTTAAATCCCTGTTCATGACACATAGAAGACTATTGAGATAATTTGACACACACTACAGAGCTAAAATGCCATCAGTATTCCAATTTTCGGCTTTGACTTTAAATTAAATATGTGTTCTCTTCATCCATAGAAATATACAGATGAGCAATCTTGCTGATGTTTTTTCTGTGGAAGGTTTCTTTCTGAAGTACTGTGTGACCACTCTCAGAAAAAGATTAATGGGTTAAAGGCTCCATTAACTTTTATATTAATGTACTACCTCTGCCTTATATTAATAGTTGTAAATTCAGAGTGATTTTTCAATTCCCAAATGTTTCTGGAGGCCAGATTATATACTCTTGATTTCTGACTTCCACAATTAGCTAAGCATTTTTTAAAATTTCTCTCTAATGGGGACGTCATTACAGTTATATTTGCCAGATATAGAAGCAGTATTTAGGAGAACTCAAACTAGACAAATTTTATTGATATGATTACTGATGTAAGCACATTATTTCCGTGAGTGAAACTTCAAGATAAAAATGTTTGGTTTCATCAACTAATGTTTCACATTTAACGTGGAACAAAACAATATCTTTGCCCCTATACTATTCCGACATATTTACAAGTCCTGCAAAACAAAACATACCTGGGAAAAACATTGGTTTGCGAATCTATTTATCTATTATATTTCAGTCTGAATCTTGCAGTACAACATTCAGCATAACACTTCTGGTTTTAGCATTTTCACATACATTTCTAATCAACAAGGTGGTTGCTAAGACTTGCTTTGAAATACAGAATGTAGCTTTTTCAAATACTTAATATTAGGGGCACCGGTATACTGAAAAAAAGCCAAGGACAAAAAAATTCCCAAAAAATTCAGCTTTCATGCTGCTGTTATCCTCCTCTTGTTTCTGGTCTGAAGTCCTTGCTGATTTTCTGTTTCACAAAGCCTAGATGTGTGTCAGGAATCAGAACATGAACTAAAATCTTAGAATTAGAGAACACAAACCTCTTCAATCTTTCAATAACGCTTCACAATTTAAGTATTCTACTGTCAGTCCCAAACTATATAAAAGTTAAGAATTACTTTCACACCGAGTTGAAAGAAACTGCTTGGCTTAAGTTCCTCCCAAGAAAAATAAGGAGCAGATAAATACTAATCATACATAGCTCTGAGTCGCCACATTTAAATGTGACAACCCAACCTTCTCCTCTAACCAAGTAATTCAGGATTTTAATCTGTATCCTACTACTGAGAGGATGTCATGTGGACTAACAGAAACTCATTCAATATTACCCTAAAAACGTTCACTGTACAACAACTTCACCACTTATTTTCATTAAGCAAACAAAGTAAGTTATTTTCTTTTAATGCTGTAAAGAAATCATAGGATGTTAAAAGCCAGGAGTATAAAATCCAAAGAGATAAGGAACACAGCTATACACTGTGAAATCATTGTTTAATATAATCCAAATGTCCAGCATTCAAAGCTATGAATAATTTTTAATATGCTGTCAGAGGTAGGTTGTGTTTAAAGCGGATCATAATAACAGTTCTAAAATCAGAATAATTCAAAATGAGCAATACACTTAAAGCCTAAAATATTTCTAACATGTACTGTTCTTAATTATGTTCAAAATTGCCTTTTTTTTTCCCAATAAAATAACATTATCTTCTCAGATGAATTAAAAGGCAGTTATTTTAAACAATGCATCAACCTCTATTATAAACTAAGAATATATTTTTGTCATTTTGCTGAAACTGATAAAAATGTGCTTCTGACACAATAGAAGTACTAACCAAAAAACGAAGACATCCCAAGCCCTTCCATAATCACAAAATGTTGACAGGTCAAGAACGCAATAATTATTTTATCAGTTGGCAACTTATACCTGCAATCATGTCGTCGACAGTACTCATCTTCAGCAGTACCTGTTCAATTAGACCAACTTCCGTGCTAGTCTGTAAATTACGGACACTTTTCCGCAGAATTGCTGTGAACATACTCCAGATTTCTGCTTGGCATGTTACATCACAGTGCTCCAAAAGCTCCGACATGCACGTAATGCTCTCTGCGTCCTGGATTATAAAGTTCATCTCCAGATCAAATTCGCCACCAACCAGCTACAAAGGAAAACAAGAACAGCATTACAAGGTGAAATACACAGTTTAGTGCCTTTCATACTTTCATTGTGACCAACACTGAATATTTCTTGCATGATGACAGAATTCATTTCGATCAACTCACAGCTATGATCCGTAAGACAGCAAATTAACTATCATGCTATGCAAAACATAGCTTGTACAAAATATACACACTAATACCATAAAATATTACCTTCAATTTTGTCATAGCGCTGAATATAACACTTTCATAAAATAAAATCAAAAGATACTTGAAATACTCCTTCCAGCAAAGTAACTGAAATAGTAGCCTGGCCCAGAGAGATGCAGTGCAGAAGCTGCAGAACCTGAAGAGCTCAAATGCAACTGAAGTTCTACAGTTCTCTGAAAAGAAATTTTCCTGCTTAGAAACAAAAAGACACTGAAAATAACTTGGCTGTTGTCTCCCAGTACAGGCCAACCTTTGTCTTTAGTTACGTATTAGCAAGACCTTACTGCCTTTTCCATTGTACCACCCAAAGAGTCATGCAGTCACGGTCAGAAAACGCATCAGTGATCTGCTCTGGACCACAGCACACATGGAAAACTTGCTTAATCACACTACAGATAAGTTCATTGTGTGGCCAAGGAAAGCCAAGGAAGAAGCACTCCGATGAGAAGTGATTTAACAGCAGTCCTAATGAAATCACAGCCTGACTCCAGTCTACCCAGACACTTGAAAAAACAAACAAACAAACCAACCAAAAAACCCACTATATCTTAAGGAATGGAATTCACCAATCTCAGAATTCACATATTTCGGTCACCTGCATAACTCAAAACACCTTACTGAACTGAATATGAAACTTAGTTTAAAAAAAATCCACTTTTAATGGCAGAAACATTTTTCAATTTTGAAGAAAATTAAGCCTGACTCTTATGCATCCTACTTTATTCTAATAACCTTGAAGAATTTTGTAAGCACCAATGTTAAATTTCAATAACTGAAAATATATTATTCAGGAAGGAAAAAGAACAGAATAAATGAAAACTAAAATAATTATAAGACATTCTTTTCTATTTGTTTCAGGAAGTTATATAATTAAAAGTGCAATATGTTTTAAATTAAAGATATTCAAGGAATTCATCTCTCATAAGTGCAGCATTTTAATAGTCACTTTTAACAAAAGGCTATTTTATAGCCTATTTAAAAGCAAATGGTACTGCCTTCAAATTAAACTCCAAACAAGAAGCAAACTGAAATACTATGCATACTTTTCTTTGATGGTTAAAACTACCCAAATATTCCAAATCTCCTTTCAGACCCTGTCTTCAGACAGAATTAATACAATTAAGCAAGGACTAGCTTTGCCTTCTATGCTAATTCATAATTTTCATCCACTTACAATTCACTTTTTATCAGCTAATTGCTAATATCCAATTTATCATTTTCTAACATAAAAGCTTCTAATATACTAAATATATAAACTGACTACCTCCTCCTTAGTTCTCCCAAAACATTTAATTGCATCCAAATAAAACTATTCTCCTAATTATGGTTAGTATTTCACTTTAGTACTTGTGACTGCATATCATATATTTGCATATTTGGTAAACACAAAGTTTACCAAGGGAAGGCAATAAAACCTGTCAAAATTAGAAGCACAGTCATTTTGTGGTCATTCTTTAGAATAATGAAATAATTTTACAGAGGAAAACACCACCCTTTCAAGAAACTCAGGTGGAGTCTATACTTCTGAAACCAGCAGTAACTGGAGCACACTTCATCAGCAATCTGTGTTGTTTTTTTCAAGTCTCCACCTGGATGAGCCTTTCTGAGATTATGGTAAAAACACAGACAGGTAAAACAGGCACCTGTAGAAGACATTCCATTTAATCTCTTAGATGCTTATCCTAAGATGCAGTGAAGCACCTTCTGCAAGTGTCTGCTTCTTTCCATTTCTTACCACGCAGGAAATCTAGGATGACAAACCACATTTATGGAGTCCCCACCCATGGATACATTGGAACACTGTCTGGACATGGACCTGGACAACTGGCTCTAGTTGGCCCCACCTGTGCAGGAGGGCTGGATCAGAGAACCTCCAGAAATCCCTTCCAACCTCAACAATTCTATGATAATATTTAGATGTACAACTTTCAGATACCTAATTTAGGAGAGTTGAATCCCACCATTTGTTTTTGACAACAGATAGATCTAAAATCATGGAAAAAAAAGTAGTATACCTTGGTTGGAATGCAAGGGTTTAATACAGACTGATCCTCCTTTTCTCAAACACTATTAACAGTAAAATTCTTGTAAATGTAAATTAATAAACTAACACAGAATCGTTAAAACAGATTAAAATAATTCACAACAGACTAAAAGAATTCAAACTGTATTTGCTTGCTAATGTAAATGAATATAGTAATATGTAACATCTAAAGTGGATTGAAATAGAGCTCAGTGTATCAGTCTGAAGTCACTACTAAAAACAAGCTGCCACTATGTATAAAACATCTCAGTGTGTCTGCATTTGAAAATACCTTGAATGCTAATATTGGTTTTGCGGAGAATCTTCTACTGGGCTATGGCTGGTACTACAACTATTTCATTTGTTCATTTGGCAGCGAGAGATTTATAGCCCAGAACGACTTCTTATTTCACCAAAGAAAACATTAAAATGTACATGATTTGCCCTTAACTGTAGTTTAAGCATATTTCAGCCACCAACAATGACCATAATTATAATTAAAATCAACTTCCTCAATAAAGGAAACAAATTAATGGTGATGGCAAAAATTAATAAGGTGGGGGAACAGTTACTTTTTTAAAGTAGTCATACTAAAAATCAACAGAAATTAGAAATAGTAGTAGTATCACAGTATCACAGTATGTTTGGGATTGGAAGGGACCTCAAAAGATCATCTAGTCCAATCCCCCTGCTAGAGCAGGAACGCCTAAGTGAGGTCGCACAGGAAAATGTCCAGGTGGGTTTTGAATGTCTCTAGAGAAGGAGACTCCACAACCCCCCTAGGCAGCCTGTTCCAGTGCTCTGTCACCCTTACTGAGAAGAAGTTTTTTCTCAAATTTAAGTGGAACCTCTTGTGTTCCAGCTTGATCCCATTACCCCTTGTCCTATCATTGTTTGCCACCAAGAAGAGCCTGGCTCCATCCTCATGGCACTCACCCTTTATATATTTATAAACATTAATAAGGTCCCCCCTTAGTCTCCTCTTCTCCAAACTAAAGAGCCCCAGCTCCCTCAGCCTTTCTTCATAAGGGAGGTGCTCCACTCCCTTAATCATCTTCGTTGCTCTACGCTGGACCCTCTCCAGCAGTTCCCTGTCCTTCCTGAACTGAGGGGCCCAGAACTGGACACAATATTCCAGATGTGGTCTCACCAGGGCAGAGTAGAGGGGAAGGAGGACCTCTCTCGATCTACCAACCACCCCCCTTGTAATACACCCCAGGATGCCATTGGCCTTCCTGGCCACAAGGGCACAGTGCTGGCTCATGGTCATCCTGTTGTCCACCAGGACACCCAGGTCCCTTTCCCCTACACTGCTCTCTAATATGTAATTTCCCAACCTATACTGGAACCTGGGGTTGTTCCTGCCCAGATGCAGGACTCTACACTTTCCCTTGTTAAATTTCATTAGGTTATTCCCCGCCCAACTCTCCAGCCTGTCCAGGTCCCACTGGATGGCAGCACAGCCTTCTGGTGTGTCAGCCACTCCTCCCAGCTTAGTGTCATCAGCAAACTTGCTGATAGTACACTCTATTCCCTCGTCTAAATCGTTAATGAATATATTGAATAATACTGGCCCCAGCACTGACCCCTGAGGCACTCCACTAGATACTGGCCTCCAACTAGACTCCGCACCATTGACTACCACTCTCTGGCTTCTCTCCTTAAGCCAGTTTGCAACCCACCTCACTACTCTATTGTCTAGACCACACCTCCTCAACTTAGCTGTGAGGATGCTGTGGGAGACTGTGTCAAAGGCTTTACTGAAGTCAAGGTAGACCACATCCACCGCTCTGCCATCATCCATCCACCTTGTTACACTCTCATAAAAGGCTATGAGGTTGGTCAAGCATGACTTACTCTTGGTAAAGCCATGCTGACTGCCCCTAATAACCCTCTTATCCTTGATAAGCCTTGAGATGGCACCAAGGATAAGCTGTTCCATTACTTTCTCAGGGACAGAGGTGAGGCTGACCGGTCTATAATTACCCGGGTCCTCCTTCTTGCCCTTTTTGAAGACTGGAGTGACATTTGCTTTCCTCCAATCCTTGGGCACCTCTCCCGTTTCCCAAGACTTGGCAAAGATGATGGAGAGTGGTCCAGCAATGACTTCAGCCAGCTCCCTCAGCACCCGCGGATGCATCCCATCTGGATCCATGGATTTATGGATGTCCAGACTATTTAATTGCTCCCTAACCCAGTCCTCATCGACTAAAGCAAACTCCTCCATTGACCTGGCTTCATCCGGGGTCTCAGGGGTACAGGGCTCCACAGGACAGCCTCCGGCAGAGTAGACAGAGACAAAGAAGGCATTCAGTAATTCTGCCTTCTCTGTATCTTCTGCTACCAGGGCACCCACCCCATCCATCAGTGGGCCTACATTGCCTCTGGTATTAGTTTTATCTGCTATGTATTTGAAAATGTTCTTTTTGCTGTCCTTGACCCCTCTGGCCAGCTGTAATTCTAAGGAGGCCTTGGCTATCCTAGCTGCTAGTCATGATAAAAGGAAGTGTAAGGAGACAAAGGAAACCTAAATGAAAATAGAGTATACAGAAATAAATGACGATGGCTAAATTGTGTCCAAGAAGTAATACAAAGCAACTACCTCTGCTTTGAAAAGTGAAAAATTAAATATAATTCAGCCAAGAAAAGAAGTAGAAAATTTGCCATTAAAAACAAAACAAACAAACAAACAAAAAACCGCAAACAAGCAGCATTCTCTAACAACATTTCTACACCTGCATTTCCCAAGCAAAAGACAGTAGGTAAAGAGGGATAACCAGTCGGTCTTCACAGCAGAGGGAGGTTATCAGTGAAGAATATAGTGATAATGAGCTGGTAACAAGTGCAGATGCTAATGAAAGGACAATGTTCACAGAAGAGACAAAAATCATTAAATGCAGTTAAAACCCACCAGCTAACAAGAGCTGCAAAGATTTTGTGATATCAAGTGGCCAGACAACAACATATAAGAAGAATTCAAATTTAGCAAATGCAAAGTAACAGCATATCATGATAGTTTTACCCATATGTACAAAAGGACAGGCTCTCAAATCTGCTATGATCAGCCAGAAAAGTTATGTTACAGTCCCTGTGGGTACAACTTTAAATGACTAAGCCACATGAAAAATTGTCAGTAGGCAACTGTAGAAATTCATAATGAACTTGCAATTTTATAATTTGGGTGCAGTTCTGCATGCAATACCACACATAAAAATTAAATCATACTGCCATAAAGCAACTTATTTTTAATATAACACGCAGAGGAGTTCTGTAGTAAGACAAATTTCAGCTAGAGTACAATGTTAACACTAAGACATAAATCTTTACACAAGCTGGTGTACCATACTATCAATCAGTGCTCTTTCCATATCAAAGATCTCAAACACAACCTTTTTTCTTATGTCAAACACTTGGTCTCAATCTGCATTCTTCAAGTGAACATTCAATATTCAGTAAAGACCATGCTTGCACTGTGATTAAGCATCTTGAATTATCGCTTGTACTTTGTCGAGCTCATGTATCACTTTTTAACTATTCTGCATCTTTCACAGCACAGCTGTAAGCAAATGAAGCAGCAAACTAATGTTCAGATCATGGTTCCAAGTCAGATGAATATGGGCAACAAACATAAGTCCTCCTGAAGAAGTAATGAACTGGCAGTTATAAGCAAATTAGGCAATATTCCCTATCCTGAGGTTGTTTACAATGACAGGTTGACACTCCTTGCAAATTGCACCAAGAACTCATCTCAATCTACACCACCATCCTCAAAAGCAGCTGCACTATCCAGAATCTCAATTTTTCTGAATAATGCGGCCATTCCTCAGTAAGCTTCTGCCATTCATTACGCTATTTAATAAAAATGTTTCTTCCTAACATGTTGTGTCTATGCAGAACTTAGGCTGGTCTTTTACTCCCTTTTGACCTAGAACAGAGATTAAATACTCCTCCAAAACAGATAAATTGTCTACATACGCCTGGTAGTATATTCAGATCAGTTCTCATGAAATAGAATAAAAATGGAATAAAATATGTGCTGCTGAACATCTAGAATTAAATTCTTTTCATGAAAATCAGAATTCTTGAGAATCAGATTCTTCAAATAAAGTTCTGAATGAAGAATGGATTGAAATGAAGAGAGAATAGAGTAAAATAGTTTTAGTTGGAGGGAACCTACAATTACCTAGTCCAACTGCCTGACCAACTCAGGGCTGACCAAAAGTATGTTATTAACCTCATTGTCCAAACGCTTCTTAAAGACTGACTGGCTTGGGGCATCAACCACCTCTGTAGGAAGCCTGTTCCAGTATTTAACCATCCTCTCGGTAAATAAATGCTTCCTTATGCTCAGTCTAAACCTCCCCTGGTGCAGTTTTGAACCATTCCCACACATGTTGTCACTGGATGCCAGGGAGAAGAGCTCAGCACCTCCCTCTCCACTTCCCCTCCTCAGGAAGCTGTAGAGAGCAATTAAGTCACCCCTCAGCCTCTTTTTGTCCAATAACAGATGGCTTCTTAACTTGAAAATCCACCAGATAAACACAGAAGGAAAGATGGCAGTCAGTCTTAGAAGAAATAAACAAATGCAATATCAGGATGATAATGCTACTGAATGATGTAAAATTCAAAGAAAATATTATTCTAGGAGAATTTATTAAAAAATAAAACAAAACAAAACAAACAAAAAAAAAAAACAAAAAAACAAACCTGAAGACACGAAGATTTTTCAACACAATTTAATCTATGATTAAAAAAAAACAACACCTCAAATAACTTTCAAGCATACGGATCCTAAGAAGTGCATGAGACAGAAAAAGATATTTTAGAAGCATTTGATGTATTTTGGTTAAATCAAAGCCACGAGCGCATTCTGCTAAACCAAGAATAACACAATAATACAAATAAGCAGTAACAATAAAATGTGAAAATCTGAACTACAGGGGGATCAAATAAAACATTTTTCTTTGCAATCACTTTCATGTTGAGTACATTAAGTATTAAAAATTTCTCAGAATAGTCTATTTTTCCATGTTCTTCACTCATTCTTTGGATGAAGTTTCATGGTACCTAAACTGGACATCTCTGTTTACTTTGAACATTTTACATATATTTGTCTCTCTTCATTGTCTGATTCAGAGTCTTAAGAACTACTAATCTGTACAACTGAAAATTACTTTTAATTGTTAAGAATATATTTTTGGCAGAGTTTTTGTTTTCTGCAAATGTCATCTTAATTACAAAACTGCACACAAGGAGAATAAGGTATTATCTCTAACCATCTACTGCTACTTGTATTTAATCTGTAAACACTTATGGGCAGGCAAAGATATTTTTAAACTTCACAATTATCCAGCATAAAGTGAAATTTGATTGTTCTTATCTACAACAAACCCGAAAGCTCTTTACATTAACAGGCTTGTAATTTATTTGTCTTGATCAAAGAAAGTGGATCAGAATTAATAAACCAGTCTTCAGACGTCTACATCTCTAAATTTCCTGTTCATTGCTATCAAAGAAGGACTTCTTTCTAGTTTCCTTCAAATTTGATTCCTATCTGCATTGATTTCAACAAAAATAAAAAATAAAAACTAGACAGACAGTGCAATTGAAAAACTGAATTATGACAATAATATAATTACACGGTCTAACAACATGCAGGTCAGATTTGCACCAAGGCACTCCTTCCTTCCCTTTCCTAATTACCTGCTGTTATACTTGCTCTGCCTTTTCTAAGGCCAAGAATAAATGAGGGCATCTGACAGCCAGCATGACAACCATCCTCTTCTGTTTTGGACTAGTTTGTGACAACCACTTTAGGTTAAAATACATACATATACGACTAGGAAAAAAAAATCTGGCATCGTTAGTATAGGAGGTAAGCCGTTTGGAAACATAATTATTAATTCTCTTCCTCTCCCTGATGTTCATAAATCTTTTTAAGCATTGCAAAACAGCTGACTTGACATTTGGCACAAATTTCCACTGGAAATAATCAGCTGAGATAGGAGTGTGAATCTCTTAATATTCTAAATCAATTAGTTGTTTTAAAGGGAAAATTAGTAAACTTTCTACCCTTGATAATAAGGCCATCACGTAATATTCAGGAATAATTCCTGTTCAAACTGGAACATCTTTTCTACAAAAAAACACTTAATTGATTTCATAATCACCAGTGAGAGATCAAAGTACATGGAAGCAGGCTGCTACTGCTTGTGAAAGACAGGGCTCCAATTCAAGCATTAAAACACAGTAGTCTGACAAAAGCAGTGATGGACTCAGGCAGAAAAAGACACAACTTACTATTTTCTGGTCATTAACTAAACCTTTACATTATTAAACAATTAATTTAGGTTTTTAGGAAGGTTCTTCTTCAGCTGCATGAATTCTTTAGGTAAAAGCATTTAAAATCCTAAATGAAATAAACTTGTCAGTGACTAACATGTTTGCTGATCACATGTACTTGTTAACATAAATATTAATATATCGATATGACTACAGAGAAAAACACAAGTGACAAAAACTTAAACCAGATGTTTTCTATAGATAGTACATATTATTATTATTATGTTAAATGCTTGAATGTGAATGGAGTTCTTTAGAGATCTCAATTACAGATATGTGTATCTGAGCTAATTTTCAAAATTATATTTGTCATCGATGGAAAGCAAAAGGTGCTTCTGGGAAATGATTCATCTCACTGGTTTTAGATGCAAGATTAGGATGAAATAAATCTTTCCCTGGGAATGCAGTACTTTTCACTGACTATAAAAGGACAACTAGTTCAGACAGGCACATCTAAAGTTATGTCAGATTAATCTTAGCCAGTGTGCTCACAGTATAGATTACAACCAAATGACAGCACTAAAAAGACTGATTCTCATGTGAATCACTGCAACAGCATGTAATTCTCCACATTACTGTACCCTTTTGAAAGTACTCTTCATTCATTCTGGCTTCAAAACCGTTTTTATCCTGAATAATGTACAGTACACACATAGCAGTGTGCCACTAAGGGAATGATACCAAATCAGTTTATTGACAATTTTAAAGTATTCCAAGAAAAGAACTGAAATGTCCTTTGTACGTGGTGAGAAAATATGAATGAAATAACATGCTTAGCTTCACTTTTGGTACTTTCAAGCACAAGCTTGTTACTATGAAAGCTGAAAAATATTTCAGTGAAAGATTTACCGCTAATTTCTTCTGTTTTCTTTTGGGGGAGGAAGGCACTGCTGTAGGTTTGTGTACTGCCTCTGGTTGGGATGGAGTTAATTTTCTTCCTGGCAGCCCATATATGCTGCTGTGTTTTGTGTTCATGCCTAAACCAGTGCTGATAAGGCACCAAGGCTTTAGCTGTTGCTTACGTAGTGCCAGGGCTGCCTGTCTCTCACCCTGCCCGCCCAGCGACCAGGGAGGGGACACAACCAGGACAGTTGGCACCAGCTCACCAATTGATGTTCCACATCACCATGCTCAGCAAGAACGCTGTAGGGTGGTCTTTCCAAACTGGGGTTGCACAAAGACTGGCTGGCTGTCAGTCTGCCTGCAGGAGGTGACAAGTGATTGCCTTTGCATCACTTGTGCCACCCCCCCACTTATTAAACTACCTCTGTCTCAACCCATGAGGTTTTTCATGCTTTTGGTCTTCTGATTCTCTCCCCCATTGGACTGGTAGGAGGCAGGGGATGGAGGGCATGGGAAGAGGTAAACTAGCAAGTGCTTATTTGGTGGTGAGGATCAACCCACCATGGTTTAAAATTTTGTCTTCTGTCCTTAATTTAGGTCACACAGTTTTGCCTGCTAAGCAGCACTGCTCAATTCAGTAAACTCTAATGAATCTTGTGTAAGTGGCCTTAAAGTGCTGAAGCAAAAAAACTGTAAATTACTCAGTGTCAAACCATAATCCCATACAGCAAATTGCTTGAGTTCAACTAACCTTGAGCCTGGCCTGCTGAGTTCTTCCAAAAAATCGCACTTCAATGTTTGTCTCAGAATCAAAATCCAAATTTGCTGAATAAACTATAAAGCATGTTTATTCCTCATTTCAAACAAGCTTGCCTGTTAAACCACTATTATATAGGGAAAGCATTTTATCACGCCCTTCCCCATCTTACAGTCATTTTCTGTAAGTCAATAGTTTTGATAATACCTACAGTTTTTCCTCTTTTTTTAGATTTCAGATTTTTTTTTTTTATTCCAAGCATGAAGAGAATCATTAAAAATTTATTTGAACTGCTTGGAAGATAATGCATGTTGTGAAAGAACAAAGGCTCTATAAGCAATGAAGATTAACTTTGTATTTACCAATGACCTCCTGTTATTGTTACCTGCCTCAGGACATTAGCTCCCTTGGGACATAAAATTACTAAAGTGAAAATTATTACAAGATCTGTCTATTTTCCTTTAACTTCTGCAGGACAGCTCTAAATAATATCTCCGGCACCAGTAGTAAGATGTCTCTACAATGAAAGGACAAAGCCAGCAGTTGTCAAACTGAATCTGCCCTTGTTGTAAAAAAATTACACACAGGTCTATTAGGCACTATCGATGCTTTCCTTAAAAAAAAAATGTGACAGTTATCTAAATAATCATCCTGCTGTTTCAGATAGCAAAGCTGGCACAATCAGCTCTAATACGTTGCTTAAAGAGGGTGTGAACTTTCATCTTTGGAGGGTTTTCTGAATAAAACAAGCATATTAGAAGGTGTAATTATAAATGGTAACAGACCCAGTCAGTCCAGTCCTGTGATTCCAGTACTCCCCAAGTACCAGAAGAAATGTTTGCTCATTTGATAAACCCTGCCAAATAGCAGTTTTCAGTACTTATTTAACCATAATGGTGATGCTTTGGTAATGGCAATGGTAACATTAAGTCACTTCAGCAAGCTGTCCCAAAGAAACACCCCTAAAGGAACTGTACATAAGGAACAATGGTTTCTGTGTATTCAAACTGAGTTACATGTGTCTTGAGACGTTGTTCCAGACTCTCTTCATCAGTTCTTAGTATCAAAATTATAAGCTACTTCAACACAATCAAGGGAAAAGTGCTGCTCACCAAAACTGTCCCCTTTACTGAGTCCTGGTTAGAGTCTGATATTTTTATCATGATGAGGTGTTGAAATTCTTTGGCTGAAACTTCATGGGAAGGAAAAACAAAAGAAAGCAAACCAAAACCAAATAAACAAACAAACCCATCACCAAATACACGTTAAAAACAAAAACAACAACCAAAAAAAAAAAAAACAAAAACCAAACACCTGATGAATGGAAATTACATTCTACTATTTATACATATATTCTATTTATTTATCTTTTTAAGAGCACAATGTAAGGCATGGTTTGAACTATCTTTGTTATAGTAAGAATGTTGTAGTACTGCAGTACATTAGAATTGTGGTAACATATATAACACATAACTGTCCAGGCCAGATCAGTTGAGTTTTATTAACTTGCTCCTCTGATAATAAAAATATAAAATAGAAATCAAATAAATAAAATACCAGAGATGTTTCAATGCATAAAAAGTCAGAAGACTGCTCTTCTGAATGGGGCACAGATCTAAAAGTCAAATAAAGAGACAAGTATTGTAGAGAGGTATGTTGAGGACACCTTAAAATTAGAATTACGGATACACTGCTATACCATATTCTGCAAACCAATACTAATGCAAGGGTGCATTAAACTAAAGCATTGAAAACAATGGAAGATCAACTGCAGGTAAGCATACATATGATTTACTGAGACAAGTATCAATTACACTCAGATACACCTCAAGTGTCTGTAACTTCCAGAGGTAACAGTTTGACTTAGTGGTTCACTAAGAAAAAGTTTCAACTTCTCTCCCTGGATTTTTTCAACACACACTTGCCAAAGTCAGACCTTTTCTAAGTATGTTAAAAAAAAAGTGGGTTACTTGGCACAAATTTCTCCAGCTGTTCTTAACTGTAAAGAACACTTGATTTCAGGGTAGGCCAGAAATTAGTCTGATAAAGTTCAAACATATGCCCTCATAAAAGCTTCGTTAGGACAAGACTGTAACTCCTTGAAAGAAAAAGTTCTACCTTAGAAGTAATGCAACAGTAGCGTTTTCAAGTGTGACACAGAACAAATTTTGCCCACTTAGAGCTGGAAGAGCAATCCAGTCACTTCTGACAGAAATGAATATTGATAAATGCATTTTATGTACAAGTACCTAACCCAAACCACAAAACTGGAAGTCACCCCCTCAATCTAGTGTTGTCGTATTTTCCCATTTCTTATATCAATCTCCAACAGACCTTTCTGGGCCACAGCAGAATATAGGCTTTTAGTTTAAGATGTTAAACTTGAATACTGAAAGGTGAAGCAGCAGACCTTGCAGGTTTATTTTCAGGGAAGTAAAATCCAAACTGTTCTCAAGCTTGGAATTAACAGCACCGACTTATTTTCACTTTGTCCAGTTTAGTTCCTCTTACATATTCCTTCTGATCTAGACTTAATCAGAGATCATTCTATTAGATAAGGGGAGCTCCTTACTTCCAAAAAGAGAACAGTTAATGATGATTTACTTTAATATGCAAACCCAAGTAGCTTAGTCTTGTCAGATAAGTGAAAGCAAAAATTCAAAATTGATTTTCACAGACTATAAAGATGCTGATAGATGAGCATAGTTTAAGGAGCATGAAACATGGAATTACTACACAGATATTCCTAGTTCATTTTCCTTATAATACTTCACAGCCCATCCTTGGCTGTCTTCTCTCACTTTCACAAGCTTCACTTGAAACTTGAGATACAGATGCAAGTACAATATAAGCTCATGAAAGGTTTAATAAGCTTCTAATTTCCAGGCTTCAATAACCAGTTTCATTTTAAAATAAGTTCTTTGGGGTTGTGCTTTTTTTTTGTTTGTTTTGCTTTAATCTATCTTCTTTTGTTTCCAAGCCAGAAACTGAAATAACTGAGAGTCACTGAAGTCACAAAACAAATAAACAGCTGAGAAAATAAACAGCTTTTGCAGCTACTTCAGTAGCCTCTTCTAGACTCTTCTGCTAATAAGACTATGTGCTTGCATCACTGTAGCTTGCACAGGCAAATCTAGTATGTCACCAGCATCTCTTACTTACTTTTTCAGCCATTTACCAATTTCTTTATGGTGACTTAAAAAAAATACAATCTTTCTCAACAGTCACAATGTATATATATATTTTTAAGGTAGTTTGAATAATATATTATCTCTGTAAAGGAAACCTTGCAAAGTTTTAATGTAATTACGAGAGAACATCATCAAAAAAGTTGAAAGACTATGAAACATTAAACTTGCAATAATTACACATTGTTTTTAATTTAATTAACAGTAACACAAAAGGTTTGTGCAGATAGCAATATCTGTTAAAACAAAACAAAACACCTGAAAATTCCTACAACACACACACTCCTGCTTCCCCAGTTTCATATAGAGAAGTGAACAGATTGTATTTCCTATAAATTCTAATAGATTACTTTAGTCAACAGAAGTCTCCAGTGAATGAAAACATTTGGGTTTTATTTTCACAGACAACAACATTTCTTATTACTCAAATGTACTTCTCAAAGCAGTTGGTTTTTCTGTTTGTTTGTTTTGAGGTTTTTTTTTGCACAAGCTGCTTTCCCCTCACTAGGAAGGAGCCCCCTTGTCACCCCTTCCCACCAGCAACTCTTCTACATGCTCCTCCGGGACAGAGAATGCTCTGACTTTTCCCCACATAGGGCCCCATGTTTCTGCTCTGCATCCCCTGTAAATGTACACAGTATAACCTGTCATTCAGTTGCTGTCAACAAGCAGGTCTCTATGCAATACACTCTAAGTGGATTATCATATACAGCATACTGTATACAGTATTATATCCCATGTCCCTCCTGAGAACCTATGGACAAAAATATTTCCCTAATTACCTGTTCTGCCATATCGAATGAAAATTTGGTTACTTGAGATATTCAGTATCTAGCAGAGAAATCTACATTTTATTCTGAAGAATATGACTATTTGAACATGAAGAAAAAGTAGTAAAGAAGTTTAACCTAAGTAGCTTACTTATTGCATTCAGGTTTCTGTAAATCAGTAAACCTATGCAATTCACTTAGCTACTTGCCATTAACCCAGTTTGCTTTGTTTTTACCACTGCACTGGTGTTTGGTAAGAAAAGGAATTACATTCCTCTCGTGAAGATTAGGTTAGCTGTTACACATTTTTAAATTACATGCTCACGTCCACCTTTCTCTTAAATTTTCATTTTCTTCAGAGTCTTTAACTGCTTTTATTGCTAACTGAAACTTTTCTCCCTTCTCATAAAACCCTTGAGACTCTAAAAGCTTGAAAACTATAAATCATGGCAGAACAATTCCAATGAACTTAGTTATGACAGTGCCATTTTCCAGCTGATACACATAGGTGTCAAAAGTATCCTGTTCACATTAATGATTAATGATAGAGTGATAGCCCAGGAGAACCACCAGGGATACCTGATCTCAAATAACAATGAAGTGAGAGGTGCACAATAGTGGTCTTACCCTCCACTTCATGTTGCTGAAAAGCAGAAGCTTAATGGGAAGAACAAAGATGTGTCCTTAATCCTCAAGATTCGGCTACTTACTTACAACATTAATTCTAAGACACCTAGTAACATTTTTGGTATCGATATTTGGAAAATTTCTGATGGCAACACTCATCACCATGTGAAGCACTACATGCAATTTCAATAGGATAATTTTCAACAATCTACTATTTTTAATTAGATGCCTAAAGGATTAACAACTTACTATACAGCCTTTTCCTTTTTTCCCCTAGAAGTTAACATGGGAGAAAACAATCCAGTGTGTAGGCACAATGAAAAGCTCAAGTTCATTTCTGTACAGAAAGTCGGCTTTTCTTCTATTAAAAATATACATGGATTCCAGCAACTAATGACAGAAAAAATATAATCTATAATTGAGTTAAACTTACTAATGGAGCTTGAAAAAAGGCTTCCTGTGGAACCTAAATAATTCTTTTTAATGTCTGAAATGCCTGTTGATTATCTTTTTTAAATAAGCACAAAGTCAAATGTATAAACAAGTATGGATTTACCTCAAAGCTTACTTTGTTCCCTTGATAAGTGCAGTTTGTCATATAAATTTTAATTTATAGCTAACAATACACGTCTAAATCTAATTACTTAGTACAAAAAGCATTAGTAATTACTCAGTAAATACAATAATTTGCAAAATCATAATGTTGTTTACTATAAGACAAAAATGCAGAAGGATACCATCACATTACACATACACATGAATTATAAGGTGTCAGGGATGGCAAAATTAACAGAAAAATTCCATATCAACAGCTATAAAACTCCTGTGGCTTCTCAGTTTTGGTAGCATGAAACAATCATCATAATCTAAATTTTCTACTAAAGCCAGCCCATATTTTTTAAAAATTTTTTTTTAAAGAAAAATCAAGATAACTCATACTATTTGCTATGTTTTTATTGTTCTCAACAGCGAGCAAGATACTGATAAAGGACAGGGATTGTGTTTTAAAAGCTCTTTTAAAAATTGTCAAAGTCCTTACAAGAAGCTCCCCTTGGTTATAAAAGCAAATACTGATACTTAGGTTTGTAAGACTTAAGACTTTTTTACCAGATTTGTCCATATTTGTCCTCTTTCCTTCCCTAAATAACTGTCAGGATAGTGTAAGACAACTGTTCTGGTTTATGACTGGTCTTCCATAGGGTTTTAGATGTCATTAATGATTTAAGATGATTTATTTTTTTTGGTGCAAGGGTAAAACCTAAAACCTCAACCACTAAAGGAGGCACCACAGAGGCCACAATGCCAGTTGCTTTACATAGCCAGAAGTGCATCCCAATTGCCTTTTACCCTCTCTTTTTATCTTATTACGCAGTTCTTCATCCAATGAAATCTTTCCTTTAGCCTGCAGAAGATAACACAGTCAAGAATAAAAGCCAGGGAAAAATTTTAAGGGAGGAAACTGAAAGGCAGATAAATAAACATAAGAAACAATTTTTCAGTGGTCAAAGTCTCTCTCTTATGGAAGAAGCTTGTTGGATTTCTTAATTGTTCAGCTGTCCCAAACTGAACACCATTTTATGTACAATTGCTTGTATTTTTCACCTTTTTACTTGATCCAGAGGCAAGGGCAACATAATTATGGTTCGGTGCAATTCTGCACCTACAGCCAAAATAAGAGTGAAAATTTTGATTTATTCTAATACTGAAGGTGTGTTTCTTCCCTATTTTTGTTACTTAGTATTATGATTTTGTTACAAAAAATATCTCAGCACTTGAAAAACATACACCCATCTTTCTAAAGATTAAACTCATATGGAAATGAAACCCACATATGGAAATGTGGTTGGAATAATCTATCCCAGTGGCAAAATGCCAAATATCTACAAAAAGTACAAGAACAGGATAAGTATATACTGAATTTTCTCCATTACAGATTCCTAGCCTCTCACTACTTATGACACAGGAATTTGCTGATCCAGAAATAATGTCTTTCTTTCAACAAACTGCTGGATTTCCTTCCATTAACTTCTCTAATTAGTTTCTGAACTCTCATTTTTTCTGATCCTTAACATCCTATAGCAATGAGTCCTAAAGTTTCCTCACGATTTGTGTAAAAATATCTTGCTATATATCTGCTATAGGATTATTTAATTTCAGCCCTCTAGTTCGTGCATTTGGAAAAGCAAAGAAAAAGTGTTTTACATCACATTTTCCCCTTCATTCACCTCTATCTCAAATATACCCGGTCATCTGTTTTCCAAGCTGAACCATCCTACTTTAAGTCACTTCTCATATAAAATCTACATTTAATTACTCTTCTTATCCTTCATGCTTTTTGTTACTTCCAATATATTCTTTTGAGACTGGAAATCACCAGAACTTCATACAACATTGAAAATATGGGCATACCATTGACTTATACAGTTGCACAGAAATGCCTTTTCTCATCTTTTCCTTATTAATGATTCCTAATATTTAATTTGCTTTTATGATTGCTACTGAGAGCCAAAATGTTTTTTCACAGAACTAATATAACTGTGAGGCAATTTATAAGAGCATTTGTAAGAGAGCACAGTTAATACGGTGTAGCAGATATAAAATGAAACCAGACCTTCTGTTACTCTTTACAGGATAAGGAGGAAACAGATTTTTAAAAAACCTTCAAAAATGTGAATTGCGCCACATACTCATTGTTTAGATATGTACACTATACAAATACAGTATGTAACATGAGCACCATTCTCTGTAAATGCCCAACCTCTCCTTTCCCATCTCTGATTCCTATATTTATATAAAATTGCTAAATACAGTTTAAAATGAAAGGATGATTTCACTAATAAAGAATTATGATATTAAACCCTCTCCTACCCCAAATAACATTAAAAAAAAAAAATACCACTCACTCTCAGCAACACATTATCCCTTAGTTGGTTTACTTCAAAAATATCCACAAGATAAGGGCTTATGAAAAACATGGTTTACAGGCAACATATTTTTCCAGTAAAATATTCCATCATGTCTTGACATTTCCTCCATATTTTGATACAATACATACTCAGCATTTAGTCAACTAATGGAGGTAGAAGATTGGAGGGAACACTTAAGGATGGACTCTAATGGTATCTCCAAGTCTCAGACCCAGATTTTGAAAAAGAATTCCTGTGGTCTGAGGTTCAGACACTCCATCTGCAAAACTAATTACACAGCTCTATATGTACTAAGCAATCTTTTTAAGGTATCATGTAACTGTGTAAAACTGAGACCACATATCACAGTATCACAGTATGTTTGGGATTGGAAGGGACCTCAGAAGATCATCTAGTCCAATCCCCCTGCCGGAGCAGGAGCAGGTGAGGTCGCATAGGAACATGTCCAGGCGGGTTTTGAATGTCTCCAGAGAAGGAGACTCCACAACCTCCCTGGGCAGCCTGTTCCAGTGCTCTGTCACCCTTATTGAGAAGTTTTTTCTCAAATTTAAGTGGAACCTCTTGTGTTCCAGCTTGATCCCATTACCCCTTGTCCTATCATTGTTTGCCACTGAGAAGAGCCTGGCTCCATCCTCATGGCACTCAGCCTTTATATGTTTATAAACATTAATAAGGTCCCCCCTTAGTCTCCTCCAAACTAAAGAGACCCAGCTCCCTCATAAGGGAGATGCTCCACTCCCTTAATCATCTTGGTTGCCCTACGCTGGACTCTCTCCCTGTCCTTCCTGAACTGAGGGGCCCAGAACTGGACACAATATTCCAGATGTGGTCTCACCAGAGATATATAATTTCATTTGATTACAAGACAACTACAATTGAAGTCTCAGTAATTACAACATTACACAATGGAGGAAAATCAAGTGTTCGTCATTGCATTAAAAGAGAAATTTATCAGCGACATGCATAATTATTCCTTTAACATTGTGTTTAGTTGCTATTTAGATAAATTTAACATAATTTCAATACACATAATATATATATCATAATGCTTATCTTGGTTAAAAACATTTGCCAAATTAAAAATTTTTTTGTGATTTTTTTGGTCAATACTTAAATAAGATTTAACTCTACTCAGCAGAAGGGTCTCTGATTCAAATTAAAAAAAAAGGGGGCGGGGGGGCTATAAGAGGATTTTAAAAAAATTTGAACCCATTTTAATTACACTTCTTCTGTGTAGCCATGTCTTAAAATGAAGGCTTCATTTCTAAAATAATCACAGTTTTCATTTAAAGTGGTTGTTTGGAGCTACCTAATGTATTCCTCAATCATGCTTTAGAAAAGAAATTATAATACAAAGGAGTTTAATCTACCTTCTTTATTAAAAAGACAAAATCCCCACCATTATATTCACCTAATTGAAATGAGAAAGTAAAAAAAAAAAAAAAATCAAATTAGAAGTAACTCACACAAGGTACCAGCCAAACTTGTTATGTGACTGGTTTTGCATCATGAAAGACATTTATATACCTTTTGTTTGTAAGGGAAAAGTATAAAATACTAAGTAAAAATAAAAGCAGAGGAAAAGACACTTAAGCAAGCCCTCCTCAAATGGTTGGATTCACTTACTTTTTCTCCTCTTTCAGTTTCTTACACAATTTATAAAGGAGAAGAAAATATAAAAAGGAACCGTAGCTACATTTCATTCTTTAAAAATATTTATTTAATACTGTAAAGCCAGCAGCATCAAAAGGACTTTCCAGATCTCATTTTAAACAGCCCAAATTGAATCTTGAATATGTGAACAGTAAACACCAACTGAGATACTTTGAGAAAAGCAATATGAAAGTATTATTTTAGCTATTCAGTATTTTTACCTCATGAAACACATTGTTTTATATTAATGCATATTTAATATTATTTCTAGTACTTACAATTAATAAAATACAGTAATTTTAATTTATATTTAAATGTTCACAAATATTTTCAGAGACCTATGTCTTAGTTCATCATGCTTAACACCGAGAGTGTGTTCTTCCCTTTATGGCCAGTGTAAAACAGAATCAGTACTTGATTTAGGTGAAAATGTTACTCCAGAGGAAACGGAACAGTTATACAAATGGTAAAAGCATAGCTGTATAAATAATAATAATAATCCATAAAAGCTCTTTCAGAAGTGAGGTCTTCAGAAACCACTATCAATTAGCAAAACAGAAAATTTATTCAGTTGCTCTTTAATCAAATGGATAACAATCAGAAGTGAGTATGCCAAGTCAAATAATTCACCCCATGTGTAAACAGATGAGAAAAACTTTGCAAGAACATAGTCATTAAAATGACTGTACAATCTTGATCAAAAGTTCATGCATATCCATTTCCAATACTCCTCCCAACTTTTATTACATAGCAAATCTTCCTATAATCTTGGCTTACTGAATACATGCAATAATCACAATTGCATTCTTCAGATAAACCACTTCATTTTCAGTTGTTTTAGTTAATGCATTTCAGTATTTTCTATACATTTCTATTTTGTCTAGACTGTCAGAAAATCTAGATAAACAGAATTAAAGCAGAAAAAAATTGAAAACCCAAATTCTGACTGCTTCCCTCATTTCTTGCTATTCCAAACCAAATCATATTTACAATATAATTTTTAAAACACATTATATAGGTTTTTTTAGATATATTACTTCATTGTTAAATATTTTCAAATTATATAAATTTCTTAAAAAAATCTGAATTTACAGGATTCTTCAAAATGCATCAAAACTTATTCAATATGAAGTTTTTAGCATACTCAGTCTTAGTAGCAGTGTAAAAACACTAATATCTTGTCTAAATATTCAAATTTTTTAACTACATGCATTTAATGTCTAATTAGATGTCCTAAAAAAAATAGGAACATAGACACACTAAGATGGACTGTTAATCATGAATTAGCTAAATAAATGTTTCCTGTCTCAAAAAGTAGGCCATCAGCTGCAATACGGGCATTTTATGCTGTGTACATTTGCTAATACTTCATTACATGGCAGTTCTTTCTTTATGACCTCTCTATAACTATTCGTTTGACTAATTTAATTCCCGGTTATGACAAAGTCATCCATCCAGCTGAACAAAGGAAGCCTATAGATGTGTGGGGTTTTGGTTGGTTGGTTGGTTGTTGTTGTTGTTTGTTTGGCTGGTTTCTTTTTGGTGTTTTTGTTTGTTTTCATTTTAGCCAAGCTTTTGATCCTGTCTCTTACAATATCCTTATGGACAAAATGTCCAGCACACAGCTAGACAAGTCCATAACGTGATGGGTGAATAATTGACTCCTGGGTCAGGCTCAAAGAGTTACAGTAAATGGGGTGACATCAGGCTGGCAGCCAGTCACCAGTGGGGTTCCCCAGGGCTCAATGTTAGATTCAGTGCTCTTTAATGTTTTTATAAATTATCTGGATGTAGAAATCGAGTGTGCATTAAGCAAGTTTGCCAATGATCTTAAATTAGGAGTAGCTGTGGACTGCCTTGAGGGCAGACAGGCCTTACAGACAGATCTGGCTAGACTAGAGAGTGGGACAATTGCCAACCATATGAAATTTAATGAGTTACGTGCCACATTCTCCACTGGGATGGGGTAATCCTAGCTATATACAAATCAATGGACAAGAGGCTGCGTTCTGGGGGTTTGAGTTGATGACAACTTGAATGGGAGTCAACAGTGTGCCCGGTCAGCAAAATGGGTCAACCACGTCCCCATGCATCAAGCACAGCATTGCGAGCCAGTCAAGAAAGGTGACTGTCCCACTCTACACCACACTGATGCAGCGCCACCTCAAGTGCTGTGAGCGGTTTTGGCTGCCTCACTACAAGAAGGACATCAAACTGAAAGTGTACCCAGAGGAGGGTAACCAAAATGTGGATGGTTTCAAGGGCAAGAGGAGTGGCTGAGGTCACCTGGTGTGTTCAGCTTGGAGAAGTCTGATGGGGGAACCTCATTGCAGTCTACAACATCCTCAAGGGAACAGCAGAGTTGGAGGTGCTGATCTCTCTGTTGACCAGTCATAAGACTGTTGTGAAACTGTGTCATGGGAAGTTCAGAATAGACATCAGGAAAAGGTTCTTCACTGAGGGGGTGGTCGGTCACTGGAACAGGCTGCCCAGAAGAGTGGTCACAGCACCAAGCCTGTTAGAGTTCAAGAAGCAGCTGGATGATGCTCTTAGTCATATGGTTTAATTTTCAGTCATTCTGCAAGGAGCAGGGGGGTGGACTTGATGATCCTGATGAGTCCCTTCCAACTTTCAACATTCTATGATAACTTGTGTTAAAGAAATGACTGAAGAAAAACATGGGTTGCAGCCTAAATCAAGCTCACACTTTGTACATACAAAAAAGGGTATTTATTACACATATTTGTGCTTCATTGATTCTCCTCAACATCATAAGACCCAGCCAAATTTCATCAGAAAGACATAGAAGAACATTGTTGCGACACTCAGTTCTCACAAAACACAGGAACACTCATACAGTACACTCATACATGGCAAAGTAGTATGTTACTACCTCTGTCATCAAAACCCACCAACTCTTCTCTTTCTCTCCCCACCCCCACCCCAGACAACACACCTTCCACTACTTCTTTAGACAGATCTCTATGCATTTTTTCTTTTTAAAAGTTAAAATGGGATTTTCTATATCAAGTGCTTTACACAACTTCTAGAAAATATGATAAGGCACATGGAAAATAAGGAGATGACTGGTGAAAGCCAACATAGCTTCACTAAGGGCAAATTGTGCCTGACAAATCAGGTGACTTACTATGATGGGATTCCAGCATCAGTGGATAAGGGAAGAGCGACTGAGGTCATCTAACTGGACTTGTGAAAAAAAAGTTGAGGGTTGCACCAAAGCCAAGTGCAAAGAAAAAGGATGGCTGGATGAAGTTCAGACAACCAAGTACTTTAGCTGCTATTCAGGGCATGGAAGACCTGCCTTATTTAGCTACAGAACAGGATTCTCAAAAAAGTTTTTCAAGTGTCACAGGTGCTGAATCCTGAGGTACCTTTCAAATCTGTCTGTACCAGACTGACTGGAAACAAAGGAACACCAGGTTGGCCAAATTACATATTTTACAGTCATACAGATGGAAAAAAAACAAAACAAATCAAACAAACCAGACACTACCCAGTGGTCACAGTACCTATGCTGTAAAATTTTTGAGCTCTTTCAAAACAATTGGTTAAACACCTGACATTAATCATGCATTGCTTTTATTCTACAAGCTAAAAAGGAGATGTCTGGGAAAGAGGTAATGAATAATTATATTGATCCATCTGTTATTTTCTCAGATTTCATGAAGTTTCCTCTTTTTTTTTTTCCTTTTTTTTTCTTCTTTTTTTTTTAATTTTTATTGCTATTGTGTTTAATAATCTGATTACATATTCCAAACTCGTGCATTAAGGCCACCAGTCTAAGATTAAAAGAGAAAAGGAAAAAAGGCATACATTCTTTTTGTTTTGTTCTGCTACCCACTACTGTAATACAAACTACCTATGTTCCTAAATACAGACCAGAATCTGGTAATAGGGAGTAACACATGTATTAAGGCCTTTACACTGAAGACGACATACAGCAACCCTGGGGCTGGACTTGCAAAAGAGTTTTAGGGGGGTGAAGACAGCAGAAAGTAAGAAAATTATTCCCTAGGAAACAAGAGGTCCCATGAGAGAAGTACATACCTTCCTGGTCATCCATCAACAAAAATCAACTGACATTTCAAACCTTTGAACTGACTTTCACAGCTAAAAACACCTTACACTTCCAGTATCAATAAGGTACCTTTCACTGATCTCTGTATGTTGAAAAACAACTATTAAAAACCTATCCTAAAATAATCAGATTCAGGATTTTGGCTTCAGGTTCTACCATTCCAGAAGTTGAAAAACTTGGTGATATGAAGTGCTAAGCTTTCTTTAACTATTTTTAGGGGGGAGTAACTTTTTTATTTTCTTTTTTTTAAATCAGTTTAGGATGCTCTTTGGGAAGAGTGGCTGGAAAGCTGCCTGGCAGAAAACGATCTGGGAGTGTTGGTCGACAGCTGGCTGAACATGAGCCAGCAGTGTGCCCAGGTGGCCAAAAAGGCCAACAGCGTCTTGACTTGTATCAGCAAGTGTGGCCAGCAGGACTACAGAAGTGATCATCCCACTGTACTCAGTGCTGGTGAGGCTGCACCTCGAATCCTGTGTTCAGTTTTGGGTCCCTTACTACAAGAAAGGCATTGAGGTGCTGGAGAGAGTTCAGGGAAGGGCAACGAAGCCGAGAAAGGAGCTGGAGCACAAGCCTTATGAGCAGTGGCTGAGGGAACTGGGGCTGTTTAGCCTGGAGAAAAGGAGGCTGAGGGGGAGACTTTATAGCTGTCTACAACTACCTGGAAGAAAGTTGTAGTATGGAAGGTGTTGGTCTCTTCTCCCAAGTAGCAGGTGATAGGACAAGGGGAAATGGCCTTGAGTTGTGCTGTGGGAGGTTTAGACGGGATAACAGGAAAAATTTCTTCACAGAAAGGGTTGTCAGGCATTGGAACAGGGTGCCCAGGGAAGTGGTTGAGTCAATATCCCTGGGGGTGTTTAAAAGCTGTGTTGACATGCTGCTCATGGACACAGCTTAGAGGTGGACTTAGCAGTGTCAGGTTTATGGCTGGACATGACCTTACAGGTCTTTTCCAATTGAAATTATTCTATGATTTTATACTTTGAGACATCATAAACAGCTATATCGAGAGGTACAAAACAGCCCCATAACTCCAAACTTTAAATAAATAAATAAACACACACAAGCCCCCATATATACAAAATCCAATTCCACAACAAGAGAAAGCCTAAACTTTCCAAAGAGTGCACATGTGGTTCTTAATGAACAGAGAAATGTATCCCCACAAACTGAAGCCTTTGGGGTGTCAGCACATACCTCCTGCAGGTGAGAGACGTGGGTGAAATTACCATTGCAGCATTTACACTCATAAAAAAGTTCCTATCATCAATTAGAAGGCTTGAAGAGAGGATAGGGAGCAGGAGGAACATTCGCTAAATAAAGCTTCAACAAAACAAATACTCTCCTAAATTTTACTTCTGATCAACTAACATTTTCTGACAAACTATTTAACTGAAATTGCATTGACCAGATCAAGTGGAAAGTTCCCAAAAGCAGCCCTAACATTATGTTCTTAATACCACCACACTACTTCTGAGCTAGCTCCATGGAAACAAAGACATAATTGTTCAATTCAAAAGGCTGCTAAAATTTCCATTACAAAATACGCTTATAAAAAGCCTTTACTTTGTGTTTTTATTATGAGACAGAGAAGAGAAACTAGGTTATTTTCTGTACTTTTCTGCAAGCTTCAGAGACTGGTGTAGAGATTCAACCAACACCATCACCACAGTAAAAAATTAATTATGATGAGGCTCAGCAAACATGGTGCAATTAAAGTCCAGTTATGGTTCATCATCTCCTAAGGTTCAGGGTTATTTGCTGTGCCAACCATCACATGGAGGAAACACTCAAATAAAAACATATATCTGATTTTACATTTAATTTACATTATTTGATCAAAAACGTGGTGATTAAAATATTAAACCATAAGCTAGTTTTATGGAATCAGTAGAAAGTCTTAATATTTATGTATTTTTAATGTAATGTTTGTAAAAAAATACAGTAATGCTTTCTTACTGCAAAAACTTTATTAAAATTTAACTGATGCCCCTTCACGTCAAGAGCATCCATAAGAATGCCTTTTATTCTTTTTTGTCTTCCACTATGCAAGATGAAGATAATGTTCTTTTACCCCTTTACTTTGATTTATGCCCCTTTTCTCAAGTAAGACTAAAAGGACGGATGATTAAAAAGACTGTCTCTTGTAAAATAGATTCCTCCAGTTCCTGCATACAGAAAGGGCATTATGGCATTTATCATACAAATTGCTCACCATATACATGGTTTTATCACATGGGAGGATCACAAGAAAAAATACTTTGTCACAGTATGGTTCATAAATATCTCAAATCGAAGAAAATGTAAGGCCTCAAGTTCTACTGCTGCACCACAAAGACAATAAGAACATGAATAGGAACAGTGAGCAAAAGTTTACATCATAAGATACACAAACCTAACAAAAATAATTAGCGGAACATAAGCTTTATTTCAGTGTGAGAGCCTGATTACAACCATATTCAGACCTTCACTTACATGATGGTTACACTGATAACACTCAGAAAATCCCTATGCAAATGCGGTTTTAGGTTAAGGAACTGATGTTGAAATTAAATACAGTTATGTCACCAAGTGTCTGCATGGCTTCTTTGAAAAGCTCTGTTTTGTTTTCATCTGGGAAGTATCTTAAAATGCAGCAGTTGTCAGAATGCATTTTTGCTTTTGTATTCAAATTAAATAAAATGATATAGTCCTTCCAAAAGAATCATGAGTTCATCTGTGCTTAGATTTACAGAAGACCATACAAAGGCATGAAAATCTTGATTCTAAACTGCGTAGTAAGAAGAAATGGATACTTTACTACTACTCCTGGGTAAATTAATACATTGGGTTTTGCATCTATTTCAAATGTACATCTTATTTTCAATCTGCCTAGTTGCAGCTTATGGTCACTTGTTCTTACCATGTTTCTCGTCACTAGATTAACAAGACTTTCATAAAAGAAACTCTTATCACAAGGGAGTCCCTATGCGCTTCAAATCAAGTCACCCCTCATCTTTTTTGATAAGTTCATTTGACTGAGCTTTACGTCCTTTCCTGCAAGATGTTCTCTCACAGACATAAAACAAATTACTTTTGAAGGTTAGTAGACAGGGAAGAAAAATAACAATGGAGGAACTCTCGGCATACCAGAGAAAGAAAAAAGAGAAGTTGGGAGAAACTTAACAGCAGTTTATTTCTAGAATTTTATAATTCCTTCAACAGCAAATTAAACAAACAAATGTATATGGAAAAACTTGTTCTTCTAGGCAGCACTCACATTATCTTCCAAAAAAATAAACAAGACAAAACCCTCTCAATCACGCTTCTTAGTTTTGTTCTTATGAAAAACAATTGCATCTCAGAGCTCTCCATTCATCTTAGCCCAGCAAACACAAAAGCTTAATGCCATTTAATTTTGCCAAATTGTTACATGACTCAAGTATTTTTCTTCCATGTAATCTTAAAAAAGATACCAAAAAAGTCCCTATCTTCTTACTTCTTAATTCACTCTTCTTTCTTCTTCATATTATCCTCCCATTTTTCATTACTTATAGAAGTTCTTCTTGTTCTACAAACACAACTAAACTAAACTAAATAATAGTATTCAAGATTTGTTTATAAAACCAACTTTAGTGTTTTAACTTTAAGTTCTGTTATGTTCTTAACAAATACTAAAATAGAGTTCTTTTTGTATTCACTTACTGAGCTGGGGGGAATTTTTCTGAAGGTGTACCAGAAAAAGAATCACTGAAATTACTGTAATTACTGAGCACACATAATTTATGTAACAGCAATGTATAAAAATATGCACAAAGATACAGGTAAGAAACAGGGGGGTTTTATGCGAATTGTCCTATATGTTAATGCTCAGTCTGACCTGTACATTGGTTTCCAGCTGCTCACTCCTTCATTAGCTATTCACTGTTCATAAATTTACTTGCTATTCCCTATACATAGGTAATTCCTCAGGCTTTTATCTGAACAATGGTTATGTCTACACATGTACTGGTTTTGCCTCTTTTTCAAAACACTGGAGATAATTTTTCAAAGCCCTGAAGAATACTTAAGACAACAGAAACAGGGCCCTTTAGGCCATTGTTTCAGCACACGGTTTGTTGGGGTTTATTTTGTTTTGTTTTGTTTTGGTTTTTAGTTTGTTTTTTGTTTGTTTGTTTTTCAGGTATTTTGTTTTGTATTTTTACCTTTCTGTAAATAAATTTACATCACTCTAAATCTTATTTCTGATCCACAATGTCTGTTTCAAAATAGTATAATTCTCAAGATTTACTACAGAAAAAATTATTAGAATTTTGAATGACAATACAATAGATGCCCTTCAGGCACAAAAGTGAAGTTGTGCAGGGGATGCTGGGGAGAAGCAGCTCTCTAAGAAGTCACGAGAAGAAGAATATCAGTGTGATACTTGATCTCTCATGATGCAAGTACAGAGCTTCTGAAGCCCAGCAAAATGAAAGTGTACATAAACTCAGATTCAAGGTGACAGACAAAATTCTCCAACTTCTGATGGACTGTCCAACTCAAAGCAACATATTTACTTGGCCACTTGCTGGAGCCACGCTTTGAAATTTCCATGAATTCACATTTTGTGTTTGTACAAGTACAAGCCTCAGGGTTGTCTGTTTATTCCTACACCTCCTCCTCTCATCTCATCATTAGCTTCCTAAATAAATGACACAGAAATCTTACAGACAAACACTGTATGTATGGGGCACAGCTTTCAGTATCAGGAGGCTACAGGAGACCTTGTGTGGGAGCAGCTGTGAACTGCCCTGGGCTGCTCATGCCATTTCCAGCCTGTTCCAAAACCACTGTGAGTAACCCACTGCACCCCAAAACAGCAGCCCCCCAGCACAGCATGGTGATCCCTGCTCAGTTGCCTGTAAGCCACAGGGGCAGGTGACACTGACAGGCTCTGGGGGGTGAGGTACAGCTCACCACAGCAGGGGTCTGCACCCCCAAAGAGCAGCAGGTGCCCCATGCCAGGGCAGTGACACCCCGAGGGACGGCCACTGAGGAAAAGCATGGCAGAGGGAGAACTGCAGAAGTGCTGTGTGACTGGGAAAAGCTACTAATAAGCAAAGAGGTGCAGAGAAGACAAGCGAGCAAAGTGCAGAAGAGATCACTAAGAAGCATTGGGTGGAAACCGTAATGCAAATGACCCTGATGGTGCTGCCCACGGACTGTTGGAGGAGCTGGGATGAAGCCCAGGAGAAGCTGGGGTTGGCGAGTATGGGCGCTCAGCCTGCCCCCAGTCTGTGGCGGGTGGGAAAAAGTGTTTAAGTAAGTTTTTTTATTATTTATTTATCCTCAATACCCAACTAAGCTATTAAAGGTTGTGTTAACCAGCAACAAAGTAAGTAAAAATTCCCCAAGTCAAGGCTGTTTTGCCTGTAGCACCATATTAGACAAGCAGAGCTCTAAATTTACCCAGGCTTCTGTAAGAAAATAAAACACTAGATCAGAATGTGCAACATGCAAGGACACCTAAGGCATTTGGCTTTGTAACTATAAGGAAAACTGTGTTAGTAATGGAGATAATACCCTTTTTCAAATCTCAGCAGTTCATAACCTGTTCTCATACTAACTGTAAATCTGTATGCAGTAACACATTGTCTTGTTGATTAATGGGACAATGGCAGGAGGCAATCCCTCTATGAAAGCTGTTTCACCTGATTTCAAATACTTTTCTGCATTAGAGATATAACACTTCAAGGAGAAAGGAAATCAAATGATGGTTCAAACTGATAACACTATCTGAAGCTAATATAAAAAATAAGGAAAAATGTAGAAAAAAGTACTCTGGCAATCTACTGCAGAGACATGTCCAGAGAACCAGACCTCAGAGAAATGGTTATTTTTTGTCTTCATTATCTCACTATGGAGAATGCCATAATCCTGCCTAAAATTCTATTTTCAGTTGCCATTACATCACCATTCTATTTTATTTAGAGAAATGTCATATCAAAGTAAATGATTTGTGCATTGAAAGACATTTTACATTACTGGTGGAGGAAACTGTTGGCAAAGTGACTTAACTATTGAGCCTGGTTTCTTGGGTTTACTTAAGGAATTAATGATTTAGTGTTCAGAGATAAAAAATAGTCTGTGCCATTAAAATAATGAGCATCTTATTATTGAAGTGGAGTATTTGCTTGGAGTTTGTAAATTACACTATAGTCGAGTTGTATGCATTCCATATAGAACCACAACTCACAACTCAAAATTGCATGTGCAGATTCTAAATTACTAACTAAATTACTTTAGTTGAAGGTCATAAAGATTCGCTGGTTTAGCTTTTGGCTATTTTCACCATGACAGACTTAAAAATTCTTATGGTAAAACATATAAAGTATAATATTCATGTTCTCAATTTATTCCCTACCTTTTACCATGGCAATTCTCAAATCTGTGTTTGTAATTACTTCCAGCATTTCCACCTGCTTCCGCTGTCAGCAGCCCTTACATTACGCTTATTAAGCATTAACAAAAGAGCCTCTGGTATCCCACAGGCCTTTGTGTCTCACTGCTCTGTGCCTGTTCCAAACGACCTTGCTGTATTGCAACCAGAGATACACAATGGTGCCTTTTGCCCAGGCCCAGCTGGCTTCTTTTTGACTCCTGTCTCTGTGCACACACAATGCTGAAAGAATGAAAAATATTATGCAAAACCAACAGATTTGCATAGGTAACAAAATTATTTACACAGAAACTCTCATGCATTACTAAAAATACAAATATTTCCTTTGCAATAATATCTTTAAAATATCTGGAAAGAGAAACACTTCAAGGATGAAAGAATTTTCAACATCAAACCATCAATCACTTTGATTCTGCAATGAAAATACATTACTGTAGCTTTGTATTAGAAATGTTATTTACTAAATGTCCACATTAAACAGATTTTGGAGTCGACTGTATTTCATTTAAGTTCAGTACATTTTCAATATTGAAAAAGAATAAATTATATTGTCAAGATTTCTACCCAGTCAGCAAGGAACAATTCCAAAAGAGGAACCAGGCATTCATTCAAAGAAATTACTTGAAGAAAGAGAAGAAGATTCCTTCAAGGAAGAACACACTTCTTCATAAGATACTGGAGATTTTGTCCTTTTCTTCTATGAAAACTCTCCATCTGGCAACCATGCACACGAAAAGTTTTTGATGATCTGTTCTTATAGCAGCACCTTGAGAAGCCCCTGTATCAATAAAATTATTGCTATTCTGCACAAACCATGGACTAGGAGTGTCAGCTTTCACCAGTCAGGACTGATTAGTCTGAGTCTTTTGACAAGTTTACACAGCAGCTGATAAACATCTGACTTGTCAAATACAAGAGCTTTGAGAAAAACATATGGAGATTATATTGTATTTTTAATATCACAAAAAATCAAGAATAATTGGAAAACCTAAACTAAATTCTGTACTTCACCAGCAAACTTTACAAGCAACTCAATGAGCAAGCAAGACTACCCAACAAAGCATGGTAGTGGTGAGCAGTCCAGGCATCTGTAGGAACCCATTTAGTTTTCATGTTTTATCATGTGTGAGCAGCCCCCTTCTCATATTTCTGCAATATCAGACAGTGGCAAAGCAATTTAGGCCTGAAGCTCTTTGGCTAGATTTAGTGACAAGTACACGGAAACTGTGTAAGACAGAAGAAAAACAAAACGATACTTTGGCAATACAAGTAAAAGTTTAGTAATATTCAGCTATCCCTAATGGTACAAGTAAAAAGAAAAATCAAGATTTGAAAGATTTAGAAGCAATGAGGTTTACACCATTGTTTAAGGTGAGTGTGAAATCCTCTAGCATTCTAATGCAATTCCCTTAAGATGTCTGATCTGAGTTGATATTTAAAAGAAATAGCAACTGCCATATGTTAAAAAAAAGACATGAAAAATAAAACATTAACTTATGCTACATTTTTATATAAATCAAATACATTGATAATCTGTAAGATTATGTTGTAGAAACAAATATATTTAAAATGAGTAATAAAATTAAGTAATTTGCAGAAATTTTAAAGTTGTAGTTTATGGATTTTATAAGACAAGTAAATTAAGTTATAACAACCAGAAATTCACTGGAGACTAAAAGTAAATAACTTGGAAAACCTACTGTGTTGCAAGCACTTGCACTCATTGTAAGACAGTAAAATAGCAAGAGCTACAGTCCCTGATTCCCTTAGCAACTACAAGGAGTTACATCTGAAAATGAAGTGGAGAGAAAGGCAAACCTGAAAATGAGAGCAGTGATACCAGAGCAACAGGCCAAAGCTGACCACAAATTACAAAGCAAATATCAAACAATTACCATTACTGAAAGCACTACAAAAAGAAGTCCCTCAACTAACCACTCAAAGTAGTGCAGAGTGTGAGTCTTTTGAGTCTACTTCCCAACACATGTACTGGGGTGACAAGCCAGCACATCTTTCTCTGCAGGAGTATGAGCTTACTGCTGTCAAAAATAGGACAAAAAGTCAAAAAATAAATCACTTTATTAAAATTTCCATTAGACTGCCCTTTCAGATAGATACTGGTAAAAGTATGCATGCTTCTGTATTATTTTCTGTAATGATAATAACAAGCCTTCACCTGCAAACTAAGGGCTTTATCACAAAACCTCCATGTAAATCAAATATATGATGAGGTTTTGTTACTTTATTTGTCTTCAAATTGCATAGCATACAAAATTATTTTTTAACCTTAAAATACAGTTTTGGCCAAAGGACAGATCACAAGTTACCCTATGAGATGTTGGAAAGCTAGAAATCAGCAGTGTAATATGAAAAGAAGCCAGTACTACTCGTACAAGACTGGGAAGAAAATAGCATAGTACTTTGAAAACCAGAAGGGGCTAGTAAGAATAAAAGTCCAGTTGTATTAACGGTGACAAGCTAGTCAGATAGTCAATAAGCAAGAAGGTTCTTCATCGACTGACCTGTTATTAAACTGAGGACTTTAATTTCAAAAAGAAAAGTCAAACTAAGCTCATTAAATGGACATAAAATGGTGTGAAATATGGCTAGAATAACTGGAACACATTTGGAAAACACGTCAAACTTTGAAGAATGTATTTTAACACATCAGAGATAAAGCTACGATGGTGTCTTGGCACTTTGGTTAAAAAAGAAAACAGAACAAAAAAGACAGTTAAGGAAAATGTTTTTAATTATGATAGAGAGAAAAGAAAAAATAATTTAGAAGAGGAAAAAAAAAAAAACATGAGCATACGTTGTCAAACAAGATAGGAGAACAAAGTACAGGGAGACAAGTTTTACCCTCCTGACTATAGAAAATATGTACCAAAAGGAAAAAAAAAAAAAAAAAAAAGGTACGTGCAGTATAAATGAAAAGGAGATCTATGATTCACCATAAATATAAAAGCAATTTGGAAGAGATGAACCCAAACCTGAACAGAATTTAGCCACACACACACATACACACACAAGTTGTTTTAAAATGGGATTCTTAAGCAAAGTCAACTGGAGATCCCCAATTCACTGCCTCCGAAACCAGGATGGGCATAGCTTCCAGAACAAAAGCACTACTAGAAAGGACTTTGAGGTCCATCCTCCTTACACCCTCCAATCAGATATTTACATACGTTAATATGATCCCTCCTTAGCCTTCCCTTCGTCAGGCTAAAGAGTCCCAGCTCTCTCAGCTTCTCCTCACGGGAGAGACGCTCCAGTCCCTTCATGACTTCAGAGGCCCTTTGCTGGAGTCTCTCCAGCACGTCCAATTCTCTCTTGACACAGAACTCATGGTGTGATCTCACCAGCACTGAATACAGGGGAAGAATCACCTCCCTCAACCTGCTGACAATGATTTGTTTAATGCAGCCCAGGATACCATTCATTTTCTTTGCTGCCAGGAAACATGGCTGGCTCATGTTCAACTTGCTGTCCACCAGAACCTTAAGGCTATTTCTTGCAAAGCTGTTTTCCAGTTGACTGGCCCCTAGCGTATATTGGTGTATGGGGTTGTTCTTCCTCAGACGCACGATTTTGCAGTTCCTCCTGTTGAACACCATGAGGTTCCTGTCAGCCCGTTCCTCCAGTCTATCAATGGCAGCATGATCTTCCGGTGTATCAGCCACTCTTCCCAATTTTATGTCACGTGCAAACTTGCTGAGAGTACGCTTTGCCCCAACATTCAGATCATTAATGATGACGCTTGACAGGACTGGACCCAGTATTGACTCTTGTGGTACCCTGCTGGTCACTGGCCTTCAGCTAGACTTCATGCTACTGATCACCACCCTCTGGGCTCAGCCATTCAGGTATGTTTCAAGCCACCTCACTGTCTGCTCATCCAACCTGTGCATCAACAGCTTTTCTACAAGAATCTTGTGGGATACACTGTGCAAAGCCTCTCTGAAGTTCAGTTATAGACAATATCCACTGTTCTGCTCTCATCTACCGAGTTAGTGATTTCATCATAGAATCATATTGGTTAAGCAGGGCTTCCCCTTGGTGGAGACATGCTGACTACTTCTGATGATTTTTTTGCCCTTCATGTGCCTGGAAACTGTTTCTAGGATTAGCTACTCCATTATCTTCCCAGGGATCAAGATAGATCACTGTAGATCCCTGGATCCTTCTTGTCATTCTTAAAGGTAGGAAGCAAGGACAGCAACTGTATTTGTCCATACTTTGTCTGTTCACACAGAATCTGAGTACAAGACCAAAAGTCTGAAGTATGTAAATTAAAAACTTCAAAAAACTCTCATGATTGCAATAAAAGGAATAGCCATAAAAACAGTTAAAAAAGAAATTAAAAAAAAAAAAAGAAAAGTATATTGCTCAAATGCAGTAGTTCCCAATATATTACAGATTCTGGTTTTCTTAAACAAAATGATTCAGTGAAAATTCTTGACACACGCTGGAGTACATGTATTCTAAACAATGAATTTTTCGAAGTACATCATAAATAATAAGAAGGTGGGCAGTTACTTTGCTCACTATTTTCAGAGCAGCATAGTACTCCACTGGTTTTGTGCCTTTGTTTTACTATGGTGCAATACGAAAGAAGATCAACTCAGGCTAGTTTATTTCTCTCTCTAAAGCTCTTCTAATTATGTGAAATACTGCAACTATAACCTTTTACCGCTATATGTAAATAAAAATGATGCCAATACAAACATTTACCTAATACTGAATATTGCCTCATCTTCCAAACAAGTACCAATAAGCCTGCTGTAATCTTCTCTATCCAGCCATTTAGTCAGTTTTCAGGACTTTGAAACAATCTTCTGAGATCATCTTGAGTTCGAAGATAACTGCTCTTCCAGATGTTGCACCCAAATACTTTAGAAGTTCATATTTTTCTCTCCAGCTTATTCCTCAACTCAACCCAAGCAGTAAATACGTTTCTATATAACTGTTAGTGAGAGTAATCTTTACATGAAGACCCTCTAAGAACAGGTATACTACAATGAAAACTCTGTTGAAAACTGCTCAGGATAAGGAGTAACGGAGGACAGAGCTAATATGACAGAAAGATGTTCACAGCTATTCAAATGAAGTCTTTATTAAAGACAGCCTCATGATCAACTTAAGACAGTCCAAGAATGCACTGCCACTGAAACAAGCAGTCTTATCAGCTTCTCTCTAGCGATTAATTCCTATACCTACTCATGCTGGATGAGTTTTCTAGATGCATCTCTTTCACCATGTGACAACAACACTGTCAATATTGACTGCAAGAACAAAGTCAAAAACATTTCTGAACAACAGGAGAGCATCAGACTGGCCTTAATTTACTGTGAAATTTCGTTATTTGTCAATATGCGTACCAAAAAATTGCCAAGAAAAATCTCCTTGTGATCAACATTACTTTTAGTTTCATTTGGGTTTGAGTTTTCATTACATTAGTTTAAGCTCAAAGTGCACTAACTTCTCTTACCAGATTTGGCTTATTTCTCAGTTTAGATCAACTGACTGGAGTTCTACTTTTCTCTGCAATGACTTCCCCAGTGCCCACGCATACAACTTAGTAATGACAGAGGTCAGCAGATGGCACTATTACACACTTTTTAACGTCATGCCTTTTACTGCTAAATCTTTATTTAACAGAAACCTTTTCTGATCTGCTGTGTGTGTATGTGCAAACGTGCACACAAAAGAGATCTATTTCAAAACAATACTAGCACTGTACTGATGCTCAGGGTGCAGTTTATGAAAAATCTGCCTATGTAATATCTAATAATTACCTCTGTTTCAAGGGTACTGTGTGTTAAACATAAATTATGCCTGATGCACACCTAAACTGATACCATGTTTTCTCTCTCATAAGAAACAGACATGAAAGCCACAACAATTACTACCACTGTGAAAAAAAGTCACTTCAGCACAGGACTACCCCTTTCCTCTATAAATGGGAGTATCTAGCAGACTCTGACACTGCTATTACAGAACACAAAAAAAGGATAGATTATTACATAAATTCTCTTGCAGACATCCAATGCACCCCTTCTTTTGCATAAATTAACAGATTAATTATCACATCATTGTTTACACTGGGATGATTTCAGCTTTTCCCCCAGATTAATTTCAAGGAATTCCCTCTGACCAAAACCAATAAAGGTTTCTAATCTTAAAGAAGAAAGAGAAAAAAAAATAAAAGATGCACAGTGAAAGCTTTATTTTCTTAAAAGTGAGATGCCAAATACTTCCATTGTCTTTTGCACAAGCAAGCTTTCCTAGAAGCTTTCTCAGCTAAAAGTTTACCTATATATGTCATTCAAACTATGAATTGACAGCATTTTTCTCTTTAGCTGTATATTTCATCCTTCTTTACTGTATGCATTCTGACCTCAAAATTTCTGCCTGTTCACCTATTCTGAATGAATTTGGCTCTTCCACACTGCTAGTTTACATGTAATCTGGAGAAACCAGACACAATTTCTATATAAGAAAAAGCCATTAATGGTGAGAACTAATTTAATACTATGTAAACAAAGATTCATGAACACATTTTCCTGCTATTAATGTAGCACCTTTTCCCGCAACAAAGTCATACACAACAGAGAAGGTTTTCACACAAAGCAGAGCACTGCAAACCTCACCAGACCAGAATTCTCTGCAGCCTTGCTCACACAGCCCTCCTCTCCTCCCACTAACTTCATGCCTGTTCAGTCTTCTGTAATCCCCAAGACATTAGCCAGAGCAATCGTCTCTCCTCTACATCTGACACCGATACTCAAAGGGAATTTCAAGTAGCAAAAAGGATGTTACTACTTCAAAACTTGCTTCAATTCCAGAAACAGTCAGAGGCCCAGAAGGTTGGAATGAAAATGCTTTGGTAGAGGACAACACAGATTTCAGGATGATACTAATGCTGAAGCTGACGGCAACAGCTAGAATGACAGCAGGATGCGAGGTGATTGCTGATGAGCGGAGACCATGGAAATTTGCTGAGATGATAGGAAGCAATCTACTTCTCCCGGCTGACTGTGCTGCTCTACTTTTCCTGTCCTCTCAAGCTTTCATTCCCACTTCAGTCACTAAAGAGGAACTTGTAGAAGCAGTGCAGGAACTCATTCAAAGGACACATCTTGCCAGGTTGAGCAACACAATACGCTTTCTTTCCTCCACCTAGTGTTACGTACTAGAGTGAGAAAGAAGTGAATGAACAGAGCCGTGAAGTCCATAGAGGTGTGTGTCTGTTCATACGTCACTTATATGTTGTAATGGCCTCAGATTAAACCTGCCTTGTCTGGCAAACAGAGTCATAGCACACAGTTAAATCATCACATTACATTTGCATGCCTGCATTTAACTGTTACTCATTTTAACTGAGTAGACCAGAGTATGGTCGGTCAATTCAGATAATATTTTGAAGGCCTCTGAATAATCCATACATACAATAATGCATTAACTTGAAATGTAATTAACATTTAATAGAAATTATGGTTTTCAGTTTTCACCTAAGGTAAAAGCTATTAATCAGAACTATGACAGTATCAACATAGCAATCTTGGACTTTTAAACTCTTACTTAACCACCGCTCTTCACTGTACAATCATTTCCTTCAAAAACTCAGTAAGAGAAAGTGACTTAGTAAGGACAATATTAAAATAAGTGTTTATAAGACTTATATAGACACCTTGTTAAGTATTTATAGATGCTTGGAACTAAAATGATCAAATGTATTATGTGAGTTTGGAACAAAACCCACATATTACAGAATTCCAGTAAATATGTTAATTCATGTTTCAGTATAGTAAAATAAAATTTTGCATAAATATATCCATCTGTAAACTTTGCATAAAATATACTATAACCATCTGTAATTTAAAAGGCAAACTTTCAAGTTTGCATTTGAAATTCAAAGCAAAGACATTTCAAACAGTTTCCTTAACATTACATTCTTTGCTGATTTCTATATTAAGTTATTGGAAATTTTTAGACATTATCCTAAAATTAGAAAGACTCTACCTAGTTTCATGTAATGAAAATTTTGGATCAGACTTTGAGCAATTAAACATTTATAACTTTTCTCCTCAGTTTTATTTTAGTTCCCAACAAATATAGGGATTGTGTTGGCCAGTTCTTCTTCTAGTTAATGGATTTTTTTTTTCCTAATAGGATAAGACCTTCCAAGAGAGATAAAAATCTTTCATTAAGTATTTATTTCAACAACGGAATAAACTGATGGTATTCTCCTTTGCCCAAAATTTCTACTTGCAGTTCCAAATGCCTGAAAACCACACAGCAAAGGCTGTACCTGTTATTTGAACTTGACTCATCTTTTTAATTTGGAAGAAAAAACAGAGATTAAAACTCAGCTATAACAATATACAAGAGTTTACTACATTTCAGGAGTAAGACACATCAGATAAACTGTCAGAGTGAAATAAGTGAGTTTATCTTCTTGGACTGATTTCATAGTCACTTCTTTTTTTATTCATCTACCTAATCTAACCCATTTAAGACTTTCATTTAAGTCTTTAATCAGCTGTGATGTCTGAACTCCAAAATGAAGCTACAGCAGGGACAGTGTAGCCTATAAAAAGTAGCCAGACTGCCAAGTTTAACTGCCTGGCATGTCTGTTGTTGTCAGCTTGAGAAGACAGCATGACATCCAGGTTCAGTAAAACGCATCTAGAATCAATATTTCACCATAGACCATTAATAAAATTTTTCATGCTCTTGAAGATTGTATGATTTGATTAAAAGTATAATTTCGGGCTAGTAACTATTAATATCATTTCTAGCTAATCAAATAATGCATTTGAAACATGAAATCAAGAAGACCCTCTGAAACAAGAGGAAAAACATCATCTCAGAGTACAAGACAGAATGGAAATGTTCTGTTTATTACATCTGCTTCTTAATTTTTTTCATTTCATCATTAAATTGTATTAAAAAATATATTTTCATAGCCAGATGCAGTGTAAATCCTGAAGTGAGATGCTTATTTGTCAAGAAAAAAAAAGTTAAGGCTCTCTCATGACAACCTAAAGAAACAAAAAGTTCAAAGTAACTTCACAAACAGTTGTTTTCAGCTCATAGATCAAATGATGAAAGAATTATTCAATCATTAATCTGAAAGTCAAAACATGATTTAAAATTGCTTTTTTCTAATCTGTCTTCTTTATTTTCAATTTTGTAATACAGAACAGAATATTTTATATTTCTAAAAGGCACTTCCCATGCTTGTATTCTTACTTTTAGTACTGTTTATCATAGTAAGGGAATTTTGACAGGTATAGCCCATATTACTCCTCAGGAAGTTAGAGCTTCAAATGCTGCAGTGGTTGCCAACACAGATGCATTTCAAGACAGGATATGGATGGTGTTTTCTTACGCAGTAGCAACAATCAGTGTTAGTACTTCTAAATGCAAAGTCACTAGAAAGGTCTTTCCTGAGTTTCCTTCAGTAAGCAGGAGACAGTGCAAATACACACAGCACAAACTTCTAATTGACAAAGACTGAAGTCAGTGAATTTCCCTTTATTACCAAGTTAGTTAACAAACAAAAAAAAAAACAACCCAAACCAAAACAATCCCACAAAAACAAAGCAAAAAACCCCCTCTGAAATATCAAAGCAAAACTAATTGTTGAGTCATTTCTCTAAAAAAAATATAAAAATGCTATCTCTAACGCGCCATGTATGGAGGTGATTAGCACAATTTACCTCCTTCTCCACAAGGTGCAGATTGTGCTTGATTAAAATGGGCGTACTTTATCTATAGTTGGCTCTCCTTTTATTTCTGCTGAAAATTAAAGACATTGTTGGACTACATTAAAGTTTCTGTCTTGCGAGCCCTGTACAGAACCTCAGTACCTTGTTAGGTCTTCCTCCTTTTTCCTCCCCAGGTATCTACTATTTGTTCTTGCAGTAAGAAAGGGGACAGCAGACAGAGCAGCAGCTTCTACATCCTTGCAACAGCACAGGTCTGTTTCTGAGAAGACCTACAGATGCTGTACCCTGAAGGATCATTATCAAGACTTCCACCAGAGTAAGATTCCCTGTATTACAAAGCAAGACAGTAACTGCTCAAGTGACAGATGAAAAATCAATTAGCAAACACTAATAAAATTTTCTGTTATTCTTTCCTAGCACTTATTGCAACAAAAGGCTCCTTTCTATTGTTGTAAATTAACTGCTTGTATTTATACTCTTAACAACTTGCTTTATCAAAATAGTTACAGAAGTATCTCAAATCACCAAAATTGTGAATAGACTAGAAAAATTTTTCCTACCTTTAGAGAGCTTGGCCTTAGTTCAGTAAGATGACAAAAGATAATGTCACATTCTGTAAACCATTCAAGACTAAACCAAAAAGATATCATGTATCTAAGTTAGTTCAACTCCTCACATCTAGAACCGCTTAAATCCTTGCGATTTTTTTAAATAGGAAACAATTATTAGAACTAAATTTAAAATTAGATTTGATATTATCACATAAGCTTAGGTCTTCAGTAAATACACTGTTGTAATGCTCTAATTAAGTAGTGCATCGGAAGTTTTAGAGATAAACGTAACTAAACAGACAAAAGCCAGTGGTTATCTGTCAAAGACATTTGCTGAAGGGCCAAGCCACCCCTCAACACAGAAGTCTCTTCTGTGAAGAGAAAAATTTCAGAAAATACCTAATTTTCATAGAATCATAGAATGTCCTGAGTTGGAAGGGATCCACAAGGATCCTCAAGTCAAACTCCTGTCCCTGCACAGGACAACTTCATACTTCACACCATGTGTCTGAGAGTGTTGTCCAAATGCTTCTTGAACACTGTCAGGCTTGGGGCTGTGACCACCTCCCTGAAGAACCTGTTCCAGTGATCCACCACCCACCCAATTTTAGTCTACTTATTATTAAAGTTTACTAGTATCTTAATCTATATCATTATCAGTGCATTCAAACTTCTGAAATGGGCTAAGACACAAAACCTGTAAACCTTCCTGCCCTTTTTAATCTATGAATAAGTGAACAGGTAGATGTACTAGTTCTAATGTCACGAAGAACCAAGAACTCCATCAACTGAGTTTCCAACCTCCTGCATTATTTCTGAGGCTGTTTTAAATGCAAAGCTGATTTTGAGGAAGTGTAATCAGAGCACCTAAAATTATACATATTTACTAACAAAAGCAGTCCTAAAATACTAAGCTTTGATGCTCACTGACAGAAAGGCAGCATAAAGCTCAGCAATGAGGCTTTATTTGGGGGCATATTAGAATATCATAATGGCTAGCAAGCATTGAGTTTTCCTTTATGGAATATAATTGAAAGAGCACAAAGTAGAAGAAGATACAGTGTCTGTCTAAACACAATTACATTAATATGATTCAGAAACTCTGAAAATATACATTTATTCCTCTAATAAATTACTTTGTTTTAAAATAAGTTTATTACATAATTTTAGAAAATAAGTTCTTATCAGATCCACAGCAGCTTGGATACTTATGGTCCCTTCCCCCAAGAGACTCCAGGAATTAGCAATTTCAGCAAATTATAACAAATCACTAAATCATCATATTCAAATTTGCTCTGATTTCTTAAGTCACACAATTAACTAAGAATCTATGCTTTTATTTTAAACAAATTAACATTCAGAAAAAAAAGAAAAAAGGACAGGACCATTAGAAATCACTGCAGTTTCTGTCTAGGGTTGCAATCAGCTTTAGTTCTGACAACTAATTTTAAGCACAGATTTGATTTTTATATGCAAGCAAAACTGCTCTATGGCCTTTTCTAAATCTCTTGTGAGACAAGGAAACGAGCTAAAGCTTTAAAAACTAGGCCCAGAAAACAACCATGGGTTTTGACTCAAGTCCAACAAAGAGGTTTTACCAGTAGCAATACTGGAGAATGGTGAAGTTCATTGCATCTCTGACTTGTGTACAAAAGAAACAGTGATTTTTTTCCTCCACAGACACTACCAGCCTCTTCTTAATTCTGCACTCAATATTCTAAAAGGCTAAAGATAAACAAGCAGTTTAAGGAGAGAAATTACTTTTTAAAATATTCAAAACTAAAAATAATTTTTTAGATGTAATTTTGCTGTTTTGGAAGACTGTTATAATGATCGTTCAAATTACCACTTCATTTGACCTAAAAATATTTGCTGTCTGTATTCTTTAAATGAAAAAGTTAATGTGAACTCCTCTAACTGAAAGCCATTTAAAACATTTAAAATTACTGTCCTGTTACCTGGAAGGAATTTTTAGTAATTTCACAGTATATTTTCAGTCAGGTTACTGACCAAAATAGAAAAGGGAAATTATTGCACAAGCAATAGTAGTACACAGACATGAAAACTTTGACAAACCAAGACCTCAGCACCGTCAATTTAATGTAATGACTTATCTCAAAAAGGAAGAAAAAAATAAAAAGGAAAATAATAAAAAAAAGTTACACAACTTATTTTTTAGGTTAATTTACTTTTTCCATAGATGAAGCTGACTTTCCTGTCTATGGAAAAGGAGTGTGATTGCTTTCAACTATCATGGACATTATTGATTCTTCTAGAAGAATTCCAGCTACCTCACAACAAGATTATTCTATAACTGTTTCAGGCTGTGTCCACCATATATCCCACCATTGCTCTGGCAAAAGGCGGATCAGAAGCCCCTTCTGCTTTTCAGGTCTTTCTGGCAACATCATTTTACTATGAGAGAGTGATTCACAAACTGAAGAGTATCCACTTTTCCCTATGTAACTCTATAAGCCATTGCAGACATCCTTTATGTGGACTGCTTCCTCTGGAGTACATACAGCTTGTGGAAAAGAACCTCTGGATACACACTGATGGACATTTCCGAAGCAAATTCTAGAATTAATATTAAGTGAGAGCAAAGGAGATGTAAATATTTAAGCTAAAGGATCAGAACAGAGCTTGCAAGAATGATAGCCTTCAAAAAACTTCCCTTGCTCTTTACCATGACTAAAGGACTTTATTTCTGCAGTGTTATCAGCGAAGCAGACTATTTTTTGATAGTTCTCAACAGAACATCCCATGATAGAATGAACAACATTTGAAGCATCTTTCAATATTATGTTCCTTATGCAGAATTTGATTAAGTTGCACCATAGTCTTCAAGAACTCCAGGATCACAGAGGTCTAGGAGTTATGCAAGATCCTTATAAAAACAGAAATGCTGGAACAGCAACGGAAAATAGCTGTACTGTAACCAGACTGAAATTTCCATGGAGAAGAAAGCTACTAATAAGTATGTACTAGTTCTGTACACAAAATAGGGATTAACCTATTTTCCTCTATGTACCATCTGGATGCTAGGCAAATAAAAAGTCTCTTTTCACCTGCTACAAAATTTAGACACTTAATCATATTGTGCTAAGATCTGCATTAGATATACTGAACTTCATACCCCATTGTATTAAAACTCCCAGCTATTCCTGCACTTTTCATATTCTCAGATACTAACTGCTTTGTTCAAGAGGTGAGCATTACAAGAGTTAAAACCTCATAAAATACATTCATTGTTTTTACTGCAGAAACAAATATGGAGAGAACAGAATCAAGAAATGGACTATGCTAGCTTACGTTGGGGTTTTTTAATATGTTGAGCTTTTAGTTAACATTCAGCTTCATAAAATAAATGGCCCAAATCAAGATGTACATTTCAAAAGACTATGAAGTCTTACAACATCTTTAAAAATAATCACCAAAGACTTCTGCTAGTTTCATAGAATAATTTATGTTGATCTCTAAGTGCCAGCATAGAATTTAAAAGCAGTACTCTATTTTAGAACATTCACTGCCACAAAAGTAGCTGTTCTTTTGGGACTCTTTAACTGTATTTCTTTTTCACCTCTTCCTCACATGAGACACACCAACCAATAAGTTGCCTCTGCTTCATAAGGGAAAGTTACCATGGATGAGCTTCACTGTCAAAGAGCTGATATCCATAAAATACATCACACCTCCCTCTGCTGAAATCTTTGAGGTGCACTAAAGGACCACGTGAGCAATTACAACATCTTTTGTGTTGAATTTGGAATTCAAGAACTATCCCAGCAAGATTTAGGCTTCAGTTACTGCCCATTATTATATATAAAAAAAAAAAAAAAAAAAGGAAAAAATGCAACTGGTGCAGCAAAGCGGAGTCTCTCTGCTGGCCATGACTGGAAAGATTCTCTTTCAGAATCCCCTGAACTTTAAATACCCTATTCAGGTGATAAACATCTTGCACAATCTTGCCAATATTTATAGAGAAATAATCTCTAACAGCCAAAAGCCTAGTTGACAAGATTATGAAACACAGCGTTGCTGTCAGTTAAAGACCAGATTAAAACTGTTCAAAGCTGTTGTGTTTACCATACTGCTGTTGTGCTTATTACCTATGTTACAACACAGATCATGGTTGTGTCTCCTGAGCAGTGTTCATTAAAAGAAATGATGCCTCATCTTCATATTCTCATTAACTGAACTGGTATAACAACTTAAAAACAATTAAATCCTTTAGTAAACTAGCTACATGTCCATCAAGGCACAAATAAAAAAAGAAGTCCAACAAGACATCAACATCTGTCCAAACAAGTAACTGAAAGGCCTAAATGGGGAAGAAAAAAAAGCTTGTTTGAGTATAACTTATCCAATACATCTTTTGAGTCTTTTCTGGAAACAAGCAGTGATTGAGAACCCAGACGATAGAAAATACATACTTGGCTGACCAGAAGCACTCTATGCTTACAGAGGAAATGTTTTTGGAGAAAGAAGGCAAAGGGAAAACAGTTCATCCGTTGAACAGTAAAAATAAGTGTGTTACAGAGCGCTTATGCCCTCCTTCTCTCATAAAGGGAAAAATCATTTCAACTAGGAAAAAGACTCACATGGTGACAACTTCATTAATCATAGTATTTAACAACATTAACTGGGAGCAGCCTGAATATAGGCCTGGCAAACTAATGGAAAGCTAGAACGAAATTACAGAAATCTGATCTGATGTTTTACCATATGTTCAGTAGGGATCCCAAAAGAGAAGGGAAATATGGAAGAAATGAGAGATTTAGTTGAGTAACAGCATCTATGAAATGAACTGAGGGGTGTTTCTTAAGTGCAAAATAGGATAACTGTGATGATACAAGCTTGAGAGATGGGTATGTGTGAACCTCATGAGGCCAAGTGCCAGGTCCAGGACATGGGTCAGCGCAATCCCAAGCACAAATACAGGCTGGGCAATGAAAGGACTGAGAGCAGCCCTGAGAAGGACGACTTCGGAGTACTGATGTATCAAAAGCTGGACCTAAGCTTGCGATGTGCACTTGCAGCCCAGAAAGCAAACCGTATCTTGGGGTGCATCAAAAGGAGTGTGGCCAGGAGGTTGAGGGAGGCTCTCATGAGACCCCGCCTGGAGTACTGTGTCCAGCTGTGGAGCCTTTAGTACAGGAAAGACACAGAACTGCTGAAAAGGGTCCAGACAAGTGATAAAAAAATTATCTGAGGGCTGGAACACCTCTCCTGTGAGGACAGGCTGAGACAGTTGAGGTTGTTCAGTCTGAAGAAGAGAAGGTTCCGAAGAGACCTTATTTTGGCCTTTCAATAACAGAGGGTTGGACTAGATGACCTTTAAAGGCCCCTTCCAACCCATACTGTGATTCTATGATACAGAACTTCTTTATAAAGGAGATATGACACATCTTGGATTTCACTGCATTACTATGCTTCTATCCAACATTACTGCATAAACATGCACAGTGCCCTCTTCATTAGGTATCCCTCTAGCAATTCTGAATAATGCCTTATGCTTCATGTTATGGGCTCTACAGCCTGCCTAGTGTTGCAAATAGCAGTTTTAACCAATACTGAAATGGCCCTTAACTAACGAAAAATAGTACTGGTCTCTATCCATTGATCCATTCTAAAGAAATGTAAAGGCCAAGGCTTAAAAGACTGGAAAGACTGTATATAACAACAATTAACATGGAAACCTATGGTTGCTGCAGGACTGCATCTGATGTTAAGATGCTAGCAAGAACAGTTAAGCAAGTAATTTGGACTTACATTTGTATCACACACACATTCTACATAATTCAAACAAAAGAGTCAGAATAGCTACAAAAATAGAACATACATGCACTGAACACAATCAAGGTACTTAACAACATACTTGAATATTAATAAATAATAAACAATAAATAGTTTCATGAATAATTAGTCATGTACTATAAAACATAATGACAAAAAGATAACATACAAGTACTTAACACTGATACAGTTACATAGTACTATGGAGTGGTACATGATGCAAGCCATGGCTAGTAAGCTTTAAATTCCAGCTGCTGAGCAATTAAGATTCACCTGATATTATGCCAGGAGTTGTGCCACCTCACTGCTCATCATAATACTCAAACAGCCAATGGAGTGACTGTTCAGATATCCATAATTCAAAAAGTGATCCCTGGGACAGGATGGACATACTTAATAAAAATATTAGGAGTTGATGCAAATTTTTCATCAATGGCATTCTTATCTGAACATAGTAAATAAAGTGTCTTATCAGTCTATTATTCAAACAGGATAATCAATCTCCTATAAAAACATCTACAGAAATTAGGATATACACATCTCCTGTGTTTGCATGACCCCGCAAAACAGTAAGAAGGTGAAGTGATCCTTTGTTGAATTTCTAGAATTTGATTTAGAGTTATTACCTCAAGAAAAAAAATAAATATAAAAAACAAAGAGGAAAAAAGCCACCCATATTGTATCCACTTATGGTAAGAATTTCTAAGTTTCTAAATTTTATGGATGACAAAATTTTGAAGAAAAACAACAAAAAAAATAATCCTTCAAGTATTTTGTAACACTGACATATTTAATCTAACGTAAGAGAAGATATTCCCAAAGAGTAGACAACATTGTCATTCCAAAAATAAATGGTCTTTTAGAACTAAACACTGAACTTCTGCTAATTTTAAATACACATTATTTTACTGATACTGGACAATATTTTAAAATATTACAGTCCTAACTCTGCTTTATCTAATATGGTCTTGTCTTTAAGTGAATGATGCACCAGTTAAAGAAATTATACAACAGCAAACAAGAAATGACTATCATCTACAATGCAGCACAGAAAAAAGGTACCAAGACGAAGGGAAACACTAACTAGAACAAATTCCTGGTCCCTCCAGGAGATTCAGTTATTATAGATTAACACGGTAATTGTCAAGACATTAAGGGTTAAACTGCCTAATTTGGAATGCATGCATACCAAAACAGCTTTTTTTTTTTTTTTTTTTTTTAATTACCCAGACCTCTGAATCAGCTCTTTAAAAAGCCAGGAAAAATACTATATATGTTGTATATTTTAAGCATGTCTCCATCAATAAATGGATCATTACGCAACAGAAAATCTAGGGTGTCCCTATGGGGTGCCCCTGCTCTGCTTTAAGTTCTTCATGTGCTTCAGCCCCTTGGTGGTGTCTCTGTTCTGGCCACCTATGAGCCACAATTGCCCCAGGCATGTACATAGTCAGCTACAAATAGTTCTACATATACTAAAGGCAAAGTTTACTTTTGCCATATTTAGCAAAACTGGAATGCTTAAGAAAGATACACATCTCAAAATATAAGACTCACTTGAGATCTAGAAAAGGTTTCATAACTAGTATGATTTCAAAGGTGTCTTCGAGCTCTATATTACTAATTGCCCATGCACAAGCACAGACACTTTATATGCTGCACACATTTCAAAATTTTGTGAAAAAGAGCACTTAAAATACTCAGTAATTTCCTTTACTCAGTTATATAGTGTAATTATAAATGCTTCATTCCAAAGAACGAGCAGTAAGCTTATAAATGCTTTTAAGTAAAATTCTGTAAACAAATATGGCAATCATAGAATCATTTAGGTTGGAAAAGACCCTTAAGATCATTGAGTCCAAGCATAAGCCTTGTACTGCCAAGTTCACCTTGAAATCATGCCTTTAAGACCTTAATTGACACCTCTTTTAAACACCTTCAGGGATGGTGACTCAACCACTTCCCTGGGCAGTCTGTTCCAATGCCTGACAAACCTTCAGTGAAGAGATTTTTCCTAATGTCCAACCTAAGCCTCCACTGGTGCAATCTGAGACCATTTCCTCTTATCCTGTCACTTGTTACATGGGAGAAGAGACCAACACCCTCCATGCTACAACCTCCTTTCAGGTAGTTGTAGACAGCGATAAGGTTTCCCCTCAGCCTCCTTTTCTCCAGGCTAAACAGCTCCAGGTCCCTCAGCTGCTCCTCATCAGACTTGTGCTCCAGGCCCCTCACCAGCCTCATTGGCTTTCTCCAAACTCTCTGCAGCACTTCAATGTCTTTCCTATAGTGAGGGGCCCAAAACTGAACACAGGATTCAAGGTGCAGCCCCAGCAGTGCCAAGTACAGTGGCACAATCACTTCTCTAGTCCTGCTGGCCACAATATTGCTGATACAAGCCAAGATGCTTTTTGGCTACCTGGGCACACTGATGGCTCGTGTTCAGCCAGCTGTCGACCAACACCCCCGGATCCTTTTCTGCCAGGCAGCTTGCCAGCCACTCTCCCTGAGCCTGTAGTGCTACCTGGGGTTGTTGTGACCCAAATGCAGGACTCGGCACTTGACCTTGTTGAATTTCATACAATTTGCCTCAGCCCATCGATCCAGCTGGTCCAGATCTCTCTGTATGGCCACCCTACCCTCCAGCAGATCAACACTCCCACCCAACTTGGTGTCATCTGCAAACTTACTAAGAGTGCACTTGATCCCTTTTCCAGATCGTTGATAAAGAAATTAAACAGAACTGGCCCCAACACTGAGCCCTGGGGAACACCACTCATGACCAGCTGCCAGCTGGATTTGGCTCCGTTCACCACAACTCTTGGGGCCTGGCCCTCCAGCCAGTTCTTTATCCAATGCAGAGACACCCATCCAGGCCATGAGCTGTCAGATTCTCCGGGAGAATGCTGTGGGATAGTGTCAAAGGCTTTACTGAAGTCTAAGTACATAAGACCCAAAGCCTTTCCCTCATCCACTAAGTCAGTCACATTGTCATTGAAGGAGATCAGGTTGGCCATCAGGACTTGTCTTTCATAAAGCCATGTTGACTGGACCTGATAGCTTGGTTGTCCTGTATGTGTCACATGATGGCAGTCAGGATGATCTGTCGCATGACCTTCCCCAGCACCAAAGTCAGACTGACAGGCCCATAATTCCCCAGATCCTCAGCCTGGCCTGTCTTGTAGATGGGCATCATGTTTGTCAACTTCCAGCCAACTAGAAGCTCCCCAGTTAGCCAGGACTGCTGACAAATAACTGAAAGTGGCTTGGTGAGCACCTCTACCAGCTCCCTCAGAACCCATGGATGGATACCGTCTGGCCACACAAACCTATGTGTGTCTAAGTGGAATAGCAGGTTACTAACCATTTCCACTTGGATTATTGGGGCTTCATTCTGCTCCCTTTCCCTGTCTTCCGGTTCAGAATGCTGGGCACCCCGAGAGGAACTGGTCTTACTGTTAAAGACTGAGGCAAAAAATGCATTTAATACCTCAGCCTTTCCCCCATCCTCTGTCATTATGTTCCTGCCCCGCCCCCCCATCCAATAAAGGGTAGAGACTCTCCTTAGTGCCCCTTTTTTCGTTAATGTATTCATAATTAATTGTTTCCAAAGTGATCAGGAAATAAAAAAAAAGATATCTTCTGCTTCAAAGTAAAATCTGGAAAGACGAATAGACACATGAACTGACGGAAATCTTCTTTACATTTTTTAAATACTGTGCTCAATTGTTTGTTTGTTTGGAGGTGTTTTTTTTGGGGGAAAGAGGCAATTAATCTTTAAGTTGCGAGTTAAGCAATTTATAGTCACATTTTGTGAAAGCCAGATGTACTGGTTTTGGCTATGACATAGTTAATTTTCTTCAGAGTAGCTAGCATGGGGATGGATTTGTGACAAAAATGGTGCTGATAACACATGGCTGTGTTAGCTATTGCTGAGCAGTGCTTGCACATTCTTGAGCCCTTTTCTTCTTCTCACCCCACCCCACCAGCAAGCAGGCTGAGGGTGCAGAAGAAGTTGGGATGGGGCACAGCTGAGACAGCTGATCCCAACTGACCAAAGGGATATCCCAGACCATATGACATCAGACTCAGAAATAAAAAGCTGTCAGAAGGGAAAAGGGGCACACATTCAGAAGCATAGTGTTTGTGTTCCCAAGTATTTGTTATGTATTATGAAGCCCTGTTTTCCTCTAAATGGCTAAACATCTGCCTGACAATGGGAAGTAGTCAATTAGTTCCTCATTTTGCTTTGTTTGCATGCATAGTTTTTGCTCTACCTATTAAACTGTCTTTATCTCAGCCCAAGAGGTTTTTTTTTTCCACTTTTACGCTTTTGATTCTCTTCCCCACCCCACCAAGAACAAGTGAGTGAGTGAGAAGTGGTGTGGTGCTTAACTGCCTACTAGGGTAAACACACAACAACAGATATTCATGTTTTCAAAATCAAATTCTCCAAAGTAAACATGGTTTCTCTTCATAGAGAGGTTCTCACTGCTCACTTTTCACATTTGGAGCAGAAGTGTTACTTTTTTGTAAACTATGTGTGGTTTAGATAAATCACAGGGTACTTGTCAATTAACTCGTCAAAATCTACAAGTCAGTATAAATGAATAAACATAAAATTATTTTCAAATAATTGCAGTATTTTATATTACAAAACTGATCTCAGAAACTTAAAATCTTTTACCAATAGCCTACTAGCAAACCTCTTGGATTTGTTTTTTGACAAGACCCAAAGTCAACCTAGGAGTTCGGCCCAGGGATGGAGGAAAGGATTGTGAAGGGTTTTCAGTCTATGGTGAAGTACTAAATGGTTGAAAATGGGAAAATTTAGTCTATATTTTAATATTACTCCTAGCACCTCCTTGTGACACCAAACTCTAATGAGAGCATCCAGTTGTATCTCAAATCCAGGTAATTAACGACATCTAGTCTAAACAGATGATTACTTGCCCTTTTCTGGTGAAACAGCAGCAGAAGAGCATGTCAGGGCACAGTCTTAGGAGCCTAGAAAACAAATGCTATAAGCACATGACATCTGATCTACTTCCCACAATGCTTTTTCATAATATTACAATCACAATGAAAGATTTAGTATTTATCTTAATGATGTGTTTGAAGTTGCAGCTGGCAATTTACTCTGAAGCACAAAAATGAGGTGTTTCCCTTATTATATTGCAGTCAGTTCAAGACCAACAAATGTCATCAGACCCAAATATCATCAAAAATCTTCCCAATTTTCACACCAAGGTATGCCTCCGACAGTCTTATTTAACACCCAAACTGTTTCTAATCCAGCCCAAAACAACCCTAGCATTGCACAGATTGTCTCCTTGGAAAGGTAACAAGCCATGGCACAGACCAACTTCCTCCCACAGTTCAGGGACAGCTACAGTTAAGTTGTTCTAGTTCAGGTTCATAACATTCCATTAACCGGTTTGGTTATCCTGCTCTAATTTGAAACAGTTCAGAGAGAGTAGGGGGAACGATATTTATAAATAGGCTGGTTTCTGTAATTAGATAGGCCTTTAAATAAGTACAGCTTCAGGCCTTATCTCCTGCTCCGCAGCAAAGCTGGAAGCAAACCTGTACTTCCAGCAGAACACAGTAGTTTCCCTTCAGTTTCTTATATCTGATACAAGGAGCTGAGGAAATAAAGAAGCACTCGGCATGCTGGAAGTAAGTGCTGGGGTAGGAGAACAGGATTAGCATGTTAACGGGAAAGCAGACAGAACCACTTCACAACTACATACAGCTGTATGACAAAAGGAGTATCAGAAGGTCAGATCACCAGTGTTAGCAGGACTAGAGGAGAACCATACATTAATACTACCACCACAGGAAAAGAGGTACCAAAAATATTAGTTTTCCCTTCCCTCTCACCTGTCCCTTGTGAGAGGAATTTAATTAGAGTTTTAATTAGAGCCTAAGGCCAGAATAAGAGTTCTCATGCTAAAAAAGTTCATAAGAACTGCCATACTAGGTCAGATTTAAAAAAGTTAAAATAAAAATAATCTATCTAGAAAAATACCTGTTTATTAACAACAGACATTAAAAGATATAAAAAAAAATATAAAGATAGGGTAAGCGTATACATCACTCAGCCTTTTACCTCTAAAACCTCCAACATTTTCTTCAGACTTCTTGAGCTAGTTGGGATATATTAATACTTCTGTGTGATACCTCCTGCTGCAAAAGCTCATAGTAAGTTGTCTCAGAACTTAACCATATATTATGTTGAAAAGCATCTTACTTGTTAGATTAATATGACAACTCCTAGTTAGAAGCAACAGCAAATCTCTTCAACTCTCTGTATTATTATTTCAGTAGAACTATACCCTACTGGTGCAGTGTTCTGATCTTTTACCTTCAAATGTGTTCGTAACAATTCCCAAAACTTCTCTTTCTGTGACTGAGGACTGAGCTAACATTTTCATTAATCTATTCCTATTACAAGACTTCATTCTCCGAGTAGTAAAAATCACCTTAAGGACTATAGGTCTATATGTAAAATTAGAATTATCATCTCTTTCCTTATACATACTTACTTTGAACTGAACTGCCATTTTATCAGTTTTTTTTCCTTATCCTCAATTACCCTGTAGTGTCTGCAAATGTTGACACCTGATTATTCATTCCTCTTCTAAATGACTTATGAATATATTAAGAGCACAGGCCTCAGTTCGGATCCTCCTGGGATTGCATTGGTGACCTCCCTTCAGTATCAAAACGGGGCATTTATTTTTGTCCTCTTTCCACCATATATTTCAACCAGTTTTTACACATGTAAGAATCTCCCATTATAACATAGCAGCTCAAATTCTTTTAAGAGCCTTTGGTGAAATGTCTTGCCAAATACTTTGGATTATATCAACTGCTCATATACAGAGTTTCTTTCAGAAAATGCTGTGCCTTAAAACATGTTGAAACTTTTCCAGTATTCACCCACATGCTCTATAATTCTATTCTGAATTGTGATTTCTACCTGCTTACCATTACACATATCAGATGTACTGACCTACACCTCCCCTGAACTTCTCAGAACCATTTTCATTATTATATACTACAATTCAATTTATTCATATTTGAATTCCTTAGACATGCTGGGCGAAGATGACTTAAGCTAATTAACTGCTGCTCCACACAACATGTACGTTTTCTGCTAAGGTCAGCAGAGTGGGATCAAGCAGCAAAACAGCCAAATACTGAAGAAATAAAGGTGATGTGCTGCTGAATACACTGCTGAGTCATGCTGCAAGGAACCGCTGCTCTGCAAATCCCAGCAGATTTATGCAGTCCCACAGCCAACATGTCCTCAGTAACACATACTCACCTTTAATGGAATCATCCTGCAATTGTAATAACACTGACATCACCAACTTGAGAGCAACAAAGACTTCAAGGTAATAGTTCATGGCCAAGGAATCTCTATTTGTTTAGTTTTAAGGTAACAGTTCAAATGAGGGCTTCTGCTCTGACTCAGTTAGTCCCCCCGTGGAGAAAACACACACACCTTTCACTTGTCATGCTGGTGGAAGACATGTACGCTGGTGGAAGACATGTACAAGTCATGTGCCAAGCACCACTCTGCGAGAGAGGAGGGTGACATAAGAAATAGCTCCCTCAAAAGTCAGACAGCAGCCACAGAATCAGATACAGAATCAGGTCCATTATTTTGTTCACACACTCCTTTCCCAACAATTGTATTTCTTTAGTACCAAAACATGTTGTAGGACATGCCCTACTTTATTATATTCAGAAAACGCAAAACCAGACACAGTCTCCCTAAATGAATCTACACAAGCTCATTATAAAAACTGAATAAAGTATACTAGGTTATCATACAGGGCAATGTGGGCTGAAAAAGAAAAAAAAAAAAAAAGAATCCATCTTTACATTCCCTCTTTCTCCTTTTTCCCTAAGATGCTCATTAAGTAACAGATGTTGCACTTATTTATCAGCAAGTGGAAACAACAGACAGCGACGATTCTATCTGTCACCGGTTACCGTAGAGAAGGACATTAGAGACGCTGTTTGGAGTACTTCCAATCAGACTTTGTGACATCATGCTGCATCGAGCAGACTGCAGGTAAGACTGAAACACCAGATTGTTGCTGAAGAATTACCAAGTCCTAGTATCACAGTAATTGGGTCTGTGAAAAGCCTTATGAACTTAATAAAGTCTTTATTAATACAACCTCTGACTTAAAAAAAAAATCATTAAACCTCTTTAGAACATGTATTTTATGTTAATCTCATCTCAGAAGATTATTTTATTATTATTTTTAAAAAATCACTTCACGTATTTAAACACTAAAGTGAAGAAAAATGTATCAAATAGAATCAGATACTTCTCAGGACTTTGATTATCAATCTCCTTGGACAGCAAGCTACAGATCATGTACATGTAAATGTGGTTATATGGGCATACTAAACCAAACATTTTTGTCATAAGGCACCTTTTAATAAACATAGTATTGAGCATTTGAACACAGCTGGTTTACTATATGTAACTTCACATAAAGGTTTAATACAATTTTATGAACTGTAAATTGCAACACTCACAAATATATAAACGATATGCTTTCCTAACATGAATTCCTTTTAAGTAATTGTTCTTCACTACTAGTCCAATAAGGTGATAGCTACCTCTTAATGCCAATATCCAGGGTGACCTGAGGTAAATCATACCATCCTAAGTAGGTAAAGTGACTCTCAACAAGCTGTTTCAACTGCAGCTTTATGCACACGTCTGACTCTTTCAGTTTCATACTATTACAATAAGAATATGATTACTTTCTCCCAGAGGAATGTTCAGATGTGATTGTGATGTTCTGAAGCACCATATTGCAGTAGTAAGAGTTTATAAAATATAAATATTTCACTTTTCTTAACCTTTTTAAATTCAGAAGGCTATGGATATTCCATCTCATAGGTTCACTACATTAAAACTACCACAGTGATGCAAAACTGCTTTGGCACAATTCCTCAGGATTGCTTTCATTTACCTTTCTAATTTTTGCACCACCCATACCTGCTTTGCTTTCTTGCCAAAAATCAAACATTGTTTATTTAGTTAATTTTCATTGTAACTTTTATTACTGAACTATTACCCAATTGATAAGAAAAAAGTTACTGTAAAATAAAATCTGAAAATGAAGAAATACAGACAAAAAGTGTTCTTTAGCAGGATGCTGAATATGTGTAAATATCCCCACAGCCTCCAACTATAGGTTGCTCACATTTCTAACAGAAAATCTTTAACAATCTCCTGAGTAAATTGAAGGCATTGTGCAAACACCTTACTCCCAAATAAATGTAATTTCACATTTAATTTGCACTCACTCATGTCCAGTGAAGAAGCCAAATGCTTTTGTGGCTATCTTACCCTTAGAGCCTAACTTCACAAATAACATCTGGTTTTTAATCCATTTGTAGGATAATAACTGACACAGAGTAAGATTCAAGATATTGTGACTATTTTCCCTGGTCTGTCTTAGTGATTTAAGCAGTCCTTGGTGCATTCTAGTGGTATCACCAACAAAATTACTAATTTCCCCCAAGTTATTATTTTAACTTGAAAGGTGCTCAACTTTTTATCTAAGCTACTGATTCAGTCAGTCTAACTACCTGTTCAACAGTAGCCAAATCAATCTCTTACTCATCTTAATAATTTTTACATTCACTAAGTAAAAGATCTAAAAGTAGAGATTTTTTTTTTTCCTTTAAGTAGAAAAAAAAGTTTCTTCAGCTATCACTATGTAAATGAAGCCCTGGATCTCACCAGGCTGCAGTGGCAGGAGGCGGGCATGTGCTGTACTACAGTCATACATGGTTGTAGAAAGATGATGGACACAGTAGAACAGAATGGGGATGTAACAGAAATACGTGATCCAGTGTTACAAGCTCCTAATGCTCCACTGCTGTAACTGTGGTTGGACTCCAATCCTGGCCAACTGCTCCTTAAGCTGAGGGCGATGCTTCCACCTTTGCAGACAGAGATAAGGCGTTTTCTCTGCAGGCAGCACGTAATCTTTTTCTTCCTCTATATTAAAAATATCACAGAAACACAAAAGAAAGCGATCCCAACTCTGAAGGTAATGCAAGTTTGCTACACCCCTAGAAGTTACAAAGAACCAAAAAGAATAGTCTTCCTCCCTTCTAAACTCTGTGTGAGGAGATGCGTTGACTTGATCAGTGGATACAATTCATAAACAAATTCCAGAAGTTAATGCTTCAATCTTCTTTATCCTGTGCAAGTGGGAATGTATAAAAAACACCTGGAGAACTAACATCCTAGTTTCATCCTTCTTGAAAGTGGTTCTTAGACTTCAGACAGAAGGCAGATCTGTTCCTTCATAAAAGCCCTGAGAAGCCTTTCTCAAATGGTCCAAAAGACATGGTCAAGTAGGAAATTTTCAAGTAAAATGCTAGGTTAACAAATCCAGTTTCTTAATTAGCAACCAACTGAATCTGTATAAATTATGTGAGACTGCAGCTCACATAGCTTGTAGCAGCTACATTGAGCATACCTTCCTAAAATGCCTGTAACAAAAGATAAGCATTTACACTACAATTTGAAACAAAACCACTGTTGGGGTTTCCACACACATACTTCTAGGGACTCAAATCCCTGGAGAATAAGGTTTACTTGTTAAAAATATTGGATTAGAACAATTAAAGATAAGTTTGTGACCTTTAAAACTTTATCAGTTTTTAATTATGTTACTGACGTTTTTGAAGGTATGCAATTTCACTATATAAACAAAATGTGTGTCATTTAAATGACTTATCTGTAAAACAACCATTCCAAACCCTGTTTTAGTCTTGCTGGATATGCGGAGGTAAGCTCCAACTAATCTCTAAAAAAGGCCATTGTTTGCAGATGTTCAATCAGGAAAGCTTATTAAAAGAAATAAGAAGATAACCATTAAAAGCATAAGCAGTATTTTTCAAATCTACGCAAATCAGCGAAAACAGAAAATACAATTTTTATCCTTCAGCTAGGTTGTTAGATGGATAATTAAGTGGATATGGACTATACACACAGTATTTACATATTCCACGGTGCCTTTGGCGAAAAGTTGATATTAAGGCAAATTATGGAATTTCCAGTAACATTAGAACCACACTTCCAAATGACAAGATACACTGAAACAGATAAATCAGTCTTGCTGAGGACCCCTCCATGTTTTACTTTGTCTTACTACATCTAGTTACCATAAAGATCAACAGATATAAGTGTAATGCAGAAATACGTATTTTGTTCCAATACATTAAATATCTTGCAACTATATTACTTGTAAACATACCACACTTCACAAGACACATTCTGAGCTATTTTACAAGATACAAATACCAAATAGAGGATTAACACATCAGAATTCAATTACAACAAGCTATCTACTTCTGTTTGAATACTGTATTTCCTTGATTTGGGTCGATTTCACTTTTTATCATGATGGTGGGTCCAACGTGTGAGCAGTGAAGCCAAACGGGCAAATATTTTCAGACAAGCTGCAATGTGTGGCCCATGCAGGGCTCCAGGAAGAAAGGAAAAGGTGACTCCAGAACTGCAGTGAGCATTTGACACAGTGGAGGCAAAGAGGTGGACTACAGCCTCATTAGCAGTGTTGCAAAACCAAAGGCTTTGTCATTTGCTATTGAAGACTGTGCAGAACTCTCTGCATTATTCCAGTTTATAAACAGCTCACTGACGTAAGGAAAAGAAATGCAAGTAGCCTGGAAAATGCCTTTGAGAACTAACAATATTCAACCCAGATTCCTCTGTCATTTATCAGAATCACATCACATAAAATGAAATTGCAAACTGAGAATATTAATATTTAATTTTAAGACCAGATCATTAGACTAAACAAACTGCTAAAGATAGTATTTTTTTTCAGTCAAAATCAGTGTTTAACTATTCATTCCCCATCTGTGTCCTTCCTCTTTCCTCCTCCTCCCACTCCTCAAATCTTAGGATTGTGCTTATTTTTAGTCTCTGTTGTTCTTGTGGTTTATACCACTTCTTGCACATCTCCATGTTTCGAAGAATATTTATCTTTCCTTTTGATGAGATGACATCTCTTGACTCTTCTGCATTCCAGATCCTTTCTTTACACTGTCACTCAAATGTCACCTTATTTCTCTTTGCTCTTTTTTTCCCTTTTCCACCCATTTCTACCAAAATAGCTACATCTTCTTATTTGTCAGTTGCTCATTCATTAATTCACACTTCCCACAATGCCTTTTTCCCCCAGCTTTCAATATCAATGTCTTCAATAGACACATCAGGATGTTTTAAGTATTTATTATAGTAGAAGAATTAGGCACATTATTCCCAGCGATCCTCAAATTTGTTCAAGGCAAATCTCAGCCCCCTGATACCACCACATGCTTTCAAAGGACAAAGTCCAATAAGAATACACCTTATGCTGCCAGTATAGTTTTATGTCAGAAAATCAATCCATCTCGGAACAACATTACTCACAGCATTGTCCTTTAACCACAGAGACTGAAGTTTTAGGTCTGACAACTGTTTCAGCAGTCACCTGGAGACAAAGACCTCACCATTTATCTTTTGCAAAGATAATTCCATGACTGAAACTCATACACACTTGCTAACGCAGCTAAAGAAAAAAACAACTGAATGGAAACCTCTCACTTGTTGATTCCAACTACAAATAAATTAACACTATGTAAAATACGATGTATATAAGCTTTCTTTTAGACCAAGTCTGTGTGTAAATACTGAGATATCCTCTGTTACTTAGGTAAAAAAATAAAAATATTCTCTGTCTGTAAAAGACAATTTTGGTTATGCTGAAGCAGATCCATGAAGGGACAGTTATCCTTAAAGACATGTCAGTAAGAAAATGCTGTTTCCAAGCAACTTTGCAAAAACATTTTTTCATCAGGAATTAGAATTCAGGAATTAAAAGGCAAGTCCCATGTCAAAGCAAGCAGAGACAGAAATGTTACAACACAAGATAAGCATTATGTTTTTAAAGGAGGCAAAGTAGATAATGGCTTATCCTGTTTAACGAAAAGCAGAATATTTTATCTCAACTAGCTGCAAATAAGAACACAAAAGTTGTGCTCCAAAACACAGGTTGTAAGAGACACACAGATTTAAAAAAAAAAAATAAAATAAAAAAAATCTTTAGAAGGTGTGGAGCCAGTTTTTCAGAGATACCTGGTTGTTTAATTGATACTACAGGTATGTCTAAGTTGGTTTGGAACACCGATTTCATCAATTTTTGAATTTCCTAATCAATATGTTGATAAATAATAAAATACTGAGAATAACTATTAGATATTTTTAAAACTTCATAAAAGGATTAAAATTATTTTTAAAACTTGTTAAAATGCTGTTTGATATACTTGAATGAAACCCAGATGTGATCCAAATTCAGTTTGACACACATCTCAGTCATCTAATAAAGAAATTTATATTTTTGGTATTTATTTTACATTAGTCTTAAAGAGCCACTGGCTTATACAGTATGGAAGATGACTCTTCGATTACCAAGCACCAGTAAATGGAGTTAACTAAAAGCAGACACTCCTGGACTATCATTTTAAAGCTTGGCTAAAATTGGGTACTCAAATCATTTTGTTAAATCACTACGCTGCAGGAAACAGCAGAGCAAAGGCCACCTTCACAGTCAGCTGTCAGATCCATTGTAACTTACATGTGAAGAACCTTAAAGCAGGAAAGAAGCAGAAATGGTCACAGGCATGAAGCACTGAGTGTGAGCACAGGTTCTCCTACATGTAGAGAAAAACTGGTTCAAGCAAACGATAATGTTGCCCTCCAGTGTTCAACACCATTTCTTTTAGGAATCACTCCTAATTAATATCTCCATCAGTCTCCTTAGACATGCTCAATTATAACATCACTGAAGCAGAGAACAAAATATGAGCCTCAGGCTAGGTATTCAACATAGAAGAAACAAACAACAAGAGACAAGGATTTTAAACTTCTTGTTGTTAAAAATGTGGTTTTTTTCATAAAACTGCCATAAGAATACATTGCTTATCTTGCTTCTTTTTGAGTTTTAGTACCCAAAAGCTATTTTAAAAAGCTTCACCATTTTCAGCTTTGACAATTTGTCATGCTTTAACTCCATTCAGCAACTAGGACCACACAGCTGCTCGCTCATCCCCCACCAGCACCCTGGGATAGGAGAGTAAATCAAAGGGAGGAATGAAAAAAAAGCCTCATGGGTTGAGATAAGAACAGTTTAATGGGGCAGAAAAGGAAGAGGAAATAATAATAATAGAATATGCAAAATGAGTGATGCAATTGCTCACCACCAGTGACACCAATAGCCCACCCATTCCTGAGCAGATGTATTTACCCCCTGGCCAACTCTGGTTTCTCTACTGAGCATGACAGGAACAGACTTTTGCCCAGCTTGGGTCAGCTGTCTGGGCTTTGCTCCCTCCCAGCATCTCAAGCACCTGCAGCCTTCTCACTGAAAAGTCCTTGACTTGGTATAACCATTGCTTGGCAACAACCAAAACAGTGTATTATCAACATCCTTCTCATACTAAATTCAAAACACAACACTATACCAGCTACTAGGAAGAAAATTAACTCTATCCCAACCAGTGCCAGGGCACAACACTTACTATACAAATCCATAATTCAGATTCTCAGAATCCATTATTCAGATTCACATGTAGCAAATAGCAGTTTTCTAAAGGATGCAAGAACAGAGTGGTACTTATTTTTTTTTAAGTCTTAGGACATTTAAGGCTAATAACATAAATGAAACTGAGTTCCAATTGATAAAGTCTTCAGCTTGTAAAGAAGACTATCACAGTTATTAACTCTGGGCCTGAAATGTTATGGAAATAAATGGGCAAGACTGCTCTTTGCCAAAGCACAATGAAGCTTGCAGGGAAAGCTTTATTATTTAATCAAAGTTAGAATCACAAAAATGACTGCACCTGGGTCAGAAAACACACCAAGAACAAAAACACTTAACTATACATTTGTCCCATAACCAAGAAAAGAAGTATCCATGAGACAGATGCACAATGCAAAAATATGCACAATGCCTAAAGATGCAAAATAATGAACTTGACATTTCAGTGATTTTGTTCTAAATGTGGCCTGAAATCATATATATTCATAGCTTTCCCATTAGAAACTTAAAGATACATTTTATATCAAGTGTAATGAAATTGCCCAGCAAACATTTTTACAGATATCGGTATAATAATTCACATAACCAATACAAAAGACTACTATAGAAAAGCCTGGTTAAAAATAAATAAATAAAAACCATACACAACACTGTTACAAAGCTCCAAGAAGAAAATATCACATTCAAAATTCAAATCCCAGATTTGAATATGTGAGTATCACTAACTATACCACAAGAAGAGAGATGATACAGACTGTGCAATAATGGATCTCAAATTAACAGAAAATTAATCACTAGGTGATTAGGAAAACATCCGTACCACCAAATTTGAGAGATCTAATTTGGTTTCTAAATAAAGGGCTAATCTCTCGAGACACAGGAAACGGGAAGGAAAAAAAAAGAAAACCCACAGCTTTTCTAAGGTCAACTGAAAGATTCTAATTCAGGCATTTTCCCACCCCTGTAAAAGTCCTCCTCCATCTCTTCCATTAAAGGCTACAAAGTACATCTATAGAGATGACAGCTTCAAACATGGTACCTGCCAGACACTGTAATCACCACTAGCTCTCCAACCTCATTTTATCCTCCCCTCCCAACACATTCACAGTCAGAGTCTCAGTAAAAGACCTGCCAGAGAATCCACGATGTAGGGCTGGATGTGCTTCCAACTACACAACCTCACAATCTTATAACAGGTGTAGGACTCAATTCCAGGAAAAGCGACTCCACAGTATCTTTAATTATAATTCCACAGCCTGTCAGAAGAGTGCTTTGGTCACAGGACAAGAGATATCACCTTATCTTTCACAGGATGGTAGTTCAGGGTTTTTGTTTATGTTTTTACTTGGTTTTCTTTAGGTTTTGTTGAAATACAGGAAACTTTTATTTTGCCATTCTGTCACTTAGTGTCACCTAAATACATCTCCATAACGCCTTTGATCACAGTCTTGAGAACATTGATCAGTTAATACCTATGTAGCAACAGGATTAGTCTCAAAGGTATGAAATAACACACTGAATTTTTGTATCAGTTCATAAAAGCAGGTTAGGCTATTACAAACAACTAAACCAAAAAGATTGAAAAAGTGCCCAAAATTAGGAGAACTAAACCAGACAAGAGTTATACAATAATCTGATGAGATCTATATGCAACTTAAGGCACTGAAAAATAGCCACAATTTGTCCACATTCAAGACTGGACCATCAAAACCAGACAATTTGTCATATCTTGACAACAAAAGCCATATCTCTGCTTCATCAGTCCAATTTACTTTGCAAAAATCAGAGAGTAAATTAAGGGAGCTGCTATGAGAAATACCGGAGACTTAACAAAAGCCAAACTACCTCCCTTTGAATTCTCCTGAATATGGAAAAATAGCAGCACCCTGAGATGCTGTTCAAAAAGACTTGGTTAGATATGGAGTATTTTCCTACAAGAAATAAGTAAAATGAGACTTTTCAGCTTGAAGAATGCATCTGAGGAAAAAATATGAGACCCCTATAAAATTATGGCTAGTACAGTCAAAAAAATCAACAGCTGTTGAAATATAAGAGCTACAGGGTATCACACTGAAGTGGGAGAAGGTAGGTTTAATAATAAATACTACACAACATATTCCCACAGGAATATGTGCTAAAACACATTTTATATATGTTCAAAAGCAGCAGAGAATTTCATTGGAGGGAGAAGAAGAAATGCATCAAGCAATGCTCAGTACAAAAGTGGCACCTAAGATGTCTCAGAGCCATGTTTTGGTAGCGGGGGGAGGAGCATTAGGAAAAGGCTTCCTTACATTCTTCCCCTGCTCTAAACTCTTCTCTATGCACCCAGTCTTGAAAAACAGTACACTGGGCTAGATGGGTCTTTGGTTCAACATGGCATAGGCAGTGTGTTGGAAGCCAATGTATTTTAATGAAAACAATCAATATGATCCTCTGAAAAGAGATGCTTATAGTCCCAAAATACTAAATTCACCAGTGAAAGCAGCACAAAAAAATACTCTGAGTTATTAACAGTTACACTGACAGACTCAGGCTATTTACTTTCCCAGAGCACACACAAATTTCATTTGGGAAAGCCAGCACCAATTTCCTACCTTTTTTCTTGTAGTGGACTCTTAACACATGGATTCAAAGGCATACCAAACTTCACACTTGCACACAATACAGAACATTACTTTAGACCATTGTTGAAGGCAGTTAGCACTTACTGAGGGTGAATGAAGAAGGCCATGTACATGAAGTTACATATAAAGTGTTGGGTCTGGTTGAGATGGAGTTAATTTTCCCCACAGCAGCTCTCATAGTGCTCTGCTTTCTATTTATACACAGAAAAGTGGTGATAACATCCCAGGGTTTTGGCTGCTGCTGAGCAGACCCAGCACAGCATCAAGGCCCTCTCTCCAGCATTCCCCCCTCACCAGCAAGCTGGTGGTGGGCAAGATCTTGGGAGGGGACATAGCCAGGACAGCTGACCCAAACTGACCAAAGGAATACTCCATTCCACATGATGTCTGCTCAGCAATAAAAGCTAAGAGAAAGGAGGAGGAGATGGGGGTCGTTCCTTATTAGGATGTTTGTCTTCTAGAGCAAATGCTATGCATACTGAAGCCCACCTTTCCAGGAAGTGGCTGGACATCACCTGATGATTGGAAGTAGAGAATAAGAAGGGAAAACTCAGAGTATATCTACATTAGCATCATGTTTCATGAGATCAGATGTGTGCTTTTGAGGCAAATCATCTAAATTTCTGCATTTTGATGAAGATGCTTCAGTTCACATCACAACATAATCTTGGAGTGCACAAACTGTTTTTCAGATGACTAAAATGAAAGATGAGCTCCAGGAGTACAGACAAAAATCAACCCAGGAAAATCCAGATCTTAAAAAATAAAGTATGTTTTAGTTGCTAGCAAACAGGACCAAACTAGTCTGAAGTAGCTTCCCCTAAAACGCATATCATGTGAACACTGGGTGCTCTGCACTACTTGTGTTGCTCTTCAGAATCCCTGGTACTAGCACTGACAGCTAATGTGGGATTTTTTCTCATTCTGATAAAGGTCATCTGAAAAACAAGATGACTATGTTCCAAAGAAGCAATCAAGCAAGCACCTACCCATAGCTAAGTATCAAGAAAGATTTGTACAATCCTGACATATCCAGCCCTCTTCCATTAACACTGTCATATCACTGGGTTACCAATAGCTCATCTGCATTAGCTGAAGGACTAAGTCAATTCATAGGTGAAATTGATCTCAGTAAAACATCTTGGATCTTGTCACACTAGAGGTTTCATAGAAGGAAAGACTAAGTTCTCAATTTGGCATCCACAAGGTACCTATAACCATACACACAAAAGAATAAATTATTATCATTTTTATTTATTTTTAAATATGTAAGGCATGAACATATTGGGTGGTTTCATGCGAAATAACAGTTCTTGTGCCTTACCTTGTGAAATCACAAGCTACTGGAACTGCTTTTCAGAAGCCATTAAAAAAGTTATTGCAAAGCTGCTCAGCCAAAGAGCATTGCTATTGGATAACTTTTGATTACACTCAGCATGATAGGAATGAACAACAAGCTCCAGATAGCAACCTTTCCATGTCCAATAAGGACAATTCTCCAACTTTGAACTTAATCTATTTCCATGGCCTTACACCTTTGATATCTTCTAGACAAAGATGGCTTCATCTTTAAAAATGCATGGTAATTTTACCTTCTTACTGTGACAAACCAAGATGTTTATTTCCCTGCACCCAGGGTATAGAGAAAAGCCTCTGTCCGAAAGGCAGAGAACAAAATAGAAATAAATTTAGTTCATCTGAGGAGAAATTCAGTCATGACCCTCATTGAGAATGAGCTATCTGATTTTCTATTCTTACTGGAGAAAAAGCCAGCATAACAGTAACCTGCCATTAAAGCTAGCAGTTCTTTCAATGGAGAGAGAAGCTTTTTCAAAATGTGAAACAATAAATGGATTGCAAAGGGCAGGATTCATACCAACAGCTCACTGACTGTCAACTTCAGATCCCACAGAGGTACAAGCTACCCGACAAAACTAGTCACCTTACTGTCTACATGGAAGAAGTGTGGAGAGAGAGAACAAAGAGCAGACTGAGGAAGAGCTGATATTGGACAGGTTCAACACAGCAGACCTCAATGCAGCTCACAGCCTGAGAAGCATCCTAATCTGATGATGACCATCAGCCATGAGAAAGACTCACACCTGAATCTGGTTCACTTAGTAGAATCCATGCAGCCCTTATCTGGTTTTAAGCAGGTTTAGAAAAGAAAGGTATCTAGCATGCAAAATCAGTTTCACAAGGGATATGTGGTTCAGCTAAGAGATATCCCCTTCATCCTCTGACTGAGCTGGTCTTGCAAGAACACAACGGATCTGTAAATCCCAGCTAACAGGCTTAACTGACTAAAACAAGGGCACCTAACCTTCCACACAGTCACAAGCACTTCACATCACCCCTCTCCTTCCCTCTCACACCTTCAACTACATTCAAATCTCAGTCACCAAGGAATTAGGAGAAATACAACAGAGAACACAGACTAAGGCCCTTGAGTAGACTTGCTGCATACTCTATCAGGGCCCCAATGAAAAGCTGATCCCACAGAAACAGATCCTCAGGAAGGACACGAAGGACAGACTATAGCACCTACTTATATTATCTAAGCAAATTAAATGCACATTTTTTATTTTCCAGAGAGTGCTCATAGAATCATTAAATTGTTTGGGTTGGAAGGGACCTTTACAGATGACCAAGTTCAAACCTCACTGCCATGGGCAGGGACATCTTTCACTTTCAGGTTGCTCAAAGCCCTATTCAACCTGACCTTGAACACTTCCAATAATGGGACATCGACAACTCTGGGTAACCTGTTCCAGTGCCTTGCCACCCTCACTCTAAAATATTTCTTCCTTATATCCAATCAAAACCTACCTTCTTTCAGTTTAAAACCCTTGCCCCTTGTCCTGTCACAACAGGCTTTGGTACTAAGTCTTCCTCTATCTTTCTCAGAAGGTCTTGTAAGCTTTCGTATAAGTTCATCACTTCTGTAAAGGAAACTTCCAATAGCCAAACTAATATTTATATGGTACTCAAAAAGACTGATCTACTTCATGACACAAACTCAGATTTCTTTTTTATGGAAGTAAGGCAACATAGTCATGTTGTCATTCACCTGTACATCATAAGCCTGAAACCAAGATAAATGCCTGGCCCATACTCCTTACCAAAGGTACTCTGGTGTGCAGACTCTTTCTGTGGTGTTGATAATGCTTTGGTTACGTGAATAAGCTTTCCAAATCAGAAGATAAATGACAACCAACTTGGAGGGAAAGGCTTATTAGTTCAGATGGTCTGATGGTCCTACCGTTGTTCTGTGGAAAAAGGAACCTCAGCAGAACTGTGCCAGCAGCACTCTGAAGTTTATCTGGGCACAGAGAGACCAAGAAATTAAACCTGCTACAAGTGGCCATGCATATCCAGGCTGCAGTTTGATCACCGACACAAGGTGACCTCAGGATAGCAAGCTGAGGTCAGCAGCAAGAGTAGTATGCTCACAGCTAAGGATCAGTCCCAAGCAGTGAAGGTGTTGATAACATCAGAGGAAAGTTGGTCCTGGGCAGCATGCTGCCACTACTCTTGTTGCAGCTGAGGTTTCAGGAACTTCATGCTGATACACTTAGTAAATCTTGTGAGACCTGAAGGGGGTGCAATATTGGCTTCACAGAAGTCCATTTAGAAGCTGAATTTCTTGTTAAGAGTATAATGAAGTTTGACCTTTAACTTTTCTTTAGATGCATTTACTCTTTACAGAGTCTTTGGGAAGGGGGGAAGAATCCCATCCAGAAGGACTTAAAAAAAAAAAAATTGGGTTTAGGTGGCTTATAAAAGCATATTAAAAAAGGAGTTTTAGAAATTACACTAATACTGTAATCTATGAGAAAAGAATGACACTAAAATAGAACTGGTAAAGAGCTGCTGAAGAGCTCAAGTAACGTTCAAAAAATGGTGCTTGGACTGCCTCCAACACAACTATTTCCTCCAATCATAAATTAACAGAAGATGGTGGTCTATCTAACATATCAGATGTGATGAAGGGGGAGAGAGAAGTTCAAAAAAATCTTTAATATATAAAAGGCAACTAAAACTTCTGGAAAAAGTCATACACATTTTCATTTAAAAATAAAAAGGTTGTATTTGCATCTATGTCACTGTATTAGGATGCATATTTACTTGATTCATATAGATCTGCAAGTAATTATATTTGCTATATTGTTATATTGAATTATATTTATGCACAGTTCATTGAAAACATCCCTTTAAGCAAAATGTACTATAGCAATTAAACTTCATGACCATGAAGACACTTTTTTTTTCATTAGAACTTCTTTGTATAGTCTCTTATTTAGATTAAAAGCCCTTTTTTCCTTTAATAGTGCACGAGTATCCAAAGAAGTATGTTTTTGATGTTCAGAAGTCATTAAAAAAAAAAAATAAATCTATGAAGAAAGGTATAATACAATCCATCATGACAGGGCACAAATGAATCAACCTTTTACTTTTCTCGATGCTGCCTAAAATCCAGCATTCTCTGGCAAGTGAAAATTATACTAGTAATCTAATTCTAGCCCTTCATAAATCTGTCTATCACAAATCAAGCTGGAAAGAAAACCTTCATAGACCATACCTGGAGCTAAGACTTCCTGATACTCCCTAGTATCCCATTGTACAAATAAGCAACTTTTAGTTCAAAGAAAGTTATTTTAAAAGATTGGTGTTCTAAGAAGTTTAAAAAAGAATGACTTCCAGTCCAGTTAGATTGTCTCATTATGTGTTTGGGTTTTTCTTTAAGTTTCTCATTATTTCTTCCATTAGAACATGTATTTTAAAGAAATGAAACAAACAAACAAAACACAAAACAAAACAACAAAAAAGAACAACAGAATCACCTCACAATTCTCACAGTTCCAAAACCGATTTTTTTCTTGTACTTTATGAAAAGCAGTTTAGTGAAATTTACATAAGCACATCAAGGATTTTTATGGAAAGAAGTATGTTGCTGAAATAGTCCAGCCAGAAGAAATATACTTCAAATATTGTGAAAATTAATTGAAAAGTAAGGAATGCTGAGCTAGAAATGTATGCACATTTTTAATTTGAAATCCATTTTTAAAAAAGTCAATTAGCCACAAATCCTGTAAGAATAGGCACAGCTTTGATGTTCATGAAAATTTAAGTACAGGAAAATGTAATCTGTTTACTCAGGATAAAAGACTGTGGTAGCCCTACTTTCATTCAAAAAGTAACGATACTCACTTTGAAGAATTATTTAAAATAAAAATTTTGAAAAAAAAAAACAAAACAAAACAAAAACAAAACAAAAACCAATACATAATTTTAGTGACAGATAAGCTGTAATAGTGAAGCTGTGAATGCTGAGAGGAGAACTTATGTAAATCTAATCCAATGGGCCTACCAAAGAAAAAGAAAAAAAAAACACGACAAAAACTGAAAGTTTGCATCAGATACTTAGTTTTCTTTATCATCACTAACAATACCTACCTAGTACTCCACAAATACAGTTACTGAAATGCATCTTCAATACTTGTTCTCCACGACAATTCAGTTTTTTTACTTAATTTGAAAGTAAAGCCATAACCTGCTGTTTGACATCACTTACGACAAGGATTACAGTGAACTTCACTACTACAGATCAAAAGGAGACTTTAAAAATACTATGATGTTTAAATAGTGAAGATGGTAAAGTATTTTAAAAAGTTAATCTCTAAGTACATTAATTCAAATTTCCATTCTGAAGAAAGTAAAGTCTAACCAATTGAACAATGACGGAGAAATCATTGGCCAATAAAAGTCTACAACAACTAATAGTGCCTCACTAAACAGATATGTCCCCTTTTCTTATCCAGTTTTATCTGCTTGCTTAGAGCAGGCACATAGCTTTTTTTAATGACTTTTTAGATCTGCATGTGTTCCATCATGCCCTCCCCCAAAGCCTGCAGTTGAACACATGCTTTCTCAGTTTTGACTATCACTAATAAGAGGCCTTCCTTTCTAAATTGTTCTGTGAGTCATGATTTAACACTCTGTAAATGAAGCTCTTTATTTTTTTTTTCTGATTTTAACCAACCTTAATAGATAATTTTTAAGGCTTCAGGATCCCGTGATTCAAAGAAGGATAGCAACTTCTACATGAACATTTATTTCGAAGCACAAAAGTGACTCCAAATGCTTATATTTACATTTATAATTTACTGATGCTCACTAGGTATTCTTTTTTCTTTCCTTTTTGCCATGAATTTTTAAACAAGATGATCCAACTGAACAATGTACATGCAGTTCAATGGTAGTTTGCAATTAAATGTGTCAGGCATCTGTGAACGTCTTAACTGGCCCTGTGCAAGGAAAAAAAGGAATGGCTCTGCAATTTAAAAAGCACACAAAATTAAACAATGTTAATCTCTCCTACACAAACAAAATCTTATGTAAGCATCCATGCTATAACTATCAAATAAAGATAAAGACAATAAAATGTTTCCAGGTAGAACATGCACACACATACTGATCTCTGGCAGTCAACCAAACCAGAAAATACTATCTGATGGTGCTAAGAAAGGAGGAGTTCAAGCATGCCCCTGATCCTTTCTTCTGTAAAAAAAAAAATTAGAAAAACCTTCCAGCTTTCCAGTTAAAAAAATAAATCTCACAATAACTATGCCATGGCAGTATGATGCTTAACTAAAACCTAGTTGGGTGGATTTGAAGATATACAGAACCAATACAAACTTACAGAGTTCCTGTTCATTTATTTGATCTATTTAAATTGTAACTTACCATTCAACCACCCAAATACATAAATTACAGTTTTCTCCTAGACAAGAGAGTTTTAAATAGCGGTAGCTGTCTGATAGACTTGAAAAAGAAAACATTTAATTTCCTCTTTAATTCACTCTAAATTATAGTATTCCAAGCCGGGGTAAAACATCTCAACTATGAACTCTCCAGAAGAAGAATAGTTACAGTCCTCTTTCTGTTCAGCCAGGGACCTAAAAAGCACAACATAGCTGTAAGATAAAAATCCATCAAACCCAAGTTCTGAGCCATCTGTGTGAAAGCTGGGCATGCATTTTCAGTGGATGTGTCACACAAGGGGCACTATTTAGTAGGAAATAATCCCTAGAAGTGAAACTATAGACCATGAAATGTAAGCACTTTAATCCATACCACATTGAAGTAAAATGTGAAATTAGCGACACAAAAAGTTTAATACAAGCTGTTTACTGGTACCACTGTCCTCCAGGAAGTTCCTAGGTAGCTTCATGTGCATGATGAGAGACATCAGCAATTTGCATGAGGGAGCAAGCTGATGCCTCTCTATCAAACAAGAGCTTCTGGAGGCGGCAGTGAAGTTGCTGAAGAGCTGGGCACCACTGCCAGTTCTTTTAACTAGCCAGAATCTATTGGTGTATCAGAAATGGCAATGCACCTAGGACAGACAACCAAACCTTGTCCATCACTCAAAAGTACCAACTGCATTTTTTTAATTATACCTCACCACTGCAAACATCAGCACAATGAATAAAGTCCACACATTTCAAAAGCTGAAAAAGCTGTTTGTTGAAATACAGAGAAATTAATAATAGTGTACATCAATCAGTCTACACATAAAATTGCAAATCTGTTGATAACTACAAACAAAAATATTTAACCAACAGGTTTTCTGGACCTCCTTAAGAATTAAATTTCAAAATGTTTCCATCATTTAAACAAAATGTATCTCTCTGGTTTGCTGATATTGGCTGGATACCAGGTACCCACCAAGCCACTGTATCACTTCTCTCTTCAGCTGGACAGTGGAACAAAAATATTACTAAAAGCTCATGGGTCCAGATAAGGACAAGAAGAGATTACTCGGCAATTATCATCATGGGCAAAACAGACTCGACCCGAGGAAATTCCTTTAATTTATCATGAATTAATTCAGAGTAGGGTAATCATAAATAAAACCAAAACTTAAAACACCTTCCCCCCACCCCTCCCTTCTTCCCAACCTCAACTCCACTCCTGAATTCTCCACCTCCTCCTGCCCATCACTGCAGAGGGACAGGGAATGGGGGATGTGGTCAGTTCGACACACGTCATCTTTGCTGCTTCTTCCTTCTCACACTCTTCCCTTGCTCCAGCATGGGGTCCCTCCCATGGGAGACAGTCCTCCACAAACTTCTCCAGCATGGGTCCTTCATGTGGGCTGCAGTTCTTCATGAACTGCTCCAGTGCGATCCCTTCCGCAGGGTGCAGTCCTTCAGGAACACACTGCTCCAGCGTGAGTTCCCCCACAGCATCACAAGTTCTGTCAGTAAACCTGCACCAGTGTGGGCTCCTCTCTTCACAGGTCCACAGGTCCTGCCAGAAGCCTGCTCCAACATGGGCCTCCCATGGGGTCACAGCCTCCTTCGGGCATCTCCTTGACCCAGCTGCAAGGAGACAGCTGGCCTCACCATGGGCTGCACCACGGGCTGCAGGGGAATCTCTGCTCTGGCACCTAGAGAACCTCCTCCCCTTTTTCTTCAATAACCTGTCTGTCTGCAGGGCTGTTTCTCTCACGCATTCTCCCTCCTCCCCTCCAGCTACTGTTGCACAGCCCGTTTCCACACTCCCCAAGCCCCCTTCCTAAATATGTTATCCTGGAGGTGCTACCTCTGTGACTGATGGGCTTGGCCTTGGCCAGCAGTGGGTCTGTCTTAGAGACAGACAGGAGGGAGCTTCTGGCAGTTTCTCATAGAAGCCACCCCTGTAGCCCCCACCACTACCAAAACCTCGTCACACAAACCAAATACACTCTCTGAGACTGGAAGTATACCAATGCAAACCTCCAAATCCCAACGCTTTTGAAACCCAAGCACTAGCCTAAACATTATCCCCAGAAAGCATCATAATATAGTTTTTTCTATGACATTTTACTGCTCAAAGATCAGTCTGACTACTCATTTTTCCTCTACAGCTTATTTTGATGTTTATAACAAAATACTTCAGGCAAGTCTTTGTTTTCAGTCACAATACAAACCTACTGACCTAGAATGGTTACTCTTAACTTACAAATATATCAGAAGAAAAAAATGTTGAAAAAATAATTTAAAATATTACTAAGGAAACTGGACACAGGTTAAGAAGCTGGCAGCTACTTACCATTTAGCAATACCAAAGTGTATTAACAATTACTGCTAAATGCTACTTTTCTCAATAACTCTCTTGGCTGTATTAATTTTTAATAATGCCTCAGCAGACTTTCATTATAGTGTTTTAAAGATCTCATTTTGCTAAGTATAAGCTATTTACTTGAATTTCAACTTTCTAAATAAATAGAAATGCCAAGGAGTTTTTCTGAAGTCAGGATTTGTTTTTGGACCACAAACAATTTCCTCCTATTTCCCAGGAAATCTTCAGGATTTCTTAAAGGAATTTTAAATAAAAATTAATGTTTGCTGCACTGTCAGCTGCAGCTTGTACCATGTCCTGCTTGTACTACGAAGTACGTGCTCTCCTCAACAGCATATAATCTATAAAATGCATTCATAAGGAAATTTTTAAACCAAAGACTCTTCAAAATCTAATGCAGAAAATATATCTATATATATCTATATATATCTATCTATCCAGTTAAGATGTACTGCTTAACTGAAAAAAAAAATCCAACTCTCATCCTCAAAAATGCCACACACCCCCAAAAGCTCTAGTACCTATAAGGTAATATATAAAGACATAACATGATTGTAGACATAGTCAAGAAAACTGAATCCCTACATCAGCATGCTGGCACCAGTTTAGTTCACGTTACTTAACCAGCTTCCTTACCAAGGAAGCTTTAAATCTATTTTAACTGCACAAAGAGCATATGAGAGAGAAATTTTGAAATAATAATTTAAACAAGGCACTCCTAAGATTTCTTTGACCTCCAGAAAGGATTTAGATGGTATCAGCACTTCAGGCTTCTTATGACTTTTTCTACCCATCTGGATAATATCAGGTTTTGGTACAAGACACATCTAGGATTGATCTCAGCCAGAAGAAAATACATTATATATGCTGCTCTCTTTTCAGAGTGAAGAAAGTTTTGGCTAAAAAAAAAAAAAAAATAAGAGCTTGACTGACTTGAAATAAGTTGAAAAGCCAGTTATGCCATAACTAGCGCAGAAGAGCTCAAATACAAGTATTTGCATCCATTCTAACTTCAGAGGACAAGCTAGAACCACAAACCAAAGCTGTGAAAAATGATTAAAGAGCTTAATTTGGGACTACAAAAACCAAAACAAACCAAAAAACAAACAAAAAATCCCACAACAAAACAAAACAAAAGGTATTTTCTACTTACACTGAAACCTCTTAACTGCTTTAAGTTTAGTTTCAAGAGGAGGACTTCTTTCTTAAAAAAACCTCAACAATTAAGCATTTCAAAACCCACATGTGGCCTTAGAGTCTCGTATTAACAGATGGTGGTAATTCCCTCATACACTTCAAAAATTAATAAAACATCATACAACCCGTCATTTCAAGGTCTCTGTAAATCCAGGAGGACACTGCATCACTGAGAGACAATTACCTGTTATACTCAGGGTTTTCCACTCATATTGTTAAAAGCGTTTTTCAAAGATAAAGCTTCCTTTCAGTGGTATAAATTCTTAATTGCTATACTTCACCTAAACAATATACTTACACTCTTTTGTGCTGATACTTTTAAGAACAGACTCAATTGGAGATACATGAGATTTGACGGTCTAAAAGGTATCAGTTTATACAGTTTAGCCTCATTCAGTTGAACTTTCTGCTTCCCCTTTCCCATCTTCCTTTTGAGTGCTACTTGTAGTTACACTAAAGGCTTTTAATACATGTTTTACATTAGTTTGAGCTGTTGTATTTCTGAAGAAGTGATAGCTTGCTTAGTAAACTACACCTTCAAGTGAGAAAAAGGATTACAGACTTGAAAACTGTTTAACTGAACCAGGACATGCAACGAAGCAAGTAGATCCAGATTTCTTCTTAATCAGAATTTATTTTTTTTTTAAGTTATTCTACTATAATTAGTTTTCACTTTTAATACAAACCATTTATATTAGTAATAAGGGAAATCATTCGGAATTGTGAGAACTGGCAATAACCCGCTTCTGGCTTTTAGAAAATACCTGTAACTATCAAGCTCCTCATTAAAGAACAGTCTGCTCCAAAGACAGTATCAAATCCTCTTCAGTGAGCACCACCTTTAAAATGTTAGATACTGTACTGTATCCACTGTCAAAGACTGATTCTTTCCCAGTGACTAAGCCAACACAATGTTCCAGTCACAATGTGTTTATTATCATACAAGTTACTTTGAACAAAAAAAATATTTTCTTTGCGTGAAACCTGACTAATAAAATTCTGTTACACAATCATCTTTGCTTAATATATTATGGTTTCTAAGTAACATATAGTTCTATGCACACAAAATGCTATTGAACATTTAATCTATACCTATTAGACTTTATATAAAGTCATGAAACTATTCTTTCCAACAAACTCAAGGCAGAACTTCAACAACTTTGGCTCTATACTGAATATTATTATTTTTTTCTGTATCAAGCATCTGTAACTTTGAAGACTATGCCAATAGCTCTTTATTTTAATTTCAATTCATGCTAATTCATTGAAGAAGTACTTACAATACATGTTAAGAGTCACAAAATTTCACGAACTCAGTATTAAGCCATTAACTTCATACATTTTCAGCAGAATATCAAATGTAGCTACATGTTATATTTCTGAAATTCAATAAATAAAGCTTACCTACAACCATAACTGTGATCTGCAGAACTGACAGACACTCTTGGGTTTGTGTGTTTCATCTGAGGCTATCTATTACCAAGCAGGCACAACAGATGAAAAGCAAACACTCACTGCTGTGGCTTATGGAAGTCTGTTTTCTTTCTTGGCTGCATGTGGTGCAAATTGTCCTTTGCTGGGTTAGGCATAACAATATTGACTGGATTATTTGTGGTAGATATTGCAGCTCCTACTGTGAGATGAGGAAAAGGGTTGCTCTAATTAAAAGGCTTCCCAGACTCCACCTCCCACTTTTTGGAAAGGAAGCACTGTTATCTGCACAAGGAGAATAAAGATCTAAATGTGTGAATGATTAAGGGATTGGAGCATCTGACATACAAATAAAGGCTGAAGAGAGCTGGTATTGTTTAGCCTTAAGAGGAGAATGTTTGAAGGGATCTTATAAATGTGCATTTGCATTTGTAGGAGGGATAGGGTGAGCAGGGAGTAGAGACAAGGGAGACAGACCATTCTCAGTGGCACCTAGTGACAGGACAAGCAGCAACGGGTGCACAAAACTCCACTTAGAACAAGTAAAAACTTAACATGGAAGTCTCCATCCTCAGAAATATCCAAAACTGAGCTAGACAAGGCCCTGAGCAACTTGCTCCAGTTGATTCTGCTTTGAGCTTTGAGCATGAGCTCAAAGCATGTCTAGGGACATCCAGGGATCCCTTCCATTCTTAACTGTTTCACAATCCTTTGAAGTTCCCGTGATACTGCTAGTTTATGAAAGTGCTCTGACAATGAAGTTTTGTAGTGTTAGTGCCAAAGAGAAGGATGAAGAGGCAGGATCATTAACATGACTTAGATGAAAGGAAAAGTGTGTTGAATATGAGCCCAGGATAGTATGTTAGAGTTTATTTTCAGATGGACTCAATTCACTTCAGCCTTGGAGAGCAGATGCAGCTCTAACAGACTCTTCTTCTAAGTCCATTTCTGCCTTCACAGAATGCTATCTAAGCTATTGGAAGATGCAATGGATGTTGCAACCTTTCCACAAGGAACAAAATGGATGAGAAAATCTTTCAAATCACCTAAAAACTACATAAAACAAAACCCAGAAGATTTCTGCAGGGTGTTTGGGGATATACATAACCATAGCTGAAGACACAAAAGAAGCAGCAATGAAGACTTGCAGAGCCCCAGAGACTGAAACAGGGAGCAGGGGCTTCACAAATCTCTTTAGTGAAAAAGAATTAGAAGAATGAAGTAGCTACCAACTCCTGAGCCTCTTGCTTGGAAAATCTTATTCAGTCAAACAAAGTCTTACACAAATGCTTCCATAAGTTTTAGCTACCCAGTGTATCAATATTAACAGCTAGGCCATCAGTCACAGATTTGAGTCACAAATACCACACATCTTGCCATTTACCAAAACAGATAATGTATTTCACTGGAGTAACAGAAGGAAGAGAGGAGATGCTAATCTTAAATTTTTTTGACAACTTTATGGCAGGAAACTCCTTGGTCATGGAAGAGTATGTTGAGGCAAACAATCCTATTGCACATGTAAACACGGAGTTTCAGTGATGGCTTTTGTTGGAGCTCTCAGTCTCAAAAGAAAACAGCAAACATCGCCAGCCATAAAAGTATAACACGCCACTAGTAAGGTTCTGTAACCACAATGCCGCTTTGAGAGATCCCTTGATAAGTTTCAGCTATTAAGATAAATATTATGATTTTAAGGAGAACGAAGCTGCTTTCTTCCTACAAAATTGGGTTTTCTTCTCATTTCAGGAAACAGCTCTTGCCCCTATGTCTCAAAATTGCAATTCCTGCAGCTAATGCCCTTCTGCAAAGGTGCTGAATCCCCAGGTCCATTCTCCAGACCACTGGAAAGCTCATTCTTCCTGCATAACTTCCTTCTTTTACATTTGTAGGGCTTTACCCTTTCCAAATCTTTAGGTACGTTTGCTGGAGAGATGGAGATATTCAAAACCAGCCTGGATGCACTCCTGTATGACCTGCGCTGGGGGAACCTGCTTGAGCAAGGCTGCCACAGAAGAGCCAATACATTCGTTACGTGTGCTCCAGTCTATTGCACAAGGTGCTACCTCTACTTCCTACACTGATGTTTAGGCTCAACACCGGATGGTATCACATGAGCTCTGGTCTGTTTGGTAGTGATAGGACATGCCAGTGAGAAATAAACACACTCCAGCCTTTTGGAGATTCACTGGTCTTTCAGAGACCCCCAGTGACTAATGTAAGATGGCCTTCACGGGTCCTCTGAAGACTGCTTGTTTCAGACTCACCTGGGAAATCAACTTGCTGCAAGACAGTGTGTATCTACAATAGCAATCTTGCTAATGCTGAAACCCAGGTTGCATTGAACTGCCTTGCCAGTGCACCCACGGTCCCATATTGTCCTTGGACATCCTAGTCCATCCCCAGACTAGATGACCTCCAGAGGTCCCTTCCAACCCCAACTATTCTGTAATACTGTGAGATGCTGGAAAATTAGAGATGACAAAACTCTGTAGCCACATTCTGATGTCTATGTTCTACTATGTTCTACTGGAAGGGAGAGACAGATTCCCCATTCTGCTAGCTATAAAACATAAATTCAACGTTAAGTAAGAATGTTCCCCTGATTTTAAATAAGCTTATATAGATATAGATATATATATTAATTAGAGGTTCTTAACAGTAAAATTGACATAAGCAGATTTTTAGCTCACAATTAAATCAAGACATTTTTTTGGATGCAGTGAGCTACACAAAGTATCACTGAAGAGTAAAAGCAAACTCTAATCGGTCAGGCATGAGCAATCCAAGACAGGGCTTGGCTTCAGTCAGTTCATTACTAGCATGTAATTCATGGTTACTATTCTATATTTAATGAAAGCGTACCTTACTGTTTCCTGTAACTCTGTAGTTTGTACAGTTTCCTTTGTGAATCAAAGGACATGTTTCCAAATTCATATTTGTGTTGCACAAAACAGAAGAGCACAAAATGAAAAATAAAGTATGTTATAGTGGCTCTTAAAGCAGACAATCAAAAGTCAATAAAAGTTAGAAAACATTATGTAACTGAGTATTTGTCACAGAATATGAAGACCTAAACAGAAAAAAATAGAACCCAAACAAAGAGTGAGATCATGTAAAACTAATTACAATGCCGTATAGCTGGTACTGGAGTTAGCTTAGAAGGCTCTACTCAGAGAATAATTATTTCCAGCCTTCTTTCTATAGTGTGCCAATATGACAAAAGCCATCAGGTACCAAAAAGCATGATTAAATGTACTCAAATGAATAACAATTTCACTTAGAAGTTAATGTCTTGCTCTATCTCACTTTCAGCTAATTCAAAAATCTAATACCTATTCTGCATAGTTAGGAAAGGCTTCCAACTGTAAACAAAGGGGCAGTGAAAAAAACCCCATCATTTTCTAAATACAGAAGTCAAGCATTTGTAAACAGTTGAATAGCATAAGCAGTATTCACATTTATCCAGTCTTTCAGTGAGTTGTTACATTGGGTTGCATCAGTGAAATTGTTCCAATTTTAAATTAATGCAAGGCAGTCACATTATGGGGTTGTATTAACAGAAATAAATTGACATCACTGGTATAAATCTCAGTAACACCAAAACTACTTAGACTTACTGAAGATTATTATTGTCCATGTACTTCAAAATAGAATAAACTCCAAACCACAAAAATTACCAAAATGCAAATTTCAGCAGAGTCAGTAGGCTAATTAGAAGTTGAAGTCCTTCTCTACTGGAAATAACAAATAATCTTTCTCTTAGAGATGAATGCCATTAACAGTCTTCCTAAATTTTAAATTATGAAACTATAGCTCAAATAGCTGAAATCCACCATAATCCTATAGCTGAAACAGGTAATTCTATTGTTAAGGGGGAAATATGTGACTCTCCACAAATAATCCCTCTTTTTTTAATTGTTCATTAACCTTACGTTGCATATCATATATTGAATATTGTATCATTCATAGTACATCCAAGCCAAACCTCCACAACACAGAAGCGGGAGGTACATCATCAAATTCAGAACAGATGTTTCAAAGGATCTGCTGCCTCTGATTATAAAAACAAGTTCTAAATTTGATTAAGACTTAAAGAAAGCTTAGGAGCTCTGTTTATACCAGAATTAATAAAACTCCACAATGGGGTATTCCTAAAATGGTGAAAGGTAATTAAGGATTAAATTCCATCAAAAAATAAACAGAACTTCACCAACATAAACACACGCCACTATGCTGACCCTCTGGCCACCAGGCACATACAAGATATTGACTAGTGAGGTAGCTGTAATCATACTGATCCATGTAAAGTACTACAAAATGCTCTAGCAACAGGAGAGCAATCCAAGTTGATTTGAAATGGCAGATTTACTGAGATAGATTAAGATACCAAAAAAAAAAAAAAAAAAAGTGCAGTACCAAGCAACGAACAGGTAAGATTAAGAGATTGATTTAAAATAGCTTGGATAGCTTATTAAGTTAACACTGCTGTGTTAATACTGTGCACAGTACTTATCAGGATATAAAAGTCTCAGTTTTGGTACTAACTTAATCACAGATTTCATTCCACTTTGAGTAAATTAAATATGACGTGAAAGGGGAATGAATGCTCCAGTGGGAATTTAGAGATGATGTTGCAGTTTTGGGGTGTTGGTTTCTGTGGGTTTTCTAAGGATGTAAAATTGAAAGTGATTCATATTTGAAAAGCATGAGTGGAGACACTGAAAAGCATTAACAGGGAAGAAAAAACTGCACCACAGCCTCTCATACATCAGCCTCATGAATGCCATGAATGAGCCGTGTCCCTTGCCTTCTATGCCTCTAGGCACTCATCTAAAAACCAAGGGGTGTGGATGACAGTGAGGGAAAATATGAAGGGGAAAGACTGGTGTATAACCAAGTACACACCTAAATGCTTACTCTTGTAAAACACAGTTTAAATGGGGAATCAGGTCATAGTTTTATAAAAATAACATCTTGATAGAGAAAGGTGCTAAGCTTTTCCTTGATGCAAAGGGATAAAACATAGGTAGGGTCTCAAGTGGGAGTAGGAGGAAAGGCCAAAGACTGAGGGTGTTTTATTAATAGCAGTCTCAGAACTTTATCACTTCAGTGTGATAAAAATAATAAAAGCACCTTTAGGTATTCACCTCTCTTATAATTCTTGAACTGAATCCTGTAAAGACAAGTAAGATGTAAAGCTAAGAAGAAAATAACTGTTCAGAGTTAAGTGGTAATGAATACTCAGTGTTATGCTCACCATGACAGATTTTTAAAAGTTATCGTCTATAGAAATGTATCAATCCATCACACCAGAACCATAGCAGATTCCAAGCCACCTGCTGAGATATCACTAGTGCTTCATGACTGATAAAAGGACTGAAAAAACTTCCGACCCACAAACACCTACTGTAAAAGCCTAGGTAAAAAAGCCAAAAAAATCAATCAGTTATACTAAAACAGATTAAGTGAACATTCAGTCATTCAAAGATTTTCTGCAATGGAAATTAAGTTTTCCATCAAAATACCAGTAAATGACAACAGCTACAGTACCCTTAAGTAGCTGCCCCATGGGACACTATTACAATTTCTTGCATTTGATACTGGTCTTTTCCTACGGCTCTGGTAGCTCCTACAGTAACTTCCAGACATAACTTAGTATGGAGATAATAAGAGCAGGATAAAAATGGATCAGTGGGACAGACAATACCTTGGACAAGGACTGCCACCTCCAGCTAAGAATTACATAAAACAAAATTCACGCACGCAAAAAAAGCCCCAAACTTTGCCTTTTTGGATAATATCATCTATCAGCAGAGAACTATGCTACAAAAATGGTAAGGCTTCTATCAAGAAAATGGAGTAAGATTCTCAAGCTAGTTCCGTAAGAGAAACAGAAGTCACATCATGGTGGCTAAAGCTCACGAGGCCCACGCTTTCTCAAAGTACAACAGCATTCAACAAAAAAACGTGATTTTTTCCTCCCCACACAAGAGTAGAACTGTGCCATAGGATGTTGCAGCAACAAAAACAGTAAATGGATTCAAAGAACTCAAATATCAAAAGCCAACTTCAGCTCAAGAAGACTCTTAAACAACATTTGAAGAACTACCAATGGAGAAAAAAAAAAAAAAAAAAAAAAAAATCTTTCTTACATATGCCTCCCTTTACATTCTTCCTCATGACCACTACTACAGAGAGCCTGTAGGGTGAGAAGGATCTCTCGCATAATCCAGCCCATTTGTTCTGAGGCTGAAAATGCCACTCATGCAAGTACACAATGTGACAGAGCACTAAAAAATGGCTTTCTTCTTGTGATGGGTGACTAACACTGAAGTAGGATGGAACAGCCAAGAAAATGAGAAGAGCTACGCAGAAACGTGGGCTGTAGTCAACAAGAACAGCAAGAGACTTTTTGAACTATGCCTGATGTTTGACCTACTTCTTATAAGCATCCTCTTAGCCTGATAAAACATACGTAAAAGCTTTCCAGATTGCACAAGTAGAACTCTGGTCAGCTACACCTGCATGAGAAAATAAAAATCTGTTCAAATCTGCATCACATCATCTGTTGAAGATGCGTAGGTAAAATGAGCAGCATGTGTCAGCACGAGTCACAATTTTTAGTATCCTGTTCACCTTTCTTCCTTCACACTGCTGTAAAATCAGTACTACAAAACTCAAAATCAAAAATTCTAGGAAATTCAAAATGGAACAGAGAAAGCTTTCTAAAAGTTGAGAAACAATGCCATTTGTGTAGTCATGTCTGATGAAAGCTAGCAAGACAAGAGACAGTTCAAAATATACACTGAAGGGAAAATTCCCAAGACCATTAACATACCAGAAAAGCAGAGAATTAAGGAAGTTGGCAAAAATAACGAAACACTATTCAATACATATTATAGGAAAACTAATTAAAGCAATGTGTTAAAATTTTTAAGAGGAAATAAGCAAAACAAAAATACACTTGAAGTAGAAGAATACAGGTGGATAGACTGACCCACTTCCACCTTAATATCATACTTGCTGGAGCATATGGTGCAGAACTTTATTTTAAACAGTCTAATATATATCATAAATATAAAAAGGTATCAAGAAGCAAAGAAACTATGGAGAATAACAGCAAGCACATCTATCATAGCAATAACAACATTCTTGACAGTACCCTAAGAAAACTAATAGAGCTGTTCAAAGGGGAAAGGCCTCTTCATCAATAGAAGCACACAACTGGTGTCAAAATATCCCCAAAGAGAAATCACTAAGAGCAATTAGAGGATTATGTTGTTTGCAAGGAAAGCTTTTTCCAGTTTGGTGCTTTGCAGTACACACAAGGGTCAGTGAACACACATGTCAGATCATGCTGAACCTGGGAATTCATATTAGACCCATGGACCAAAATAAGCACCATCATAGAAGAATGCATGAGGTATAATGAAGACTTCTCTCCTCTTTCCAGAAATGTAAAAAGAACTGGAAGTAGTTCATGGGCATTAGCATATGAAGGGCTGAACTGTCTCTCCACTATGTTTTCCACTGTAATGCTAAACAAGGAAAAATAACACAAGCAATACTAGAAACTCTACCAAGTGATACTCTATTAAACAAATTCACCAGTAGAACAGAACTTTGAATCATAGTAAGTTCAGAGGAAAAAAAAAAAAAAAAAAAAAAAGTAGTGTCTCCAAATAAAAGGAAAGCATCAAGAGAAACAACTAATCCTGTAAACAGCACAGGCATGCCCAAGAACAAAATACTGCCTGAGCTGAAAGTCAACTGTTAAAATTTAGCAAAGCTGAAAATCCAACAACATATTAGACATGGAAAAAGATTTTCAGCACTGCATAAAAAGTACTTTATCACCTCACAGATACAGTAAAACCTGGTGCCCGTCAACATCGGAAGGTACCACATGAAGGAAATCTGAAATGCAGTAACAAAGATCGCAGTGTGGGGCCACCAAAACAAACATTTAAAGGCAAAAACTGTATAAGACAAACCCTGAGAAGAAATTCAGCAGGAAAGAAGAGTGACCATCTCTATGACAAGGGCAAGCCAAACCAAAGTTTTGTCTCAGACATTTGCTGCTGCTTCAATGCACGTGCAGGAAGAATGAAAAGACTTATTTAAGAAGAGAGCAGTAGTCTCAGACAAGAACATTTTTTAAAAGTATCTCAATCTATAACTTCTGATTCTCCCCAATAATAAAAGAAGTTGCAGCTATGCAGAATTCTGATACTAAAAAGCTATAACCAAATGGCTTATAGATACCCAATATGGTATACTATAGGTTATATTTCTTTCAAAGATTTAACATATCAACTGATAATATCAAACTCAGATCAGCTCTATAAGCACTGTCCACTCATTATCATGCTTGCATCCAATGTCATTTAGAAATTGTAAAGGCTGGAATGGAAAAAAAAAAAAAAAAAAAAAAATCAAGTTCAAGTTCTCTCTACCCCCACTCACCCCTCAAAGAATGCTTCTAAAGCACAAAACTGCATTTTATTCAAAGTTGCTATTATAATCCTTAATACAGAATCAGATCATGTTTAGTAGTTTAGGGATATGTCATTAGCTTTACTTTGTATCTGATTGTTTCAGTGTGAGTTTCAAATGGGAAGTTTCAAATACACAAATGTAAGTTTCTGACATTCACTGCCCTGAGAATAGAAAGATTAGCAGACACAATGTAACTTCTCTCTGCTGTGGGAATACAGACTATCGTATATTCGAGTCCATCTGTTAAGTAATGACTGATCCAGAATGCATCGCTACTGCAGCAGACTCCCAAGCAGTTTCACATTCATATATGTCTCTCAATGCTGAGAGCAGTGTTAAACACTCTTGCATTTATTTTTAAATATAAGTGTAGTTTTCAGCAACAGGAATTAATTAGTAGGTAGATCTTGTAGGCAAGCACTGTATGTCCTCCATACAAATACCAAAACATTCTAACCTCCCCCACAAAAGACAAGCCAATGTTAGTCCAGTTGCTGATGCATTAACAGCCAGCATTAAAATAAGCTTAAATATCAGTAAGAAGAATGAAAGAAGAATACCAGGAAACTATTAAATATATTTGGATCTGTTATGACCTATACAAAGCCAGTTAACAAAATAACTGCATGTCATTCCCTTATTTTGAGTGTTACTTTTAAAACAATGGGTAATAATCCAATAAAGTTATGATGACTTGTACCAGACTTGTAAAAAAAAATAATTTATGAATCACATTTCAGTTAAGTGTCAAAAAGCTTGTAGAGAGGAGTGAGAAATATACCAGATTACTGTTTCAATAGATTCACAAAACTATTAGGGCTTTAACCCTGTGTGTTCAGATAAACCATAAATATTAAAATGATCTGATCAAACCATGTCTTTCCCTGCATGCTGCAGCTTTTCCATTCAGCCTGTGCTAGGTCAAATGCAAAAAAACTGTCAAACAGAAGAATACATCATTCTAAAGTGTTTGAAACAAAATATATTCTCTATATGAGTGGAGGTTAGAAGTATTAAACTCATTTGAAACAAAGGCAGTTTCAATTAATTGCTATTCAGTTTCGAGCATTTTGCTATCCTGTTTTATATGCAAAAAATGAAGATATTTCATTGACTGAACTGCTTCACCAGCTTTGCTGCAGAAAATGTTGCATTCAGGAGGAGCAGCAAATTGCACATAATTGAAAGTGATTCATTTTTAGATCCACTCGTTTGGCTTCTGTAGGTTCCTCAGGCTTTGGTGTAGGTAGCGCAAAAACATTAAGTCATACAGTCCTGCAGTAACTCTTTCGCTCCATGAAGTGAGCAGATGACTAAGGAGCTACATTTTAGCATCTTCTCCTTGTTTCAAGCTATTTACCAGCGTATAACAGTATTTTGTAATGCACAGACCTTAAACAAAATTAGCAACAGCTCTTACTTTGCAGACAAGAACGTGTTTTAGAAAGCATGGCGGATTACTAAGACATGAGCAACCCAACACCATACTGCAATACAACTAACTCTTTATTACAGATATTAAAGCATATTAAATCCTTGCAAAAAATCTCCCTCCTCCCCCTTCCTCTACATATAATACACAACAAGCTCTAAGCTAACGGGGTTAAACCTTCACATGTTTCAGCCACTAAGAAAAGATACCAGCTCAGGCTGCTTTTTAAAATATTTTTCAATTAAAAACAGATAATACATTCACACCACTCTTCTTCCAATGGGGAAGCCACCAGGTTATAGGGCAGCGTCCAGAACACGAAACTGCAAATTACTTAATCTCCTTATTTTTCACATTGTGAATTGCACACACTCCCTCTCTGCAGGAGACGGCCGGGGGGAGGCACTGGGAAGGGGAAGAGTGGCCTGTGTGCACTAGGTAGGGTCCTGCGTGGAGTTTAGGGAGCGCTGGGGGGGCTTCTGTCACACGCACGACGAGGAGACGAGCAGGTCGCGCTATTAACGAGGAGAGAGAGGAACAAGAGGAGTTTGGGAAGGAAAGATGGTTGGAGAAGGGCCGTACGTGTAGGAGGGACACGGGGGCAGGGAAAATGAAGGTCCCTTTCGGGTTGCACAGGGCGGGGGATGAGTAGGGAGCAGCCCCGGCAGGAGGTGGGCAGCGTGGGCCGGTGCCCAAGGGCCCGCTGCCCGCCGGGGCGTCACCGGGGCGGGGTGCCCGGCCGCTTACCAGGTTCAGCACCGTCTCCACGATGTCCCGGTTGCTGACCTCCCCGACCTGGATGAGTCCGATGAGGACGGCGAATTTCATCCGAATATTGCGGATCGGCACCGACGGGTTAATCATCCCCGCGGGGAGCACCACGGACCCGGAGCCCGACGCCCTCAGCTCCCCCATCACCGCGACGCTGCTGCCGCCGCCGCCGCTGCCTGCACCGCTGGCCCCGACGGAGATGAGTCCCGCGGGCTGCGGGTCCGGCCCCGTCACCGGCTTCTCGCTCGCCATTTAACCCCCGCCGTTACCGGCACCTGCCGCCGCCTCCCCGCCCGGCCGGGCCGAGCCGCGCATCCACCGCAGTCGCACCCGGCGAAGCCGCAGGGAGCCGGGCCGAGGCGCAGGCACCGTCCCAGGAGCCGCTCCCCCGCTCCGCTATAATGAGTGATTATTATGGGCGCCGATGCCCCGTTAGCCGAGGGCTTTCCAGCGGAGCCGCCTCCCCGCCGCAGGGCGAGAGGAGCGGGCGCCGCCGAGCGCGGCGCGGCCCGGCAGAGGCGAGCGACGCGCGGAGCTGGCGACGGCGCGGGCGATCGCAGCTGCCGCTGTTGTTGTGGAGCCGAAACCGCCGCCGCTCACGCCGCCATGTTGCCGCCCCCTGCCTGCGGTAGCCGCCAGGGCGCCTGCGCCGAGCCCGTCGGGGGGCGTGGCCGGCCTGGTTCCCCCCAGCCGGCCGGGAGACAGGTGAGCAGGTGCACGGGGTCCGCGCTGCCACCGCGGCGGCGTGAGGGGCCGCGCTGTGGCGCGGAGCCGCCGCCTCCCGCCGGGCTGCCGCGCACCGGCGCCGCCTGAACTGGCAGGGTGGCGGCGCCCGCCGGCTTCGACGCGGGCCGCCGCGCCTGACCTCGCGCCGCCGCCCCAGGGCGCCCCCTGCGGGAGGGGCGGGCCGCAGCCCCACCCATCGGGCTGCCCGCCGCGGGTGGCGGCCCTGGGCTGCCGCAGGCATCTGTCCAGCAGGGTGTCCCCTCCTGCCCCCTCTTCGGGCATGGGGAGGGACTGGGGAAAGCCTGGGGTCTTCCAGCCTGAGCTAGTGTGCTGCTTGTTCAGGAAGAGGGATATTTTTCCAGAGTTCGTGTTGACACTTGCATTCGTGGTTCTTGGTGGTGGTGTCGTGTACAGAGATGTCTAGTTGACAGCAGTTTTACTCAGCCCGTGGGTTTCAGTGGTGCCTCATGGCAATAAGCGTTTTTTCAAGCCTCTCCAGTATTATATCAGAGAAACAGAAGTACCTCTGGTGTTTTGAGGAGGGTCCAATTATTATCATAGTTAGCTGAATAAGGTTGTATATGTTTGCTCTACATGTGCTGGAGATAATCCATCCCTGTTGAACAACATGTTCTGTCTTGACTTCGATGTGACTGTCATGGCAAAGTTGAATTTTACAACAAATCTTATCACCTGATCTTAGAAAACCATGCATCCTTTCTCTCCTGTAACCCCAAATTTGGAAGTTTGCCTGGATTGACGGTCCTCCTTATATCCAGTTTTAGATAATAAACTGCATAAACACCGTGAATCAGCATGACTCGATCACTACATCCTCCAGGATTACAGCAGCTGCTCTAAACTCTGCCAAGAGAAGACAGAGAAGACCTCAGATCTGTACTATGAGATGCATTATCTCTATGTAAATACAGTATGTTACATTTACTTGTTTGCTATCCACTATCCACTATGGACACTATCCATAGCCCAGATGCACAGACATGACTAAAACTGTGGGAATCAAAGGACCGACATCATTTCAGAAAGATGCGAAAGACGGGGAGAAAACCCAAAAGATTGGTTATGGGAGATAAGAAAGCACAAAGTTTTCTTGGAAGGAAATTCCTTTACAATTTGCCACCATCCATGAGCAACCATGTATGAATCAGAGTAAAGGTATACTTTAATTTCATATCACAGAATCACAGGATGTTAGGGATTGGAAGGGACCTCAAAAGATCACCTAGCCCAATCTCCTTGGTGGAGCAGGAACACCTAGATGAGGCTACAAGTATACTTGTGGAGGGGCCAAATATTCTATTTCCACCAGCCCCATAGCAGAACTAGCAAAAGTGAATACGCATGTGCTTAACTGCTTTACTAAAGAGTCAGTCCATCCCCCTAAAGAGGGGTTCCAGTGAGGTAATCAGGCAGACTTTCAACTGTAGTGGATGAGAAGCTCTTGTATATCACAGGGTGAGTTCTGAGCACAATAACTTCCAGCTAGTGTATGATGATGAGCTGATGGAGTAGTGTGTTTCAAATTGCACTTGCTGTGTCTGTCCTTGTCTGAAGTAAGTTCTGTTCTGGAACCTTTTAAAATATTCTCAAAAAAAAAACCTAGACAAAAATCCTTAACTTGGAAATGTCAGTGAAATATTCAAAATTTTACTTTGCCCCATTTTCCTTAAAAACAAACAAACAAGCCAATCTAAAAGGTAAAACTTTTGACTGTGTAGGAATGTTAACTTACAGTTCCAGTCTACAAACCAAACAATTACACAAATGTTCAAGTTAGGCTGCTCAAAACTGTTCATCTTAATTTCAGAAAGGAATATTTCATGTTCTTAATGATTTTATCTTTTTATCAAAAGTGAAACCTACTTCTAGAGCTCTTTAACAGTTACTAAAAACTGTAATACCCTTAGGAGCTAACACCCAACAGTTCTCCATTTTGTTGTTCCCATCTCCACATCTGTATGGTGGGGCATGTTGCTACAAATGGTACATTTGGCTGGAAGCTTCATACTGAATAACAGGTTGACCAGTTTTCGTGTTCTGATTTGTCACATGGCTGCTGCCTGTTAAATGGATAGGGAGCTAAGTTATAACTGGTTCTCTGTGGGTAGGTATATGAATTTGGATCTCTATCCACTTACTGACATTTACAAACCCAAAATAACATTATAACTTTGAGGTCCATTGTTAAATTTGCTTAAAATTTGTCAATGACTTGTTAATATTTGTGATGGAACACATGGACCAATAGCACAATCACATAAACTTTCTTTCTCTGGAAAAGTGAGATAACAAAATATGGTTTGATATGTTTTATTATCTGTTCTGTACTTCATGCTACTATTTACGGAAGACTCTGTGATTTACACGTGTACCCGCTTGCTGGGGTAATTGTTGACTACAGCTGTTCCATATACAACTATCAGTGCATTCCTCCACATTAAATTTCTGATAAAGTTGCAATCATGAGCTTGTTTAGAAGTTGTATTTGTGAAATCTTTCATTATATAATCTCCAGTTTAGGACTTGAACTGGCTGCCTGTCATTTCCTCTGCTGAAATCACATAATATACTGTACGTAGTATAGAAGAAAAACTCTTATTGAAAGAAGGTGAATTCCGAATATTATGTTTAATAGGAGTGACTTCCTTTAGTTCTTAAACTCATATTTGATTTTACAAATAATTTTTTACAACATCGTGTACTCTTTATTTTTATAAGCTGGAACACTGTTAAGATGTAGCTGTCTTCTCTAATCAATGGTGTTTGTTTTTGATAAGCAAACTTTCATTGAGGTGAGCCATTCATCAAATCCTGTGAACATTGTTGTAGCATTGGCATTCAGAAAGAAAAACAAATCTGTAACACTAATCTCAGCCCTGTAGTAATTGCAGCTCTGGTGTTCATTTGCTTCCATTTTAGCACCTAATCAGACTGAAAATTAAAATAAGAGCAGAAAGGCTACAGAACGTGATTCATTTCTTTGCTTTAAAAATAATGTTTCTCTCATCTCCTTGATATTCAGTACAAAGACTGTGAATCTGTCAGTGACAATTTCATTCATGAGGTGGCTTCTTGGGTCCCAGTCCAGCAAGGTGTTCTGCATTAGCAAATCCCAGTATTTGCATAATTTGCATTTTCAGTTCAGCTTGCAAGACCAGTCATTGACACAGGTCCAGACTACATGTGCAGGAGACAGTATGTGTGGGAGGATGCTACACACTCCTTTACTCTTCACAAAGACAAGACCGATGCCAGGATCTGATCTTGTCCTTTTCTGTACCTTGCTCCCTACTGAAATGAGATAAAGTGATGCCTTTGCTCCCAGAATATGCTTTTGCTTCAGCTGTAATAGAGGTTTCTTTCATGGCAGTCTTGAATTTTTTGATTCTCCATAAATGCCAGAAGGTGGCCTCAAATATAATTTTAAAAACCAAAAATACATGTATCCATGTTCCTATGCTTGCAACAAACAAACAGATGGGAAAGAAAACAAAACTAACAAATAATTGTTTAAAGTTTAGCTCTATTTTCATTTCAGGTGTAAAATAAATTGTAGCAATACAACTTTTTTTTTGAGGAAAAAGATTATGTAGTCATTCAACTAAGAAAGCTTGAAAAAACATGTTTTACAATACAGACTCTTGGCTACAAATAATGGAACTACTTAAGTGAATAGAGACTGCTTTGTACAGGCCTATATTTACACTAAATCTTAGAATTATTATTATTTTTTTTTAATAGTTAAGAGATTTAGGTCAGGACTGAACCATGTTTGAAAGAGTTAGATAATTTTCATTTATCTACCACAGTGGCCTCAAAATACTGTTTGCTTTACTATGTCCATATGAGGACTCCTGTTGTGTTTAATTAGACTATTCTCATGAGTAAGGATAATGTGATTTGTTCCTCTGCCAGGCTCAGAAAGTGCTGTTAGCCCCTTTCTCTTGAAAACCACAATTTCTTAAACATTTGAAATAAAAAGCTAAGAAATACAAACTGAAAGGCTATCACAGCATCGAAACTTACCCTGCTGTGCATATGTGTTGCACAAAGTAGTTCCATTCACTGTTTTTAAACTTCCACATGACAAGGTGCATTAAAGCAGAAGTTAAAAGCCTGAAGTCAGAATTTTCTTGCTAATCTAACTGTAAATGATTTCTACCTTCTTTTTCTATAGTTCCTTTTCTTTAATCTTGAAAGAGGGGGGTGGGAAAGGAAAAAAAAAAATAAATAAAAGAAAAATTACCTTGTATTTTATTTCCAGAGGCAAGTTTTGTTATACCCTGTGCAGTTCCAGAAACACTATAACAGGCCTTCCAAGTGAGATTATAAATATTTCAAACATAGAGAAGAGGATGAAACCAGTATGACTTCACTATTTTGATTTTTGTTGCAATAGGCTATCGAAATAATTCAGCTGTAGTTTTAAAAAGAAGTAGTTAATATCTATATATTCAAAATTAAATGTCTCTCTACTTTTTACACTCTGAGCAGTAAAAATAGATCAGATACTATGTTTGTTCTCATGGTTGTAAATACTACTGGGAAGAAATCATTAAATGTAAGCTTTTAGAGTAAAAAGATATAATAGTCTGAGAAGTAGTTAAACATTAACCAGATAAGTGAAAATATTTATTCAATTTGTCATACTATTTTCCTTAATTGCTTTCACTATGATATAATCATAGTAAAAGATGCATAGATGTAAATAGCAGAATTCATGATATTACAGAAAACATGCAGCACAATTTATTATGGTAATGCATAGCTGTTACATTCTTGGCTTTGAAAAGGTTTTTTTCTGTGATTGTTTCACAAATCTTGCTTTAAAATAATGAGTATGAGCTGCCTAATCAATTCAGCCATTTAATTCTTTTTTTTAATTTTATTTTTTACAAACTTAACCATGAGACCCTTTTCATTACTGAAATGAATACAGTAATTTCTAATATTGAAGCTATTATTAGGTCAATTATTATGAAAGTCAGTTATTAATATTGACCTCTTTGTTGGTTCTCTCCATATATGATTTTCCATTTCATTATTATTGATCTCATCTCTGTGATCTGTAGATACTTCAGTCTATATTCTTGGCTCTTGTACATTGGGAATTTGGTAACATGAAGATGCATAAAGATATATTTGCTAGAGAACAGTAAAGATCTTAAGAAAAACCATGTTAGTCTCTCTTTCTATTCCTTACTGTTTGTTAAGCCTTCCATTTGCGTACAGTGTGCCAAGCTGCCAGCTAACTTTAAGAATTATCCTCTGACATTCATAACAGTGTGGCTAGTTCACAAAGAAATCAGTCCATACTGCCATTGTTTATCCAAGACGCTCTTTAATACTAGAATTCCTTGTGTGGTTTTTAGAAAAAAAAAAAAAAAATATATATATATATATATATATTTGTAAATTCCAAACTCTAATTAAAGTTAAAAACATGTAGCTCTTATAAAATTAATTCAAATGTTTTAAAAATGATACAACAAGCAAGCATTGTTTTAAGTTCCATATGTACAAGCTACATTATTGTTACTTCTGATATTTTCATTTATTGTGTTCCTAGACAATAACTTATGATGGAAATTAACTTTTGGTGGAAGCATCCTCTGCAATAATACAACCTAATCATTGCTACTATGCATGTCTATTTGTTGAAGAAAAATATCTAATTCATTGGCAGATTGTGTTTATTTTATATGCTGCATGTTTGTACTTCAGCTACTTGGAACCAAATAACCGCTTAAACAGAAAGGATGCTGGTCACACACTTTGTCTATATATCATGATATGACCAACAGTGGAAGACAAAAAAGGACCACAAGCTCTCATATCTCATTAGAAGCATTTTCTCAAACAGATGCCATTAAATTATAACCTTAAGGACTTAACATTTATAATACAACAATGAATAGAGATCAATGGAAAGTTTAAAATTGATAGGCTAGTTTATGTCAACAAAGTATATGTGTTTGATGGCTTAATGTTATTATCAGGGAACACTCAACAGTTTGCTGAATATCATTGATATTATCAGCAGGAACTTACAGTTACCGTGAGTATTATTTCACAGTATTTCCTATTCAACACTTATTTTCCTATACTACTCAGCACTAGTTAGGCTGCTCCCAGAGTACTATGTCCATTTTCGGTCTCCACAATTCAAGACGGATGTAGACAGACTGGAGATGGTCCAAAGGGGGGCCACAAAGATGATCAAAGGGCCGGAGAACTTGCTCTATGAAGTCTGAAGGAGTTAGGTCTTTCCTGTGTGGAGAAGGCTGAAGGAGTTAAATCTTTCCTCTGTGGAGCAGAGAAGGCTCAAGAGAGACCTCATCACAGTATGCCTGTACTGAAAGGGTGGCTACAAAGAGGACAGAGGCTCTCTCTTCACAAGGAGCCACATGGAGAAGACAAGGAGTAGTAGGTACATCTTGCGCTGCAAGAGTTGAACACAGGAACATGCTAGAGTCCCCATCACTGGAGGTTTTCAAGATGCCATTGGGCAGGGTGCTAGTGAATCTCATCTAGGCTCTCTTTCCCATGAAATGTTGGACCAGATGATCTTTGGAGGCCTCCTCCAACCTGGGCTGTTCTATCATCCAATGATTCTTTGCTTATCATCTTGAATTGTATATTTAGATATATTTAGCTATCTCTAACATTATAAATAGTTTTTAAAAAAACATACACCCAGTGAACATGTTCATTCAGTCTTTAAAACTGGACTGGCTACTATAGTTGAGACTTTACAGTACTCTTAGAGGGTAAAGATTATTTCATGGCTTGCAGGCTACACCTTTTCAAGAAAAAATGCCAGTGTTGTTTGCTTTTATTGCGGCAACATGACATTGTTGACTTTTATTCAGCTTGTGATTCTCTGTTGCCCCTGGATCCTGTTCTGCAGAAGTACAAACAAGCTGGATGAGCCACATCCTGGATTTGTACTATTTAGTATGCCTTCTAAAAGTAGTGCCTCACACTTGTGTCTGTTCCATAATATCCTGTTTTTCTCAGACCATTCCTACAGTTTGTCAGGATCATTTTGAATTATAATCTTGTCCTTTAATGTACGCACAGTTGCTTCCAGTTTAGTGTTGTATGCAGATTTGATAAACACACACTCTATTCCATTATACGTATAATTAATGGTATTATTGTACAGTATTAAACCTTGATCACCCCTCCAGAAGCACACATGGCACCATTTTCCATGTGGACAGTGAGCCATCGATATCTAATCTTCACTATAATGAACAGTATATATAAGTTCATTGTAACATTATAATAACAGTTACATACAGACCATATTTCCAAGTCTCCTTTAAAAATATGTTCTAAGACATTCCTAAAAGCCGAGCTGACAAGAAAATTCATGGCACAGAGTAACTGAGGCTGGTCTTGGAAGGTGACCTGGTCTAATTCTCTTTTCCCTGAACCCCCATGCCTTAACACTGTGAAGCCTTAGGCAGGGTCAGCTTTGAAGTTAAATCCAACATTGAAATTAGGTTGCTGAGGAACCTTGTCCAGTCAAGTTTTGAATATCTCCAGAGGTAACGATTTTAGGGCCTCTCTAGGAATCTTCTTCCAATGTTTGGTCATACTCATGGTGACTTTTTTTCTCCTTGTAGTTATCAGGAATTTGCCCTCCTGCAACTTTTGTTCATTGCCTCTCTGGTTTTCACTGTGCATATTCAAGAAGTCAGGCTCTACCTACTCTCTTTCCACCTACTGCGTGGTTGAAGATACCAGTTAGCTGTCATCTAGCCTTCTTTTATTCAAAATGAACAAGCTCAGTGCTCTCAGCCTGTCTTTGCATGTTATGTGCTCTCATTCTCTAACCATCTTGATGGCCTCTACTGCCAGTTTGTCAAAGTTTTTCTCATGCTGGCGAGCTCCAAACTTGACATGATTCTTCAAATGCTGTCTCAAAAGTGCCAGCTTGAGGAGAATGAGCACTTAAACTAACTCACTGGCTATATTCTTACTAATGCAACCCGAATTGTGTTTACGTTTGCGTTGCTGCAGAAGTGCACTGCTTATTCATGCTTATCTTCTTGTCCCTTAGGTAACCCTAGGTCCTTTTCTACGGATCTCCTTTCTAGATATTCAGCCTGTGTCATTACAATGTTCTATCCCAGATGCAGGATTTTGCATTTGCCTTTGTTGAATTCCATGAGATGCTGTCAGGTTCCTGAGCACACTCCCTGCTTCTAATAATTTAATTGTCTGAGTTAAGGAGTGCAGCTGGCTCAGTCCAAGGTCAGCTCTTTCACTGGTAAGAGCTGTGGTGAAGCAAGACAGAAGTGAGGGCATGGCCCTCCGTTCCCTTGGGAACTGCTTTTAAGCTGGAGCTGTACTGCTGGCCCCTGCCTGTGCTACATTGCAGTTGTGTAGCATCCACATCTGTGTCTGATCTTGTACCTTTCTGAACCTGACCCTGGTCCAAACCCTCTGGTTTGACTTTAGACCTACCTAACATGGCACTGGACCTGCCCTGTCACTTCAGACTTTTGAGGTGATCACTGGATTGGAGCTGGATCTGTTCACCGTGTCCAGACCTGATCCTGGCCCAGATTTAATGACTCAACTCATTCCAGATCATTGTTAGTGAGGTCTGCCCCTGCCTGCCGTGCTGCCAGTTGATTTTTCCTTGCAGGGCAGCAAGCATCTGCTGCTCTCCGGCAGGTTCCTGCCAGCCTGTTTCTCTCTCTGTTGAGGTCCCTCCAAATGGCAGCCCAGCCCTCCACCTTATAAACTATTCTTCTCAGTGGTGTCATTCACAAAACTGAGAGTGAGCTCTAGCCCATTATTCTGGTCTTTATTAAAGACACTAAAGAGCATCAGTGTGAGGGCCCTGAGAGCATCCTCCCTTCTGGAGGTCTGGCTTGCTGGGCTCAGGGCCAATTTAGCGATACTGCAGCATAGGGCCGTCCCCCTTTCTTTCATGGCCTTGGACAGAGCTCAGACAGCTCTGTGGGAACGCCTCAGTGAAGGCTGACTCCTTTGTCTTGGGAACTGCTTTAAGCTGCAGCTCAACTCTTTGGCCACAACCTGAGCTCCTATTGCATTGCAGCTGTTCCCATGCCTGCTCATGGGCCCTTGGGCCCTGCTGATCCACACTTGGACCCTGACCTGTGGACCGACTTCCTGGCTTGACCTCAGCTGTGCCTCACCACGATGGTCTTTCTTTGTGATCACTGGACAGTGTTGGACCCTGGCTACCCCAGCCAGGCTTCACTTGCCTTGTTTAGGTACTGTGGGACTGGGTCCTTACCACCAAGGCCCCTTCCCTGCCGTCTGTGTTGTCACACTCAGCTCCTGGCTCTCCATCCCTTGTGGAGCTGTGGGCTTTCACTGGTTCCTTACAATCAGCCCACATATCCACCCTTGAGGATTGTCACTAATAATCAGCCACCAGGTGAACTTTGAGCTGCTGATCGCTGCCAGCTCTGCATGTGTTTTGTAGTCCACCCATGCAGTACCTCTGTCTCCTGGCTACAAAGATACTCATTCAGCAACAGGCCCACATTTTCTTACTCTTCCTTTTGTTTTACCCATAAGAGCTCTTGTGACCCTTCGCGTCCTTTGACAATTTGAATCTCAGCTGTGCCTTTTCTTTACCATCTCCTTCCCTGCACATTCGAGCACTGTCTCTGTAATACTCCTGGATAGCTTGACCCTACTCTGGATATCTTGTCCCTACTTCTACCTTCTGTACACCTGTTATTTTGCATTTGAGATAAATCAGGAGTTCCCTGTTAAGTCAGACCTGCCTTCTACTATATCTGCTTAAGTTCCAGTACACAAAGATGGAGCCATTCTTGCATTTTGAGCAAGTTGTCCTTGAAGATCAATTGGATTTTCTGGTCCTTTGCCCTTCAGGGCAGTCTCTGAGAGGATCTGGCGAAGCAAAACTGTGAACAAGCCAAAATCTGCTCTGAGATCAAAGGTCTTTATTCTGCTAGTTGCCTTCATTGATTCTCTCAGGATCTTAAATTCCCATCATCACATGGTCACTGCAGCCAAAGTTTCCATTGATATTCATATTAGCAACCATTTTTCACTAACTTGTTAGTAGAAGACTCAGCAAATTACCTTTGTACTTAAAGTCATGCATCACCTGTGCCAAAAGATTGTCCTCAGTGTGCTCCAGAAAACTCTTGGATTGCTTACACACCATGATGCTACCCTTCCAGCAGATATTGGAGTGGTTAAAGATGCCCCCCATGAGAACCTGAGCCTGCAATCATGAGGCTTCTTTATTTTGTTCGAAGAAAGCTTTGTCCACCTTCTGTTCTCATCGAGGCAGCCTTTAGGAGAGGCTTATCACATCTTCCTTGTGTTGACTTCCTCATGATCTTATTACATAAGCTTTGATTTGCCTGTCACCTTTTCCATAGCAGTGCTCTGTGCACTCAAGCCTTTTCTCTGTGTAGCGAAGAGCCTTTCCACCTTGCCTTGCAGCCTGTGGTTCCTAAATAGTCTATATCCATCCATTGCAGTGCTCCAGCCATGTGAGCTATCTCACTACACCTCAATGATTGCAGTGAGGTCTGTAGTTTGTGACCGCAACTCTGTGACTGTCTATGGACTTCTCATTCCTTCTTTTATTTCTAATTCTGGGAAGCTGAGAAGTTTCTCATTCCACTGGATCTGCAGTTGTGCTTTCTCAGCAGAAGAATGAGTCTGCCCCATTATACTGTCCATGAGGCCCTTCTTCTCTGTCTTCCTTTCTTTGCTTCCTCTTTAAGCTTTGGGCTTTATTCCCCGACAAGTGTAGTTTCATGAGCTGAGCATGTTGACAAAGTTGCCACATTTTGACTGATAGATGCTCCCTCCATTTAGTTGTCTTTGTTTCTCAGAAAGAGTGTTGTGGTCATAAAAGTCAAAGCACTGCTTCCAAAACCAGCTGATCCGCCAGCTACTGGTCAACAGCTTATTTCTGCTCCTAGTCTAGTCTATTTGGGCTCCCGTGCCTTTCTGTGTAGGTCACAGAGTCCTAGAGTCTCCTTTGGCAAGGTTGGTGCATACAAGGATGGCAGAGATAATGGTCTGAGGGCTGGGCAAGCCTTGGCAATCTTTTTGCAACATCTTAGGTCCAAGCCCCTGGAAACAAATCTTCAAATATGGCAAGCCTGATCAGCTGCTTGGTGCCCCTGTCACCTGCAGAAATCAGTTTCTAACCACTGCAGCCTCTTAATGTCACCTTTTCAACATGCGGATGAGTTGCATCCCCTGATGGAACTTATTCTTTTTCCCCTATTGCAAGCATCCTCCAGCTGCACATGTGCAGTAATAGGAAGAGCCTTCTTTCTGTTGGTGGAAGTCACAAGTATTTCCAGACACTATCCACTCAAATGTAGCTTCTGGCTGACCTCTGGCAAACATTCATGAAGAACTTGCATATTTCCTCCTGTTCACTCCCTCCCATGCTATGCAGTCTGTAGAGTCTTACATCTGGGTAGGAACAACTCCAGGTTCCAGTATAAGTTGGGGAATGACCTATTAGAAAGCAGTGTAGTGGAAATGGACCTGGGGGTCCTGGTGGACAGCAGGATGACCATGAGCCAGCATTGTGCCCTTATGGCCAGGAAGGCCAATGGCATCCTGGGCTGCATTAGAAGGGGGGTGGTTAGTAGATCGAGAGAGGTCCTGCTTCCCCTCTCCTCTGCCCTGGTGAGACCACATCTGGAATATTGTGTCCAGCTCTGGGCCCCTCAGTTCCAGAAGGACAGGGAACTACTGGAGAGAGTCCAGCGCAGGGCAACAAAGATGATTAAGGGAGTGGAACATCTCCCTTATGAGGAAAGGCTGAGGGAGCTGGGTCTCTTTAGCTTGGAGGATACTGAGGGGTGACCTCATTAATGTTTACAGATATATAACGGATGAGTGTCACGAGGATGGAGCCAAGCTCTTCTCGGTAACAACCAATGATAGGACAAGGGTTAATGGGTACAAACTGGAACACAAGAGGTTCCACTTAAATTTGAGAAGAAATTTCTTCTCAGTGAGGGTGCCAGAACACTGGAACAGGCTGCCCAGGGAGGTTGTGGAGTCTCCTACTCTGGAGACATTCGAGACCTGCCTGGACGCCTTCCTGTGTGACCTCATCTAGGTGTTCCCGCTCTGGTAGGGGGATTGAACAGTATGATCTTTCGAGGTCCCTTCCAATCCCTAACATTCTGTGATTCTGTGTGATTCTGCGACACCTTCACCTGTTGGCTCAATGATTTGAGCAGCACACACCTCATATGGATGAAGACATCATCACTTCCAGCTGAGTCTTAGAGAGGAGCAACAGGCACTCTCTGCAGCCTGACACCTGGATGGTTAAACCCTGTTTCAGGAGCTTCATCTTAGTCAAGGCTTCTGTGCCAGGGGCAGTCAGGCTGGCTGTTTCTAGGGAGCATGTGTTTTGGTGTACCGGCATCATCATTGTGCAGTCTCAGAAAGAGACTGTAAGCTCCTTTTTTCCCCCTATGGTGTGAAATGCTTCACTGACTGCAGCATTTCTGTTTTTATACCATTTGTGGCATTCCCGTTCAGTGGCACACTCTAGGAGACGGTTAAAAAGAAGTTGGGCACAACCCTATTTTCCACCCACACACAGTAGATTACCTGCCTGGTAAGTGAGGTCTAATATTGTTTTTTTGGCAAGGTGAAGGGAAGAAATCCACAAGTTTTGGGTGTTTTACATTTGTCCATAAAGGAGGTGCATTAAAAGAAGGAGTTTAGAAAACTTTTTCAGCAGATACACCTCCAGCTGAAGGTCTTGAAAGGATTTGGTCAGTACCCTTCAGTCTTTAGTCAGTCTTTCTAGGCCTGTGATAAAGTTGACAGGTAGAGAAAGGGGGTGGGAAGTTGATAAGATAGATTGAGCTTCACTGAAGCTATTTGCACACTTCTGTAATATGAAAATCTTCACTTTCATGGCTATATATAATTTTATTGAGAAAAATTTGATTTTTCATCAATCTTTTCATAAACGTACAAGGGGTTTTTGTCTGTGAAAGTCCATGAGCAATTATCTATTTACCAAGATACACAGTGAACTAGAGAAAGTCCCCAGGAAAACCATACCTTCCAAAATGTGTCTCGTAAGGGCTGTAAAAGTTATTGCAAGATATTCCAATGTATCATTTGAAAAATAGTAAGTGATCAAGCAATTAGGCTGTGATAATAGGTGAGCACAAGGGAGCTGCAATAATTGCACAAAAAAACCTGTGGTATTTCTGGGCTGCAGAACCATCCTTTTTCACAGAATCACAGAATGTTAGGGATTGGAAGGGACCTCAAAAGATCATCTAGTCTAATTCCCTTGCCAGAGCAGGAACAACTAGATGAGGCTACACAGAATTGTGTCCAGGTGGGTTTTGAATGTCTCCAGAAAAGGAGACTCCACAACCCTCCTGGGCAGCCTCTTCCAGTGCTCTGACACCCTCACTGAGAAGAAGTTTTTCTCAAATTTAAGTGGAACCTCTTGTGTTCCAGTTTGAACCTTTTAACCCTTGTATTACCATTGGTTGTCACCAAGAAGAGCCTGGCTTCATCCTTGTGACATTCACCCTTTACATATTTAGAAACATTAATGAGGTCACTCCTCAGTATCCTCTTCTCCAAGCTAAAGAGACCCAGCTCCCTCAGCCTTTCTTCATAAGGGAGGTGCTCCACTCCCTTAATCATCTTCGTTGCCCTACGCTGGACCCTCTCCAGCAGTTCCCTGTCCTTTTTGAACTGAGGGGCCAGAACTGGACACAATATTCCAGATGTGGTCTCCCCAGGGCAGAGGAGAGGGGAAGGAGAACCTCTCTGGATCTAGTAACCACCCTGCTTCTAATACAGCCCAGGATGCCATTGGCCTTCCTGGCCATGAGGGCACAGTGCTGGCTCATGGTCATCCTGCTGTCCACCAGGACCTCCCAGTCCCTTTCCCCTACGCTGCTCTCTGATAGGTCATTCCTGAATGTATCCTGGAACCTGGGGTTGTTCCTACCCAGGTGCAAGACTCTACACCTGCCCTTGTTATATTGCATTAAATTTCCACCCCCCAACTCTCCAGCCTGTCCAGGTCTCGCTGGATGGTTGCACAGCTTTCTGGCTTGTCAGACTCTCCTCCCAGCTTGGTGTCATCAGCAAATTTTCTGACAGTGCACTCTATTCCCTCATCCAAGTCATTGACGAATATATTGAATAATGCTGGTCCCAGTACTGACTCCTGAGGTGCTCCACTAGATACAGGCCTTCAACTAGACTCTGCCCCATTGACCACAACTCTCTGGCTTCTTTCCTTCAGCCAGTTCACAGTCCACCTCACTACCTGATTGTTGAGACCACACTTCCTCAGTTTAGCAGCAAGGATGCTGTGGGACATTGTGTCAAATGCTTTACTGAAGTCAAGATAGACCACATCGACCGCTCTGCCATAATCTATCCACCTCGTTATGTCTTCGTAAAAGTCTACCTTTTTTACAGCCTTTTTGTTATTTTTCTTGAGTAAATGGAAGGTAGCTTTTAAAAATACATGAATACAACTAATCTACATAGAACTTAATCAACTTTTTTTTTTTTCTTTTCTTACATTGAAATCACTTTGAACTATTTCTGTTTATAGTAACATGATAGCAATAGGATAGTTTCCTTACAGGTTATACAGACCTAGCAAGTAATAACTAAGTTGCAATGTTTGAGTAGTGCTAATGTTATATTTGATCAGGACTGTTGGTTTCATTGTACCTTGTACACGTTGTATCTCAAAGGTTTGCATGCTTTGACTCATTTTCTTGGATAGCTAAGGCATTTTTATTAACCTTCAGACAGTTCAATCATGTGCGGTTGCCAACTTCAGGTAGACACAACAATGCCATCTTTAATTTCTTTAAAGATAGCTTGCAAGGTGTTTGGGTTTGATGTAGGTGTGAGGGAAGCAAGGCAGTCTTTACTACAGCTTTTGACTTCGGTGTTGAGTACCGGTAAGGGTTACATAAATAATTTCTCCTTTCACAGTGTTTTTCTCCACTGTTTAACAGAAGCACCCAACAGATCTTACCATAGCATCATATTTCCACTTTTATTTCTTTTTTAAGCTTTAAAGGTTCTTCGTATTTCCCTATGCATAACAGCTTTCTTTGCACATAACACTGTCTGTGGGAGCTGTTATCACCACAACTAGGCTGTCTAACCTGTATCTTTTTATTTTTTACAGAAGTAAGATCATACCCCGTCATACCTCATTTTTTTCCCCAGCATTTTGTCAGTATTGGTTTTTAAGATGCCTTAAGAGGTCAACTAGTATCTGTTCACTACTTGCTACAGAGTATTGTGCTTGCTCACATTCTTGGTAGGCTCATTTGAAGTTATTCTTAGCCTCCTGAAATCAAGTTTTAGCAAGTTCAGCCTGAGAGGGCTTTCTTTTTAAACATAGCTCAGTTTGTGAATGGTTTGATTGGACTTTCATTCTTGCATTTAAAAGCAAAAATAGACTCTTTACCTTCTGGCTACATGTTTCTTTAACAAAACTGATAAAATTTCATTTTGGCTTGCTGGTGATCCAAGACACTCTGTTAAACATTTTACGTGTACTGTCTATTTGCTCTCCCTTCTGCTTTCAGACCAGTGCCCTCCCAGAATATAATTTTGTTTCATCATCCATTTTCATTCCCTGCACAAGTACTGTGTGGTGGGAGAGATATTTTTATCTATTTGTCCTTTTTCCCTGTGTTTTCACAGAAATGGACTAATTGACCAGCCCCACTGACAGCTTTTGTGTTTTTCTCTGCCTGCTATCAAGTTTAGTGATTATAGTAGTATGGTTTGGATTATCTGCAGGCTCTGCCTCTCTAGAAAAAAAGAAATTGCCTAACAGAGCCTATCTTGGAAGATTTAAATGAGGTACTTCTCTTCCTCTGATGTTTTGTTATGTTTTGTTTTGGTTTTTTGTTTTGAAGCAACTACCCCTGTATATATAATAATTGCCTCCAGAAGTGGCAAGATTTCTCCTATACTGTATGGAGAACAGCCTGGAGCTGACTGATATGAAACAGTGACTAAGAAAGTGTGTTTAAATAAGAACTTGAATCAGGACTGCCCAGTAAGAACCCCATTCGCCACAAAGGTCTCTTCTGCAGATCTGGGGCTCTGCCTTCCTTGGGAGCTTCCTTCTTTTTGAACCAGAAAGTCAAGATCTTTTGTTTCTGCATTTCCATCAATTCTGCACTTCTTTCTGCATAAAACATTCCAGAATAAAGTATAAACATTGTCCCACTACCTTATTGTTCTGGCATGGTTGTTGTGGTAGTATCCTTGCAGCTGAGATCTAAGGGTTTAAAACCAGTCAGATTATATTGTTCAGATTATAAAGAGAAAACTGAGTAATGCTAGCACAACTGTCTGCATAGCATATAAAAAGTAGTGTCCACTGAATCCTCTTTGGCTTCTGATGTAAAGTGAACTCAATCTTACCTGGTAGTGCGGGACACAGAATTCAGTTTATCACCATGTAAACTGGACTCACTGAGGTGTTTAGATGATGTTAACTTGTGTGTTATATAGATGTATAAGCTTCAATAAGAGGTCTAAATGTGCAGCAGCTGAACCTGAAACATTGACCTCAAAGCCAGAAAATGGTCCCTGGCTCATTGTATGTAACAGTATGTAAAACAGATACACTTGAGTAATACAGGAATACAGAGTACTAATAACCCTTGTTACCTGCCTAAGTTAAAAAATGTTTCTCAGTTCCAGCATGTAAGAACTTGACAAATTAAAATGTCCCAGCTACTGTCAGGTAATCCAAATATTAATATTTCTTCTGAAAAAAAAAATCAGGATGTAATTTTTCAAAATGAAATCAGGATTTCCATGTTCTTTTTTAATCATTTGGACCAGTTCTCTGCTCTTTAACGCTCCCATTTTACTCTGTAACATAAAACCAGTTTATGCAGCCTATGGCCTGGATACTCTGTACCCGTAGGCAGAGCACTAGCTTTCATTCACTACTTGGTTGATGTCTGTTTATCAAGGCTGCTTTTGAAATTTCTACTTGTATGTCTCAGGCTAAATGCTGAGTTCCCAGTTTAGTAGATGCTCTGTACCTGTTTTGTTCATCACTTTTCCTTTAAGTTTGCTTGTTACTTGAGAGAAAAGTGATTCCTGAGCTCCTACGGGCTCTTCCTGGGCACATTTCCATGAAAGCATTCAGTTTGGGTTCTCCACTGCAGCTGGTATACCCTCAAATTAATGTATCCCTTCTTCAGTTTCTTTTCCTAGACCTCCTTCTGAAGTCTGGATTAGACCCACAACTATATTTCCACCAAAACTGTTTCTGACATTTTCTGAATAGCAGGTACCTTTGAAGAGTCTGAATGGTTTTCAAACGATGAATGTGCATGCCACATTTTAATTATGAATATCTTAGAATGTATGACAACTTATATGGACTAAACTCATGTGATCTCTGCTGCAAATTTTCTGAAAACTATGACCAAAATTTGTAACTACAATATGGTGTTCAATCTGTAGTTTGATACCACAATGCGCTATTGTCTAATACTTTACTTAGATACAAGATTTGATAGATAACTCTTTCTGCTGATACTACAAGTAGGCTTCTTCATCTCCATGAACAATGCACTGCCTGTAACTCACCAAGTTTCTATTATTTTAAAGAAGAAAGAATCCTTATTCATATTATTGTAGCTAAGCTTCTCAAGCCTATGTTCTGTCTTGACAGCAAGGTGTCTTTATTACTGAGGAAAACAGGAAGCTGATAAAGTTGCCATGCCTCTTATTAGTTTACTAGACAGGAATTACATTTCTTGTACCAGGATACAAATGCACAAAGAGTGTGAAATCTTAGTAAACCCCACGATTCCACAAAACCAGTTACTGCAAGGCGAGCAATTTGCATTTTCATTTGCATTTGCATTTTCAACCATTACTAGACATATCCAAATAGATACTATTCACTACGTAGCTACTAGAAATAAATTTAAGGACAGATTTTCAAGTATTGCATATGTTTTAGTCACAATTATTTATGATAGTGTTTAATGATGTTTACTTGTCTAAGCATAGCACAATTGTGGAAAGAACTTAAAAACATAAAAATCACTTAAATGCAAAAATTTCCACTAGAATGTGCAGAATTCTTCATCGTCATCAAAGTGCTGAAGATTCTTCCTGGAATAAAAAATACTGTATTCATTTCAACTTGTTTTGCTTGTATATGTTTATTCCTTTTTGTTGTTGTTTAGATCTATGACTCTGTCTTATCACATAATGCAAATGTTAATATGGTTTGCACAAATTAATACCTATATATGGTTTTTACATACATTGTAACAAAGAAGGTTTATATTACTTGCTGATGTCTGTTTTATTTACAGGAATCAATACAAATGTGATTCTGAACCACTGAAATCGTGCATGTTGCTATATGATGTTTTACTGTCAGTGTTACTGTCACTGTTAAATGCACCCTTTTTTTCCTCTTGTTTTCAGTTTTTGTAGTGTCTGATTACAGTTTTTGTCTTTGACCAGGTTTTAGGATAGCCAGAAAAACCTGACTTTCCCTTGCTTGAATCAAGTAGATACAATAGGACCCTGATTCAAATTACTGTTTCTTATACTGCTAAATAACTAACAGTAGTTTCAAAACATGCATTTTTAGTCTAAATATAAAACAAATTATGCACTTGTATAATAAGACAAGTAACCCTATGTGAAAATAGGTTTTTTCATCTAATTTCTGAAGCCTGTTGTGGGAATACCTCCCTTAATGAATCCAAAAGAAAACAGAAAGAGAAAAGACTTGCTTATGTGACTGAGAATTTCTGCTATATTGTCACTGTTTTTTTCTTGTGTTGAAATTGAAGGTATGGAGGAAAATGAAAATAGATGTTGTGATTTGATGTTGGCAATTGTACTATGAAAGCATATGTACAGCTTGGCCTTAATGAAAATTGGGTGGTGGTGCTGTGCAAATTGTTACCAAAATATGCTTATTTATTGCTAATACTGTAACTGTAACTCTTTGTAATGTAAGTGGCTAACATGTGTTAATACAAACCTTGACAGGTTTTGTTCTTCTGTAACCTGTCTTTAAAAAGCAAATAAATTCTGATAAAAATACCAAAAGAACATGCCTGTGCTCTTACTCCTCCCCCAGCTTTAATGTCTCTTCCATTAAGAGTTATATTCTGAATTTAAATAAGTCTTCTTTTCAACAGGGTGACACTACAATCGATGTCATAACATGTATTGCTGTGGATGAGAAACTGGTCCAAGAGTTTTTCTACAGTAATCTGATAATAAAAATGTAATTAGATGTTAAAGAATCTTGAGGTGGCTGCAGTGTAAACATTAAACATTGAACACCTGCTGATTTAATTTATGAGCATGAATATATTCCAAGACAGGGCCTAGAACTTAGGTAGCACACTGACATAAAAAAGAAAAGCAGGATTGAAAAGTCATTAACATTTCTCTGAGTGACAATAAAGTGGAAATTCTCAGGCCAGATCATTTATAGAAACAGGGAGAAAACTTCATCAACAATGGCAGCACCAGGAGCAGCTTTTAACTTCTTCATTTGGCAAAACCAGTAATATGCATTGCTTCCTTTTCAATGTCAATACTATCGTGATAATTTTTAACAAAGTGGAAAATCCATAGGTGACATTGGCTGCTTTCTTTTCATCTGGTACTGTACTAAATAAGTAATGAATGCATTTATTTATTAAATTATTAAGATACTGCAGCAGGTCTAGCAGGCTGTAAACATTCAGAGACAAAAATGCTAAGTTAAACTTGGACAGTAAGCTAGGAATTGCTTATACAGAAAACTCAGCATTTATTCATGAATACAGACTTTTTAAAACACTGTTTGTTATTTCTTCCATCAAGAACAAATACAAATTTCCTCCAAACTAAGCCTCCAAAAGATTAGATTTAGAATAAAATTTGCTGAAACAAATAATAAATTTCCCTCAAAGTGAAAAATAGAAAAACAAGGAAATTAGTTAAGCCCATATTCACATCCAAAAGATACGAATCTTCAAGTATTAGCCTGTAACTATGTATTTGGTGCATACCTGAAAATGCTCATATCTTTGGTTCCAACTTCCTAAGTCTATATTTGAAAATAACTTATGATTAGCTGTTATAAGCCTCTCATAATTTTAGTATCTATGCATAACATACAATGAAACAGAAAATATTTTAGATGTCTTTTTTTTTTGTGGTTATTTTTAAAAGATAAAGCTTCAAGTATTTTGCATATACGAACTTCCAGGGTTACCCTATGTACACAGAGATGGGATCTGTCTGGTCTGACTTTAGATCTAAGTCCTACTGAGCCAAAGATGCAGTCGGTCAAGCATATATTTGGCTGACACTGTGGGCTGAAGTACGTCCGAGCTTCGCTATGTGCTTTTCCCTCCATACTGTCCACTGAATTACATTAAGACACCCGTTTATGGGTCAGTTATGACTGTAGTTAAGCTGAAACTACTGTTGAAATCACCATTCATCAAATGATGGTTTGTCTCAAAGGTAGCCATCCAGTCCTGCTTCTGTAGTCAGCAAAAACACCTAGAAGACTATTTGTTTGCTCTGGTTTAGAGTTGTGACTTGTTCATTGCAGGTGTCTGTCTCCATAGGTTGTAAAAATGGCCAAGGGGGCTGGTGTTCAGCTGAACGGGTCATTCTATGACAGTCTAGTCTGAGACAGAGGTGAGTGTTTCTGTCTTTTCTGTGCTCCCCCAGCTGCACATTCCTTCATTTTGCTTCTGCTTTTGTGATCCTATGATGAGATGGTTGAAACTGTCATGACTTCACTTCTATACAATTAAGCTTTAGATGCCTGAATAAAATTAGATCACTCTCAGTATAAGTTTCTAGGACAAAACTTATGTAAGAATCCCACCTTTAGTATATAATTAGATGTATTCTTGTAATAACATATGAGTGATATAAGAAGTCACCTCACTTCAATTTCCAGTTATTGTGTGCACATTTGGGAAACTTTAATTGCTGGTGTCTTAGTCTGCACTTGTGCCTCTGTGCCCAGGGTTAGAGTTTAAGGAGGAGAGGAAACAACAATAGTGGAAAATAACTGAGTCAGGGTTCTTCTGAGAAATCTTGACCCATCAAACTCCACGAGACAAAAATGGGATGCCTCTGAGGATGCAGAGAGTGGTGGCTTTATCATCTCTCAGTGGTCACAGATATCGGAGAAGGTTCATGGTCACTGGAGAAAAGCAAACGCCCTGTCCTGAAAAATGGTAAAAAGCACAGTTCAGAGAAATTCAGGCTGATCCCTGAAAAAATCATGAAGGAATTCTGCCTGAAAGCCACTTCTGGGTGCATGAATAAATATGAGGTGATACAGAATAGTCAGCATTGACTTCTGTGGTTAAATCCCTGAGCAACTTGCTCTGAATTCCATGTTGACTTTGCTTTGAGAAGGCGGTTGGACTTGAGACCTCCCAGGGTCACTTCCAGCCTGAATGATTCTTTGTTCCAATGACAGTGACTGTCTTTCAGCTGAGGAGGGTGTTAAATGGGAACAGTAACTTTCAGCTGAGGAATTATGATTCTTTACACTATCTGATCCTATTTACATGAACAAAATGAGGAAGCACTTTAAAAATTCAGGAGACCTATGTGTACAGCAGTTTTGTCTTAGTTTGATATTTACAAATCTTTAACTAATGTCAGTTTACTGAGTAGCTTGCAATAAATACTTTGCTGTATTCAGACATTGGGAAGAGGTGAAAAATTACACTTAATGTTGACTAACTTCTGTGTGCCGTTGTTTGCCTGTTTTTAAGCTACTTCAAGGCATTTGCAAAATTTGCACTTACAAACTAAACAAGCTACGGGAATTACATTTACTAAGAATAAGGCAAAGGTCAAAAATTTTGAGAGATTATGTTACAATTATGTGGTAGCTTTTGTTGACAACAATTATGCTGTAGATGTTGTGCTTACACTGTGTAATTTTGTTTTTCTTCCCCTGTGAATTCATTTGAAGAAGAAAACGTTTAGGTCAGATTAGGTAATTTATCAGAACAGCTATTTATGGAATAGGAAGTTTTATAATCTTTACATTGTAGTTCAGACTTTGTTCACAGTTTAATGAACTTGTGAAAATTAGATTAAAAAAAAAAAAATCAGAGTAATCTTAAGGGCTTGTCTACACCTATATGTCCAAAAGCTGGTTAGTTAAGCAATTAAATCTGTATTTAGGTAACTGTGAGTGAAAATCATCAAAGCCATCTGACTTAACCATATCTCTAGAAGCTGAACCTCTAAGACTCAGCTATTCACCATCTTTTGTGAGAGAGTCACCATCAAGTGAGAGAAACAAGCTTTTGTCGAGGGTAGAATATGTAAGCTTCCTTCACAGAATGACAGAATCGCTGAGTTTGGAAGGTACATCTGGAAATAATCTGATCCAACCCCCCTGCTCAAGCAGGGTCACCTAGAGCTGCTTGCCCAGGATGCTGTCCAGGTGGCTTTTGAATATCTCCACCACTTCCCTGGGTAACCTGTGCCAGTGCTCAGTCACCCTCATGGTGAAAATGTGTTTCCTGATGTTCAGAGGGAACCTCCTGTATTTCACTTTGTACCCATTGCCTCTGATCTTGTCACTGGACACCACCGAAGAAAGCCTGGCTCCATATTCTTTATGCTCTCCCTTCAGATATTTATGCACATTAATTAGACCCTTCCTGAGCCCCATCTCCTCAAGACTGAACAGTCACAGCTCTCTTGATGTTTCCCCATACATCAGTCACTTCGGTCCCTTAGTCATATCATTAGCACTTTGCTGGACTCCCTCCAGTATGTCTATACCTCTCGTACTGGGGAGCCCAGAACTGGACACAGCACTCCAGGTGTGACCTCACCAGTCCTGAGTAAAGGGGAGGAACCACTTCCTTCAACCTGCTGGCAACACTCATCCTAAAGCAGCAGAAGACACCATTCACCTTCTTTGCAGCAAGGGCACATTGCTGGCTCATGTCTATCTTGGTATGCACCATGACCCTCAGGTCCTTTTCTGGAAAGCTGCTTTCCAGCCAGATGCCCCCCAGTGTATACTTGTGCTTAGAGATGTTACTCCCCAGGTGCAGGACTTTGCACTTCTTGTTGAACTTCAGGAGGTTCCTGTCAGCCCAATTCTGCAGCCTGATGATATATTTCTGGATGGTAGCACAACCCTGTGGTGTACAAACCACTCCTCCCAGTTTGGTGCCGTCTGCAGACTTGCTGAGTGTAGACTCTACCCCATCATTCAGATCATCAATGACATTGTCAAGGATTCGTAAATGCCTTGAGGTGAGTTGTTTTGCTCATTGCAGATGCCTCACTGTCCATTATCTATGGAGAACATCTGTGGTTACTATATCTGACTTAAGCATCCCTGTATTTGCACTTTTCTGTGTTTTCTGAAAGGTGTTACATTTCCACTTCACTATTTGCAGAAAAAGTCACCTTTCAACAAAATTTTATCATACCATCTTCTTAATAATTTGTTTTTCACTTCTGAAGTCTCACAAATTTATTTATGTATGTATTTATTTATTTATTTTAAGATTAGAATGATTATATTAGATTTTTTTCTGCCTGTTTAAACCACTGACAAATATGCACATGATCCCAGCATTCTGCTGCCTTCTGGTACTAGTTACATGTCAGAGGGAGAAGTTTTGTTAGAAAGTTGCATGTATCCTTTGCTATGTGTGCTGAGATATAGTTCAAGTTAAGCCCTGTGTACCTATAATTTTTCCCCTATCCATCTCCTGCTCTAACCTGCCTCTTATTAACTCATTTCTATTTCTCCAGACACATTGTTCCTCACACAAATCACTAGGTGTTATGTGTATTAATCCTGTATTTCCAAGTTTTCAGAATTAAAATTGTTGCTTCTCTCACTTTACGTATCCCAGACAGCTTGGATGCTCTCGAAGGGGAGAGTGCAAAGTGGCAGGACCTTCCAAGGTCCAGCATTCATTTGTGACCTGGATAAAGTCTTGGAAACCACTGTTTTGAAGAAAAAAATAACCCCTTGCTACCATACTAGTATTCACACGAGAGGAAAAGGGGCTGACATCCTGTAATCCAAGTTTACTCAGGATAGATAGAGAGGCTTAACATCTGAGATTTTGACCTAAACCTAGAAGGTCTGAGGAGTTCAATGTTTTGTCATCCAAAAGGTCAGGGTGCACTTACTTTGTATCAAGTAGAAACAGATTCAACCATGACAGACAGTGCATGTTGTCTTCACTGATTGATCTTGGTTAGTCTATAAATTTATTTTAAGAAGAAACTGAGGCAGTCAGGTAAAATGGTTTGGAGGGAGCTTATGCCTTTCTTGAAGAGAAACTGAGCACCCTCAGGAAGTAGAGGTTGGAGACTGCTGAGTGTTGCAAGGAGAAGGAGGAAAGAAGGGAGACATGGGAATAAGCTATACCCCAGAACTTCAGCAACAAAGAATGACGTGAGGGGTAGAACAATTGTTGCACCAGTAACATAAGTTTAAGGGCAACTCCTTGGGTCTACAGGTTTCTGTGATGATTAGCTGTCTGCAGTCTTTCTTATTTGCCTTGCCATGCCTATAAATTTATAGCTTTTTGACACACTTATGTTTCTTGTAAGAGCTAAGGAATTAATCTAAGTGAGCTGATCTTTTAAGGATATTTTTCTTTTTATTTTTCTGAATTGCAGTTGACACATACTTGAAGATAAATGCAGGCATGTAGAATTTATCCACCTGTCATTTGGGAATTACAGTTTACTCTAATGCATCAAAAAAGCTAAGCTTGCCCACCCTTTATTTGCACTATACTACTGCCAAAGAGGATGTAGGTGCCTTGAATGACAGATCAGTTAGTCTTAGTCTTTGATTACTTGTTCCTGATAATCAGGAAAAACTGGTTTCTGCATAAGCAGAATGTTAAAAATGAAAAACAAGTGGAAAATCACTCTTCTTTCTTTTACCTTATACTTTATTGCCATAAATATGACACATGGGAATTTTTTTTCCCTCAAAAATTAAATTTACAGAAAACCACCAACATACCCTGTTTGTAGCTTCTTAAGATATCTAGTAGGGTCTGTCTATCATGAATTCTATTAAATGTGTAAACCTGATGAACTGAAACATGCAACGTATAGAGTTGTCTTTGTTGGTGACTCACCAGCAAGGAATATCCTTGAACAGTCCAACATTCCCTGGAGACTTCAGAGGGAATGACCATCTTCATCTGTCACCATTCAGTAAAGACCCAGAAGAGCTGAAGAAAATGTATTTAGATAAAGCAGGCCTTATCTCTATGCCTTATTTTTGTTCTTATTTTTTTCTCTAAAAGATAAAAAAACAGATTTTTTTTTTTTTTTTTTTTTTTTTTTTTAACTGAGGTGAATACAATAATCTTATCTGAAAAAATGTGAAATGGCAAATTACATCTATGAAGTCCTCAGTGGGGGTCATCTGCACATGGCAAGGTGGCCCTCAAGAGAGCTCAGAATTTTTTGTAATCCAACAAGAGAAGAACTGCCCAAGGTTTCCTTTCCCTGCCAAGAATTTTGTGACTGTCTGTACTGTGGATCTCTCTCATAAAAAGCAGGAAGACAGCGGGGGCTTCTTGTTTAGAATTGTGACAGCTGAGATGTCAGCACAACAAACATGAGTAGTAAAAACAATTCAAAGTAGAAAACGATAGAATAAGGCCTGCAATATTAATTCTACTGTAAGATTTCATCTGTCATGAAAACACTGTTGATAACGCATGTTTTAGCTATTACTGAGCAGTGCTTGCATCATATCAAGACCTTTTCTTCTCACCCCACCCCATCACCGAGTGGGCTGAGGGTGCAGGAGGAGCTGGGAGGGGACACAGCAGGGACAGCTGACCCCAACTGAGCAAAGGAATATTCCACACCATGTAACAGCACACTCAGCAATAAAAGCTGGGGGAGGAAGGAAGAAGGTGGGAGATATAAAGAGTGATGGTGTTTGTCTTCCTCAGTAACCTTTAAATGATGGAGCCCTGCTGTCCTGGAAGTAAGAAGTTTTCAATTATAGCAAAACTCCTAAACCATAAAAACCTTCCAACCTTACCATATCATACTGCAAAATTTCTATCCATAGAAGACAGTGCAAGGGAATACCTGGATCTACGTACTACAAGAGTTCAAGGAATTTAAATCTGGATTTCAGTTTCAGCTATTTAGATTCAACTCAATTCATATCCTGAACCTCTGTTCACTGTTGTTCCATAACTACTATAAAATATGTTAAATGTAATTGATTAGATTAACTGGATTATAAAATAGGCATAAATGGCATCATTGCTTCATTTTGTATTTATTTGGCATTGGATTGTATTTTTTTTTTATTTGGTATGGTGCAGACTAAATGTATTTGTGTTTTAAATGTTGCCATAGACACTAATTAGAGATATATCCGGTCATAATAGGCACTGTGCAAATATTACTTCCTAGAATAAATGCTTTTTATTTGCAAGAAAAAATTCTAGTACCTTTTATAGCTCCACAGTCTTGCACATAAATGGAGAAGAAGTTAGGTGCATTGGGAGCTTTGTGTGACATCGGAGCTGAATTTAGCTCTTGAGACCTGGGAATGTAAAACAAAACTTGAAACTATGCTCCATTTTAAATACAAAAACCCCTTTTCAAATGTGAAACAACTTTTTAACTATAAAACAACACTGATCTAATTTTTTTTTTGTAGATGAACAGGTACAAAAGACAAGCTTTTCTTCTTTACTCATTGTCGAACTTTAAACCAAGGCACTCACTTGATTCAGATTTTTCTTTATGTAAAAATAATATTTGACTTGTTTACTGACTATTGAGCCAATACAGATAGCTATTTTGCAATTTATACCATGTTACCTTTAATTCTAAAGACACTGCACATGTGGATATCACCATGCATTTATATGACTGTTCATTCTGTGCATGAAATTTTAGAGTATTGAATGTGATACCCCTGCCTTAATTTGGTCCTTGTAATTTCCTGTTTATGGGATTATTTTTCTTTCTGTCCCTCATGAATTCTCTTACAGTTTCTTGAATTTTATGGAGCAGCAGCCTTTGAAATTTCTACTTGTGAGAATTCATCCATGATCTCAAAGACGGAAGTCAGGGACTGGCCTGTGTACAAGTAGAATAGCAATGGAATGGAATAGGATAGGATAGGATAGGATAGGATAGGATAGGATAGGATAGGATAGGATAGGATAGGATAGGATAGGATAGGATAGGATAGGATAGGATAGGATAGGATAGGATAGGATAGGATAGGATAGAACAGATGGAAGGGACTTATAATGATCATCTAGTCCAACTGCCTGACCAATTCAGGGCTGAGCAAAAGATAAAGCTTGTTGTTAAGGGCATTGTCCAAATGCCTCTTAAACACTGGCAGGGCTGAGGCATTGGCCTTAAAGGTAAAGTGAACTTCTCGAGAACACCCATTTCAGTCTTGTCCTGCCTGATGGGAATGTCAATGGAGATAACAAACGATGTGGACTACACCAGAAATTGGCTACAATCCACTACAAAATTAACTGAAACCACAAAATTACAGAACCATTTTCAGATACATAGCAGTCATTGTTGCCAAACTTTAGATAACAATGCATTTTCTCACTCAGAAGACAAGTTTCGAGCTAATAAACACAAGTTAGCTTAAAAATAAATAAATAAATAAATAAATAAATAAATAAAGAAAGAAAGAAAGAAAGAAAGAAAGAAAGAAAGAAAGAAAAAATTAGTCATTTTAAGTCCAGATTTGTATCTGTGGAGTGCTCTAATTTCCTTATGACTTTTTAAGAAAAATGTCAGTAAATTAGACAATCACTTTAGACTATTTTAGGTTAAATGCTATTTGTAGCTTCTCTTGAAATCCTTAGATATCCCTTCTGCTCCTTGAATAATAGTTACAGCAATATAAGCAGAAGAGAATCTGGCCTCTGTCAATACTTTCAGTAAAAAGCAATATATTGGTGATTATAGCCATTTATGCATTCCAGCATGTTCTTACTTCTATTTTATAAACAGCTGTATTTAGAGAAGCTTCATTACTTCTTAATTATACTTACTTCCCTCCCTTTTTCCCTCATTAAAAACTGAGTAGTCAGCACCTCAGCAATTATATCATCATCACTAATTTTCTTCCTCTTCATTTATTAATTAGGATCTTTTGCTCTAGTTGTTTTTTTTTTTTTCCTCTGCATATAAAAGTCATTCTTATTCCTTTTATTTCTTTTTTACTAATAATACTTTTATTAATATTTTTTTTTTGTTTAGCATTATTATTGTGGTCAGAGATTATAAGGCTTAACTCTGCTTGATTTTGTACAAACAGAAATCAGGATCTAAGTTAAAAGACTGAAGTAGAACAATTTTAAGCCAAACTTTCAGCGAAGCAAGTCTGCTTTAATCCTGGATACCGCTAGGACCTTGTCCTGCAAGACCTCTTTGGTTTTCAAGAGACATTCAGGAAACAAAGTGATTCTAGAATATTGGTCATGAAAGACCCAATATACAGCCTCTGTTACAATGACAAGACAGATACCTGTCAGCTGATTTGCTCTGGGTTGCATATAACCCTGGCGTCATGGTGCACAAAGCACCCTAAGTATATTTCCTAGATCCAAATGAATTAAGTCTGCTGATGTGTGTCTGAAATGATCTTACATTCACAAACACAAAGAATACCTTCAAACCCACATTTTATTTCCATGCTAGTTGTTGTACAAAAGTAATAAAATTACTTTCATAAAATATTGGTATAATATCCTATGTACAATATAGTAATCTTCAGAGGCCTAAGTCAAGATGAGAATCTCAGAGTAGCAGATGCTCTACAAAATGCAAATCATCATATGATTCCTATTGTTTAAAAACATATGCGTTCAAATAAACACAAAGCCCCAAGTATTTTTCACATGAGATTTTGATGTAACATTTTATATGAAAATATACTCCATATGTCCCTTGATCATTTTCTTTCTTTCACTTTTTATGTCATTCCAGCAATTTTTTTCCAGGCCTTCCCATTGGTCTCCTGTTGCATTGTGCTAAATACCCTTCTTGCTGAGCACAAGGTTATTTCCTACTCTAGTTCTCTTTCTGCTCATTTACTTTCAGTGTATTTCTTCATTCTTCCTCCGTCTCTCCTGCTGTTGTCTAACAGTTTCCACAGACCTTATCACAGTTTCATCACTTCTTTTTTCTGACAAATGCTGCTTCGCATATGTCTGAAATATTCTCCTAACTCCTCCCTCTGACAGCAGCATGCAGTTATGCATGGCTCTTCTAAACCATTCCTGCCCCTTAGAATGAAGTGATTCTCCACAGCACTATGCTGCTCCCTTCAAAGATCCTTTGTTCTGTGGCTGTTATCCCAATAGATCTCTCTCCCAACAGATGCTCTGCTCCCATTCACTCTCATTACGCTGGACCCTCCTAGTAATGTAATGTTCCCTCATCGGTTCATGGTTTTCCCATGTCTCCCAAGTGCCTTCTAAATAGGAATTGGGTATGTTCTTTAAAGTTCATGCAAAGTTCAATTTTACTATTATCAATTGCAAGCCTGCTTTCCTGTCCAAAATTTCCAATGAGCAGTGCTTTTCCCACTCAGTCTTTTCTTATCCTTTCCTATTTGAACACTCAAAGTGTTCACCCTACCAGCTCTTATTACTTCTCTTTGCCACTGCATTCAGGACTGAAGCTAAGTGTTTCACTTGGACTCCTCCTTCTGATGAGATATAGCTCTTTTTGTCCAACCCATTGACATTTCTTGCATCAACAACTGATCTTGAAAGCCTTCTAGATAAAAGAAGAAAGACTGTAACAGGCAATGACATTTTCTGTGCTTAGATGTATTTTCTAATCTGCCAAATCTTATGCATTTCACATCTCTAGCAGCCCTGCTGGAATGCTACTTGTTCATCAGGGCTACTGACATAACTCAATAGTTCTTCCTTTCCTTTAGCATCTTTTTTTCATCCTGTCATGTGTTTTTTCTGCCTTGTTTTTCACTGATCTTACAATCAGCAACTATGGGTAAGTGCCACAGAGATGAAGAACAATGATAGACTGTCTCCAATACCAGGGTTCTGCCTTTCACTCCTACTATATAGGCAATGCGGCTTTTAAAAACAAATACACTACCCAATACCATATACTCACATATGCCCATGCCAACACTCTGCAGCAGCTGCAGATGTCCTATTGCAATTCTTGCTGCTCTGTTATTGCTCAGGCCTGCCTGATGCACAGAGTCCTTCCATAAACCAGTCACTATTCATCTGTGCTATACCACCGTCTACTGCAACTAACCCATCTTCCCCCACATTTCTTTCCTCAGTTATGCTTTACGTCTCCTGCATGACCCAGGCTCATCCTCCTGTATTCCTCCTTGAAGAAGAGTTGAAAGTATGCAGGTCACAGTAGCATTTATTTTTCTGGAACATGAGATTTGGTGGGCTTAAATCTCCGCTCTCATCTTTTGCCCTGGCTGTGAGAGCAGGGAATTAATAATCTTCATTTCCGAGGAAGAGGAGAGATGGAACTGCAAAGCTCAGCAGCTCTACACAACCTCCCTTTTTACTCATATTTTCTAATTTTCCTTCCTCCGTACCCCCACTGCCTCCCATATTTCACCCCATAGATTCTGGTAATGTCTACTGTGGAACAACTTACTACAGAGACCTTACTGCTTCTCTGCCTCTATGACTGATGTGGAAGATGAGTCACTGTACAAACATGACAAGATTAGCATCCTGTCCTCTTGTGGCCTGCACTGTGAAAGTCAACATGGTGGCCATTATCCAGATTGCATGAGTTGTGCCAAGAAAAAAACCAGTCTCCTGCCAGTGCACTATGTGTTGCAGGTTTATTACACTGGTCCTTTCTCCTGAGTGTCCTAAGTAAGACATGTTGCTTTAATAATTTTTGTAAAGAAAGTGCAAGATGAATAATATGATGCTATAGTTCTGTACTACTGCACCTGTGTTCTTAAGTGAGTTTTATTTAAACAAACATAAATAAATAATAAGTACACAGGAAATACGCATTCATAATTCAAATTCAAATGATCGAAACTGAGAAATTGAACACTGCATGTTTGTACAGACATTCCTGTTATTTACCGAAGTGGATCTTCATTAACACTACTTCTTATGTCAGCAAATCTGAAAAAAATAACCCTTGCCTGGGAATAAGCAGCTCTTAGATTTTTTTTTTTTTTTTTTTTCAGGGTTAGAAGGACTCTTTATTGATTATCATAGTCATATATTTTTCTGATATATTGATGACATATGGGAAAACTTTTCTCTGTTAGCTTTTTATTTTTTGTAACAATTTAAAAAACTTCTGATATAAATGGTGAAAAAAGGATGATATTTTAAGGAATGGCATAGATTTTTGTATGACCATTTTTTTCTGAAAACTAAGTCATTTTTTCCATAATATTTTTTATGAATGTATAGATGTTTGATGCTCTCTCATCTCCAAACACATTCATAAAGCTACGCATTTTATTTTCCTTTTTATTTGGAGAAGAGAAATAACAATGGCACCTAATTTCAAAATAAAATCAACCTGGATTTTTGTTTCTTATGTTTGTTGGAGAGAAGTTTCTTACATTTGTAGGACCACATTTACTTTTGATACAGGGAATTCTTATTGGATAACACTTAAACTGTTTGCAAGAAGTAATGTCATTAGAAACTGAAGTGTCTCAGCAGCTTATGGAACTGTATATTTAAGATTTTGTCCAAACAGAACTCTTTCATATCTAATACATCACCTGCCAGAAGATCTGTTTACATGTGCACAAAACATTTGCACTTCCTTTTTGATAACCCAAATACCTTCAGCCTACCACTAAAAGGTATTTTCCTAGCTCTGAATAATTCGTCATACTTCTTGCTCCTACTGTATTTTTTTATACAGCTTTTAAGAGTGTAAATGCAAGAACTACATACAATATTCTAGTCTGGTAATGTCATATAAAGAGGGAAAATACAATCTTGCAACTCTTCTCAAATATTCCCCTGCATTTACACTGAAGGGTGATGTTAGGATGTCATTCTGAACTGCTTGTCCACTGCAACTCTTTTTTTCCTTATTTGTTGCTTTTCAATATATAGCCCTCATTGCACAGCTTTGTCAAACATATTTCTCCTTATATGGATATTCTTTATTAAGTGGTATTAGTATGACTTTCCACCATTATTTACTAAACTTAATTGTAAAACATAATTTTAAAATTATATCTCTAATATTGTATTATTTATTACCGTTCTTTCTGAAAGCACAGAAATGGCACCATACATTAGTAATGACTAAACAGTTCTGTTCTGAGTTCAGTGGAACCTCAATTTCTCAGTTTAAGGAGTTAAGCAGCAATGTTGGGTTTAGCAGTTCTTGCACCCTGCATACCTAACTATTTGTTCACACCCCCATCCAGGAGCATTTTCTAAACTCAGAACCATGAGTAAAGTAGGGAGCAAGAACTTCTGAAGCTGGGCTTCCTGCCAAACCCACAGTTTTGTGGATTTGTGGCCACAGCCAATTCCTACTCCATTTCACATTTGAATTATTGATATTTTGTACTAAAAAACAAACAAACAAACAAACAAACCCAAACCAACAAAAAACCCCACCAAACAAACAAAAAACCAAAACCAAACTCCAAACCCTAAGATATTATGCATATTTAAACTGCTTTCCAGCAGATGTGGTACCATCACATAAACTATATCCGTGGGTAAGAAATGGCAACCCTTTCAGTTTCACAGAAGTGCCAGGTGAATCCTTTATGCTTAAAAGGCTTGTTCTAGGTTGTGAGACATATTAACAAATTAGCTTGTGTAAATTTGGACTGCTAATGCATTATCAACCATGTGAATATGTAAAGGATTTTTACCTTAATTATAATTCTTTTGATAAGTGCTAGAAAGTATTTCCTTTCTTCACTATGAAGTAAAGGAAAATACACATTTTGAAGGGTTTATGGGCAAAAGGGAAGGATAAATAACAAAATTATGCATTACTATGGTGTTCATGTTCCCTATAATGTGTTAAAGGTTTCCTAGTAACAAAGATAAAGTATTGCTGGGTATTTTAAATGGGATAGGATGCTGTCTACTGTAATTAGCAACTATTCAGCTTCTGAGAAAATTGAGACCATGAATGCCTACTTCATTTGTCTACCCTTGATTACTGAAGTGTATCACATAATTTAGAGTTGTCTTTTATTATATATGCATCTCAAATCTTAAATAAAATATATTCAAATCATCTGAAAAGCAAAGCTGTGACAGATAGCCTCAGTAAAAGGAATGGAAGGACCCACTCTTCCTTAAGCTATCATAAAATTTTTGGTCTAAGGTATTTTAAGATATAATATATATGTAAGGCATAATATATATAAGGTATGATATCAGGTTTAAAGTATTTTAACCTAGTTAAAATATCTCAGATGAAATGTAACATGTAAGAGTTTTCTTTCATTTGAAAGCAAGCTAGAGGCTTGCAAGAAACAGGATCTCATTCTGGACTTTTATACGTGAATTAAATCTATTATTTTGGTAAAGCAAGACTTTATTGAGAGTAGGTATTCTACTCTGTTTCCTCTAGTAGAATGATGTGAATAGGAACATTTTATGCTTCACAGCATTATAGTACTTATGTTTGAGAAAGAGAGATTCCTAGATGTGAAACAAGGGCACAAGGATAACTCTGCCTTCAAAGTTTTAGGAGTAATAGCCTCTCCTCCCACTGAGGGAAGCTCTTGTAGACTGTGAATCTCGTTCTCTGAACAGAGTTCACTACAAAATGATTCTGCATTTTCATCAATTTTGCCTTTGTGTTCATAGGAAACAGAGTACAACAGTTTCTTCCTACTGTGGATTCTCCCTGTTATATCCTGCTATTGTAACGAGCTCATAGTTACAATGTTGAAGATTGTTAATTTATCCTTATCATTAACACTCCATCATCCATATTGTGCACGGTTTTGACATAGTGACTACAGCAAAGGAAGTTTCCAGATTTCAAGACAATATCATATGGTTCTTTACTCCCTCAGATATACTTCTAACTTATTTGTCTACTACTGTTTACACACATTGTATGGCATATTTGCTTATATTACCAATATATCTGTAAGGAAGAGGTAGAAACTTGTTATTTGGAAGTCCTGTAAATTTTCAACACTGGCACTGCATCAAAGGCTAGTCAGCTTGAAAATACATTTTTATTCATTAGAAAATAGAGGATCAGGGTAAATGATACAGGCACGCTAACACATGACTGATGAGGATATCTGAGACAGCAAAAAGCATTGTCAGCCAATGCTTTGCTTTCATGCTTTGTCTAGACTCAAAGTCCCACGCATTAGGCTCAAACAGACTAATACTAACTGTATCTGAATGATAAAACCCCATGACATCATAATTACATTTTTGCAATATCCATGAGAGGCATTTGCCGATGATATGCCATATAAGGAAAGCTTGGAATCAGGTTTTTTTAATCCAACTGTCTCATATTTTGCTGTGTGAATGTGTAAAGAATGACATTCTGTATTACCATGATAAATCTTATGTAAATAGAGGGGAAAAAAAAAAAAGAAAAAGAAGAAGTAAACTACTTTTTAATGCACCAAGTTTTTAGTGAAATGTGAAACTGAAGGGAAACTAATTGTCTGTGGAGGAGTTCAATTCAGTTAATGAAACCAAATGGCTTTTGCCCTCTGCTTATTTGTTGTATTATTCTTCAGAAAGGTGAAATTTTCACATCAAATAATTTGATTACCTAACTGCAGAGGTGTTTTTTGTTTTTCTTCTAGTTTTTGTTGTTGTTGTTGTTTTGTTTTGTTTTTTTGCTAATATGTGCAGTGCTTTTGTTTATAGATGCAGCACAGTCTGCTATTTTTACTCATGTGGCCTTTTCTGAGTAAAAATTCCTCTATTAATTTTTCTGTAGTATAGCAAAACACTATCCTCCTGTAGTGGACTGTTTTGATGTAGTAGGATGTACTTCACTTGTGTGAACACCATTGCAATTGTGATATTGCAGTCACTGAAAGTTTGCATTTTTTCCTCTGTCTTGTTTTGAGTATCAAAAACTACCTGTACGCAACAGTAGGCTAAGAGTGTTCTCAAGCATCAAATGATATCAAAAGGTCATGTGATCATCAACGTAAAGGATTCTAATTACTCAAATGCTCACACCCTTTGCAAAGATGTGCCTTAAGTTGTGGAAAGGAGTCACCTGAGGGAGGGAGGCTGGAACTCCATTGAAGAAGTATCTCAACTCATTAGGTTGAACAGCAGATGAATACTGCAATGTCATGCAGTTGAGTCCACTGAACATCAGATCAGAGACCTCCCCACAATGCACCACAACTACCACATCGCTTTCATGCTCCAACTGTACAATATGCAACTGAGTTCTACTATGTTGTCAGACTAGTATGCAGCAGAAGACCCACCTGAGCCTGAGAACTGGAGAAATCCCTTTAAGTCCTTCAGATCAGATGTTAGTTCTGGTGATTTTAGAGTAGTGAGCAAGCAATTCCACTTTCTAGACAACATCTACAAATTTCTAGAAGAAGACTCTTGCATCACAATTTAGAAAGTGTAGGACAAGGCTGGACTGGAAGACCTGGCAAGGCACTACTGGGTTCAATAACTTTTTTGTTTACCATAAGGGAGAGAATAACATGATTCTTACAGAGCAGGTAACAATAAATACAAAAAAAAGTGGACAGTTGTTTTTACTGAATTTAGCCACCTAAAAGTTAGCTATCACTTTGAAGATAATAAAGTATACCTTATACATTTATTGGAAAGAGACATGAAAAAGACGACCATCAAGACCATCCTAAAAAAATGTCAAAGACAGGTAGGAGTTACATCGCAAAGGTGTCTGCCTCTTTCCAGTAAGACAGGGGCCAGGGTGACTACTTTACATGGACAAGTAAGCAGATAATAATTTGCTTAGGACTATTTGCACAAGTTTTGCCCCCTGATCAAGGAAGGTCTATAGATATGAAGCATTTGTACCCTTTCTGATGGACCAGAGAAAATAATTTGCTGATTGGAAATCTTCAGGTGCATGTTGCAGCATCATGAGGAATGTATTTTCATACTGAAACAGAAAAGTTCTGAGTTGACCACAGAATGCAAGCTGCTAAACAGACCTCTTACCAGTATATGAAGTTTAAGGGAGGAATCCCCAAAGAAATCTCTGTGATTGGTGGGATCATGATTTCATAAGAATATAGTCTTATTGGGTCGGATTGACATCATTTAATGGTAAGAGAGTAATCTGGCATTCAGTCCAAGTGCTGCATCATGTTACAGAAAAAAACGTACACTATAATTTCTAAAATAATTTTGCTTTTATTTTTTCACACTTTTATTTGGTGTAAGAAAAGCTGTTCATGTAAAAGCAGAGAGTACTGCATCCAGCTCTGGAACTCTCAGTACAGGAAAGACGTGGACCTTTTGGAGAGGGTGCAGAGGAGGAACACCAGGATGATCAGAGGGCTGGAACACCTCTCCTATGAGGACAGGCTGAGAGAGTTGGGGTTGTTCATCCTGGTGAAGAGAAGGCTCCAGTGAGACTTTTTTGTGGCCTTTCAGTACTTAAAAGGAGCCTATGAGAAGACTTTTTAGAAGGGCATGTTGTGACAGGACAAGGGGTAACAGTTTTAAACTAAAAGAGTAGACATTCAGGCTAGACATGAGGAAGAAATTTTTTACTCTGAGGGTGATGAAACACTGGAACAAGTTTCCTAGAGAGGTGGTAGGTGCCCCATCCCTGGAGACATTCAAGGTCAGGCTGGATGGGGCTCTGAGCAACCTGATTTAGTTGAAGATGTCCCTGCTCATTGCAGGGGTTTGGACTAGACGACCTTTAAAGATCCCTTCTAACCCAAACTAATATATGATTCTACTCTATGATTCTATTCTATGAATCCTTTTTTGTGCCTAAATAGTAGAACATGAGTGATAACAATTGAATATAAGTCTGTGGAGCTCAAGAAATGTGGAGTGAGATGCAGCTAAAAAGCTAAAAAAAATCAGAAGTCATCTACAGAGTTAGGAAATATATTAATTTTATTTGGAGGGTGGAATAATTTTGGAGGAAATCTTCAAGACACTGAGCAGTCTATGTGACCACTACTGAAAAAAGTAGAAATACAGAAAACAGGCATTATTTGATGTTTGAAAAAGTGCTGATTTTGCAGTATGTTTTCTACAAACTGAGTAAGAATGAGGATTAGGATTAGGACCTAATAAAGTTGCAGTATGTAGCAAATGAGTTCATATTGCAACAATGAATTGATATCTGCACAGAGTTTTAAAATTGAAACACTATAAATCATAATTGATGGATCTTGTTATTTATTTAGATATTTTTAGTTCTTGAGGTTGATAGATATTTGACTCCATTCCATCAGCTAATACATGCTTTTAAAGACAAATAATAGTTACAGAGCAAGATAGCTCTTACTCTGTAATAAATGAGAAGACGCTGAAAGACTTAAGTAGCATGCCTGTAGATTGCTTCCATTTTTCAGAATGCTCCAGTGCAGAAACTTTTCTTCCTTTAGGAAATCTCTAATGTGAAAATATAACTGGATATAGTGCATATCTCCTGAGTGCGTCAGTCCTTTAAAGTACAGAACAGTATCTATTAATTAAATGTTTTTGATTGACTACTCTGAATCATCATCTCCTACGGGTAAACTTGATGTACTGAGATTAAACTTTTCTTAATGATTGTCTGAAGAGCAATAAGGAATATCTTGAAAATATTTATTTTTTGTGTACCGCTAAAGTCCCAGAGTAAAGTATTGAAGAAACCACACTCAGAAGTCTGTCTCAAGTTTTACATGCAGTTTAATGCATGAAAGCACTCAGAAAGAACCCGATACTAGTATAGCTATTCATGTTATAGGAAGCTATCCATGTATTGTGACAACATGGGGTTGAGTAATTTGATGGGTAGGACAACAATCTAACAGAGGTAGGTACAAAACACTTTTCATAATCTGAAATGCTGGAAAAATCATTCTTTTCATCATTTAGTAGGTCATCCAATTTTAAAAATATCACCTTAAGTAAGGCAGATGAGCCTGCAAAGATTTCAAATTATTTTGTTGCAAGAAAAAAAGAGAAAGTGTGGAGTGGCAGTTTCACTTTGAAATCAACAGTGTGTATTTTTCAGTAATCAGATTGATGGTCATTTTGCATGTAAGGTAAGAGATATATGACAGCTATTGTGCAAATACCCATTTGTATGTCCAAAAGGTGTACTCAGAGTTTGAAAAAGATGGAGTATGCAGGGGCACATAACACAGTTTTCTCCTGAAGTCTCCAGATATTAAAAGTCTATTGTGCTTAACATGGTGAAGGTTTGGCAAAGTAATCCTTCTCATTTAGGGGAGTCCATTATCAGAATTTTCCAAATTCATGCATTTGAATCATTCAAGGCACTCAAGGCAAACAAGGCTCCTAATTCCCACCTTTATCCAGGAAGGAAAAGCAAGGTGCCACACTCCTCATGGTAGGAGTCAGTTTCTGATTTTCTTTCCCCTTCCCAGTCAGCTTTTATAATTGCTCCTTAAACTAACTAGGCTTCACAGATGTGGTGTCTCTTCTCAGTGGGTGGCCCTTTTATCCCTTTTTAGTCCTGATGGGGAGCCTTTGCAATCACAGCAGGCATTACATAAAATTCTACTTCTTAAAGTGGTAGCAATATGGGGAAACTGTATATAAACATGCACACAATAATTGTGATTTCTGAATTAAAAGAAAGTTAATTACCTACAGGAAATGCTAAAGCTTTGTGTGATATTAAAATTGCTCCTTACATTATATGTGGTGAGGAGGAGCAAAGATCCTAAAAATGTGGAAACAAGGTCTGAATGAGATCTCAGGAGTCCCTTTCAAGATGGCCTAGCTATACAAAAATCATAAGTTATAGAAATTTTTCAGACTTACAGCTTAAAGGATAACACGTATGAACATTTATGTTAAGTTTATTTTTTTCTCTAAGCATTTATGTCCTGGTCTGTAATTGATTTAGGTCAGGATAATAATTTAAACTTAGCTAAATACAAATTTATTTACATTCCTCTTTCCTTCCATAAGTGTACTCCTCAGAATGGATTAATACAAAAACTACTCCCTTACTCCTGTGTAGTATTGACTGTACTGTTTGTTGACAAAAAGCACCTTTACACAAATGGAATAGAAATAAAAATATCATATGGATCCTCTCTGCCACCTTCAATTTACTTCTTAGCACTGAAATGGCTGAAGAGGTATAGGTTAGTGTAACAGTTTAAAATGGCTGGAGACGAAATTGAAATAGGAAACAAGAATTTTATATATATATATATATATATATATATATATTTTTTTTTTTTTTTTTTTTTTTTTTTTTTTATGGCACTAGTTGTACATTGGATGTCCTCCCATGAAAAAATGTGTCACCAATGTGTATGCATTCCTATGTTTGCACATACCGTGTATGTGTATGTATAAAACTTGTTCCTCCAGTCATTGTTGGCTCTAGCTCTGAGTTGTTTTACCAAAAGAAAGGAGAACTGCTAGTGTCAATAATTATCTTGGCACTGACAGCTCTCTGGACTGGTAGAGTGACAATTAATGATTATTCCATATGTAGTCACCTCTGTCAGTCAATTGGAAACCTGGTCTATAAAAGAGAGTATTAAAAAAATTTTTGTGAAGCATGTATAGGCTTTCTGGGATATAAGAAAGACTGACTGTAAATAACATCAGCTGCAGTATGTTGATAGTTACAAATCCATACAATTTTATGACCAAACTGTGTTTGCAAGTCAATATAATTTCTCAAACAATAACTTATATTTTTTAAATGTCTTATTCTACATTATAGAATGTCATTAATTTTCCAGAAATAGCTGTACCAATATTGTGTTCTTCTCTATGTAAGAATATCAGGTAAAATGCTGTTTTCAGCAAAATAAAAACAAGTGACTACACTAGAATCTGAATTGGATGTGATATACCTGTATTACTAATTACTTCCACACCATCTGCTGTAAAACAAGTTTGTCTTCACTCCTCATGCAGTCTAAATAGGTGATCTGCACAATGATCTGCTTACTTTCCCTAAGACTAATTGTTTCCCCTGTTTGATCTCGTTGATACTCCTGTGGGTTTCCTTTTTATTTCAAGGGGGTCTCTGAGATGTGAAAGAATATGCAAGTGATATGAAGTATAACAAAAATGTATCCGGTATCTTGGCCTGAAGGTGGCCAGCTCATCCTTTCATGATCCCCATGGTGGTATGATCTGTCATAAGAAAAGCGCAAGCGGGAGATGCACTCCTCTGATGCGTTGACACCAAGACTAGATGTCCGATCTTGATCATGTGTCCACTAATACAGATACTCAAGTATGCTCTTGTCAGCCAGAGTTTGTGAGGAAACAGGTTTCTGTAGTGCATGCCAGTAACTGCCTCTAGTTTAGATTTGACGTTTGCATTCCCTGGTATATTACCCAGAGGACGTAAAGCTATATACCTGATAATCTTTACATACTTTTTGTGTCAGTATCTATGCTCTGCAAAAATACTTTGAGTATTTGCAATTCTGTACGACAGTGTTTCTCTATTACTTCAGCATTCCACATCCCTCTAAATACCCATTTTCTTTATTCTTTCTTATTTCTTTTTTTCCTGTCCGTCAGATACCAAGGGAAAATGTCATTGCAGGGAAAGGAGAAAATTTGCCAAAAAGTTGGATACTGAATCTTAAATCACATCAAGTTAGGACCCATTGTAAAAGAGCTCTGCATCCCATAACTTGAATTCAAGGCAGCTCTGCAGCTAGCAACTCAACTTGGATTTCCCTGTTGTTAACATATGAAAGATATCTGCCATGTTAGTTTGTGCCTGGTACAAGCTGACTGCTCTCTTTAAAATAATCTAGCTCATTCCATGTTTAAAACAGGAAAACTACATTTTGTTTGTCCCTATTTGCTGTGAGGTAAGAGGTGAATTTTTATCCATGCCTTTCTTTGTCCAATTGATTCATCAGGTTTTTCATACCTGGGTAAAAGACTTTAAATTATGTTACTAAAAACTCAGAGTACACAGATAATCTCAGTATAGGAAAATAACATCTCAAACCCCAGTCATTTTTTGTCTTTAAAATGCATAGGATTTTTTTCATAGTCATTCATTTCTTGGTTTCATTTCATTTTTTCTTAAATCCTGTTTGCTGAATTCATAGTGATACAGGGAATTAACAATTAACTAATTAACACTTAAAGAACTCTTAGAGAACTTACCCTTACCCTACATCACTAGACTTGAAGAGCCAACAGAGAGCTAACCCTTTAACCCACATCACTATTGCCTAGCCTTCCTTAGCTTTGTGTAACTATTGTATGAGAAACAGGAGTTCACTGACGCCTTGCAAAGGTAATAATCCTTGCATGCATCCTTGGGTGAACTAGATAACAGAAACTTGGGCACGGGACAGGAGATATGCCAGTTTTAACCAACTCAGCAGTCTGAGTCCCAACCAGCTCGTCACACTGGACCAAAGGTGACCGTGTACAGAGAAGAGGACCCGGGTTCACAATCACTGTGCAGTTGCAACCAGGAGGAGCCAGAGGTGGAGACTATGCAAATGGTCTTCCAGAACTCATTGTAATAAGAACCGCCTTCTCAGGGACAGGTTATGAGTATGTATAGGTGTTCCTAAAACTTTCATGATTATGTAACACTTTACTGTATTTAACCAAGCTCACAGCTACTGTAAATTTACACATGACTTGGGCGGAGCTATCCCCCATGTGTCCGGTACCGTATAAATAAATACATACCTTCTTTACAATCTCAAGGGTTCTAAGGTCATTTCTGTGCCTCAAGAGCACTGAAGAAAGATTATTGCAATGCAGGGTAGAAAGTTTTGCTGGATTTGGCAAAGCTACAGATAAATATACTGTGTAGGACCCTTGTATGGTGGGCAGTTTTCTTAATTATATATTATGTCTTTGAGAAGCAACAAGGATTCACCTATATTATTTGCCTATTGTTGCAATTTGCGTATATACTGGTGTTTAATTTAACAGCTTTAACACAATTTCTGGCACACATTTCTGGCATTAGTCCAAACTTTAGCCCATGGAAGATAATTACAGTTTTTTTCTGGAGACCCTGTGGTCATCTAATGGCATTGCTGGAGAAAAAGATCAGATTCTTATTATTTCCTTTACGCACTAAGTCCTGCAAGTCCTCTAGGGCCTATAAAAGGCCAGAAAGCATTAATTTCCCTTCGACAACACAGACCACTAGGTTCTTAATAAAATAAATAATTTCTGATGTTCTTTAGCATGGATTCTTCAGTGTTGTATCTAAACCAGCTTTATCTATCTAGAAGGAAAGTGTGTGACAAGCAGCCAAAAGTAGCTGCAGCAGCACAAACTTTGCATTACTCTGCTATGGCCTGCCCCAGTGACAGGTGATGGAGTGGAAGACAGTGACACATGAGAGTGTGGCTGCATGTCTTCCTGGTAAATGAAATGGCAAGACCCACACAAACAGTACAATGGAACTACCCTGTGCTCTTCATCTGAGATGAGCAGTGTCCTGCTGGAGGATGCCACTTGCATTAAATGCTGCCTGACCTGATGTTGATTATGCAGAAGGCTTGTTGACCCAATATTTGAACAAAACCTTGGAAGGTGATGTGCAGACTGACCATCCACATTGTTACAGGTGGGCTGGGCAGCTCTTCAAGGTCGGTTAGTGCTTTGTGTACAGTGTTGGCTAAATTGTGTAGCATCACAATGCTGCACTTTGGAGTTGCGACGGCTGTGTTTGTTTCAGGGAAAAAACAAACAAACAAACAACTGAGATCTCTTGTCAGCATTTGTGTCGCTCACAAACCCCATCATTCCTTCTGGGAAGCACAGAGATGAAAGCATACCTGCTACATCTGGGAGCATGGGCTTGGTGAGCCACTGTGGCAGTTCATGCACATACGTACTGGAGGCATATTGCAGTTAGAAACTGAAACAGGTAAGCAGGTAGAAGGAGTAAGGGTAGAGCACAGTATTGCCTGCCCTGACAAACCACTGTCTCCAGCCTTCAGGCAGCAGGACATGTTGCTGCAAATCTGCCACCTCTCTGCATCCTTCCCATGCTATTCCCCAGCAGGTGTGAGGGGATGTGTTGTTGTGACAGATCTGCCAAGGACAATCAAATAGGTATTCAAATCCACAGGTGATTTGCTGTATGTATCATCCTCTCTTTTGAATTTAATAAACCACTACTGGTCTAGGTTTTTGTGTTTTGTTTGTTTGGTTGTTATTTTTTTGTGTTTTGTTTTGTTTTGTTTTGTTTTGTTTTGTTTTGTTTTGTTTTGTTTTTCATGGATATTGATATATCTCACACCTAATTTTCAATAAAATAATTGTTTTTGTTTAGAGAGGAAACAGTTCATGCAACAGAGTTGGCCTGGCTAAGGGGTAGCACTGTGTTTTATTTTGAGGCAACAGACACTCAGGTTATAAGATAGTTCCAGTTTATTTTCTTTAAAATCACAGTCTCCAGCTGCTTATTGTGTTTCTGCTGGTGACAGTGATAACATTTCTAAGACAACTTCTTATTGGGAGTGCCAATGAACAGCAATTCATGGATCAAAACACAGCTTTACTGCTGACTGATAACCTAATAGTGACAGGCAAAGGTATGAATTTAGAAAGAAAACTGACTGCTTTTCAAATACCTCAGCTGAACACCTTTGTTTTAGAGGAACTGGCCCATGTAGAAAGTAAGAAGAATGTATCAAATCAGATTATTTTAATGAATATTATTAAATGAACAACCTAATCTAGAACTAAATTTATACATCTCTGATGAAAGCTAGTGTTACTGTCTGAGATTAATTAGCAATGGACTAATGCAAGGATTAAATAAAGGTAATAACTGAAATTGGATCAATAAATCAATGGAATCAAATTAATGAGTCACAAAATTGATACAGCTACTTAAATTTAATCATGTGGTTGGCAGAAGAAAGTTCTGCCTTAGTAGCTGAATGAGAATTTACTTCCTTGGTTTTGAGTCTTAACTAGTATTCCAGCTTGAAAATGCGCACTGATTAGTTGGTGAATTTTTATGAAGGAAAATTAACCAAGACAGGCAGTAAAATCGTCTTTACTAGTTTTACAGTACTACAGAGACTAAAGTGACTCTTTTACCACTCACCATTTCTAGTTAGAGCTCATAGCTGCTAAAGTAATCATTTTACTTCTTTTGCTCTATTTCCTCCATACGTAAAAATAGAAAATTTAGGAAACTTAAAGTTCACTAGATGCTTCTGAATGCAATAGCTGCTTTTTTTGTGTGTTTGTCTGTCTGTTTGTTTGTTTTTGAGAAGACAGTCTGTAATGACAGATTTTACAGTTTGAGCTTCTAGTATTCTGTAGGTACTCTGTTCTGTCCATACTAGCATGTCACTAGCACGTAAAAGTCCATTCACACACAAAGAAAGTAAAACTACACCTTCCCCAAAATAAAGCAAGTGACTTCTTGATTTTCCTGATCTCTCTGCTTTATGTAATTATCTATTACAGCTAATCTTTCACATAGTGAGGTACTAAATATAGAAAACTACTGTATCTTTCACCTCTTCTTCCTTTGGACAACTTGCCAAGATAAGAAAGAAGTACCTCTCTACTATGTTGACTTAACTGTGACAGAAAGCATGTTCCCCATTACCTGAGGATTTTTTATGTGACTTTGGGACTAAGTAGTAGATAGTTCATGAATTTTAGATATGGACTGGCCTGAGTACCACACCAAGGGCAATCTTTAGGCTTTATGTCAATTTGTGAAGTTCCACCCAAGAATTACCAGTAATGTACAAAATTCATTTTCAGAACATTTTAATAAAATGTGTGAGACTTGTGCTGAAAAAAAACCAAACCTGCTACCAATCTTCTATATGGTCTAAAAAACCTGGTCCTGTTGTAGGCAGCTGTAGGAATTACTGGTAATTGTCACCATCCAGTTAAATATAATTCAATGACCTGATTACAATAAAATCATGGAGGTTGTGTGGCTTCATTGGAGACAAAAACATATGGATTGCTTTGGTCACTTTTAGCATAACCATGCACAGCTATGTTTGTATCTCTGTATAGTGGTCTTCTGTTTGCTGTAAACTTTTGCTGAGCTGTGTTCAGATATGGACTTCTCTGCCTGACATAGCAATACAATGCTGTCAAGCTACTGCCAGATTACCAGTTCTAAGGCGAACTATATAATAGAGATTTCTATTGAAAGGATGTAAATCAGCAGCAGATATGAAAAGCCTACGAGTAAAATATTACAATACAATCATAAAACTTCGTAGTAGCATACAGGTTTCCTCAGTTCTCTACTGTCAGTTCAGGTCTCCATGGCTTAATAGCTGTATAAACCATGCAGACAGGAAAGAACCATTGATTTGAATGAATTCAGGCATGCACTGAGGGGGTAGAATTGTATCTCTGCAGGGTATTTGATCTTTTTTTGTTGTCTCTGAATTGCCGTGATGTGCACAGAATAAGATTGGCCTCTCACAATGCCCACCTCAACAGGCAAAGTTCTGCACGTTGCACAGCATGAAGTGGTGCGAGGCAGAGCGTGCAGATGGGGATGGGCAGCAGACTGAGGAATGTTGTGCAGTTACTCCATTTATGTTTCCAGAAACTTGTGTCCTCTCTTGCCTGTATGCAGTGGGCATGGCCCACTGCCCGAGACCATTTAACTGCATGAGCTAGGATGTGAACTGCCAACTGCCATGTTTGGCACATGAAAACAGCAATTTTGAGCTTACTGCAAAAGAACTGAAATGGAATGTGGTTGCTTTGAGAGATAATATGGAAAGCTTGAGTTAAAATGTAGCTGACATTTTCTGCATACTGTGCAAATATAGAATCAGATTTTCAAACATTTAATGCTGACAGCTATGGAAAAAAAAATGTTCTAGGCATGTCCTTCAGCACAAAGTGAAATTGCTGAAGAGGAAAAGACCATATAAACATGCAAGTATTTCCATCCTCAGAGGAAACCGTTCTCAGCGTTACAGAAATATTGACAGCAGTATTCCAGGAGCTCTTGCAGATTTTTTTTCTGAAGAAACACCTGAGAAATCACCAAGGGATTAAAGTAAGGGGTCTACTCAAGAACACAGTGGCTTACTCTGACACTTACGCATAGACACACACAGATGGCCAAATAAAAATACACAGGCACTTAGAAAAAAGAAAATGTCACATAAAAGTGTGTGCAAGTGGCAATCAGACAAAAAAAAATGAAACATTTAACATTTTTCTTTTGGAAAGTCAAGCTAAAACCAGTTATGTAAGTCTAAAATTACCAAACTGCACACTACTGTCTAGAGTTGCTGAGCATTAATGGAGTGTCTTCAATTCTATTGAATTATCTTTCTCTGAGAAATGACTTCAACACCTTTCAAATTATGTGGTTTACTCATAGAAAACAGTTGTAAATAAATATTGGCAAGTAGGTATCTTACAGTTAGCTGACTTATGTTAATGAGATTTCAATCATTTTCGGCAGACTAGTAGGAGCAGGACCAAATGAAAATCATATTTAAGTTTTATGATATCGTTGCATCTTAAGTACAGCATGAGTCTTCCTCCCTTAGTGATCCAGAGCAAGAGACATTTTAAAGGGCAGTGCAGCTGCTTCTCTCCCCATTCACTGGGTTTCCTTCCCAGGCTGCCAAGATTTCACTTACTTTTCTCTAAATGAATGAAGCTGCTCAGTATTTTATCTCTTTGCTTCAACATACTGTGTTGACATTTTATGCTGTCATTTTGAACACTAAATGAAATGCACTGTATTTGCCAAATTTCTAATGGTGGCTTTCCTTTCATGAGGAAGTGACACATGTTTAAATCGTTGTATTGGTGCTTAGAAAACATAGTGAGTTTGACTAAAAGTTCAAAACCAAGCCACAAAACAGGCAATAATTCAATCTGAAAAAACCTCTACTTCTCAATTTAAGTTTGTGTAGGAATTGTGGAATCCAGGCCTTTTCCCTTCATAACAACAAAGTTGTAATGGTAGGTTTCTTCTTAGGATATAATGGTTCACTTCTGACTTGTATTTCCATTTACTAGAGTCAATTTTTGAAACACTTTATCCTATATGTATTTACTTTGTTTTTATAACGTGCTTCCAGTGAGGACATACTTTACAAAAAACAGCTTTTAATGTCTACAATCACTTCAATCAGTGCTCAAAGAATATGTTTTAAAGCAAAATAAACTTGAAATAAAATGGAAAAAGTAAATTCAAATTTAGAAATTAGGACACAGAAAAGAACAAGTAGTTATATTCTTGATAAAGTAGAAAGATGCCCAAGTGAAAAGGAATACTGTAAATTACTTTCATCACTTAAAAGCTCCATCAGGAAGTTTTTTTTTTGTTTTTTTTTTTTAAATAAAGATCCCAATTTTCACTGGTCTTGGGTTCTGTTCTGTACAAGTGGGTATGCAGACTGCAAAACCCCTGCTGATATTTTACAAGAAGGAATGGCTGTGCCTTCACTCCCACAGGGCAGATCCAAGCCCAAATTAATTCATATTCATTAAGCAGTTATTAATCATAGTATTGGCTATAGTGTAGTTATTATTAGTGGCATCTTAATTATGCTAGTAGTAGGAAGCTATACAGCTGGCATTCTTGGACGAGACCTTGCAGTGGGGATGTCAAGGGGAACAAATGATTTGGGTCCTTTCTCAAAGGGATGCAAGGACCTTTTCTAGGAGCACTTTCTTGTGCCAAGCCACAAAGGCAGGTGGAGTTTGAAGGCAGCCTGAACTTGGATTGAATTTAAGCTGTTTAAAGGAACAGTTTGGACACTTGATCCTGTGTTTTGAAGAGAGCATTTGCTATTTTGGAGTTGTTGCTTTTGTTCACTTGTGTCTGTATACTACAGTGTGACTCTAAGGGATAAAAACTTGGAAGAAGATATTCTCCCCCATCTATAACGCAAATCCTTAAAATGTCAGAAAGTGGTCCTCTGTAGGATGCATAGATGTATACCCATCACAGAATCACAGAATCACAGAATGTTAGGGATTGGAAGGGACCTCAAAAGATCATCTAGTCCAATCCCCCTGCTGGAGCAGGAACACTTAGATGAGGCTACACAAGAAGGTGTCCAGGCAGGTTCTAAATGTCTCCAGACTAGGAGACTCCACAACCCCACTGGGCAGCCTGTTCCATCTATGAAATTCCTGTTACTTTTATCAAAGAATCTCAGCTAATTCCAACCAAATTCTCAAAATTCTTTGCCTAAGCAAAGCACACTGCTACCCATAACAGACTTGATGAGGTCATTCATCAAATACTGATTCCCTACAAAATCCTTTTCTTACCTCATATTTTAAATTACACAAAAGTGACACAGTTGTAAATTCCATACATTACTAAAATTATTAAAATTATAAAAACTATTAAAAATACTGAACAACAAACACTGTGTTCTCAGGCTGTTGTTCCTGCTTGAAGAATCACATCATTAAAAATTAACAGTTTGAGCTTGCATATCTTGGCACATCCCTACTTGTTCATCTACAATGTAATGAAGTTGTTTACTGAGAAGAAGAAAAGAAAAATATTTCATGTAGGAAGATCAGTAGTGCAGGCATGGGAGGGCTCACCATTATTTTCTTTCTTCAGCAAATCGTCATAGGAGGCATTCCAGTGACACTGTAAAAGAAGACAGAGATAAACACAAAACCAATGTGTTAATAGAAGCAAAATTTAAAATGCCTGTAGCATGCAAGTACTAGGTACCTCAGAGACCTATGTTTCTGCCACTTTTTTGGGGATTAAAAATGAAGATAAAAAATAAAACCATTTAAGACATTCTCACTGGGTGACTTGCACCATCTCTGGTGCATGTTTCATCATCAACAATGTAGTTGAGAAATCCCTGTTTCTCTGATGAAAGGAGCAACACTAAATGATTCAGTTAAAGATGTGCAGGGTGGCATTTCTAAATCACTTTTGAGAAGTCAGCCCCAACAAAAGCATGTTCAGCTTCATCATAGAAGTTACAAACTTTGCTTATACGACCGTAAAAGTCCTGTTGGCTGATGCTGTAGATGCCAACATTTTCGTACTGAAATTGCAGCAGGTTTGATGTATTTGTTTTGTTCTCTGATTGCAGCTCTAGTATCAGTGGGAAGGATGTTTCCTGGAAATAGTTCTCACAGAAATGGATCTGATTGCAAAGTGAAGGAGTGGAACACCTCTGCCTGTGAACCTCATATCAGGAGTGCCTTATATAGCAGTGCAACAGTGGCACTTCTGTTTCTTTATTCTTTATGGGTATTAATCAGCCATGCTTTTGGAAGTACATGAGGGGCACCAGTAGTCAGTTGTTCCAAAGGCACATATAAAATGTATACAAGTCTATGGATAACCCTTTTTACATAAATTCTCAGTCTTGAGTGCTGTTTCCAATAGAGTTTCTGGCTGTAAGAATTTAACTTAATTATCTGTAATTTTCAGGAAAGAGCTTGTATCTACACTTTGCATCCAAAGCTCAAGCATCAATATATCAATGAAAAGCTGTGATCAGGGTAAAAAACATATATAACTTGCAAAAAAACATTCACAGAACCTTACTCGTGATTCAAGATGCAAACAACCATGGGATGTTCAGTCTGTTCTGGGAATTAACGAAATGCAGCATACTTCCTATTTCATAGAAGCTCTTGTACCTAAATTGGAGAATACTTTGAAAAGAAAGTGTGTTTTCACAAGAAGCAAGGGGGAGGAATCATCCTTAGCTTAAGCATCTAAAAATTAGAAAATCTGTGCAACTTAGGCTCCTGTTATTAACAGTGAAGAGAAAAAATATGATGTTGTCCTGTGATCAGAGGCCAATAAAGGGCTCATTAATCTTTCTTTGATAGTGCCTATTTTCCTCTCTTGGTCATAAAGTATCGTAGAGAGATTAGATTAGGCTTGACATCTCACTTTTAGACATCTTAAGTTAGACAATATGGCTTCCACTCAACATGATCACTCCCACATGCTTTGTAGAAAAGGAATGGTGAAAGTAAAACATGATTTTATGCTTTAATTACACTGCTAGCCATCTATTGTATGGGTATCTAATTTTACCCATTTTGATGCTTTTCCTTCCTTAATTTTATTTTAAGTTGTATTATAGATTCATATTTTAAACTGATTTAAGACCTTACATATTAGAAATTTATGACTTTATTGCAAAATGAAGTTTACATCCATTCTCTGTAAACGTCAAAAACAAATCAATGAAATATTCAAAGCAACACTATGTTATGACTTCACTCTGAAAAATCATGAAAAGTACATGTATTATAAAAAACTGTATATTATGAACACTTTCTTTGAATTTTCCATTACCACTATTAATGGTAACCTGAGTGTGTCATGTTGAAAATATCTATCTGGCTGGCTTGTGTGCAAGAGAAATACACTGTAATATTCTTCTGGTCAATTACCAAATCCATCAAGGATAGTAATATTTCCAATATTTTGCTTGCTGTTCTGTACATCTATAAGAAACTACGGTCATATGTCAAGTTCTTAGTCATCTATGTAGCCGTAGAAATAATACAGCATCAATCAGTCTTGGAAATTGAGTTAAAGTTGGCAATTTTATTTTTTACGCAGTCATTAAATATTTAATATTTCTTCTTGTCCTTCAGGGAATAAATTTAAGAAAAATTACTTCCTCTCTAAATGTTCTCACTTCTATCAAGTGCCCCAAGTAAGCCTTTCCTATGATAGATTATACCGGTTCCACATAGCTCCTACCTGCTCTATTTGGAGACCATAGTTGAGCTCATCCAGATGTTTTCATCTGCTTACCTGCTAGATAAGGACTCTTTGTGAGACATTTCAAAATAGCCCATGTGCAACCAAAGTCCTGGGTGTGTGTTGAAATGCTGAGAGTGGTGTATTATTTAAAAGACATATTTAAACTAAAGCATGTGTGGTTATTTCCTTAAATTGTTTTAGGTATAAAAGAAAACTAGGAATTGAAAATGAAAGAAAAAAACAGAAAAATACCTTTAGTATTATGGAGTGTTTTCAGTCTATTAGGATACATAAGCAATTTACATTTCAATATGTATTTAATTTAGTGAACAGACAACATCTGTCCTTCAAAATATTCTTATTATATGTGTTTTATAATGCATGTATAGGCCTGGTTTTGAGTAAGATTAACTTATTTTTCCTAAACACTAGTATTCTGAAATATTGAATAATGAAAAAAAGTATTCAGGAACATTTCAAATACTTGTGAATATAATTGAATTTTTGATTATTATTATCTATTTTCATTAGCTTTTCTGTGACTGGAGAAGCAAATCGGCTCTGTGTTCATATGAAAGCTCACATAAAAAATGTGTTGTCAAGGTAAACTTAATTACAAATCAGAAAATGTTTTAGGACTGTTCCTTCAGGTAAAAAATGTATCATTCAATAACCCGAATGAAATATTACAGAGAAATATAAAGCTAGAATATTGAAACTCAGAGACTCAGAATTATAGTTCCAGTTGCCAAATATTCCATGAGAGAAAATCACTTTTCCTAAAAATTAAGGCAGTTATAAATGATAATGGGAACCTTTTCAGTTTGTGGAAACTTGTAGGTGTTTTTTCAGAAAGTCATTGTGAGGTCTTAGCCACCTGTTCAGAACATGGGCTGGAGAAGAGGGGATTGGTGCCCAAGAACACACTTTGCACCACCTCTCAAGATGAAAGGGTTATTGAAAAATTTTTCTCAGTAGAAACCCCATCAGAGGGAGGCCTTCTGCTGAATTAGGTATCCATACCAGACAGAAAACAAGAGGGAAACTACTCCCCTTCACATCTTTTCTCCTAGTCCTGGTTCAAGGCCCTGCCAAGAAAGAAACATGGAGGGCTCCAAAGTCTTCTCCCTGTCCTCTGAAGGCCTCACTGCCAGGTTAGGGGCTGTAATATGAGACAGAAAACAATCTAGACACAGGGAATTTAGGGGCTGTGAAATTAAAAAGCAACTCAGTGGATGTTCAAAGAGTTCAGGGGTCCCAGGACTATCAAATACACAGATAATTCATGCTATTAGGTTGCAATCTCAAGATAGGTAGGGCTGCTGCCTTGACAAAATTATTCTTTCCAAATATTTATTCTATGTATAGAACAGAGAACTCTTTCTAGATGACATCCAGACAACAGGGACAGAAACACTAAAGCACATACAAATGAAAGAAAGAATAAGTGAAAGTTTCATGTAGGGGGATTTTTGTTGTTCTTTTGTTTTGTTTTGTTTTTCAGAGCACTGACTGCCTTTGAAAATTCCTCACTAAATATGTTCTTTCTGAAAGGTGTTTTTGAACCGAAATAGAATGCATTATCCAGTCAGTCTCCATGGTAACTTTGTTTCTTATTAAACGGAACAGGAAAAAAGCCTAATTAACTCATAAGACCTTTTATTTGTTAAAGTGTTCTGCTATACCTTTAGTGGATTTGTCTGCTGTAGATTGAAAGATGCCATTTCCCTTTGGCTGCTTTCCTTCTTTAAGAATTACAGACTTTTCATATTAAATTTAGATCATCACATGTGAACAGCAAGTGGTGTATCAAGGAGGAGAATGATGCCTCTTTGTCTCTTGAAGCTTCTCTTAACTTTCAGACATAAAGCCACTTTACCTTAGCACTGCAGGAATACTCATTATGCTCCTCATTCTCTTTATAAAATCCTAAATGGCAGTCTTCCAACAACTATGTCTGGTGCTAGTCAAGTGTCGTCCCTTAGACAATTAGTTTAACCACTTTACCCAGGGAAATAAACTAAAATAAATAGTGTTTCAAAAACATTCTAGAGCAAAATCAACTAAAAGGAAAGATAAAATAGTATAAGAACTTTCCAAAGGAAAATGGGCAAGAAAATTCATGGGCCTGATTGTAATTCACACTGTGGCCTCTTTATCTTTGTAACAGACTTAAGAAAGGTATCCACTGTATTTGTTCAGTAACACAGCACTGGGAAATACTAGGATACGGTATACTGAAATAAATACTCTAAAAAATCCAAATATTTTCTGTTTCTACAGTTTGTAGTGTATAATTGAAAGAAAAAAAAAAAAAAAAGTCATTTGAGAATTGAACCTTTAATATAGTTTTTGAATTTTCCACAGATAGTCTGTGAACCCAAGCCCAGATGTTCCTGACACTCAAGGCAGAAGTGCCTAGAAGTCCAACACTGTGGCAAACAGTGTCTGGGGTGGGCAATCCTGACACAGATAAGAGGTGTTACAGAAGGTTTTCAGCAGTAAAGGTGCTCTAGAGGCCTAGGCAATGCTTAGCCCAGTCTTGACTGGGTAAAGCACCATTTTTAGTGAAGAGGAGGGGAAAGAAGAGGAAGACCTCCAGGCTTTCAAACTAAGGGTACCCTAAGAGAGTTACTCAGGCTAGAGGCATATATGTGAATGCCTCCTCTTGCCACAGGCATCCAGAAAACTACTTGCTAGAGACCTGTTACTAAACCAGCAAGGACCAACAGCAGGCAGCAGAATGATATTCATACAGGGTATGATGCTACACCTTGCCACACTGGGATGCAAACCCAGCAGGTAGTTGAAGAGCTCTTGTATATCACCTGGAGTAAGGCTCCCATGTTTCCTCTGTCCTCATCACAGTCCAGGTCACCTGGGAGGCATTACACCAGCGCTGCCATGGAACTGGTTCTCTGACTCTAGAAGAAACTGTTTGTCAGAGAATAGTGTGTTCCTGTTCCTTGCTGCAACTGGTATTTAATCTATGTATTTAGTCTGAAGCGGTACTGAGGGATTCCTGGTGACTCTAGAAAATAAAGATATTTGAAATGTCACTGCTCTGTGACAGCACTTGGCCTAAGTGAAGCAGGCTCGAGTAAACAACGGGTCTAGGAAAAAGGTGTTTCAGAGCTAGTGATTCTAAGTAATGCACAATGTTCTCGATAGAAACATAAGCCTCTCCTTATGTATTACAGGAGATTTTTTTATTAGGTGTGCTGCTTCCAGAAGGCAGGTATTCTTTACATATATATGTGTTTTGTACATTAATTTATGCTTCAAATGGCATAGTGCTCTTAGATGTGGGCTGTTTTTTAGGGTTGGTCCTTCTCATCAGCCTGTTTATTTGCAATGAATAGAAAAAATAATATTCACTGTTCATATGCATTTGTTCTGTCCATGCAATGTCATCTAGGATTAGGTAGACTGTGCTCTATGTACCATATCTTAGCCAGCATCCTTGGAAAAAGGGGCCAGTCCCATAGGGTAAGGAAGGCTGGTAGCTTTTCACAGAAATACAGCACTCCCAACCCATACACTGGGAAGGAAATAGAGTGAGAATACAGAGTATGGCACTGGGACCCAGCCACTTGGCAGAAGGAGCCAAGAAGGACTGGAAAATGGTTGGAAAATGGTTAGAATATATATATGGTTAAAGGTAAGCCTTGGGATATGCAGGCAGAAGGAGAAGTTGCCCACATTTGCAGTGGGTTCTTGTCAGAGTCCAAGGCAGCACAAATAAATATATTTTAAAAATTACAAATGTTTGATTGATGAGGTGGGGCTGAGAAACTTTTCATGCTTCAGTCAGGCTGTTCTGGTATTCTTGTGGCAAGAGGGAAATGATGGGACATGGAGAAAAATGTAGGAGAAGTTCCTCTGAAGCCTGGAGACAAGGGTTAGTAAAGAGAGAAGAGTTCTGTGGAAGAGGCTAGACAAAGGCTGGCTGGTTAGTTATTAAAGGCTATGATGGTGTCTAAATGCAAATGATGAGAACATGGGCTAAGACTACAGAACTGAAAGTCTAGACTGAAAGTCTCTGCTCCAGGGTACAATGTTTAGCTCCTGGTGTAGGATGGCTGTACTGTCACATGGCAGTATGACAATAGTGCCCTCTATGTTAAACTGATAGCTTTTACCCTGCAAAAATTTGGCCTTCTTGGTCCTCTTGTCATGCTCTGTGGTCATACAACAGAATAATATTTTTATTGTGACTTTTTAGTTTCAAGCGCCTGTAATAATTTTAGGGCTGCATTTCAGGCTATCATCATACATAGTTGCTGATTTATATCATGAAGCTGAGGTTGTGTTGCACACCCTGGAGCATGGCATGACAAAAGGAGTACAGGGGTGTGTAGAGTTTTGGACGTGCACAAGAGAAGGTTCGGGGGAGGTACTCAGAATGATAGGAGACAAACCTGATGCATTTTTGTCAATTGCTGCTTTTTGGTAGCCATCACTCACCAGAACCATGCCAAGGAAGAGGAAAGTAGTTTCAGGAAGAAACCAACATCTGTGCAATCAGCGGACCAGGACTGGAAATTAACTGGTAACTCTCATACTCATGAAACTTCCAGTCTCCCAGATACAAAAAACAAATGAAACAAAAACAAACAAACAAACAAACACAAACAAAACCAAACCAAAACCAAACCGAAAAGACCAAACAAACAGAAAAACCCAACCCAAAACAAAACAAAAAAACAACAAAGCAAAACAAAGCCCAAACTGGTCAAATTAATTAGGAAAGAGGGAGAATAGAAATAAATAGGAAGTTTGTTGGGAGAAAGCACAATCTAGAGTACAGCAGCACATAACACCAACTTCAAGCTGATGTAGGCTCCACTGATGGCTTGGAGTGTCTGCAAGAGGCACCTGACAGACCCCCAACAGGGAAAGAGGCTGAGACTGAGTATTCCCAGGGTGTTTTGAACCAACAGAAACTGCACCATCATAGCCAGAGTAAGCTGTGTGCTTTTGATCATGCAATTTCTGAAGAATGACAGGGTCTCACCTTGGTATAATGTGATGCAGTGGCACTGTGATGTTATGGCAGATTTTCTGTTTCTGTCACTGTTTCCCAAAGTTGTGAATCATAGCTCATGTCAGTATTTTGTGGAGCAGGATCAGTGTGGATACTGAGGCACTGTGGGAAGCAGTTCTCTTTTAGAGAAAGACATGTGGGATTAAAAAAGCACATGAACTAAAGACAAACTAGGGTATGACCTGTGGTCTGGTATGGCCTTGCCAAAGGTACCACAAGGTGCTGCAGGATGGCTGGTATTCCCAAAGACTCCCATATAACATGTAGTGTGAAGACAGCTGGAATGGTCAGAAGGTGCTATATGAGCCTGAAATGAGTGAGGAAGATCAGACTTAACCTTCCTTAATGGAATATCCTTTGGGAACAACCCAACAGAAGGTAGCACAGATATAGGATTGGAAAGCACTCCCCCATGGGACACTGTAGTCTGCTATTCTTTATCCATGCTGCGGATACACCTGGCCCCACATTCAACAGGAACAAAGTATTACAGATGCTGGCCTTTTAGTATGCATGAGATGGTGTAGCTATGTGCAAGACAGCTGTAGCTCAGGCATATATGGAGAATCATTGGCACACTGCTTGAGACATGTGAGATGGTTACTGGATTACCAAGTGAGTTTAAACCAGCAGCTTGGAGCGAAAGGGTGAACAGACCTTTAGCAGGTCAGGATGCAGAACAAAGCACTAAGCATCCAGCTTTTTTCAGGACAGTTCTCCTGCCCCTTGCAGACAAACTGGATAGGGAGCCACCCTCCTTAAATAACCATCCTCAGAAAGCCCCAAACATGGATTTGAAAATCCATAACTGCAGCTGCCACAGGACCTGGCCTCTTACTGTTCCACAAGCCTTACTTGAGCTCTGTCTTTCTGAGAGCACTGCAGTTTTAGAATTCCCTCATTCTAAATGCCACATACAGAGGCATGAGGACAAAAAAAGTGTCACATCAGACATTGAAAAACTGAACATAGCACGAGCATTATAAAACTCTGATTTTCTACAGCTCAGTGCAATTTCTGGTACTGGGAATCCAGCAGAGAAGATGCCTGAAAGAGCAGCACATAGGCAAATATTTACCACCCACACTGTTGAGAACCATCCTGAGTTCCACTGGGCCAAAGAAGGAACTGGATGGTTAGCCAGAAATTTAATTAACAGTCTGATCATATGTTAAATGACAGAGCCAAGCTCAACCGATTTCTGCCATTGGGAAAAAAGTCTAGTTTTCAGCAAGCTCCACCAATTTGAGAAACACTTTGAGTATTAGAACATTCACTTCCCTCCACAGTGCCATGTCTAACTTTTGGAAAATCTGGACAACTCCATTACCTTTATGCCCTAATCCATTGTCTATCCATTTAAAATGGTAAATACAGAATATGATTCAGATCAGGCATAGCTCTATGAAAGGGTGATATCGTGGAAATGTTCCTGTAATAGCAATTTATAATGCTACAATAATGGGCTGTTATTTGTTGGTTGGTTTTTGTTGTTCTTGTTGGTTTTAGTTTGGATCTTTTGTTTGTTTGGGTTTGGTTTATTTGTTTGCTTGTTTTTACAATATAAATGTATAGATATTTCCTGTGCAATATAGTAAATAATTCCATAAACAGTAAATGCTCTGGTATTTCACGGCAATATAGTATAAAATATAGTTTAAGAAGACATGTTTAGCTTGGTGTCCAATAACCTCTTCCTCAGGTTTTTCTCTAATCTTTGTTACTTTCTCCTTGTCACTACAGGTACCACAAGACTGGAAGGGAATTTCTGAGTCACCAGCTCCAGCAGGTTCATCTCCTGTTATAAATCAATTAACCTCTCACTAGAACTTCCAGGTTGAAAAAAGTGGAAGGTGTTCTCCCTCAAGCCTCCTAACAACCTGTTCAGTGCTTTACCATGCTGTTTGGAAATAATCTAATCTGAGCAAATGTATTCATGGTCCATTCATACCAGCGTCAAAGGAATTCTGCAGCATAAACAGGTTTGTTTCTCTCTTGTTCTTCGTCTGCTTGAGATATATATAGACAGCAATGACACCCCCACTCAACCTTCTTCCTGCTTGTCTAAGCAAACCATGCTTCCAGTCTCAGCTAATAAAATGTATTTTTTATTTTCTAGAACAGTCCAGTTAATCTGCCCTGGGTTTAGCTCATCTGAATTCATCTCCATGAGCACAGGTAACCAGAAGTTTATGATCTGCCTGATGGGACCTCCAGAGGACTACAGTATTTATTCTTCTCTCTCTCTCTGTGGGAAGGGATAGATTCTAGATTTAAAGTTGCATTTTTCACAGTCTCATCATATTGGCGGACATATTTCCTGTGTGTCATACTCCTCCCTGAAATTCATCTGTAGTTTCCAAATATAAGGTCCCAGTTTACAAATAAATTCTCAGAACTGACTCTGTCTACATGGCACTGCAATTTCTACTATTAACCTACTGTTCAGTGGTTCCTCTTCAGTCTCCATGGCCATTCAGTTTTCCTATATTATATCCTGAACCTGCTTTATATAGCTAACTTTGAATTTCAGCTCACCAGCAGATTAGTACACCCTGTTTTTTTGCATCATCTTCCTTTTTGTCTTGAAAGCATTCCTGAGAGATAACTATTTTCCAGCCTCAACCTTTTATTATTATGCAATGAAGATCAGATTCCCTGTTAGTTTTTCACAATAGGTATCACTTTACTGTGTGACTATTCTTACTGATTTCATCTAAATAACTCACAGAATAAGATATTGCTTGCAAAGAATGGATCTGCATTTCA